>NC_081438.1:26586607-27846532 GCF_949786415.1 Peromyscus eremicus | reverse complement strand
ATAGGTCATACGTTTCCATTTCCTTGAAAGAAGTAGACCATTTTCTCTGACATGTAGTGGCTCTCTCTCTGTCATCTCTGTCTCTCTGTCTCTGTCTCTGTCTCTGTCTCTCTCTCTGTCTCTTTCTCCTCATCCCTCTCTCTCCGTCACACTGCTAACAAGAGCCCAAAACAAACAACAGGGTTTCCACACTAGTGCATCAAGGCTGGGATCCACCGCAGTTACTTTTGTTCTCACGTACAAAAGCAGAGACTCAGTCGCCACTACAGATGGGGCTCACAGGGACCTGTAGGCTCATAGAAAGGGGGTGGGGAGGGGAGAGACAACCAGGTAGGGCACCTTAAACCTGAAATAACCCCAGAAGCCTTTAGAGACAACAGCACTCATCTCCGAGTGTCCATCTTCATATGCTTGAAGCATCTATAATATTTGCAAATAAATTTTGGCTTTTCTGTACTTGGAGGGATTGCCCTGTCTTTAAATTCTTTAACTGATCAAGAAAAGGAACCCATCGAGTGTGGCGAGCATCCTCATTGCTCTGATTTATAAAGGATGTTACAGGCCCATGGAAAAGCAGCTGGGGTGCATCACACATGGGATATTCATGGGGAAAGTTCCAGCACCATGACCGCGACCAGCAACAGTGGGGCCCTGTAGGGGGAGACTGAGCCTCAAGTTGGAGGAAGATTTTCATTAGGAAAGACAGCCATCATGGATAGCGTGACAGGAGTCCTGAAGGAAAAGAATTTATCCCTTAATTCAATTCCCTTCAGTTCCAACGAGTAAATGGAGTCTCTGACTCTTTCTGGTTTTCAAGGGTAAAGTAAGGTGTCTTCTGTGTCACATAACCTAGCATACATGCCACATATCCAGAAGTCACAGGCAAGGAGCCATTAGATAAACATCTCTGTGCTACAGAGGTGACTGGCGTAGCTGCTGAGAACTCTCATCCCTTTTGGAGAGGACCTGAGTTCAGTTCCCAGCACCCACATCTGGGCAGCCTACAGCTGCCTAAAACTCCAGCTCTAGAGGACACAAGACTCTCTTCTGGACTCTGCAGGCCCCCATACCCACAGGCACATACTCACACACAGGTACACATAATTTAGAAAAGAATAAGTCTTTTTAAAATACAGTTCAAATCTGAAGTGGTCTTGAGCCTGGGTATGGGGCAGGGACTCACAGTTGCAAAAGGAGAGAGAAACCTCAAGGCCACCGCATGCCTTGTTTATTAGCTCCCCGTGTATGCCCTGAGAGAGAGCCGCAGGGGTGTGTGGCCTGATTTCTGAGCAAAGGAGAAGCAGCTAGAGAATGTGTGATCTAACATCTGTGTCAAAACAATCCAGACTTTCATTCATCTTTGTGTGACCAAGCTCCTCCTCTGAAGGCATGTTTTACAGAGGCTGGCAATGGATATAAATTCCAGGAGGGAAGACATTGCATCTTGCTTTTATTTTATTTCTGCAGACTCCTGGTATGTGCTTGCTCCATCAATTCCGTCAGGAGGGGAGCCAGTGAGAAGACCCGTGGAGGAGACAAGAAGTAGAGTTATCGGGGAAGGTGGGAGGTCCCAGAGAACTGCTCACTCATTTCCCTGTAGTACTGTTTGCTGGGAACATAATGAATCAAACAGGGGTAATGGCCACAAAAAGGACAATCACAATGTTAAAAACAACAGGTAACACAGCACTCCCCATTTGACATGTAGTATCTCACCTCACTCTTTCAATTATCCCATGTGGGCTTCAAAGATTACAACACACACACACACACACACACACATACACACACACACACACACAATCCCAACTCCTCACAACTATTCAATAAATGATCGTTAGTCTGACTGCTTCAGTTTCCTCTCGGTCTCCCAGTTAAATCGGGCCGGACGTCTACTAAAACTTTCAAGTTTGGATGGTGTGGTGTCTGTCAGCTGTAGCCTAGTTAGGGGACATCATTTTACAGTACTCTCTTTGTCACCCATCCTGCCTGTGACCTAATCACAACGTGTCAAGAAAACAAGGGTCCCAAAGGGACCGGAGGAGAAGCATCAGGTGTGGCTGGAGTGGTGGCAGCGTTTCTTTGCCGGAGTTAATGGTGGTTAGCTGGTCTCTGAGGGGGTCCCCTGAGTCCCTCCGCCGCTAATTAAGAACAATTCAGAAAGAGGCATCCTTGTCCCCAGGGCTCCTTCCTCATCATTGCTTGTGCCTCTTACTTCTTGGTATCTGATGCTCATCCCATTAGTGCAGACTGTCCTTCTTATTTCTGATGGATGAAAATCAACTAGGACAAAGGTGGCCAGAGGAGCCAGCAAGCCTGGGTCCCCAGGCAGTGAGTGCCTCCAGGGCCTTCCCTGAAATGTGAAGCCCTTATCATTGGGAACCTTGAACCTTACTGTCCTTTGCTCCGTCAGAATTTGGAAAGACTTTGTCTATCCATCCGGCATGCATCACTAAATCCCAAACTTACCAACAAACAAAGAATACAATATCCATCAAAAGCCTGAGAGTCCTCGTGTCTATTTGACAAGGTCCCAACCTTGGAAAATTCTGATCAGAGTCCAACAGCATAGAAGGCTATTTGACCTAGGCTAGCCCATGCCTAGCTCAGTTTCCCCAGCTTACACGCCAACTTCTCCCCTCCGTGCCCCCACTGCCACCCTGCAGTCCCTATAAAATAATATTCCAGTATATTTTTCAGTACCAGCACCTGCCAGCAGTTTCAGGGACAAGGCACAGCTTCGCAGGGTCACCCAAATCAGCCTGAGGAGTTCCCTTAATCCTTTAGGCACCTCAACTCAGATGAAATCAGATCCTTGGATTTCACACAGAAAAGAATTTTAAGGTTAAGTCAATGTGAAGCAGAATTTGAGTTTATTCAAAGATATATTTAATAAATATTTTAAGCAAAAGGGGTTAAGGAAAAATGGATGATCAGGAAAGATGGATTCTACCAAGTGCGGGGATGGGCTTCTTAAGGGAAAGTCAGAATTATATGGGTGAGCAAGCAGTAGACTTGTCTGTCATTCAGGTGGCTCTCAAGCTACATCTTAAAGAATTGCTAAGGAACTTTCTATTCTTTCCTCTCTCTTTTTAGTAAGTGTGGTTATAGGATGGCTCTTGGGGGCAGGAGGTGTCTTATGGATGGATTTATATTCTGATAAGATAAAACCAGGAACCATTAGAGTTAAACAAGGGGCTAGTGTCTGTCCTTTTACTGTAAATGAGATTTCTGGTTCGAGTTCTACAGGTTTACAGGTGGGAAGGAGGCAAAGCAAATGTTAGGTGTGCTGGGATTCTTGCATTTAACTGGGGCTGGCTTACAGTCCAGCAGTTTAGTCTGTTGCCATCACGGCTGGAAGCATGGTGACATGAAGGCAGACATGGTGCTGGAGTGGTAACTGAGAGTTCTACCTCTGAATCGGCAGGCAGCAGGAAGAGCGTGAGACACTGGGCCTGGCTTGAGCATCTGAAACCTCAGAGCCCACCCCCAGTGACGCATAAGGCTACCCCATTCCAACAAAGCCACACCTACTCCAACAAGGCCACGCCTCCTAGTATTGCCACTCCCTGTGAGCTTATGGAGGTCATTTTCATTCAAACCACCACAGGCATCAACCAGATTCTAGAGTAAGGGGCTCCTTTCCCTTCCTGTGCCCCCATAGCCTTCCCTGCCCTTCTGTCCTGCTGCAAATGGATGTAAGTAATAACAGTCTGTTGGGTATGTCCACCACCCACCGCACCCCCCCAAGCATCTCCCATCCTCTCCACCCTCAGTTGACACAAGATGAATGATTTCCACCAACAGAGTCTTCGGTTGCCTTTGTGTTTGGGCCAGTTGGAAGAACCACCAGGAGGTAAAAAGTCAGGGGGAAGAAGAGGCCATGATAGTTATCCCTCCAGCTCTCTCTATATATTGGGGAATGATGGGGCGTCTGCAGTGGAACAGAAATGGCAATCACAGCATTCAGCAGCCGTGGGAGAAGGACTTGCCCCCTCAGAGACCTCCTCTGGGTAAAGATGATGGATCCTTGGCCATGCCACAGGAAAATATTTTAGGAATCAGAGTAAAGCAAAGCTAGGAAGTTTATTGAGTAGATATGAAAGATAGTGTATGCTTACAATTTAAGCCTGGGAGAGAGATAGTGAGAAAAAACAGCAGAGGGGTGGTGGCGGGGGAGAGTAATGGAACAAGTTGTGAAGAGAACAGTATACATCTGGGGGTGTAGGCTTCTCCAGAGAGTCACACGTAACTGTCTCTGAAATGACTGTGCACGTGATTCTGTGGCTTCCAAAATGACTCTGTTACAAAAGACACAGTTAACAAGGTTTAAAGGTTAAGTAAAGTCTAAAAATGAAGTACAATATACATATATATATATATATATATATATATATATATGGGCTGGTTGACTTATTTCTCTTAGGAGCATTTCCTATTTGTAAATGAAATTGTAAGACAGTTTGGAGTTGCTCAGATGTAGGCACAAGAGACAAACTGCTGGTATGGGTAAAGTCAAGGTCACCTTGAGTAGACACGGTTTGATTGTTTAGAAAGGTCTCTCACCCAGGCTGGCCCCCCAATGGGCTACATGGCTAAGGATGACCTTGAATTTCTTCTCCTCCCGCATACACCTCCTAAATGCTGAGATTAGAGGCATGTGCCGCCACACCCAGCTCATACTATGCTGAGAACCGAACCCAGAGTTTTGTGCATGCTAGGTGAGTATTCTACCACCTCCTCAGTGCCCTTTGGTTGTTGTTGTTTTTAACATTTCCAGTTGAGTTATTTTTTGGGAAAGTGCATTTTGCCTTCTGAAGACAACCATGATTTTGTCATTTGTCATTGAAGTTTCTGATGCTCAGCCAGCAGGAACTGCGACTAGATCCCAGGGGAGGGGTTTCATTCCTTTCCTACATTCCCTTCATTTTCTCAGTCTTTTTATTCTGCCTGGGACAGATGGGGTTTCTAGGGTGTTGGACCTTCATCCAGAGATGGAGGGCTCCTCTGATGGAATCAGGTCCTGCAGAATGCAGAAACGCGCCCCACCCCCCCAGCCGACACACACACACACACACACACACACACACACACACACACACACACACGTACATTCTTAATTCTGACCCAGAGGTGGTAACAGCCTAGACATTTGACTGCCTCTGGCAGCTGGCTTAACCCGGCCCACATCTGTGTAAATAGTCCTGTCTCTCCACTCCCTTCAGCTTCTCCTTTGGAGTATGCCATCTGTTTCCTGCAGGGACCCGACTGAGACAGATGTTTACATAAATACTATGAGACTAAAGGATTTAGATCAATCCTGGAATTATTTCCCTAGTGAATATGGTGTTTTATAGAGGGTCTCATTTGTAAACTTAACCAAAGGATTTTATAAATGACTATCTTAAGAAATGTTTTTGCAGTCTCTTTTACCCCCAGACACTTCCAGCAAACTTTGACTATTTGGGGTTCCGTCCTCCTGGGTTTGGGGGCTGAGAGAATCACCGACAGTTGAAAGATTGCAAATTTGGGGCTCAAAGGGGGCTGGGGGCCGAGAGAATCACCGACCGTTGAAAGATTGCAATTCAGGGCTCAAAGGGGACTCCAAGACAGATTTCCTTTTAATAAATGATCTATTAAAGTAGATATTAACAGCATAGAAGGACAGGCAGACGCACCGTGGCAGGGCACGGAGGAGAGCGCTGGCTCACACCACAGAGTGTGAATGCCTTCTTAAGAGCAGAGAACAGAGTAGGCTCTATGCCATGTGACTGATAGGCAGTCAGGCTGCCTCTGATTTCTGGCTGGCCAGGGAGAGATGGTCTGTCAGCCTGGGATCTGTATGCAGAATTGCCTATGACATTAGGGAGGGCAAGAATCTGCAAAAAACAAGTTAATGGAAGAGTCCTACAAAATGGGGTAACCCAGGCTGGAGAGACAGCTCAGTTCTTAAAGCAAGTACTGCGCTTGGAGAACACTCGAGTTCCTTTCTTAGCACCCATGTTGGGCAGCTCGCAACCTCCTGTAACTCTAGCTCTCTGGACTCCATGAGCAACTGTACTCATGTGCATAGACACCCACATACACACATAGTAAAAAATAAATCTAAAGAAACGGAGTAGCCTTGGCTGAGCAACTTGGCTGATTAATATCTGCAACCACTCCTTCCCCCAAAGAACTAGACAGAAATATTTCCCCAGACACTGAGATGTCTTTACAATTTGACATTGACCTGACTTCTCCAGTCCTTCACTCTCTTCTCCCAGACTGTGCCTCTACAGTCATGACCCCCAGAGCCTCTGCCCCAGGTTCCTTCCAGCTTCTTCCAAAAGCATCTCCCTATCTTGCCAAACACATCCATGCCCACTTCTCTCATCATTTATATCATAGTCCTTTGGGACGGTCAAGTTTTTACATCTCTATACCCACTTTTGCCTGGTACTCCAAACTGCCTCGTCTTCCAGTCATCTTTGGTGTTTTCCTTCTTTGCATTACTAATTTCTTAATATTTGCTTTTGTATTTTATGTGCATGTGAACACAGTTGCCCACAGAGCCCCTCAGTGTGGAGTTGTAGGCACTTGTGAGATACCCAACACGGGCGCTGGGAATCCCACAGTCTGGTTCTGTGCAAGAGCAATGCTTACACTTAGCCCTACTTTTTAAAATTAGCATCCAATAAAACTGTCTTTCTAGGAGATGGACAAGCATGGGATTTTTTCTGAGACAGTGTCAGAGTGGTCTCAAATCACTGTGTGTGTGTGTGTGTGTGTGTGTGTGTGTGTGTGTGTGTGTGCATGTGTGAAGGCCAGAGGTTGAGTGTCTTCTTCACTTTGTCTTTTGAGACAGGGTCTCTCCCTAAACCTGGAGCTCACAGATTCAGCTATGTTATCTGGTCAGCGAGCTCATGGGATCCTCCTGTCTCTGCCTCCCCAGTACTGGAATTACAGGCACACAGCACTACACCTGATTTTTTATGTAGACATAAGCATTCTAAATTCAGGTCATCAGCAGCAAGTGCTTCACTGTCTCTCCAAGCCCTTGGCTGTTTCCTGAACACTGAGTTTGGGGAGCTGTTTCTGAGACAAGCAAAGGAGACAGTTTAGCACCCTCGCGCCTGTTTGATTTTGGGTTTTGGACACAACTCTTTTGTAATAATGCATTTGGCAGCCTGGCTCCTTCACTTCTGCACAATATGCACACACACCCCTACACACCTCTCCAAACAGAGCACCTAGCAACATCAGAGCCCCTTGAATCCCACCTACATCAGGCTACACACTCCTATTTCTGAGCAAAAGTATAGATTTCTCTGTCCCTAACAATAAAATTTCAACGGTTCCTACTCAAGTATATTTCCAAGTATCCAAGAAGAAAAACTGAATGGCTGATCCAGCCTGAACTGGCTTTGGGTACATGCCAGTGAGGCAAACTGCGTCCTTCAAGTAAGCTTTAGGGAGAATCCTCTATTGACCATCTTAAATCTGTGCATAATTGGGTGTGCACAAGAGCACAAGGTTAAAATCAGATGCATTTTGGGAAGGGGTATGTACAGTGGTAAAAAAATAATAATATATGAACTAATCTACTGAACAAAATAGAGAACCATCCAAACCACAGTCCTTAGTAATCAGCGCTTCTCTTATTAGACCCTAGAAAAAGAGACCCCAGGCCCTTGAGTCCTCTCACTCCTGTGGCCCACTGACAATCTTGACAATACATCCTTCTATGATCCGGACCTGTGACCTCACTTTGAAGAAAGTTGTGTAGCTAGAGTTTTCCTGCCTGGCCCACAGTCAGGACAAATCTCTCTCACCCGCCAGTCCCACAGCCGCTCAGACCCAACCAAGTAAACACAGAGACTTATATTGCTTACAAACTGTATGGCCATACCAGGCTTCCTGCTCACTGTTCTTATATCTTAAATTAATCCATTTTTATAAATCTATACCTTGCCACGTGGCTTGTGGCTTACTGGCATCTTCATACACTGCTTGTCATGGTGGCGGCTGGCAGTGACTCCTTCCGCCTTCCTGTTCTTTCTTTTCTCCTCTCTGTTAGTCCCACCTATACTTCCTGCCTAGCCACTGGCCAATCAGTGTTTTATTTATTGACCAATCAGAGTAATTTGACATACAGACCATCCCACAGCATCAAGTAAAAATAAACTAGCCAATCAATTTTATTAGAATACAAATTTGATCTTGTGTTTAATAAATGGTAAAATGTTAAGTAACATAGCACTGATTTATAATGCATTTTTATGGTTTATAATCAGTAAATTTTGGCTTGTATACCTATTTTATATATTCATCTATCTAGATCATATAAAGCAGTCCTTAATGGAAAAAGTTTAAGAATCCACAGACTAGCTAACCATTAGGGAAAGAGGCAAACTTCAAGGTAACTAAAGGATGATATAACCACAAACTTTGGAACAGTGAGATATCATGCTACTGAAATGACCACCAAAGTTCTGTGCTTCATTATAACGACATCTCCAACTCATTAGCCTTGGAAAACTGCTCTCTCACATCAAAAATCTGAGGACACTACACACCCAGGGAATCTTAAGAGGCCTGCTTAAGATACTTGTGCAGAAAAGGGAAATAAATACTGTTCTGGAAAAAAGTCCTTTCCTGAAATTCTCCACCTCTTCCCATTCATAAACAACCCCCATTCAAGTTTTCTGCAAGTCAAGCAGCTAGCTCTGGAGAGGCCTACTCCCCACCTGTCATTTGAGACCTACCTTTGTTATGACAAATTCCTCCTTATTGTCTCATCTCTATGCTCTCTTTGATGGAGACAAGAATGTGGACATGAGTCAATTCATTACATTTGAGAAATTCCCTCCACTTTTGCCACTAATATTTCTATAATAAAAATGTTATGTGCCAGGCATGGCGGTGCACATCTTTAATGTCAGCACTTAGGAGGCAGAGGCAGCTGGATTTCTGTGAGTTTGAGGCCAACCTGGTCTACAGAGTGAGCTCCAGGACAGCCAGAGCTGTTACACAGAGAAACCTTGTCTCAAAAAACCAATCAACCAAACAAACATTATGTTTGTGAACAAAAAAAAAAAAAAGAAGTATTCAAACATCAGAATAGGTTTTGTTTTTATGAGAAAGCACTCTGAAGTGTGCTACCATGAGATTTTTGTTTTAGCACCAGGGCTGCAGTTATTAGAATTTTGTTCATTTTTATTTATTTTTGTTTGGTTTGTTTCTGTTTTTCGAGACAGGGTTTCTCTGTGTAGCCCTAGCTGTCCTGGAACTCACTCTGTAGACCAGGCTGGCCTCAAACTCACAGAGATCCACCTGCCTCTGCATCCCAAGAGCCGAGATTAAAGTGTGCCACTACTGCCCAGCTAGGTGGGAGTTGACATTTTTGACAAAGAGATTCTGATGAAGTTGGTACCAGACCTTGAGACCACCTGGCTTCATTTTTAAGGAAGGGCTTATTTTGGTTTACTTCTTTTTCAGAAGCGCATTCTTAAAACTTGAAAATGTTTCTGATAAATTATTTTTCAGTTAAGTGGTCTATGGACCAAATCACCCATCTCCTTAAAATGCAACTCTCAAGCCTCCTGCTGAATCACAATACTGCAGATAACAGCTAGCAATCTTTTTTTTTTTTTAAAGATGTTCTTTTTTATTATGTGTCCATATGTGCATGTGAAGTGTAGGTGCCTTTAGGGGCTAGTAGCAACAGATTACCTGGAGCTGGAGTCACAGGCAGTTCTAAGCCACCCAATGCAGATGGTGGGAAAGGAACTCTCCATCCAAGAGCAGCAATCACTTTAACTGCTGACCCATCTTCACAGCCCTATGAATAAGCTTCCCTCGGGAGTATCACATGAGCACCAAACCACAGTAAGAAGTCTAGTAGAGCCGGGCGGTGGTGGCGCACGCCTTTAATCCCAGCACTCGGGAGGCAGAGGCAGGCGGATCTCTGCGAGTTCGAGGCCAGCCTGGGCTACCAAGTGAGTTCCAGGAAAGGCGCAAAGCTACACAGAGAAACCCTGTCTCGAAAAACCAAAAAAGTCTAGTAGAAACAAACTCTGAACTTGTACATAAAACTCTTCTGGTTTGAGTTTTTGGTTTTTGGCTCTCAGTCCTGTCTTTTCTTCCTCCTGGAATCTACTGAACTGAAAAGAAAACAAGCCTCACTAATTAGCTTCTTGAATTTAGTATGTGATGAATTTGCTCGTAAGTAGTTTCCTGAAATAAGGTCTATAGACCGTGTTACACTACCTTTCTATACTCATTTTTGAAACAACTTTTTTTCTTCTTTTCATGTGTATGTGGGTTTTTATAGGGTAATTGTGTGGGTTTGTGGGGATTCGTGTATATATGTGGTTTCTGTGGGGGACTGGAGGATTGTGTACGGTAGGTTGTTTTGTTTTTGGTGTGGGGGGGGTTGGGGGAAGGAGTGGGCTGTAATATAAGTTGGTATCAGGAATTTTCCTGGATTCCTCTTTTATCTTAGTCTTTGAGGCTGCCTCTGCCTTCTGAGAATGGAATTGCAGCAAACACCAACCTCTGACGGAACTCCCCAGAACTTTGTGGGGTTGGTTTATTTTTGTTTTTCTTTTGTTATTGATGTTAAAGGAAGTTCCCACTCTGTAGCCCAGGCTGGCCTGGAAAGTCATAGAACTCACTATGTAGAGCAGCCTTGCATGAAATGTGTGGTGGATGATCCTCTGCTGGAATTGCAGGCCACAACACCACGCTATTTTTTTTTTCCCTTGGTACGACCTTCTCATAGAATTTTATTATCCACAAAATTCTTACCACAGGTTCAGTTACATCAATCACATTTCTGGAGTTGCTTCACAAAGAACTTTAGCCAAATAATTATATCTTAATCTTCTTGTTTCACATAAAAGTCTTCAATCTACAAATGCATTATCTATTAAAACAGAAAAACCCAAAGATCCAAAATGGAGACCTCAACTTAACTTATCCTCTGGTAATAGTCTCAAAAAAAAAAAAAAAAAAAAAAAAGCATTCACTCCTTCAAAAGGAAGGCCACAGAACAGTACACAGGAAACCATTAACAACTGGAGAGTGTCCCTAGGGGCTTTTTAAAAGAAGCTTTCAAAAGATTTGAATAAATGATACATTATTATTTGAATAAATGATGCATTATTCTATATAAATAATGATACCTGGTTTCTAACTGGCATACTGCAATACAATACTATTGACTACATACACTGAACTAAAATGAAGTGGCTCTATTTATAAGATTATCACCAGAGTACACTATGGTACTCTCAATTTCCCGACAGTAGCAAAGGGCAAAGATCCAACCATCCTTCCTGCGTACGTCAGATGAAGAGCCAGGACTTGCTATCTTGACCAGCATCCTTTTAACATACTAGAAAGTCCTCAAATCCTCTAGACAGTTATGAAGTAGAAACATAACCATTACCTGGGAGGTGGCAGTGGTGGCGCAGGCAGATTTCTGCAAGTTGAAAGCCAGACTGTTCTACAGAGCAAGTTCCAGGACAGCCAGAGCTACATACTGAGACCATATCTTGAAAAAACAAAAAAAAAAAAAAAAAAAACAAGAGAAGAAGAAGAAGAGGAGGAGGAGGAGGAGGAGGAGGAGGAGGAGGAGGAGGAGGAGGAGGAGAAAAATACAACCATCAGTAGAGACACAGAGTACTAAGTTCTTTGGCCATTTAGTCTATAGTCTAGTAGACAAAGTGGATCTGTAATGGCTATGTGACTGTCTTGTCAAGAAGTATCTGGAAGGGGAGTAAGCTAATTACCATTCCTGATAAATCTGTTTTGACTCTACAAAAATCAAAATTGTCTGCTTTTCCTTGCATCTCTTTGCTGTGTAAATTTCAACTCTCATTTCTTATAAAGAAAGCTACATTTTATAGCTAACAGCCAGCCAGGTCACAAGAAAAGTATGCCAGGAGAGGAGGATCAGACAAGAGCTTGATATGTCATAGAAAGTGTAAACCTTAGATGAAGCTCCATCAGTTAGATGTTGTGTGACTTAAAGAGACCTACTTCTGAAAACACCTTTGGTCTTTTCCTTAAAGGTTTTGGGCCAAGAAAAGGATGCTGGTCACAGCAGCATATACCTTTAATCCAGCACTTGGGAGGCAGAGGCAGTCAAATCTAAGAGTTCAAGGCCAGCCTGATCTACAGAGTGAGTTTCAGGACAGCCAGAGCTATGCTTGAAAACCAAAGTAAGCCCCACCCCCAGCCCCCAAAAAGGTTAAGTCTTATTTTTTCACCAAGTGTATCTAGGAAGTCCTTCAACATTGGGCTTTTGTGACGATCTTAACTTTTCCTGAGAGAATAAACAAGACAGTAAGAATAACAAAAACCTGGGCTGGAGAGATGGCTCAGAGGTTAAGAGCACAGGCTGCTTTTCCAGTAGGTCCTGAGTTCAATCCCCAGCAACCACACGGTGGCTCACAACCATCTATAATGAGATCAGGTCCCCCCCTTCTGGCCTTCAGGCATACATGCAGGCAGAACACTGTATACATAATTAATAAATAAATCTAAAAAAAAATTTTTTAAAAAGAGTAACAAAAACCCTACTAGCTAGGCATTCTGTCTTGGGCCAGCACTTAGGGGGTTGAAACAGTAGGATGGTCAAAATTGACAGTTACCTACTAAACTTTTAAAATTAACAAGGTCCTGTTTCCTTAGACCTAATATCAAATGGCTTAAGTGATAATGATGTTTGAATAGTACTGCTAATATAAGGAAATATTTTTCTTAAGATATATAATTTTGTTAAGTTTTATTGTGAAAAATAACTATGGACTAATGCATTTAGCAATAAGACTATATCTTATAGGCAAACACTGAGGGCTCATTTTTGTATTAAAAGTCAGTAATTTGTTGGGGATATTGCTCACAGAACAAGTTAAGCTAGCACCTGCAAACCCTAGGTTCAATCCCCAGTATCATGACAGACAGACGGAAGGACTGAAACCCCGGGGACTCATATGGTGGAAGGAAAGAACCAGTTCCTCCAAGCTGTCTTCTAACTTCCACATGTACACTGTGGCAATGAGTGCTCCCCTTTACACACACAACACAACACACAAAATAAAATATCGTTTTTAAAAATATGTACTACACTTAATTAATTTTTTTAGACAGAGTCTCATTATGTACCCCTGGCTGCCCTGGAACCTTGTATGTAGACCAGACTTGCTTCAAGTCTGACTTCTGCCAGAATGCTGGATTAAAAGTATACACCTTACCCAGTAAAAGAAAAAATTAAAGGTGACTAGAGTGATGGTTCTGTGGTTAAGAGCACATACTATTCTTGTAGAGGATCCAGTTTGGTTCCCAGCACCCTTGTAGGGCTGCTCACAAGCACCAGAGGATCCAACACCTTCTTCTGGCCCCTGTGGACAATTACACTCACATGCACAGACACCCACACTAACAAACACACTTAAAATAATAAAATAAACCTTAAATTTAAAAAAAAATTAATTTAAAATTAAATTTAAAAAATTTTTTTAATTTAAAAAAACCTTAAATTAAAATAAACCTTAAAGGAGTGCGATGGGCAGAGCCAGGTGGATCTCTGTGAGTTCGAGGCCAGCCTGGTCTACACAGTGAGATCCAGGACAGGAACAAAACTACACAGAGAAACCTTGTCTGGAAAAACAAAAAACAAAAAAATTTAATTAATAGTTTAAAAGATACTTTGTATGCAGGAGCTAAATAATAATAACTCACCTGAAGGCCAGAAGAGGAGATCTATAACTGGAATTACAGATGGTTGTGAGCCACCATGTGGGTGCTGGGAATTGAACAGCCAGTCCTCTCTCTAGCCCCTGTTTAAATATTTTCAAGCTAAAACATCTGATGAGAACAGAGGAAACCATCCTTACTTAACTTTATGATTTTCCATACCAAGGATTCTGGACTCAGATGTACTCTTGATAAAATAGACTCATTTGAGAATCAAGATTATAAAATATTCTATCTGGTATAAAGCATACTTTATTTCATTTATAAAGAGACATTTTTTAGAAAACCAAAATATCATTAATGTATCAATTCTTTCAACTTTCCTGTTAATTTTTAACCTTTTAAAAATTGTGTTGGGCCGGGTGGTGGTGGCGCACGCCTTTAATCCCAGCACTCGGGAGGCAGAGCCAGGCGGATCTCTGTAAGTTCGAGGCCAGCCTGGGCTACCAAGTGAGTCCCAGGAAAGGCGCAAAGCTACACAGAGAAACCCTGTCTCGAAAAACCAAAAAAAAATAAATAAATAAAAATAAAAATTGTGTTGGTATGCGAGTGTGCACATGTATGTATGTATGTATGTTTACTACCTGTGTGCAGGATTCCATGGAGATCAGAATATGGCATCAGATCCCCTGAAACAGAGTTACGGTTGTGAGCCACCATACAGATGGTACGATTCGAACCCAGGTCCCCTTGAAGAGCAGCCAGTGTTCTTAACCTAGAGTTCTCTCTCCAGCCCCTTGTTTAAAAGTTTTATTATAAATTATTGCAGGAAATATTCTAGGATCACAGGGAAAAAAAAAATCTCGTTAACATTACATCTTTATTCCATTTACCAGTAACGTGAAATTTGTTCCAAACTATTAAATTACAATAAGCAACACTTGTCTTTCAAATTCATGGTCAAAAATACTGGTTAACATTACTCATATAACGTCCTTAGGTATAAAAACCTTTGCCTTTTCAGGTACTTAGAAAAAAAAAACTTACTTGGCTTCAAAAGTAACAAGCAGTAATATTTATCTTATTCTTTACGGCTTTACAAAATTTCAAACTTCAAATCTTTTTAAAATCCTTATACTATTTAGTAAATTTTACTTATGTACAGTGTGACATCAAGAAGAGACACCTTGTTAAGTTTTTAAAAAAGTATCAAAAAATAATATGGCTTATAAAAAGCAAGAGAGCCTACTTTTATATATCTATGATGATTTGCTGCCATTAAGAGATGAAATAGGGCAAGAATGAAGAGAAAATAGAAAATGAACAAGCAATACACACACACACATACACACACACACACACACACACACACACACACACTCAGGCATCCACAAGGAAGGGTATGTGGTGTTTAACTCAAGATACTCAATGGCTGGATATGAAAAGAGAAACTTGATAAGGAAAACAGAATTCTCATTTTTGCACCCATAAGGAAGAGTATATATGCCAATACAGGGTGATTAGAATCCCAATAAGCTGCAATTTAAGATGAAGGTTGAAGCAGAAGCCAGATGAAAGGCGGCCTCTGTAACATTTGCTCCTGGAGTCCAGCAACTCTCAGCAGTTGGCTGGAGACTGAGCTGGAAGATCCTGTGGCGCTCCAACAAAAGGACGAAACAAACTCAAGTTCCCAGGGCCCCTCCCGACAACTAGAGAAACAACTTGATAAATGATTGCTCTGTCAAGAGACCAAGAGATGGAGACCTCTGGAAGCAGAGGGGGGATGTATCTAATTTAGGAGGGGGTGGTGCAGAACGGCAAAGAGATCATCAAAACCTTAAGACAACACTGCAAAACTCCACAGTTTTAACAACTGAAGCTTCCTCCATGTTAGCATGTAGCCAGAAACCTAGCAGTCTGGTCCTTCCTAAGCTATTTCGATTTAAGGGAGAAACTTTCTACCTTCCACAACCCATCTTCCTGCCTTAACTCCAAGCTTAAGAAAGCTTTTGCTCATTTAGGAATGACATGAAAAATACAAATTCCTTTTCCCCTACTTCACACCTGAAGACCCTGATTCAGACCTGAGGGAGAGGCACAAGGCCCCAAAGCTTACTCAACTTAAGAAAACAATTGTTTTCAATCAATCAATCAATCAATATTTTGAAAATTTTAGAAGTTCCCATTTGCCCTTAATTTTCCTCTTTTCTTTCCTTTAAGGTGAGTACAATCTCTTCCTGACTAAAAACTGGCATAGGTTTCAAAGGCATTGGTGACAAATTCAGCCAACACACGATGAACATCTCTACTGAGAAAAAAAAAAGTGTTACTACCCAAAGAGTAGGTAATTGAGTCAAAAAAACTCTTGTAGTCTCAGCAACTGATCAAAGACCAAAAAAATAAGCCTGTGGTGGTATTGTGTTCCCCAAAATATTGTGTACCCTAATAAACTTATCTGGGGTCAGAGAACAGAAAAGCCACTAGATACTTAGGCTAGAAAATGGTGGCACTTACGCCTTTAATCCTAGCATTCCAGAGGCAGAAATCCCTCTGGATCTCTGTGAGTTCAAGGCCACATTGGAAACAGCCAGGCATGTGACACACACCTTTAATCCCAAGAAGTGAGCCTTTAATCCCAGGGAGTGATGGCAGAAGGCAGAAAGATATATAAGGCGTGAAGACCAGAAACTAGAAGCATTTGGCTGGTTAAGCTTTCAGGCTTTCGAGCAGCAGTTCAGCTGAGATTCATTCTGGATGAGGACTCAGAGGTTCCAGTCTGAGGAAACAGGATCAGCTGAGGAACTGACAAAGTGAGGTAGCTGTGGCTTGTTCTGCTTCTCTGATCTTCCAGTATTCACCCCAATAACTGGCCCCAGGTTTGATTTTATTAATAAGAACTTTTAAGATTCCTGCTACATAAGCCAGTTCATTAAAATATGTCAAAGGCAAGAACAAGCAAGTAACGTAACATAAAGAGCTTTCAACTGACCAAGTCTTTCTTATGTCACTTCAAACTTTTAACTTGCTGGGCTAGATAATGCTGCTGTAATAAAAATATTATATATTGTACTGCTGTGCAAAAGAAATTCTATGAAGGCCAAATTAACTTTTGACTGTAATAAGACAATTACAAACCAGGCATGGTGGCTGACCCAGAACATCAGCTGTATTAACTACCAGTTATAACGATATTAAATACCAATTAAAGAGGCGTTCTGAACAATAACAGGAAAACCAGGAGAAAAATCACTACTTAACAGGGTTGAGTTGGAAGGTCTTGTTCCTAATTTTTCTTGAAAGTAAAAATACCTAGGGAATTTTTCTAGAAAAATGTATGTATGGTCTGTCAAGAAATTGCTTAGATTCCATTACATAAAAATGGCTGTTCTGTGAAGGACCTCACTTGCTAACTTCCCAAATCGCCTCCTCATCAGGACACATTTCCGACATTGTAGACAAAGAGAAAAGGTATCACATCACGAATCTCATTAAGATTAACTCTAATCAGCAATTCACAAAAGTGAAGGGCTCAACAGCAAACATTGTAATCCTAACATTCAAGATGCTGAGGCAGGATGACTGCTACAAATTCAAGTTTCATCTGATGCATAAGAAACTACAAAAGTTCACAGCATGTAAAAATCAAAGCTCTGGTTTGCCATTTGAAAAAAAAAAAATTATAGAAAACAAAAACTGAATGCCTCCCCTCTTTTGAAACATTAGCAGCTATGGTTCTGATTTATAGTTTTTTCTAAATAATTTATTTTTATTTAATTGCACTGGTGTTTTGCCTGCATATATGTTTGTGTGAGGGTGTCAGATCTTGGAGTTACAGACAGTTATGAGATGCCATGTGGGTGCCGGGAATTGAAACCAGGTCCTCTGGAACAGCGGTCAAAGCTCTTAACCGCTGAGCCACCTCTCCAGCCCCTCATAGTTCTTCTAAACATGGGTCTGCTGGGGTTATGAATGACTGCTCCCTTTCAGACCAGCCAGGTACAGGTTACCCATCTGATTCTCAGTGAGCTTTCACATTGACAACCTCAATGAGTGGCAGGTTAGCTTGTACTAAAAACGCTCATTAACCTTTTTTCCCAGTGGTCATAGATAATACTGACATTCTGTAAGTCTTGACATTCTCCTTTTGCCTGTAATGCTCAGGATTTAATTGATACAATATTCCAACCAGTTAAATGAACTGTTTGGGGCTGGAAAGACTGGAGAAACTTCTTCCTCTTACAAGAAGACCAAGTTCTGTTCACAACCCCCACATAAAACCATACAAGACCTGATGCATTCTGACTACCTTGGGCACCAGGTACATGCACGCATGAGGGCAAAAAATAATCACACAAGACAGTCTGTCTATGTAGCATTGGCTATCCTAGAACTCTCTCTGTAGACCAGGCTGGCTTCAAACTCACAGAGATCCAACTTCCTCTGCCTCAAGTGCTGGTATTAAAGGCGATTAAGGGATTAAGACCTGAGTTCATTCTTCTGCATAGCATAAAGCCAGCATGGTGGTGAATGCCTGTAACCCCAGTGCTTCCAGATAGGAAAATCAGAAACTAAAATCCTACAATGTGAGTTCCAGGTCAGTCTGGAATACCTGGGACCCTGCCTCAAAGGGGGATGATTCAGCGAGCAGTCAAATAAATACACATACTGCTCTTTACAGAGGACCTGATTTCAGTTCCTAGCACCCACTTCAGGTGGCCTACAACTCTAGCTCCAGGGGAATCCAATCTCCACTGACACCTGAATTTGTGTACACACATCCACATACCCGTGTATGCAAACACATATACACAATTAAAAATGAATCCTTTTAAAGAAGGGAATGGAACGTACTAACCCAATGGGCACAAAGAAAGGTTAGATCAATGGTTAACTGGGGATTTTTTATTGTCATTGTTTATCCTAAAGCAAAAAATTCAGGAGCTGCATTCTAATCAAGCAATCAAGCCATGAGTGGTGGGCTGCCAGAAGTCCCAACTTCATGGGAGGCTGAAACAGGCCTATTGCTTGAGTACAGGAGTTTAAAAACAATCAACAACACCACCCTCTAAAAAGGCTAAGCAAGCAACTGGTTGTGATGGCTCAATCACGCAACCCCAGTACTTAGGAGGCTCAGGCATTGGGCTGCCATGAGGTCAGGGCCAAAATGGGTCAGAGAGTAAGTATACTTGCCTCAAAAAGACACAAAAAGGGCTGACCAAAAAAATTCAGCAAGAAAAGGCATTTGCTGTCAAGCCTTACAATCCAAGTATGATTCCTAGATCCACACAAATGCCGTGGGGTTGGTGGGTGGGGTGGGTGGTGGTGGTGGTGGTGGTGGTGATATTTTATTTGTGTTAAAATGTGGTGATATTTTATTTTTGCTTTAATAAAGTTTGCCTGGAAATCAGAGTATTTGAAATAGCAAGCTATTTTAAGTAAACATAAAAGTCAAGCAGTGATAGCATATGTCCTTAATCACTTAGCAGAAAGGCTCTCTGTGTGTTTAAGGCCATACTAGGGAACAGAGCCAAGCATGGTGACACACGCCTTTAATCCCAGTACCAACCATAGAGACCTGGAGGTCTGTACAGACAGACAGTGACAAGAAAGTGAGGTAGCTAGGCTAAGGTAGCCAATGAGAGGGCGAACAGCAAGGCAATAAAGGCCCGGGCAAGACAGGAAGTGGTTCATATTTGGAAGCTGCAGAGCTGGTGAGGTAAGGTTGGCTGGTGGCTCTCCCTATTTCCCTGATCTCTAAGGCTTTCACCCCTATATTTGGCTCCGTTTTGTTTTGTTTTTTTTTTAATTTTTATTTTGCAATACAATTCAGTTCTACATATCAGCCACAGATTCCCTTGTTCTCCCCCCTCCTGCCCCCCTCACCTTCCCCCCAGCCCGCCCCCCATTCCCATCTCCTCCAGGGCAAAGCCTTCCCCACAGACTGAGATCAACCTGGTAGACTCAGTCCAGGTAGGTCCAGTCCCCTCCTCCCAGGCCGAGCCAAGGGACCCTGCATAGGCCCCAGGTTTCAAACAGCCGACTCATTCAATGAGCACAGGTCTCACTGCCTGGATGCCTCCCAAACAGATCAGGCCAATCAACTGTCTCACCCACTCAGAGGGCCTGATCCAGTTGGTGACCCCTCAGCCATTGGTTCATATTTCATGTGTTTCCATTCGTTTGGCTATTTGTCTCTGTGCTTTATCCAACCTTGGTCTCAACAATTCTCGCTCATATAAACCCTTCTCATTCTCGATAATTGGACTCCCAGAGATCCACTCAGGGCCTAGTCATGGATCTCTGCATCCAGATCCCTCAGTAGTTGGATGAGGTTTCTAGCACGACAATTAGGGTGTTTGGCCATCCCATCACCAGAGTAGGTCAGTTCGGACTGTCTCTCGACCATTGACAGCAGTCTGTTGTGGAGGTATCTCTGTGGATTTCTGTGGGCCTCTCTAGCACTTTGCTTCTTCCTATTCTCATGTGGTCTTCATTTACCATGGTCTCCTATTCCTTGTTCTCCCTCTCTGTTGTTGATCCAGCTGGGATCTCCCGCTCACCCAAGCTCTCTTTCCCTCAACCCTCGCCCTTCACTACCTCCACTCATGTCCAGGCTGTTCATGTAGATCTCATTCCATTTCTCTGTCATTGGGCGATCCCCGTGTCTTTCTTGGGGTCCTGTTTTCCAGGTAGCCTCCCTGGTGATGTGAGTAGCAATCCAGTCATCCTTGTTCCACATCTAGTATCCTGCTGGCTCCGTGTTTTTTATTTAATAAGACCATTTAGAAATTTGTCTCTGTCTCTGTCTCGCTCTCTCGCTCTCTGTGCCCACAACAAATGTGCCCACAAACACAAATAAATAAATGTAAAATGCAAGAAAAAAAAAACTAACATAAAACAACAAAAGCCCAAGCAAGCTAAGAGTTCTAAAGTATTCTAAAGTGTTGGCTCAAATCTTTCCCCAGCTGGAAGTAGTGGCACAAGCCTCTGATTACAGCACTTGGTTGGGATGCAGAAGCAGGTGGATCTCTATAAATTTTAGGCCAGCTTAGTCTACACAGCAAGTTCCATACCAGCCAAGGCTGCTGCATAGTAAAACCTGGTCTCAACATACAAACTTTTCCCACAACTCCTTTAGAATCCTTTCCAGTCTCTCTAAAATTGAGGTGAGCTCTCCTCACTCACCTTAAACACACCTCCTCAACTAAAGTCATTATGTCCGACTGTTTATAAAGAAACACCCCAGCCCCAGCCAAAGGATCTCTTCATTTTACTTTTCCCTATCAGATAGCTGGAGTCTTGGCACACTGTAGCCACTTGTTTCTTCAAACACTTCAGAATGAGCTCTGAATTTCTAAAGTTCTCTACAATCTAATAGTTAAACAGCAGAAAACTATTTCAACTTACTTTCATTACTACTCCCTTAAGGAATTTTAAATCTTCCCACCAAGCTGTTCCCAAATCAGGACTCTTACAACAGAATTGACTTTATAACCTATGGAGGCATCATCAGTTAGTCCCTTGAGGCAGTAATGAACAGTATTTGGATACCCACAGTTAACAATGCAATGAGAGGAAGATCTCACAACCTACCTGACCGAATCAACATACAATTTAACATGCAGTAAGTATGAAATTTAAAATACTATCCCACATATAAATTACTCAAGATGTTTATTACACAAACATAAAGCATTCCTCTTAAACCTATGAACTATTATGGAGACAATAGCAAGTGTTTTTAGGGCTAGCAGTATTAATTCAGGGAGAAAGAATGTGTTTAGCATGGCCAGGGCAGAAGAGCTGATCCCTAAGACACTTCCCAAAAAAGAAGTTTTCTAATAATGTCTAGAGCAAACCAGACTTACACACACACACACACACACACACACACACACACACACACACACACACACCGTACCAGCCTACAAAATTTTACCCAAAGGTCAGTATAGCACATTTGTGGCTATCACTAACATATATCTGCCATGCAGGCTGACATGAAAAGTCAGAAAACCATATTCAGGATGACAAAGCTAGGTATGGTGTCACATGCCTGTAATTCCAGCACTCTTCTCATCCCTAAACTGGAGAGGTGGAGGCAGGACAATCAGAGTTCAGGGCCAGCCTTGGCTACCTAACAAGTTCAAGGCCAGGCTAGACCCCATCTCAAAAATCCAAAACCAAAAATAATTAAAATAAGTAAAATAAAATTAATTATTTTTAAAAAGACAGGAAGCCGGGCGGTGGTGGCGCACGCCTTTAATCCCAGCACTCGGGAGGCAGAGGCAGGCGGATCTTTGTGAGTTCGAGGCCAGCCTGGTCTCCAAAGTGAGTTCCAGGAAAGGCACAAAGCTACACAGAGAAACCCTGTCTCGAAAAACCAAAAAAAAATAAATAAATAAAAAATAAAAAGACAGGCTTAAGAACCAAGTGTTGGTGAGGATGTGGAGGGACTGGAACCCCGGTCACCAAGTGGTGGTGATGTGAGATGGTGAGGCAATCTTGAAAGTCTAGCAATTCCTCAAAAGGTTACACAAAAACCACGTGGAATGAGAAATTCCACGCAGCTGGGCTGGTGACACAAACCTGTAATCCCAGCACTCAAGAGGCAGAGACAATCCGATCTCTGAGTTTGAGGCCACCCTGATCTATATAGCTAGTTCCAGTGTAGTAAAGAGTACATAGTGAGTCTCAATAAAACTAGTTAATGAATTATTTAAATTCCACTCCTGATACATGTTCAGGCCTATGCCCTCACACAAGCGCCAACAGAAACATTCGGAGCATGATGTGCAATAGCCAAAAAGTATATACAACTCAAAGGTCTGTCAACTAATAAATGTTTATACAAAATTTAAGTTTATCTATAAATGGAATATATATGGCAATAAAGGAGTGAAGTATTTTTTAAAACTTGTGATGATCTAGGTTTTTGTCATTGACATAAATTAGGGTAGTTACTTTTCTATTGCTATGTGAAGAGATGTGATGAACATATAAAGGAAAGTATTCAATTTGGGGGCTCACAATTCCAGAAGGTTACAGTATATGACCATCATGGGGAGAACGACAATAAGCAAGCAGGCAGGGCACTGGAGCAGTAGCTGAGAGCTCACCTCTGATCCACAAGCACAGGCACAGAGAAAGATAACTGGGAATAGCCTGGACTTTTGAAACCTGGAAGTCCACACCCAGTGACACACCTCCTCCAAGGCCAGACCTCCTAATCCTTTCCAAACAGAGACCAAGCATTCTAACACATGAGCTTATGGGAGCCATTTTCACTCAGACCACCACGAAGGTTATCTGGGAAGACATCTGAACTAAGAATATGCCTTCATCAGACCTGCCTGTGGACAAGCTTGTTGGGCATTTTCTTGATTAATGATTGATGTGGGAGGGCACAGCCTACTGTTAGTGGTGCCAATGGGCAAGCAGCCCTGGGTTGTATTAGAAAGCAGGCTGATAGCTCTGGAGAGATGGCTCAGCAGTTAAGAGCACTGACTGCTCTTCCAGAGGTCCTGAGTTCAATTCCCAGCAACCACATTGTGGCTCACAACCAACTGTAATGATGCCCTCTTCTGGCCTGCAGGGACACATGCAGGCAGAACACTGTATACATATAAATAAATAAGAAAAAAAAAATTTTTTTTTTTTTTAAAAAGGAAAGCAGGCTGAGGAGCTGGTGATGGCTCAGTGGTTAAGAGCACTGGTTGCTCTTCCAAAGGACGGGGGTTCAATTCTCAGCACCCACATAGCAGCTCACAACTGTCCGTAACCCCAGTTCCAGGGAATCTGGTACCCTCTCACAGACATACATGCAGGCAAAACACCAATGCACATAAAAATAAATAAATCTTAAAAGAAAGAAAGAAAAGAAAAGAAAAGAAAAGAAAAGAAAAGAAAAGAAAAGAAAAGAAATGAAAAGAAAGCAGGCTGAGCAAGCCATTAATCAGTCATAGTTCTCTGTGGTCCCTGCTTGAGTTCCTGCCTCCAAGGTCCTTCTAGAGTTCCTGTCCTGAGTTCCCTCAATAATGGACTGTGCTGAGGTGTTCAATCACAGCAACAGAAAGCAAACTAGAATACCTGCTGAAACATGAATGGGCATTCAAAACACTCCGCTAAAAGCAACAGATGTCAGTCACAAGAATGCACATTTTGAATAATTCTACTCATGGGAAAAG
This sequence comes from Peromyscus eremicus, assembly GCF_949786415.1. Classification (NCBI taxonomy): domain Eukaryota; kingdom Metazoa; phylum Chordata; class Mammalia; order Rodentia; family Cricetidae; genus Peromyscus; species Peromyscus eremicus. The sequence continues at coordinate 27,822,659 of NC_081438.1, read as the reverse complement.
TTCACTCAGCAAATTTCAAAGACACACCAGATTAGTGGTTTCCAGAAGATAGCAGGTAGGGACTGGATTACAGCCTGACTGCTAAAAGACTTTGAAGTTTATTTTACAGTTGATGAAAATGTCTTTAAATTTGACTGTGATGGTTACACACTTAAGAGTACATTAAAACCAATAAAATGTACTATTAATAGGTCAAATTAGCCAACCAGTGGCTGCTCACGTCTTTAATTCCAGCACTTGGGAGGCAGAGCAGACAGATCTCTGTGAGTTCAAAGCTGGCCTGGTCTACAGAGTGAGTTCCAGGACAACCAAGGCTACACAGAGAAACTCTGTCTCAAAAACAAAACAAAACAAAAGAGTGAAATTAAGTTTGGTATCTCAATAAAGTATCCAAAAAGAAAAATTATTAAAATCTGTGAGATGCCAGAAAAATGTGATTACTGTTACAAGTGCCAAGAAACACTACTTATTGTTTCTAGGGGCTGGAAAGATGGCTCAATGGTTAAAAGTCTTGCAGAGGACTAAGGTTCATTCAGTTCTCAAAACCTACATGATGGTGGCTTATAACCATTTGTAACCCAGTTCCGGGGGATCCAACATCCTCTTCTGACCTCCATGGGCACACATAAGCCAATCTAATAAGTCCTCTTTTCATATATATATTCATTCTATTGGTTTTGCTTCCCCATAGAACCCTGACTAGGAGTGAGCAAGATGGCTCAGTGGGTAAAAGCACTTGCCACATAGGCATGATAACCTGAGTTCCATCCCCTGGACCCACATAAAAAGCTGGACTTGGGGACTGGAGAGATGACTCTGAGCTTAAGAGCACTTACTGATCTTCTAGAGGACCTGGGTTCAATGCACAGCACCACAGCACTCATATGGCAGCTTACAACCATCTGTAAAATTCCAGTCCCAGAAAAATCCTATGCCTTCTTCCAACCCCCTTAAGTACTGTGCACACAAAAGATGCACATACACACATGCAAGCTAAACACTCATACACATAACAAATAGTTTGAAGGGGGGAAAAAAGAAGGGAGGACTGGACGTAGTGACATTCATCTGTAATCCCAGCACTCCTACAGCAAGAAAGGAGACAGAGGGGGGAAATCACCTAGGGACTGGAGGGCAAGCTAGTTTCTACATGGCAGAAACAGGAGAGACCCTGTTTTCAATCAAGTGAAACTCCTCTTGAATGACTCCTAAAATTGTTCTTGGGTCAAAGAACACACCAATGTCATCGAATGTGTGCCCGCACATGCGCGTGTAAGTGTATATATATACATACATACATACATACATACATACACACACACACACACACCCCAAATTTGTTTAAAAAAAAAAAAAAACCTGACTAACAGATCTTTTGTAATTCAATAGCCTTGAAGCATAAATATCATGGTCTTTATTTGAAATAGCTCAAAACCGAATACCCAAGACCAGAAGAAAATAATTTAATTTTTAACTTCAGTTTTCTGGTCTATGAAAGAAATAAAAAGGCATTCAAATTTACAAGAGCTGAATGATGTTAAGTACATCTCACCCCTGATTAGACAGACACTCAGATTTTAAATTCTTTTATCTGTTTTTAGCAAAAACAGATGATGCACTTGGAAAGTTAGCAAAATGTATAGAAGATCACAGTGAGAGCAATATTTAAGATCAGCAGTTCTGTCATGCTGACCAGAGTTTTATGTTGTAACCAATTAACAGCATAGCAACAAATGCTACAACTTAAAAACAAATTAATTTATGCTCAATCAAATAAAGCAGTTAATCTGTTTTTCAGCATGCAACAATGTAATGATGCTAAATAATTCAAAACATAAAAATAACAGGCAGTGGTTGACTACAATGATTTGACTTATGCAGCTGTAATTATTCCCAAAGTCACTTGAGAACTCAGTAGTAACTCTGCAAGACTCCAAAGCTCCAATGCACAAAGGTGATGTAAATTTCTCTTTTCCTCCCCACTGGCTGTTTTCACTGGTTCGGAGGTTCAAGTTGAGAAACCAGTCAGGATGCAAAAAGTACAATTTAGTCTTGAACTGGAACACTTCCTCAGTATTAATATCTGAATGAAAAGCCTAGCTCAAAGAGAAAGAGGGCAGGAGAGGAAAAGCAATCAATCACAGTCTGAGAGATAGAGCACTGGGGTGGGTGCAGTGGGTGGAGGTGGGAAAGGATCAGAGATAATTGAGTGTGATGAACTACAAGGGTTGATGGAAGATAAATTGGCTGATAGACCAGCATGAAGAATTAGGAGGAAAACAAAGCATGCCAGATGGAAGAACTACAAAGGACATGTGGACACAGAATGGGGGGTGGGGTGGGTGGGTGTGCTAAGCTAGGGGGATCAGGTGCAGAAAGGTAGGGCTACTTTTGTAGATGAGTGTGTACAACCTTTCTTAGGAACCTTCAATCCCAGGGGGTGGGGGTCAGGGGTGGGGTTTGTTCTTTATTTTTGTTTAAAAGGCAGAGTTTCTCTGTGTGGCTCTGGCTGTCCTGGAACTTTATAGACCAGGCTGGCCTCAAACTCAGTTATCCGGCTGCCTTTGCCTCACAAGAGTGCTGGGATTAAAGGCATGCACCACCACCAAAATGTGATCAAGAATGCAGGTCAGTACAGCACTTCCCTAGAACACACAAGGCCCTTTGTTTAATTCAAAATAACAGAAAAACAAAAAATCCAATGTGAATATATGGTTTGTGTACATTTTATCATATAGGACCACATTGAAGAAAGTTGGCCAGTTTAATACACCCAACCTATGGAAGATATATGGCAGATTTTTTTAAAAAAAATGGCAACAGGAGCCGGGAGGTGGTGGCTCAGCACTTTAATCCCAGCACTCAGGAGGCAGAGCCAGGTGGATCTCTGTGAATTCAAGGCCAACCTGGTCTACAGAGCAAGATCCAGGACAGGCACCAAAACCACACAGAGAAACCCTGTCTCTAAAACCAAAAAAAAAAAAAAAAAAAAAAAAAAAGGGAAAGAAAGAAAAGCAGCAGCAGCTGAGGCAAGAGGATCTAGAGTTTCATGCTACCCTAAGCTGCCCAGCAAGACCTTGAAGGTAATTGGAAAATGGCAAATTCTAAGACAGTCTAGAAGGCACAGTCCCACCAGCCTTGGAACCAGACACAGATACAGCAGAGTTTTGGGAAATATTACAAGTGAAAGTTAAGAACTCTTGCTGGAGGCCACAAGTGGTGGTGCACTCCTTTAATCCCATAACTCAGGAGACAGAGGCTGGAGGATCTCTATGAGTTTGGTCTGCAGAGTTCCAGGACAGCCACTGCTACAGAGAAACCCTGTCTTGAAAAAACAAATAAGCAAACAAAAAGAACTCTAAGAAAAAAAGACAGCTGCAAGAACAGATGGACAAGGTTGGCAGAGAGATGTAGCATTCTAAGGAAAAACTAAAACAACTATATCCCTTGAGTAACAATGTAACAAAACTGAGGAAGGCCTTTGACCGGTTCATTGGCTTGGAAACAGCTGGATAAGAAAACAGTATGAGCCGAGCTTGAGGACACTGCAATACAAACCCCAGAAACTGAAAGAGAGAGAGCACACCAATTACCAGGGTCTAGAATTGAGTGGATACATGGGAGGAGAAATTACAAACTAAAGATGTTGCCAAGTCTTCAACAAGTCTTCCGTTCTTCCATCTAGTCTATACCTAACATTTCCAAGTCTTTTTGATCCAAGCAGATATTCTATTTCCATTACATTCCATTTTTGCATTTAGGAGGCCCAGATGGATCTTTCACACTGCAATGGACAGCAGGAACCAATGGACTCATTCCAAAGTGCTAAGCCTCCATCTGCAGCCTTCTGTCAATTCTCTCCATCCCTTCTGCCCTATTCCCAATTTTTTACATATACCCATTGCACAAGTAATCAGTTTCCTTCCCATTAGTACAGGAAAAATGATTATTATCCCCAAAACAAGTAATGCCTTTATATTATTCTCATCATCCAAAAATATTACTGTATCTAATGCTACAAGCCAAATTAGGCACCACAAAGTACAACACAGACATAGATGTCCAAACAAGGGAAGCCAGTTAGATGGCTCAGTGAGTAAAAATGCTTACAGAGCAAACCTGATAACAGACCTCTCCCCCATTCTCCCCTGACCTCCACACAAGCACCATGTAACATTTTATCAATACAGACCACACCCACAGGCATGCACGCTCACAAACTGGCTTTAAGTGCTGATTCAGGCTACCTACTGACTGCTAGGTCTGGCTTTCCTGGTTCTAATCACAATTCAACTAGACTTAAATTATCTCTAACATCCTTTGCAGCTAGTACCTTCTATAGTTCTCTAACAATGGAACAGAGAGAATAGAAAGATAAATGTGTACTTTCCAGAATATATTACAAATTCACTATAAAGAGACAACACAGAAATTTTAAAAAGGCATAAGGAGTAAGACGAACGTTCTCAATCAATCCTAGCACTTGTCAGGCTGAGTCTGGGCTACATAGGAAAAACCTGGCTCATAAAAACTGGGAGAAGGGGGGCTGAGTTTAGCAAAGAAAAGACATGCCAGCAATAAAAGGTTATTTTTATTATATAAGTATAATGATTAGAAACTAAATAAATAAATGACAGGCATGGTGATCCAGCCCTCTGGAGGCAGAGGCAGGTGGATCTCTGTGAGTTCCAGGTCTGTCTAGTCTACATGGAGAGTCCCAGGCCAGCCACAGCTACACAGTAAGACCTTGTGTTGAAACAGGAAGGATGGAGGTAATGGAAGAACAGAAGGACAGATGGGAAGAAGAGATGAAGGGAGGGAAGGTACATTATTCTTCCAGAAATAGAGCTACACTGTAAGTTTCATGTCAGTTCTGGGATTCACAAAAAATGAGAAGAGGGCTGAGGTTGTAACTCAGATCACCACATGCTTGCCTAGCAATGCATGAAACTCTGGGTTCCATCCCGAGCTCCACATAAACTGGACATGGTCACTTACAAACCCAGCATTTGGGAGGTAGAGACTAGAGGATCAAAAGTTCAAGTCATCCTTGGCTACAGATCAGATCTGAGGCCAGCCTGTGGTACTCTGTCTCATAAGGACAGAAAGGAAAGAGGGGGGTATGTTTGTGTGTACGTGTGCCTGTCCTTGAGAGGTTTACTATGGAAATTATACAAATATCTGCTGTCCATTATATCTAAAGAAGCACTTGGCCAGACAGCTAACCATTAAGAATACAAATATAGATAAATAAAGCAAGCAGAGATTGTGCTTTATCTGCTCATTCATTTTTGTTGTTGTTTTAGTTACTTTGGAGGAAAGGTCCTATGTAGACTAAGCTCACCTAAGCTGAATAGTGAGCTGAAATCACAGGTGTGGCCACATAGTGGGCAGTTTGTCCTTTTAGGAAGTTTATTCTGTTTCTTCTTCCAACTATGCAGTATTTTTTTTTTTTTTGTAACTAGGATATATAGAGATATTGAGACAATGATAGCTATTGGGTATACAAGTGACCTATCCTATCATGATCTGATCCCTGATCTTATAAAACTCAACTTTGAGAGAAAACATACAATAAACTTACAAAGATAACTCCAGAACAAGAAAATATAATAATAAAATGCCAGGGAATTATTGGATTGGGAAAACAGGGGTACGATTTTAAACAAACACATTAATATTTTTGAAGCTAGGTAGTAAGAATCTGTTATATTACTCTCTCTGCAATGCTATTTACAGATATAAAACTGAGCTATAGAGCGTTGAGACAGACAATCAGGACATGTTTCAATCACTGAGATGGCCTCTCACTGAGACCTGAAAACCACTAACAGCCCCTATGGCACTCCGTTTATGAGAGTAACAAAACTGATGTAGGTAGAGGATGAATTTAAGAGAGTATGGCACAGGTGAGCAGTATTTCATGGATCTGGCTTGCATTCTAATGTAAAAGAAAGTCATTGTGAGGTTTTGAGAAGAAATCTATTTGCTGTGGTCTAAGGGTGAAGCTCGTGCTTAGCATGAGTGAGGCTCACTTTCAACTTCAGCAAAGTAAAAAAAAAAAAAGAAAAATGGGTCTACATTTGCTTTTGTGGGATTTGCTTATTTACCTGAGATCAGACTCAGGACTTCCCACATGGTAAACAAGTCTTCTACCACTGAATCAAATCCTCAGTTCTTATATTCCCTGGTGGTTTTAATTCCAATGTAATAAATACAAACACTAAAGTAGCCTAAAATATATCTATTTAGCAAAGGAAGAATTAGTATTTTGACAACATCTTTACCTGAGCTGATACATTAATTTATGACTCTAAGCACATCAATCTAAGGGTACTATTTCAGTACTTGGAAAAGGAGTTCAGAATGGGTGAATCACCAAGTATAGTGTATGTACTTATGTCAATGCCTGAAATTCAGTGAGGGAGGGAGATGAGAAAACATCCCAGGCGCAAGAGAAATTATAGAATGAATTACAAATTCTGTTGGCTCACACCATCTTATAATTTCAGTTCTGGGTGACCTCATCTGGCATCCAAGCATGTACTTGGTGCACAGACACACATGCAGGTTAAATAGTCATACACATAAAACAAATCTTTAGGGGTTGGGGATTTAGCTCAGTGGTAGAGCGCTTGTCTAGCAAGCGCCAAGCCCTGGGTTCAGTCCTCAGCTCCAGGGACGACGACAAATCTTTAACCACAATCAACCAAGACATAGAACCCAGTCCTAATGGATCATCTATAACACAACTCCTGAACCTAAGACTCTGGGATCACTGAGAGGGTGGAAAGACTGTAAGAGTCAGAGGATCAGGAAATTTACTGTGAGACTGTGTCTCCTACAAATGTCAGAACCTACACCCATGAAGTCTCACCAACATGACTACCTAAACATGAGCTGCACAAAAAATGCTAATGTGAACAGGGGAAAGCTCTGAGGCCTCTACCTCTAGGTCTAGACTTGGCTCCGTGCTTTTGAGGCAGGCTCTTTGCCTCCTCAAGAGCTCTGTGACTGAGTTCATTAATAATATCCAGATACTTATAGAGATTCTCTGTAAGACAGGGGTTCTCTATGTAGCTCTTGCTGTCCTAGAACTCTACATAGACCAGACCAGGCTGGCCTTAAACTTAACAGACATCTACCTGCCTCTGCATCCTGAATGCTGGGATTAAAGGTGTGTGTCACCATGCTGAGCTGACAATGCATCTAATCGGTTCTCTACAAAGACTTACAAACTAGGGAATGCCAAGAGTGGCAGAAGTGTCTTCTCCAGCACACCAACTGGTTATCTAATACCAAATAGTCCAAACCATACATGTAAGTGACACTACACAGACTGAGCAGGCTGTGCCTGTGTATTTAGGAATATATATGTATTTAACAACAATTAATGGGGGGGGAAAAGGCCAAGAATTTGAACAAGGGCAAGGAGGGGTATTTGGAAATGTTTAGAGGAAAAAAGGGGAAGGAGGCAATGGTATAGTAGTATTATAATCTCAAAAACTAAAAAATAATTTAAAAAATAAATCTTAAGACATAACCAAAAAAAAAAAGTTAATTCACATTTCACCAGACAGGTGAGTAGCTAATAAACACAAGAAAAGTTAAAAGTTAAAAGAAAGAAAGAAAGGTAAGGTATTAACTTTTATGGAGTGTCAAAAGAGCTCTGAAATGTTTGTTTTCCAGTGTCAGAATATATTGAGTAACAATCAATTTACAAGTTACCTCAATTTTATTGAGGCTATAATTCAGGTACTACTGATTTTACTTTATAGACATGGCCATGGGCAATCAGGGGTTCTTTTTACCACAATATGAATTATTAATATCGTTGTCATGTTACACACATTTCACACAATATTGACGTTACAAAATGGCTACAGAGGGGTTAAAGAGATAGTAGGGTTCAAACAGGCTAATTGAAGTCAGGATCAGAGAACTGATACAGAGTCAGGATCAGCATGGTGATGCCACCATCCCTGCCCTTAGGAGGCAGGGGCAAGCAGATTTGAGTTCAAGGTCAGCCTGGTCTACAGAAGACCTAGGTCTTAAAGGAAAGGAAAGGAGAAAGTAGAGGAGACAGGAAAGGAAAGTGAAAAGAGGAGAGAAGAGGGAAGGGGAGAGGAAGAAGGAAAGGGAGGAGAGGGGAGGGGCGGTGGGTGGGCAGGCAGGCAGACAAAGAAAAGGACATTAACAAATTCATTTAATTATCCATAACACCCCAAAGTAGGAGAAAATAAAAATATCTGGGCCGGGTTGTGGTGGTAAACGCCTTTAATTCTAGCACTCAGGAGGCAGAGGCAGACAGAACTCTGAGTTCGAGACCAGCCTAGTCTACAGAGTGAGTTTCAGGACAGCCAGGGATATACAGAGAAACCCTGTCTTTCCCCCCCCCCCCCGCCCCCCCCCCCACACACCAAAAAAATCTAGCAAATAAATAAATAGCAGCAAAGCCAACCAAGGAATAACATTTAGTCAGAAACTGAATATACACAAAGGGGGAAAGGATGGTATACCTAAAGGACACACACCTGAAGAATGCCCAGCGGACACTAGAATATGAGTGTCTAGATTTTTTAAGTAAAGAAATAGTATATTATAAAGCCCAGAAAATAAAGTACCATCGACAGACAAATCCACTGTGACAAGGGCAGACTAAGGAGACAATTGAATGTAATGTGCCCTGTTGAACATTTATTTTTATGTGCATTGGTGTTTTACCTCACCTAAAGATAAAAAACAGATATAGAGAAAAGAGAAATGCAAAGGTGCAAGCTTGGAGGTAGGATAATTGGGACTGGTGTTCTACTCTAAGCCTTTTCCTACACCACAAAAGAGGTCTGTCCATGTCCCACCCAGGATGACCTCATCAGCTCACAGTTCAGGTTCCTGTCTGTGGTCTTCCTACTTTAATGTCCATTCAAATCACATGGACACTGTGTTTAAATGCTGAACCAAACTCAGTAGCTCCAGAAGGAGGCCTAGACAATAACATCTCACAGGCTCACTTAAGATTTTCTGAAGACTACAGGTGGAATAATAGCATCTGGTTCAGTTCTGTCCAATTCTGGCTCATTATTTATGATTTCTTAGCCTGTATCAAATCCTACAAGCTACAATATCATAAAAATATTGTCTTATAAACACCAAATGAGACAATTCATATATTCACAACCCCTGGCACATACTCAATGTCTGGTGACTAATAACAGCTAATATTGTGTCCAAGTGCACTTGTTTGTGATTGGAGAGAGTGTGTAGAGGTCCGAGGACAACTTTCCAGAATCCATTCTAATTTTAGGTGAGTTTTAAATTTTTTTACTGATTATTGTGTATATGCACGGCATGTGTGAGTGAAGCTGCTCTTCTCCTTCCACAGAGTTGTAAAGCAAGTGCATCCCAATGGTCTGAAATCTCTATAAACTGCCACTCCTTCAGGTAACAACTCTTTCAATGCCAAGTCTGTATTCACAACCACCTACTGCAAAATTAGAATTAAACTGTCCCCTAAGAATCTTAACATGACCTGTACTTCTCAGGCCACCATCTCACGTAGCCTTGTTCTTTGCCCATTCTATAGCAAAGTGAACTTTCTATGCTACAAAGATTAGTTTGTACTTAATAAACAAATATTTACACTGTATACAGACTACACCCTAGGCCTGCTTCAAATAGATTTCATTGCTGTCCCTTGCTTAAACTTCAACTGCTACCGTGTACAGCAATTTTCAAACAATGTTTCTAACCCTATCCATTTTATATATTTAGGGATTTGAGGTTTGGTTGGTGTTTTGCTTGTCTGTTTGTCTTGTGTCTTGTTCTGGTTTGAGACTGAGTCTCTCTATGAAACCTTGGCTGGCCTAGAACTCCCTATGTAAACCAGGCTGTCCTTGAACTCACAGAAATTAGACTTGCCTCTGCCTCCCAGTGCTAGGATTGAAGGTGTGCACCACCACACCCAGCCTGTGGCTATTTTTGAAACAAGGTCTAGTATATCATCCCAGGCTGCCCTCAAACTCACTATACAGCTAAAGATGACTTTCAACTCTTTGAGTCTCCTTAATGCTAAGATTATAGGTGTGTACCACTACACCTGGTTTATGCAGCACTGGGATCAAAGGTGTGCGTCACGACTCTCAGCCCCCACTATGGTTCCTTTGTTTGTTTGTTTGTTTGTTTGTTTTTTGAGGCAGGGTTTCTATATCTAACAGCCCTGGCTGTCCTGGAACTCACTCTGTAGACCAGGCTGTCCTGGAACGCACAGAGATTCGCCTGCCTCTATCTCCCCAGTGCTGAGAGATTAAAGGCACATGCTACCACCACCCTGCAGAAGCTATCTTTCTTAAGGTCAAGTAACTGAAGAGAAATGTAATATCACTACCCAAACTGGGCGGTGGGGGCACATGCCTTTAATCCCAGCACTAGGAAGGCAGAGGCAGGAGGATCTCTGAGTTCTAGAACAGCCATGGCTGTTCCCCAGAGAAACCCTGTTTTGGAAAAACTAAAAACAAAACATTTCCTGCTTTTCCTAAGGACCTGAGTTTGATTCCCAACACCTACACTGGAGGCCTCACAACCAACTGTAACTCTAGATCCAAGGGATACAACAGCCTCTTCTGGTCCCCTCAGGCACTCATATACAAATAAATAAAAACAGAATAATGGAGTATCTTAGTTAGGGTTTCTACTGCTGTGTAGAGACACCATGACCATGGCAACTCTTATAACGGAAAACATTTAATTGGGGCTAGCTTACAATTCAAAGGTTTAGTCCACTGTCATCATGGCAGGAAGTATGGTGGTGCGCAGAAAGTGTGCATGGTGCTGGAAAAGGAAAGGAACCAAGAGTTCAACATCTGGATTGCCATTTTCATTCAAACCACCACATGGAACTATGTATTCCCAGCATACACCCAGCAGCTCACAATCATCCCCAATTCTAGTTCCAGATTTGGGGGCTTCTGATCTCCAAAGGCACCAGGCTCCCACACACTGCATATACATCCATGCAGGCAAAAGTCAAATACAAAAAAATAAATAAATTTAGTTTTAAACAAATATTTAGGAATCACATACTATTACTAATTATTAGTACTACTAAGTTTATTGAGATCTGTGTTGTTTCAAATCTCATTGTAACTCCAAGGAGTAAGTAAGCAATGAACAACTATGCCAATAAAAAAGCTGAGACTCAGAAAGCAAACAGTTTGTCCTGAACTTGAGCATTGTGTGCAGTAGTGTTACTCCAATCAGCAATGGTTTCTACAACTTGAAGTACAAATCATCCTACCCATTTTACCTATTATGAGAATAACCAACTTTACTTCAACCCACTTAAAACTATTCTAAGCTACTTCTGCAGTGGTATTGATGACACAGACTCACAGATGAGGAGAGAGACACAGAAGGCTTCTGTGATAACCCTACCCCACCCCATTCCAAAAAAAGAACCAGCCTAGACAGCCATGGAAGAGAATAGTTCTGTTGTTGTTGTTTTCTTTTTCTTTCTTTCTTTTTTTTTTTTATTTCATGTGCATAGGTTTTTGCCTGGGTGTATATCTATCTGTGTGAGGATATCGGATCCTCTTGGAACTGGAGTTACAGACAGTTCTATGAGTTGCCATGCGGGTCCTGGGATTTGAACCGGGTCCTCTGGAAAAGCAGCCAGTGCTATTAACTGCTGAGCCATTTCTCCAGCCCTGAAGAAAACTTTTAAAAACTGTGACAAGGATGAATGCTGAAGTGTAGCTCTCCACAATTAATGGCTTCTGGCAAGAAGAGGGGCAGGGGAAGGACTCAGTTTTCTTTAAGGGGCTAGCCACCAGGAGTTAGACCATGCTCCAGTGAGAATATGGGCCACACAAATTAGACTTTGTTGTTGTTGTTGTTGTTGTTGTTGTTGTTGTTGTTGTTGTTGTTCTTCTTCTTCTTCTTCTTCTTCTTCTTCTTCTTCTTCTTCTTCTTCTTCTTCTTCTTCCGTCCTTCTTCTTTCTTCCTTCTTTTTTGGGGGGAGATCACAAGGGAGGGGAGGTGGACCCAGGAGAACTAGGATACTCACATTTGCCAAACTGTGGAACCAACCTAGATGTCCAACAACAGAGGAATGAACAAAAAGATATGGTATATAGCAAAAAGATATGGTATATAGGCAAGAGGTTTTTTTTTTTTTTTTTTTCAGTCATAAAGAACAAAGAACTAGTGAGGCAGCTAGGTAATAGGTGTATGCTTCCTGTAGTGGTTGGAATGAGAATGGCCCCACAGGCTCACATTTTTGAATGCTTGGTCCCCAGTTAGTGGAACTGTTTGGAAAGGATTAGGAGGTGTAGTATTGTTGGAGGAAGTTCTCACTAGGGGCAGGTTTTGAGGTTTCAAAAGCCTAGGCCATTCCCAGTTAGCTCTCTCTCACTTCATATTTCTAGCTCAAAATGTAAACACGCTCTTGGCTACTGCTCCAGCACCATGCTTGCCTAGTGCCATGTTCCTACCATGACAGTCATGGAATCACCCTCTGAAACTGTGATCCCAAATTAGAGGGCTTCTTCTGTAACTCAATAAAAAAGCCAAGGTGGAAGTATCTACTAAAATACTGTGAGAACGTCTCAGGATATTTGAATATAGATTGCTAACTACATGTCACTATACTTATTGTTACTTTGCCAAATGTGAACATGATTTTATGGCCATGGTGAAAATAGAAGGTTCTTATTCTCAGACGTGCATGCCAAATTATTGAAAGGTGAAGTGTCAATTCGCAACCTGGTTCACAAAAGCAAAACAAAAGCTGAAGTCTCAAAATGTTAATAATAACTGGTGAATCTAAAGTTAAAAAACATAAAAAGGCTCAATTATGTTTGTTTTTTAATTTCCCTGCATGCTTAAAATTCTTCAAAACAAAAAGGAAAAATGAGAATTGAGCTCTGCAATAGGGCTAGATGAATCTTCCAAGAAAGTTTTTTTTATTAATTATATTCAGACACTAAAAAGAGCTGATACTTCAAACACTTTTTAAAAAAAAAAATCAGCTTTTTTTGTCTGTTTCTTTGTTCATTTGTTTTGGGGCAGTGTCTCTCTATGTAGCCCTGGCTGGCCTTGAATTCAAAAAGATCCACCTGCCTCTGCCTCTTGAGTGCCAGAATTAAATGCGTGCTCCACCAGACCTGAGACACTGCCACCTTGTTTTTATAAAGGAGAGGTGGATGTGATGGCATACACCTTTAATCCCAGCACTATGGGAGGCAGAAGCAGATTCTTGGGAGCTGGAAGCCAGCCTGGACCAGGATACCCAAAGCTACATAGTACACAACCAGTCCTTAAAAAAAAATTTAAAAAAATAAAAGCCAGTGAGTGTGGTGGCACATGCCTTTAATCCCAGCACCAGAGAGGCAAAAACAGGTGAATCTCTGTGAATTCAAAGCCAGCCTGATTTACAAAATGAGTTCCAGAACAGCCAGGGCTGTTACACAGAGAAACCCTGTCTCAAAACAACAATAAAAATCAAATACTGTAGTAGCACATGCCTGAAAATTCCAGCACTGAAGAAGTGGAAGCAGGAGAGTCAAAATTTAAGGTGGTCTTTGGCTACATAGCAAGTTTGAAATGCATCTGAGTTGTCATTTTACAATTATTTTTATATATGTTATATAAATTGCACATATTAAGTCAACTGGCAGCACTTGATATACTACTGTCTATAGATCTTACTCATTTTTAATTCCTTGACTTTGATAACTGTACTATGGTTATATAAGACAATGCCTTTAAGGCACAAAATGATTGAAGATGGCTGTGTTCAAGGCCAACCAGGAACTACATACACAGTGAGGCTCAGTCTCAAAAACAAACAATAAAAAAAGCAGTAGTCTCACAAATATTGAACAGAAAGAAACTAAAAAAAGGAACTATTCCAAGCTTCAATAACTCAACAATTAACCCTGAAACTGCACAAGTGGGGCTGATGAACTAGCTCAGCAGTAAAAGCACTCGCCTGGTAAGCTGACAACCCTTGTTACAGACACTGTCTAGAGGCTGGAGAAAGAGCCGGATGAGTTAAAGTGCTTGCTGTGGGAGCCTGAGGACCTGAGTTCAGATCTCAAGCACCTGTGTCCCAAACTATGGTGGAGAAAAAGAGAGGAAGACACTTGACGTCCACTTCTGGCCCCCACCACACACGTGAGTGCATACCCTCAGCACCTGAGCATGCACACACACACCCCTACACCAGTCATGACAGTTATGGGGGAGAGTAATTCTTCATCCTCTTAAAACTTTTCCCCGGGAATTCTTTTTCCCGCCACCTTTTTTTTGGGGGGGGTAGTATTTTTAGTCTCTGTCTCTGCCTGCCTGCCATCCTCTCCTCCCTTCTCATGATCCTTAAACCTTCCATCCACCCTTCACATTCACTCATATATAACCTGCTGCAAGTCTCAAGTAACGGCAGCTCTCCACTGGTATTTTCCTATACTTTCCTGCACCATTGGGGAATAAAGAATTCATTTGTGACCATGTGACTGCTTATTAACATCCATAACTGTGCTGTCACACAGGCCAGGAACTTTCTTGGATTTATGTGTTACATACAGAGATCCTGTCTAAAAGAAATCCCAAAACAAACAAAACATCACATTTTGCACAAAAGAACTCTTCTAAAACCTTGCTTGCCTGCTTCCTGAAGAATTATGGCCAACGAGCCTGACAATCGAGACTTGATGCAATGCTGCCTATATCACTTCGACCAACCTCATTTTCTAATGAGGTTCCATAAGAGAAGAACTCCCATTATCTGACTAGCCATGCTGACTTGGCATGAGCCCCAAGTCCCGGAACACTTCCCTCACAGCATAACTACCTGTCTCTGAACTTCTACTGTGCCCATTCTCTACTATCAACTGCTTTGCAAATAAAGGTTTTACACTGTATTATCACTGCCCTCCCCAGAAAAACAATAAAATAACAACTTGATTCACAAATCTCAGCAACTTTAATAAGGGCAACATTAAGCAGAAAGAACGTAAACTGTGTTCAAATTTATACTTGTAGAGCCAGGAATGATGGTACACACCTAATCCCAACATTCAAGAGGCAGAAGCAGTTGGGCCTCTGAGTTTGGGTCCAGTCTGGTCTACAGAGCAAGTTCCAGGACAGCCAGAACTACACAGAGAAACCTTGTCTCAAAAACCAAAACCAAACAAAATCCTAGGCTACATGGCAAGTCTGAGGCAACTTGAGCTGCATTCAACTCTGTCTAAAAACATAATACTAATAAAAAAAAAAGGGCTGGCAAGATGGCTTAGCAGGTACAGATACTTGCCTGACAACTTTAATTCAATCTCTGGGACCTTACATGAATTTTGCAATGGGAGAACCCACTCCCATAAATTATCCTCTGACCGCTCTACACATGCACCGTGACATGTGTGTCTATCCCCAAGTAAATAAATAAAGTACTTTTAAAACAATTCTTAAGGATAAGGGAGCTAGAAAGATAGTTCAGTGGTTAAGAACTGTTGTGAGATATTTGATTATTCTCTGTAAAGATTTATCAGCCCCACATTGGGTGCCATTTGTAGAGGAATTTTTCTTTGGGCTGCCAGTTCACAAAAAAAGCTCCAACATGGAGATTTATTATTAATTATGAAAGCTAAACAGCCAATAGCTAGGCAGGAGGTATAGCACAGACTTCTGGACAGAGAGCTCTGGGAAGAAGAAAGGTGGAGTTGCCAGCCTGATGCAGAAGGAACAAGACATGTAGGAGAGGTAAAAGCCACGAGTCACGTGGCAACAAGCAGATGAATAGAAATGGGTTAATTTAAGTTTTAAGAGCTAATAGGGCACGCTAAGCTATAGGCTGAGCTTTTATAATTAAATATCTCCACATCATTTTTTTGTGAGCTGACAGCCCAAAGAAAAATCTGTCTACAGAGAACCTACTGCTCTTACATAGGACTCAAATTCAGTTCCCAGCACCCAAAATGCACAGCTCACAATTGCCTGTACCACCAAGCTCCAAGGGAATCCGATGCCATCTTCTGCTGAGGGTAGCTGTACTCGTAATGCACATATAAACACACAGATATATAATAATTTAAGTCTTTTTTTTTTTTCTTTGTAGTTCTGGCTGTCCTAGAACTCACTATGCAGACCAGGCTAGCCTCCAATGCAGAGATCCACCTGCCTCTGTTTCCCAAGTGCTGAGATTAAAGGTGTGTGCCACACATTCCACTCAAATTAAGTTAAAAATTTAAAAAAAAAAAAAAATTAAGGAGCCAGGGAGATGGTTCACCAAGTTAACATACTACTAATCCTGGTGACCTGAATTCTATCCCAAGGACACACATGTGGAAGGAGAAAACTGACTCCAGAAAGTTGAATTCTGTCCTCCATACATATGCTATGGCATATGATCGGGCACACAAAATAAATTTAAAATAGTAATAATAAGATGGAGTGGTGGTACACACTTTTAATCCTAGCACACTGGAAGCAGAGGCAGGCGGATCTCTATGAGTCTGAAGCCAGTTGATTTCCAAGACATCTAAGGAAACACATAGTGAGATGCTGTCTCAAAAACAAAAGTAAAACTAATAACTTATAGCCAGGTGGTGGTGGCACACACCTTTAATCCCAGCACTCGGGAAACTGAGCCAGGCGGATCTCTGTGAGTTCAAGGCCAGCCTGGTCTACAAAGTGAGTTCCAGGACAGGCTCCAAAGCTACTCAGAGAAACCCTGTCTCGAAAACAAACAAAACAAACAACAAAAAAACTTTATAATTAATAATCAAAAATTAAATTATTGTTTATTATTACTATTATTATTGGCTGTGGTTACACACACCTGGAATCCCAACACTTGAGACAGAGGCAGAAAGATCCCTGTAAATTCAAGGCCAGTCTGGTCTACATAGCAAGTTCAGGCCAGCCAGGACTACAGAGTAAACAATGTCTCAAAAATAAATAAGGGGCTAGAGAGATGGCTCAGTGGTTAAAAGCACTGGTAGCTCTTCCAGAGGACCCCAGGTTCAATTCCCAACAACCACATGGCAGCTCACAATTGTCTGTAACTTCAGTTCCAGGGGACACCCTTACACAGACACATGCAGGCAAAACACCAATGCACATACAATAAAAATAAATAAATCGCAGGGCAGTGGTGGTGTATGTCTTTAATCCCAGTACTTGGGAGGCAGAGGCAGGCTGATCTCTAAATTCAAGGCCAGCCTGTTCTACAGAATGAGTTCCAGGATAGCCAGGACTACACACAGAAACCCTGTCAGGAAAAACAAAATAAATAAATAAATCGTTTAAATTAAAAATAAAGTAAAAGTAAAACTTTTTTTACTTTTTATTTTTTTTTTATTTTTTCGAGACAGGGTTTCTCTGTGTAGCTTTGCGCCTTTCCTGGAACTCACTTGGTAGCCCAGGCTGGCCTGGAACTCACAGAGATCCGCCTGGCTCTGCCTCCCGAGTGCTGGGATTAAAGGCGTGCGCCACCACTGCCCGGCCCTTTTTTACTTTTTAAAGTTGGAAAGCAATTGAGAGCATCCATAAGGTGACCTCTGGCCTCCACACAGCTCTCTGTTTATGTCTCCGCCAACACACACACACACACACACACACACACACACATAATTAGTAGTAGTAGTAATAGTAGTAGTAGTGCATGTGTATGGGATACTAGCCCAAACCAATACCACTCAAAGAGTGGGTCAAAAGTTCCAATAATTGCCGGGCGGTGGTGGCGCACGCCTTTAATCCCAGCACTCGGGAGGAAGAACCAAGCGGATCTCTGTGAGTTCGAGGCCAGCCTGGGCTACCAAGTGAGTCCCAGGAAAGGCACAAAGCTACACAGAGAAACCCTGTCTCAAAAAACAAACAAACAAAAAAGTTCCAATAATTATACCAAGTGAAATTCTCTATGTTCTGTAAAACAAAGTTCTCTGAACAAGGAACTCTAGGGCATTAAAACTGTGCATACCCAAAGAACCCAGGAGTAACCTTTGAGGATGAGAGAAGAGACACAAAGGAAATGAGAAGAAAAAGGATTCCCCAAAGGAGCAGATCTGTTAACACACTTTCTGTCAGGCAAATAACCTGTCCCAAGTGCCATTGTTGCAGAAACAATAAACATTCAGGGAAGGGGTGTTCATTAAAAGGAACTAGCCAGAAGACAGACAATTACTGTTCCAGTCAACAAGACTGCTTAACAGCTTTCTCAGTTCGGAAAAACTTACTCCGCTCTTGGAAATTAGTAGTGAAATAGTTGGTATCATCGTGGCCAAATCACTGCTCTATTTTCACACTGACTTTCTGATGGGATAAGCAGGAGAACACACACAGTACCAAAGTATACTTAAGGTGAGCACATGCTCTACTACATTTCAAGTCACAGTTACCCCAGCAAACCTACCACAGGAAAAAAGTAGACCCCGATAAAGGTTGGATGAGGTCAGAGACTTTAAATGTGAAAATGAATAGTAGCCCTCATGTATTGTTATGTAATTACATTTGAAACCTGTGTGGCTAATGAAGTACAAGACACAGGACACAAGAGCATTATTCTGAGAGATCATATGCCTTCAGAATTCAAAGTGTATTTAAAAAAAAAAAAAAGGAAAAGGAAAAGGAAAAAAAAAGCCTTTAAGTTGCAGAGAAGAGACTGACTTCACAGCAGCTTATTTATAGGAATTCTGAGATTTAGCACCTTGATGCAGACCCAAAATTCTACCCCTCCTCCACACATGCCCAGAGCAAGCCCTAGGACACATCAGGAGTTGAGCACAACAGAGTAATAGAAAAACAAAGGAAGGTGGCCAAGTCGCAGGCCCAAGTTAAAAGAGAATGTTAAGAAGGCTCAGCAGGCTGGAGGTGTGGCTCAGTAGTCAGTGCTTGCCCATCAGGTTCCAGCCCGATGTGAAGAGACTGAAGGAAGGGAAGGGCTACCAACCAAGATAAAGTCAAAAGCCACAGATAGGTGAACAGGTTAAAATAGTTCATTTTTTTCTTCCAAGACAGGGTTTCTCTGTGTAACTGCCATGGATTTCCTGGAACTAGCTCTGTAGACCAGGCTGGCCTTGAACTCACAGACATCCACCTGCCTCTGCCTCCGGAGTGCTGGGATTAATGGCGTGTGCCACCACTGCCCTGTGTTTCTCGTCTTTCATCAGAGGAAATCAGAGCACTCCAAAGTACAGTAGACTAGTTTAGTCAGCATCACAATGCTATCTTCTATCCAAACCAAAATAACCCACTTATCACTGGGTATGGTGGCACACACCTTTAATTCTAGCACTGAAGAGACAGAGGCAGTAGTTCTCTGTGATTTTTGAGGGCAACCTGGTCTACATAGTGAGAGCCATTCTAGAGAGAAAGGAAGAAGGGGAGAGGAGATGCTAACCCAAGTATCTGTTTACCAGCTTTCTGTCTGACACTGCAGTACTCCCTTCAAAACCTCCTTCAGATGTGGTGGCATACTCCTTTAGTCCCAGCAATGGGGAGTCAAGCAGGAAGATCTGAGTTTGAAGCTAGTTTGGTCTCCAGACTGGACAGCAAGACTGTCATGAGCTGAAGGCCAGCCTAGAATACACAGATGAGTGACAGACTGGCCTGAACTACAGTGAGAGCCTGTTTTGTTTTTTGTTTTTTTGTTTTTTTTTAAAAAAAAGGGTGAAGAAATGCCAGCAAGGTGGCCCATGCCTCTCATTCCAGCTCTTGGGAGGCAGAGACAGGCAGATCTCTGAGTCTGAGGCCAGTTCCAAGACAGCCAGGGCTGTTACACAGAGAAACTCTGTCTCAACACCTCCCGCCCCCCCCCCTTGCAAAGTAGTGAACATAATTCAAGGCACCCCTTCAAATCTCAAACAGAAGCTCCTATCAAAGAAGATTATTTGCAGGCAAGTTTCCACTGAAAGAGAAAGACATCCATATAATTTACAAACACCAGACAAGTATGGATTTGCAGCTTCTATTTGGCACAATTAATTTGTAGAGTATAGGTAATAACCCAGGCTGCCTATGATGATTTGCTTGAGTCAATGGTACAAAGCATCCTCAGAAATGGTCCCTCCTAGGACACAGCCAGGAATCATCTAGCCTGAAATCCCCATGTTACAAATCTGGAACCAAAGTAATCTTCCTAAAATCACAACTTTATGTCAAGGGCGAAGATGAGCCACAATCCTGGTGTCTAACACCTTTTGAAAATGTCTTCAAGAATTGAAATGCAGTAGTAGAGCTGGACTTGGCCTGTAGGAGGCTCTAGATCCAGCAGTCTACACACTACTTTGCCTCTACATTGGTGGTTTCCACACTGCCAGAATTCCTCACTCTGGATCCTTAATATCCTAGGAAGCCAACCTTAAGACTTTGCTATCGCCGGGCGGTAGTGGCGCACGCCTTTAATCTCAGCACTCGGGAAGCAGAGCCAGGCGGATCTCTATGAGTTCGAGGCCAACCTGGGCTACCAAGTGAGTCCCAGGAAAGGCACAAAGCTACACAGAGAAACCCTGTCTCGAAAAACAAAAAAACAAAAAACAAAAAAAAAACAAAAAAAAAAAAGACTTTGCTATCAAGAGCTATACTACCCAGGTTGAATTTTAGGCCTTCCTAATTGTGTTCCAGAAAATAAAGTAAGGCTGAATTTACCATCAGTTATAAGGCAAGCCAATACCAAACCAACATGGAGCGTCCTTCATGGATGAGAGGGGAAATCAACCTTTCTATAACTGTTAAGAGGTCCCAATTTCTCCTCCGAAGCTCTTTGTGGTGAGAAAGAAGGGAAAGGGGGGCGGGGTGGGTAGGGAGCTAGAAAGCCTCTCCTCTTAAAATGTTTCCAACCAGAAAGGTGACTGCCTATTATTCTGTGACAATTCCATTACAAAAGGACGTCGCCCACTTTCAGGACCCAAACGGCATTATGGATTTGCCCTTCTGTAACTCACATCCTGTTCTTATCTTGCCTCCATTGAGGAAGAGGGGACTCTGACTCTTCAAAAGATAGAAAGCAGAAGGTTTAAAAAAGGATCTTCTATGGACCAAGATAGTACACAACTGTAATAAGATGATAGCTGCACGTTCCAGGCCAATCCAGGATACATTAAATACAGTGTATGAGGGGGCTGGACAGATGGCTCAGCGGTTCTTCCAGAGGACCTGGGTTCAATTCCCAGCATCCACATGGCAGCCTACAATTGCCTGTAACTCCACCTCCAGGGGATCCAACACTTTCACACAGACATACATGCAGGCAAAATACCAAACCACATAAAATAAAAATAAATAAATCATAAAAAAATACACTAGTATGAAAAAACAAGAAAAAATGTAAGTTATTTTAAAAACTTGTTTGTTTTGTTCCTGTTGTGGAGATGCCTCAGTAGTAAGAGCCCTCCCTGCTCTTCCCCGGAACCCAGGTTCAATTCCCAGCACCCGTATCGTGGCTAGCAGGGTTCTGTAACTCCAGCGTCCAGGAATCCTACATCCTCTTCTGGCATCTGAGGGCACCAGGCACAAACATGCATGCAGGCAAAACACCTATACACACAAAAATAATTAAAAAATAAAACTTGTTTTGTTTCTGTTTTTGAGACAGGGTCTTGTATAGTCCTGGCTGGCTTAGATCTCACTCCGTATACAGATCAGGCTGGCATTAACTCAAGAGACCCACCTGCCTCTGCTCCAGAGTGCTGGAATTAAAGGCTTGTGCCATCACACCCACCTTTAAATCATTTTAAATCACTTATCTCAGTTCCACTCAAATGCTATCTCAGCAAGCCATCAATCCCTATCCCTCTCTTAAATTACAGTAGCCATCCCTTACCATGACTCTTTTCAAGCTTCCCTAGACTTCATTTCTTAGACCCTGTGACATATTGTACCAGTTCACTAAGAAGAGGGCAGGAACAATCTAAATTTTATTTTTATTAAATTATTTTGTGTTATCTCTGCATTGGGAACAGAGGCAGGCAGATATCTTGAGTTCCAGGACAGTGAGGACTAAACAGGGAAACCCTGTCCCGGAAAAAAAAATTGTGTGTGTGTGTGTGTGTGTGTGTGTGTGTGTGTGTGTACCACTGAAAACATGTGGAGGTCAGAGGAAAAACTTGAAGACGTTAATTCTCTCCTACCATGTTGGTTCAAGGGTTAAATTCAAGTCTTCAAGCTTGGTAGCACACCCCTTCATCCACTGAGGCATCTAACCCACCCAGAGATCATGTATTTTTTGTGTGTTATACACATAGCTGTACCTCCAACAGCTAGTACCCTGACTAGCACATAGATGCTTTATAGACATTTGTCGACAGAAATTATTACATTAACTTGGCTCTTTGCACTTATTTCAGCAGAAGATTTAAAAATAATCTTCTGCCAGACAATGGGACTCACACTTGTAACTCAGCATTCCAAAGGCTAAGACAAGAGAATTATGTCAAGTTCTAAGCCAGCCTGGGTTACAGAGTAAAAACACAAGCCTGTCTCACCAGGCAGTGGTGACACACACCTTTAATCCCAGCACTTGGGAGACAGAGGCAGGCAGATCTGAGTTGAGGTCAGCCTGGTCTACACAAGTGAGTTCCAGAACAGCCAGGTTTACAGAGAAACCCTGTCTTAAAAACAAAAGGTCTCAAAAACAAAATAAAAGAGTTGGGTCAGGAGACGGCTCAGTGGGTAAAACACTTGCCACAAAAGCCTTAAGACCTGAATGGAGATTCCCCAGAACATACATCTTAAAGCCGTCAGACACTTCAAACAAGGTGAGAGGCACCAACACCCCAGCTTGTTCTCTGACCGCCACATATGCCACACATATGCATCATGCACACACACCTAATGAACAACAAAGTATCTTGTCAACAAGAAACTCCAGACTTGCACTATGCAATCTCTGTCGTCAAGACAGAAACCTCCACAAAACTTGGACAGAGCGGCAACAAAGACTTGTAAAAGCTCCTGGACCCTGGTGGGAATCCTTGTACAAACACCCAGCCTTGACAAGCTTTCAATTTCCACATCTGTAAGATGAGGGTAATCTCTACCCACTGGTTATGAGCAGCTCAGGATGAGTTGGATTTTTTTTTCCCAAGACAGGGTTTCTCTGTGTAGTTTTTGTGCCTGTCCTGGATCTTACTCTGTAGTCCAGGCTGGCCTTGAAATCACGGAAATCCGCCTGGCTCTGCCTCCTGAGTGCTGGGATTAAAGGCGTGCGCCACCACCACCCGGCAGAGTTGCTATTTTTTAAATGTACAATACTGTATGTCTCATACCCTACATTACTTTAACCTCCTCCAGGTCACAAGGCTAGTTAAGGGCACCATTACAATCCAAGTTTCCTGGAAGGGAATAGGCCCAATTAGAGGCCTGATTATGCCCAGGCCCTAGAATTGATCCCTCATACTTCCAAACAAACACGTTTATAATTCCTAGTCCAGGGCCTGAACTCAAGAAACAGCTTCTGATTCCCTTAATCAGGACAAAACTATTCTTTCCTATTTCCTCTTTCTTGTTTTGCTTTTTTTGATCTAGGCTGTTCTAGAACAGATAGTCAGTCCTCCAGCCTCAGTCTACAGAGTGATAGAACTACCAGCTCCAATCCGAATCATTTAACCTTAGAATAGTTTAGAATTTGATTAAAATGTTAACTCTAATCCCTACCCTGATAGCATTCATACCTGTACATCAACAAAATCTGTATGACCCATCCCTGAACACACTGGATACAACTAACATATGTTTAAGTTTCAGCAAATTATATTACTTGTGTTAATTATAATTCATGGCTCATTCTCTTGATGAAGGGGCTTGTTGCACGAATCCTAAATGGTCTTACAAGAAAAATCTGAAGCCAGATGATATTGGGGTAAATGCTGAAAGATCAGAGACAGAGCAGCAAGCCACAGCCATTTCTCACCTTGTCAACTCCTCAGCTGATCCTGTCCCCACGAATCCAGACAGAATGCCTCTGAGTTCTCAGCCAAAAGGGCCCTAGTTCCTGTCTCTCATGCTTTATATGCCTTTCTCTGCCCAGCCATTTCACTTCCTATCTCAACCTTCCTAGTGCTGGTGGCTTGTGTGCTTCCCACATACTGCAGATACTGGGGTTAAAGGTGTGTGCCACCACTGCCTGACCTCTATGTTTAACTCTGTGGCTGGCTCTGTCCTCTGATCTTCAGGCAAGCTTTATTTCTTAGATTACAAATATCACCACAGGGTCTAGAAACAGAAATACCAAGGTTAGAATACAAAGCTCTATGTACACTGGCCCCACATTATGCTACTGAGGAAGGGACTTCAGGCACACACAACCACAGGAAGAAGACACATGGCAGGAAACATTAAGAGTAAAAAAAAAAAAAGCAAGTATCTTAGGAAAGAAAGGTAGACAGAAACAATTAAATTAATTTGATCAAACTTCAGCTACTATACAAATCACTCAAATCCATGTAAACAATTCCAAATATCTACTTGGAGGCACCACTCTAGCTCTGCCCAGCTCTCTATAACAGTGGTTCTTAACCTTCCTAATGCTGAGACCCTTTAATACAGTTCCTCATGTTGTGATGACACCCCAGCCACAAAATTATTTTCGTTGCTACTTCATAACTAATTTTGCTGTTAGGAATTTCAATGTAAATGTCTGTGTTTTTCAATGGTCTTATGAGGTGACCCCAAATCGTACCCCACGCACAGGTCAAGAGTTGCTGCTCTATAAGGTTATGGAAAACCATTATGTCCTCCTTTGCCTTACTTCAGTTTAGAGCAAGCATTAAATCTTTAAAGAGGCTAAATATCTTTGTTCCAAATCAGGACAAACTTAACTAATCTAATTCAATACAATATTAAATACAAAATATTTGGCTTTTACTAAATCATATATAACTGTGGATTCTATCATCAGCTAATGTGGCCAAAGGAGGCCGGCTATAAGCTGCTTTGATGACTAGATGGGTTGTATGCCTATAACCCAAACTACTAGGGAAGCTGCACTGGGATAGAAAGCCTGCTTAGCTACTTACTAAATCACCAACCCTGGCTACAGAGTGAGACTCTTACAAAACAATAATAAATAAGGGCTAGGTAGAGTTAGTTGGTTGTAGCTCAATGCCTAGCATGTGTTAAAACCCTGGGTTCAGTCCCATTACATCAAAAAACAACATATAGTATTTAATGATAACCAACTACTGAATGCAATGTCTTTAATCTATTCATGTCTAACTACACCCTAGCCTCTTCTGAAAAATAAAAGCCACACCTAATCTATAGCACAAACCAATCAGGAATATAGGAATTTCTAAATATGTTAACAAGTTTGCAGAGGCAAAGTGTAGTGTGTAGACTGTTGGATCTAGAGCCTCCTACAGGCCAAGCCCAGCTCTACTACTGCATTTCAATTCTTGAAGACATTTTCAAAAGGTGTTAGACACCTGGATTGTGGTTTGTTCATCCTCGCCCTTGACATAAAGTTGTGATTTTAGGAAGACTACTTTGGTTCCAGATTTGTAACATGGAGATTTCAGGCTAGATGATTCCTTGCTGTGTCCTAGGAGGGACCATTTCTGAGTATGCCTAAAACCAACTGGTGATTGAGTTATTTTAATTCTTTTATTTGTATTTTGCAAAAACTTAAGCTTTATATAATAATCATGTATTGTTTTTAAAAACCAGGGGATGCCAGGCAGTGATGGCTCATGCCTTTAATCCCAGCACTCGGGAGGCAGAGGCAGGCGGATCTTTTTGAGTTTGAGGCCAGCCTGGTCTACAGATCGAGGTCCAGGAAAGGCGCAAAGCTACATAGAGAAACCCAACTCGAAAAACCAAAAAAAAAGGGGGGGGGGGCTGATTATGGCAACTTTGGGTATTCTAGCAAGTGCTCAACCCTGAGCTACATATACTCCTATCTAAAACAACTAAGAATCTGGAACAACTGAAAGCATTGTTATAGTATCCTCTGATTTTTGTCCTGATTATTTTAGAACCATTATTTAAGGGCAGCAACATCCGGTGCTTAAAAAAAAAAAAAAAAAAAAAAAAAAAAGAAGCAAAAAGCAGGGTGTAGTGGTGTATGACTTTAATTCCAGCACTTAGGAGGCAGAGGCCAGCCTGGTCTACAGAGGGGGTTCCAGGACATCCAGGAATACAGAAAAACCTTGTCTTGAAAAAGGAGGAGGAGGAGGAGGAGGAGGAGGAGGAGGAGGAGGAGGAGGAGGAGAAGGAGGAGAAGGAGGAGAAGGAGGAGAAGGAGGAGAAGGAGGAGAAGGAGGAGAAGGAGGAGAAGGAGGAGGAGAAAAGGGCCGGGAAAGCCTGCTCAGTGATAACAGTGCCTGCCTAGCATGTTATAAAGACCCTGAGTTCATCTCCAGCACCACACACACACAAAGTCAAGTATGTTGACTCTTCTAAAGAAACAATCTGTTTAAGGTTAATTAACAGTACAAAAATATTTTTACATGCAAAAATAAAAACACCCCTACTTTAGGGACCTGTTGTCTAAGTGGGAGGTCTTGACCTCTCACAGAACAGGAACAAGAATCCTGGAGCCTCTCACCCAGCTGTGAGATTGCTTCATTTTGGACAGAAACCAAGTCCTTAAGGATTCTGCTTCCTAAATTTGCTATAAATCCAAGGATTCAGCCTCGGAGAAAAGGGTAATAAAATTAGATCTTTCACACGACTGAAAACTGACTTCCTAAAGGAATGATGTCCAACTCTGACTATGTGGTAGTTTATATTCATTTCTAGATTTTCAAGGTGTAATTAGAACTACAGGGTCTTTCCACATGCCCACCAGGTAGATACAGCTCAGCACTGACATATTTTCACTTTAAGAGAAGGTCTAACACTGCACTGTAAACCTAACCAATAAACTAGTTGATGTTTTCAAATCACCTAAGAAAAACAAAAACAAAATTTACTGATGGTGTCTTTGGGGAATTCTGCATTGTTGATGGGTCAAAATCAAACTTCTTAGAAATTAGAATTTTAGATAGTTCATCTTTTGATAACTATTCAAAATCCTGAATTAAATACAAGAAGGGAAAGTCATTATAATTTGTTACATGTTTACTGATCTTCTCCATAGGGGAGGGGGAAAAGGTTTCATGGTATTTAAAATATATACATGTTGGAATCAGGATATTAATGTGTTGAATGTTCTTTTAAGTAACATACATACACTTTAACTAACAAAATGTCTCTTCCAAGAAACGCTAGAATCAGGGACAGGGATGGTGACTCCCTGTGAAGTCAGGCTTGGTGGTGGACAATCTGAGGACAACCTGAGTTTCAGTCCTGGGGCTCTCACATGGAGAGAGAGAACCAATTCCCTCAAATTGTCCTCTGCCCTCCACTAGCACTCCCTGACACAGGAACACCCACACATTTTTTTTAACCACTAGAATTAAAAGACACTATGTCAAGTAGATCTGATTATTCACCATGTGAAGGACAGTAAGTGCTTACATTGCCTAGAGGAATTAGGCCATCTAATACTGAGAAACCTCAAGTTTACTACTTAGGATAGAAATTAGAGGTTACTCTAAATATGATGAGTACAATTAAGGCAAAATGAGTTTCCTCTATTTTTCTATCAACAAAATGGGAAAACAAGGACTTGGAAAGGTGGCCTTTTCCCCAACGGTAGTGTTCTTCAAATGCACTCAATTTGTAATCTGGCACATCCACTTACTTTCTCTTGGAAGAAAGAAAAGGGGCTGGGGACAAGTTTACCAGCAACCCAATATGGCACTGTCACAAGCAATACCCCACACACGGCAGCCACCATTTTGAGCAGCAGGATTTAATTAGACTACTCAGGATTTCAAACCAACTAAAAGGAAACAGAGGACGTCAGAATCATTAGGCATCTCTTCCCCTTTAGATTCCTCAAATCATTATCTTTGTAGTCCAATATCATTAAAAAATTTCATCACAAAAATGTTCTTTACATCCATGTTCAAACTTTGTAAACAAACGCTTTGCGGTTTCGTGAAATTCCCAAGTTACATTTTCCTAAAAAACGTGGAGAAGCCCCCGACCTGGAGAACCTACCAACCTACTCACATTGTTTTATAGAGTACCTCCAAAAGCCAACGAGTGGCCCTGGTTTCAGTCTACATTCCCCTTCATTCTCCTAACCCAGCTCTTGAGACCGTTTTAGTTTTCCGATTTCATTAACTCTGCAACAAGAGCAAGTTCCCACGCTTCGTTCATAGGAGAATGCAAATAATATTTCTGCAAACACAACTGACTTTAAAAACAAAGGTGAGCAAAGACCTCAGGAGTCACCAAATTTAAATCAAGGTTCATGGGGGTGGAGAGGCGATCACAACGGCCAGACCTTCCAATTAAATTACTTTAATTTCGATTATTTTAATTGTAAAGCCACCCACAGAACTGGAAACAATAAACTGACCAACAGTTTCGTGTACCTTTGTCCCGAGGAAAAAGGTGGTTAAGTCACAACAGAGATTATCACAGGAAAGAAAGCAACTCAACCTGCCAACCAATCATACATTTCACACCTCCATCCAAAAAGAAAAGACGAGGAGATGCTGCTACAGCTGCTGCTGCTTTGGGACATCTTACACATTCCGTTTCCCACACTCCCGCCACTGTCCTTGCCACTCGGACCCTCCGATTTCAGTCCAGTTATCACAAAGCCTCGGGTCTTGAACAGCACCTTCGGCCTGGCCAGAAAGCCATCCCTTTCCTCCTCGCTCGCCCGGGGGGAATAATGGTGGCGAAATCAACTCAGCGAGCAGCGAGCGAGCTCCTCGAACCTAGAGGGCTGCAAGTTCCTCGGAAGAGGAGCTGTTTTTTAAAAAGGGGGGTGGGTGGGGTGTCCCAAACTTTCCTCCACAGCCTCGGCGTCCCGAGCGACGGCGAGCGCCAGGCAGTCCCACCAGGAGAACGCCCCAAGCTCAGGCCCCATCCCCGCCCGCCCAAAGTTGACTGGAAGCGCCGAGAGTTACCGGCCTCCCCAAGTCGGCCAAGTGCGAGCCGGGCGAGCGTCTCCCGAGCAACGCCGACCCTGCCCAGGGCCGCTCCCGCCCGGCCGCGGTGGCCCCCCGCTCGTGCGCCCGCACCCCGTCCCCGTGCCCGTCCCCGTCCCCGCCTGAACAGCTGCTCGCCGCCTCCGAAGCTCCGGGCGGCGGGGAGCGCGCGCGCACTCTCGCCCTCAGGCCGCCCGAGAAGTCCCGGGAGAGCCCCCGGGTCCCGCGCCGACAAAAGCAGGCTCGACCCCCGCCGGCGAGAGCGCGCGGGGCCGCGGGGAGCCCGTGCCCGCCGGCCGCCTCGTGCCCGCCGCCAAGCCCCCCTCGCCGCCCGCTTTCCGCGCCAAGTCGGCGGCCCGCGACTCCCCGCGGGGAAGCGCGGAGAAAGGGGCGCAGCGCCCGCCACTCACCTCGATCTCGAAGTCGGGCAGGCGGAACGCCGTGCGAAAGAGCGAGCAGAAGTGCGCGATGGCCGGGACTTCCCACCAGGAGCGGAGCTCGCCCAGCCCGGCCGCGCCGCCCTCCTCCGGGCGCATCTCCCCGCCGCGCTCGCCCGCTCGCCCGCTCTCCCCTCGCTCCGACTCGGGCCACGGGCAAGCGCCTCTCAGCGCGCGGCGGCTCCCGCCGCTCGGCGTGAGCACAGGCTGAGGCGCGCCGGGCGGGGGGCGGCAGGCCGAGTCGCTGAAGCGGCCGCTGCTCCGGCAGCCGGCGGGAGCCGCGCGCTCGCCCCGTCCCGCCGCGGCCGTGCAGCCGCCCCCAGTCCCATACAATATAATCCACTCAGCGCCGAGGCAAACGGATGGGGCTGGGGGTGGGGAGGGGGGCCCAGCGGCAGCCTGGGGGAGGGGCCGCCCACGAGGAGGGGGCGGGGCCGGCGCGCACCACAACAACAACCCCGCCCCCACCTCTGCGCGGACAGCTGCACTCAGGGAGGGGGAGGGGAGCGGGCCGGCCGCGCCCCGGGGAGGGGCCGCGCGCCACGCGGAGGGGGCCGCGCGCAGCCCGCGGGCGGCTGGGGGGCGAGCTCCGCGGTGCAGGTGTTTGGGGCCGGGGAGTGGGGCGACTCGGGTGACGGAGGACAATGAGGGTCTCTCCCACCCCCACGTGGCCCCAGTGGTCGAGTCCTTTTAAAGGGCCCGCTGGGTGGTGCTCTCGCTCGGGGCTAGCTCCGGGAGTGCGCACGTGTGGGATTTCGGTTATTCCTGCCGTGGAGGAGGGTGGTGCAGGAGGGAGTGGGCTGTCCACGCTGGAGCCCGGAGGCCCCGGGAAGCGGAGCGCTTTCCACCTGTTCTCGGGCGCTTTTATTTCCAGCGGAGAACGGGACTTTGGAGGAGCGCGGAAAGTGCCTCTTGTGCTCCCCAGGGAAGAAGGTGGCGGGGCTGGTTAGGCTGGAACCGAGTAGGACGGAGGGTAGAGTGTGGCGGGAAGGGTGGAGTAGGGGGGAGGCACCAATCAGCAGCCTAGCGGGAAGAGCAATTTCCCCCACCCCAGGGAACGGACACGTGCAGCCGCCCTGGAGGAGAAGACTGGCTTGCAGCCCTGGGACTGCCCTCGCCGTCGCCTGGCTGCGGACGGACGCGAGTGCTCGCAATGTGGCTAGGAGGCTGGGGGATGGGGACGAGGCTGGAGACGCTGGGACCGGGGGCCGGGTGGGGGTGGAGACCTGCCCCGGCCAAGGGAATGTGCTCCGGGAGGAGGCTGCTGAGGCCACGGGCCTTAGAAATGGTAACTGCCATTTAGGACGTCGGAATTCTGTCCAACCGGAAGGGAGAAATCGCCTCCAAAGACTACCCAGAAGTTTGGAAGAACTACGTTGAAGGCTTGTCTGTTTGTATTGGTCATTTGTGCTTGAGCAGTTCGACTCTGAGAGTCCTGTGTGGCTCTCTACTCCACTTCTCAAGAAACACCGCCCCTGACGTGCACTCACATTTAGCTATTTACTGAGCGATAGGCACAACCTGGAGAAAATAATAGCAAGGATGAGGAACGAGTTTATATGACAGATGTAGAAGTAGGGTGACTGGATAATTCCACCTTCCTCCACCCTCGCCTTTTCTGATCGTTTTAACAACCTCCTTGTGTCTTTGTACGGCGGCGGCACTTTAAAAACAGAATTCTCAAGCTATTTCAAATCAGTCTTGTGAACCAACTAATCTTTAAGAAGATACTTCATCTTCCCGAGCACTGCCCTGTAGGTGGGAGTTAGCAACCCCTAACTAAACGAAGTCTATCCCTGGTTTTTAGGTTGTTTGTTTTTAAAGTTCAGCTACTCTGTAGATGCCTCCTAAATAAATGGAGGGGGGGGGGACTAGCAGGCCACTGTGGAATTCACCCCGTATCTCCTGGAATGTTCTATGGACGTTTTGTTTTGTGACAAGGTTTCCGCTCTATAGCCCAGGCTGGCCTCTCAAACTGAAGAGGCTCCTGCCTCTGTCTTGATCATGAGCCTCCATGCTTGGCTTTCTCTGAACTGCTGTGCCACACCTTTTTTCTTTGAAAAGGGTTTCATAAAGCCCAGACTCTCTAGCAACCAGCTCTCTATCCTGCATATCACCTTGAACTAATTCTTCTGCCTGCACTTCTGGGGTGTTGGGATTACAGACATGCACCTCTGAGTGCTGCTAACATTTCTTCACACTTGTATCTAATCCATTATATTCTGTCTGTTCTCACTCCTTCCTCCTGCTCTCCCATCTATCTTCTCATTTCTGTCTTTATCCTTTTTTTTTTTTTTTTAATATGGGTTTTTATTTTTTGGTTTTTCGAGACAAGGTTTCTCTGTGTAGTTTTGGTGCCTGTCCTGGATCTCGCTCTGTAGACCAGGCTGGCCTCAGACTGACAGAGATCTGCCTGGTTCTGCCTCCCGAGTGCTGGGATTAAAGGCGTGTGCCACCGCAGCTGGGCTTTTATGTGGTTTTTTGAAGCAGGGTTTCTGGGTGTAGCCCTTGGCTGTCCTGGAACTCACAGAGACCCCTGGGCCTCTGCCGCCGGAGTGCTGGGATCAAAGGCTTTCGCCACTACCACCAAGCTCTTGTCTTTATCTTTTATCATCATCTAATCTTACTGACATCTCAGTTGTCATTACTGGCCAACCTAGTAATAATAAATTAACAGTACCAGGAAGCAGAAAGGTAAGAGAGATCTGGCTACCCGATAATCACTGTGGTAGTTGAATGCTTGTTACACTCAATTACACACCCCCATTGTAAACTACTCCTCTTATCATCCACACCACAGCCAAAAGTCCGAAAAGTCAACAAAGCTGTTGTGGAACTGGAAGTACTGCACTTCCACCCCCTTACAGGGGTCAGAAATGGTCAGAACCTCCTTCCTCTGGGTGGATTGGCCTCTGAGGCCAGTGTCCGCTTGAGTGTCGCATATGGGTTCATGTGATTTGCACATCGCGGGAGAGTACTATCATTATGTAACTGCAGTTTGGGCCTGCTTCCTTCTCTCTGCCCTCCTGACCACCCCCAGTCCCACCTAAACCTCTACCTGCAGTCTGGATCCCATCCAGGCTCTGAGAGCGAAGGAATTGGAGATGCCTAGGGTCTGACGAGCGGACTAGACTTTACTTCCATTTGGACTTCTGCTTCCTGGAATTGCTGGCTTTTTGCCCCAGCTCTGAACATGCCTATCACCTTTCCCCCTGAGCTCGCCTGCTTCAGGCCTGTTCTCTGAACTAACCTGTAGTCCAGAATAATGACCCCTGTACGAATGTTTAAACACTCCCTCTGTGACTTTCCTCTTGCTTCTGAGTGGCGCTGCACCTCCTGATTTGTCCCAGCATAGACCATAGTGATCTCTCTGATCACTAGGGTTTGCATCTTCCTTACACCATGTCTCTTTTCTACTCATGAGCCAGGGCCTCTAACCTCATGACCCTGATGGTACCTGGAAATAATTCTTTCATAGTCTCTACAACTTTGATTTACATAACCTCTTCTCCCTGAGCATTTTCCATTAAATGGGAAATTGGGCCTGACAACCTGAATTTGAGCCCCTGAACCCACATGGTGGAAAGAAAACCAAGCACCACACCACGAGTATGCTCTGGCACACATGCACACCCACATACGTAGAAAACAAATCGTGGAACCTGCCTTTAATCTCGGCACTTGGGAAGTAGAGGTACAAGAATGATAAGTTTAAGTCCAGCCTCTACTACACAAAACAAATTCAAGGCTAGCCTGGACCACATGAGATCTGTATCAAAACCAAAATACGGCCACAAGAGGCAGGCGGTGGTGGTGCACGACTTTAATCCCAGCACTCAGGAGGCAGAGACAGGCGGATCTCTGAGTTCGAGGCCAGCCTGGTCTACAGAGTGAGTTCCAGGACAGGCTCCAAAGCTACACAGAGAAACCCTGTCTGGAAAAAAAACAAAAAAAGGGGGGACCACAGGATGACTCAAGGAATAAAGGTGCTGATGACCTGGGTTCCATCACCTGGAATCACATGCTAGAAGGAAAGAACTGACTCCTGCAAGTTGTCCTATGACCTAGACAAGCGTACTGTGGCACACATGCACACAATGTTTTCAAATCTATTGTGCTGTGGCGGCTGCATGCGTGTAATCTCAGCACTCGGGAGAATGAAGCCAAAAGATCACAAGTTCGAGGCTACCCTGAGCTACATGAATCAAAGACCAGCCTGTTCTAAACAGTGAGACCCTGTCTCAAAAACAAAACAATGGGCCAGCAAGGTGGCTTAGTGAGTAAAGGCACTTGCCACCAAGACTGACGACCTGAGTTCAATCTCTGTCACCCCACGTGATGGAATGAGAGAACCAACTCCTACAAGTTGTCCTCAGATCACACATGGACCTATGGCGTACAGACAAACATGTACACATGAATGCACATGCACACACACATAAATGTAATACAAAATTTTAAACACTAAACAATCCCCCAGTTTTGCTGACTAATTATGTAAAAATATTTACATTACTTCTCATTGAAAAATAAGATATAATGTCAACCATCATTGGGATTCACAGAAATTCCTGAAAATAATTTGGGAAACTACTTTTTAAAAACAGTTTTTAAATTTTGAGACAAGATCTCA
This sequence comes from Peromyscus eremicus, assembly GCF_949786415.1. Lineage (NCBI taxonomy): Eukaryota > Metazoa > Chordata > Mammalia > Rodentia > Cricetidae > Peromyscus > Peromyscus eremicus. The sequence goes on along the minus strand of NC_081438.1, from coordinate 27,788,607 downwards.
CTATGTAGCCCTGGCTGGCCTCAAACTCACAGAGATCTACTTTACCTCTAAAGTACTAAAAAGCATGGGGCACCATACCCAGCCTAACTTTTTTTTTCACTTTTTTTAAATTTATTTTTCTATTATCATCTTGATACAGTATAAATTCTTATCCTAACTGTGAAATGTTTCATTGAGGTTTGCCCAGTAATTGAGTAAAACCAAAACTTATTATAAGCCACAGTCATCCTAGGGTCCCCCCTTCTAAATATATAGCCTCCCTGGTTCTGTGGGTTGCAGTCTGATTGTTCTTTGCTTTATATCTAGAATCCACTTATGAGTGAGTACATACCATGTTTGTCCTTCTGGGTTTGGGTTACCTCACTCAGGATGATTTTTCCTAGTTCCATCCATTTGCCTGCAAATTTCATGCTGTCATTGTTTTTCTCTGCTGAGTAGTACTCCATTGTGTATATGTACCACATTTTCTTAATCCATTCTTCAGTTGAGGGGCATCTAGGTTGTTTCCTGGCTATTACAAATAGTGCTGCTATGAACATAGTTGAGCATGTATCTTTGTGGTATGATTGAGCATTCCTTGGGTATATGCCCAAGAGTGGTATGCCAGCCTAACTTTTAAAAGTTATTCTATGTGTATGGGTATTTTGCCTACATATTTCTATGTATCATGTGTGTGCTTGGTTCTTTTGGAGGCAAATAAAAGGTGTTGGGTTCCTAGAACTGGCATTACAGATGGTTGTGCTCCACTGTGTAGGTGTTGGGAATCAAACCTGGGTCCTCTGGAAGAGCAGCCAATGCTCCTAACCAATAAACCATCTCTCTATGTATCACCCACCACCACCGCACCCTTCCCTGCTAGTCTTTTTTTAAGGAGCTCTCTATGTATTCCCAGCAATCCTTAAACTCACCATGGCCTCAAACTGACAAAGATTTACCAGCCTCTGGCTCCCAAGTGCTGGGATTAAAAGTATGCACCACGCCGCGTGGCGTGTGAAATGTGGCATACGGAAGACCCACTCCCCGGCGCCACTCGTGGGGGGGCCCAAGTCCTTCTGATCGAGGCCCAAGAAGAAAAAAAAAAAAGTATGCACCATGCACCACCACCTGGCCAGACAACCTACCTTTATATAAATAGGATGTTGGAGAGATGGCTCATTGGTTAAGAGCACTGGCTGCTCTTGCAGAGCATCTGAGTTCAATTCCCATCACTCACAGGGTGCCTCACAATTGTCTACAACTTCAGTCCCAGGGAAACTACCCCTCTCTTCTCACCTCCATGGGTACCAAGCATGAACATGGTGCTCTTAGATACATGCAGACAAAACACTCATACACATAAAATAAATAAATCTAAATTTAAGTATATATTTGTTTATGTTTATGGGAGTGGGGTGTGTGTGCATTGCATAAGAGCAGGAGCTAAGCCGGGCGGTGGTGGCGCACGCCTTTAATCCCAGCACTTGGGAGGCAGAGCCAGGCGGATCTCTGTGAGTTCGAGGCCAGCCTGGGCTACCAAGTGAGTTCCAGGAAAGGCGCAAATCTACACAGAGAAACCCTGTCTCGAAAAACAAAAAAACAAAAAAACAAAAAAACAAAAAAACAAAAAAAAAACTTTTAAATGTTTGTTACATGGGCCTAATAAGCATTATTGAGAAAGGAGAGAAGGAGGGAGAGAAATATAAAATACAGAGAGAGGAGAGGAGGAGGAAGGGAGGAAGAGGGGGAAGGAGGGGGAGGGGGAAGGAAGGAAGGAAAAAAGAGAGGAAAGAGGGAAGGAAGAGTGGGGGGAGAAGAGAGGAGGGGACTGAAAGCAGAAGGTAGGATGGGGAGGGAAGGAGAGGGAGGAGACAGGAGGGAAGGGGCACATTGAGAGAGAATAACAAAACTCCTACCAAAAGAGCAATTGCCAAGAGACCATGCACTGTGACCAAGCACTGGAGAGCAGGTGGGAGTGAGCTGAAGGAGTGACCTAAAATTAGCAGCAAAACCCTCATGGTCCCTGTGCCCCACAGGTATTCCAAGGAGGAGATCCGGCAGAAGGTCGGGACCTTCCGGCAGATGCTGATGGAGAAGGAGGGAGTACTGACCAGGGAGGACCGGCCTGGGGCCCACATGTGAGTACTTGTCTGCGTGACAGAAAGGGAGGGGGCATCTCACGCTGCAACTGGGTGCCTGGGGAGCTTGTCCGGATGTGCCATTAGGGGCTGGGGTGAGCGAAGGAGAGATTGTGGACTCTGCCCGCTAGAAGCTCTGGCCTGGCCCATTTGCTGCCCACCTGGGTCCTGACTATGGGTCAGCAGCAGGAGAGCCCAGATCTCAGAACAAGGATCATGGCTACAAGCCAGGGTGCTTCTGAGATGTCCAGACCCCAACATTGCCACTGAGAGTGTGACCACGGGCAAGCTACAAGTGAGTCTGTGGGTTCGTTACTCCCACCTGTAAAATGTACTCCAGAGTAAGCATGTGACACACCCTAGATTGTAGAAACCCAAATGCTAAGGGGCTGGGGTGTGGCTCAGTGAGAGAGCACCTGCCTAGAATCCCCCAGTGAGGGGCTGGGGTGTGACTCAGTGGTAGAGCACCTGCCTAGAATCCCCCAGTGAGGGGCTGGGGTGTGGCTCAGTGAGAGAGCACCTGCCTAGAATCCCCCAGTGAGGGGCTGGGGTGTGGCTCAGTGGGAGAGCACCTGCCTAGAATCCCCCAGTGAGGGGCTGGGGTGTGGCTCAGTGGTAGAGCCCCTGCCTAGAATCCCCCAGTGAGGGGCTGGGGTGTGGCTCAGTGGTAGAGCCCCTGCCTAGAATCCCCCAGTGAGGGGCTGGGGTGTGGCTCAGTGGTAGAGCCCCTGCCTAGAATCCCCCAGTGAGGGGCTGGGGTGTGGCTCAGTGGTAGAGCCCCTGCCTAGAATCTCCCAGTGAGGGGCTGGGGTGTGGCTCAGTGGTAGAGCACCTGCCTAGAATCCCCCAGTGAGGGGCTGGGGTGTGGCTCAGTGGTAGAGCACCTGCCTAGAATCCCCAGTGAGGGGCTGCAGGTGTTGTTTGTGGTAGAATGTTTGCCTTGAACCCTCCAGTGTGGGGTTGGGGCTCAGCATTAGAGCACTCGCCTAGCATGCTGGAGACCCTAAATTCAAGTCCCAGCATAGGAAGAAAAAAAATTGTGGAAAACGGTGCAGGTTGAGTTGGACAGATGGTAAAGGGTAGCCCACCCCCATGCCTGATAGTGTACTCAGCTAATCCTATGGGATACAATCAGAGGGTGACCCCCTTGCTAATGGTCCTTACCCTCCCCAGCACTGAGGCTGTGCGAAAGGCGGGGGAAAGGCTCCTGGTCTTTCTCTGGACAGTGAGGCCAGCTCAAGAGCAGGTATCTTCCTGAGTCCCCCAACTTCCGTCCACTTTTGTTCCACAAAAACCTAATCAGTGATTCTAGATTCTGAAACAGAAGGATTGTCATGCTACATAGTGAGTTCAACACCAGCCTGGGATACTTGGGAGGTAGAAACAGGCAGATCTCTGAGCTAAAGGCCAACCTGGTCTACAGAGAGAGTTCCAGGACAGCCAAGGCTACATAGAGAAACCCTGTCTCGAAAGAGAGAGAGAGAGATAGAGAGAGAGAGAGAGAGAGAGAGAAGAAAAGAAAAGAAAAGAAAAGAAAAGAAAAGAAAAGAAAAGAAAAGAAAACAGTCTTTAACCAGTCAGTGGTTGCTAGGGAATGAAGAGACATTTTGCTTTTGTTTTAACATTTATTTACTCTGTGTGTGTGTGTGTGTGTGTGTGTGTGTGTGTGTGTGTGTGTGTGTGTACATACATGCCAAGTGTGCTTGAGGAGGTCAGAGGACAACTTCTGGGGTCTAGTTCTCTCCCCCCTCCAGGTGGATGCTGCAAACGGAACTCAGGTTATCAGACTCGGCAGCCAGGGCCTTCACCCACAGGCTCATCTTGATAGCCCGTGAAAAAAAAAATTTTTTTTCTTGGAGCTGGAGAGATGGCTCAGCAGTTAACAGCACTCGCTGCTCTTCCAGAGGACCTGGGTTCAAGTCTCAGCACCCACATGGCAGCTCACAACTCTGTGTAACTCCAAAATCTGACACCCTCACACAAACGTACATGCAGGCAAACACAGATGCACATAAAATAAAAATAAGTAATTTTAAAAAACATTTTCTAACAAGAAAACCAAAAAACGTTTTCTTTAATGGTGTAGCCACTGATAAGGCACCCATGCCTCTGTAAATAACCCCTCACTCATAGTCCTGTGTGCAACCTTAATGAAACTCACTGGGTCACCAAAAAAGACAGATACCAGAGACTGGAGAGATGGTTCATCAGTTAAGATCCAGAACTGCTCTTGCAGATCAGAGCTCTGTTCCCAGTCCCTTTGTTGAGCTGCTCACATCTGCCTGTAACTCCAACTCCAGGAGACGCCCAGTGCCCTCTCTGATCTCCTAAGGCATCAGCACACTTGTGGCATACATGCACGCAGGCACACACGCATAAATCAAAATGCCAAATCCTATCTGAAAAAGCTTTCTGCGCCTCTGTAAGCTGTCAATAGTTGCTAGGGGAAGAGAGACATTTTCCTTACTTCTTTTTTTTCTTTTTTACTTTTACTACTGTGTGTGTGTGTGTGTGTGTGTGTGTGTGTGTGTGTGCGCGCGTGTCACAGCTCCAGTGTGGCGGTGAGAAGACAAACTTCTGGGAGTCAATCCTCTCCTTCCACCATGTGTGTGCCGCAGGCTTGGCGGCAAGCACCTTTGCTCTCTGAGCCATCTTGTCGGCCCCATGAGCTCATATCTTTTGGATCTGGGACCTCACACAGCCTGACAACATCTCAGTAAAAAAAAACAAAAAAACAAAAAAACCCTGCCCTTTTCCTCCTCCATCTCCCATGAGTGAGAACAGGGCTTTCTGGATTCTGCCTTTTCCTTCCAACATGCTCTCGGTGACAACCCTCCAGCTCCAGCCAGTTCCTTCCTTTGCAGTCTCCCCTGCTGTCCACATAACAACACGTTCAATCAGGGTGTTACTGAAGAACAGGGTGATTTTTGTGTGTAACGAGTATCCCAAGGTGGCCTGGAATTTGCTATGTAGTTGTGGATGACCTTGAACTTCTTTTTTTTTTTTTTTTTTCTTCTTTTGGTTTTTCGAGACAGGGTTTCTCTGTGTAGCTTTGCGCCTTTCCTGGGACTCACTTGGTAGCCCAGGCTGGCCTCGAACTCACGGAGATCCGCCTGCCTCTGCCTCCCGAGTGCTGAGATTAAAGGCGTGCGCCACCACCGCCCGGCGACCTTGAACTTCTTTTTTTTAAGATTTTTAAATTTCTTCCTTCCTTCCTTCCTTCCTTCCTTCCTTCCTTCCTTCCTTCCTTCCTTTCCTTTCTTTCATCTTTCTTTCTTTCACAGCTGGGCATAGTGGTACACACTTCTAATTTCCAGCTTTTAGGAGGCAAGGCCAGTCTGATCTACATAGTGAGTTTCATGACAGCCAGAGCTACGTAGTGAGACCCTATCTCAAAAAGACAAACAAAAAAATTATTAAGGTTTTGTGTGTGTGTGCATGTACTCATGGAAGCCAGGAAAGAGTATCAGATCCCCTGAAACTGGAGTTGCAGGCAGTTGTAAGCCACTTAACATGAGTGCTAGGACCCAAATCGGTCCTCTGCAAGAACAGTAAGTGCTCTTAACCACTGGGCCATCTTTCCAGCCTGCCTTTGAACTTGGCTCTAGGTTCAGTAAAAGACTCTGACTCAAGAAAATAAGACAGAATGATAGAGCAAGGCACCGATGTCCTCCTCCTACACCCACCCACACATGTTCACATACACCATACACACTCACACATAGAACAGCAGGAAAGGAATAATAACAGAACTGCAACAAGTACACCCAGCGGTGGGGGACCGCCTAAAGGCTAGGCTGTCCGTGGTGCTGAACCTATGCTTGCTGTACTTAGGCCTGGGGTATACAGCTGGAGGATAAGGGTGAGGAAGGGCTTGCACTGTCTGGCCACATATGCACCTGGAATCTGAGCCAGTTTTCACATCTTTGATGTGTAAGTGAGAGAGATAGACACTCCAGACATCTGTCAAAATCTCCAAGTCCCAGGATACTGTCCTGGCTGCTGGATCCCAGCTGCACCACACCCCAGCTGTAGGACTTGAGCAGACCCTTGACATCTCTGGCTCTTCATATCTTTATATTTAAGAGGAAGGTACTAATGCCCACCTCATAGGCTAGCCCAGTGGTAGAGCACTTGCCTAGAATCTCCCAGGGAAGGGCTGGGGGTATGAGTCAGCCTAGAATCCCCCACCCCACCTCCATTAAGACTCTGAGGGTGTGCCTCAGCTGTAAAGCCCCTGTGTAGCATGCAGGAGGCTCTGATTTCCATTCCCTGAATGAGGAAAACATAAACGAATATAGTGTGAGGATCAATACCTGGCACACAGCAAACACACATCACTCCTAGGTGGCCACCGCCATCATCTACGTATACTGCCAACAATACCATATGCTCAATTATCTTTGACTTATTTCCTTCTGCCTGGCTGTCTCCATGCCTCCTACCAACTGCCAACTGCCAGACTCCATACAGCACCAAGTCCCTGCATTTATGCCTAGGCCTTCAACCTTGATCTTCCATAAATTATAGACTACTGTTTTGGGGGCATGTTAGGTAAGTTCTCTACCATACAAGTATACCCCAGGCCCCAAATTTGGAAGCTCCTATAGTTAAGCAACAAGAGTAGGCGGTTGGAGAGTTGGCCCAGTGATTGGGAACACTGGTTCCAGAGGACCCAGGTTCAATTCCCAGCACCCACATGGTTGCTCATAGCGAGCCATTCCTAACTCTGGTTCCAGGGGATCTGGAGTCCTCTTCTGACCTCTGTGGGATTAAAGCATGCACATGGTGCACATATAGACAGGCAAGCAAGACACGCACACACAAAATAAAATAAATAAATCTAATTCTAAAAAATGTAAACAATGGAGACACACCCAGAATGAAAAGTTCCACCCTGAGAGCCTTTGGGGGTCGTTAGATCACCCCGGTTTCACAACAGAGATGGCATCACTCCTAGAAAGCGATCCCTCCTCACCCTTGGGTTAACAGGCTGACTTGAGTGATTGTTTCTGGTGACGATGTTCTCTCCAGACTGCCATCAGAATATTATACTGCCGCCATGTCGAGAAATGACCCTGCAGAAGTCAGAAGCCAGGAAAAGGCTTGTGACGGAGAGCAGAATTCGATCAGATGTTGTTCGGAGACGTTTCCCTGGAAACGTTGGAAGATGAATCCCTTGGGAGCACTGTGTGTTTCTTTACCTTTCCAGATCTGTGGTCAAAGCACGAGACACAGACAACTCGGGCTGTTTTGTTCCTGGCATCGGAGGTTTAATTCATGGCAGAGGAAACACGTTGAAATAGATGGTATACATCACTGCAGCCAGATCTACTGCAGAGAGACAGGAAAGGAGAAAGGGCAAGACAAGCCCGTCAAAGACATTCCCCACAATGACCCACCTCCTTCAGCAGGCCTCACCTCCCAAATTCACGACCTTCCAATAGCCTACCTATTCATAGTTTGATTTTTTGTTTATTTACTGTGTGTGTGTGAGTGTGAGTGTGTGTGTGTGTGTGTGTGTGTGTGTGTGTGTGTGTGTTTAAAAGTGCATGTTCCATGACATGCATATAGAGGGCAACTTGCCAGGGTCAGTTCTCTCTCTTCACCATGTGGGCACCAGGGATTGAACTCAGATCATCAGACTTGGCAGCAAGCACCTTTACCTTCTGGGCCATCTCACCAGCCAGACACTCTGTTTCAAAAAAAAAAAAAAAAGAGGGAGTTTCATGGTTATATAATATAGCAAAGTGTTTGGGAAAGCGGGCTTAGAGAGGCAATGTTTACAAGCTACTTTCTAACACAGTGCGAACAAAATCCAGTCATTTTCTCAACACGTCTAATTTTAGACATGGTGTGACCTCCTTGTACCTCATCATTTTATCTGTGAGACGGGAATTTTAATGATGGTTCCTATGTCAAAGGCTTGTTCTGAATACTCAATGATTAAATGAGATAAATACATGGAAAATGCTCGCAATACTGTCTGGCACCCGGACTAGCAATTATCGTAATAGCCATAGGATCAATGTTTGCCCTGCACTTCGAGGCATGAGATAAAAGAATGTAGGCCTGATTCTTCCCTGGTCCTGTGTAAGGCCAGGTGGCATGGTGGCTGAGTGGATGAGCAGAGGAGGAAGACCCTTTGCCCAGAATCCCACCACTATCTCGGCTCACTCCTCTGCTGCTTGGTCCATTATGCTCCTGTCTAGTAGAAAACTAGTAGTAAACAGTGTCGGCATCCCGGCCAGTGAGAAGGCTCAGTGTGTAGAGGTGTTTACCATCACGCCTGATGTCCTGAGTGTGATCCTTGGGACCGATGTAGTGGATAAAGAGAAAAAAATCCAGCCAGTCATCCTCTGACTTCTACAGGTACATTGTAGCACACATGCTCACACACCACACACACACACACACACACACAATAAATGGAATAAAAACTACCCCCTCCAAAGTTTCTTTTTGATTAAAAAGAAAAAAGGCTAGCATGAAGACCAGCCAGTGAGAAACAATCTCGTGTGTGTGTGTGTGTGTGTGTGTGTGTGTGTGTGTGTGTACATATGTGTGGAAGCCACAAATCAACATTGGTATCTTCCTCAATTTCTATTTACCTTATATTTGGTGACAGAATCGCTCACTGGCTGGGAGCTCACCATTAGGCTAGACAGGCTGGCCAGCACATTCCAAAGATCCTCCTGTCTGTCTCTCCTCAGTGCTGGGATCACTCGAGCACATCCTTACACTTGGCTTTTTACGTGGGTTCTGAGATCAAACACAGGTTCTCTTGCTGGCCTAACCAGCACTTTACTGACCGAACGATCTCCCCACTCCCCCTCTTGCTTTGATTTCTCATGTAGCCTAGACTGGCCTCGAACTCGCTGACCTTTAACTCCTGATCCTCCTGCCTCCACCTCCCGAAAGCTGGGATCACAGGTGAGTACCACTGCATCTGACTCAATACACCCTTTCACTTCAGAGCCTATGTTGGTCACCTCTACGGTGGGATGACACTCCCATCCTCTGGTACCCATCTCCCTATCCCATGGACACAATGAGCCATCAACTAGTTGACAAATATGGATTTAAGAGCAAAACATGTTAAGTAAGTCTGGTGTTCGGCATACGAGGCCACAGCAAAAAGTAAAAGTTAAAAAGTAATGATAAACCAGGAGGTGGTGACGCACGCCTTTAATCCCAGCACCCGGGAGGCAGAGGCAGGTGGATCTCTGTGAGCTTGAGGCCAGCCTGGTCTACAGAGGGAGATCCAGGACAGGCTCCAAAGCTGCAGAGACACCCTGTCGGGAAGATGGAGGCCGGTGGGTAAAATGCTTGCAGCAGACGTGTGAGGAGCTGCATTTGGACTCTCAGCACTCACACGAAAGCCGTGTGTGCTAGCGTGGGTCTGCAAGCTGAGCACTGGAGAGGCAGGAACATGTGGCTCCCAGGGCTTTGCTGGCTGGCTCGCTAGTTCCAGCAGTGAGCTCCGGGTTCCGCGGGAGACCTTGTCTCCAAAAGCTAAGGTGGAGGGGCTGGAGGGATGGCTCAGAGCACTTGTTGTTACTTTTGCAGAGAACCAGGCTTTGGCTCCAGCAGCCATAGGTTAGCTCATCCGTAACTTCAGTTCCAGGGAATCCAACGCCCTCTTCTGGCCTCCACAGGCACTGCATGTATATGGTGTGCCTAGGCAGGCAACAATCATACACACAAAATAAACTTCTTTAAATAAAGTTGAGAGGTATAGAGGAAGATACCCTGGAGATGGAGCCATCAGAGAAGGAAGCACAGACAAGGAGGAAGTAGCAGGAAGCGAGGGGTGCGTGAAGGGTATCAGCGGCCGACTTACCTGGGCAGTTACAAAGACCGGAAAGGCCCTGTATTAGGCGTTGCCCAAAGGGAGCAACTTGATTTCGTAAATATCCTTCATCATGTTCAAGCCTGTGTCAACTGAAGCTCCCACCTCCCACCAGCTCACCCACAAGCTTCTTGTCACGCCCTTACCTTTAGCAGTTCCACTAAAGACTGTGTTTTACACGTCAGGCATCTGTGTGGCTGAGGAGCTGCGTGGGCGGTGATGAACCTTCGAACTCAGGGGGGCTGGACATGTCAGTGGAGGGAGACCAGAACAGATGGGCGGAAGCCACCAGCTTCACGATGAGGAAGAGCAGAGAGGTTTGAGTTAAGGGATGTGGGGGTGCTTGGGTCTGTGGAGGCAGGAGACTCACATTAGTCTCTCTATTCCCCCCAAACAAGCCTCCGGAATATATGTGTGGTGACTCCAAGGCTGTCAGGGACAGTCTGGTGTTTGCAAGCTGGACTCCCAGCCCCTCATTGGGGGATTCTAGGCAGGTGCTTTACCACTGGGCCACACCCCAGCCCCTCACTGGAGGATTCTAGGCAGGTGCTCTACCACTGGGCCACACCCCAGCCCCTCACTGGGGGATTCTAGGCAGGTGCTCTACCACTGAGCCACACCCCAGCCCCTCACTGGGGAATTCTAGGCAGGTGCTCTACCACTGGGCCACACCCCAGCCCCTCACTGGGGGATTCTAGGCAGGTGCTCTACCACTGAGCCACACCCCAGCCCCTCACTGGGGGATTCTAGGCAGGGGCTCTCCCACTGGGTCACCCTCACAGCCATCTTTTTTATTTTAATTTGAGACCAGGTTTCCTCTAAATTGCCAGAGCTTATCTTAAACTCATTCTGGAGCCCAAACAGGCCTTGAATTTGTCATCCTCTTGCCTCAACCTCCTGAGTAGCTGGGATGACAGCTGAGCCACTTTCCCTCTGGATCACATTCTTGAGACTCACCTAAGGGTTAGCTCACCCCATCATAGTTAGCTGCCTACACGCCTTTTTGTTTGTTTTTCTGTTTGTTTGTTCTTTATGTAACCCTAGTGTCTGGATCCTTGCTAAGTAGCCTAGGCTGGCCTCAAACTCACAGAGCTCAGCCTGCCTCCTGGGTGCTGGGATTAAAGGCATGTGCCACCACACATGATTCTATCTTTCTTTTTAAAATATAAAATCAGTCTTCCAATTAATGAGTGTGTCTCTTACTGGAGACTTGTTGGCTTAGAATCTGCCTGTGTGGTATTGCAGATCAAGCCCTGGGCCTCACATGTGCTGGGAAAGCCCGACAATGACCCACGGACCTGGCCTTTGGGGTATTGTGGGTTTTGTTGTTGTTGTTGTTGTTGTTTTATATATATATATATATATATATATATATATATATATATTTAAGATTTATTTATTATGTATATAGCATGTATGACTGCCGGCCAGAAGAGGGCACCAGATCTCATTACAGATGGTTGTGAGCCACCATGTGGTTGCTGGGAATTGAACTCAGGACCTCTGGAAGAGCAGTCAGTGCTCTTAACCTCTGAGCCATCTCTCCAGCCCAGGGTTTTGTGTTTTAAACACAGAATTTAGTTAGTAATTATTTCAAATTAATGACCTCACAGCTGATTTTATTTCATCTGTGGGGGGGGGGCGGCGTGTGTGTGTGTGTGTGTGTGTATGTGTGTATGTGTGTGTGTGTGTGGGTATGTGTATGTATGTGGGTGTGAATGTGGGTGTGCAGGGGAGTGTGGGGGGGTGTGCTAGTAGAGGTGGTTGCCAGTCCCTCAACATGGTGCTAGAAACGGAACTCTGGTCCTCTGGAAGAGCAGCACACACTCTTAATCACAGAGCCATCTCTGTATCCCCAGGGTTTTGTGTGTGTGTGTGTGTGTGTGTGTGTGTGTGTGTGTGTGTGTGTAGATATTCATGGCATATGCATGTGCATTCATGTATGCGAGCATATGCGAGCACCCCTGTGTATCCATGTGTGTGCATGGGGAAGCCAGAGGACAATGGAATGTCCTCCTCTGTTTTTCTCTACCTGAGATTTTTGGGGGCAGGGTATCTCTGTACCTGGTACTCACCACTTCCGTTGGACTGGCTGGAGCCCTGGGGCTCTTCCTGTCTCCACTGTCTACCTCTGGGATTGCAGGTGTGTGCTACCATGCCTGGGTTTTTATGCAGGTGCTGGGGACCCGAACTCCAGTTCTCTGGTTGTGCATCAGCTATCTGCTCAGCCCTAGCCCGCTTCTTACTTTTTACATTGATTTTGAGAGACACAAAGGGAAGAGAAAGGAGGGGGCGGGTAGAGAATGCATGCATCACAGCTTGTGTGTGGAGGTCAGAGGACATTTGCAGGAGTCAGCTCTCTCCCTCCACCATGTGGGAACTGGGGCTCGAACTCAGATCATCAGGCTTGGAAGCAAATGCCTTACCTACTGAGGCATTTTGTCAGCCTCCAGTTATTTGTTTATTTATTTAGTTAGTTATTGGGACAGGGTTTCTGGAGACTGGATCAAACTTACCCTGAACTTGCTGTGTAGTCCAGCTGACCTCAGACTTGCAATCCTCCTGCCTCCTCTTCCTGAGTGCCGGGATTACAAGTACACGCCATCGTGCCTGGTGTGAAGCCTTTCTTCAGCCCGTCACCACAGCCAATCTCCCTCCCCTCCGGGAAGAGGTGTCTGTGAGATATAAGCCAGCAGATGCCCCCTGCGAAGTATCCACTGCTGGGGAATGCCCCAGTCACGGCCCAGGCCTTTGTGTCCGAAGCTTCAGAAGGAGGATCTCCCTTAATCCTCTGCTCCAGGCCAGGGGATTCTCTTTTCCTGTATAGATAAGGCCTCCGGCAGTCAGCCAGCACAGTCATTTCTGGATTCAAATCTGTCTTGAGAATCCAAAGCTGGTACCCTTGTCCTGGCCTCCCTCCTCTGTACAGGAAAGGGTGAGCTGTGTGTGGGCGGCCCCCAAGAGAGTGGGTGTGGGTGTGGGTGTTCTGTTGAAGCCAGGGGACCGTCTCCACCAGCATGGAAGATGAGGAAGGGGGAGGGGAGGGGGAGGGGCCGCCACCCTGGAGCCCATCACTGTGGAGACAGGTCTGTGGAAGGTCATTTGTAGTCTTGTTCAATTAAAAAGAAAGAAAGTAACTTGGGGCTACCGAGATGGCACAGAGAGTAAAGGAGCTTGCCACTAACCCTAACAGTCTGAGTTCGATCCCCAGAGTGCACACGGTGGAAGTAGGGAGTGATGATAGCAGGGCTGTGTTCTGCCTGCCACATTCACAGTGGTATATATGAGCCCCACTCCCACACATAAGTAAATAAATAAATGTTAAAAAATAATGTTTTTAAGGAAAATACTCAAGAAGAAAAAGGAAAGAAAAAAGAAAAATAGTCCAGTTATTATTTTTTAATTTTTTTTGGAGACAGGGTTTCTCTGTGTAATTTTGGTGTCTGTCCTGGATCTCACTCTGTAGACCAAGCTGGTCTTGAACCCACAGAGATCTGCCTGGGTGCTGGGACTAAAGGCGTGCCACAGCCACCAGCTAAAAAGAATTCTTAAGTTGAAGAAGAGGCTCAGTCGGGGTCCTAATCAGGTCCCAGGTCACAGAGTGGTTTTAGGGACACTGCCCTCATGACAAGGCTTCCCGTGAGTCCCTGAGGACCAGGCAACCACAAACCAGACCTGTGCAGCAGAGGATGCCTGGAGGTGGGAAGCTGTCGGCGGAGCGGGGAGCAGGGACCGGTGATGGCTGGCTCCTGCTGGGCCGAGTGGAGAGTTCTGAGATCCTGAGACGGATAGGGAGTGGATACAGACCTGGAGGTGGCGGGGAGCTGAAGCCCCCCCCTCTCACCCTCCGGCGCCAGCCGTGATTGATGAAGACAGCCGGCAGCTGGAGCTTCCAAGTGCAGAAGGCCTCTGGAGGCTGCGGAGGGGAGGGGGGGGGGTGAGGAGAGGCTATGAATATTTCAGAAGCTGAGGCCAAGACTGAAGGAAAAGAGGAGGGAAGGGAGGGGAGGGGGGTGGGGGGCGCTCAGGGATCTGGAGAGGCAGATGTCAGCGATGGGGGAGGGGCTCTTTGAAAGAGTCGGGAATCCAGCGAGGGACAGGGAGGCCAGTAGGGGCACCGGGGTAGGACGACGGGGCTAACCGTTACCGGGAGGAGACTTGGTGAGGGGTAAGGGGGCCTCAGTGAACGGGACGGATCTAACTGTTTTGTTGTTGTTTGAGACCTCAAGTAATCCAGCTGGCCTCCAAGTCCCAAGTATCAGAGGATGACCTTGAAATCCTCATCCAGCCTCCACCTCCCGAGGACTGGGATTACAGGTGTGCTCTACCACACCCAGTTTAGGCGGCCTTGCACACGGAACCCAGGGCTTCATGAAAGCTAGGCGAGCACTCTACCAACTCTGCATTCCCAGTTCTTTGGTTTGGTTTGATTTGGTTTTGTGTGTGTGTGTGTGTGTGTGTGTGTGTGTTTTACTGGGGATGGAACCCACGCCTTCCTTATAGGCCAGTGCAATACAGCTGAGACCGCACCCTCGAAGCTGCATTCCCAGCCATTTATTTCTTGTTTGTTTAGTCTTAGGTTGCTCGGACAGGCCTTGAACTTGAAATCCTCCTGCTTTAACATTCTTAGTAGTTGATGTAACAGGCCTGCGCTGCCAGGTTTAGGTTACTCAGCTCTTCATCAGACCCTCCAGGGTTGGGGATGGCAAGCCCCCTGGTCTGCAAGCACAGCCCTCTTCCCCCAGCCGCATATGACCCAGAGGACATAGGCCAGGCCATGGCGCCATGCCCAAGCTGCAGCTGCGGGAAGGCCATTCCTCAGAGGCGGATGGGCAGCACCTCTGTCTCTCCTTAGAGTGGCAGAGACCCCGCGGAGGATGGACGGCTTGGAGCCGGGCCTGGAGTACCCACCCTTCGATGAGGACGACGGCCCGGTGGATTGCGACTGCCCGGTCGCCTGCTACCGCGGGCACCGGGGGTACAGGTGAGCGGCCGCCGCGGCGGAGGGGAGGGCAACACGGAGCCGCCTCCCTCACCGCCCCCGCCGCCCCTTCTCGCCCAGGACCAAGCACTGGTCCAGCAGCTCCGCATCGCCCCCTCCCAAGAAGAAGAAGAAAAAGAAAGGCAGTCATCGGAGAAGCCGGTGAGAGCGGCGCAGGGTCCTAGGACGAGGCGGGGAGGGGCCGTGGGGACACAATGGCCACAGATGCTGCACTTGGGATCGGGGAATTTAAACCAGCCCCACCCCTCTTGAATCCCTAGCCTGCAGCCTAGCCCCTCCACCTCTCAGTCCCACCCATTCGCTAAGCCCCGCCCCGCTCTAAGCCCCACCCCCACTGGGTATGACCATCCTCCCAGGGTTCAAGGAAACCCCATCCCAAGTGTGGGTGTCCCTGGGAAAGGGGTCATTACTGGCCCTCAACTACAACTCCCCCGTTTCTATGTCCTCCCCCTCCTCTGTCCTGAGGTACAAGCTGGGGCCACTAGCTAACCGGGTCCATCTGTCTGTCCTTTCTCTCTGGCATCCACCTTCAGCAAAAAGAGGAGGCTAGAGTCAGAATGCAGGTCAGTGGGGGGGGGGGGGACAGGAACGGGGAGGGGGGCTGGGGCGCAGGGTGGGGGAACCTGTGGGTGGGAAAGAACGCAAGGCCGTCTTCCAGAGGCGAGAGGCCTGGCACCTCAGGGGTTGAACATTGTTCTTTCTGGTTTGCATAGCCCAGAAATCCCCAGGGCTGGAGACATCTCAGAGCTGGTGAGTTTGCTGAGTACAAAGCCCTGGGTTCTGTCTCCAGCCCTGTAAGAAAACCAGACCGGAAAAGCATTTCTTCCCTTCCCCTATACATGACAGGGGGCACACTCTTGTGATCCCACCACTCAGGGGGCTGAGGTAGAAGGACCATGAGTGCAAGGCTAGCCTGGGCTACACAGCAAGTCCTGTCTCCAAAACAAACAAACAAAAATAGCCAAGCAAACAGAGTCGGGATCACTGGCCAGCCTAGTCAAGTCGGCACGTCCCAGAAGTCGGTGAAAGACCCCGACTCAGAAAACACAGGGGCTGGTGAGATGGCTCAGCAGCCAAAGGGACTGCAACCAAGCCTGGTGACCCGTGTAGAGTCACCAGGACCTCCCTGGTGGAAGGAGAGAACTTTTTCAAAGGTTGGCCTTTGAGCTCTGCGCATGTGTGCGCGCGCGCGCACACACACACAATAAATAAATATATGTGGTTAGTACTTCATAAATTATATCCAAGGTTGACCTCTGGGCTCTCTGTGCACACAGGTGTGCATCTGCACACACACACACACACACACACACACACACACACACGCACGCACAATTAGGAAAGGTGACTAAGGGACAGGCAATGGTATCAATTTTAGAAGTCTTTGCCAATCTGGTCCATAGGCTTTCTAGACAAGGTCATTCTATACAAGGGGCTCTGGGCTTCATAGCCTGGGACCTCTTCCCGGTTTCCATGCCCCAGGCCCCTTCAGCCATGCCCATCCTCTCCCCTCCACCCCCAGCTCACTAGTACCCACCCCTGTGTCCACAGCTGTGGGAGTGCTTCCCCCCTGCGCAAGAAGAAGAAGGGTGTAAAGAAGCACCGCAGAGATAGGTAATTTGCCCTCCCCACCCCACCCCACCGCACCCCCCACCCCACCCCCCTGCAGCCTGTCTCATTCCCCGGGCTCAGGACCTGGGCTGCGCCCCTCGGGAGCCATTCCTAGGGAAACTCACAAGAATTTGTCTATCACCCCACAGGTCTGATTCTGGGTCCCGGAGGAAGAGGCGATACAGGTGAGCTGTGTTTTCCTGAGCAAGCACACAGGAGTGAGGTGGGGGTTCCCCAAGTCCAGTCTGGCTCCATCCTTCACTCCAGGGGTTCTTTCACTTATGCAAATGGTATGGAGGAAAGGTCAGCCTTCGCCTGCCTCAGTTCAGCTTCCATGTAAAAAAAAAAAAAACAACCCAAATCTCCAGAGAGAACCGCAAGTCCTGATGTGCCCTCTTCGAAGGTGGAAGCATCAGGACCCCTAATCGCAAGGAAAAGAGGCAGGCCAGGACAAAGTATTTCTGTGAACAGGGGAGGCTCAGTGGGTAGATGGGGGTGGCCAGACTGGAGCTAGAGGCGGAGTTTCTGGAATATAGATTGTTAGCCCTCTACAGGGCTGACTGCCAGGCCGTGGTGCTGGCCTCAGGGATGACTGAGAAGAGGGACCCGGCAGAAGCTAGTAAACGCAGCATCAGGGATCAAAAGTTGCACCCTTACCCTGGGAGCTAGACTCCCTCCCTGCAGCCCTGACTAGGGACAGAGTCTTCAGGCTCTTCCCTTGGCAGAATTTACCAAAGGCCGTTTGTACCTGGTGGTATGGAGGCCTAAATAATTTTCATCTTACCCTTCCTATTTTGTCCATTTCTGCCCTCCTGCTCCCTCCCGGGATGGAAGGCTAGCATGGACCTCTTCTGCCCCCTAGTGGCCATCATCCTATGTACAGCCCCCTACGACCAGGATTGGACCTCTAAGTGAGCTAGTACTTCTTCCCTGTGAAACTGAGGCCCAAAGCAAGCTGAACCCCTCCATCCCAGCCTTTTCCTAAGTTTCTGTGTTTGTTATATTTGTCTGGGATTTGAAAGGATTTCATGGCATCAGAGAAGTTGCTACATGGGGAGGAGAGGTGGAGTGAGATCACATGTTTACACGGAAAGCAGGTTACAGACTGGGCATGCGTTGCTTGGTGGTAGAGGGCCCACTGAAGTGTGAAGTCTATGGATTCTACCCCAGCACCGCATGCATACACACTCCTCTGCACGAAGCCTGGCTGTCCCCTATTGGGTGAGATGGGCAGATCCCTCTCAGCCAGGTGTAGAGCTAAGAGAAGAGCAAAGTGAAGTTCCGTATCTGAGCTCAGCTGGGCTCCAGGGCTCTTGGGTCACTCTGGTGCCACCGTGCTCAGACTTGGTCTCTGCTTCCTGCAGATCTCGAAGCCTCAAGAGCAAAAGAAAAGAGAGAAACAAAGAACGCAAGAGGTAAGGACACCCCACTCGCCCCTGCCCCAGAAAACCTGGCCTTTTAGCACCCCAAAACCAACCTCTTGAACTTATCTCGAATCAAACCTCCAAGGCAACTTGAGGTAAAAAGGATAGCTCCCTAATCATGCCAGACAAACAACTTAAAATGTGCTGAGGACCCCCTGTGAGCCAGTGGCCACTTAGGACTGGTGGGGCCTATGCCCCTTGGCACCCATCCATCCTTCCTGCCCTTTGACCTCCTTCACACACACCCCATTCTAAGAAGACCAGGTGAGAGATGAGATGGTCTTTGGAAGTTGGGGCTGTCTCCAGGAAAAGACACTTACCCCTAACTCTCAGAGATGACTTTTGGGGACCCTACACCCAGCCCCAGCCCCAACCCCATTCAGGTAAAAAAAAAAAAAAAAAATTCTTTTGTAGAAGATTGTGCTTGGGGGTGGGGCTGATCCCGCAGTGACCTTCCTCTGGTACTTACACCAAATCCCTGAGGTCAGGCCAGGCAACGCCATGGTCAAGGTAGATAACATTTCAGTTCTGGCTGACTCCCCTTGCCCACACCAGGCCTCACACTGAATCCCCAGGCCGGAGGGCTCACCACCACAGCAGCGTCAGTTCCCACTGCCCCTCGATGACCTCACACTACAGCGATTCCGGATCACCCAGCAGGTAGGCTGAAGCCTTGAGTGGACTCAAGAGGTGATGCTTGGGGGGGGGGGGGGGTGAGGGGAGGCTGGAGATTTATCCCCGATGATAGAGTGCTTGCCTGGCGAATCTCTGGGTTTGACCCCCAAGGACTGCATAATCCAATTGTGGTGGTGCACGCCTGCACGCCCAGCGCTTTAGAGATAGAGATAGGAGGATCAGAAGTTCAAGGTCATTATGACTAGACGTAGAGTTGAAGGACAGCCTGGGCTACACGAGACCCTGTCTGAAAAAAAAAAAAAAATGTATTTAGCTCAACTCGGGGATGGAGGGGAGGGTTGCATCCCTAAGCGCTGGGTGCGGGGCCAGTGCCCAGGACCAAAGTTCATCAGCCAGAAGCAAGCTGGTGCCCACCTGGAGGAAGAGCCTAAATGGGAAGTCAAGGCAGTGCAGGGCTAGCTCGCTCGGGTTGCTCTCTCCGTGAAAGCGCGAGTTGGGAACCAGGCGGCCTGCAGAGGGGGCGTCCCACGCCGGCTCCCCCGCCATCCCTCCGCTCCCCCAGGCTGAGCCCCAAGCATCGAGATGACGGGCGGAAGACGGGCAACCAGCGATCCAGCGGGAGCCGGTCGCCGTCCCCATCGGGCGGCAGCGGATGGGGGTCGCCCCAACAGAACGGAGGCAGCAGGCAGCGGAGCGGAGCGCACGGGGGCCGCCCCGGCTCGGCGCACAGCCCGCCCGATGTACGTACGCTTGGCTTTGCGGAGGGTTCGCCACTCCGCTTTCGCGGGCTGCGCCGTGCGTGCGTGCGGGATGGGGTCCGGGTAGCCGGAGGGGCGGGGCCGTTGATGGGTGACCCGACCCAACGCTCTCTCCCTTCCCAGCCCTCCTCCGACCTGTGCTCCGCAAGGGGCATCGGGTGCCGAGAGTCACCTGGAATGCTCCGTTGGGTGTCGGTTGGGTGTTGCTCCCACCTGGGCCTGGTGGTCTGGTGAGGGGTTAGGGGTGGGGACCTGCTGGCCTGGGCCGCTTTCGTGCTTGGCAAAGCGAAGGTCAGACAAGGCCTGACCGTAGGGATAGCTGGGGATGAACCGAGGTTTCTTGCCTTCCGGGAACAGGCGTGGACAGTACACACGTCAGTCAGGAACTGGAGAGAAGTGACTCAAACGCCAGCGGGTGTCACGTGACATCCAAGCCCTTACCCCTTCTCTGAGTCCTTCTGTCCCCTCACCCCTCTCTCTCATTAGCCCTTTCCACTTCGCTCAGGGCCTGTACGAGCTTCTTTTGTATTCGGGCCCCAGCACTGCCCAATTCGGAGTGGTGTCTCAAATCTGCCATCCTCACTTCCCAGGCTTATCACTACCAAGACCCCAAACACCCCTACCATTACGGTCCCCACCACAAACTGTCCCCATCCATCCTAGGGAGGGACACAATCACCTCTAGACCTTCAGGCAGGTGAGGTGATCGTAGGAGCCTGAACAAAACACTAGTCCTTTTATTCCACACATGGGCCACACAAAGGTCTCTAGACCCCATCCATCTGTCAATCCCAGTATGAGGTTGAGGCCTCTTAAGAAGAGGGTGCTTCAGTGCTGACAGGGCCGCTGTGTGGGCTCAGGGGCTTTGGGTAGAACAGCAGAGTCCTTTCCACACCCACAATGCATTGCCCAAGAGGCGAGCTACCCTTCTCCAGACCGCAGGTCTTAGCAGCCAACACGAACCTGGACTTGTCGGTTTCGTTTTGATTTGTTTGTTTGTTTGTTTTCTTTCGATCCCTTTTCTGAACTATTCTTCCTCCTGTGGTGTCAGAGGAAGGTGAAGGAAGGCTGGGCACAAAGCTTTTGTTCTTAGAATTTGTATGGCAGAGCCTGCCTCTTGACTGCTCTAGAAAGAATGCCTGATTCTTGGCCTGGCTCCTGATGTCCAGTCACTGATGTCCCTTGGATCTCTCTTTGGAGTGTAAGAGGGCACAATGGGGTGTCTTAAAGCAGCCAGCAGGGGCTGGAACTGATGGGCTAACCTAAACAGAAGCATGGCCATCCCCAAACTTCCTGAGCACAAGACCTATGGGCACAGTCTCTTATCTGTGACCTCCTTTAAGACCCCAAAACACAGTTTGTTTTTCCAAACCAGGGCTGAAAGTAGGTCCCATCCTATGTCTGATCCCTTCTGTGGGGTCTTGGAAATCTACCAACTTCCCTGCCCACTGCCCCGTTCCAAGGGTCCTGTACATGTGTAAACAAAATGGATACAGTAACTAGACATGGGGGGCGGGGGTGCAGACAAAATGGCAACAGTACCTAAATGGGTGTGCGGGAGTCAGCAGTTTATATCTCCTGCCCAAAACAGGACTCCATTTTCACACGGCCATGGGGGGTTTCCAAGCACACTGTTTACTCTTATCACAAAGCATAGCTCAGAATCTTATCCCTCACCTTTGCATCCTGCACAGTCTGAGACTTTAAACACTCCAGATCTCCAATCTACACTCGGATCCTCTCTTTTACTTAAAAAAAAAAAAAAAAAAAAAAAAAAAAAGACTTTGGTGGTGGTGGGGTGTTAAAGAGGCTGGTTCTCCTGTACCCAGAAAGGTGAGATGGAGGGAGGGCTGGGGGGAGGGGGTCAATAGCCTTCAGCATTTCAAAAAAAAAAAAAGTTTTGGGCATAAGTACTGGGGGAAAGAATTTCCGACACTGCCTTTAAGAAAAAGCGAGAGAAAGATACAGAAAACAGAGAAGCTCAGCATTTTTTAATCCCACCTGTGTCTTTGTTTTTTAGCCTCCCATTTGAAACGTGGTAATAATACTATAATTCCATATCTTGTTTAGCTGAGGGTGGGGGAGGTGATGTCATTTTTTCCTGTTACTTTGTTTTTTTTATTTTTTGTTTGTATTTCCTTTTTCTTTATTTAAAAAAAAAAAAAGCAATCTTGTAATGTACCAAAATGCAAGCTATCTTTCTGGGTTTGTTTTGGGTTTTGTTTTTCCTTCTCTCTCTCTCTCTCTTTCTGTGTTCTAGAACTTTGCTTTTGTGTGTGTTACCGTGGAAACCTTTCTTCTAGTGCAGAGGTGATGTTTGAATTTCAAGTCTACATAGTCATGCCCACATCTGTATATACTTTCTTTCTCTTGTGATCAGAATTTAAAAGGGAACACAACTCCAATACAAATAGCAGCCACACCAACAACACCTGCTAAGTAAGGAAGGGTAACTAGCTCTTTTGTTAACCCCCGGGGAACACACTAGAATTAGCTTAGGTTTTAAATTAACAACACTGGTGTTTGAGTCTGTAGAGAACCTTGCAAGAAGCTAGGGACCACACAGAGAGAAGGGATTTGTCCTGGGTCACTGATTGGATGCTGTGGACAGGAAGGGGTAGCCACTGTCAGGCTCCTGCTCCCTAGAAAGCCTGGAGGAGGGGTCTGCAGGCAGCTGCAGAGTTAACTCAGGGAAAGCTGTCTAAGCTGGACAGTCTAGGGTAAACAGAAGCACTGCTCTAGTTTGGGGACAAGCTACTGGTGTCTCTGCTCCAGATAACCCTCCATTGAAAAACAGAGCCATGCCTGGTGGTGTCCACGTGGAATCCTAGCACTTGATGAAAGAAGATAGGAAGTTCAAGGCCAGCCAAGGTCACTCTTGGTAACTTAGACTGAGAAAGAAAATCAAAATCAAAAGTAAAAAAAAAGACAACTTGGGATGTAGCCCAGTAACAGAGTGTTGGTCTACCCGTGTGGTTCAACCACTCTAGGAAAAAAAGGGAGAGAGTTATGGATGGGGACGTAGCTGGTAGTGTTTGCCTTGGATCGGATCCCTAGCACCACGTGAGATCTGGGGACAGTGGTGCACACTTGTAATCCCTGCACTTGAGAAGTAGATGCGGGAGAATTGGGTGTTTAAGGCCAGCCTCAACTACATAGCGAGTTCAAGGATGGCCTATGCTACATGGTCATCTGTCTCAAAAAGCAGTTAAATAAAACGAAGTTATAGGGAAACCGTGGGGCTAATCTGAGAGGCAAGAGCCATCTTCTGAATTGGTTCTTCTAAGTGGTTGTTTTTCCTTTTAAATGTGCTGCTCCTCTCCTACCTTCTTCAGCCTCCCGCACCGGCCTCGTTTAGCTAGCCTTTCTCTTTCTGTCTGGCCTTTCTATCCCCCACCCACACAAACACACACACACTCCATCTTTCCATGCCGGTCTATCTTCTCTTTCTGTTTCTCTCCTCCTGGTTTGGACCTCTCTCCCAAGCCCCTTCTCTATCCACCCTGTAGTTTCTGCATTCATTAGCTGCTGCATGCCTGTCCTCTGGGGAGTTCGGTACGTGAAGAATTAAGGAGAGCTTGGCTACTGGAGCCTGTAGTTAAAGATGTTAAAATGCATAAATAATGAATCTAACGGAGTGGCCCCTTCCATCCCTGAGGCGATACCCAGAAGCCACAGGGCACGCTGTTTCCCCCTCTGCTGGCTCAGAGCAGGGGTCCATTTGGATTCACCATTGTCCTGCATTTCCTGTGCAGAGACCTTCTTTTCTTTTCTTTTTTTTTATTGTTGCATCCCTGTCCCTGGCCGCTGAGAAGGTAGGTACCCCAGCTCAGCTGCGTACTTACTCTCTATTCCTCTCATGTCAGATAAGTCTGGCCACCCTGCTTAGTTTGAATCTCAATCTTTCTCTCTCTCTCTCTCTCTCTCTCTCTCTCTCTCTCTCTCTCTCTCCTCTACTTTGCTCTGGGTTGGGTTTTTTTTTTATTTTCTCTTTTCTCTCTTTCTCTCTTTAACTAATCTTTCATTTGCTCTTTCTCCGAACGAGCCACCACCTAGCTGTGCCCTGGTCTATGGTTTGGCTCCTGTCACTCTCCCTCTAACCCCTGATGAGTCTACAGGTTCTTCCTTCCTCTCCTTCCCATCTCTCCCCTGCCTCTGCTTCTTCCTCTCCACCTCCTGGTCCTGGTCCCCAAGCCCTGCTTCACACTCATTCTCATTTGGTTGGCTGAACGCATTTGTGTGTGATTTAACATTCAATCTTTGTGTGTCTTCCTGTACTGTGTGCTGGGGGCCAATTTGACTGCTACCGTCTGGCGTGGTTGCTGAAGCCTCACCCTTCATCCTTGCCAGCTTCTAGCCAGGGGCTTTGGTCACACACACACACACACACACACACACACACACACACACTCCAGTCCTCTAGGACCCACCTAGACAGTACGCAGTGGAAGAGTGGCCTCGGACAACCTCTTGGCCTCCAGATCTGGAGGGAATTTCTGGCTGAGGGTCAAGTTCCAAGTTAAGTCCCATTGAACCCTTTGGGGCTGACTAGGCCAGGCTGAACTCTAGATGTAGACCGACTCCTTTTATGACAGCACAATGGAGCTCGGAGGTGCAAGTTTCAGGGTCTGGGACGCCAACGGGCATTAGTACCACTGGGACTCACAGCTCCGTGGTTCCGATGTGGCAATGGAGTGGTTCAGAGAGTCTGGAGCAGGCACTAAACTATGAGAACTTACTCGGCCAAAACTCTCCGGGGCGATTTCAGAATGGGATAAAATCAGAGCTTACCTACCCCCAGAACAGGGGCTCCTCCAAGAGCCCAGTGTCTTGTCTTCTTCTGAAGGTCTGAATTGGAGCAGTTCAATGGTATCCCTTGGTGCAGAACGATCGGGAAGAGACAATCACTTATAGCCAAAGTAACTCTGGGTAGAGTAAGCATTATATCGCATGAGATTTATGATTGCCACTCCTGTGCTCAGCTAGCTGCTTGGAAAGTGGCAGAGTCAGAAGTGGGTCTTTCAGGAGACCACCACCCCACCCTCCTTCCACCCACTTCCTGTTCTACCTGAAGGTAGCCACAGAATTTTGAGCTCCCAATAGCCCAATAGCCATTTCAAGGTCTCGTAACCCTCATCTTCAACTTCAAGGAAAGG
Organism: Peromyscus eremicus; assembly: GCF_949786415.1. Lineage (NCBI taxonomy): Eukaryota > Metazoa > Chordata > Mammalia > Rodentia > Cricetidae > Peromyscus > Peromyscus eremicus. Next base: position 27,764,054 of record NC_081438.1, on the reverse strand, counting down.
GTTAGATGCCGCTCCCCTTTTTTATCCCAGGGAAGGTCTGGACAGCTGACTCCTCAGAGCGCTGCAGCTATCTTGGATGGTGCTCGCTGGAAGGGAGGTGACAAAGTTGTTCTTCGCAGGGGACAAGGGCTGCGAGTCTGAAGGGGTGAAGTGTCCCAGCCTGATGAAAACTTGGAGGCTCCACCCTTCAAGACTTCCTAGATATCAACAAGGGAAAACTGAGACAGAGGCAAGCAGGCATCAGTCCTGGGATACGTAGGGGACACAATGCAAAGCAGTCCAGTGTTTTCTCGCCTTTGTCCATCACACTGTCCCCTCTCCCATCCTTCAGTTGTTCCCTTTGACCCTCACATCTTTCTTACACAAGTTAAAAAATGATGTCACCAGCAGAGCCAAGAAAATTACAAGTGTACCAAGTGCTTGGCAAGCGTGAGGACGTGAGTTCAAGCCCCAGAACCCACATTAGAAAGCCAGGGATGGTGGCCTGCGTTTCTAATCTCAGATCTGGGAAGGTAGAGGCAGAACAATGCCCAGGGCTTGCTGGTCAGCCTGCCTCGCTTAATTGACTAGCCCTGGGTCCTCCAAATAGCTCAGTGGGTAAAGGTGCTTGTCACCAAACCTAGTGGCCTGACATCAGTTCCTGGAACTCACACGGTAGAGAGAGAAAACCAGCCTCTTCAAGTTGTCCTCTGCATGTACACACACACACACACACACACACACACACACACACACACACACACAAAAGAAAGGAACGGAGGGGAGGGAGGGAGGCAAGGAAGAAAGAAAGAAAGAAAGAAAGAAAGAAAGAAAGAAAGAAAGGAAGGAAGAAGAAATTCCATATCCCCTGGCTTTCCTTCAACCCCTAGGAAGAATGAGGCCCAGCCAAGCCAAGGATGAGGCACAGCCTCTGGCAGGATCCGGTGACCGTTTCTTGGCAGCTGACCTCCCCCAAGGACTCTCTGACAGCACCATCCTCCCATCTCTGCAGTCTTGGGATGGAGGGGACCGAACCCTTCCCATCTGACCCCAGGCCTTCTTCCTGTTCTAATCCTTTTAGTCTGTTGGGAGCCAAAGAAGCCAATCCCTTTATAGACCAACCCAACAGAGATTCTGGTCATCCTCATTTTATCAGTGGGGAAGCAGAGCCCATCTAGTATGAGACAGCATAAACTCTCATAATCAACTTGGATCCCCTCAGGGGTTCTTCTTGGGCTAGGGGGAGGTCAGTAGACTCTCAAGGGATCAGAGGAGAGTGATAGGGAACTGAGACTTCAAGACCTACAGGTAGGAAGCCACAATCTTGGCTGGAACCTCAATGGTTGGGGACAGAAACATACTGGGAGTATTCAGCTATCCAGTACAGGCCCTTCCTATCCCTAATATTCTACCCCACCTCCAGTACGAGACATGTAAAGTCAAGATGGTTCTGCATGGGACTGGGGATGTAACTCAGTTGCCGGTGTTTGCCTAGCATGCACGAAACATTGGGTTATAAGCCAAAGAACTCGTAAACCAGGCATGGTGGTTCATGTCTGTAATGCTGGCACTCATGGAGGTGGAGACAGGAAGAACAGAAGTTCAATGTCAGGCAGCATGTGTCCACCAAAGCAGCGGTGGGGTGACAGTCTTGGGGGCAAGCAGACACCTTCTGCCACCCTGGGGTTGAATTGAGTCCGTCTTCACAAAAGATTTTTTCTTTCTTTCTTTTTAGTTTTAAAGAAAAACATTCAAAAAGTTCAAGGTCAACTTTGACGAGACATTGAGCCCTAACTGAGCTACATAGAATCTTGTCAAAAGAAAAGTGAGCCGGGCGGTGGTGGTGCACGCCTTTAATCCCAGCACTCGGGAGGCAGAGCCAGGCGGATCTCTGTGAGTTCGAGGCCAGCCTGGGCTACCAAGTGAGTTCCAGGAAAGGCGCAAAGCTACACAGAGAAACCCTGTCTCGGAAAACCAAAAAAAGAAAAAAAAGTGAGAAAGGGGGAGCTGGGACTGTAGCTCAGCGAGAGCAACCTGCCTCGCATGTGTGAGGCCCTAGATTCAACCTCTAGTACTGACAGGGGAAAAAGGTGGGAAGGGGTTCCTGCATGTCTGTGGAAAGGAGCATCGTGGACTTACTTGATCACCCTCCTTGACCCTGTCCTTGCCTTGAGTCAGGTCTTTAGCTCAGACACACAGAGTCTGCTCCTGACCCCAATATGCACTCCTTCACCACTGGCCTTGCTGCCTCCCCTGACCAGAGTAGCCTCAAAGGAGGGGTCTGTGGTGACCCTGAGCTGTGAGTTACCATGCATTTGTTCCAGAGGCTCCCTTACCTTATATCTGCTTACTTAACTAGTTGACTACCCTGGGCATACAATGCATTTGAAGATCCTGGAGATGTCTTTCTCTAGAAGGAAATTCAATGAGAGAACCCTGGTACAGACTAGGGACTGTGAGAGGTTGTCTGCTTGAGGGTGGGAAGGAGAGCAGAAGGTTCTCCTGGGGATGTCTGTTGAGAATGAAACCGTCTTTACAACTGGGCATGGTATAATCTGGGCATGTAATCCAGCACTTGGGATGCAGAGATAGGGATTTTCAGGAGTTCAAGATTATCTTTGGTTACATAGAGAATTTGAGGCCAGCCTGGGCTATGTGAGACCCTTCTTGAATTAAAAAAAAAAAAAAAAATAGGACTGGGAATATAGCTCAGACAGCAGAGTGCTTGCCTAGCATTCATGAAGCCCTGGGTTCGATCCCCAGCACTGCGTAAGCACACCTGTAATTCCAGCACTCAAGTAGTGAAGGCAGGAGAGTCAGAAGTTCAACTATATCAAGAGTTCAGAGTTCCAGGCCAGCCTTAGCTACGCGAGACCTTGTCTAAAATAAAGCAAAAATAAGCCTCCAGTTCCCCTAGCCAAAGCTGATCAGGAGGCAAAGGCTGCTCTGCGGAGCAAGCGGCTACCAGATCCTACCCACTCTGGACACCGCTGCCTGCCTCTGCTTTGAAAAAAGAGCAGCTCTCCTGAGAGAAGTCTTCATGGCCTCCTTGACTCCCACGGTGTACTCACCGGCTATGGCTAGTATTCATTGGTTGCTTCAGCCGCCAATCACAAACTGGCTGTACATTGCCTGCAGTGGAGCCCACTTCCTGGCTCTAGGTCTTTGTTGAGCTCTATGGAGCCCTTCAGAGAGAGATGTCTGGGCTCCTGATCCCCTCTGCCAGAAACATCCAGGGCCAGGCAAAGGAAATCATGTTTTGTTATCCGTGACTGCAAGGTACCCTGGATGAGTCAAAGAGACAGCAGAATGAACACAGCTCAGACCTCTCCCGGCACCTGGAACTCCCTGATTACCCAGGCCCTTAGTGAGCCCAACGCTTCCTTCCTCCACCAGTAGTCTTAAGGACTCAGTGCCATCTTTTATGCTAAAAAATGAGATTATGCCCAATGTGGTGGTACACGCCTGTATTCCTAGCATTCAGGGGACTGAGACAAGAGGATCTCAAGTTCAAGGCTATATTGAAAGACCTTGTCTAAAAACAGAAGAAGCTGGGTATGGCGGTGTGCATTTGTAATCGCAGCACTCAAGAGGTGGCAGCCGTAGGATCAGGAGTCCAAGGTCACCTTGGGCTGCATACTGAATTCTAGATTCCAGGACGGCCTGTGCTACGTGAGATCTGTCAAGAAAGAGAATACAAGGATATCCGTGCATATGGTGGTGCATGGCTGGTGTGGTTGTGCATGCCTTTAATCTCAGCACTGAGAGGCAAAAGCCAGTGGATCTGAAGGCTAGCCAAGGCTACATAGCGAGACTCTGTCTCCAACAAGCAAACCTGAGGTTACAGACAGCAGATCTGGCTGGGTAAAGACTGTGGAAGGGTCAGGGACAGATCTGTAAACAGAATAGTACCATCTGCCCTTGTGAGGTTGGGGCCCAAAGTCAGGAGGGTCCTTCTGTGCAGGGGTGGATGGGGAGGCTGGGGATGGCGCAATCAGAGAATCTCGGACTATTTACCCTGGAAGAGACATTGGGAAGCAAAAAGCCAAACCCTCATTGTGCGGACGGGGAAACTGAGTCCTAGATTGGGGAAATTAATTTGTCCAGGGGCCCCATGGTGCTGAGGTAGTGGTAGGCTCTCAGATTCCTAGTTCCCAGCCAGGGACCTTCGGATGGTGACAGGTTACCTTTCTGGTCCTAACTCACTCTTGGAAAAAAAAAAATAAATTAATAGCCCTATCCAGATGTCAGCCAAGAGCACTGGCTGAGGCCCGTGGAGCTGGACATTGCTGGTCCTCTAGAGGTGAATCGGCCTCCTCTTGGGCCTAGAGTTGGGGTGGTTGCGTTTTTCTCTCTCTCTCTCTATCTCTCTTGCATTTTTGTGACTTTAATGATGAACTTATGCTACCACACTTTTCCCTTTTCTTACACAACTCACCTACTAAAGGAGGAAGTGCCACTTTATTGGTAAGTGGACGTTAACCAAGAGGGACTTAAAAAAAAAAATCAGAACGTTAAAAAAAAAAAAAGAAAAGAAAAAAATGAAAAAAAAAAAGGAAAAGAAAAAGAAAAGAGAGAAACAGAAAGACAGTTGGTCAGCTACTGAACACCCCTGAGCTCTTGGCAGGGTCGCAAAACAGAGTCAAATATTAACAGAAAGAAAAAAAAAAAAAGTCAGGCTCCCCAGCAGATCATTTTGGTTTGGGTATATAATGACATTTGTGGTTTTTTATTTTGTTTTGTTTCCGTTATTATTATATTATTATTATTTTAGTTTTCTTTTTTGTTTCTGTTTTGACTCCTTTTCTTCGGTTAAATTTTGAGTTCAGTTATCTTGCCCCCTCCCCTATCTGTGTGCCGTGTGACACCCGCCCCCTCCATGCCCTTTACCCTGGTGGGGGGAGCCTGGCCCTGGTGGGCTGGCCCTGGCTTGACGTACCAGTGTCGTCCCTCTCTCTTCTCTCTACTGGGGGGGGATCGTCTGTCCCCCATGCGAGGACAATGCCAGCCCCTCTGGTGCCCCATCCTGGAGCTCCCCCCTCCCCCCGCAGCCCCCATCCCCACCGCTCCGTCCCTCTTGTGTTATGCATGCGGAGAACCTTGCATGGTCTGCTATGTTGAGGCCAGAAGGTGAACATTCAGGAGAGGTAGAGGCAGGGCAGGCGCGGGAACCGTGTGTGTGATGCTCCAGGGCTGCAGCCCGCGGCCTAGGCCCGGTGAAAGCCCTCTCTCCTTTTCTTCCCCCACACCCCGCTGCCCTCTCACGTTCCCCCCTCGATCCCTCTTCTTTTTCTCTCCACCTCTCTGTCCGGCTTGCACCCCTCCCCACTTTTGCTTCCTCACTGCCCCGCCCCACCCATCCCCCGTGTCTGTCTGTCCTCTGCATCCGCAACCCTCCTCTCTGCTCCGGTCCCCTCTGCATCCCTCCCGGCCTCTCTCTCGCCCCCTCTCCGCCCCTCCGTGCCCTTCTCTGCCTCTCTCCCCGTCAGAAGCCTAGTTCGCCCCGGGCCTGCGACAAGGTGGCCGCCGCGCCCACGCCGCCCGCGCGTGGGAAAGACAGTCAGAGCCCGCGCTCCGTGCCGTCGTCGCAGGGCCGCGGGGGCCGCGCGGCGGGAGGGGCGGCCAGGCGCCGTCGCCGGCGGAGGAGGAGGCGGCGATCGCGATCCTCGGCCAACGCGCCCCGCCGCAGGGGACGCCGGCGTGCCAAGCCCGCGCCACCCCGGGGCTCGTCCCGCTCGCTCAGCGGGGCTCACTCCAGCAGCGAGTCGGGTGGCGGCGCCCCGGGTCCAGGGCCCGAACCGGGCTCGGAGAGAGGCCACAGCGGCCACGGGAAAAGGTGAGCCGGCCTCCTGCCTGCACCCCACAGGGGAACCCTTTCACTTGCCACCCCCAAACAGAACCTCTTGCTTGTCACTCTATTTATGCAGCCTTCGTGGTCACCCCACATATAACCCTTCACTGATTACTCCACGTGGGGTTTCTGCTCTCGACATCCCACATGCATCCCTCTCGCTGGACATCCCACGTGCATCCCTCTCGCTGGACATCCCACATGCATCCCTCTCGCTGGACATCCCACATGCATCCCTCTCGCTGGACATCCCACATGCATCCCTCTCGCTGGACATCCCACATGCATCCCTCTCGCTGGACATCCCACATGTATCCCTCTCGCTGGACATCCCACATGCATCCCTCTCGCTGGACATCCCACATGCATCCCTCTCGCTGGACATCCCACATGCATCCCTCTCGCTGGACATCCCACATGCATCCCTCTCGCTGGACATCCCACATGCATCCCTCTCGCTGGACATCTCACATGCATCCCTCTCGCTGGACATCCCACATGCATTCCTCTCGCTGGACATCCCACATGCATCCCTCTCGCTGGACATCTCACATGCATCCCTCTCGCTGGACATCCCACATGCATCCCTCTCGCTGGACATCTCATATGCATCCCTCTCGCTGGACATCCCACATGCATCCCTCTCGCTGGACATCCCACATGCATCCCTCTCGCTGGACATCCCACATGCATCCCTCTCGCTGGACATCCCACATGCATTCCTCTCGCTGGACATCTCACATGCATCCCTCTCGCTGGACATCCCACATGCATTCCTCTCGCTGGACATCCCACATGCATCCCTCTCGCAGGACATCTCACATGCATCCCTCTCGCTGGACATCCCACATGCATTCCTCTCGCTGGACATCTCATATGCATCCCTCTCGCTGGACATCCCACATGCATCCCTCTCGCTGGACATCCCACATGCATCCCTCTCGCTGGACATCCCACATGCATCCCTCTCGCTGGACATCCCACATGCATTCCTCTCGCTGGACATCCCACATGCATCCCTCTCGCTGGACACCCCACATGCATTCCTCTCGCTGGACACCCCACATGCATCCCTCTCGCTGGACATCCCACATGCATCCCTCTCGCTGGACATCCCACATGCATCCCTCTCGCTGGACATCCCACGTGCATCCCTCTCGCTGGACATCCCACGTGCATCCCTCTCGCTGGACATCCCACATGCATCACCTCCAACGGAGCCTCCCTTGTTAGTTAACCCACATAAAATCTCTAATTCGTCCCTTTGACGCCTCATTTCCTCTGTGCTGGGCTCATGGATCCCCACTGCCACCTACACGTCCTACGTCTCTCCTGCCCTGCAGCCAGCCACTGAGCCCTGCCCCACACTCCCTCCTCTAGGGCAAAGGAGCGACCCCCACGCGCTCGGCCCACAAGCACCTCGCCATCTCCAGGCGCGCACGGCCGGCGGGGTGGCCCGGAGGGGAACAGCTCATCACGCAGCCCCGGCCCCCATCCGGGGTCCTGGAGCTCCAGCCGCTCACCATCCAAATCCCGCTCACGCTCCCCAGACAAAAGGACCCGCAGCCCCAGCCTCTCCCCGTCGCCCAAGAAACCTCTTGGCCGGTAAGTGTCCCTAAGGGGCGGATGGCGGAGAACCCGGGCTTGGGGCTCGGATAGCGGGGATCCCTCACCACGAGCGGGTCCCACAGGGACAAGGACAGCGAAGGCCGTGCGAGGCATGCCGAGGCTGAGGCCGCCCGCACCCGACGTCGCTCCCGCAGCTACTCGCCGATCCGAAAGCGGCGCCGAGACTCGCCCAGTTTCATGGAGCCAAGGCGCATCACCAGGTACAAAGGGGCCTGGGGATGAGGCGGGAATAGGGCTGCTGACTCTAGTTGGTGGCCAGGGATGTCAGAGAGTCAAGACTCACAGGCATGGGGACCTTCTAGAGTGAACTGATTCTGATCCACAGGAAAAAGGCGTGTTTGCCAAGAGGGGACAAACAGAGAGATGGGCTGAGTGAAGAGAAACTAGTGGATTCAGGGGTCATCGAAGACTTGGGGAGGGACGAGGGTGCCAGGGCACCAGACACCTTGGGAAGGAAGGGTGCCATGGACCCGAGCCGGTCTGTACTTGGGAGCCGGTCTGTACTTGGGTCGGGGTGGCCAGGCACAGATATGGAGTTCAGCTCTGGGAGATTCCATTCATCCGTCTGGAGCCCCTCCTTCCCTCCCGGTATCTACCACATCCTCAATGATATGTACTTTCTCCTTCATCTCAAGGAACCTCCTGCTGCATGGCCTGTGGCCAGGCTGGGGGCCGTGTGGACCGGGCTCCACAGGCAGCCCAAGTGATGCCCATGTGAGCTAGTCTGGTGGTGATCAGCTGTCCGTCGTCTGCGTCTCCTTTTCTCACTAACCTCCCAGCACCCTGGGGAATTGGCGGAGGGGGCAGAGCATCCTAGTACCTGGGGTAGCTGTCTGAGAAACCCCATGCAGAATGGGGAGTGTGGCTGATTTGATGGAAGACAGGAGGGGTCTGAGTCTGCCAATGAAATCACCCTAAAGCTGGGACTGGTGGCTCAGGTCTCTCATCCCAGCTACTGGGTAGGCTGAAGCAGAGGGGGTGGAAAATTCAAGGCCAGCCTAAGGAACCTAGCAAGACCTTGCCTCAAAACAAAAAGATTGATAGAATGTTTGCCTAGAATCTCCCAGTGAAGGATTAAGGCCATAGCTTAGTAATAGAGCACCTGCCTAGAATCCCCCAGTGAGGGCTGGGGTGTGGCTCAGTGGTAGAGCATCTTCCTAGAATTCCCCAGTGATGGGGCTGGAGAGATGGCTCAGAGGTTAAGAGCACTGACTGCTCTTCCAGAGGTCCTGAGTTCAATTCCCAGCAACCACATGGTGGCTCCATCTGTAATGAGATCTGGCGCCCTCTTCTGGCCTGCAGACATATATGCAGGCAGAACATCGTATACATAATAAATAAATAAATCTAAAAAAAAAAAAAAAAAAAAAAGAATTCCCCAGTGAGAGGCTACGGGTGTGGCTCAGTGGTAGAGCACCTGCCTAGAATCCCCCCAATGAGGGGCTGGGGGTGTGGCTCAGTGGTAGATCACCATCCTAGAATCCTCCAGTGAGGGGCTGGGGTGTGGCTCAGTGGTAGAGCACCTGCCTAGTACTTGTGAGGCTCTAGATTCAATCCCTACTACCAACAAATTAAAAATCACCCTGCAGGGCTGGAGAGATGGCTCAGAGGTTAAGAGCACTGACTGCTCTTCCAGAGGTCCTGAGTTCAATTCCCAGCACCCACATGGTGGCTCCCAACCATCTATAATGAGATCTGGTGCCCTCTTCTGGCCTGCAGGAATACATGCTGTATACATAATAAATAAATAAATCTTAAAAAATATTTTAAAAAAAAATCACCCTGCAGCCCAGAATTACCCCAGTCTGAATAGATTGTCATACCCTGAGCCCAGCATTGCCCTGCCTTGCTGAGGAACCTGGGGGAGACTGATGTACCTCAGTGGCCAGATGTGTATAATTAGCTGAAATCCTTAAGAATCTTTTTAACTCCAACTCTTGAATCTCAAATTAGTTCTCCTTTGCCCTTGATAATCTGGGTCTCCAAGAAAGCAGTATGGACTCCTCCTTTACTTAGACCTAAAGTCTAAGACCACACTAGAGATAGCCCCTCAGACAGGTTACACACTCCAGCTATACACTGAGGATCCTAAGATGGCCAGAATCTCACATCTTCCACCCGGCACCCCCTCAGCCCCTCGGTCCCAGGCTGCCTCCTCCCCCCACTAATGCACACCTGTTTTTCTTCCTCAGTTAACCCTTGTGATGGGGCATTATAACCCCCTTAACCACTTTCTTTTCTTCTCTCTGGGTCATAGCCTCCTGCCTTCAAACTAACTCTGGGCCAGCGGGGGTGGGGAGGTGGGGGGTGGTAGCTGAGTGAAGGGTTGGGGTGGAGCAGGGGAAAGGGGGATAGGCTGAAGCCGAGACAGCAGTGGTCAGGGGTCTCCTCCTGGTTCTCTTTGAATGACCTTAAAAATCTAAATCTTCAGCCGCAAGATGGTGGCACACGCCTTTAATCCCAGCACTTGGGAGGCAAAGACTGGTGAATCTCTGTGAGTGTGAGGCCAACCTGGTCTACATAGTGATTCCAGGACAGCCAGGGCTACACAGAGAAACCTTGTCTCAGGGGAAAACACACACACACACACACACACACACACACACACACTATATATATATATATATATATATATATATCTTCTATTTGGAACAAGGATAAGGGGACAGAAATGCAGGGCTTGCCCATAATACTTGCAAGCCAAGAAGCCATTGCTGGACTTTTTGATGTGAGTTGTCCCTATTTAAAAGCTTCATTCAAAGGTCTATGGATGTGGCTCAGTTAACAGAATGCTTACATAGCACGCATGGGGTCTAATGTTCAGTCCTCAGCATGCAAAAACGGGTGAGATAAACCTGCAGCCCCAACACTTAGGAGGTTAAAGGCAGAAAGATCAGAAGTTCAAGGTCACCCTCTGCTACACAGTAAATTTGAAGTTTGATACATGAAATAATAAAAGTTTTATTCCTGCTGGACATAATGGTGCGTACATACCCGCGGTCCCAGAACTCGGAAGTCGAGGCAGGAAGATTGGAAATGACAGGTTAGCCTGGGCTTCATAGTGACTGTGTCTAAAAGAAAGCAAGAAAAGAAGGAAGGGAGAGAGAGAAAGGAAATCAGGTGTACTGATACATGTCTGTGATTATAGCACTCAGGAGGTCAAAACAGGAGAATCAGGAGTTCAAGGCCAGCCTTGGCTACACAGTGAGAGGCCAGCCTGAGCTATATAAATCCTTCCTCAGAAAATAAAAACAAAATGAAGTTTGGGGTTAGAGAGAGGGCTCAGCAGTTAAGAGCATTTACTGTCCTTTCGGAGGACCTGAGTTCGAGTCCCAAGATACACATGGGAAGCTCAGTGTGGATCAGCTCCAGGGAATCCAACGACCTCCACTCTCCATGGCCCCTGCACATGCTCACATACCCCCACATACAGACACATAATGATAAATAATTTTTTTAAAGAAAAGAAAGTTTCACTCATAAAGTTCAGGGTGTAGATCAGTGGTACTAGTATTTGTAAGGTCCTGATTTCTTTCTACCCCCAGCATTGACAAACAAAAGAAAAACAAACAGCATTCACACACACACACACACACACACACACACACACACACACACACGCACGCACACCAAAAACCAATAAACTCCCATTTATTCAGAAAATATTTCTTAGCACATATTCAGGTCAATAATGAACTTGGGCTTTTTGCCCTGTGGGCAGACAAGAAAAAAAAATCGACATGAATTTGGTAAGACACAGAAGTTTGGAATTGGAGTTGTCCCTGAGGCCAGGACTCAGAGGAAACAGGCAGGAAGCCCTTACCACTGCTGTGATGGGGACAGAGGCCGAGTGGGAGCCGTGGATGGGCAGAGCTTGGGGCTCTGGGTGGGCTAGGATCTACTTTTTCCTCTCTTCCAGTGCCCGAAAGCATCCCATCCCCTACTACCGACCCAGCCCCTCCTCTTCCTCCAGCTGCTTGAGCAGTGACTACTCCAGCCGGAGCCACAGCCGGAGCCCAAGTCCCGGCCACAGCCACGGAAGCTACAGCAGCCGCAGCCACGGGACTCGCAGCCGCTCATGCAGCGCCTCCCGCAGCCGCAGTCCCAGCTACCACAGCAGCTCCGAGAGTGGGGGCTTCTAAGTCCAGACGGACCCATCTGGGGTTAGGAGGCCCTGGCACAAGGCCCTGAGACCTGGGAAGGAGGGGTCTGTACCCCCATACTGCTACAGAGGTCCTGGGGTGGGGGGCAGGGCAGCACCTGGGCAAGCGGGACTCGGGAAGAGCTTCTTCTTTGGTGGGTGTCCCACCCACAAGGAGGAATCAAATTGTCTTGTCCCTAAAGTGTGCCCATCCCCATGCCCTGCCCACCCACCACGTCCAGGGAACAAAGAGCCTTTGCGAACACAGGGATTAGGTCACCATGCCCCTCTTCTGCCTGAGGCCAGCTTACCAGCCTGGGGCCCATTGCCTGGTTATGGCACAAGAGTCCACTGTTGGCTGTCACCTCACCTCAGCTCAGTGGACCCCTGCACAGCTTGGAAGGTGCCAAGCCCGGGACCTTCCCCTCCTCTTTATCTCCCACGGGGTGAATCTGCAAAGGGCAAAGCAAGCCGGATCTAGAAGGGAAGGACGGCCCACCTAACTCTTGGTGTATTGCCAGGCAGGGTGAGATGTTCACACTTGGCCCCATCTCTCTCCCTTGCCCTCACATCAAGCCGTAGGCCAAGGCCACACCGTCCAGGCCTTCATCAGCACAAGAGGTGGCATAGGCCACCTTTGTATCTAACCCTGAAGTCAACAGTGGAGATTCAGGGGCTGGGAACGTAGCTCAGTTGGTAGAGTGCTTGCCTAGCATGCATGAAGTCCTGGGTTCCACCCCAAACACACTATAAAACCAAGCATGCTGGTGCACGCCTGTAATCCCAGCACTCTGGAGGTAGAGGCAGGGGGACCAGGAGTTCAAGGTCATTTTAGGCTACATAGTGAGATTGAATTCAGCCTGGGGTACAGGAGACCCTGTCTCAAAAGTGAGAGAGAGAAAAAGAGAGACTGGGGATTCAGGTCAGAAGATAAAAAAGAACACGGGTAGAAAGCCGGGAAATTTTTTTAGCATGGGTCCAGACAGTGCAGTCAGATGATGAGGCAGGTCAAGGGCGGGAGACAGATAGCAACCGCTGTCGGACTCATGGGCCGAGGGATAGCTCCTGGTCACAAGCCTAGGCTAGCATGCAGCGCACTTCGGAGCCTGCCCGAGGGAGAACTCACTACCAGGCCTTGATGGGTCAGGGTTGGTCGAGGCTTTCAGAACAGGAGTGGTAGGTTCCAGCCAAAGCCCCCAGCCTGGAGCGTGATGGGGAAGCAGTGGTTCCTCCTCTGGCCCTCTTCTGTGGCACCCAGCCCTCCCCCTGCTGGGGCCCTCAGGGATCTCGAAGTCTTCCTTAGCCCAATAGGGCAGATGCCCTGGGCTCTGGTGGGGGAGGGGGGGAGTCTGGGGTCTGATACGGGTTCCCACCCTCTCTCAGTTTCCCTTCCCTCTTTCTCCGCAGTGCGGGAAAAAAAAATTGGACTGTAATAAATACACTAGGTGCCCGGACGACAGGCCAAGTGGGTCTCTGTGTCTGCAACCCTCGGGGGAGGATTAGGGAGGAGGGAGAAGGACTGGGGTCCGTCCCTGGGAGGACTGAGTGGGGCTCTCATTCCTCCTGAGAGCCCAGTGATTGTGGCATCAAGGAACCCTGGCCCATCATGTCCAGCCCCCTGTCTCCGCGTGAGAGACTGTATAGCCTCCTGAAGCTCGAGTGGGGAGGAAGATGAAGCCATGAGAACTTCCTGTCTGCCCAGAGGCCTTGTGAGCTGTTTGTTTGTTTAAATGTATTGTGTGTGTGTGAGACTGTGGGGTGTGTGTGCCACCGCGTGTGTGCAGAGGTCAGAGGGCAGCTTTGTGGAGTCAGCTCTCTCCTTCCACGTTTACGTGAGATCCAGCTCTGGTCACTTTTTGGTCACCGGGCAAGTGACCACTGAGCCATCTTGCTAGTCCATGTTTGTTTATTTGAGTCAGGATCTTACTGTGTAACCCTGACTAACCTAGTAGACCAGACTAGACTAGAATTCTCTGTAATCCTCCTGTCTCACTCTCCTAATTACTGGGATTTCAGTCATGGGCCACCATGCCCTAGGTGGGTTTTTTTCTACCTACTCCTCTTTCTCCTGTTTCTCCCTTTTTTCTCAAAGTGGTGGATTTTAACCTCTGCATGTGTGCGTGTGTGTGTGTGTGTGTGTGCGCGCGCGCGCGCTGATGCGTGCGGTGTGTGTGTAATGTGAGTGTGGTGTGTAGTATGTGTGTGGTATATAATGTGTATGGTGTGTATAGGGTGTGTAGTGTGTGTGATGTGTGGTATGTATAGTGTATGTGGTGTGTATAGTATATGTGGTGTGTATTGTGTTGTGGTGTATAGTGTGTAGTTGGTGTGTATAGTATGTGTGGTGTGTAGTGTGTGTGATGTGTGGTGTGTAGTGTGTGTGTGGTGTGTATAGTGTATTTGGTGTATATAGTATGTGTGGTGTGTAGTGTATGGGGTATGTAGTGTGTGTATGGTGTGTAGTGTGCATGCACACTCTATGTGTAAGACAAAAGACCAACGTGGATGGTCTTTCCTGTATTTAAGTTTCTCCACCCTGGTTAGAGTCAGGGATTCTCACTGACTCTGGAGCTCACCAACTGGCCATTGAGCTCCTGGGATCCCCTGCCTGCTTCACCACATCACACCCAGCATGAGGGCTAAAGATCCCCGCAACCCTCCCTACACTAGGGTACAAATGTCTGCCACCATAGCTGGCTTTTACGTGAGTGCTGGGGATCTGCACGCAGGTCCTCATCTTGCTCAGTGACGCTTTACCCACAGAGCCGCCTCCCCAGACTGTACCCTGTGCTGAGTCAAGCATTTCCTGGGAATGGGGCCGAAGTGAAGAGCCCGCCTTTCAGCAGAACAGGCCCTTGCCCACATCACATTGGATCTCACAGACACTCTGAAGTGTTTCAAAGCCCGCTTGTCAAGAAAGTTGGTCCAGCTGGGTGTGGTGGTGTCGGACTGTAAGCTCAATGCTCAGAAGGCAGAGACAGGAGGAATGAGAATTGGAGGCCAGTTTGGGGTTTACATGGCAAAGCCATCTTTTAAAAAGAATTACACACATTGCCAGGTGGTGGCGGCGGCCTGTAATCCCAGCACTTGGGAGGCAGAATCAGGTGGATTTTTGTGAGTTGGAGGCCAGCCTGATCTACAGAGCAAGTTCAGGTTAGCCAGGGCTACACAGAGAAACTCCGTATTTAAAAAAAAACAAAAAACAAAACAAAACAAAAACCAACTCACATACACCACACACACACACACACACACACACACACACACACACACCCCTCCATCTTGGCTGAGGGTGTAACTAATATGACCCTGCTGGCTACTTGTCTCTGGGTTAGCCAGAAGATGGGAAATGTCCTTTGTGTCCAGTCCCTAGAGCCTGTCAGCACATAACCCTTAATCCAGTTTCTTCCTCTCAAAACTGGAAGGGTCATCTGATATAACTAGAAGCTCTGTTCCTGATCTAAGTTGTCTGAAGAAGCCCTAGTGACAACTTTTTAGCCCTTTAGGTAAATTAAGAAACAAATGAGCTAAGCATGTGGCTCAGTGGTAGAGCCCCTGCCTAGAATCCCCAGTGAGGGGCTGGGGTGTGGCTCAGTGGTAGAACACCAGCCTAGAATCCCCCAGTGAGGGGCTGGGGTGTGGCTCAGTGGTAGAGCACCTGCCTAGAATCCCCCAGTGAGGGGCTGGGGTGTGGCTCAGTGGTAGAGCACCTGCCTAGAATCCCCCAGTGAGGGGCTGGGGTGTGGCTCAGTGGTAGAGCACCTGCCTAGAATCCCCCAGTGAGGGGCTGGGGTGTGGCTCAGTGGTAGAGCACTTGCCTAACATTTAGGAGTCCCTGGATACATCCCAACAACAACAACACACACACACACACACACACACACACACACACACACACACGGTTTCTCTCCTACTATTTCTTGTCTCTTTTTCTTTTGTTTTTTAATTTATTTATTGTATTTCCTGTGTGGGGGAGTCTGGGCTACATGTGAGTATGTGCACCACATGCCTTGTGATTGCCAAGGTCAGCTCACTGGAGCTGGAGTTATGGGTGGTTGTGAACCACCGTGTCGATGCTGGGAATTCAACTCCAGTCCTCTGCAAGAGCAGCAAGTGCTCTTAACCACTGAGCCATCTCTTGAGCCCTTATTTTCTATTTTTAAATTTTATTTGTAGGTTGGGGATTTAGCTCAGTGGTAGAGCACTTGCTTAGCAAGCGCAAGGCCCTGGGTTCGATCCTCAGCTCAAAAAAAAATTATTTGTATGTGTATGGTGGAGCACAAGCCACAGTGTACATGTGGACACCAGAGGACAAACTGTGGAATCAGCTCCCTCTTTCCATCCACACATGGGTTCCCAGAATCACACTCAAATTATCAAGCTTCTTTTGGAGAGTGCCTTTTCCTGCTGAGCCATCTCAACGGGCCCTACCACTATTTCTTTGAAAGCACAGAGACCTTCATCCTGCCAGATTCCCAGACCAAACAGCCACAGGAAACAGGAAATGCCTCCCACCATCCTTACATTGGTATTTCCAAAAATGCACCCTTAGCTATTCATTTAATTGCTGATCCCCTAAATATTTCTTTAAAAACAAAAAAGACTTTAAAAAAAGTGTGTGTGTGTGTGTGTGTGTGTGTGTGTGTGTGCGTGCATACAGTGCCCATGGCCAGAAAAGGCGTTGGAGCCCCTGGAGGTGGAATCTCATGGAAATGTGAGCCTCTGACTCCTGTGCTGAGAACAGAACTCAAGCAGTGCACCATCTTTACAGATGAACCATCTCTGCAGCCCTCACCCTCCAGCAGTTCTTGAGTCCGTGTGCCCCCCCTTCCCCCCCCCCCCCCGAGTACGCAGCTCAGTCCCCACCTCTGGACATGGCGGTCCAAATGAATGACACTAACCTTCCTGCCGGTCTATAACCAAGAAGTTCCTTGCAGTAACTCCAACCTTATCTCCCAACTACCTCAGTCCATCGCTGTCAAAGATGACTCCCGGGCCGTCTCCATGGTCATAGCTCCAAGTGAGCTCATTGCACAATCCCTCCCCCATCCGCTTAGCCAACCTCTCTAGAGCTGTCTAGATGCCAGGATGTAGCTCCTTCTCTGCATTCTTCTGGGCACCTGCTTGGGGCTCCAGACTCTTGTACCAGTTGTTCATACCTATCCCTCCCCAAAGCTCTGAGAGTCTGAGGGAGACACAACGTCTTCTCTCTGCATCCCTACCCCCACGCCGGTATAGGCACCTTTGAAATGTTTGTTGAATGAGTAACCGAATAAAAGCCAAAGGAACCATTCCAGAAGCCCCGAGACCAAAGATAAGAGTGTTGGCAGCGTGAGGGCACTAGAGGGCGACAGAGAGTGAGGGAAAGGTGGTTTAGGGTCCACCTCGCTGCCGGAGACTCCCAGCCAGTCCTCGGAGCCCTCCTTGGCTATTTGCAAGACCAGGAAACTCGGCCCCAGTGCCCCGGGGACTGACTGAGGCTCAGCCTGCCCTCGGCTCTATTCCCTGCAGTGCCGAGAAAATACCACCAGGATCAGAGCACGAAAACAGGAAACATCCATCCCCGCCTCTGTTGCCAGGAGACTGGGAGGGACTGACCTTCCCTAGGATGTTTGGCGTCCCAAGCTCCGGAGCCGGGGACTTCACGGTTTGGGGGTGTAGCCACTCACTCCTGTCTATCTAACGGGGCTCACAAGAAGCGCACCAACGTTTCTGTTCCAACCCACAACAGCAAGAGGCCGTGTGTGTGTGTGTGTGTGTGTGTGTGTGTGTGTGTGTGTGTGTTCCTTGGGGGAGGGGTTGTAAATGTATATGTATGCGGAAGAGCACAAGTGTGTGTCTATGGAGACCAGAGGACAATCTTGAGTGTCGTTCCTCGGGTGTCATCCTCTTTGTTTTTTGAGAGACCGTCTCTCATTGGTCCAGAGCGTAGCCTGGCTGGCTTCCAAGACCCACGAATCCTGTTTCTACCTCCCTACCACCAGAATTACAAGCATAGGTCACCATGCTCAGTTTTGGGTTTGTGGGGTGTTTTTTTTTTTTTGTTTGCTTGTTTGTTTGTTTTTTTGTTTTTTTTGTTTTGTTTTGTTTTGTTTTGTTTTGTTTTTCGAGACAGGGTGGTTTTGGTGCCTGTCCCTGGATCTCGCTCTGTAGACCAGGCTGGTCTAGCTCTCACAGAGCTCCGCCTGCCTCTGCCTGCCGAGCACTGGGATTAACCACGTGTGCCCCCCCCCCCCCCCAGCTGGCTGTGTTGTTCTTGAGATGGGAGTCTCATACAGCCAAAGCTGCCCTCCAGCTTGATACGAATTCCTGATACTCTGGTTTATACACATGCATACCAGCAGGGCCAGCTTATGGTGTATGTGTGGGATTTTTTTTTTAATTTAATTAATTTTTTTTAAAGATTTACTTATTTTATATGTACGAATGCTTTGCCTGGGTGTGTGCCTGGTGCCTGAGGAGGTCAGAAGAAGGCGTCAGATCGTGCTGTCTGTGGATAATGTGTTGTCGTGTGAACACGCACGGGATCATAGCAACGGGGAAGAGGCCAGGCTTGACTGTGCAGGCAAGTGGGCCAGGGAGCAGGGTCAGGACCGAGTGACGGAAGGTCTCAGAAGAAACTCAGGGTGGAAGGGCAGGAGCTGTAGCTCAGTAGATGGAGGACTTGCCTAGCATGTGTGAAGTCCTGGGTTCGACCCCCAGCACCTAAAACCAGGTCTCCTGGCATATACCTGTAATCTCAAGTGGTGACAGGAGGATTAAAATTTTGAGGTCAGCTTGACCTTGATATCCTCCCTATGCTAGTTCCCTCCTGGGTTTCACCCTCCTGAATGCTTAAGAGAAGTTCCTTGTCTGTGTATCCTGCATATTGGGCGTTAACAGTTTAGATGCAAGATTGTAAAACATCGGTAGCCAACTTCTGCCTTCCGGGGTTCTCCCATTGTACTGTAAGCCTGTATTTAAGACCTTCTCCCTCCTTCAATAAATGGCATTCGGGGGGAAAAAAAAAAAAATTGAGGTCAGGAGGTACAGTGCCGTACACCTTTAATCCAAGCACTCAGGCGGCAGAGGCAGGCAGAGCTCTCTGAGTTCCAGGCCAGACAGAACTGCATAGTGAGACCTTGTCTGGTGGGGAATCGGGTGTGTGTGTGTGTGTGTGTGTGTGTGTGTGTGTGTGTGTGTGAAAGTCATTCCCTGGTACAGAATTGAGTTTCAGACTAGGCTAGCCTGGGCTATATGAGACCCTGTTTCAAAAAAAGAAGGGCATGGAACTAGAGAGGTGGCTCAAAGAACTTTTTTTTCTCTTTTCTTTTCTTTTTTCTTTTCTTTTCTTTTCTTTTCTTTTCGAGACAGGGTTTCTCTGTGTAGCTTTGGAGCCTGTCCTGGAACTCACTCTGTAGCCCAGGCTGGCCTCGATCTCACAGAGATCCGCCTGCCTCTGCCTCCCGAGTGCTGGATTAAAGGCGTGCGCCACTACCACCCGGCAGAGTAAGAGCACTTGCTCTTGCAGAAGACCAGGGTTCAGTTCCCAGTACCCATATGGTGGCTCACTAGTGTCTGCAGTTCCACTTTTAGAGGAGCCAATACCTTCTTCCCCCATGGAATGAACAGAGTGCTCTTATATACACCCTGGCAAAACACTCATACACATACAAATTTTAAATAAAATATGACACTTAAAAAAAAAGACCAAAGTGAACAGGGACATGGTAGACTGTGTCTGTAATCAACTCAGTACTCAGGAGGTGGAGGAGCAGAAATTCACGCTCATCCTTGGCTATATGGGAAGTTAAAGGCTGGACTGGAATGGGGAAGGGAAAAGAAGAAAGAAAGAAACATCAGGAGGATGAAGGCAATTTGAGCAAAGCCAACCTAGAAGGATTCTTAATTATTTTTCTTACATACATTCATTTGTGTGTGCACACTCGTGAGTGTGCGGGTATACTGTGATGCTGCAGGCCGCAGGAATATATCAGAAAAACTCAGCTGTTTATGGCAAAGTCACTACCTGGAGGAATCAGGGAATTCCTCCAGAGGAAGCCAAATCCCAAGGAGTTTTTGGTGTTACTTGGCTTGTTATATATCAGCTGTATTCTGTTATGAAAATCAATTTTCCTAATTGACTTTTCCCTAAGAAGGGCTAACAGTGTGGACTGATCACTCTCTGGACATACACATTCCAGGCATTTGGAGAACAGCCTCAGGAAAGGCTTTCTCTGGAATCAGATATCTCCCTTGGCCTTTTTTTTTTTTTTTTTTTTTTTGGTTTTTCGAGACAGGGTTTCTCTGTGTATCTTTGCGCCTCTCCTGGAACTCACTTGGTAGCCCAGGCTAGCCTCGAACTCACAGAGATCCGCCTGGCTCTGCCTCCTGAGTGCTGGGATTAAAGGCGTGCGCCACCACCGCCCGGCTCTCCCCTAGCCATTTTCAAGGACTAAAGGAGACACCACCCAGGTGGTCACCCAACTTCCGAGGACTAACAGTGATAACCACCCACAGGCAAGTCTCCTGACTTAAGGTAAATTCCACAAGGAGACACCGCCTAGGAGAGGTGGACATTAAGTAATAGCTTTACACAATTTAGCTCGGACCCTCCTTTTATATACGGGGACTTCCAGGGCAGAGGACGGAGAAGAGAAAAGAGAATGGAAGAACTAGATGGGTAAGAACTTGAGAGGAACAAACTGAGATGAGGAAGAACTAGATTGAAGGGCTAGAAGAGAGGACTAGAGGAACGAGATGGAAGATGAAGAAGAGCCAGATGGGGAAGAACAAGATGAGGAAGAGCCAGATGAGAGAGAAGGAGACGGGAGAGGAGCTAAGATGGGAAAGAACTAGATGGATGAGAACCTAGAAGGGGCAGAACTAGATGAAGGAATTAAGATAGAACCTAGAGGGGACAGTAGATAAATATAGAGAAATCAGGCAAGAACGGAGCTAGACATGAGAGCAGAATAGAAGCTGTGCAGATAGAGAACTGTCACAGAATAATAAAGTGTATGAACTAAGGAGTTTCGTGTACATAGATTCATTTCTTTTTATCAAAGATTAATTATCAGCTGGTTGTAGATTCTTCCCGGACCCTGGGAGGGGACTGTTGAGGGGCTGGACCCCAATAGTTCCCGATACTGTGAGTGTGTAGGTATACTGCCAGTGTGTGCCCACTCATGAGTGTGGGGGTATACTGCCAGTGTGTTGCACATTCATGAGTGTGCGGGTATACTGTGAGTGTGTGGGTATACTGTGAGTGTGTGTGCGCACTCGTGAGTGTGTGGTATGCTGTGAGTGTGTGCACACTCATGAGTGTGTGAGTATACTGTGAGTGTGGGTATACTGTGAGTGTGTGTGCACACTCATGAGTGTGGGTCTACTGTATGTGGGTATACTGTGAGTGTGTGTGCACACTCATGAGTGTGTGGGTCTACTGTGAGTGTGTGCACATTCATGAGTGTGTGGTATACTGTGAGTGTGTTGCACACTCATGAGTGTGGGTCTACTGTGAGTATGTGGGTATACTGTGAGTGTGTGTGCACACTCATGAGTGTGTGAGTATACCACACACACTGTGGCACACATATGAAGGTTAGAGGACCACTTGCAGGAATCTGCTCTCTCCTTTCACTCTGTGAGCCCCAGGAATCGAACTCAGATCTCCAGTCTTAGCAGCAAATGCCTTTCCCTACTGAGCCACCTCAGCGGCCCTTTACCTGGAGTCTGGCTTGAAGGCAGGCTGAGGTGATCCAGAGTGCCTGGGGGGTAGCGGAGGGTGAAGCTATGAGGGTCCACACAAAACTCACTCAGCCTGTTTTTGCTAAAACGGAGTTTGACAAGGGAATGTGAAACAGAGCCTAGGAAAGATCCAAGTTTGGTCAAGCCTTCTCTTCTTCAGGCCTGCCCGTATACATACCGGAGTCCTCCAGCCTGCACACAGCACAGGGCAGCGGGCGGGGGTGGGGTTGGGGGTGGGGTGGGGTTTGGTGGGGGAATAGCAGAGGAGAAACTTGATTCACAACCCTGGAGCCTTCCAGAACATCCAGTCCAATGGTCTCATTGTGCAGATGAAGAAAATGAGTCACATTTGCTGGCCTCTAGCCAAGGTCAAAAACATTCAGGTCCCTAGACTCCTGAGCTACACAGAGTCTCTCGGCTACCCAGCCAAGAACAGCTGGTGTTGGAGGACGGCTCCGCAGCCCTGTCACCTGGCCCCTCACTGATCCTTTTTCAGGGATGATGGGGGTTGACGTCCTCCAGGCCAGGCTAAAATCAGAGGCCTGGGCCTGGCTGGAGGCAGCATTCCGGAAAGGAACTCCCAGAGAGACACGTTGAGATGTTTCTGGAAAGATCCCAGACACCCCCAAGTCGAGTGTGCTATACTGATGACTTTGCTTATTTCTGGTCCCCAGTAAAGCTGGTGACTGGTACAATAATCTATCAGCTGTCAGGCCTCCGCCTGGCAGCTCCCTGAAGACTCCAGAGAGTTCTCTGAGGCTGAGCCAGAAAGGGAGGGCCTGGCTGGGGTGCAGCTGGCAGAGGCCTGTCGAGGGCGTGGCTAGCATGGCCAAAAATTCAGGCACTTTTGCAAGGAAGGAGGCTCTCACTGCTCAGACCACCCCAGACATTGGGGTTACAGACAAGAGGAGGGGCCTTTCCATGGAGGAAACCCCAGACCCAGCAGAGGGCGATAAAAGGGATGGGGCTGTGACCTGTTTGCCTCAGAGTTCAGGGAAATTTCTACGTGACAATGTTATTCCTTTTCCTCCCCTCCCCCTTCACCTCCTCTCTCCACATATCTCCGGCTGTCCTGGAATTCCACTCTGTAGGCCAGGCCAGTCTTAAACTCATAGAGATCTGCCTGCTTCTGTCTCCCAGGTGCTGGAATTTACCTCCTCCTTTCTCTCCCATGCTCCCTTTCTTCCCTCTGCGTCTTTTGACTTGTTTTTTCTTAGGTTTATTTATTTTTATTTTATGTGTATGGGTGTTTTGCCTGCACGGATGTCTGTGCACATCATGCCTTCAAGTCCAGAAGAGACCTTGAATTTCTTAGAGCGGCAGTCAGGGACTGCGATTTGAACCCAGGTCCTCTGGAAGAGCAGCCAATGTTCATAACTGCTGAGATAAGCTGTCTCTCAGCCCCCCTTTTTTTGCTTTTTATTTTGAGACATGGTCTCACTCTGTAACCCAAGTAGGCCTTGAACTTTCGACCCACCTGTCTCAGTCTCCAGAGTAGCTGGGACAGCAGGCCTGTGCCTCCAGACTCAGCCCTCATCTAAGAAATGACATTCTTTTTTATACAATATATATTTTAAATTTATTTATTTTTATTTTATGTACATTGGTATTCTGCCTGCATATATGTCTGTATGAGAGTGTTGGGTCCCCTGGAGCTGGAGTTACAGACAGTTGTGAGCTGCCATGGGGAACTGAACCTGGATCCTCCGGAAGAGCAGCCGGTGTTCTTAACCACTGAGCCATCTCTCCAGCCCAAAAAATGACATTCTTAGAAGCTATTTTGACAAGTCATAAAACACATCCGAAAGCTTCAGTGTCCAAAATGAAAGACCGAAAACTGGGTATGGTAGCACACCCCCACAATTCCAGCACTTGGAAGGCAGAGACAGAAAGATGTTACATGTTTTAGACCAACCTAGTCTACACAGGGAACTCCAGGCCAGCTGGGGCCACATAGTGAGAGCCTATCTCAAAATACAAACAGAACAAAATGAAAGACCCAAATGCTACCAAGAGAGCATGCCAGCACACTGGACACACCTCATGGCATTTGGGACCCAGCACAACTTTGTAAGATGGGCAAATAAGAGCTACTGAGCCACATATATATAAGTATAATATATAATAATATATATTAAAATATATAAATATTATATATATATATATAAAATAAAAGACAGGGCACCCAGGGACCCACATGATGGAGGGAGAAAACTGACTGGCAAGTTGTCCCTTAGCTTCCAAACGCAGGCCATGGCATATGTGCCCCCCCTCAAATAAATGTACTTAAAAGAATTTTTAATAGGCAGATGAAGTAACCCTGGTTTTCAGATCATGAAATGTAGGTTTAAGAGGCCATCAGACCAGTACCCAGTTTCAAGCCCAGCCCAGCCTGTCTGACCCCAAAACCCAGTTTCTCCCCCACCTACTTCTCATCTCAGACTTGACGGAACTAACTACCAGGGCCCCACCCTTGTGGCGGGGCAGGTTGATCATAAAACTGGTCTGTGGAAGATGGATAGAACCAGCTGTGGATGCACACTGCTCATCCCAGCACTGGAGAAACTGAGGCAGAAAGGTTCCCACACTAGACACTTGCTTATGTTACATTGTGAAGTTCAGGCTAGCCTGGGCTATGTAAGGAGACATTGTCTCCAAATAAATAAATAAATAAATAAATAAATAAATAAATAAATAAATAAATAAAAATAAAATAGAAAACAGAAATGGCTGGGAAGTGGTGGCACTCGCCTTTAATCTCAGCATTCAGGAAGCAGAGGCAGGTGGATCTCTGAATTTGAGGCCAGCCTGGTCTACAGAGTGAGATCCAGGGCAGCCAGGGCTACACAGAGAAACCATGTTTCAAAAAGCAATAACATAGAAGAATGGTAAAAGATCAGTATGTGAAATGCTTGTCGAGCAAGCTCAGAAGCCATCTTAGAAAAGCCAATTGCGGGGCTGGAGAGATGGCTCAGTGGTTAAGAGCACCGACTGCCCTCCCAGAGGTCCTGAGTTCAATTCCCAGCAACCACATGGTGGCTCACAACTATCTGTAATGAGATCTGGCGCCCTCTTCTGTATACATAAAAAAGAAAAGCCAGTTGCCTGGTGCACCCCATCATCCCAGCACCCCATCATCCCAGCACTCCTACAGCAAGGTGGAAAGTACAGACAGCCAGAATGTGAAACCCTGCCTCAAAATCAAGGTGCAAAAGCCTAGCATGCCGGTATATTCCTTTAACCCCAACACTCAGGAAAGAGAGGCCAACTAGTCTCTGTGAGTTCGAGTCCACCCTGTTCTAAGTAACGAATTCCAGGCCTTATGGCTACCTAGTCAGATACTGTTTCCAAAACAAACAATAAACCAAATTCCAAGACCTACAAAAAAAAAATAAAATAAAATAAACAAAAATGGTGGATGAAGAGAACGGACTCATGGAAGCGGTCCTCTGATCTCCACACCAAGGCTATCACGTGTATAAATCACACATCACACATGTACACAACAACAATTACACGTTTCCTTTGGTCCTGCCATCTCCTTGTGTGTGTTTGTGTGTGCACACGTGGGTGTGTACGCCATGGTACACATGTGAAGGTCAGGGGACAACCAGGGGGAATCATTTCTCCCCTGAAAAAAAGAAAGCCGGGTGTGCTGGTTCATGCCTGTGATCCCCGTGCTTGGGAAGGAACAGCAGGAGCCTTAAAAAAAAAAAGGGTTTGGATTCCAAATGAGTGAGCACAGCAGCTGGGAGTCCCGCCCCTCGTTTGCACAACCTGTCTTGGCCACGGCATCCAGCATGACTACGTCTTGTCCTGGTTTAAAGCAAGATGAAGGAAGCGTGTGTCTACAAAGAGCTGGCAGCCCCCACCTCCCAAGCCAGGCTAGGCCGGGCAGGGTGACATTTAAAAGCATCCATGACCACACTTGACAGCACCCTCTAGGGTGGGGCCCCTTGAACTCCAGTCTGGGCTAAGGTGGGCAAGCAAGGGCTGGTGAGCCTCCTCAAAGCCTTCTGACCTCACCAGAGATTTATGGCGCTGGGCATGGGTGGGGCTGGGAACAAAGGTCTAGGATTCCTAAAACACATCTTAGAGAGATGGGATGGCCAGGATTTGATTCAGTCATCTTCATGGCAACTCGTAATTATCTGTAACCAGTTCCAGGGGTTTTGATGATCTCGTCTAGCTCCATAGACACTCAGTATGCACATATTGCACAGACATACATACAATCAAGACACCCATACACATAAAATAAAACAATAAAATAAACAAATAAAAGAAGATGAAATACTTTATGTATGAATCTAACAAAAAATATACAGTAGGCTGGAAGCTGTAAAAAGGTTGGTGAAAGAAATCAAACAAATTTGAAGGAATGGAGAAGCACATCATATTTTCAGACCAGACAACTCTGCCAGGGGGATGGCTTATCAGGTAAGAGAACTTTTTTTCTCTTAAGTATTGCTGCCTGTGGGGTAAGCCCCCAGGAGCACAGGGCTCAAAGGGAATCCACAAAGTTGGCACATACTAGACTTTTCTATCTGAGGAGGTTAGGGGAAAAGGCACTTACACTCTCTCTTGATGGTTTCCTCCCTTATTCTCTATTCTTCATTCTGTGTTCTACATTCTCTTTTTTTTATCTCTATCCAGAGATATCCCTTCTTTTTCTCTTGATGTTTTCCTTCTCCTTCTTACTCTCTTGAAGTTATCCTCCTAATTCTCTCTTTTTTGATGCTTTCCTTCTGACTTTTTCATTCTTGATATTTTCCTTGTAGCCCATTTTAACTCTCTCTAACTCTATCTGTATTCTTTCTCTTACAGCTTATATATCCCAGCAAAATCTTTCAGGCAATATAAAAATTACAATATGGTTACATTCTGTTTTTCAAGGGAATGAATACAAGTAAATAACAGCACGCTCTCCATCTCCCTTACATGATTAAACATCTTATGTATTACAGGAGGAAAACAAATTATTTCAAGAACCCATGTACATTCATACCCAAGCAACTTTCTATAGATTAACTGTGTAGGTAAGCAAGATATTCTTCTCAGTCAGGTCTGTTATTGGCAAGCTGTACTTTGCAGTTATATAGAAAGGGCTAATTACTTTATTACTTACCTTGAAAGGTAATCTTATAAGGAATGTTAAAGGAATCACAAATCTAAACTTTTATATATAAAAAAAATCAGTCAGCTCTACTTTAAAACTTTAGGGTGTATACCCAAACATCAATAGTTTTTTTTTTTTATATCAAGAGATTGAGGGAAAAATGGGTGTAAGGAATTAATCATCATCTTTGGTTATCAACCAGTTCTAGCAAGAAAAGTAAGTGAGCTAGTAATAATTGGGCTGCTGTGTATTTGTTCTCTGACTTTACAGAGTCCCTCACCCATTATAAAATTTTAGATTGTGTTCTTGGGTTTTTCACCTTAAAGCTACTATTAAAACATCTGATCCAACCTGAAGTTATTATAAGGCTTTGTTTTAGGAAATGATACACACTAAAATCTGTGTCTTTCAGCATTAAGACTAAAGGAATTCAAGCCAATCTGGCTCCTGGGACTCTATTGCTTATCTTAATCATTAACTTGAGCTAGAATCTATGCAGCTCTTTAGGTGAAACTCATAGGCCCTAGATGTGTAACATTTACTTGTATATATTTTTATTCATCAAACTAACATTATTATTATTATTATTATTATTATTATTATTATCATCATCATCATCATCATCATCATCATCATCAATTAGACAGTATAGCTTAGGAAGGAATCATCTTCACAATAATCCACAATAAAACTGCCCAGTAGAATGGGATGTTTCTATGAGATAAACATACTACATTACAGGCAGTGGGGATCTCCCCACACCCATTCACACCATACCAGATACCAGAGAAAGATGGCAGTGGAAAGCATGTAATGGCACAGCAGAAACAAAAGACATTCTGGAGTCTGTGGCCTTGGGGCCTTGCCTATCCAACTTTCACCCATGCGGGAGTTGCCTCCTGGTGGGCTGACACCTTGAACTTCAGTTGCCACCTGCTGCTCCTCTGATGTGGCCACTGATACTCAAGCATGAGGACCCAAGTTTGAATCCACAGCACTCACATTAGAAAAAGTTGGGCATGGCTACAGGTGCAATAAATACAGTGCTGAGAACAGAGACAGGGGGATCGAAATAGTTCACTGGTAATCAAGCCAAGATGAAGCAATGAGCTTCTGGTTCAGTGGGAGACCCTATTTCAAGAGAATAAGGCAGGATGATAAAACTGGACACCCAATGTCCTATACTTATGTCTGCATGTGCACACATGGACACATGCATGTAGGCAATACACGCACAACTCAAAGTGCTAAGAACAGTGATTTTCTTCATATTTATCAAGAGATTTAATCCAATTCTGATAGTGTAGGTAAGTGGGGTTTTCATGTGTAGACATCAATAAAGCTTATTCTGAATTTGCATGAAAAGACAATGAAAGAAGGGTAGATATAAAGGATTCTAAAAAAAAAAAAGAGGAACCAATTGTTGTACCTCATGTGGAGTCACAATGCAGTTACAATAATCAAGAGTGTGTGCTGTTCTGGGAGGGACAGACACAGGACTATGGTACATAACAGTGAATGAGTAGTCCATCCACAGACACAGCCCCAAATGATTTTCATTCTTTCTTGGTCCTCAATACAATCATTAAATCATTGGCTTAATGAATTTACTCTTTGTAGTCTAAACTGATATGATTCTACACCAGAATGTTTTCCCACACCAGAATGTTTTCCCACACCAGAATGTTTTCCCTACTGATTTGTGTGTGTTTATGTGAGTGTGTGTACTTTCTTATGAATGAGTGCATGTTTGTGTGTGTGTGTGTGTGTGTGTGTGTGTGTGTGTGTACCATGAAGTGTGTAGAGACCAGAGGAGAATCTTTGGATGTTGATTCACCTTTCCACCTTGTTTGAGACAGTGTCTGCTGTTTCCCAGTGCTTAGGCCAGGGCAGCTAGTCTGCAAGTTTTCACAAATTCTGTCTCTACTTCCATTTCTTCATAGGTGTGTTTTGGGAGTACAGATGTGTGTGCTACTGTGTCCATCTTTTACATGGGTTATGAGGAGCTGAACACAGGCTGTGTTCTAACTGCTTTTATACATTGATCCATCTTCCAAGACCCCAGGTACTTTTTCCCCACAGGTGCAAAAATGATTCAATTATGTAAAAAAAAACCTGGAAACATAACACAAAATAGATCACAGACTTAGATTAAAACTTAAAACTGTAAAGTTTAGTAAAGAAAAACAAACAACCAACAAGGAGGTTTATGGGATGAATTTTCAGACATGTTACAAAAGCATAATCCACAAAGGAAAAATAGATGTATTTGCATCCTTTAAATAAGATTTTCCCCCTCTTACAGAAAGATTCCCATTAAACAAACATTAGTGAAAATACGCTGAAAATGAACTATTGTATCTTACTGGTTGGAATGCTAATCTGTGCAGCCATCATAGAAACCAGTGTAGAGAAATGTCATAAGCCTGAACACTTAACTCTCATACAATTCATTACACTACTGTTGGGTATAAAAGTAAAGAAATTGAACTCAGTGTACCACAGAGATACCAGTGCACTCATGTTTTTTGGTTTTTCTATTCATAATAGTCATGGTGTAGAATCAGCTTAGGTACTGTTCTAGTTTGCTTTCTGTTGTTGTGACAAATGCCATGACCAGAAGCAACTTGTAGAGGAAAAGGTTTATTTTAGCTTACAGGTTGTAATCCATCACTGAGGGAAGCCAAGTCAGGAACTTAAGTCAAGAGCTTGAAGCAGAAACCAAAAGAGGCATGCTGCTCACTGGCTTGCTCCAAGGCTCATGTTCAGCTACTTTTCTTATATAGTCAAGGTCATTTGGCCTAGGGATGGTACCACTTATAGTGGGCTTCACTCTCCTAAATCAGTTAACAATCAGGAAAATGCCTCACAGACATGCGCTCATAGGCCTATTGGACAGAGAAAATTCTTCAACTGAAGTTCCCTTTTCTAGCATATGTCAAGTTGACAATCAAGATTAATTATCACAGGTGCCCATCAATAGGTGAATGGATAAAGAAAATGTGACACACACACACACAAATGAAGTTTGTTTCAGTCATAAAGAAGAACAAAATTATGTTATTTGAAGGAAATTGGACGGAACTGGAGATCATCATGTTAAGAGAAACAAGCCAGATTTAGAAATACAAGTATCACATGCTTCTTCTCATATGCAATATCTGCATTAGACTGTTTAAATGCCATGGAAATAGAAGGAGTATATTTGGGAAGAAGACCAGAGGGAGAGGGAGATATAAGATGGTAATGGAAAGATGTTTATAAAGTACATTATATACGGTAAGAAATGTCATAAGAAAACTTATTATTTTGCATAATAAATATATGCTAATAATGAAGAAAATAAGCATAGATTCCCATTAAGAAGAAAAAACAAGCTGTACATGGCCACTTTATCAGCTTAGCACGTGGGAGCCTTATCAACATTGAAGGAACAGTTCTGTCTTGACTGTTGGCTGTTATAGATAGGCACACATGTGTTAATTTTGTATGACATCACACACACACACACACACACATAAAATAAAGACACATAAAATAGATAATTGAATAATATATATGGATTCTATCAATTTCCTGTCACAGAAAGATACTAAATTTATAGTTACTACAGATATTACCATGGAAACAAATGGAGGAAACATAGATGGAACCTTTATGTACATTTTTACTCAATTCCCTATGAAGTTAGAATCACTTCACAATAAAAAACCTAATGCATGAACATGGCACTGGGGAGATGACTCAGTGGGTAAGAGCGCTTGCTTGGTGAGTTCAAATCCCAAGCACCAACTTCAAAAGCTGCGTATTGCCACACATGCCTGTAATTTCAGCTGTGCGAAGGACAGAGACAGGAAAATGTCAGGAGCTTTGGGCTGCCAGATTACCTCCAAGCTCAGTAGGGAATGAGAGAGTAATAGAGCAGGTCATCTCATATCCTTCTCTGGCTTCCTTGTGTGTTTGGGGCAGGGACATCTACACATATGAGTGCATATACTGCACATCTACTACACAATACTATACACACCCCTCACATGCCCCCCTCCACACACACACACACACACACACACACACACACACACAGAGAGAGAGAGAGAGAGAGAGAGAGAGAGAGAGAGAGAGAGAGAGAGAGACCGACCCCAAAAACCTAACAAATGTGTGAATACATGAATAGATGTTTAAATAATTTAAAAAATAGATGCCTACCTGACGGTTTGTGAAAGTAGAATAACATTCCTTCACCAGCACTGTTTTGATTATGTCTGGATCCATGATAGCCAACACAGGCTGTCGGCCCTCATAAAACCTGCATTGGCAAAGCAGAAAGGATTCAATTAATAGTTGAAAGGATTCAACTATTCTGTTCCTGGCATGCCCAGAACCCAGATGCTGATCCAGATGTTACAAGATCCATAATCCAAATTGTGCAATACACAACTATATGAGCTCCTAGTTCAAGTCAGGAATTCTGACCACATATCACATGAGTCTCATGAAATGAAGTATAATGTAGCTCATTATACACAAAATAGTTCTACAAAGAGACCACAATTAAAAATAAATGGGAACATTTGTTAAGTCTGGGTGGTGTATACATGATACTGAATTGAATAGCCAGACACTGGGCAGAAAATCAAGTGAGCCATCCTTGGACCATTAAGTCTGCGAGAATAGTAAAAAATGCAATTTTTATCAGACTAATTCAGTCTGTGAACCATGGTACCTGAAGACATATGGGACCTGTGTATTAAAAGCCTCTAAAATACATACAATCATAACTTCAACTCAAGAGGTTATGGGCTATGACCGTCTTCCAGGCACAGAGGTATGTGATGATTTCAAGTAAACAAATGGAAGTTTCCAGAACACTTACCCCCATATTTTCCCATATTTTTTATGGCATTCTCTGTCAAACTCCCAAAATCCCTGGGAAGAGAAAGAAAATGAAAATGCATTATTATTATTTTTACACTTATTTGGTGTGTGTGTGTGTGTGTGTGTGTGTGTGTGTGTGTGTGTGTAGAACAGAGTAGAACAGAAGACCACTTCTGGTAGTCAATTCTCTCCTTCTACCACATGGGTTCTAAGGCCCAAACTCAGGTAGTCAGGATTCTTGGCAGACACATTTACCAATTGAGCTATCTTGCTGCTCCTGACTACTATTTTAAGTAGACTGCCCTTATCTCTAATTGGGATTATCTATATCTAAAAGATTTGAATCTTTCTAAATCAGGTTAACTATCCATCACTGGCAGTAAGAGGAATGTTGTTGTTCCTAGGTGTATGAGTGAGAGGGAGAGAGAATATAGGAGATATTTGAAATGGGAGAACTTGAAATTGTTCAGACTTCCCCCCAACATTGTACGTGCATGGCCGTTTACTTTTGTCTGTGAATAATAGTGAATACGTTGTCTCTTTAAAGTGTGTTTGCTTCCCCACATGTCATCCTTAAGTGTGCAAGGACTCTAAGTCATTCCTTTCTTAGGTGTAAGAGGAAACAGAAGCTAAGAGAAATCGAGGGAGATTCCCAGGAACAGGCATCATTGTTTATCTCCATATTTAGAGTCCTTTTTGTTTACCTCATAAGCTCTCCCTAGAACACCAGAAGAACTAGGAACAGGAACAAACTCCAGATCTCTTTCAATCTAGAGAGTGGGTGAGTCTCAGGCATGTTGTTGATTGAGAAAACAAGCAAGGGAGGAATGACAGAGACCTTGTTTCCCAGGGTCCCTAATGAACACAGAAAGGCGGAGAGATGTCATAACTACAGGAAACAATGTAATTTAACCATTTCCTTTGACTTTTTACTTCCTGTCCTAGTTTGTTTTAATTATCAACTTGACAGAGCCAATAATATGAGAAGGGAGTCTCCACTGAGAGATTTCCAAGATCAGATTGGCCTGTGGAGCCAATGTCTATGGGGGCTTATCTTGATGGTTAATTGATGTAAGAGACTCAGCTCACTGTTTCCATTCCCTGGGCAGGTAGTTCTGGGCCGTATAAGAAAGATAACTAACAAGAGCCTGAGAGAGTCAGGAAGCAGGTTCCTCCACGGTTTCTGACCCAGGTTCCTGGCCTGATATCTGTCAATAATGAATCCCAAGCACTAAGATGATAGAAAACCTTTCCTTCCCTAATTTGCACTGCTCACAACATTTTGTTTTAAAGATTTATTTGTATCTTATGTGTATGGGTGCTTTGCCTGCATGTATGTATGTGCCCTGTGTGTAAGCCTTGTGTCCCAGCAGGCAAGAGGTATCAGATCCCCTGGAACTGGAGTTAGGTGCCATGTGGGTGCTGGGAACCAAATTCAGGTTCCCTGTAAGAGCAAATGTTCTGAACCATCTCGCCACCTCCCTTGTTCAGAATGGTTAATTCCAGCCACAGAAAGGAAACTAGAACACTTTCAAAACTGAAAAACAAAATGAAGCAAAACTTCTGCCAAGTTTCAATTGTGATGTTTTCAGCTGTGGAAACAAAAGTGGCCAGTGAGATGG
This sequence comes from Peromyscus eremicus, assembly GCF_949786415.1. Lineage (NCBI taxonomy): Eukaryota > Metazoa > Chordata > Mammalia > Rodentia > Cricetidae > Peromyscus > Peromyscus eremicus. The sequence goes on along the minus strand of NC_081438.1, from coordinate 27,731,109 downwards.
CTCAGTAGGTGAAGGCATCTGCCACCCACGCTTGTTGACTTGAGTTTGATTCCAGTACCCACAAGGTGCAAGAGGAGAATCAACTCTCCTAGTGATTATCTGACCTTCATGTACACACACACACACACACACACACACACACACACACTCTCACACACTCTAATCAAATGAATGAATGAATGAACGAACAAACAAACAAACAAACAAATATGTATGAACTTAAAAAGGGGTTCCAGAGGCATTACTGTCCCTTGCTAGAATATATACTGGAAAAAAAGCAAAACTTTTTTGAGGCTCATAAATCTGAACAAGTCCCCAAAATGAGGTCTGAGCTGATCAGCTGCACCAAACCACGTCCTCCAAAGACAATAATAATAAAACCTGAGAACTGTCACGTAAGATCTGGCCTTTCTTTCTTTTTTTTTTTTTTCTTTCTTGGTTTTTTGAGACAGGGTTTCTCTGTGTAGCTTTGCGCCTTTTCTGGGACTCATTTGGTAGTCCAGGCTGGCCTCGAACTCACAGAGATCCGCCTGGCTCTGCCTCCCAAGTGCTGGGATTAAAGGCGTGCGCCACCACTGCCCGGCAGATCTGGCCTTTCTAATGAAAGGAACTAAGCTAGTTTTGGCAACCACAATAATCCAAGTAGAGCACTCAGTCAACACTTACATTTCGGTATGCAAGAATATTTCCCACGAAAGGCAGTGGTTTGGGTCCAGAAATCCCCAAATTCTTAAAAGTTCCATGTGTATAGGTTCAGTATCTGTAAAGTGGGAGATCAAGTTCTTAGGGATTGTCACTGTATATTGTGCAGGCTTATCAGTTACACACACAGGAACTGTAACATTCAAGCTGGAGTGGGGGATAACATGGAAGCAACAAATAACAACAAAAACTTCAACAGCAGCAATTATTTTTGATCTTCATTTTTAACTCCACATTTATCTGAGAGACTCCCCAGGCCCACAAAGGTTAACTCAAAAAGTAGATGAATTGTTTTGGCTCTAAGTCCTACAGTGAATTATTTACAAATGTCCCCAAACATCACTGTTAATGTGAGATTCAGGCTAGAATACTTCTACATATAGGAAACTGGACGCCAGTGGGTCTGCCCTTCTGATCTTCAGTGGGGGGGCTGCAACCCAAAAGTGTATCTGAGACTTTGTCCTTGAGAGGAGAGGAGTATTTTCTTACTTTCTCCTAACTCAGTGGTTTTCAACCTTCCTAATGTTGTGACCCTTTAACACAGTTCTTCATGCTGTGGTGACCCCCAACCATAAAACTATTTACTACATTGTAACTGCAATTTTGATACTGCTATGACTCTTAATATAAATACCTGATATGTAGGGTATCTGATATGTGACCCCTAGGAAAGGGTTGCTTGATCCCCTAACGGGGTCACGATCCACAGGTTGAAAACCACTATCCTAACTCATACCTGAAAAGAGTTCATGCCATCACTGTCCCATTCTCTTCCTTATCCACCTACACTGAAAAACTCACATGACCTGATGGACAAGCACAGCAAAAACTGTTGAACTGAAAAACAAAAAACCTGCTCGCTGAGTTTATTTCGAACCATACGTACAGTCTGTCCCATGTATTTGCTTATGCCTTAGGCTTACATTCCTGACACTTAGAAACAGATGAAGTCACTTCACACAATTTGTTGTCACAAATACTGAGAGCAACAGCCCCATTTTAGCCTTCTGAAAGAAGGCTGCTGGCATATCTCACTGAAGTTTTAGGATCAAATAGAATGAAATGAAACCTTTCAAATAATTGTAAAACATGATCAAATGGGAACGATATTGCCACAATATCTTAAATATTTTTTCTCCAAGAATAAAACCATGTTCGAAATGTCTGTTTCCATATTACCATGAGTGTTTATCATTTATTAATATTAATTGGTGATAGAAATCAAGTGTGATGTGTTTGGTGAGGAAGGAGCATCTACTATCCATGGACTAATAGGTGTGTCTACACACACACACACACACACACACACACACACATGCGCGCATGCACTTGAATGCACACACACAGAGACAGTAGAATGAGCTGTCTACAGTGGTCTAGGTCACATGTTTGTTATCCTGGGACTCAGGATAACTTCCTTCTTCACTTGTACCCTTATGAAGGCATCCCAATTAGAAAGGAAGTACAGAGATAGATGTTTTGATTGATACTCCCAGTGGAACATAGAGGGAAAATATTTAAAATCAAAATTGTTTCAGAGTGTCTGCCTTTTGAGGATGCCAGTAGATCTCATAGCTGGGGAGGAGTAACTCCTTATACAGATGCTATGAACTTGAAGGGAAACCAGGAAGGGAAAAAAATCAAAGTCGGGTCTCCTTTGCCCTAAAGATTCACCACTTAGCAAATAATTCTTCACATTATAAAGAAGAACCAAGTTTGGGATACTTAAGGATGAGTAACAAAAAAAAAAAAAATAGGCAATCTGAGCCTACCACAGAGCCTGGGGTATACTAGGGGCATTGCATAAATGGTCTTAGAGGTGGGACAAGGGAGCAGAAACTAGGTGAAGATGACACAGAAGCTCCTCCCATCCCCACAATCCCGAGACTTTGCAGAAGCTCCTCCCATCACAGTGACCAGCTATTTGTAATCTGCTTCTGCTGAGCTCTGGTTGGTTAATCTGGGGAAAAACCAAGACTCAATCAGAGGATACCCCAAGTCTCACTGAGGTCATTCTATTCTTCTATCCACAGAAAGTGGAGTTTAGTATAAGGGGAAGGCCTGCTTATCCCCATGGAGGGATTTGCACAAGACCAATAGCAACACTGTAGATCTTAGCATCCCACACACTGAAGCAACATCCCCTTATTTTCTCTTTGGATTTTCCAAAAAGGTAGAGGAAATTATCCAATTTGCATCCCCAAGTCTTGATCACCGAGGAGAGGAGCCTGAGCAATTTACTCACAGGTAGAGGAGCACCAGGCTGGTAACCATATCCAGGTTTCCGTGGAAAAGTTTGGGATCAGATCCATTGCCGCTTTCTTTAATCAAGTCTCTCTTTTGTGCTTTATTCTCAGCTGTGTGCTGCACCTTGCAGGTCTGAGCCTGATGAGCTCCCTTCCCCACCCAGCTGTGACTCAAGGAGGCCAGCCTGCAGTGCTTAAGGACTGGGAAAGGGGTTGGGCTGGCCTTGCAGCCAATGAAAACACCACTGTGCTCCACCCACAGTTCCATGAGTCAGGTGCACTCTCCTCCTCAGCAGTTGGCAAACATGTGTCCACTTGGATCTTTGAATTTGTCTGATAGAAAGATCAATTTAAATACAACCTGTAGCTAGAGTTTTCCTGCCTGGCCCACAGTCAGGGCAAATCTCTTTCACCTGCCAGTCCCACAGCCTCTCAGACCCGACCAAGTAAACACAAAGACTTATGTTGCTTTCAACTGTATGGCCGTGGCAGGCTTCTTGCTAACTGTTCTTATAGCTTAAATTAATCCATTTCTATAAATCTATACCTTGCCACGTGACTCGTGGCTTACCGGCATCTTCATATGCTGTTTCTCATCTTGGCGGCTGGCAGTGTCTCTCTGACTCAGCCTTCCACTTCCCAGCTTTATTCTCCTCCTTGTCCTGCCTACACTTCCTGCCTAGCCAATGGCCAATCAGTGTTTTATTTATTGACTAATTAGCAACACATTTGCCATACAGAACATCCCACAGCAACAACCTATGTTATCACTGGGTCTAAAGGTTATTGCTTCGTATCAGAGACTCATGTGAAGTTATTGACTTTAACTTCCTGTAGTCTGTCCTTTTGCCCAGGGCTGTTTTTATTTCTCAGTCCTTGAAATTCAGTCAAATGAGCTATATCTACAGGTATTTTTTAATTCACTTCCCTCTGCCTACAATATCCTCTGTCTCACAGAAGACCCTTATTCATCCTTCAAAAATCCATTCTTTAAAAACCCATCTGGAATGCAAGCTTGTACAACCACTTTGGAAATCAATATGGCGATTTCTTAGAAAATTGGGAATCCATCTCCCCCAAGATCCAACTATACCACTCTTGGGCATATACCCAAGGAATGCTCAACCACACCACAAGAGCACTTGTTCAGCTATGTTCATATCAGCGTTGTTTGTAATAGCCAGAACATGGAAACAACCTAGATGCCCTTCAACTGAAGAATGGATAAACAAAATGTGGTACATATACACAATGGAATACTACTCAGCAGAGAAAAACAATGACATCATGAGGTTTGCAGACAAATGGATGGATCTAGAAAAAATCATCCTGAGTGAGGTATCCCAGACTCAGAAAGACAAACATGGTATGTACTCACTCATAACAGGATACTAGATGTGGAACAAGGATGACTGGACTGCTATGCTACTCACATCACCAGGCAGGCTACCTGGAAAACAGGACCCCAAGAAAGACACAGGGATCGCCCAACGACAGAGAAATGGAATGAGATCTACATGATGAGCCTGGACAGGAGTGGGGGTAGTGAAGGGCGAGGGTCGAGGGAAAGAGAGCTTGGGTGAGTGGGAGATCCCAGCTGAATAAAAAAAAAAAAAAAAAAAAAAAAAAAAAACCCATCTGGTAGAATCCTTCCTTACCAACCTCATCAAACAATAGAAATACTCAGTCTCCTGGAGAAGCTTTATTATGTCCAGGAAAACAATTATATTTTTCTCCCTCCAAGAATGTTATTGGTTTCCATACATGTTTCCATTATCAAGTCATAAGTTTCTGCAAGACATAGTCCGGCTATGACTCTCTTTTATGTCTCTAGTCCCCTGTAGAATGCTTACAGAATGCAACAGATGAAGTTGTCTTCTCTGTGTCCATTCCCATGAATGTTTGGTGATCACTTTGTGTCCCTATATCATAGAAACAAGAGTGTTGAGCTAGACCCATCTTACACCTGTCAAAATGGCTAAGATCAAAAACACTGAAGACAGCTTATGTTGAAGAGGATGTGGAGCAAGGGGAACACTCCTCCACTGTTGATGGGAGTGCAAACTTGTAGAGGCACTTTGGAATCAGTATGGCAGTTTCTCAGAAAATTGAGAGTCAATCTACCTCAGGACCCAGCAGTACCACTCTTGGGCATATACCCAAGGAATGCTCAATCATACCACAAGGACACATGCTCGACTATGTTCATAGCAGCATTGTTCCTAATAGCCAGAACATGGAAACAACCCAGATGCCCTTCAACTGAAGAATGGATAAAGAAAATGTGGCACATATACACAATGGAAACTACTCAGCAGAGAAAAACAATGACATCATGAAATTTGCAGGGACAGGGTCTCTTACTGAACTAGAAGCTCATCATTTCAGCTAGTTTGTCTAGCCACTGAGTTCTGGGCCCTCCTGTTCCCACCTTCTGGCTCTGGGGCTATACAAGCACATGTAGCTTTACCTAGCCTTTTGTGTGGGTGCTGGGGATTCAGACTAAAATTTTCATGTTCACAAAGCAATTGCTCTTAACCACTGAGCCATAACCCCAGCCCTGGAAAATTGACTCCATATAAGTAAAATAGATGACACCATTTGCCCTTTTAAAAAAATATTCTGCCTAAAACTTAGTTTCAAACATTTTGAGTAAGTATGAAATAGAAAGGTTTAAGTGCATGAAACATTAGCAGATCTATGAACTATATAGGTCTTAAGAAACCTGAGGCAGTGGTATGAAAGCTACTCAAAGTGTGGTCTGTGGACCAGTAGCAACAACTTGGAAACTCTTAGTAGAATCTCAAACCCACCCCACGTCTCCCTGGTCAGTGTTTGAACTTTCATGAGCTGTGATATTTATATGCATAAACCATTGGACAAATGAGTATTACCAATCTTCAAAATGTAATTCAGAAATGAGAGAAATACAGAAAAAAGGAATAGCTACAGAGTATTTAGAGTGATGGGCTAGAGAAATGGCTCAGCCTGTTAAGAATATAGGCTATATATCCTGATAATCAGATTGGTGATTACACTAGCTGTCACCATAGAGCCTTCACCCAGTAACTGATGGAAGCAGATGCAGAGATCCACAGCCAAGCACCAGGCTAAGCTCTGGGAGTCCAATTGAAGAGAGGAAAGAGGATTCTATGAGCAAGGGGAGTCAAGATCATGATGGGGAAATCTACAGAAACAACTGAACCAAGCTCATGAACTCATGAACTTTAGACTGACAGCTGTGGAAGCTGCATGGAACCAGACTAGGCCCTCTGCCTGTGGGAGATGTTGTGTAGCTTGCTCTGTTTAAGGGGCCCCTGGCAGTGGGATTGGGGTCTATCCCTGGTGCATGAGCTGGCTTTTTGGAGCCCATTACCTACAGTGGAACACCTTGCACAGCCTTGATGCAGGGGAAGGGCCTTGGACCTGCCTCAACTGAATGTACCAGGCTTTGCTGACTCCCTGTGAGAGGCCTTATCTTTCCAGAAGAGGGAATGGGGAGTGGGTTGTGGGGGAGGCTGGAGGGGAGCAGGAAAGGATGAACGTGGGATCTGTGGTTGGTATGTAAAGTGAATAAAAAATTTTAAATAAAAAAAAAGAATGTAGGTTGTAGCTGGATAGTGGTGGCACATGCCTTTAATTTCAGCACTTGGGTGGCAGAAGCTTGTGGATCCCTGAGTTTGAGGTCAGCTTGGTCTACAAAGCAAGTTCCAAGACAGACAGAAAAAGTCTGTCTAAAAAAAAAGAATGCAGGCTGTTCTTGAAGAGCACCTGAGTTCGGTTGTGGGCAACTCACAGCCACCTGTAACCTCAGCTCCAGGGATGCTCTCCTCTAACCAACACAGGCACCTGCACTCATCCATTCACACAGACATACACACATACACAGAAATAAATTAGAGAATAATTCCTTAATTGAAATGGTAATGACTAGCAACATTCTAATAAATGGAGCCTCATTAGAGATTTTGTTTTTTTTTTTTGTTGTTTTTTTTTTTGTTTTTTTTTTTTTGTTTTTTTTTTTGGTTTTTCGAGACAGGGTTTCTCTGTGTAGCTTTGCACCTTTCCTGGAACTCGCTTTGTAGACCAGGCTGGCCTCGAACTCATAGAGATCCGCCTGGCTCTGCCTCCCGAGTGCTGGGATTAAAGGCCTGCGCCACCACTGCCCGGCGAGATTTTGTTTTTAATCTCAAATGGAAGAAACATCAACTCCAGATAAACTGCATCTGTGGAATGCGGCACCCTGATGCTGTGAAATGCAGCCCTGTTCCCTAAGACCCAAGCTTTTGACTAAAGCTAAACTTGACCAAGCAAGACTGTCCTTATGTGTGTGCTCTTTATTTAACAGTTTTTCTTTACAGTGCAGGGATTACAACAAGGTAGTTGTATGCACAATGACTCATGTTATCTTCCCATAAAGTATAAACTAGCCGGTCAAGTATAAACTTGCCCACATTCATTGAGCATGAATCAGATGCCATGGACAAGACCAAGAATGAATCCTAATTATAACTATGGGCCTTCGGTGATAATATGAACATGTAGGTTCAATGCTCATAACAAACATATTGCTCCATTGAGGAATGTTAAAAATGGGTGAGTTTGATGGTACAGCAAGATGGCTCAGCAGGTAAAGGGCCTGCTGCCAAGCCTGATGAGCTCATCTCCAGAAACAAAGGGCAGAAGGAGAGGACAGAATTGTGCAGATTTTCCTCTGACCCGCACACGCACACCATTGCATGTGCACGCCGACAAATATATACAAAAGCAAAATAAGTGAATTTCTAAAATTTATTCTAAAAAGGATGGGAGACTGTGCACGTGAGGGAGGCAGGAACATATGAAAGCCTGTATAAACTCAACTGAAATTGACTGTGAGCCTATAATTTCTCTAAAATTTGTAAACTACTTTTTTTTTTTTTTTTTTTAGTTTTTCGAGACAGGGTTTCTCTGTGTAGTTTTGCGCGCCTTTCCTGGAACTCGCTTTGGAGACCAGACTGGCCTCGAACTCACAGAGATCCGCCTGCCTCTGCCTCCCGAGTGCTGGAATTAAAGGCGTGCGCCACCACGCCCAGCTGTAAACTACTTTTTAAAATATATAAAATTAGAGAAGAATAGGAAAGAACTTAGTCTGTTCCAAAGACAAGTTTCCTTGATGAGGGATGAAGAGTGTACTCATCTGATGCTGTAAGGCCAAATGTTTAGACTGTTGTTAGGGATTATGCTGGTTTAGTAAAGTGGTGGTTGTAGATTCTCCTCTAAGATCCATGACTTTACTAGCCCTGAGTAGTTAGCTGGGTTTTCAGTACCAGGCATGGTTTCCCTCTTGTTGAGAAGGTCTTAAATCCAATTAGAGAGCTGTTGGTTACCACCAAGGTGTGTGTGCCACTACTGCTGTGGAGCCTAGTCCGAGTAGATATATCTACAAAACACTCTCACACCCAAGGTTCAGGGGACATTGCAGATGAGGGGGCAGGAAGAGCCAGGAGATCAGGAAGTCCTCTGTGAGACTGTCTCCTAGTAATATCAGAAGCTATGCCCATAACGTCTCAATAACATGACTGCCCAAACACGAGCTGACAAGGATGACACCAATAGATATGCCAAAGTGCACGGGGAGAGTTCATGAGGCTTCAACACTACACAGAGAATGACAGGCAACTAAGCAATGCTGAGAGGGGGAGAAACAGTCTTCTCCAGGGAAGAGCACAGTTATTCGGTACCAAATTGCCGTTGCTGAAGGCATACATATGTATAACGTCATATAGACTTAGCAGATTATATTTAGGAATATTTATGTGTATACATATGTGCATTCAATAACAATGAAAAAAGAGAACGTGAAGTTGAAAGAAAGCATGGATGGGTATATGTTAAGGGTTTGGAGAAAGCGAAAGGATAAGTCTTGTGATTACATGTATTAGGATCTCAAAAAAAGAGCTCAGATGCCCATATGAAAGGCTTATTCAATGTATATGCCTGAATGAACCTGAGTGTCAAAATAAGTGATGATAGTGAGGGAACAGAATTAATACATGGGATTGTGCAGGGGAGGTGAGGAGCAGGAACAGGAGAAAAACAAAGGGGAGAGAGGAGAGAAGAGTAGGAGGGGAGAGAAGGAGGAGGAGTTGTGGAGGATGAAGGAAGGGAAGGAAGAGGAAGAAGGAGGAAAAAGAAGAAAATGAAACAGAAAACAGACGGCTTGCCCCTCTCTTACACAGAACAGAGCTCATAGCTGCATAGGATGGGACGGCATTAGAAAGCCATCATTCTTCAACCGTCACAGCAATGGCTTCCTCAGAAACCACCCATGATGGGATAATGAGCAGGTGAAAAGCTAGTAAGAGTAGTGGGGTATGTGCTTAATCCCAAGGCTTTCTCTACACGTTCCATATCAACTACACAGGAAATCAAAGCTTGGCTGTAAATCAAGAGCTGGACAAGCATTCATCCCAGGTTTCCAGTGACCATCACCACTGTGGGGCTGTTCCTCTCACTGGGTGTCTACATGAAAATCTCCAGGCAGAGCTTTTGACTCAGGGGATCTAGATGAGGCCCAGTTGGTATCTGTTCTGTAGTACCAGATCCAGAGACCACTGGTGATCTCCAGTCCTGAATTGCATGCTTACAGCTGCCCTTCAGGTTTTGAACACAGTAATAATCCTGTGCTTCTAGAAAGTTCCTCTGGCTGCTGTATATAATGTCTACATCTGTGGGTTGGGGTGGAATTTTTTTAAGGGGTTGGAATTGTTTGTTTGAAATTTGGAGACATAGTCATCTAATTGAAAATCCTTCTGAGTATTTCCAGGACAAACTCCTCACTCTGAGGTTCCCCATCAGTAAACATAAAACATTCTTGCTTACCTTTATGAGACTCCTTGATGTTAGAACTCTGGGAGTTTATTATCAGCTGAAGAAAATCCACTCTTTGCTGAAAGAATAATTTTTGAAAGATTCAAGGTCAGTTGAGAGGTCAGAGTGAGTCACAAGTGCAGAACTAGTCACCATTCTGACAATAATGCTTATTGAAAGTCCAGAAGTCTGGCTGGGATTCCCAAAGTCAATGATAAAGAACAACAAAAAAAAAACATGTCCATACACATGCTTTGGAGAGCAGAATGCTTTCCTGGGTGAACACTGGCTCTGAATCCAATGGCTTTGGTCTTTCCTGTCTTTGACCCTGAGTTCTCTGGCTTCTGAACAGTCCAGGTTGGCCCCTTCCCTTTGCGTGTGTGTTCACACAGAAGTTCTGGACTTCAGTCTGGTGTCCTCCCATCTTAATCTCAAACCATTGTCCTTATAATGAAACTTGGAGGCAGAATGACTGAGAGAGACGAGCCTGGGCTTCATAGCAAGATTATCTCAAAAAACTTAAAATTAAAAATAAAGCAGACTAAACTGTGCTGAGTAGGATAAAATGAATTTTTTTTTTGAAAATGTGTAAAATGATAAGCTTGGAAATGAAGTGATTTCTTGCCAGTATGAGGTCTGGGGAGTTGAAGTACCTGGAAAGAATTTGTAAGCAGAATCATTATCCTTTTAGGAAAAGGAAGTGGTAATTTTGTCTCACTTTTTTAAAATTTACATTAAATGACGCACACAAAAAAATTGTACATAGAAATGGAATGAAATGAAAATTTGATGCATGTATATATTGAATGTTGCTTAAATCAGGTTAAGTATATTTTTCTCAACATCCATCACTCATCTGTGATGAGAACTTTCAAAGTCCATTTCTCTATAGCTTTGGGGATTTTTAGAATGACTTCAATGAGCATAGGAGTACAAATGTCTCCCACACAAGCTTATGTCATCTTATGACCGACAGGAAGATGGCTGGATCACATGGGAGTTCTATTTTTAACTTTTTGCTCATCTTTTTCCTCTGATGTGAACTAAGATCACTGAAGACTTAATCTTTGAAGAAATTATCCATTAATAATGGTTGTTCCTGTCTGGGTGTGATGGCTCACACCTTTAATCCCAGCACTCAGGAGGCAGAGGAGGGTGAAAACCAAAATAATAATAATAATAATAATAATAATAATAATAATAATAATTAATAGCTTCTCTGTTGTGATCTTCCAGTCCAACATCAAAGTCATAAACTCTGTTTCCAATATGAAACTCTAGAATAGGATTGAGCTGGATACCCAGGGCAACTTGAACCATTGTTCAAGGATGACATGTTTGCTGATCACATGTAAGGATCTGGGTTTTATTTTATCTCCAGCACTGACAAAATAACAAACTTTGATTTTTTTTTTAGATCTATCCATATAGTTTTCCATAATTCCCCCAGTTTACATCCCCACAAATCATATGCAAACAATATCTGTTTACTAGCATGTGGTGAAATTCTTGCCCTAAAAATATTTATTCTGTGGTACACTAATTGTCAGGCATATCATTAATTTTAAATGCTTTCTCTGGCTCATTTTATTTCTCTATTCCCAACCACTACACTCTTCATTCTCTTCTAAATATCAAAAATTCCCTGTCCTTAACCTACACTCCTCATGTAACTTTTAAAGATACAGAGGAAATATATATATATGTATATTTGTTTTATAGAAAGAGGGAGAAATACATTATCAACAAATGAAAGTCCTCGTGTGAGTAGTTATTACCTTTGCTTTCTCTTGCATGCGATCCTCCTTCATTTGCTGTACAGAAGTTTTAAAAAAGCTCATAACATCTTTTGGAAACAAGCAGATATTTAACGCATCAAATACTGGGATAAGGAATGGAAAGAGTGCTAGAGGGGAAAGAAAAGAGAAACCGTGGTGAAAATACAAATTTTACCTGGAATGATTACATTTATTCCAAACACTCAGAACAGTAAAAGTTACCAGGATCTCAACCAAGACACTCTCTCTCTCTCTCTCTCTCTCTCTCTCTCTCTCTCTCTCTCTCTCTCTCTCTCTCAGGTTCCAAGCCACTGGCTGGGAAAGGGTGTGTCAATGTATGGCCACTGACATAGAAGTGATATCAATGGCACCTGCTGCACGGTTTCAGGGTTAAATCCCTTGACCTCTCACCCTTGACATGTTGGACTAAGGTCTTTTTGGATAAATCAGGCTTCAGTCCAGTTGCTGCAGTTAATCGTGATGTTCAAGAAAGAGCTTTCACGCTGGAGAGATGGCTCAGAGGCTTAAGTGCTTGCCTTGCAAATGTGAGGCTCTGGGTTCAGTTCCCAGAACCCACGTTAAAATCCAAGTGCAGTGCCTCGCGAATGGCAACATGAGAGATGAAGACAGTGAATTCCTGGAAGCTTAATGTCTAGTGAAGCTTGGTGAAGTTCGCCTACCTACTTGGTGAAGTTCCAGGCCAGTAAGAGAGCCTGCCTCAAACAAAAGGTGGCAGATGCCTGAAGTTGCCCTCCGACCTCTGCATACTTATACATACTCCAGTGCATACACCCATACACCCATATACTCCAGTGCACCTACCCACCCACCCATGAACACAGACACAAATGATGATGATAATGATGATGATGATGATGATAACATTAACCAAAAACACACAAAAAATGAAGAAAACCTTATAAGATAGAGACAAAACAATATCCAGAAGGGTATTTGTGGGTATTGAGGAAAAACTGATGCCGTATGACAATACTTTATAGCATGTACCACTAAAAGAGAAGGAAAAACACACTTTAGGCAGAGAGAGAGTGGATACTACTGACCAAAGTGCAAACTAATAAAATAAAAAACATGGAGGAAATCAATGAAAACAAAAGATTCTTCTTTGAAAATGTCTTCAGAGTTGGCAAAATGTTAGCTGGGATTGTTCTAGAATTAGAGTGATAGCTCAGATTACTAGCATGCATAGTGAAGTGGGAGGAGAATAATGTTATGGAAAACACAAGGGCATATAAAGGAATCCCACTAGTAATTGAGCGACTAGGACAATAGCCTCAATTATACATCTGAGCCAGAATGTACAAATTCCTAGAAATACACAAATTGTAGAAACTGACTCAAAAAGAAATGCATACAATGCATAATAGACTGGTGACATAATGAGAAGTTATTTGTTGCAAAGCAAGCACACAGAGATCCATAGCATTCCTCACAATCTAGAGAAAATTGAAAACTATGACAAGAGGAGATTATCGGATCAATGTGTTCCGGTATCATACTTAATCTTACCTCCTCCTATCTAGCCTTAAGTACAGAATTTAAAGTGCTGCTGATTTTTTAAAAAATGCTATCAACAAGGAAAGCCTAAAATCAGGAGGTTTCAATGATGACTTTTGCTAAATATTTAAAGAAAAGCATATGCCATTTCTTCCCAAATATGTCCAAAATATAGAAAGGACATGAAAACATCTCCAAAATTTTCCATAAGATGTGTGGTACCCTAACACTGAGACCAGATGAATATCTCACAGGAAAAGAAATCTACAAACTAACATCACTTGTAAGTGTGGTTGCAAGATTTTCAACACGATATTAGATACTAAATCAAGTGACTATAAGAAGAGTTATATTACCCTAACTCGGTAGGATTCATCTCAAGGATGCTCTGCTGTATAACTGAGTATATCAATGCAAATGAAAATGAGCAAAACAGATGAACAGATGAAAAAAACATCAAAGCCAACACTCTTTTGTGATTAAAGACATGTCCTTAATTAGTTCAGCACATTATATTAGATATTACTATACAACTCAGGACTTCCCCTTGAGTATACATCAAAAAACAACTGAAAACGTGTTGAAACACAAACTTGCATAATATTCATAGCAAGGCCAGGTAGTGGTGGTGAACACCTTTAATCCCAGCACTTAAGAGGCAGAAGCAGGTGGATTTCTGCGAGTTCAAGGCCAGCCTGGTCTGCAAAGCAAGTCCAGGCCAGGCTCTAAAGCTACACAGAGAAGCCCTGTCTCGAAAAACAAAAAGAATATTCATAACAGCACTGTTTCACAACAGCCAAAAAGGTCAAAACATTCCAAATATCCATCAGTTACAGACAGAACATGACATGTCCATAAGATGGAATATAATTCTGTCATAGAAAAAATGAAATACTAATACACACTTAAGATGCATGAACTTTTAAAACATACTAATTTGAAAGTGAGATACAAAAGGTGACATTATACAGTTCTATTTATATGAAGTGTCCAGAATAGGCAAATCTGTGCAGTTAGAAAATAGACTTACTTGTTGTTTATGCCTCTGAGAGGTAAGGAGTTAGTCATTAAAAGTACAGAGTTTCTGAGATGACAAAAATGTTCCACAGCTGACAACAGTGATAGCTGAAAATATTTTAAATATACTGAAAATCATCTTTTGGCCTGTTTAAGTGGACTACTGACAACATATGCAGATTATATTTCACTACACTGTTACTTAAAAAGACAGAAAGAATGAAACATTAGGTCACATACTCACTGTGATGAACAATGGATCAAAGATGTCAACTTTTAAGATCTTCTTTATTTTTTTCCACAAAAGGATCCTGTGGATTGTTGAGGGAATCAACATTCACACCAAATGATGTGGCAGTGATCACATCCATGCTGTAGGCCCCAAAAATGCTGAGGACAGAGAGAAATGGAAATTAACAGCTACACCTCTTCCTACTCTGCCTAAGACACATAAGGTGTGAAGTAGTAAATTCAGTCCAGCCAAGATAATCAGAGTGCCACACAGAAACCCTTCCTATGATGCCCTTGTTCCGACCATACTCAATTGTGAGAAGTTTTTCAGGTGACAGTGTTGTACCTGTCTTTGTGCTGTGGGATGGCATGGATACCACGATGGTTAGTTTTAATTATCAAAATAACATAATCTAGAAATCCCTGGGAAGAAACTCTTAAGGAGGAATTGTTTATACCAAGTTGGACAGGCGTGTTGCCTTGATTGTGTTAATGGATGTGGGAATACATGATCCACATTATCATTCCCTAGATGTGGTGGTCTGAATGTAATTGGCCGCCAATAAGCTCATAAGGAGTGGCACTTTTAGGAGGTGTACCTTTGTTGAAGTAGGTGCAGCCTTGTTGGAGGAAGTGTGTCACTGAGGTCTCCTATGCTCAAGATTCCACCCAGTGTCCGAGTTCACTTCCTGTTGCCTGTGCAAGATGTAGAACTCTCAGCTACCTCTCTACCACCATATCTACCTGCACACCACCATGTCCCACCTTGATGATAATAGACTGACTCTCTGAACTGTAAGCCACCCAGTTAAATGTTTTCCTTTATAAGAGTTGTCGTGGCACTTTGCACAGCCTTGGTGCAGGGAGGAGGGGCTTGGACCTGCCTCAACTTACTGTACCAGGCTCTGCTGACTCCCCATGGGAGACCTTACCTTGGAGGAGATGGGAATAGAGGGTGCTCTCAGGGGGGAAGGCTGGGGGTAGGAAGAGGGAGGACAGGGGAATCTGAGGTTGATATGTAAAATGAATAGAAACTCTCATAATAAAAAAAATAAAGAAAAAAGTTGTTATGGTCATGGCATCTCTTCACAGCAATGGAAACCCTAAGACACTGGGTTCAGTCCTGAGCTTTGTAAGTATGGGAAAGATAAGCTAAATATTAAGCTTGTGTGTACTCATTTTACATTGTTCTTCACTGTGGACATCAGTTCTCTCCCTCTACCATGTGGCTCCCAGGGATCTAGTCAAGTTAGCGCTTTGGTGGCTGGTGCCTTTACCCACTGAACTGTCTTGCCAGACCAAGGAAAGATTTACTGTTTCATTGATAGTCTCAAAAAGTTTATGATGGAATATAAATTGTTTGACATTTTAACTTTCCTGGTACACACACAGCATCCGAGTACTTTCTCCATCTTTTCTACTGAATCAACACTAACAGGTTTGTTTAGATAATGTCCTTTCTTTCTAAATTATCTTTTTTTTTCTAGAATTTAAAAAATGACAGTTGAGTAGATGACTTAATAATGGATCCTGTATACAGAGGTGAGACTTGTTCTCTGTAAGTCATCCTACCTTCTTATAGGAGACAACCCTTTGTAGGCTGGCCCATTATAAGCCCATCCTAATACTGCTACAAGGATGTCTCCAGTTTCCTCTGGTCTCAAACTTCAGTAGTAGTCTGAACTGTTGTAATCAGTTGAAACACCATACAACTCACTTTCTACTGGTCCTGGAGTAACCTAACAATGGACACTTCAACTCCACAGCTGGCAGTTATGGAGTCTCCTAGCATTATTGTTATGATTTGAATGTGCAATATTCCCCCAGAGGATCATGCATTTGAACACTTGGTCCCTGGCTAGTGGCACTCTCTGTAAAAAAAATGTGGAAACCTGGAGGTAGAGCCTCATTAGAAGAAGCAAGTCATTTTGGGCAGGCCTTGAGTCTCTATAGTCTGGCCATACTTCCTTCGTCCTGATCGTAGATACAGTGTGATCCGCTAGCCTCCTGCTCATGCCGCCATGTCTTCATGCTGTGACGTACTGTATCCCCCTAGAACTGTAAGGCAACATGAAGCCTTTCTTCCTTCAGTTGCTTTTGTCAGGGTCTTTTGTCACAGCAACAGAAAAAGAACTCACACAACAACCCAGCCCCCAATGACCATGCCAGCACTCACTCTTTCATGGAGATGGAATTCCCATTCTCTGATCCATGCCTCATATTTCTCACCAACACATCTGCATACTGGTTAATGATGGGGAGCATCTATGCACAAAACAAAACACCATTGTAGCTTAAGTTTTTCTGCCTGGCCCACAGTCAGGACAAATCTCTCTCACCTGCCAGTCCCACAGCCACTCAGACCCGACCAAGTAAACACAGAGATTTATATTGCTTACAAACTGTATGGCCATGGTAGGCTTCTTGCTAACTGTTCTTGCAGCTTAAATTAATCCATTTCTATAAATCTATACCTTGCCACATGGCTCGTGGCTTACCGGCATCTTCACATGCTGTTTGTCATCGTGGCGGCTGGCAGTGTCTCTCTGACTCAGCCTTCCACTTCCCAGCTTTATTCTCCTCCTTGTCCTGCCTACACTTCCTGCCTAGCCAATGGCCAATCAGTGTTTTATTTATTGACTAATCAGCAACACATGTGACATACAGAACATCCCACAGCACACCATCTATAGTGAGCTGAGGGGCCTCAGTTCCCAGTAGACACAGCTTCCCCAAGGACAAAGCAAGAAGTCCCATTAACACAAAGAGACATTCTTAGGAAGTTTCAACTCAGAGGACACTGCTTGGAAAAGAACTGTGATCTTCCACTCTACTTGTCCCCATATCTGTTCCTCATGTTTCCAATGACAAACTTATTATTACTTCATTACCTCCTTGAGCTTTCCACTGGTGAAGGTTGGAGACAGCAATGCTCGAATTCTCTTCCATTCCTCGTTCTCAGCGATGGAGATGGCTTTTTTCAAAATTCCCGATGGACCAAATACCTAGAATCCAAAGCAAAAGAGATGTTGCCCTATATAGATTTGGAGAACAGCCAGGTTGTGGTGAAATGTTAACAGGCATCATTTACATACAAATTGTTTATAACTATGTCATTGAATGGCACAGGAAATGTGTGTTTCAAATGCCTTACTCTCTGGGAGGCTAGAGGTAGAGAAATTCACTCTGTAGCCCAACTTAGACTCACACATTTTCTTCTACTGACCTAACCTCCTGAATAGTTATACCACCACCAGGCCAGATTGTCTGAATCTTAAAGACAAAAAAGCTGTAATGTCCCTTTTCTCCTCTGAGCCCGTCCCTCCCACCCATAATTCTTCATTTGATATTAGCTCACCTCCTCCAGGAAGTTTCCCAGCAGCCTGGGAAGGCATTCCTTCCCAGTTGTGGAGGTCTGATAAAGGTAGGCTTGAGTTGATTGATGTATCAATATGCATGCATTTTAATATTATGCCTAGCTCTACTAATAATATGTAATTAATAAATGCAATGAAAAATTTTAAGTGTATGTGTTGTATGGAAAGTCACAAGAGCAGCAGCTAAAATTGAGCCCAACTGTGGAAGAATAAAGTTTATCTCCTTTAAAAGTAAATGCACACTCAACATTCTGTTCAACATTGTACTGGAGTGAAGAAAAAAATAAAACAAAAAGTATATAGAAAGAAAAAACTTCCCTATTTTTTATTAAATTAAGGTCAAGATAGAGAATTCATGGAAGATGTAAACAAATATCTAGAACTTACAAATGAGTCAATTTGCAAAAATTAAGGCACACTGGTAAGTGAGGAATGTGCAAAACTACATTAAATACACAATGACTTTCACAATCATTCCAAAGAAAATGAAATACTTTAGGTATGAATCTAACAAAATCTAACAACAGCAATAAAAATGCTCATTTAAAAAAATCAATGAAAATTTGAAGGAATGAAGAAATGTCAAGAATTCACAGATCAAAACAATCTGCTGGGGAGACGGCTCCGAGGGTAGGAGGGCTTGTTCTTTAAGCATGAGGACCTGGGTTTGAATTTGCAACAGCCACATTTTAAAACATTTTATGGCCAAGAGTGCCTGTAACCTGGTGTTGGGGGAATGGAGACAGGCAGATACCAATAGCTTACTGACCCACCAGACTAGCCAAAACAGCAGAGTAGAACAGTAGAACACGTAACATCCTCCTTGGGGCCTCTGCAGGTTCACACAGGCACACACACGTACACACACATTTATACAACTCTCACAAATGCAAGATTGAGAATCCTAAAATATTGTGCTATAGACATGCATACACACACACACACACACACACACACACACACACACACAAAATGGAGTCTTATTCAGCCATAAAGAGGAACAAAATTATATCATTTACAGGAAAATAGATGGAACCAAAGATCACATTAAGTGAAGACAAATTCAGGAACACGAATATCACCTATCAGTGTCGATAATAGTTTTTTTTAAACTATGTTCATACAACAAAATATTATAGGGACTGGAGAGAGGGGTCAGCACTTAAGACCCCTCAGTGCAGGGGGAGGGGCTTGGACCTGCCTCAGCTGAATGTATCAGGCTCTGCTTGACACCCCATGGGAGGCCTTATTTTCTTGTAGGAGGGAATGGGGGGTGGATTAGGGGGGAAGGCTGGAGGGGGTGGGAGGAGGAAAGAGAGGGGAATCTGTGATTGGTATGTAAAATGAATGAAAAAAATCTTAACTAAAAAAAAAAGAAGACTTGCTGCTCTTGCAGAGGACTGGAGTTTGGTCCTCGACACACTTCAGCTGCCTCATAAATACCAATAACTACGGCTGTAAAGGATCTGTGCCCTCTTTTGGCCTCTGTGGGCACCTACACACATGTGCACATGCACACACGGAGAGAAACACATACAAACATATACACAAAATAACTATTTAAAAAATAAAAAAGTCACAAGAAAGCCCACTGTTTTTGTACAATAAATATATGCCAATGCTGTAGAAAATAAAGATAAAATGTTTCCAACTAAAAAAAGAAAATACAAGCTGTGTGTGGCAACTCTAATAGACAAGGATGTGGGAACCTCGAGGTGAAGGAACAGTTCTGTACCTTGGCTGTTGATGGTTATACATAGGTGCACCAATAAACATGCATGGAGTTACATACCCTTGGGCGCACACACTACAAAATAAAGAGATGTAAGATTGGTACTGAATAAAATGTATGGGTTATACAAATTTCCTGTCACAGAAGCATACTAAATTTATAGTTATGTAAAATATCACCATTGAGACAAACAAGATGAGGAACATATGGACCATTGTTATGTATTTTGGGCCAATGCCCTATGAAATTATAATTATTTCATGATAAAAAACTAACATATTGCCAGGTGGTGGTGGCTCACACCTTTAGTCCCAGCACTTGGGAGGCAGATGCAGGTGGTTCTCTGTAAAAACAAAGCAAGTTCCAGGACAGCCAGAGCTGTTATACAGAAAAACCTTTTCAAAAAAAAATTAAAAAAAAAAAAACCACTAACGTATAAAAACATAGGATCTGAGTTTGAATATCAAGCACATATTTAAAAAGCTGGACATGGCCCTGTGCATCTATAACCTCAGCTCTGTGAGGGACAGAAACTGGAGAATTGCCAGTGCTTACTGACTGACAGTCTGGCTCCAGGTTCAGTGAGAGACCCTGTCTCAAGGGAATAAGGCAGATAGAGCAGGACATCCAACATCCTTCTCCGACTTCCATATGTGTGTAGGTATGTACATGGGCACGCATATGCATATCCCTATGCACATGCACGTAAACACTCATGCCTCAAAAAGACCCTAATATATAAATAAATAGAGAATAGGCACCTACCCGACGATTTGTGAAGGTAGAATAACATTCCTTCACCAACACTGTTTTGATCATGTCTGGATCCGTGATAGCTAACACAGGCTGTCGGCCCTCATAAAACCTGCAAAGCAAAGAGGATTAAACCCAGCCATCTAGATTTGATAGTTGGAGGCATGCCAAGGAATCCAGAATCTGATCCAGATGTTATATAACCAACACCTTAGTTATGCAACATGAGCACCTAGTTCAAGTGAGGGATTCTGACCATAGGTCACTGGCATCTCATGAAACGAAGTGTAACGTAGGACATTCAGGGAGGGGCAAACACAAAATAGCTCTACACAGAAATCATAATTAGAACTAAATTGGAGCATGTGTTACCTGGATGGTGCCTACATGAATATTACCCATGTACTATTTTTTATAATTTTGCATAATCAAAATATTAGAATACCAAAAAAGATATGAAGTGAATGGAAAATTGAAAGTAAGTAACTTAAGTTCAAAATAGTGGAATATCCAGACACTGGACTGAAACTCAGGTGAACCATTCCTGAACCGTCAAGTCCTGGAGAAAAATCAAAATATGCGACTTTCTCCACCAAAATCTGTCTGTGAAGCACAACACTGGCAGACATATGGGATCTTTGGTAGGAAAAGCCCTCCAAAATCTTCGTAATACATAGCTTACACTCCTGTGGGCTTTGACATTTCCCGTCTTCCCAATGGAAGTTGCCATAATACTTACCCCCACATTTTCCCATATTTTCTATGACATTGTTTGTCAAATTCCCAGAAGCCCTGGAAAGAGAAAGAAAATAAAAATCCATAACTATTTTAAATATACTCTTCTCACCTCTAGTTGGGGCACAAATGATTTGGATCTTACAAAATCAGGTTTACTGTCTACCCCTAGACAGCAGTGAGAGGGGCATTGTTATTTGTAGCTGTCGGAGTGGAAAGGAGATTAAATTGCTAGAGGTATTTGAAATGGGGATATTAAAGTTTCCCGAATTTTCTCCCAACATTGCAAATGAACAAAAGCTCACCCTTGATTGTAAATAATTGCCTATGCTTGGCCACTTACCCTTCGCTACAAATAACAGCTAACAACATGTCTCTAAAGATTTCGCTTCTCCACATGCTGTCCCTAAAATCCCAAGACTCTCTGAACTGTTCCCTCCATAGACACAATGGAGAAACAGAAGCTAAGGGAATGCCAGTGAGATCCACTAAACTCCTTACCCAGCATCTTTTTCATTTATTTCATGCCTCTTTCCTTAGAAGACTAACAGAATTGTGACAGTGAAGAGACCAGTGGCCTCCTTTAATTTAGAGCATTTAGTCTCCAGCAAGTTTCTGAGTGAGAAGGCAAGTGAATAAGAATGATAATGAGTGGGCTGAAGAGATGGCACAGTGGTTAAGAGCATTGCCTGATGTGTCAGAGGACCAGGGTTCAATTCCCAGCACCCACATAGCAGCTATCTGTAATTCCAGTTCTAGGGGGACACCTTTGTGGGCACCCAGAACTCATACACAGACTTGTATGCAGGCAAAATACCCATACACCAAAAAAAAATATTTTTAAAAAAATAACAAAGGGAGTTTGCCTTTATGGCTCCCTGGCAACATGGAAAAATGGGGAGAGGCCACCTCTACACAGAACACAGCAAAGGAAAGTACTTTCTCCTCTACACACAATGTTGGAAATGAAATACTGGCAATGAGTCTCTGACACTTCAAAAGAAAACTTCTGCTAAGTTTCAGTTATAAGTTCTAATTATGCAAATAAAAATTCCAGAAGCATGGCTGTCCCTTGCTAGAATCTGCACTGGGAACAAAGGACATTGCCCTTGGAAGATCACAAGTCTGAACATCAAGTCCTCAGCATGAGTGTTGATATGTCAAAGGTATGAGCTGATGAACTGCGCTAAACCGGAATTTCCAAAGACTAACAGCAAGGCCTTCAAGAAGCTGATCTTGTCTCAGATGGAAGCCAAACATAGTTTCTGAAATGCTACCTCAGTTCTACTCAAGATCTTGTCTTTTTATTGATGGACCTTAGCCAATCTTGGCAAACACAAGAAGAAAGATAGGGAGCCCAGTGAACACTTACCTTCTTGTGGTAAGCAAAAATTGAACCCAAGAATGGCAGAGGCTTGGGCCCAGGAATTCCCAACTTTTTAAAAATCCCATGTGAATGGGTTCCATACCTATGAAGTGAAAGAGAAAACTAGTACATTGGGATTGTCATTGTATGCTATAGTGGCTCACCAGTTGTGGATACAGACACTATAAAATTCAAACAAGGGAGGCAACATGTAGGCAACAAATAACAAAAACTCCAACAACAATAATTATTTTTAGTCTTCACATCTTCTCCATGGGACTCAGCAAGTGTATCTGAGAGTTTTCTCTTGAGAGAGGAGGCATATTCTCCACTTCCTTGTAACTCATACCTGAAGGTATTTCATTTCATCACTGCCCCATCCTCTTCCTTATCCACCTGTACTAAGGGATTCACACGACCAGACAGACGGGTATAGGAAACACTGATGAATTTTTTGAAACCTAATAAGCAAGTTTATTTCAAAGCATACATGCGATCTATACCACGTATTTGTTTATGCATTAGGTTCCCATTCCTGGCACTATCATAAACAAATGAGTAAATACATCAGTTGTCACAAATATTGAAAGCAACAACCCCATTTTAACTTTTTGAAGGAAGGTTCTGGGATATCTAGAGCTGAATAGAAAGAAGGAAATGAAACATTTCCATTAATTGTAAAATATTATCAGATGGAAAAGATGTTGCACAATACTTTAAATACTTACCTATTGCTTTAAAGATAAATAAAAATAAAACCACATTTGAATTTTTCATTTTCACATCATTATGAATGTCTAACTTTCCTTAGAGTAAAATGGTGACAGAAGTCACAGACTCATAGTTTCTCTCTCTCTCTCTCTCTCTCTCTCTCTCTCTCTCTCTCTCTGTCACACATACACACACATGCATGCACGCACTCACGCACACACACACACACACACACTCACACAGAAAAAGAGACAGAGACAGAGACAGAGACAGAGAGAGAGAGAGAGAGAAAAAAACAGTGGTTCTCAACCTTCCTAATGTTGCAACCCTTTAATACAGTTCCTCATGTGGTGGTGACCCAACTGAGCAGACATATTGGAAGTAGATATTCGTCCAGTAATGTTCTCACTAACCATCACTGCATATCCATTCCCAGAGGCATCCATAAAGACAGTCCTTGCATTATTAAGAGGGCTTTGTTTTACTACCCTGGGAAAAATAAATGAACAAACCTTAAAACTTTCAATAAGTTTATGCTTAGGATAATGATTATCTGTCTGGCCACAAAAGGTACAGAGAAACAAACACCAAGATTCATGTTCCTTTTGCAAAGTGTCTAACATTTCCTGTACATAAGGCAATACAAGATTGTCAAACATCTTTCCAAAGGTAGTCAAACTGAGTTCCTTAGCTTTCCACAATAGTTGAATAACCAATTCATAATAAGGATTCAATACCTTAGTAGGTGAAGCAGACAGATGAACCCAATAAATAGGCCCAGTCTGCCAAAACACTCCAGTGGGAGAAAATTTGGAAGGCAAGACTAGTAATTGTAAAGGCCGGCCATAATCTATCTGCTGAACATGTAAATCTAATAAAGCCTGTTCTACTTGAGCCAATGCTGCTTTTGCTTCTGGGGTTAATTCCCATAATGATGTAGGTGAAGAATCTCCTTTAAGAATATCATAAAGAGGCTTTAGATCTCCAGTAGTTATCTGAAATGTAGGTCTAAGCCATTGAATTTCTCCTAAAAATTGCTGCCATTGATGCAAGGTTTGTAATTCTGAAATTTTAAATTGTAACTTTTGAGGAGCAATACCTACTTGCTGAATAGTATAACCAAGATACTGATATGGCATTTTCTGTTGCACCTTTTCAGGTGCTATAACTAGTCCAGTACTGGCAAGTGCTTGTTGTAAATCTGCATAGGTTTGCAGCACTTGTTCTTGTGTGCGTGCAGCCAGTAAAATATCATCCACATAATGTATGATATATGTCTCTGGATATTTGTTCCTTATGGGAGATAAGGCTTCTGCAACATACATTTGACACATACTAGGACTGTAAGCCAACTGCTTAATAACGGGCATAGCCTGATCAGAGTCCCCAAATATCTTTCCAGCTAGTTGTAACAAGCGTGAGACAAAGTCAGCATATGGCTCAGAAGGGCCCTGCAGCACTTTTGATATCTGTTCTCCTGCAGCTACATTAGGTAGTGATTTCCAGGCTTGCACTGCGGCAGCAGCTATTTGAGCATAGGTACCGAGATCATATAAAATCTGTTGTTGAAGGTTAGCATACTGTCTTGATCCCGTGAGCATGTCATAATTTCTCTGGGGTTGTCCAGCTCGAGCATTTATGTAAGCCAGTTCTAAGCATTTCTCATGATTTTCACTTTTCCATAGTAAATAATCATCCCCAGATAACACAGCTCGGCACAATCGCTGCCAATCACTTGGCATCAAATGATTAGCGGAAAATGATTCAAACAGAGTCACAGTGAATGGAGCCTGTGGTCCATAACTGCTCACTGCCTCCTTCAACTGCTTCATCTCTTTGAAAGTTAAAAGAACATGCTCCCGGACCACCTGTCCAGCTTGATTCTGAGTTTCAGTTACTGGATATGTTTCATGCCACATCACCCCCTTTTTTTTGCCTATATCTGTCCTCTGATTCTTTTTCCTCCCCTATCCAATGAGGATTTCTTGGCAGGGGCCGAGACAACAGAGGCATAGAAGGTGCTGACTGTGCTTTCATTTTTGCACGACACAACTTCTGTTGTAGTTCCTCTATCTCTTTTTCTAGCTGCTCTTCCTCCTCTACTAAATCTGAGACAGAGGCAAGATCATCGTCTTCTTCCTCATCCATTAAATCTTTCACAAATATCCTTATACACTCTTTACAGGGGACCTCGACCTCTTCCTTTTCCCCTTTCAAAGATTCATTCATCTCGGCCTCCTGAGCGTTAGCAAATGCTTGCTCACACTCTGAAAGTTGCTCTTTCACTTTCACTTTATCAGTCAGAAGAGCATCTTTCACAACTCTCCATAGAGAGCTGTAGGAAATTTATCTGTCAAACCTCCTCCCGTCAGAAACCAAGAACTTGCTTCAGCTATGGTGTCCGCAAATGTGAGTGCGGTGCTAGACTTAATTCCTGTTCCTTGCTTACTTGACTTAATTCCTGTTCCTCAGTGGCCAACTGAGCTTTTGCAGTAGAATTACCCATGGTACGTACCAATGTTCCAGACCTCTACCCCTCCTTTTAGGGTAAGCTTCGTTCGCTTACCCCTTTCCAGATCTCAGTGGGACCTCCACTTGCCACGACACGCGCAGCTGGAGCACGAAATCTGATGAAGGACACTGAGGTTAAACAGCACTCTAGACACCCAGTTTCAGTTCATCAGGGAAGCAGCTCTCTTTATTCATACCAACATGGGCTTATATGCACCTCTAACAGCAGGGGTCAAGGAATGGTTACTCTGTATCCAGAGGCAAGCCGGACACTGTTTTCCAAACAGGAAAAACCACAGGGGAACTGATCCCCAGCACCCTCTGGAACCCAACTGCACATTTTTCACACAAACAACTTAACTGGGACAGGACAAAAAAAGGGCATTTAAAATGAAGGCAGCAAATTTACTGCTGCTGACATTTGATTTCCAAATAGAATCAGGAAGGATTCAAATTTCAGGTAATTGAAGTAAGTTGTGAAAATTTAGGAGAAAGGAATCTAGACATGGTAGCTTTTAAGGCCAAAACTCAGGAGGTAGATACAGGCAGATCTCTGAGTTGAGGCCATGCTGGACAGCAGAGAAGCCCTGTCTCAAAAGCAAACAATCATTTAGTATAATGCCGGGCGGTGGTGCCGGCGCACGCCTGTAATCCCAGTACTCGGGAGGCAGAGCCAGGCGGATCTCTGTGAGTTCGAGGCCAGCCTGGGCTACCAAGTGAGTTCCAGGAAAGGCACAAAGCTACACAGAGAAACCCTGTCTCGAAAAAACCAAAAAAAAAAAAAAAAAAAAAAAAAAAGCAAACAATCAAAAAGTTAGGAGAGAGGCTGAGAGATGGCTCAGCAGTTCAGAGCACTGCCTGCCCTCCTGGAGGACCTGGATTCCACTCCCAGCACCTATATGATGAATCATAACTACCTATAATTGAAAAGCACGATTAAACATGAACGCATACAGTTTGCTACTGTCTGTTACCCTAACACTAACCTCAACCTAAATATCCCTAAGGCCATCTAAGCATGGCCTTTTCTATACTGACATGTACCTAGGCACTTTGTAAGTGGGTCCTCTGTGTGCCCTTGTGTGGGTATGAGGACATGGGCACAGTGCCTTTTTGTTCCTTCACCTCTGGTGACAGTGGTATGGGGTTTCTCAGGTATAGGGAATCTGTGATCATATACAAAAGATGACACACTAGAAAATCAACACCAGAATGATCTACAGGGAGGAGGTTTTGAACAGTGGGAAGACCCTAAGAGAAAATTACTTTTTTCCTGGAATGCATGTGGTATAGAGGTAATGGTTGGGAAACCTCTTCTGCTTTCTTGAAGTTGAGGGTCTGGCTGGAGCCAGGCTTCCCAGGTCAGTGTGTGGCATGGGCATATGGACACCACTGTGTCCCATTGTACACATGGAAAGGCAGGAGAGAAGATGGCAGCCCTGGTCAGCCCTAGAGAAAGCCTATGTGGAGGAAGTGCTGACTGGAGGGCCCCAGGAAGTGACCTCACTTCCTTAGTATTATTACAGATGGAACTCAGGCTCCTGGTTACCAGGTAACCAGCCATCAACAGCAGCCTCAACTCACTCACTTCTCTGGAGGCACTAGAAGAGCAAGGATGTTCTCTTGCTTCAGGTGTTTTGGTTGTTCACGCCGCCAAAAACCAAAGCTTCCTGGCCGGTTCCGACGTGTGCTGCGAAGTATTTGTGCACACCTCTGTCTATTTTCCTGTAGGAAAAATGAGGTAACACAGGCCAGCCTGCAGCCAGGAGACTTTTTGGTCCCCCTGATCCACTGCAGTTCCTGAATGGGTCTGTGTTCCTGTGAGAACACTGAGAAACGTCTTTTATGCTCGCTTTTCACTTCAGTGTGTGGTAATGGGTTGTTATTGTCTCTGAGATTTCACATTTAAACCCTCCTTCCTTCCTTGGTCTTTCCTCAGGATGACAGGATTCAGGAAGACGGCCCCATATTTGATCCACGGAGCCCAACCTATATGCAAGACGTTATCAATCATATACCAAAAGCCTATAAGGATGGGAATTACCTATTTATAGGTATAATATTGACTATCTACCATAGGTTTGTGACCACCTGGGAGATGCTGGACTTAATTATGGACACGTGAGTGGCTACACACAAGTCAGGCTCTCAAGCCTCCTGTTTGGTTTTAGAATGTCTCTACCCTTCTCTGGGACTGTATGCTCTCACAGAACAAGTATTATTGTATCATTGGTCCTGGGCCTGGACCTTCAAGATGACATGGCCAGAGATAGGGGTAGGGGAGACAACACTAGATTGTCATTCACTTTTCCCAAGAAGTGTCAAACACTATCCTTTCTTATCCTTTGAACAGAGCCTTTTTCCCATTTGTATAAAAGCTTCTAGACACTATCTAGGTTTGATGGGACTAACAGAAGCAGATAAGGGTCCCTGGGGCCACCCAAGAAATCCTGTAACAACAACAACAACAACAACAAAAAAAACCAAGAAGGAGAAGCTTAGGTTACCCATTGTGTGACAATCCTTGAGAGCTGTGACCAGAGGCTCTTTCCCAGACCCTAACCATGGAAGTCAGAACATTGCAAGGAGCCCTGAGGACCCTCATCCCCTTCCTGGCTTCTATTTCTCTACCTGATTCATGTAGCTCCTTCTAGATCCCTTGGTGGGTTGGGGACACATGGCCTTAGTGGTGACACCCTCATGAAATGCCACAGGTATGGACCTTTGCAGCCAGACTGTATGGAGGATCAGGAAAAAAGGAAGTGAGTTGGCTTGGGTGACGAGGGAGGTAAGAGCCCCTCTACACAGTGGGATGTCTGGGGTGGCTAGGGTTGAGGACTGAGCTGTTACCAGTCACCCTGCTCTTGGGATTCCCACTAGAGGGATGGTACCAGAGACTTCACGTGCAGGTGGAGAAAAACAGAAATAAATCTCCATTGATCTCCTTGGTCCTGAGGAGCACAGGGATTGACGGAAGCTAAAGGGCCCTAGGGGAAACCATCCCCACTACAGCCCAGCCCAGTCTGCCCAGTCCCTCCTCCAAGGGACAGAAAGTGTCTCGAGCCCTGTCCATACAGCTCTACACTCCTGACCACCATGCCCAGCAGCACATGGGCTGGGCAGCCTTTTCCTCATCTAAGGGACACTGCTGTGCTGGTGAAGTGAGGCCAGGCTTCTGACTCTACTTCCCTCCAACCTGGTCCTCCCTGCAGTGCCTTGTTATCCTTCCTATCGATATGGACGTCAAAACAACCCCAGGACTTCAGGTCTCCAAACCTTGCCGTGGCCAAGAGGCTCGTGAAATATCTATGGCCCGATGAGCCTGCAAAAGACTTCACTCTCCAAGGGGAGGCGCTGGAGGAGCAGGACTGTAAAATGGGTGAGGAGGCCTGGGGTAGGTTCCTAGGAAGGCTGAGGTAATTTCGATGATGGGTTATACCAGGGAATTGTCCAGATATCCCGCCTGGAACCAGAGCTGGACACCTGTCGGGTGAGATGTCCTGTTGTGGGGAGAGGGGACTGGGGATTTTCTGACATGAACAGACCTTGTGTAACCAGCAAGGCCATCTCTGGGAAGCTCACCCCATCATGGAAACTTCTAGGGCACTTCCACTAATGGTTCATCTCTTTCTACCTTAGATGATGGACTCCTCAGGGAAGTTAATACAGAGGCACCCATGCAGGATGCATTAGGGATGGTGGAGACTCTACATGTGGGACCAACTTCTGTGGCAGAGCCCCGGGAATTTCTGAAAACCCAAGATGACACAGACCTGGCCCTTGGGGAACCAACCGTGCCAGAAGCTGGACCAGTACCACTTCAAACTTCAGACCAGCCTCTGCCCACTGATGCACAGCCACCTCTAGAAGTGGCTGCAGATGTTCCAGATGCTGGGCGGCTCTTTCTAGTTTCTGTTGTGCAACTGGGTGCACCAGAGCCCTTTTTCCCTCTGCCTGATGTTGACATAGATTGAGATTGTTTATGACCTGCCGAGTTCCACCCAGGACCAGCTGTCCTTCCCGTCTTTAGAGAAAGTATCTCCTTTCGTTGTGTTTAAAACTTTTTATTGTTGTTTTCAAAGTTAATATTAATATTGCCTTTAATTATATTTCATTATTTTTCCTTGTTTTTTCAATATTAATATGTATTAATAAACATTAAGTATGCCTAGTTCTCTCATTGTTTTCATGTTAATATCACCTTTAATTTTGTTTATTTCTTTTTTATTAATGGTTTCATTGTTAATATTTCCTTTAATTTTCTTTAGTACTTTTTTCAATGTTAATATTGCCTTTAATTATGCTTAATTCTTTTTATTGTTGTGTTCATTGTTAATATTGCCTTTCATTTTGTTTAATTCTTTTTATTGTTCTTTTCACTCTCAATATCTCTTTAAATTTTGTCTAATTTTTTTTTATTGTTGTTTTCATTTTTAGTATCTCCTTGAATTTTGTTTAAATTTTTTAGGGCATGATCATTTATTTGTTACCCTTAAAGACTTATTTCTGACTGGACTCAGACTCACAAGTAAAAGCTCTGAGAGGACAGCCTACGTCTCTTGGCGATCTGGTCCTGGCGCTTTACTTGGGCGTCCTTCATTCTCTTGCCAAAAGTTCATCACATTCTGCAGCCTTCTCCTTGTTTTCCTTTGTCTGTTGTTTCTTTAGAGCAGCAATATGACAGCCTTTGTGTTGCAGGACATGAGGAGTGACAGGATGCTGAATCTTGAGTGCTTTGGTCCTGGGCTTTTTCTTGGTTTAATGGCTTTCTGACCATGTATTTTTGGCGGACATCATCTTCCTTAAAGAGATTAAAAAGCTTTCAGATTCTGCTAGCTCTTTAAGGTCCCAAGTGACGAGGCACAGTAGTATCTGTCCATCCAGGAATATCCTCCTCTCCTTTTTTTTTTTTTTTTTTTCTTCCAATAACCAAATTAGGAACACTGAAATTGGCTTCCATGATGCATCCTCAAACAGACTTGTGCTTCCTCTCTCCGTTCTCCTTGGTCTATAACAAGAATGGCCCTTACTCAACAGCAGGTGCACGCTGCCATGGGTCAAAATGCCTTGCTTCATGGGAAAACTTTTTCATTCCTGCCAATGATTCGGACCACATACCCCTTCCACTCTTCACCCAGAGCATCAGCAGCTACTTCTGTGGCCATGGGCTTCTCACAGAACATACGAAGCTTGTGTTCATCATCCACTTCAATGAGTTTCTGACAGCTGGTGGCAGGGAAGGAGACATTCAGCTTCATCTTGACACAGCCAACCGCCTAGGAGGTGCCACAAAAAAAGAGCTGTTTAACTCCTTTTTATGGTGTTCTCAATGTGGGTTGTTATTTAGACTTTAATATTAATAAAAATTTGTTTACTCATGTTATGGTTCAGGGGCATCATGTCTATTCCCCATGTGCTACAATTTACTCATGTCTACCTGTGTATGGCAACTCTGAGACAAACATGTGGATCATGGAAGGAGAACCCTTGAAGGCCGTCTTAGAAGCAGGGAAAAGCAAGCAGCTCATGTGGCAGAAAAAGGGCAAATACCAACAATGGTGAGGAATATATGATTGTGAACTGGCAGTCTTCTGCTCAGCGGTCTCCCTAACACTTAGGGACATAGATTCTGAGTTCAGATAGAGTAGGGCTCAAGCTCAGAGGTCTTCACTTTCTCCATGGGCTTCTGCTCTGTCAAAATGGTCTGCAGGGCCATGCAGAGAAAAATGATGTCAACTTAACTATAATGGTGCTCCCCATTCTCACCAACCCTGAGCCCAGAGCTGGCCGCATACTCAGAGATCTGCTTGCTTCTGCCTCTTAAAGGCCTGCACCACCACTGCCCAGTCCCTTTTCTTTTCTTAATGTGAGTTTGGGTATTGAACTCATGCTTGCAAGGCAAACATTTCAGTAGCTGAGTTATCATGCCAGTCCATTTGCATTTTGTGTTATATTATTAATTCACATAGCTGCTTAATTAAAAACAAGGTTTATACTCATTATCTCCCCCCCCCGTGTGTGTGTGTGTGTGTGTGTGTGTGTGTGTGTGTGTGTGAGAGAGAGAGAGAGAGAGAGAGAGAGAGAGAGAGAGAGAGAGAGAGAGAGCCTGTGGAATCCAAAAACCAGGAGTCAACATTTCACGAAGCTGGAGTTAGAGGCAGCTGTGAGCCACACTTTAATAAGTGCTGGGAACTGAACTTGGGTCCTCTGCAAGGGTTCTTAACTCTGACATTTGCACAGTTCAGTAGACTATTGTCCTTCCTTTCATAGACAAAGACACTGAGGCTTAGGCGGGAGACTGACTTGTTCTCAAATGCAAACGGCGTAAGCAATGGTTTTCTATTTCAAACCCCTGTGACTAAGAACTGAGAAGATGACAGGGTTGCAGCCATCTTTGAGAAGGGTCAGACTAGGGGCCAGCAGGCCCTGGGAACCCCACCAGGGATGTGCTGCCCCTCCACCCTTAGGCCCTGGGAACCCACCAGGGATGTCCTGCCCCGCCACCCTAAGCCCTGGGAACCCACCAGGGATGTCCTGCCCCTCCACCCTAAGCCCTGGGAACCCCACCAGGGATGTGCTGCCCCTCCACCCTTAGGCCCTGGGAACCCACCAGGGACGTCTTGCTCCTAGACTCAGACAATTAAGAGCTACATAAAAAATGAGTTCCAGACATTTCCTGCCATCACCTAAAGGATATGATAGATTATATACCATAGCTGTTAGAGGGAGCAAGTTTCCTACAGATAAGAAATGGGATGTCTAATTGTCAGAGAAAATGGGTAAGAAAAAAGTAAGCACCAGTCCTGAGCTTGTAACTATACAGAGTTGGAATTCCCCCGATCCCCTCCCCTAACCATTTTAAAAACCCTGCCCCATTGCTACTCAGGGTCTCTCTGCTCAGCTGCTGCGTCAGATGGATGGAGAGACCCAGGTTTAAAATAAGAACTCTTTGCTTTTGCATTTGGATCGGTCTCTTGATGGTCTTTGGGGGACTCTGGGTACAACAGAAGGGCATTTCTTTCCTGGACCATTGAAAACTGAGACTAGCCAGGGACTAGTCCATTGAAAATGATGTTATCTATCTATCTATCTATCTATCTATCTATCTATCTATCTATCTATCATCTACCTACCTATCATCTATTATCTATCTTTTCATCTTCTATCTATTATCAAGTATCTATCATCTATCTATCATAGATGATCTATCATCATCTATCAGTTTATAATCTAAATCTATCCTCTATCTACATATTTATCAATTAAAGCTTTCTATCTTTGACATCTATCTATTATCTATCCTTCCCTCCTTTCTTCCGCCCACCACTTACCTATGGATCCATCTATTGTCTATTTCTCAATACTTTATTTCAGTATTAGGGGTTGAACCTAGAGCTTTACACATACTCAGTAAACACTCCATCATTGAGTGACATCCTCAGCCCGATTTTTACTTTAACTTTTTTTTTTTTTTTGATAAATGGTCTCATTAATTTGTTCAGGCAAGCACTGAACTCACTCTGTAGCCCAGGCTAGACTTTAACTTGTGATTCTTCAGTTCAACCTCCTGAGGAGCTGGAATTATAAGCCTGCACTATGGAGTCTGGCTTTTTTTTTTCTTTGTAAGGACTTCTCTCAAGGTGGTCAGACCCTCCACTTTTCCCGGTTATCTCCTCCCACAGGACCCATTTGTCACCTTGGAGAAGATTTTTGGAGAAAAAAAGACAACAGTTTCTACTCAGGGTGGAACTTGGCAGGGATCCTAGAATTGCTGTCACTACCTTTTCCAGGCAAGGCAACTCATAAACGTCTACATTTCCATGGCGCACATTGGAGGCTACGTGGGGGAGGGAGGAAGAGCCAGTCTTTTCCCATTTACAGAGAAGAAGTAGTGCTGGGAGGTATGGCTGGAAGGAAAAACAAGGCCCAGAGGCCTTTGAGAAGAAACTTTTTTGCCTGGAGTCTCACTATGTAGCCCAGGTTGTCCTTGAACTCACAATCTGCGCTCCCATTATTCGGTGCCAAGGTTGCATAACTGTGCAGTGCTGGGGAAATGAACTCAGGTCCTCTTGCATGCACAGCAAGCATTTTGCCGCCTAAGCCATCTCCCCAGCCCAAGGCAGACGTTCTATAAACAGAGACAACTCTGATGGTCTCAGTGACTGAATATTTTCTGTAGGTAGAGTTTTAGCTCACATGAGTCTCGAGTATATATAAATTTATAAAATATATAAATATATAAAATATATAAATTTAAAAATCACATAGAAAGGTCATTAAACGTAATTTTGTGAGCGGGGGACCGTAACGTAACTTTTATATGCTCGAATGCCTGTGCAGCATACATGAAATCCTGCCTTCCACCCCCAGAACCACAGAAACCAGGTGTGGCATTGCATGGCTGTAATCCCAGAACTTGGGAGGTGGAGGGGGAAGGATCAGTAATTCAAGGTCATCCTTTGATACATAGTGAGTTTGAGGCCAGTTTGGGTTACACTGGATGCTGTATTTTAAAAAGGGGTAGGGGTGGGGTGTGGGTAGAAAGAAAGGAGAAGCCAGGTCAGGCAGGCTTGCAGAATCATGCTAGGGAGGAGAAGGAGGACGAGAAGGAAGGAGGGAAGAAGGGGAGGAGGAGGAGGAAGGAGGGGAGGAGGAGGGAGGGGAAGAACATGAGGA
The DNA here is from genome assembly GCF_949786415.1 of Peromyscus eremicus. Lineage (NCBI taxonomy): Eukaryota > Metazoa > Chordata > Mammalia > Rodentia > Cricetidae > Peromyscus > Peromyscus eremicus. Next base: position 27,696,904 of record NC_081438.1, on the reverse strand, counting down.
GAGAGAGAAGGAAGGAGGGGAGGAGGGGGAGGAGGAAGAGAAGAAAGGAGGAACTCATGCTTCCAGGAACTGTGACCAAATGAATTGTGCTAGAATTCAGAGACTACTGCCTCATACCTGTTGGGGTGGCTGAAGGGACGCTAGTCAGCCTGGTCCTGGCAAACATGGCCCTGGCCAGCCTTCTCCCCCATTCCCTCTGCCTTGCTAAAATCCGTTAGCTTGCATTCCTAAGGCTAGCCCCCAAGGTCCATTCCCTTATTTGGCCACTTCCTCCTCCTGAGGCTGACTATCAAGGTCTAGCTATCCAAGTACTGAAGTCCAGCAATCAGAAGCCCCCTTTGGTTCACTTCATTAACATGCCCAATTAAAAGTAAACACTTCATCCTAACATGGGATTTTCACCTTTACCTTTATTTATTTTAAGATTTATTTATTACGTATACAGTGTTCTGTCTGCACATATCCCTGCAGGCCAGAAGAGGGCACCAGATCTCATTACAGATGGTTGTGAGCCACCATGTGGTTGCTGGGAATTGAACTCAGAACCTTTGGAAGAACAAGCAGTGCTCTTAACCTCTGAGCCATCTCTCCAGCCTCACCCTTACCTTTATAAACCGCCATTTTCCTATGGGCCACCTCTGTCTCCCCTCTATCCAGAGGCAGGCAGTCCTCTGTCCTCTGGGACAAATCCCCCTCCCCATTTCCCGTGTCCCCTTCCCCTTCTCCCTTGTCTTCCATCTCCTGTCCTTGTCTCTTATTCCCTGCCCTCTGTCCCTCTGGGGCAAATAAATCTCCTTTGTGCTGAGAACTTGGTATTGGCGGTCCCGAGTGGATACTTTTCCTTTCAGTGGCAACTATTGAAACTACCCCTACCTCAAAAAGGGGGTGTAGACAAGGATGTGGAGAAATTAGAATTCTTGTGTCTTGCTGGTGAAGACCCCTTGGAAAGCAATATGGTGCTAACCTTTAAACATTTAAAAACAGAATTGCCATATGAGACACAAATTCCATTTCTGGGCATAAATGCTAGAAAACTGAAAGCAAGGATGTGAAAAGATATTTGTACACCCCTGTTCACAGCAGCAGAATCATCATAGGCAAAAGATGGAACTGCCCCAGGGTACCGGTTGGTCTTTGTCAACATGTCACAAACCAGACTCACCAGGGACGAGGAACCTCAATGGAGGAATCATCTTCATCAGACTGGCCTGTGGGAGCATTCTCTTGATTGGTAATCGGTATGGAGGGGCCCAGTCCACTGTGGGCACTGCCATCCCTGGGCAAGTGGCCCTGGGTTGTGTAAGGAAGGTAGCTAAGTAACCTAGCGGAATCAAGACAGTAAGTAGCTCTCCTCCATGGTTCCTGTTTGAGTTCCTGCCCTGACTTCCCTCAAGGGTGGGCTGTCCTTGGGCTGTGTGAGCCAAAAAACCCCGTTTCTCCTCAAGTTGCCGGTCAGTGTTTTGGCACACCAACAAATTAGGACACCAAATGAAGTGTCCACCACCTGACGGATGACTAAACAGAATGTGACACACGTGCACTCGGCCGTTAGAAAGGAAGGGCACGGGGCTGGGGAGATGGCCAGTGGTTAAAGCACTCACTGGTAGAAATCTGCGTTTGGTTCCTAGTATCATACTGGGTGGCTCACAATGGCCTTAAACTCCAGGTCCTGGGCATCTGACATTCTCTTCTGGACTCTTTGAATATCTGCATTCATATGTGCATGCGCATACATACATACATACATACATACACACACACACACACACACACTTAAAAATAAAATAAAAAAAATTTAAAGGAAGGACATTCTGATACATCACACAACGTAGTTCAAGTTTGAGGACAACTGTGCCAAATGAAATAAGCCACTCACAAGAGGACAAAGACTGTTTGATTCCATTTATCTATGTACATAGAGTAGAGCATGCAGGGAGAGAACATCGAGAGAGTGAAGAATGTAATGTTAACAGTTAATAGTTAATCGTCATAGTCAAGACAGTGGCCTTTTCTAGGAGGGAATTCATGCTAAGTAAAGACTCAGATGTGACTTCCGACCTGGCAACTCAGTCTTGATCATTGAAAAGCAATTAACAGTAGACAGTAGTGCTCATGATCTGTAGTTATTGAAATGCAGGACTCATTCTAGAGATCAAGATTTGGACATGAGGAAGCTATGCCCAGAGATTCTTTGTTTAAGATTCCTGTTCTTTCCAAAAGGGCAGCTGTCAGTCACATGTATATGCTGAGCCCTTAAAATGTGGAATCTGAATTGAGGTGTGTATGTGCGCGTGTGTGCGTGTGTGCGTGTGTGCGAGTGTGAGTGTGTGTGTGTGTGTGTTTGAGGTATTGGGGATGGAACCCAGGAACTGGACCTCACATATGCTAGCAGGTACTCTACCACTGAGCCCACCCCAGCCCCTCACTGGGGGATTCTAGGCAGGTGATGTACCACTGAGCCACACCCCAGCCCCTCACTGGGGGATTCTAGGCAGGTGCTCTACCACTGAGACATGCCCTCCAGTCCCAGAACTGATTCCTACCAAAGAATATTAAAGAGGATTTTAAAATCTTATTATTTTGGCAAGTAGATACAGATCCTTGTCTGGCAGTAGTCAGACATTGTTCATTAATGGGGAAGAATCAATGAAAAGCTCCCATGAACTACAGCAACAACCCATATCAGTGTTATATAGGTTTGATCTTTTCTTTTCTTTCTTTTTTTGGTGGGAGGGTGGCTTTGAGACAGAGGAGTTTCACTATATAGCTCTGGCTGTCCTGGAACTCACTCTGGAGACCAGGCTGGTCTTGAACTCACAGAGATCCACCTGCCGCTGTCTCCTGAGTGCTGGGATTAAAAGCGTGTGTCACCACTGTCTGGCAGATTTGATCTTTTCTGTTGTTTTTTAAATAATTTTTAAATAAATTTTCACTATGTAGGCCAGGGTAGCTTGGAATTCAGTATGGAGCTTAAGCTGGTCATCAGTTTATAATCTTCCTCCTTCAGCCTCCTTAGGTCTAGATGTGTACATCTGCATTAGTATTGCATTAAGAATAGAGAGACTTCCTCTTTGAGTCGTGTAGACTAAGAGCAAGCCCAAATTTGAATTCTCTACTTTTATCTCTGTGCCTTCCATCTGTCTGTGGCCTGTTTGTTGTGTGTGTCTGAAGTCTGTCCCTAACGAAGAGCTTTGCTACACAGCATGAGAAAGCATGAGGGATTCCTTTCTCTAGAAGTCTTTAACAAAGTTCTACAAGGTAAGAAGTTACTGTATGGATCCCACCTGGCCCAGAATAGCAAGGAAACTACAAACAGTTGTTATCAGTCTTTATACCCACACGTTGCTTTGAACATTTATGGGGTATTTATTTTGTTTAAGATTGCTTTCAGCAAACGATTACAACCTGCACCCCCATCATTCTGGGTCAGGGACATGGGAGAGTACATAATTTAAGATTGAAGCTATGCCTTTAGCTTAGGTTGTAAATGCTGATTACGTGGGAATTGCAAGGCATGGTGAGGTCGGTTACATTGTTCTTTTAAAGGCAAGTTAAACAGGCTGAGTACATAGTAAGGCAGCAGGGTAGGTACATAGTTTTGAATGATTCCCAGGCACGTTATTAACTTGGTTGCAAGGTCCAGCAAAAGTTCAGTTTCTGAAGGCAAGAAGGATTTTCAGAAAAAAACATTTCCACATACTTCATGCCTGGTTAATACATTTGAGTTTAATCTCATTCCAACAGACAAGCAATGTGTCCCACACAGGCTCTCCCAAGTCTCATCTATTCATTATGAGTTGTTGAGCATGGGAAGACGTTGCTCCAAAAGTGTGAAGTGCTAGACATGATGGGTAAATGCTGAAGATCTGTTGTACAGCATTGAGAATGTAGTTCATAGTCATGTCTTGAGTACTTGTATTGATGACTGACCACCCATGGTCTCAGGAGGTGGGAGGAAGAGGTGGTAAGGATCTCAAGTTCAAGGTCTTCCTTGGTTATATTGTGGGTCAGAGGCCAGCCTGGGCTCTATGAGACCCTGTCTCAAAAACAATCCCCACCCCATCAAAAAAACCACCTAAAAACCAACAGTAAACAACCCCCAAAACAAGACCAGAAAAGTCACCTTCAACAAAAATCTGAAAAACAACAAAGCAAAACCGAACCCAAATCATACCAAAACAAGAACAAAAAGAAAAAAAGAAAGAAAAGAAAAAGGAGAAAATTGCTGAGGAAGCCTGCCTCCCTATCTCCTTTCTCCCTTTTGTCCTTTACTTTTTCTGACCTCCTAAAATCTAGGACCTAGGTCAGTGGTACTCTACCTTCCTAATGCTGAGACCTTTTAATACACAGTTCCTCATGTGATGCAGCTGTCTTTGAGTCATTTCTGTTCCAGTAAGTAACCTCTCACCCCATATTCTTTTTTTTGTTTTGTTTTGTTTTGTTTTGTTTTGTTTTTCGAGACAGGGTTTCTCTGTGTAGCTTTGCGCCTTTCCTGGAACTCACTCTGTAGCCCAGGCTGGCCTCGAACTCACAGAGATCCGCCTGGCTCTGCCTCCCGAGTGCTGGGATTAAAGGCGTGCACCACCACCGCCCGGCCACCCCATATTGTTGTTAGCAACCCCAATACAACTCATCGGTTCACCAGGTTGGACTTTGGTAGTATCCGTACTTGGGTGTGTTGTGGGTTCCCTGTCCCCCCAGGAAAAGTTTTGTCACCCAAGACCACACTCATGCTCACCCAATCAACCCTAGTTAAATTCAGCGAGTCATAAATTAAAAGAAACACTTGCTGAAAGAAAGAACGAAAAAGAAAAGAAATCGTTGAGAGACATTTTAAACGTTTACTTCACAGGCTGCTAGAAACCTAATTTTTAGGACCCCACAGCAGGATCCATATTGCCACCTAGTGGCAATAATCTGAAACTGCAACAGAATCTACCTCTAAGTCTTTTCCTGAAGCAGGCTTGAAGAGGTGTCTGAGGAGGCTGCCTGGAGGTATCCGTTATTAGAGAGCATCCAGAGGTACAAGGACTTGTTTCCCAATGGAATGTACTAGTTACTTTCTCGTTGTTGTGAAAATGCCTGGCAAAAGAAACTTCAGGAAGAAGGGTTGGTTTTGGTTCAGTTTGTAAGGTGTAGTTTATCGTGGTGGGAAGGCATGGCAGCCGGAGCTTGAAGCAGCTGGTCACCTTGCATCCACAATCAAGAAGCAGAGGGTGGGGAAGGGGCAGGGAGAGGGGGAGAAGGAGAGGGAGAGGGGAAGGGGGGCGGTGCTCAGCTTACTTTGTCTGTTTTGTTCAGTCTGGTGTTGCCCACATTGAGGGTGATCCTTTCCACCTCAGCTAACCTAATGTGGATGATCTTTCACAGAGGAGTCCAGAGTCTCTTAAGGGACTTTTAGATCCTGTCAAGTTGACAATCGATATTAACCATCCCATCACGGGGAACATGGGGGAAAGGACAGTACAACTTTTCCTTGTTTCCTGGTTCCATTTCCTTGGAATCCCTTTTCCTATCCTGTCACTATAAGACAGTGTCTATACTTAGTAACTCAGTGTTCCATTTTCACTTCCTTGGAAGATTCTCTCCTCCTTCTGGTGCCTTTCTAGGTACCTAACCTCTGTGATTATTCAGATTGTAACACACATGACAAAAGCTTAAAATAGGGACATACTGATAGAATTTCTAGCCATGCCCCATGACCTCACATGTGTTGGCAAGATGCTTAGTCACTTCCTGGGCCGTACCTATGTAATCTGTGTGCTGTGTGGTCATGTAATTTGTGTGCAGTGTGATCACGTAATCTATGCACATGCGTGGTGTAGTGTAGGCCCATATGTGCATGCGTTGGGGGAGTCCATGAAAGGCGGATCCCATTACCCTCTCTTCCCTCTCCCACACATGTCTTTCAAACAGGCCTGTCCCTCCCTTCTCCTAATAAACTCTTATAGTGGGTTTTGTTGTGCCCCATGACTTTTTCTCACAGGGTAAACAGCACCGCATAAAACTAACACATACATTCATAGAATACAGTGTGTAGCAAGCCCACAGCCAACATCAATCTAAACTGAGAGAATCTCAAAGAATTTCCTCTAAAATCAGAAATAAAACCCAGTGTCTACTGAAAGATAAACAGTACTGTTTGGTGGCGCTGGTTACTGGTGGAAAAGTCAGGAGCCACGGCCATGATTACTAGAGTTACAGAGAGCTTTATTAGAAGGGAAAGGTGAGGGAGAGAGGGGAGCTAGGTCTGGGGGAGGGGGGAGATGGCGGGAGCAGAGCAGAGAGCAGGGAGCAGAGAGGGAACACAGAGTAGAGAGCAGAGAGAGAAGGCACAGACTGCGTGACCATGGCAGGTTTAACTTGAGGCCCAGTCCATGAGAGGGAGTGGGTGCCCTATACTATCTGATGGCCAGGAACTGGAGACTGGATAGTCCAGAGACCTAGGGTGGAATCAAACACTACAGGCAAAAAACAAACCAACAAAAAACAGTGAAATGATTCCTAATGATATTCTGCAATACTCACAGATCAGTGCTTTGTCCAGTTATCATCAGAGAGGCTTCCTCTGGCAGCAGATGGGAGCAAGTGCAGAGACCCACAGCCAGACGTTAGGCAGACAGAAAGTTTCAAGTGGAGGTAAACATCCAAATATTATTTTATCCACCTTATCCTGTCATATGAACTATGCCTTCTGCAGTTGTGAATACAAAACAACTCTGACCTCCCAATTTGATATTTTTATACTACATTTCATTGTTTCATTTCTTCATATGAGCAGCTCCAGATTCAGGGTTTTTATCAAGGCCAGGTAAATTTACTCTATATTCTAGATAAGAAAATTTTGTGTTTGAAAGATTATTTTCAATTCTGAGAAATAACATAAATGGACTCAAGGCAAAGATCACATGATGATCTTAAAAGATGTAGAAAAAGCCTTTGATAAAATCCAACATGCTTTTTTTGATAAAAGTCCTATGGTACCTCAATAGAATGGAGGTTTCTATGACAAACCCACGGGCAGCGTCAGGTTCAGTGGAGAAGAACTTGAATCAATCCCAATCAAATCTGAAAATAATCAGTGCTGTCCACTATGCCCAGTCCTTTTCATTATTGTATTTGATGCATTAGCTGGAACCATGAAGCCTTAAAAGGAAATTAAACACATACCAATAGGAAAAGAAAAAAAATCAAAGTATCCCTACTTGTCAACGATATGATATTATACACAACATTTTCCAAATATCCTGCCAGAAAACTTACAGAGATGATCAACAGTCTCAGCAAAGTGGCAGGTCCCAGAATCACCTTACAAACTCAATAGCTATTCTACACACCACCAACAAACAGGCAGAGAAAGATCATGGAGACACTGCCATGCAGAATATTCTAAAGAAGACAGAATACCTGTGCAGAAGCTTCTAAGTGTTATGTTGGCTTATGCATCAAATCTTGTTTATTTCCCAAGCGACTGCATTCTTGTTCAGAAGGTCCTTCTCTGTAGTTATAGTTTGAAATTCACTCCTTATGTTTTCATCTAGCAATCTCCAGAGTATTCAGATATTCTGCTGCTGATCTGTTTGTATTCAAAAGAGAAGGATTGAGTCATATGCTTGTATCTTTTTATTTACTATCAAAAAGATTTCATGCAAAAATATTTTTTATTGGATGAGATGTATTAGTTCTTCACCTTTTGTTACTCTCCCCTAAAGTTATTTGGTATTACTTTTAAACTTTTAAATATTTTATTGTTTATTATTTTATATATGTTATTATTGTATTCATTTTTTGAAATGAATACATTTACAGTTGACTAGGGAGGCATTACAATATGTGCTAATGATATCCAGAGAGTGATTTGGGAATACCTTGAAAGCGTATATTACAAATGGAAAATCAAGAAAGACACCTGTGAGATTTCAAAATTAATTCAGGAGAGGAGGTGCCATAGACTCCCAAATATAAGGATATTGCTCTTTGCTACTATTCAGAACTTGATATAAGAACCTATTGCTGATGGTATTGGCGTAAAAACAGACAGGTGGATCAATGGAATCTAATCAAAGACCCAGACATAAATCCACACACCTATGAACACTTGATTATCGACGAAGAAGCCAAAACTATACAATGGAGAAAAGAAAGCATCTTCAACAAACGGTGCTGGCATGAATCCAACACTCAGTACAAAACCTTATCAAAGAAAAGGGGGCTAAGAGTAACAGCAGCTTCCACCCAGCTTCATTTTTGATACATTCAGGGTTTAGGAGCCTTCAGAGGCTGGGTTTAAATGCATGGAGAGATTTTTATGACAGAGCCACTCAAAGAAATATAAATTTCCCTTGTGCAAAACAAACAGTGATTGAAGCTCAGACACACTGCCACCACAAGAGACTCTTTTTGTTTGTTTTGGTTTTTAACATTCTTTTCTAGTCACTTCTTGGGGCGAAGGATAGAACTCAAAAAGCCAGGGGAAACTTATCATACTTGGAAATAGAACTAGGACCTTCTGGAGTGTGTGTGTGTGGGAGCGGGTCCTTTAAAAAACACAGACTCGTGGTGGAGCCTCCTGCCTCAGCCTCCAGAGCCCGCGCCACCACAGGCCCTGCTTGCATTGCTTTTGTTTAGAGTTCGGGTTCCAGGGCCTGCTGTAGGCTCAGGGCCACCTCTACCAACTACTAAGTCCAGCACCAGGACTTTGGTTATTAATATCATTCATTCTAATAGCAGCACAAGCCACTCAGTAGCCTCCAGTCAGGGGACTCAGGCTCCACTTTACCCTGAAGCAACAGGACAAGGCTGGGGGAGGCGTGGCGTGGTGATAAAGCTGATGATGCATTTCCTTAGAGTTGAGGGCTTCCTTTCTTCTGTTTCCTGGGGGAGAGGTTTGCAATGAATGTTTCAGTGATCTTTCAAAAGAAACTCTGTAACCACTCTTGAACATTCTGATTTTATTTCAAACTTCACTCCAGAAAAGGAGTTCCGTTTACTTTTTGTTGTTGCTGTTCCATGATTCTGGGGGTTGTGGTTGTTGTTACATGTTTCTGGGATTTTTGTTCTTGCCTACTGTTCCTGCCCTTCTGATTGTATATTACTTTTAAAATAAAAATAAAATCTAAGAAATTCAAAAGATACAAGAAACTAGATGTAATGCCAACACTCGGAAAGCTGAGGCAGGAGGATTGTGAGTTCCAGTCTGGCCTATGCTCCTTAACAAGGCTCTGTGGGGAAAAAAAAAAGCAGTTCAAAAACAGGAGTGTCCTGTCATATCAGTATAATCATGAAAATTTGGCCCTTGGGTCTGTCATGGCGGCTCATGTTCTGATCCATATTTAGGGGATGAGCACAATGAAGATCAATTCAGTGTCGCCTTTGACTCTGGATATAGTTCTGAGAGCTGCCTAGCCTACAGGAACCCCAGTGTAAAGAGAGAGAAAAAGCACCTGGGGGAGGACAAGTGGCTCACACCTTTAACCCCACCACTCAGGAGGCTGAGCCCTGAGAATCACTGAAAGCTGGAGGCCACTCCGGTCTACACAGGAAGCTCTAGGCTGTCAGGACTACTGAGCAAGGTCCTGTCTCCAAATAAATAAATAAAAGAAACAAATAAACTTGGGACTAGGAGATTGGAATAGAGCACTTTTCTGGCCTGGGGAAAGCTCTCTGGGTTCTATTCCCAGAGTTGGAAATACAGACAGACAACCCAACAGTCAGCACATGGCCAGGATCCAGGTCCTTGCTCCTTTAAGGTTCCACCTTCCTGAGAAGGTGGCACCTGGCAGGCAAGCCGCAGCAGCAAAGGGCTGCTTTTCTCCTCTGGTCATTTTCTGAAGTTCCTGAAGCCACACTGAAATGTCTCCAGGGTTTTTTCAGCATTCTCCTCTGTAGGCACACAGACATCTTCCTGACCCCTGTGACACACTCAGAGCCTTTCAGGTCAGAACTAATTTCAGCCAGGTGGCAACCCAAGGATTCAGAGGGAAACTCCATCCAGTAAATATCAACACCCAATTAAAACCAGAAACTGAAAGAAAACTATGTGAGGCTTGACATCTACTCTGCAGTATAAAACATGATACAAACATCATCTCCAGTCCCCTCTGCTATCACTACAGAGACCAGGATAGCCTGAAACTGTGGCAATCCTCCTGCCTCTGCCTCTTGAATGCTGAGATTACAGGTATGGAACACACACACACACACACACACACACACACACACACACACCTTTAAAAGAGAGTTTACTTGCATGTATAGATATGCACTACATTCATGCAGTACTCATGTAGGCCAGAAGAAGGCTTTGGATCCCCTGGACTTGGAGTTACAGGTTATAGTTCTGATCACTGTGTGGATGCTGGGATTTGAACCTGGGTCCTCTGCAAGAGCAGCAAGCTCTCTTAAAAGCCATCCCTTTAGAAGAGAAAGTAGGAAGTACTCTTGAACGCATTGGCACAGGAGATCACTTCCTAAATATAACACCAGTAGCACAGACACTGAGAACAACAATTAATAATAATAAATAAATAAATACTAAATTAATAAATGGGACCTCTTGAAAATGTATGAGAATTCAGTGGAGTTTCAACCCTAGTTCATCTGCACATCTTCAGGTTCCCATGTGTGCCTTTAATACCTATGGAGTGGTGGGCGGTGGTGGCGCACGCCTTTAATCCCAGCACTTGGGAGGCAGAGCCAGGCGGATTTCTATGAGTTCGAGGCCAGCCTGGGCTACCAAGTGAGTTCCAGGAAATAGGCGCAAAGCTACACAGAGAAACCCTGTCTCGAAAAACCAAAAAAAAAAAAAACCAAAAAAAAAAACAAAAAAAACAAAAAAAAAAAACAAAAAAACCTATGGAGTACCCAGGGTTCCCGGGGGTTAGCTACATCTGGCGTGGGATATGAGGGAAAAAAATCTACATACACTATGTTCTCATGTGTATTAACTTTATTCCTCTAAGACAAAATTCTATCAATTCAGCTATAGCTCCACCAGGCATTCAAGGCAGGAGGAATAACTCTAGACATATCTATATCCATCTACTTTATTTCTCTGGAAATGAAATCCTGTCTCCATAACTGCAGTTCCATCCAGGTCCCTAGCTCATAGTCCTGCTAACGACTAATGTCAATTCTCTCAGCCTCATCATCGTCCTCTGTGTCCTCTTTCTCCATTTCTGCTACTCTCTACTCCTGGCACTCAGAAAACTCTACTCGAGATCTGCTTACCCTTTATGGAACCTCTGTCATCCTCTCTTCTCTCTCGCCATGCGGTTCTGTCCCTGTCTACAGAATATACCTGCCTTTTCTTTCCCTGGGCACCTCATTGCCTGCCTCCTCAGGAATGTTGTTTTATCTCCCACCTTGATATGTAAAAAGCTCTTTTGTTCTCAGTCAAAGTGCTCTGGAGAACCAGCAGGCCTCAAGGCCAGGAGATGGCCTGAGCTTCACTAGCACAGGAAACAAAGCTACATGTCTCTGCCAGCTTGTCAGCAGGGCAGTTAGTAACTTAGGTTCAGCAGGTCTGGGGAGCTGAACTGTTTACCAATAGGTCTGGGCACACAAGGATTTCATAGCAGAAGACAGCTGAAATATTAAAGGCTGGGTAACACCAAATATTCATAATAAATGGCTTTGCCTTTTGACAGACCCTTGGCTGGTCAAAGTTCAGCTTTAATACACAGCTGAATCTCTATGATATATTCTTGCGGCCCGCAAGACTTTTCATAAAGAAATTAGACACCGTTGGAGAAGCTTCCTAACTCTGTCTATCCATTTTACCTCATGAGGCAATAACACATCTTCATCTTGGTGGCAGATGCCTGCTGCTTTGGAAGCAAGCCATTAGGGTCATGTCCAGTCTTGTGTGCTTTCCAGGTGTAATGCTGACAAGGGTCGGCTCCTTCCCTAGAGCTACTCAAGACCATTCCTACAGGGTAGTTAAGGTCCGGCCCATAAACTTGTCTGGTGGTTTCCCCTCTTCCCCTGAGACCACCGGAGAATGCTTTGCTCATTTTAAAACCTGGACTTAAATTCGGTTTGATTAGGCTTAGTGCATGGGTGGAGTTACCCACTACCTGGGGATATTTTGCTTAATACCTCTTTCTCAGGCTGTTTCCACCCTCTTTGTAAAGCTCTCTTTGGCAGATATCCCATAGTTCTGATACTTCTTTATCTTTCACTTCACAGGCTGTTTCCACCCTCTTTATGAAGCTCTCTTTGGCAGATATCCCATAGCTCTGATACCTCCAATATCTTTCACTTCACACGATGGCCGTCCTGACATTTCAGGGCCATCATGTGGGGACTCCCCTGCCACATGCTGTCTGGCCTCCGTTCTCTGAAACCACAGAGCATGAATCTATGACCCCTTTACTCTTGCATCCTTCATGCTGAAGCCAGCGCCAAGGAGGTGGCACTGCCAAGTTCTGCAGCCAGCTTGGGTTGGACCCTCATCTCCCTGAACCACACTGGCAGCAGCTTTCGTTTGTAGTTGCTTTCTAGGAGCAGAAAATGCTTTCGGCCTTTTCCTTTTACAAATCAGAAGTGCTGTGTGGGGTTCTGGCCTGGGAGAACTCTTCCGTTTGTTATGGTCAGATCATTAAGGTCACTAATCTTAACAATCACAGCCTCTGTTCCAGCACATACCTGGGATGGGATGCTAAGTTTGCAACATTTTTTTTTCTTTTTAAATTTAGCCACAAGTAGGTTCTCAGGTCACGGGCAGAAGGCAGTCAGATTCTTTGCCAAAGTATCCCATGAATGGCCTCCAGTCTGTTTGCTGACATCATTCCCCTGTGAAACCCCTTGAGCTGTGTCTCCCTAGTCCACATGGCTCTCAGCACTACTGCCTTTAGGATCCTATTAGAATGACCCTTTAATCTCTACTTACAGTGTCCAACCACTTTTCTAGTCCAAAGTCCTAAAGTCTTCACATTCCTCTAAAACAAAAACAAAAACAACATGGCCAGGCTTTTCAACAGCAATACTTCATCCCTGATATTAACTTCTGTATTAGTTACTTTCCTATCCCCATGATGTTAAAACATTGTGACCAAGGCAGTTTATGAAAGGAGGATTTTCCTTGGGCTTATGTTTCCAGACAGATAAGAATGCATGCAACAGGAAGACATGGCAGCCAATACAGGAAGCAGAGAGCTCACAATCACAAGAGAGCAAGGAAGTGGTGTGAGGCACAGGGCTTGGGGATTAAACCAGTAGCTTCCAAAAAAGGTAATCTGACACCTGTGGAACATCTTGTAATGTCTGGAGACAGCTTCTGCAGTCAGAAGAGGGAAGGTGAGGTTGGCACCTAGCAGAGGGGAAACAGTCCCGGACTGGAAAGAAACCAAGTGTCTGTCACAGTTGGAAGAACAGACAATCTGTGGCATAGGGCTGTGCCCAGTGCTGCTGCTGGTCTACAATCCCAGCTCTTCAGGAAGCAGAGGTAAGGGAATCAATAGCTCAAGTCGCTCTCTCTGCTTTCAGCTTGTGCTGTGAGATGTGAACCCTCAGCTCCAGCTCTAGCCTCTGTGCCTGTCATCTGTCACTCAGCTCCATCATCATGGGTGTTTATTTCTCTAGAACCATAAACTTAAATCAACCCTTCATTCTATGTCTTTCCCTGGTCATGCTGTTTTATCACAGCCACAGAAAAGTGACCAAGACAACAACAGTGTGAATTCAAGGATAGCCTGGGAACTTAGTGAGACCTTGTCTTAAATACAAGATAAAAAGAGGGGTGAGCATACAGCTCAAGAGCACAATGCTTGTAGAACTTGCTCAAAGCCCTGGGTTCTACCTCTAGTACCATTTTTTTAAAATGTGGGCCAAGGAGCTGGTTTAGTGGGTAAAGTACTTGGCACACAAGCATGAGGACCTGAGTTCAGATCCCCAGAACCTGTGTAAAGCTGGATGTGGTAGCACTCTGTTGTCAGGATGGGAAACAGAGGCAGGGGAATCCCATGAAGCTAGCCTGTCATCTGCAGCTGTAAACAACAGGAGACTCTTGACAAGGCTGGGGAGAGGAAACCTCAACTGAAGAGTGGCCTCCGTCTGATTGGCCTGTGGGCATGTCTGTAGGGCATTTGCTTGATTGCTAATTGATGGAGGAGGGCCTTGCCAACACTGTGGGTGGTACCACCCTTAGGCAGGTGGCATGGGCTCTATAAGAAAGGAAACTGAATGTGAGCCCAGCCTACTCTCCAAAACATACATCCAGAGGTGTGTGTCTCCTAGGTGATTTCAAATCCAGTCAAATTTGGCATGAAGATTAACTATCTATTCTAGTTCCTTTTTCTGACCAAGAGCAACATGGGAAATAAAAGTTTTATTTTATCTTGCACTTCCAGGTCAGTCTATCATTGAGGGAAGTCAGGGTAAAACTTGTGCGGAACCTGGAGGCAGGAACTGAAGCAGAGACCATGGAGAAGTAATGCTTGCTCTCAAGCTCACATTCTAGATTTCATGTTAGGTAATGAAAACAAAAGAAAACAAAACAAAACACTGTAATATCAAACCTCGTACCTGTGCACCTTGCTTTACTCTCTGTAGTAGCATCATTTGATTCTTGGCAAATGTGATGAGATCTTCTCCGGGCAACGTCTCCAGCTGAAGCAGTTGTCATATGATCGACTTCTGTAACCCATGCATCCAGTGTGTCCCCCAAAAGAAACACAACATCTGCCTAAAACAAAAACACGCTCAACATTCAAGGCAACCATACTTCTAAAATTAACAAGTATAACTTCAACAACTTTAAGTAATCAGAAGAATCAAAAAGCAAACAAAAACCCCAGCATAAAACTCTTACAGAAACCATTAAGTTCTCTAAGTGTACGAGTGGGTGTTGGACCTAGAGATTTGTAGAGCTGTAAAATTCATTCTGTTGGAAGCTGAAAAGTCATCCATGTGCACATGAAAACAAACATAACTACAGTCGCACATGAATGGAGGAACATTCAGGCTTTATCTAAAATCTTAGGCTTTACTAACTCTGAAGACTACTTAATCCTTGTGCCTTCCGTTTCCTCACCTGTAGAATAAGATAATGAAGGAACTCAGCTCATGAAGAAGCTTAAGTGACAGAATCGGGAGCTTAGGCAAATGCCTGGAACTCAGTAAGCAAATGAAACATTTTGGTAATAAACAACTACCTTTCAGAATCATTGAGCATTAAACATTTCACAGGGCTGTAAGAAGGACCTTATTCAACCCTCCTTTGACTATGGAGCTGAGTCAACACGATATAACTCCTTGACTCTTCCCTTTATCAGGTCCTCTTCATCGCGTCACTGTGTAAATGTCTGAAATACAGCAGGATCTCTCGGGATAGTGATAACAAGGAGCAGGAAGGAAACAAACTGCTTGTACATCAGGAAATTAAAAAAAAAAAAAAAAACACCAGGAAATCAATGGGTGATTATAAATTGAAATGGAAATCCCTGAGGAAAGGAAGAGTGCTTCTTTTAAAGAAGAAATCCTTCTCCCCATGCCCGAATTTTCCAATTGATTACCCTTCCGAGCTACAGGGAACCTGGCAGTGGAATGCTCTCCTCACCTTGGATTTTCTGGTCCCGGAAGGTGCCGCAGCCACCCCATCTTGAAGAGGACCGTGCAAAACAAAATCGTCACAAGAATTCAGCCAAAAGAGCTTGTGACAAGGAAGAGCCCCTTCAGGATCAAGAACCAGGGACCGTCGCCCTGGCACGTGCCAGCACCGGGCTCTACGCTGAGCGCAGCGGCTGGCACTGAGCCGCGGAAGCCAGGACAGCGTGATGGCCGTTCCCTCCCCCTCCTTGAGTGATGCAGACCAAAGGGGCAGAGCGACTCCACCGTTAGCTCCCTGCCCCTACCACCGTCACCGCTGCTATGCAGGAGTCTGGGCTGCTCCGCCTCTGAGGCTGCCAGAGCAGATTAAGGGTGGTGCTAAGGGAAAGCCTCCCCAGAATGCCTCCCCCGGTTTCCAAGGTTACATGGAAGAGGCACTTCCTCTTCCTCCTCAGCCTCCTGGAGGAAGTTAGTTCCCTGTGAGCTGGTCTCTGGCCTTTGCCTGCAGCACCAGGAGCCTCAGAGCTCTGCCCTGGGTGGAGTGAGGCGTTTGAACACAGGTGTTCGTTGATCACTTTGTTTCCTAATTTTTTAAGATGTTGTTTGTAAGTTTGAGTATCCCAACTAGTGGGCATATGTGGAACAAGTAGTTCCTAGGTGATGTAATTCTGTCAGATGTACAAAATTTGTTGCGTCGTGAATAGTAATTGGGAATGTATATCTGGATCCATTAGTTTATCAGAGTTGCAAAATGCTGACATGTTGACTCTGTCCTTCTAAAAATTAATTAATTGGCTGAGATAATTCTTGTGCTTCTTAAGATTGTTAATTTGAAAGGCTCTGGAATCATGTAGGAGACCAGCCTTTAGGCTTGTCCGTGAGATTTCTCTAGATTAAATTAATTGAGATGGGGAAACCCACGGTAAATGTGGGTGGCGTTATTCCGTGGATTAGAGGACATGTCTGCATGAAAAGGAGAAAGCAAATTGCACACCAGCATTCATCTGAAAGGATTCATCAAGGTCACAGTGTGGAAAGTCAAGAGTGACTGGTGTCTATAGGCTCCCTTCAGTGTGGTCCCTAAGGAGAGAGGGCAGGATACAGGGATCTAAGAGTTCTGCCAGAGTATAGCAGCCTTCCCTTTCCTAGTGGTTGCTCACAAGGGGATGGAAGGAAGAAAAGAGGAAAATCTCAGAGGACTCTCTGGAGAGGCAGGCAAAGAAGAGATGGAAGATATTCCAATATAGATGTTTGTTGTTGCCTCATAGAGTGGTAACAGATAACATCTAGACTGACCTAAGCCATTAAAAAAAAAAAAAAAAAAAAAAGGCCTGATATTTTTCAATAGTTAATCCTGGCCCAAACATAAACTGGAAGATGGAATAAGGAGTATCAATCATAGTGCTGCTTGTTTGTAGGTGAAAAGGCATTTATTTATTCCTCCAGTTTTTCAGGCTGTCTTCTCCCAGGTGTAGACACACACTAATTGCAGGTACAGGCCTTCAAGCAGTTTGGCCCTCACCCCAAGTATAGCCAGAGAGTATCTCAAGTTACCCAGGGGTAAAGGCAGATAGTTTTGTTGGCTTGATCCTCTTTGATCGTGGCTTCTGGAAGCTGTGTGGCATGATCTTACAAAATATGAAGATATCAGAGGTTTACAATTCAAAGTCAAGTTTTGTCCCTGATAATCCTCTGGTGGGGCAAAAATCCTTACCTCCTTTTTGTCCTCATTCTCAATACACAGCACAGCAAGCAACTGGATTCCTTCTCTCTCGCTTCTCTAGTTCTTCAGAAAAAGGTATTTTCTTCAGTTTTACAGTGGAATGAATACCTTTTGTTAGGAAATTGTCATGTGCTATGTAAACTCACTGAAGCTGGCTCCAGAGGTGAGATTTTCCCACAGACCCAAGCACGTATGTCTCACAGTGTCCTCCAAACTCCCTGTTTTCCATCCCTCTTCTCTCTACTTTGTAGCAGGAGAAAGGAGACCAGCAAAGCAGCACTGGGATGAAAAGCACTGTGCCCTTGGAAACAGCTGAAAAGGCACTGTTTCCAAAAGAGGATACTGTTGTTTAACCCAGGATATAAAATGGCTGTGGTACCCAGAGCAAGAACTGACCTGCATTTCTGTTCCCTTTGGATTAGACTTCCTGGTACCAGAAAGCACCATGCGAGATTCCAGAGATGGGAGACAACTCACAGTCCTTCCCAGCTCTGACACCTGTGAACCGCATCAACCAGCATGGCATGACAACCCGGGTGCAGTTGTGGCATGTGTGTGTACCTTGGACTAAATTGGACTCATTGGACTTAAGACCTGCTCAACAAGAGGGCAACCATGCTTGATACAGGAAACAAACCTAACTATTCAGTGCTAGTGAGGTCATGGTTATTGGTAGAGAATTTACAGCCACTAATTTGCTAAACCAGCATCATCCCTAACAACAATCTCTAAACATTTGTCCTTATGCCCACAGATAATTGTGGTCCTCACTGCTCATCAAGGCAACTTTTCTTTGCAATGTACGGAGACCACTACAGAAAAACACAATCAATCAATATGCAGAGTTGTAGAGGTCAGTCCCAATGGATGAGACTGAGAACATGGGCAGAGAACATGGGCAGAGAAGAGCCCATGAGGCTTCAACCCCACATAAAAAACTACAGGTAACTGAGGAAAGCTGGGAGCAAGAGAGCACACCAGTCGCTTGTCCAGTACCAAATAATCAGCCCTGAAAACATCCCTACAAGTAACAGGGACTGAAGAGGTTATATTTAGAAATATGCATGTATATATGTATGTACATATTTGCATACAATAATAGTTAACAAAAAAAGAAGCCATGAATTTGGTGGAGAGCAGGGATTGTTATATTGGAAGGGTTCTGAGGGAGAAAAGGAAAGGAGAAATGTTATATTGTTTACCTTCCCTGGCCAGGGAGGCTAAATCTCTTCACAATAAAAGGTCTGTGAAAAGATCTATAAGGGATTACCAGTGGACTCCAGACTTAAGAGTGGTGTGAACAAAGCACTTCCCACTTTTATTCTTAAAACAAGAGAAATGTGAGGTGACTTTTACAGTTAACCTAAGCAAATAGAAGGACACTGAGGAAATTCAGCTGGTGGTATGTCTTATCATCTTTGGTCATATGAACAGAGCCAAGAGTATCCCACCCAGGCCTTTTCCTTTTCTGTAGAGGTAATGTGTACATGCCAAGCCGTTCCCTTTCATGTCCTTGCTTTCAAGTGCATTCACTTATGGTTTATACATTTTTTTTCTACAAAGCTACCTGGGGAAAAGAACATTCTGCACTCCAACCATATTTTACTGTTAAGGTTACAGCTTCTTTTTTTAACATAGGCTCCTGATTTTATAATCTCAGAATGGCTAGTAAACTCTTTTTTTTTTTTTTTTTTTTTTTTGAGATATGGTCTCTCTACATACTTCTTGACTGTCCTGGCACTCACCACGTGCAGACCAGGCTTGGCCTGTAACTCACACATACCCACTTTCCCCTGGCTTCCATGTGCAGGGATTAAAGTTGTGCATCCCAATCAGCCAGTAAACAGTTTGAAAAGTATTCAATGTCCTTGGCTATGAAGGAAACACAGATGAAAACTACTTCAGGATTCCATCTCACTCCAGGCAGAATGGCTATGATCAGGAATACAAGTGACAAGCAACAGTGATGTGGATGTACAGAAAGAAACACTCTTATGCGCTGTGGGTGGAGGCATAAACTAGTACAGACACTATGAAATCAGGCTGGTCTCACAAACGTCCCCCACAGGCTCCCATAGTTGAACACTTGGTCCCCATTTGGTGACACTGTTTAGGGAAACTGTAAAAGGTAGAACCTTGTTGGAGGATGTACCTAACAAAGGATGAACTTTGAGCACGAATGGCCTTGCTTCACTTCCAGCTCATCCTCTCTGCTTTATTTTTGCTTTTGAAGATAAAACTGTAAGTCAATATAAATTCTTTCATAAGCTGTTGTTACTCAGAGTAGCTTCCCAGAGCTAGTGAGGTCATGGACCTTAGAAAAGAATCTACCAGCACAACTTTTCTAGACTAGCATAATTCCTTACTACACTTGAAATCTTATCCTTATATCCACAGATAAGTGAAGCTACTATCCCTCATTTAAGACTCTTCTCTTTACAAAACATGTGGAGACCATCACAGAAACCACAACTGGACACAATGCGGAAATAAACCAGTGGGTCAAGGGGAGACCAGTACCAACGGATACATCTACATCACAGCTGTGTCTCTGAACAGGTACCAATATGGAAGCGAGCTTGTGAAAGCTAAAATACCAGGAAGTTTGCTCTGCAACAGTTTCTCCTAAAAATGACTCTATAAACAAGACCAGGACAACAGCAGTATCAACGGACATGTTGATGTAGAACACCCCTAGACAAAGGACTACAGGCACCTAATGACTGCTGAGAGGAGAATTAGTTTCTCCCAGGGTTGAACCCCTTATTCAATGTCTAATGCAGAGTGGTCAGCCCTGAAAACTGTATATACACACACAACAAAAATGTATTCCACAAGTTGTGTATACATATATATTACATATTGTCTTAGAGTTTTTATTGCTGTGAAGAAACACCACGACCATGATGACTCTTATAAAGGAAAACATTTAATTGGGTGGCTTACAGTTTCAGAGTTAATCATCATGGGGAGATTGGTGGCACGTAGGCAGACATGGTGTTGGAGAGGTAGCTGATAGTTCAGCATCTTGTGCAGGCAACAGGAAGTGGTCTGTCTCACTTGCATGGATTGAGCATATATGAGACCTCAAAGCCCAACTCCACAGTGACACACTTCCTCCAACAAGGTCATACTTATTCCACCAAAACTACACCTCCTAATAGTGCCACTCCCTAGGAGCTTATGGGGGCCAATTACATTCAAACTACGGAGGTCCACTCTCTGGCCCCCAAAAGCTTGTAAAAATATCATAATACAAAATGCATTTAGACCAACTTCAAAAGTTCCCATAGTCTATCACAATATCAACAATGTTTCCAAGTCCAAGATTCACCCTTCTGAGGTTCATGCAATCTCCTAACAGTAATCCCCTACAAAATCAATATCAAAGAATAGATTACATAATTAAAACATATAATGCCATAGGATATACATTAGCATACCAAAATGTAGGGAAGGTGGTAGAGTGAGGAAACACCGGACAAAAGCAAGACCAAAAACCAGATGGGCAAACTTCCAAACTCTCTATCTCCGTGTCCCATGTCAAAATGCTCTTCAGATCTCTTAACTGCTTTTAGCTTTGTTGACTGCAACATACTTCTTTCTCTTGGGCTGCTTCCACTCCCTGTTTGCAGCTTTCCTCAGCAGGTATCCCATTGTTAGGTGTGACATCTTTTGTTCCACAGTGCTGTGAACAGTGCAGCAGTGTGGGCGCACTGAACGGGGGTGTGGACGTATGCATTGTGACAATGTGACTTAGATTCATTTTGTATAGACCCTGGAGTGGCTTCGCTGGACAGTATGACAGCTTTAGTGTTTTGTTATTGTTAACCTCCTGTGATGATTGATCTTCCTCTCCCTCTGGCTACATTTGTAATCACCTGGGAGCCACACCTCTGGGTGTGTATGTGAGGCTGTCTCCAGAGAGGGTAAACTGAGCAGGGGAGACCCACGCTGAGTCTGGGCAGCACCATCTCATAAGCTAGGGTTCCAGACTGCTTCAAAAGCGAAGTGAAGTGGATGCTGAGCAACAGGATTCATCTGCTTTCTGACCAAAGAGACAATGGGATCAGCCACTTCAGACACCTGCACCACTCCTTCCCCACCAGGATGGACTAAACCATTCAACAGGAGCCCAAATAAATATACCATCCTGGCTCAAATTCCTTTCTCAGATATTTTGTCAAAGAATTTGGGAAGTCACCAACAGCCCCCATATTGATTCCCATGGCAGCTGCACCAGTTCCCATTCTGACCAGCAGAGTATAAGAGCTCACTTCCACCTCCTCCCTGGAAGCTTTTGTTTCCTTAATATGACAGTTCTGACTATAATGAGATAGTATCACCACACAATTTTAATTTATATTTCCAGTGGATTGTGGTATTTGCCCTTTTTTTTTCAAATGTTTATGGAGTTTTTGTAAATTATAGTTGTATTTCTTCAATTTACTTGTCCATTTATTAATTGGAAGATTTTTTGATATTCAAGTTTTGAAATTCATTACAGAGCCTAGATATTAATCTGCGGACTGATCTTCTCCCATTTGCCAGGCTGTCTCTTTATGCTGGGGATTGCTTCCTTGCTAATGGAGCATGATTTTTAATTTTTGGAGGCCTATTTGTTGAGTTCTTGGAATATATTGTGTACTGGATTTCTTCTCAGAATGTTCTTGCATATGCCCATATATTGAGCTGTTTTCTGTAGCTTTTTCTCTAGTGGTTTCAGGTCTCACCTTAGGGTCTTTGTCTAATCTGAACTGCACTTTTGGTTGGAGGAGAGATGAGAATCTAATTTTATCCTCTATGTGTGAATATCCAAAACTACTTATTCAAAAAATATCATTTTCCTCAATGTATGTTTTTGGCATCTTTGTCCAAAGTATGTTGGGGCCTGGAAGGATGGCTCAATGGTTAGGAGAACTTTCTGCACTGACATAGGATACAGGTTTGCTTCCCAGTATCCAATCTGTCAACTCACAACCACCAGTAAGTAGCTCCAGCTCCAGGGGATCCAAAGTCCTCTTCTGTCCTCCAAGGGCACTCCCATTCACTGCCATACACCTGGACACAGACATATAAATAAAAAACAAAAATCTTGTTAAAGACCAGGGTGGTTCTAGCTGTGTGGCTTCATTTCTGTGTCCTCTGTCTATTCTACTGGTCTACTCTTCTGTTTTCTGATAGTACCATGCTGTTCCTGCCACTTAGAACCAAGTCTTGAGATCAAATGTTCTGATAACCTGCAGTGTTTTTTCCTGCTTTGGATTATTTTTTTCCTAGAGTCTTTTTAGCCATCATATGCATTGTAGATTTTTTCCTCTTGCTTTGTGAAGAAGATCATTGGAATTTTCATAGGTATTACCAAGATCACTAGATAGATTTTGACAAAACAGACAGTTTATTTTATTCATGTCAATCCAAAAGCATGAGAAATTTTCTGTTTTCTAAAACCTTAATTTTTTCTTATATTTTTGGTTGTAGATATCATGTACCTTCAATGGTAGGTATTATTTTAAAAAAAAAACTTTTAAAAGTGGATGGGGTCCCCACCTCCTGATTTCGACAGTATCCAGAGTTTGATTACTGCGACCCGCGCAGCTGGAGCACGAAATCTGGCGAGGGACCCCGAGATTAGACAGCACTCTAGACACCCAGTTTCAGTTCATCAGGGAAGCAGCTCTCTTTATTCATACCAACATGGGCTTATATACCCCTCCAACAGCAGGGGTCAAGGAATGGTTACTCTGTATCCAGAGGCAAGCCGGACACTGTTTTCCAAACAGGAAAAACCACAGGGGAACTGATCCCCAGCACCCTCTGGAACCCAACTGCACATTTTTCACACAAACAACTTAACTGGGACAGGACAAAAAAAGGGCATTTAAAATGAAGGCAGCAAACTTACTGCTGCCGACATGTCCTCCCTTTTTATTTTCAAAAGGAACACATCAGCTAGAACAGCCTGTGGAAGATCAGATAGCCCCTGCCTTAGGTCACCTGTTGCAATCCCCAAACTTACCCGTCATAGGGGGCTGCCCTTATGGCCCCTGCCTTAGGTCGCATGAGGACCACAGGAGTTGCCCGTCTCTGGGTACTATCTGTAACCACACTTGTGCAGATTCAGAGGGTGATGTGGCCAGAAGGGCTTGCTGTCGGTGTCGAGTGAACTGGCGTTGCCATTGGCATAGCAGAAATAACCCAATTCCCATACCACCTGCACAGATTAATAAGAGGGAAACAGACCCTGCCCACCTAGTAATCCACCCAACAGCATTAGACATTAATGACCACCAGGTCTGCTCATTTACAGGAACAACTCTAGTTTCATCAATCCTTACAATAGCATGTGCTAACTGAATTGTATAGTTCAAAAATGTTCCATTCCAAGGCCCTCGCAAATAAGCATTCAATTCTGCAACCTTGGCCAATGCATTAAAAGCTGCATGAGGGGTTATACAAACTTCTGACATTCCATAAGCATGTAACATATGTTGGCGTATCCACAACATATCTATTTGTTCTTGTAACAGTGCTGCTTGCTGATTAAGCATCAGAATTCCAAAGTGTAATTGTCCATTCAATGTTTGCTGAGTGTCCAAGGCACCAGCCACCCTCTCAGATAATGTGTTGATAACGGCAGCCTGTTGAACAGTCTGAGATAATGCAAGCCCAGCAGCTGTAGCAGCAACAGCAGATGCAGCCACAGCCGCAACAATTGGGGCAGGAATGCCAAAGTCTCTTCTCGTCCTCTTCAGTTGCAGCGGAAACTGATCAGAAGGACTCTCCAGAGGCATCACTGCAAATGCAGGTATTCTCACAATCACTGCATGGGACCAATTTGCACTCCAGCAATTATTCAAGCTACAATTTAGAACTGAACAGTTCAGTAGTCCCTCCCCTCCCACATCACCATTCCAAACAACAAAAGGGAAAGGAGCACTTGGGAGACCCACAACACGAGACATGCTGGAATTACCTACAAAGTCTGCCAAAGAAGTATTACTCAGGACTAGGCAATCATGAAATCTGCCTTTCAGATTCAAGGAGATATCACTGGTATTATTCTTGCCAGCTGTCTTGGAGTTTTACATTGCTGGCAGCAGTACCAATTGTCCAATTAGAAGAAAATACAGCAGGAAAAAGCAGGGCTATCAATACTCACAGGCAGTAACACAGGCGGATTTCTTACTAAACTCCATAACGGCTCAGCTTCTCCCTGAGGCATCATCATGGGCATCATCATCAGCCACAGTATCCACAGATGCATTTTTATCAATCTCTTCTGCCAGGCATATACACCTTTCTGGGAGCCAAATGGGCTTTTCAGCACCTGAAGGATAAACACACACAGCTCCCCTCACTCTGGCCAACATAGGTGCAGGAGGCTGCCAGGTACGGGTGGCTAAATCCTTCCATCGCACCTTAGCATCAGAGACAGAGGGGCCACCAAAATGCCTCTGAGCTGCTGAAACTCCCTTGCTATCAACAAGCAAAAAATTTAAAGTAAAAAGTGTAATGGAAAGTAAAGCTTGAGGTCCTTGTATATCCCTATACATCTCACCCTCTTTTATTTTTTGCAAATCGGTTTTAAGATGTTGATGAGCCCTTTCCACTATGGCTTGCCCCTGGGGGTTATAAGGAATGCCAGTCTTATGAATAATATTCCAATGTTTACAAAATCCTGTGAAGCTGGCACTGGTATACACAGGACCATTATCTGTTTTTATATGCTAAGGAACCCCCACATAGGAAAAAGCTGAAATTAGATGTTTTTTAACATCTTGAGCACGTTCTCCTTTATGCAGAGAGGCAAATATTAAGTGAGAAAAGGTATCCATTGACACATGCACATAGGCCAATGGTCCAAAGCTAGAAATATGAGTAACATCAGTCTGCCAAATCTCATTTGAGATAAGTCCTCGAGGGTTGACACCCAGAGAAGGCACATGAATAAATGGTGCACATAAAGCCTCAAGTCTAGAACAACTAGTACGATGTTGCAAGGTCTGAGCATTAACATGAAATTTACGATGCAATTGTAGAGCATTATCATAGGCAGTAACAGCGGGGAAACAATTGAACATTCATGGCATGGCACCCAATTGTACCTCCCATCGAGTATAATGATCTGCCACTTTATTGCCTTCAGCTAGTGGACCAGGCAACTCTGTATGTCCTCTAAGATGCCCAACAAACACAGAATGCTTCCTTGCCCAGATTAATAGTTGAACTTGTTGAAGTTGGCTTTGCACAGCAGAGTGTTGGCCTATGTATGGGGCAGTTTCTATACCACAATGGCCTTAGCTACATAACAGCTATCAGTATAGATATTAAGGTCGTCTGTAGGAAACATTTCAAGAGCTAGCTGTAAGGCAAACAACTCTGCTTGCTGAGCAGACATATTGGAAGTAGATATTCGTCCAGTAATGTTCTCACTAACCATCACTGCATATCCATTCCCAGAGGCATCCATAAAGACAGTCCTTGCATTATTAAGAGGGCTTTGTTTTACTACCCTGGGAAAAATAAATGAACAAACCTTAAAACTTTCAATAAGTTTATGCTTAGGATAATGATTATCTGTCTGGCCACAAAAGGTACAGAGAAACAAACACCAAGATTCATGTTCCTTTTGCAAAGTGTCTAACATTTCCTGTACATAAGGCAATACAAGATTGTCAAACATCTTTCCAAAGGTAGTCAAACTGAGTTCCTTAGCTTTCCACAATAGTTGAATAACCAATTCATAATAAGGATTCAATACCTTAGTAGGTGAAGCAGACAGATGAACCCAATAAATAGGCCCAGTCTGCCAAAACACTCCAGTGGGAGAAAATTTGGAAGGCAAGACTAGTAATTGTAAAGGCCGGCCATAATCTATCTGCTGAACATGTAAATCTAATAAAGCCTGTTCTACTTGAGCCAATGCTGCTTTTGCTTCTGGGGTTAATTCCCACAATGATGTAGGTGAAGAATCTCCTTTAAGAATATCATAAAGAGGCTTTAGATCTCCAGTAGTTATCTGAAACATGTAGGTCTAAGCCATTGAATTTCTCCTAAAAATTGCTGCCATTGATGCAAGGTTTGTAATTCTGAAATTTTAAATTGTAACTTTTGAGGAGCAATACCTACTTGCTGAATAGTATAACCAAGATACTGATATGGCATTTTCTGTTGCACCTTTTCAGGTGCTATAACTAGTCCAGTACTGGCAAGTGCTTGTTGTAAATCTGCATAGGTTTGCAGCACTTGTTCTTGTGTGCGTGCAGCCAGTAAAATATCATCCACATAATGTATGATATATGTCTCTGGATATTTGTTCCTTATGGGAGATAAGGCTTCTGCAACATACATTTGACACATACTAGGACTGTAAGCCAACTGCTTAATAACGGGCATAGCCTGATCAGAGTCCCCAAATATCTTTCCAGCTAGTTGTAACAAGCGTGAGACAAAGTCAGCATATGGCTCAGAAGGGCCCTGCAGCACTTTTGATATCTGTTCTCCTGCAGCTACATTAGGTAGTGATTTCCAGGCTTGCACTGCGGCAGCAGCTATTTGAGCATAGGTACCGAGATCATATAAAATCTGTTGTTGAAGGTTAGCATACTGTCTTGATCCCGTGAGCATGTCATAATTTCTCTGGGGTTGTCCAGCTCGAGCATTTATGTAAGCCAGTTCTAAGCATTTCTCATGATTTTCACTTTTCCATAGTAAATAATCATCCCCAGATAACACAGCTCGGCACAATCGCTGCCAATCACTTGGCATCAAATGATTAGCGGAAAATGATTCAAACAGAGTCACAGTGAATGGAGCCTGTGGTCCATAACTGCTCACTGCCTCCTTCAACTGCTTCATCTCTTTGAAAGTTAAAAGAACATGCTCCCGGACCACCTGTCCAGCTTGATTCTGAGTTTCAGTTACTGGATATGTTTCATGCCACATCACCCCCTTTTTTTGCCTATATCTGTCCTCTGATTCTTTTTCCTCCCCTATCCAATGAGGATTTCTTGGCAGGGGCCGAGACAACAGAGGCATAGAAGGTGCTGACTGTGCTTTCATTTTTGCACGACACAACTTCTGTTGTAGTTCCTCTATCTCTTTTTCTAGCTGCTCTTCCTCCTCTACTAAATCTGAGACAGAGGCAAGATCATCGTCTTCTTCCTCATCCATTAAATCTTTCACAAATATCCTTATACACTCTTTACAGGGGACCTCGACCTCTTCCTTTTCCCCTTTCAAAGATTCATTCATCTCGGCCTCCTGAGCATTAGCAAATGCTTGCTCACACTCTGAAAGTTGCTCTTTCACTTTCACTTTATCAGTCAGAAGAGCATCTTTCACAACTCTCCATAGAGAGCTGTAGGAAATTTATCTGTCAAACCTCCTCCCGTCAGAAACCAAGGACTTGCTTCAGCTATGGTGTCCACAAATGTGAGTGCGGTGCTAGACTTAATTCCTGTTCCTTGCTTACTTGACTTAATTCCTGTTCCTCAGTGGCCAACTGAGCTTTTGCAGTAGAATTACCCATGGTACGTACCAATGTTCCAGACCTCTACCCCTCCTTTTAGGGTGAGCTTCGTTCGCTTACCCCTTTCCAGATCTCAGTGGGACCTCCACTTGCCACGACACGCGCAGCTGGAGCACGAAATCTGATGAAGGACACTGAGGTTAAACAGCACTCTAGACACCCAGTTTCAGTTCGTCAGGGAAGCAGCTCTCTTTATTCATACCAACATGGGCTTATATGCACCTCTAACAGCAGGGGTCAAGGAATGGTTACTCTGTACGCAGAGGCAAGCCGGACACTGTTTTCCAAACAGGAAAAACCACAGGGGAACTGATCCCCAGCACCCTCTGGAACCCAACTGCACATTTTTCACACAAACAACTTAACTGGGACAGGACAAAAAAAAGGGCATTTAAAATGAAGGCAGCAAATTTACTGCTGCTGACATTTGATTTCCAAATAGAATCAGGAAGGATTCAAATTTCAGGTAATTGAAGTAAGTTGTGAAAATTTAGGAGAAAGGAATCTAGACATGGTAGCTTTTAAGGCCAAAACTCAGGAGGTAGAGACAGGCAGATCTCTGAGTTGAGGCCATGCTGGACAGCAGAGAAGCCCTGTCTCAAAAGCAAACAATCATTCAGTATAATGCCGGGCGGTGGTGCCGGCGCACGCCTGTAATCCCAGTACTCGGGAGGCAGAGCCAGGCGGATCTCTGTGAGTTCGAGGCCAGCCTGGGCTACCAAGTGAGTTCCAGGAAAGGCACAAAGCTACACAGAGAAACCCTGTCTCGAAAAAACCAAAAAAAAAAAAAAAAAAAAAAAAAAAACCAAAAAAAAAAAAAAAAAAAAAAAAGCAAACAATCAAAAAGTTAGGAGAGAGGCTGAGAGATGGCTCAGCAGTTCAGAGCACTGCCTGCCCTCCTGGAGGACCTGGATTCCACTCCCAGCACCTACATGATGAGTCATAACTACCTATAATTGAAAAGCACGATTAAACATGAACGCATACAGTTTGCTACTGTCTGTTACCCTAACACTAACCTCAACCTAAATATCCCTAAGGCCATCTAAGCATGGCCTTTTCTATACTGACATGTACCTAGGCACTTTGTAAGTGGGTCCTCTGTGTGCCCTTGTGTGGGTATGAGGACATGGGCACAGTGCCTTTTTGTTCCTTCACCTCTGGTGACAGTGGTATGGGGTTTCTCAGGTATAGGGAATCTGTGATCATATACAAAAGATGACACACTAGGAAATCAACACCAGAATGATCTACAGGGAGGAGGTTTTGAACAGTGGGAAGACCCTAAGAGAAAATTACTTTTTTCCTGGAATGCATGTGGTATAGAGGTAATGGTTGGGAAACCTCTTCTGCCTTCTTGAAGTTGAGGGTCTGGCTGGAGCCAGGCTTCCCAGGTCAGTGTGTGGCATGGGCATATGGACACCACTGTGTCCCATTGTACACATGGAAAGGCAGGAGAGAAGATGGCAGCCCTGGTCAGCCCTAGAGAAAGCCTATGTGGAGGAAGTGCTGACTGGAGGGCCCCAGGAAGTGACCTCACTTCCTTAGTATTATTACAGATGGAACTCAGGCTCCTGGTTACCAGGTAACCAGCCATCAACAGCAGCCTCAACTCACTCACTTCTCTGGAGGCACTAGAAGAGCAAGGATGTTCTCTTGCTTCAGGTGTTTTGGTTGCTCACGCCGCCAAAAACCAAAGCTTCCTGGCCGGTTCCGACGTGTGCTGCGAAGTATTTGTGCACACCTCTGTCTATTTTCCTGTAGGAAAAATGAGGTAACACAGGCCAGCCTGCAGCCAGGAGACTTTTTGGTCCCCCTGATCCACTGCAGTTCCTGAATGGGTCTGTGTTCCTGTGAGAACACTGAGAAACGTCTTTTATGCTCGCTTTTCACTTCAGTGTGTGGTAATGGGTTGTTATTGTCTCTGAGATTTCACATTTAAACCCTCCTTCCTTCCTTGGTCTTTCCTCAGGATGACAGGATTCAGGAAGACGGCCCCATATTTGATCCACGGAGCCCAACCTATATGAAAGACGTTATCAATCATATACCAAAAGCCTATAAGGATGGGAATTACCTATTTATAGGTATAATATTGACTATCTACCATAGGTTTGTGACCACCTGGGAGATGCTGGACTTAATTATGGACACGTGAGTGGCTACACACAAGTCAGGCTCTCAAGCCTCCTGTTTGGTTTTAGAATGTCTCTACCCTTCTCTGGGACTGTATGCTCTCACAGAACAAGTATTATTGTATCATTGGTCCTGGGCCTGGACCTTCAAGATGACATGGCCAGAGATAGGGGTAGGGGAGACAACACTAGATTGTCATTCACTTTTCCCAAGAAGTGTCAAACACTATCCTTTCTTATCCTTTGAACAGAGCCTTTTTCCCATTTGTATAAAAGCTTCTAGACACTATCTAGGTTTGATGGGACTAACAGAAGCAGATAAGGGTCCCTGGGGCCACCCAAGAAATCCTGTAACAACAACAAAAAAAAAAAAAAAAAAAAAACAAGAAGGAGAAGCTTAGGTTACCCATTGTGTGACAATCCTTGAGAGCTGTGACCAGAGGCTCTTTCCCAGACCCTAACCATGGAAGTCAGAACATTGCAAGGAGCCCTGAGGACCCTCATCCCCTTCCTGGCTTCTATTTCTCTACCTGATTCATGTAGCTCCTTCTAGATCCCTTGGTGGGTTGGGGACACATGGCCTTAGTGGTGACACCCTCATGAAATGCCACAGGTATGGACCTTTGCAGCCAGACTGTATGGAGGATCAGGAAAAAAGGAAGTGAGTTGGCTTGGGTGACGAGGGAGGTAAGAGCCCCTCTACACAGTGGGATGTCTGGGGTGGCTAGGGTTGAGGACTGAGCTGTTACCAGTCACCCTGCTCTTGGGATTCCCACTAGAGGGATGGTACCAGAGACTTCACGTGCAGGTGGAGAAAAACAGAAATAAATCTCCATTGATCTCCTTGGTCCTGAGGAGCACAGGGATTGACGGAAGCTAAAGGGCCCTAGGGGAAACCATCCCCACTACAGCCCAGCCCAGTCTGCCCAGTCCCTCCTCCAAGGGACAGAAAGTGTCTCGAGCCCTGTCCATACAGCTCTACACTCCTGACCACCATGCCCAGCAGCACATGGGCTGGGCAGCCTTTTCCTCATCTAAGGGACACTGCTGTGCTGGTGAAGTGAGGCCAGGCTTCTGACTCTACTTCCCTCCAACCTGGTCCTCCCTGCAGTGCCTTGTTATCCTTCCTATCGATATGGACGTCAAAACAACCCCAGGACTTCAGGTCTCCAAACCTTGCCGTGGCCAAGAGGCTCGTGAAATATCTATGGCCCGATGAGCCTGCAAAAGACTTCACTCTCCAAGGGGAGGCGCTGGAGGAGCAGGACTGTAAAATGGGTGAGGAGGCCTGGGGTAGGTTCCTAGGAAGGCTGAGGTAATTTCGATGATGGGTTATACCAGGGAATTGTCCAGATATCCCGCCTGGAACCAGAGCTGGACACCTGTCGGGTGAGATGTCCTGTTGTGGGGAGAGGGGACTGGGATTTTCTGACATGAACAGACCTTGTGTAACCAGCAAGGCCATCTCTGGGAAGCTCACCCCATCATGGAAACTTCTAGGGCACTTCCACTAATGGTTCATCTCTTTCTGCCTTAGATGATGGACTCCTCAGGGAAGTTAATACAGAGGCACCCATGCAGGATGCATTAGGGATGGTGGAGACTCTACATGTGGGACCAACTTCTGTGGCAGAGCCCCGGGAATTTCTGAAAACCCAAGATGACACAGACCTGGCCCTTGGGGAACCAACCGTGCCAGAAGCTGGACCAGTACCACTTCAAACTTCAGACCAGCCTCTGCCCACTGATGCACAGCCACCTCTAGAAGTGGCTGCAGATGTTCCAGATGCTGGGCGGCTCTTTCTAGTTTCTGTTGTGCAACTGGGTGCACCAGAGCCCTTTTTCCCTCTGCCTGATGTTGACATAGATTGAGATTGTTTATGACCTGCCGAGTTCCACCCAGGACCAGCTGTCCTTCCCGTCTTTAGAGAAAGTATCTCCTTTCGTTGTGTTTAAAACTTTTTATTGTTGTTTTCAAAGTTAATATTAATATTGCCTTTAATTATATTTCATTATTTTTCCTTGTTTTTTCAATATTAATATGTATTAATAAACATTAAGTATGCCTAGTTCTCTCATTGTTTTCATGTTAATATCACCTTTAATTTTGTTTATTTCTTTTTTATTAATGGTTTCATTGTTAATATTTCCTTTAATTTTCTTTAGTACTTTTTTCAATGTTAATATTGCCTTTAATTATGCTTAATTCTTTTTATTGTTGTGTTCATTGTTAATATTGCCTTTCATTTTGTTTAATTCTTTTTATTGTTCTTTTCACTCTCAATATCTCTTTAAATTTTGTCTAATTTTTTTTTATTGTTGTTTTCATTTTTAGTATCTCCTTGAATTTTGTTTAAATTTTTTAGGGCATGATCATTTATTTGTTACCCTTAAAGACTTATTTCTGACTGGACTCAGACTCACAAGTAAAAGCTCTGAGAGGACAGCCTACGTCTCTTGGCGATCTGGTCCTGGCGCTTTACTTGGGCGTCCTTCATTCTCTTGCCAAAAGTTCATCACATTCTGCAGCCTTCTCCTTGTTTTCCTTTGTCTGTTGTTTCTTTAGAGCAGCAATATGACAGCCTTTGTGTTGCAGGACATGAGGAGTGACAGGATGCTGAATCTTGAGTGCTTTGGTCCTGGGCTTTTTCTTGGTTTAATGGCTTTCTGACCATGTATTTTTGGCGGACATCATCTTCCTTAAAGAGATTAAAAAGCTTTCAGATTCTGCTAGCTCTTTAAGGTCCCAAGTGACGAGGCACAGTAGTATCTGTCCATCCAGGAATATCCTCCTCTCCTTTTTTTTTTTTTTTTTCTTCCAATAACCAAATTAGGAACACTGAAATTGGCTTCCATGATGCATCCTCAAACAGACTTGTGCTTCCTCTCTCCGTTCTCCTTGGTCTATAACAAGAATGGCCCTTACTCAACAGCAGGTGCACGCTGCCATGGGTCAAAATGCCTTGCTTCATGGGAAAACTTTTTCATTCCTGCCAATGATTCGGACCACATACCCCTTCCACTCTTCACCCAGAGCATCAGCAGCTACTTCTGTGGCCATGGGCTTCTCACAGAACATACGAAGCTTGTGTTCATCATCCACTTCAATGAGTTTCTGACAGCTGGTGGCAGGGAAGGAGACATTCAGCTTCATCTTGACACAGCCAACCGCCTAGGAGGTGCCACAAAAAAAGAGCTGTTTAACTCCTTTTTATGGTGTTCTCAATGTGGGTTGTTATTTAGACTTTAATATTAATAAAAATTTGTTTACTCGGGGCTGGAGAGATGGCTCAGCGGTTAAGAGCACTGGTTGTTCTTCCAGAGGTCCTGAGTTCAATTCCCAGCAACCACATGGTGGCTCACAACCACCTGTAATGAGCTCTGGCGCCCTCTTCTGGCATACATAATAAATAAATAAATCTTAAAAAAAAAAAAAAAAAAAAAAAATTTGTTTACTCATGTTATGGTTCAGGGGCATCATGTCTATTCCCCATGTGCTACAATTTACTCATGTCTACCTGTGTATGGCAACTCTGAGACAAACATGTGGATCATGGAAGGAGAACCCTTGAAGGCCGTCTTAGAAGCAGGGAAAAGCAAGCAGCTCATGTGGCAGAAAAAGGGCAAATACCAACAATGGTGAGGAATATATGATTGTGAACTGGCAGTCTTCTGCTCAGCGGTCTCCCTAACACTTAGGGACATAGATTCTGAGTTCAGATAGAGTAGGGCTCAAGCTCAGAGGTCTTCACTTTCTCCATGGGCTTCTGCTCTGTCAAAATGGTCTGCAGGGCCATGCAGAGAAAAATGATGTCAACTTAACTATAATGGTGCTCCCCATTCTCACCAACCCTGAGCCCAGAGCTGGCCGCATACTCAGAGATCTGCTTGCTTCTGCCTCTTAAAGGCCTGCACCACCACTGCCCAGTCCCTTTTCTTTTCTTAATGTGAGTTTGGGTATTGAACTCATGCTTGCAAGGCAAACATTTCAGTAGCTGAGTTATCATGCCAGTCCATTTGCATTTTGTGTTATATTATTAATTCACATAGCTGCTTAATTAAAAACAAGATTTATACTCATTATCTCCCCCCCCCCCGTGTGTGTGTGTGTGTGTGTGTGTGTGTGTGTGTGTGTGTGAGAGAGAGAGATAGAGAGTGAGCCTGTGGAATCCAAAAACCAGGAGTCAACATTTCACGAAGCTGGAGTTAGAGGCAGCTGTGAGCCACACTTTAATAAGTGCTGGGAACTGAACTTGGGTCCTCTGCAAGGGTTCTTAACTCTGACATTTGCACAGTTCAGTAGACTATTGTCTTTCCTTTCATAGACAAAGACACTGAGGCTTAGGCGGGAGACTGACTTGTTCTCAAATGCAAATGGCGTAAGCAATGGTTTTCTATTTCAAACCCCTGTGACTAAGAACTGAGAAGATGACAGGGTTGCAGCCATCTTTGAGAAGGGTCAGACTAGGGGCCAGCAGGCCCTGGGAACCCCACCAGGGATGTGCTGCCCCTCCACCCTTAGGCCCTGGGAACCCACCAGGGATGTCCTGCCCCGCCACCCTAAGCCCTGGGAACCCACCAGGGATGTCCTGCCCCTCCACCCTAAGCCCTGGGAACCCACCAGGGATGTCCTGCCCCTCCACCCTAAGCCCTGGGAACCCACCAGGGATGTCCTGCCCCTCCACCCTAAGCCTTGGGAACCCCACCAGGGATGTGCTGCCCCTCCACCCTTAGGCCCTGGGAACCCACCAGGGATGTCTTGCTCCTAGACTCAGACAATTAAGAGCTACATAAAAAATGAGTTCCAGACATTTCCTGCCATCACCTAAAGGATATGATAGATTATATACCATAGCTGTTAGAGGGAGCAAGTTTCCTACAGATAAGAAATGGGATATCTAATTGTCAGAGAAAATGGGTAAGAAAAAAGTAAGCACCAGTCCTGAGCTTGTAACTATACAGAGTTGGAATTCCCCCGATCCCCTCCCCTAACCATTTTAAAAACCCTGCCCCATTGCTACTCAGGGTCTCTCTGCTCAGCTGCTGCGTCAGATGGATGGAGAGACCCAGGTTTAAAATAAGAACTCTTTGCTTTTGCATTTGGATCGGTCTCTTGATGGTCTTTGGGGGACTCTGGGTACAACAGAAGGGCATTTCTTTCCTGGACCATTGAAAGCTGAGACTAGCCAGGGACTAGTCCATTGAAAATGATGTTATCTATCTATCTATCTATCTATCTATCATCTACCTACCTATCATCTATTATCTATCTTTTCATCTTCTATCTATTATCAAGTATCTATCATCTATCTATCATAGATGATCTATCATCATCTATCAGTTTATAATCTAAATCTATCCTCTATCTACATATTTATCAATTAAAGCTTTCTATCTTTGACATCTATCTATTATCTATCCTTCCCTCCTTTCTTCCGCCCACCACTCACCTATGGATCCATCTATTGTCTATTTCTCAATACTTTATTTCAGTATTAGGGGTTGAACCTAGAGCTTTACACATACTCAGTAAACACTCCATCATTGAGTGACATCCTCAGCCCGATTTTTACTTTAACTTTTTTTTTTTTGATAAATGGTCTCATTAATTTGTTCAGGCAAGCACTGAACTCACTCTGTAGCCCAGGCTAGACTTTAACTTGTGATTCTTCAGTTCAACCTCCTGAGGAGCTGGAATTATAAGCCTGCACTATGGAGTCTGGCTTTTTTTTTTCTTTGTAAGGACTTCTCTCAAGGTGGTCAGACCCTCCACTTTTCCCGGTTATCTCCTCCCACAGGACCCATTTGTCACCTTGGAGAAGATTTTTGGAGAAAAAAAGACAACAGTTTCTACTCAGGGTGGAACTTGGCAGGGATCCTAGAATTGCTGTCACTACCTTTTCCAGGCAAGGCAACTCATAAACGTCTACATTTCCATGGCGCACAGTGGAGGCTACGTGGGGGAGGGAGGAAGAGCCAGTCTTTTTCCATTTACAGAGAAGAAGTAGTGCTGGGAGGTATGGCTGGAAGGAAAAACAAGGCCCAGAGGCCTTTGAGAAGAAACTTTTTTGCCTGGAGTCTCACTATGTAGCCCAGGTTGTCCTTGAACTCACAATCTGCGCTCCCATTATTCGGTGCCAAGGTTGCATAACTGTGCAGTGCTGGGGAAATGAACTCAGGTCCTCTTGCATGCACGGCAAGCATTTTGCCGCCTAAGCCATCTCCCCAGCCCAAGGCAGATGTTCTATAAACAGAGACAACTCTGATGGTCTCAGTGACTGAATATTTTCTGTAGGTAGAGTTTTAGCTCACATGAGTCTCGAGTATATATAAATTTATAAAATATATAAATATATAAAATATATAAATTTAAAAATCACATAGAAAGGTCATTAAACGTAATTTTGTGAGCGGGGGACCGTAACTTTTATATGCTCGAATGCCTGTGCAGCATACATGAAATCCTGCCTTCCACCCCCAGAACCACAGAAACCAGGTGTGGCATTGCATGGCTGTAATCCCAGAACTTGGGAGGTGGAGGGGGAAGGATCAGTAATTCAAGGTCATCCTTTGATATATAGTGAGTTTGAGGCCAGTTTGGGTTACACTGGATGCTGTATTTTAAAAAGGGGTAGGGGTAGGGTGTGGGTAGAAAGAAAGGAGAAGTCAGGTCAGGCAGGCTTGCAGAATCATGCTAGGGAGGAGAAGGAGGACGAGAAGGAAGGAGGGAAGAAGGGGAGGAGGAGGAGGAAGGAGGGGAGGAGGAGGGAGGGGAAGAACATGAGGAGAGAGAGAAGGAAGGAGGGGAGGAGAGGGAGGAGGAAGAGAAGAAAGGAGGAACTCATGCTTCCAGGAACTGTGACCAAATGAATTGTGCTAGAATTCAGAGACTACTGCCTCATACCTGTTGGGGTGGCTGAAGGGACTCTAGTCAGCCTGGTCCTGGCAAACATGGCCCTAGCCAGCCTTCTCCCCCATTCCCTCTGCCTTGCTAAAATCCCTTAGCTTGCATTCCTA
Source organism: Peromyscus eremicus (assembly GCF_949786415.1). Lineage (NCBI taxonomy): Eukaryota > Metazoa > Chordata > Mammalia > Rodentia > Cricetidae > Peromyscus > Peromyscus eremicus. Next base: position 27,659,946 of record NC_081438.1, on the reverse strand, counting down.
AGGCTAGCCCCCAAGGTCCATTCCCTTATTTGGCCACTTCCTCCTCCTGAGGCTGACTATCAAGGTCTAGCTATCCAAGTATTGAAGTCCAGCAATCAGAAGCCCCCTTTGGTTCACTTCATTAACATGCCCAATTAAAAGTAAACACTTCATCCTAACATGGGATATTCACCTTTACCTTTATTTATTTTAAGATTTATTTATTACGTATATAGTGTTCTGTCTGCACATATCCCTGCAGGCCAGAAGAGGGCACCAGATCTCATTACAGATGGTTGTGAGCCACCATGTGGTTGCTGGGAATTGAACTCAGGACCTTTGGAAGAACAAGCAGTGCTCTTAACCTCTGAGCCATCTCTCCAGCCTCACCCTTACCTTTATAAACCGCCATTTTCCTATGGGCCACCTCTGTCTCCCCTCTATCCAGAGGCAGGCAGTCCTCTGTCCTCTGGGACAAATCCCCCTCCCCATTTCCCGTGTCCCCTTCCCCTTCTCCCTTGTCTTCCATCTCCTGTCCTTGTCTCTTATTCCCTGCCCTCTGTCCCTCTGGGGCAAATAAATCTCCTTTGTGCTGAGAACTTGGTATTGGCGGTCCCGAGTGGATACTTTTCCTTTCAGTGGCAACTATTGAAACTACCCCTACCTCAAAAAGGGGGTGTAGACAAGGATGTGGAGAAATTAGAATTCTTGTGTCTTGCTGGTGAAGACCCCTTGGAAAGCAATATGGTGCTAACCTTTAAACATTTAAAAACAGAATTGCCATATGAGACACAAATTCCATTTCTGGGCATAAATGCTAGAAAACTGAAAGCAAGGATGTGAAAAGATATTTGTACACCCCTGTTCACAGCAGCAGAATCATCATAGGCAAAAGATGGAACTGCCCCAGGGTACCGGTTGGTCTTTGTCAACATGTCACAAACCAGACTCACCAGGGACGAGGAACCTCAATGGAGGAATCATCTTCATCAGACTGGCCTGTGGGAGCATTCTCTTGATTGGTAATCGGTATGGAGGGGCCCAGTCCACTGTGGGCACTGCCATCCCTGGGCAAGTGGCCCTGGGTTGTGTAAGGAAGGTAGCTAAGTAACCTAGCGGAATCAAGACAGTAAGTAGCTCTCCTCCATGGTTCCTGTTTGAGTTCCTGCCCTGACTTCCCTCAAGGGTGGGCTGTCCTTGGGCTGTGTGAGCCAAAAAACCCCGTTTCTCCTCAAGTTGCCGGTCAGTGTTTTGGCACACCAACAAATTAGGACACCAAGTGAAGTGTCCACCACCTGACGGATGACTAAACAGAATGTGACACACGTGCACTCGGCCGTTAGAAAGGAAGGGCACGGGGCTGGGGAGATGGCCAGTGGTTAAAGCACTCACTGGTAGAAATCTGCGTTTGGTTCCTAGTATCATACTGGGTGGCTCACAATGGCCTTAAACTCCAGGTCCTGGGCATCTGACATTCTCTTCTGGACTCTTTGAATATCTGCATTCATATGCGCATGCGCATACATACATACATACATACACACACACACACACACACACTTAAAAATAAAATAAAAAAAATTTAAAGGAAGGACATTCTGATACATCACACAACGTAGTTCAAGTTTGAGGACAACTGTGCCAAATGAAATAAGCCACTCACAAGAGGACAAAGACTGTTTGATTCCATTTATCTATGTACATAGAGTAGAGCATGCAGGGAGAGAACATCGAGAGAGTGAAGAATGTAATGTTAACAGTTAATAGTTAATCGTCATAGTCAAGACAGTGGCCTTTTCTAGGAGGGAATTCATGCTAAGTAAAGACTCAGATGTGACTTCCGACCTGGCAACTCAGTCTTGATCATTGAAAAGCAATTAACAGTAGACAGTAGTGCTCATGATCTGTAGTTATTGAAATGCAGGACTCATTCTAGAGATCAAGATTTGGACATGAGGAAGCTATGCCCAGAGATTCTTTGTTTAAGATTCCTGTTCTTTCCAAAAGGGCAGCTGTCAGTCACATGTATATGCTGAGCCCTTAAAATGTGGAATCTGAATTGAGGTGTGTGTGTGCGCGTGTGTGCGTGTGTGCGTGTGTGCGAGTGTGAGTGTGTGTGTGTGTGTTTGAGGTATTGGGGATGGAACCCAGGAACTGGACCTCACATATGCTAGCAGGTACTCTACCACTGAGCCCACCCCAGCCCCTCACTGGGGGATTCTAGGCAGGTGATGTACCACTGAGCCACACCCCAGCCCCTCACTGGGGGATTCTAGGCAGGTGCTCTACCACTGAGACATGCCCTCCAGTCCCAGAACTGATTCCTACCAAAGAATATTAAAGAGGATTTTAAAATCTTATTATTTTGGCAAGTAGATACAGATCCTTGTCTGGCAGTAGTCAGACATTGTTCATTAATGGGGAAGAATCAATGAAAAGCTCCCATGAACTACAGCAACAACCCATATCAGTGTTATATAGGTTTGATCTTTTCTTTTCTTTCTTTTTTTGGTGGGAGGGTGGCTTTGAGACAGAGGAGTTTCACTATATAGCTCTGGCTGTCCTGGAACTCACTCTGGAGACCAGGCTGGTCTTGAACTCACAGAGATCCACCTGCCGCTGTCTCCTGAGTGCTGGGATTAAAAGCGTGTGTCACCACTGTCTGGCAGATTTGATCTTTTCTGTTGTTTTTTAAATAATTTTTAAATAAATTTTCACTATGTAGGCCAGGGTAGCTTGGAATTCAGTATGGAGCTTAAGCTGGTCATCAGTTTATAATCTTCCTCCTTCAGCCTCCTTAGGTCTAGAGTTACAGATGTGTACATCTGCATTAGTATTGCATTAAGAATAGAGAGACTTCCTCTTTGAGTCGTGTAGACTAAGAGCAAGCCCAAATTTGAATTCTCTACTTTTATCTCTGTGCCTTCCATCTGTCTGTGGCCTGTTTGTTGTGTGTGTCTGAAGTCTGTCCCTAACGAAGAGCTTTGCTACACAGCATGAGAAAGCATGAGGGATTCCTTTCTCTAGAAGTCTTTAACAAAGTTCTACAAGGTAAGAAGTTACTGTATGGATCCCACCTGGCCCAGAATAGCAAGGAAACTACAAACAGTTGTTATCAGTCTTTATACCCACACGTTGCTTTGAACATTTATGGGGTATTTATTTTGTTTAAGATTGCTTTCAGCAAACGATTACAACCTGCACCCCCATCATTCTGGGTCAGGGACATGGGAGAGTACATAATTTAAGATTGAAGCTATGCCTTTAGCTTAGGTTGTAAATGCTGATTACGTGGGAATTGCAAGGCATGGTGAGGTCGGTTACATTGTTCTTTTAAAGGCAAGTTAAACAGGCTGAGTACATAGTAAGGCAGCAGGGTAGGTACATAGTTTTGAATGATTCCCAGGCACGTTATTAACTTGGTTGCAAGGTCCAGCAAAAGTTCAGTTTCTGAAGGCAAGAAGGATTTTCAGAAAAAAACATTTCCACATACTTCATGCCTGGTTAATACATTTGAGTTTAATCTCATTCCAACAGACAAGCAATGTGTCCCACACAGGCTCTCCCAAGTCTCATCTATTCATTATGAGTTGTTGAGCATGGGAAGACGTTGCTCCAAAAGTGTGAAGTGCTAGACATGATGGGTAAATGCTGAAGATCTGTTGTACAGCATTGAGAATGTAGTTCATAGTCATGTCTTGAGTACTTGTATTGATGACTGACCACCCATGGTCTCAGGAGGTGGGAGGAAGAGGTGGTAAGGATCTCAAGTTCAAGGTCTTCCTTGGTTATATTGTGGGTCAGAGGCCAGCCTGGGCTCTATGAGACCCTGTCTCAAAAACAATCCCCACCCCATCAAAAAAACCACCTAAAAACCAACAGTAAACAACCCCCAAAACAAGACCAGAAAAGTCACCTTCAACAAAAATCTGAAAAACAACAAAGCAAAACCGAACCCAAATCATACCAAAACAAGAACAAAAAGAAAAAAAGAAAGAAAAGAAAAAGGAGAAAATTGCTGAGGAAGCCTGCCTCCCTATCTCCTTTCTCCCTTTTGTCCTTTACTTTTTCTGACCTCCTAAAATCTAGGACCTAGGTCAGTGGTACTCTACCTTCCTAATGCTGAGACCTTTTAATACACAGTTCCTCATGTGATGCAGCTGTCTTTGAGTCATTTCTGTTCCAGTAAGTAACCTCTCACCCCATATTCTTTTTTTTGTTTTGTTTTGTTTTGTTTTGTTTTGTTTTTCGAGACAGGGTTTCTCTGTGTAGCTTTGCGCCTTTCCTGGAACTCACTCTGTAGCCCAGGCTGGCCTCGAACTCACAGAGATCCGCCTGGCTCTGCCTCCCGAGTGCTGGGATTAAAGGCGTGCACCACCACCGCCCGGCCACCCCATATTGTTGTTAGCAACCCCAATACAACTCATCGGTTCACCAGGTTGGACTTTGGTAGTATCCGTACTTGGGTGTGTTGTGGGTTCCCTGTCCCCCCAGGAAAAGTTTTGTCACCCAAGACCACACTCATGCTCACCCAATCAACCCTAGTTAAATTCAGCGAGTCATAAATTAAAAGAAACACTTGCTGAAAGAAAGAACGAAAAAGAAAAGAAATCGTTGAGAGACATTTTAAACGTTTACTTCACAGGCTGCTAGAAACCTAATTTTTAGGACCCCACAGCAGGATCCATATTGCCACCTAGTGGCAATAATCTGAAACTGCAACAGAATCTACCTCTAAGTCTTTTCCTGAAGCAGGCTTGAAGAGGTGTCTGAGGAGGCTGCCTGGAGGTATCCGTTATTAGAGAGCATCCAGAGGTACAAGGACTTGTTTCCCAATGGAATGTACTAGTTACTTTCTCGTTGTTGTGAAAATGCCTGGCAAAAGAAACTTCAGGAAGAAGGGTTGGTTTTGGTTCAGTTTGTAAGGTGTAGTTTATCGTGGTGGGAAGGCATGGCAGCCGGAGCTTGAAGCAGCTGGTCACCTTGCATCCACAATCAAGAAGCAGAGGGTGGGGAAGGGGCAGGGAGAGGGGGAGAAGGAGAGGGAGAGGGGAAGGGGGGCGGTGCTCAGCTTACTTTGTCTGTTTTGTTCAGTCTGGTGTTGCCCACATTGAGGGTGATCCTTTCCACCTCAGCTAACCTAATGTGGATGATCTTTCACAGAGGAGTCCAGAGTCTCTTAAGGGACTTTTAGATCCTGTCAAGTTGACAATCGATATTAACCATCCCATCACGGGGAACATGGGGGAAAGGACAGTACAACTTTTCCTTGTTTCCTGGTTCCATTTCCTTGGAATCCCTTTTCCTATCCTGTCACTATAAGACAGTGTCTATACTTAGTAACTCAGTGTTCCATTTTCACTTCCTTGGAAGATTCTCTCCTCCTTCTGGTGCCTTTCTAGGTACCTAACCTCTGTGATTATTCAGATTGTAACACACATGACAAAAGCTTAAAATAGGGACATACTGATAGAATTTCTAGCCATGCCCCATGACCTCACATGTGTTGGCAAGATGCTTAGTCACTTCCTGGGCCGTACCTATGTAATCTGTGTGCTGTGTGGTCATGTAATTTGTGTGCAGTGTGATCACGTAATCTATGCACATGCGTGGTGTAGTGTAGGCCCATATGTGCATGCGTTGGGGGAGTCCATGAAAGGCGGATCCCATTACCCTCTCTTCCCTCTCCCACACATGTCTTTCAAACAGGCCTGTCCCTCCCTTCTCCTAATAAACTCTTATAGTGGGTTTTGTTGTGCCCCATGACTTTTTCTCACAGGGTAAACAGCACCGCATAAAACTAACACATACATTCATAGAATACAGTGTGTAGCAAGCCCACAGCCAACATCAATCTAAACTGAGAGAATCTCAAAGAATTTCCTCTAAAATCAGAAATAAAACCCAGTGTCTACTGAAAGATAAACAGTACTGTTTGGTGGCGCTGGTTACTGGTGGAAAAGTCAGGAGCCACGGCCATGATTACTAGAGTTACAGAGAGCTTTATTAGAAGGGAAAGGTGAGGGAGAGAGGGGAGCTAGGTCTGGGGGAGGGGGGAGATGGCGGGAGCAGAGCAGAGAGCAGGGAGCAGAGAGGGAACACAGAGTAGAGAGCAGAGAGAGAAGGCACAGACTGCGTGACCATGGCAGGTTTAACTTGAGGCCCAGTCCATGAGAGGGAGTGGGTGCCCTATACTATCTGATGGCCAGGAACTGGAGACTGGATAGTCCAGAGACCTAGGGTGGAATCAAACACTACAGGCAAAAAACAAACCAACAAAAAACAGTGAAATGATTCCTAATGATATTCTGCAATACTCACAGATCAGTGCTTTGTCCAGTTATCATCAGAGAGGCTTCCTCTGGCAGCAGATGGGAGCAAGTGCAGAGACCCACAGCCAGACGTTAGGCAGACAGAAAGTTTCAAGTGGAGGTAAACATCCAAATATTATTTTATCCACCTTATCCTGTCATATGAACTATGCCTTCTGCAGTTGTGAATACAAAACAACTCTGACCTCCCAATTTGATATTTTTATACTACATTTCATTGTTTCATTTCTTCATATGAGCAGCTCCAGATTCAGGGTTTTTATCAAGGCCAGGTAAATTTACTCTATATTCTAGATAAGAAAATTTTGTGTTTGAAAGATTATTTTCAATTCTGAGAAATAACATAAATGGACTCAAGGCAAAGATCACATGATGATCTTAAAAGATGTAGAAAAAGCCTTTGATAAAATCCAACATGCTTTTTTTGATAAAAGTCCTATGGTACCTCAATAGAATGGAGGTTTCTATGACAAACCCACGGGCAGCGTCAGGTTCAGTGGAGAAGAACTTGAATCAATCCCAATCAAATCTGAAAATAATCAGTGCTGTCCACTATGCCCAGTCCTTTTCATTATTGTATTTGATGCATTAGCTGGAACCATGAAGCCTTAAAAGGAAATTAAACACATACCAATAGGAAAAGAAAAAAAATCAAAGTATCCCTACTTGTCAACGATATGATATTATACACAACATTTTCCAAATATCCTGCCAGAAAACTTACAGAGATGATCAACAGTCTCAGCAAAGTGGCAGGTCCCAGAATCACCTTACAAACTCAATAGCTATTCTACACACCACCAACAAACAGGCAGAGAAAGATCATGGAGACACTGCCATGCAGAATATTCTAAAGAAGACAGAATACCTGTGCAGAAGCTTCTAAGTGTTATGTTGGCTTATGCATCAAATCTTGTTTATTTCCCAAGCGACTGCATTCTTGTTCAGAAGGTCCTTCTCTGTAGTTATAGTTTGAAATTCACTCCTTATGTTTTCATCTAGCAATCTCCAGAGTATTCAGATATTCTGCTGCTGATCTGTTTGTATTCAAAAGAGAAGGATTGAGTCATATGCTTGTATCTTTTTATTTACTATCAAAAAGATTTCATGCAAAAATATTTTTTATTGGATGAGATGTATTAGTTCTTCACCTTTTGTTACTCTCCCCTAAAGTTATTTGGTATTACTTTTAAACTTTTAAATATTTTATTGTTTATTATTTTATATATGTTATTATTGTATTCATTTTTTGAAATGAATACATTTACAGTTGACTAGGGAGGCATTACAATATGTGCTAATGATATCCAGAGAGTGATTTGGGAATACCTTGAAAGCATATATTACAAATGGAAAATCAAGAAAGACACCTGTGAGATTTCAAAATTAATTCAGGAGAGGAGGTGCCATAGACTCCCAAATATAAGGATATTGCTCTTTGCTACTATTCAGAACTTGATATAAGAACCTATTGCTGATGGTATTGGCGTAAAAACAGACAGGTGGATCAATGGAATCTAATCAAAGACCCAGACATAAATCCACACACCTATGAACACTTGATTATCGACGAAGAAGCCAAAACTATACAATGGAGAAAAGAAAGCATCTTCAACAAACGGTGCTGGCATGAATCCAACACTCAGTACAAAACCTTATCAAAGAAAAGGGGGCTAAGAGTAACAGCAGCTTCCACCCAGCTTCATTTTTGATACATTCAGGGTTTAGGAGCCTTCAGAGGCTGGGTTTAAATGCATGGAGAGATTTTTATGACAGAGCCACTCAAAGAAATATAAATTTCCCTTGTGCAAAACAAACAGTGATTGAAGCTCAGACACACTGCCACCACAAGAGACTCTTTTTGTTTGTTTTTGGTTTTTAACATTCTTTTCTAGTCACTTCTTGGGGCGAAGGATAGAACTCAAAAAGCCAGGGGAAACTTATCATACTTGGAAATAGAACTAGGACCTTCTGGAGTGTGTGTGTGTGGGAGCGGGTCCTTTAAAAAACACAGACTCGTGGTGGAGCCTCCTGCCTCAGCCTCCAGAGCCCGCGCCACCACAGGCCCTGCTTGCATTGCTTTTGTTTAGAGTTCGGGTTCCAGGGCCTGCTGTAGGCTCAGGGCCACCTCTACCAACTACTAAGTCCAGCACCAGGACTTTGGTTATTAATATCATTCATGCTAATAGCAGCACAAGCCACTCAGTAGCCTCCAGTCAGGGGACTCAGGCTCCACTTTACCCTGAAGCAACAGGACAAGGCTGGGGGAGGCGTGGCGTGGTGATAAAGCTGATGATGCATTTCCTTAGAGTTGAGGGCTTCCTTTCTTCTGTTTCCTGGGGGAGAGGTTTGCAATGAATGTTTCAGTGATCTTTCAAAAGAAACTCTGTAACCACTCTTGAACATTCTGATTTTATTTCAAACTTCACTCCAGAAAAGGAGTTCCGTTTACTTTTTGTTGTTGCTGTTCCATGATTCTGGGGGTTGTGGTTGTTGTTACATGTTTCTGGGATTTTTGTTCTTGCCTGCTGTTCCTGCCCTTCTGATTGTATATTACTTTTAAAATAAAAATAAAATCTAAGAAATTCAAAAGATACAAGAAACTAGATGTAATGCCAACACTCGGAAAGCTGAGGCAGGAGGATTGTGAGTTCCAGTCTGGCCTATGCTCCTTAACAAGGCTCTGTGGGGAAAAAAAAAAGCAGTTCAAAAACAGGAGTGTCCTGTCATATCAGTATAATCATGAAAATTTGGCCCTTGGGTCTGTCATGGCGGCTCATGTTCTGATCCACATTTAGGGGATGAGCACAATGAAGATCAATTCAGTGTCGCCTTTGACTCTGGATATAGTTCTGAGAGCTGCCTAGCCTACAGGAACCCCAGTGTAAAGAGAGAGAAAAAGCACCTGGGGGAGGACAAGTGGCTCACACCTTTAACCCCACCACTCAGGAGGCTGAGCCCTGAGAATCACTGAAAGCTGGAGGCCACTCCGGTCTACACAGGAAGCTCTAGGCTGTCAGGACTACTGAGCAAGGTCCTGTCTCCAAATAAATAAATAAAAGAAACAAATAAACTTGGGACTAGGAGATTGGAATAGAGCACTTTTCTGGCCTGGGGAAAGCTCTCTGGGTTCTATTCCCAGAGTTGGAAAAACAGACAGACAACCCAACAGTCAGCACATGGCCAGGATCCAGGTCCTTGCTCCTTTAAGGTTCCACCTTCCTGAGAAGGTGGCACCTGGCAGGCAAGCCGCAGCAGCAAAGGGCTGCTTTTCTCCTCTGGTCATTTTCTGAAGTTCCTGAAGCCACACTGAAATGTCTCCAGGGTTTTTTCAGCATTCTCCTCTGTAGGCACACAGACATCTTCCTGACCCCTGTGACAAACTCAGAGCCTTTCAGGTCAGAACTAATTTCAGCCGGGCTAAATGTCACCGTGGCAACCCAAGGATCCAGAGGGAAACTCCATCCAGTAAATATCAACACCCAATTAAAACCAGAAACTGAAAGAAAACTATGTCAGGCTTGAGATCTACTCTGTAGTATAAAACATGAAACAAACATCATCTCCAGTCCCCTCTGCTATCACTACAGAGACCAGGATAGCCTGAAACTGTGGCAATCCTCCTGCCTCTGCCTCTTGAATGCTGAGATTACAGGTATGGAACACACACACACACACACACACACACACACACACACACACACACCCCTTTAAAAGAGAGTTTACTTGCATGTATAGATATGCACTACATTCATGCAGTACTCATGTAGGCCAGAAGAAGGCTTTGGATCCCCTGGACTTGGAGTTACAGGTTATAGTTCTGATCACTGTGTGGGTGCTGGGATTTGAACCTGGGTCCTCTGCAAGAGCAGCAAGCTCTCTTAAAAGCCATCCCTTTAGAAGAGAAAGTAGGAAGTACTCTTGAACGCATTGGCACAGGAGATCACTTCCTAAATATAACACCAGTAGCACAGACACTGAGAACAACAATTAATAATAATAAATAAATAAATACTAAATTAATAAATGGGACCTCTTGAAAATGTATGAGAATTCAGTGGAGTTTCAACCCTAGTTCATCTGCACATCTTCAGGTTCCCATGTGTGCCTTTAATACCTATGGAGTGGCGAGCGGTGGTGGCGCACGCCTTTAATCCCAGCACTTGGGAGGCAGAGCCAGGCGGATTTCTATGAGTTCGAGGCCAGCCTGGGCTACCAAGTGAGTTCCAGGAAATAGGCGCAAAGCTACACAGAGAAACCCTGTCTCGAAAAACCAAAAAAAAAAAAAAAAAGAAACCAAAAAAAAAAAACAAAAAAAAAAAAAACCTATGGAGTACCCAGGGTTCCCGGGGGTTAGCTACATCTGGCATGGGATATGAGGGAAAAAAAATCTACATACACTATGTTCTCATGTGTATTAACTTTATTCCTCTAAGACAAAATTCTATCAATTCAGCTATAGCTCCACCAGGCATTCAAGGCAGGAGGAATAACTCTAGACATATCTATATCCATCTACTTTATTTCTCTGGAAGTGAAATCCTGTCTCCATAACTGCAGTTCCATCCAGGTCCCTAGCTCATAGTCCTGCTAACGACTAATGTCAATTCTCTCAGCCTCATCATCGTCCTCTGTGTCCTCTTTCTCCATTTCTGCTACTCTCTACTCCTGGCACTCAGAAAACTCTACTCGAGATCTGCTTACCCTTTATGGAACCTCTGTCATCCTCTCTTCTCTCTCGCCATGCGGTTCTGTCCCTGTCTACAGAATATACCTGCCTTTTCTTTCCCTGGGCACCTCATTGCCTGCCTCCTCAGGAATGTTGTTTTATCTCCCACCTTGATATGTAAAAAGCTCTTTTGTTCTCAGTCAAAGTGCTCTGGAGAACCAGCAGGCCTCAAGGCCAGGAGATGGCCTGAACTTCATTAGCACAGGAAACAAAGCTACATGTCTCTGCCAGCTTGTCAGCAGGGCAGTTAGTAACTTAGGTTCAGCAGGTCTGGGGAGCTGAACTGTTTACCAATAGGTCTGGGCACACAAGGATTTCATAGCATAAGACAGCTGAAATATTAAAGGCTGGGTAACACCAAATATTCATAATAAATGGCTTTGCCTTTTGACAGACCCTTGGCTGGTCAAAGTTCAGCTTTAATACACAGCTGAATCTCTATGATATATTCTTGCGGCCCGCAAGACTTTTCATAAAGAAATTAGACACCGTTGGAGAAGCTTCCTAACTCTGTCTATCCATTTTACCTCATGAGGCAATAACACATCTTCATCTTGGTGGCAGATGCCTGCTGCTTTGGAAGCAAGCCATTAGGGTCATGTCCAGTCTTGTGTGCTTTCCAGGTGTAATGCTGACAAGGGTCGGTTCCTTCCCTAGAGCTACTCAAGACCTTTCCTACAGGGTAGTTAAGGTCCGGCCCATAAACTTGTCTGGTGGTTTCCCCTCTTCCCCTGAGACCACCGGAGAATGCTTTGCTCATTTTAAAACCTGGACTTAAATTCGGTTTGATTAGGCTTAGTGCATGGGTGGAGTTACCCACTACCTGGGGATATTTTGCTTAATACCTCTTTCTCAGGCTGTTTCCACCCTCTTTGTAAAGCTCTCTTTGGCAGATATCCCATAGTTCTGATACTTCTTTATCTTTCACTTCACAGGCTGTTTCCACCCTCTTTATGAAGCTCTCTTTGGCAGATATCCCATAGTTCTGATACCTCCAATATCTTTCACTTCACACGATGGCCTCTTAGGACGGACGTCCTGACATTTCAGGGCCATCATGTGGGGACTCCCCTGCCACATGCTGTCTGGCCTCCGTTCTCTGAAACCACAGAGCACGAATCTATGACCCCTTTACTCTTGCATCCTTCATGTTGAAGCCAGCGCCAAGGAGGTGGCACTGCCAAGTTCTGCAGCTAGCTTGGGTTGGACCCTCATCTCCCTGAACCACACTGGCAGCAGCTTTCGTTTGTAGTTGCTTTCTAGGAGCAGAAAATGCTTTCGGCCTTTTCCTTTTACAAATCAGAAGTGCTGTGTGGGGTCTTGGCCTGGGAGAACTCTTCCATTTGTTCCGGTCAGATCATTAAAGTCACTAATATTAACAATCACAGCCTCTGTTCCAGCACATACCTGGGATGGGATGCTAAGTTTGCAACATTTTTTTTTCTTTTTAAATTTAGCCACAAGTAGGTTCTCAGGTCACGGGCAGAAGGCAGTCAGATTCTTTGCCAAAGTATCCCATGAATGGCCTCCAGTCTGTTTGCTGACATCATTCCCCTGTGAAACCCCTTGAGCTGTGTCTCCCTAGTCCACATGGCTCTCAGCACTACTGCCTTTAGGATCCTATTAGAATGACCCTTTAATCTCTACTTACAGTGTCCAACCACTTTTCTAGTCCAAAGTCCTAAAGTCTTCACATTCCTCTAAAACAAAAAAAAACAACAACATGGCCAGGCTTTTCAACAGCAATACTTCATCCCTGATATTAACTTCTGTATTAGTTACTTTCCTATCCCCATGATGTTAAAACATTGTGACCAAGGCAGTTTATGAAAGGAGGATTTTCCTTGGGCTTATGTTTCCAGACAGATAAGAATGCATGCAACAGGAAGACATGGCAGCCAATACAGGAAGCAGAGAGCTCACAATCACAAGAGAGCAAGGAAGTGGTGTGAGGCACAGGGCTTGGGGATTAAACCAGTAGCTTCCAAAAAAGGTAATCTGACACCTGTGGAACATCTTGTAATGTCTGGAGACAGCTTCTGCAGTCAGAAGAGGGAAGGTGAGGTTGGCACCTAGCAGAGGGGAAACAGTCCCGGACTGGAAAGAAACCAAGTGTCTGTCACAGTTGGAAGAACAGACAATCTGTGGCATAGGGCTGTGCCCAGTGCTGCTGCTGGTCTACAATCCCAGCTCTTCAGGAAGCAGAGGTAAGGGAATCAATAGCTCAAGTCGCTCTCTCTGCTTTCAGCTTGTGCTGTGAGATGTGAACCCTCAGCTCCAGCTCTAGCCTCTGTGCCTGTCATCTGTCACTCAGCTCCATCATCATGGGTGTTTATTTCTCTAGAACCATAAACTTAAATCAACCCTTCATTCTATGTCTTTCCCTGGTCATGCTGTTTTATCACAGCCACAGAAAAGTGACCAAGACAACAACAGTGTGAATTCAAGGATAGCCTGGGAACTTAGTGAGACCTTGTCTTAAATACAAGATAAAAAGAGGGGTGAGCATACAGCTCAAGAGCACAATGCTTGTAGAACTTGCTCAAAGCCCTGGGTTCTACCTCTAGTACCATTTTTTTAAAATGTGGGCCAAGGAGCTGGTTTAGTGGGTAAAGTACTTGGCACACAAGCATGAGGACCTGAGTTCAGATCCCCAGAACCTGTGTAAAGCTGGATGTGGTAGCACTCTGTTGTCAGGATGGGAAACAGAGGCAGGGGAATCCCATGAAGCTAGCCTGTCATCTGCAGCTGTAAACAACAGGAGACTCTTGACAAGGCTGGGGAGAGAAAACCTCAACTGAAGAGTGGCCTCCATCTGATTGGCCTGTGGGCATGTCTGTAGGGCATTTGCTTGATTGCTAATTGATGGAGGAGGGCCTTGCCAACACTGTGGGTGGTACCACCCTTAGGCAGGTGGCATGGGCTGTATAAGAAAGGAAACTGAATGTGAGCCCAGCCTACTCTCCAAAACATACATCCAGAAGTGTGTGTCTCCTAGGTGATTTCAAATCCAGACAAATTTGGCATGAAGATTAACTATCTATTCTAGTTCCTTTTTCTGACCAAGAGCAACATGGGAAATAAAAGTTTTATTTTATCTTGCACTTCCAGGTCAGTCTATCATTGAGGGAAGTCAGGGTAAAACTTGTGCGGAACCTGGAGGCAGGAACTGAAGCAGAGACCATGGAGAAGTAATGCTTGCTCTCAAGCTCACATTCTAGATTTCATGTTAGGTAATGAAAACAAAAGAAAACAAAACAAAACATTGTAATATCAAACCTCGTACCTGTGCACCTTGCTTTACTCTCTGTAGTAGCATCATTTGCTTCTTGGCAAATGTGATGAGATCTTCTCCGGGCAACGTCTCCAGCTGAAGCAGTTGTCATATGATCGACTTCTGTAACCCATGCATCCAGTGTGTCCCCCAAAAGAAACACAACATCTGCCTAAAACAAAAACACGCTCAACATTCAAGGCAACCATACTTCTAAAATTAACAAGTATAACTTCAACAACTTTAAGTAATCAGAAGAATCAAAAAGCAAACAAAAACCCCAGGATAAAACTCTTACAGAAACCATTAAGTTCTCTAAGTGTACGAGTGGGTGTTGGACCTAGAGATTTGTAGAACTGTAAAATTCATTCTGTTGGAAGCTGAAAAGTCATCCATGTGCACATGAAAACAAACATAACTACAGTCGCACATGAATGGAGGAACATTCAGGCTTTATCTAAAATCTTAGGCTTTACTAACTCTGAAGACTACTTAATCCTTGTGCCTTCCGTTTCCTCACCTGTAGAATAAGATAATGAAGGAACTCAGCTCATGAAGAAGCTTAAGTGACAGAATCGGGAGCTTAGGCAAATGCCTGGAACTCAGTAAGCAAATGAAACATTTTGGTAATAAACAACTACCTTTCAGAATCATTGAGCATTAAACATTTCACAGGGCTGTAAGAAGGACCTTATTCAACCCTCCTTTGACTATGGAGCTGAGTCAACACGATATAACTCCTTGACTCTTCCCTTTATCAGGTCCTCTTCATCGCGTCACTGTGTAAATGTCTGAAATACAGCAGGATCTCTCGGGATAGTGATAACAAGGAGCAGGAAGGAAACAAACTGCTTGTACATCAGGAAATTAAAAAAAAAAAAAAAAACACCAGGAAATCAATGGGTGATTATAAATTGAAATGGAAATCCCTGAGGAAAGGAAGAGTGCTTCTTTTAAAGAAGAAATCCTTCTCCCCATGCCCGAATTTTCCAATTGATTACCCTTCCGAGCTACAGGGAACCTGGCAGTGGAATGCTCTCCTCACCTTGGATTTTCTGGTCCCGGAAGGTGCCGCAGCCACCCCATCTTGAAGAGGACCGTGCAAAACAAAATCGTCACAAGAATTCAGCCAAAAGAGCTTGTGACAAGGAAGAGCCCCTTCAGGATCAAGAACCAGGGACCGTCGCCCTGGCACGTGCCAGCACCGGGCTCTACGCTGAGCGCAGCGGCTGGCACTGAGCCGCGGAAGCCAGGACAGCGTGATGGCCGTTCCCTCCCCCTCCTTGAGTGATGCAGACCAAAGGGGCAGAGCGACTCCACCGTTAGCTCCCTGCCCCTACCACCGTCACCGCTGCTATGCAGGAGTCTGGGCTGCTCCGCCTCTGAGGCTGCCAGAGCAGATTAAGGGTGGTGCTAAGGGAAAGCCTCCCCAGAATGCCTCCCCCGGTTTCCAAGGTTACATGGAAGAGGCACTTCCTCTTCCTCCTCAGCCTCCTGGAGGAAGTTAGTTCCCTGTGAGCTGGTCTCTGGCCTTTGCCTGCAGCACCAGGAGCCTCAGAGCTCTGCCCTGGGTGGAGTGAGGCGTTTGAACACAGGTATTCGTTGATCACTTTGTTTCCTAATTTTTTAAGATGTTGTTTGTAAGTTTGAGTATCCCAACTAGTGGGCATATGTGGAACAAGTAGTTCCTAGGTGATGTAATTCTGTCAGATGTACAAAATTTGTTGCGTCGTGAATAGTAATTGGGAATGTATATCTGGATCCATTAGTTTATCAGAGTTGCAAAATGCTGACATGTTGACTCTGTCCTTCTAAAAATTAATTAATTGGCTGAGATAATTCTTGTGCTTCTTAAGATTGTTAATTTGAAAGGCTCTGGAATCATGTAGGAGACCAGCCTTTAGGCTTGTCCGTGAGATTTCTCTAGATTAAATTAATTGAGATGGGGAAACCCACGGTAAATGTGGGTGGCGTTATTCCGTGGATTAGAGGACATGTCTGCATGAAAAGGAGAAAGCAAATTGCACACCAGCATTCATCTGAAAGGATTCATCAAGGTCACAGTGTGGAAAGTCAAGAGTGACTGGTGTCTATAGGCTCCCTTCAGTGTGGTCCCTAAGGAGAGAGGGCAGGATACAGGGATCTAAGAGTTCTGCCAGAGTATAGCAGCCTTCCCTTTCCTAGTGGTTGCTCACAAGGGGATGGAAGGAAGAAAAGAGGAAAATCTCAGAGGACTCTCTGGAGAGGCAGGCAAAGAAGAGATGGAAGATATTCCAATATAGATGTTTGTTGTTGCCTCATAGAGTGGTAACAGATAACATCTAGACTGACCTAAGCCATTAAAAAAAAAAAAAAAAAAAAAAAGGCCTGATATTTTTCAATAGTTAATCCTGGCCCAAACATAAACTGGAAGATGGAATAAGGAGTATCAATCATAGTGCTGCTTGTTTGTAGGTGAAAAGGCATTTATTTATTCCTCCAGTTTTTCAGGCTGTCTTCTCCCAGGTGTAGACACACACTAATTGCAGGTACAGGCCTTCAAGCAGTTTGGCCCTCACCCCAAGTATAGCCAGAGAGTATCTCAAGTTACCCAGGGGTAAAGGCAGATAGTTTTGTTGGCTTGATCCTCTTTGATCGTGGCTTCTGGAAGCTGTGTGGCATGATCTTACAAAATATGAAGATATCAGAGGTTTACAATTCAAAGTCAAGTTTTGTCCCTGATAATCCTCTGGTGGGGCAAAAATCCTTACCTCCTTTTTGTCCTCATTCTCAATACACAGCACAGCAAGCAACTGGATTCCTTCTCTCTCGCTTCTCTAGTTCTTCAGAAAAAGGTATTTTCTTCAGTTTTACAGTGGAATGAATACCTTTTGTTAGGAAATTGTCATGTGCTATGTAAACTCACTGAAGCTGGCTCCAGAGGTGAGATTTTCCCACAGACCCAAGCACGTATGTCTCACAGTGTCCTCCAAACTCCCTGTTTTCCATCCCTCTTCTCTCTACTTTGTAGCAGGAGAAAGGAGACCAGCAAAGCAGCACTGGGATGAAAAGCACTGTGCCCTTGGAAACAGCTAAAAAGGCACTGTTTCCAAAAGAGGATACTGTTGTTTAACCCAGGATATAAAATGGCTGTGGTACCCAGAGCAAGAACTGACCTGCATTTCTGTTCCCTTTGGATTAGACTTCCTGGTACCAGAAAGCACCATGCGAGATTCCAGAGATGGGAGACAACTCACAGTCCTTCCCAGCTCTGACACCTGTGAACCGCATCAACCAGCATGGCATGACAACCCGGGTGCAGTTGTGGCATGTGTGTGTACCTTGGACTAAATTGGACTCATTGGACTTAAGACCTGCTCAACAAGAGGGCAACCATGCTTGATACAGGAAACAAACCTAACTATTCAGTGCTAGTGAGGTCATGGTTATTGGTAGAGAATTTACAGCCACTAATTTGCTAAACCAGCATCATCCCTAACAACAATCTCTAAACATTTGTCCTTATGCCCACAGATAATTGTGGTCCTCACTGCTCATCAAGGCAACTTTTCTTTGCAATGTACGGAGACCACTACAGAAAAACACAATCAATCAATATGCAGAGTTGTAGAGGTCAGTCCCAATGGATGAGACTGAGAACATGGGCAGAGAACATGGGCAGAGAAGAGCCCATGAGGCTTCAACCCCACATAAAAAACTACAGGTAACTGAGGAAAGCTGGGAGCATGAGAGCACACCAGTCGCTTGTCCAGTACCAAATAATCAGCCCTGAAAACATCCATACAAGTAACAGGGACTGAAGAGGTTATATTTAGAAATATGCATGTATATATGTATGTACATATTTGCATACAATAATAGTTAACAAAAAAAGAAGCCATGAATTTGGTGGAGAGCAGGGATTGTTATATTGGAAGGGTTCTGAGGGAGAAAAGGAAAGGAGAAATGTTATATTGTTTACCTTCCCTGGCCAGGGAGGCTAAATCTCTTCACAATAAAAGGTCTGTGAAAAGATCTATAAGGGATTACCAGTGGACTCCAGACTTAAGAGTGGTGTGAACAAAGCACTTCCCACTTTTATTCTTAAAACAAGAGAAATGTGAGGTGACTTTTACAGTTAACCTAAGTAAATAGAAGGGCACTGAGGAAATTCAGCTGGTGGTATGTCTTATCATCTTTGGTCATATGAACAGAGCCAAGAGTATCCCACCCAGGCCTTTTCCTTTTCTGTAGAGG
This sequence comes from Peromyscus eremicus, assembly GCF_949786415.1. Lineage (NCBI taxonomy): Eukaryota > Metazoa > Chordata > Mammalia > Rodentia > Cricetidae > Peromyscus > Peromyscus eremicus. Next base: position 27,641,396 of record NC_081438.1, on the reverse strand, counting down.
TAATGTGTACATGCCAAGCCGTTCCCTTTCATGTCCTTGCTTTCAAGTGCATTCACTTATGGTTTATACATTTTTTTTCTACAAAGCTACCTGGGGAAAAGAACATTCTGCACTCCAACCATATTTTACTGTTAAGGTTACAGCTTCTTTTTTTAACATAGGCTCCTGATTTTATAATCTCAGAATGGCTAGTAAACTCTTTTTTTTTTTTTTTTGAGATATGGTCTCTCTACGTACTTCTTGACTGTCCTGGCACTCACCACGTGCAGACCAGGCTTGGCCTGCAACTCACACATACCCACTTTCCCCTGGCTTCCATGTGCAGGGATTAAAGTTGTGCATCCCAATCAGCCAGTAAACAGTTTGAAAAGTATTCAATGTCCTTGGCTATGAAGGAAACACAGATGAAAACTACTTCAGGATTCCATCTCACTCCAGGCAGAATGGCTATGATCAGGAATACAAGTGACAAGCAATGCTGATGTGGATGTACAGAAGGAAACACTCTTATGCGCTGTGGGTGGAGGCATAAACTAGTACAGACACTATGAAATCAGGCTGGTCTCACAAACGTCCCCCACAGGCTCCCATAGTTGAACACTTGGTCCCCATTTGGTGACACTGTTTAGGGAAACTGTAAAAGGTAGAACCTTGTTGGAGGATGTACCTAACAAAGGATGAACTTTGAGCACGAATGGCCTTGCTTCACTTCCAGCTCATCCTCTCTGCTTTATTTTTGCTTTTGAAGATAAAACTGTAAGTCAATATAAATTCTTTCATAAGCTGTTATTACTCAGAGTAGCTTCCCAGAGCTAGTGAGGTCATGGACCTTAGAAAAGAATCTACCAGCACAACTTTTCTAGACTAGCATAATTCCTTACTACACTTGAAATCTTATCCTTATATCCACAGATAAGTGAAGCTACTATCCCTCATTTAAGACTCTTCTCTTTACAAAACATGTGGAGACCATCACAGAAACCACAACTGGACACAATGCGGAAATAAACCAGTGGGTCAAGGGGAGACCAGTACCAACGGATACATCTACATCACAGCTGTGTCTCTGAACAGGTACCAATATGGAAGCGAGCTTGTGAAAGCTAAAATACCAGGAAGTTTGCTCTGCACCAGTTTCTCCTAAAAATGACTCTATAAACAAGACCAGGACAACAGCAGTATCAACAGACATGTTGATGTAGAACACCCCTAGACAAAGGACTACAGGCACCTAATGACTGCTGAGAGGAGAATTAGTTTCTCCCAGGGTTGAACCCCTTATTCAATGTCTAATGCAGAGTGGTCAGCCCTGAAACTGTATATACACACACAACAAAAAATGTATTCCACGCCGGGCGGTGGTGGTGCACGCCTTTAATCCCAGCACTCGGGAGGCAGAGCCAGGCGGATCTCTGTGAGTTCGAGGCCAGCCTGGGCTACCAAGTGAGTTCCAGGAAAAGGCGCAAAGCTACACAGAGAAACCCTGTCTCGAAAAACCAAAAAAAAAAAAAAAAAAAAAATGTATTCCACAAGTTGTGTATACATATATATTACATATTGTCTTAGAGTTTTTATTGCTGTGAAGAAACACCACGACCATGATGACTCTTATAAAGGAAAACATTTAATTGGGTGGCTTACAGTTTCAGAGTTAATCATCATGGGGAGATTGGTGGCATGTAGGCAGACATGGTGTTGGAGAGGTAGCTGATAGTTCAGCATCTTGTGCAGGCAACAGGAAGTGGTCTGTCTCACTTGCATGGATTGAGCATATATGAGACCTCAAAGCCCAACTCCACAGTGACACACTTCCTCCAACAAGGTCATACTTATTCCACCAAAACTACACCTCCTAATAGTGCCACTCCCTAGGAGCTTATGGGGGCCAATTACATTCAAACTACGGAGGTCCACTCTCTGGCCCCCAAAAGCTTGTAAAAATATCATAATACAAAATGCATTTAGACCAACTTCAAAAGTTCCCATAGTCTATCACAATATCAACAATGTTTCCAAGTCCAAGATTCACCCTTCTGAGGTTCATGCAATCTCCTAACAGTAATCCCCTACAAAATCAACATCAAAGAATAGATTACATAATTAAAACATATAATGCCATAGGATATACATTAGCATACCAAAATGTAGGGAAGGTGGTAGAGTGAGGAAACACCGGACAAAAGCAAGACCAAAAACCAGATGGGCAAACTTCCAAACTCTCTATCTCCGTGTCCCATGTCAAAATGCTCTTCAGATCTCTTAACTGCTTTTAGCTTTGTTGACTGCAACATACTTCTTTCTCTTGGGCTGCTTCCACTCCCTGTTTGCAGCTTTCCTCAGCAGGTATCCCATTGTTAGGTGTGACATCTTTTGTTCCACAGTGCTGTGAACAGTGCAGCAGTGTGGGCGCACTGAACGGGGGTGTGGACGTATGCATTGTGACAATGTGACTTAGATTCATTTTGTATAGACCCTGGAGTGGCTTCGCTGGACAGTATAACAGCTTTAGTGTTTTGTTATTGTTAACCTCCTGTGATGATTGATCTTCCTCTCCCTCTGGCTACATTTGTAATCACCTGGGAGCCACACCTCTGGGTGTGTATGTGAGGCTGTCTCCAGAGAGGGTAAACTGAGCAGGGGAGACCCACGCTGAGTCTGGGCAGCACCATCTCATGAGCTAGGGTTCCAGACTGCTTCAAAAGCGAAGTGAAGTGGATGCTGAGCAACAGGATTCATCTGCTTTCTGACCAAAGAGACAATGGGATCAGCCACTTCAGACACCTGCACCACTCCTTCCCCACCAGGATGGACTAAACCATTCAACAGGAGCCCAAATAAATATACCATCCTGCCTCAAATTCCTTTCTCAGATATTTTGTCAAAGAATTTGGGAAGTCACCAACAGCCCCCATATTGATTCCCATGGCAGCTGCACCAGTTCCCATTCTGACCAGCAGAGTATAAGAGCTCACTTCCACCTCCTCCCTGGAAGCTTTTGTTTCCTTAATATGACAGTTCTGACTATAATGAGATAGTATCACCACACAATTTTAATTTATATTTCCAGTGGATTGTGGTATTTGCCCTTTTTTTTCAAATGTTTATGGAGTTTTTGTAAATTATAGTTGTATTTCTTCAATTTACTTGTCCATTTATTAATTGGAAGATTTTTTGATATTCAAGTTTTGAAATTCATTACAGAGCCTAGATATTAATCTGCGGACTGATCTTCTCCCATTTGCCAGGCTGTCTCTTTATGCTGGGGATTGCTTCCTTGCTAATGGAGCATGATTTTTAATTTTTGGAGGCCTATTTGTTGAGTTCTTGGAATATATTGTGTACTGGATTTCTTCTCAGAATGTTCTTGCATATGCCCATATATTGAGCTGTTTTCTGTAGCTTTTTCTCTAGTGGTTTCAGGTCTCACCTTAGGGTCTTTGTCTAATCTGAACTGCACTTTTGGTTGGAGGAGAGATGAGAATCTAATTTTATCCTCTATGTGTGAATATCCAAAACTACTTATTCAAAAAATATCATTTTCCTCAATGTATGTTTTTGGCATCTTTGTCCAAAGTATGTTGGGGCCTGGAAGGATGGCTCAATGGTTAGGAGAACTTTCTGCACTGACATAGGATACAGGTTTGCTTCCCAGTATCCAATCTGTCAACTCACAACCACCAGTAAGTAGCTCCAGCTCCAGGGGATCCAAAGTCCTCTTCTGTCCTCCAAGGGCACTCCCATTCACTGCCATACACCTGGACACAGACATATAAATAAAAAACAAAAATCTTGTTAAAGACCAGGGTGGTTCTAGCTGTGTGGCTTCATTTCTGTGTCCTCTGTCTATTCTACTGGTCTACTCTTCTGTTTTCTGATAGTACCATGCTGTTCCTGCCACTTAGAACCAAGTCTTGAGATCAAATGTTCTGATAACCTGCAGTGTTTTTTCCTGCTTTGGATTATTTTTTTCCTAGAGTCTTTTTAGCCATCATATGCATTGTAGATTTTTTCCTCTTGCTTTGTGAAGAAGATCATTGGAATTTTCATAGGTATTACCAAGATCACTAGATAGATTTTGACAAAACAGACAGTTTATTTTATTCATGTCAATCCAAAAGCATGAGAAATTTTCTGTTTTCTAAAACCTTAATTTTTTCTTATATTTTTGGTTGTAGATATCATGTACCTTCAATGGTAGGTATTATTTTAAAAAAAAAACTTTTAAAAGTGGATGGGGTCCCCACCTCCTGATTTCGACAGTATCCAGAGTTTGATTACTGCGACCCGCGCAGCTGGAGCACGAAATCTGGCGAGGGACCCCGAGATTAGACAGCACTCTAGACACCCAGTTTCAGTTCATCAGGGAAGCAGCTCTCTTTATTCATACCAACATGGGCTTATATACCCCTCCAACAGCAGGGGTCAAGGAATGGTTACTCTGTATCCAGAGGCAAGCCGGACACTGTTTTCCAAACAGGAAAAACCACAGGGGAACTGATCCCCAGCACCCTCTGGAACCCAACTGCACATTTTTCACACAAACAACTTAACTGGGACAGGACAAAAAAAGGGCATTTAAAATGAAGGCAGCAAACTTACTGCTGCCGACATGTCCTCCCTTTTTATTTTCAAAAGGAACACATCAGCTAGAACAGCCTGTGGAAGATCAGATAGCCCCTGCCTTAGGTCACCTGTTGCAATCCCCAAACTTACCCGTCATAGGGGGCTGCCCTTATGGCCCCTGCCTTAGGTCGCATGAGGACCACAGGAGTTGCCCGTCTCTGGGTACTATCTGTAACCACACTTGTGCAGATTCAGAGGGTGATGTGGCCAGAAGGGCTTGCTGTCGGTGTCGAGTGAACTGGCGTTGCCATTGGCATAGCAGAAATAACCCAATTCCCATACCACCTGCACAGATTAATAAGAGGGAAACAGACCCTGCCCACCTAGTAATCCACCCAACAGCATTAGACATTAATGACCACCAGGTCTGCTCATTTACAGGAACAACTCTAGTTTCATCAATCCTTACAATAGCATGTGCTAACTGAATTGTATAGTTCAAAAATGTTCCATTCCAAGGCCCTCGCAAATAAGCATTCAATTCTGCAACCTTGGCCAATGCATTAAAAGCTGCATGAGGGGTTATACAAACTTCTGACATTCCATAAGCATGTAACATATGTTGGCGTATCCACAACATATCTATTTGTTCTTGTAACAGTGCTGCTTGCTGATTAAGCATCAGAATTCCAAAGTGTAATTGTCCATTCAATGTTTGCTGAGTGTCCAAGGCACCAGCCACCCTCTCAGATAATGTGTTGATAACGGCAGCCTGTTGAACAGTCTGAGATAATGCAAGCCCAGCAGCTGTAGCAGCAACAGCAGATGCAGCCACAGCCGCAACAATTGGGGCAGGAATGCCAAAGTCTCTTCTCGTCCTCTTCAGTTGCAGCGGAAACTGATCAGAAGGACTCTCCAGAGGCATCACTGCAAATGCAGGTATTCTCACAATCACTGCATGGGACCAATTTGCACTCCAGCAATTATTCAAGCTACAATTTAGAACTGAACAGTTCAGTAGTCCCTCCCCTCCCACATCACCATTCCAAACAACAAAAGGGAAAGGAGCACTTGGGAGACCCACAACACGAGACATGCTGGAATTACCTACAAAGTCTGCCAAAGAAGTATTACTCAGGACTAGGCAATCATGAAATCTGCCTTTCAGATTCAAGGAGATATCACTGGTATTATTCTTGCCAGCTGTCTTGGAGTTTTACATTGCTGGCAGCAGTACCAATTGTCCAATTAGAAGAAAATACAGCAGGAAAAAGCAGGGCTATCAATACTCACAGGCAGTAACACAGGCAGATTTCTTACTAAACTCCATAACGGCTCAGCTTCTCCCTGAGGCATCATCATGGGCATCATCATCAGCCACAGTATCCACAGATGCATTTTTATCAATCTCTTCTGCCAGGCATATACACCTTTCTGGGAGCCAAATGGGCTTTTCAGCACCTGAAGGATAAACACACACAGCTCCCCTCACTCTGGCCAACATAGGTGCAGGAGGCTGCCAGGTACGGGTGGCTAAATCCTTCCATCGCACCTTAGCATCAGAGACAGAGGGGCCACCAAAATGCCTCTGAGCTGCTGAAACTCCCTTGCTATCAACAAGCAAAAAATTTAAAGTAAAAAGTGTAATGGAAAGTAAAGCTTGAGGTCCTTGTATATCCCTATACATCTCACCCTCTTTTATTTTTTGCAAATCGGTTTTAAGATGTTAATGAGCCCTTTCCACTATGGCTTGCCCCTGGGGGTTATAAGGAATGCCAGTCTTATGAATAATATTCCAATGTTTACAAAATCCTGTGAAGCTGGCACTGGTATACACAGGACCATTATCTGTTTTTATATGCTAAGGAACCCCCACATAGGAAAAAGCTGAAATTAGATGTTTTTTAACATCTTGAGCACGTTCTCCTTTATGCAGAGAGGCAAATATTAAGTGAGAAAAGGTATCCATTGACACATGCACATAGGCCAATGGTCCAAAGCTAGAAATATGAGTAACATCAGTCTGCCAAATCTCATTTGAGATAAGTCCTCGAGGGTTGACACCCAGAGAAGGCACATGAATAAATGGTGCACATAAAGCCTCAAGTCTAGAACAACTAGTACGATGTTGCAAGGTCTGAGCATTAACATGAAATTTACGATGCAATTGTAGAGCATTATCATAGGCAGTAACAGCGGGGAAACAATTGAACATTCATGGCATGGCACCCAATTGTACCTCCCATCGAGTATAATGATCTGCCACTTTATTGCCTTCAGCTAGTGGACCAGGCAACTCTGTATGTCCTCTAAGATGCCCAACAAACACAGAATGCTTCCTTGCCCAGATTAATAGTTGAACTTGTTGAAGTTGGCTTTGCACAGCAGAGTGTTGGCCTATGTATGGGGCAGTTTCTATACCACAATGGCCTTAGCTACATAACAGCTATCAGTATAGATATTAAGGTCGTCTGTAGGAAACATTTCAAGAGCTAGCTGTAAGGCAAACAACTCTGCTTGCTGAGCAGACATATTGGAAGTAGATATTCGTCCAGTAATGTTCTCACTAACCATCACTGCATATCCATTCCCAGAGGCATCCATAAAGACAGTCCTTGCATTATTAAGAGGGCTTTGTTTTACTACCCTGGGAAAAATAAATGAACAAACCTTAAAACTTTCAATAAGTTTATGCTTAGGATAATGATTATCTGTCTGGCCACAAAAGGTACAGAGAAACAAACACCAAGATTCATGTTCCTTTTGCAAAGTGTCTAACATTTCCTGTACATAAGGCAATACAAGATTGTCAAACATCTTTCCAAAGGTAGTCAAACTGAGTTCCTTAGCTTTCCACAATAGTTGAATAACCAATTCATAATAAGGATTCAATACCTTAGTAGGTGAAGCAGACAGATGAACCCAATAAATAGGCCCAGTCTGCCAAAACACTCCAGTGGGAGAAAATTTGGAAGGCAAGACTAGTAATTGTAAAGGCCGGCCATAATCTATCTGCTGAACATGTAAATCTAATAAAGCCTGTTCTACTTGAGCCAATGCTGCTTTTGCTTCTGGGGTTAATTCCCACAATGATGTAGGTGAAGAATCTCCTTTAAGAATATCATAAAGAGGCTTTAGATCTCCAGTAGTTATCTGAAACATGTAGGTCTAAGCCATTGAATTTCTCCTAAAAATTGCTGCCATTGATGCAAGGTTTGTAATTCTGAAATTTTAAATTGTAACTTTTGAGGAGCAATACCTACTTGCTGAATAGTATAACCAAGATACTGATATGGCATTTTCTGTTGCACCTTTTCAGGTGCTATAACTAGTCCAGTACTGGCAAGTGCTTGTTGTAAATCTGCATAGGTTTGCAGCACTTGTTCTTGTGTGCGTGCAGCCAGTAAAATATCATCCACATAATGTATGATATATGTCTCTGGATATTTGTTCCTTATGGGAGATAAGGCTTCTGCAACATACATTTGACACATACTAGGACTGTAAGCCAACTGCTTAATAACGGGCATAGCCTGATCAGAGTCCCCAAATATCTTTCCAGCTAGTTGTAACAAGCGTGAGACAAAGTCAGCATATGGCTCAGAAGGGCCCTGCAGCACTTTTGATATCTGTTCTCCTGCAGCTACATTAGGTAGTGATTTCCAGGCTTGCACTGCGGCAGCAGCTATTTGAGCATAGGTACCGAGATCATATAAAATCTGTTGTTGAAGGTTAGCATACTGTCTTGATCCCGTGAGCATGTCATAATTTCTCTGGGGTTGTCCAGCTCGAGCATTTATGTAAGCCAGTTCTAAGCATTTCTCATGATTTTCACTTTTCCATAGTAAATAATCATCCCCAGATAACACAGCTCGGCACAATCGCTGCCAATCACTTGGCATCAAATGATTAGCGGAAAATGATTCAAACAGAGTCACAGTGAATGGAGCCTGTGGTCCATAACTGCTCACTGCCTCCTTCAACTGCTTCATCTCTTTGAAAGTTAAAAGAACATGCTCCCGGACCACCTGTCCAGCTTGATTCTGAGTTTCAGTTACTGGATATGTTTCATGCCACATCACCCCCTTTTTTTGCCTATATCTGTCCTCTGATTCTTTTTCCTCCCCTATCCAATGAGGATTTCTTGGCAGGGGCCGAGACAACAGAGGCATAGAAGGTGCTGACTGTGCTTTCATTTTTGCACGACACAACTTCTGTTGTAGTTCCTCTATCTCTTTTTCTAGCTGCTCTTCCTCCTCTACTAAATCTGAGACAGAGGCAAGATCATCGTCTTCTTCCTCATCCATTAAATCTTTCACAAATATCCTTATACACTCTTTACAGGGGACCTCGACCTCTTCCTTTTCCCCTTTCAAAGATTCATTCATCTCGGCCTCCTGAGCATTAGCAAATGCTTGCTCACACTCTGAAAGTTGCTCTTTCACTTTCACTTTATCAGTCAGAAGAGCATCTTTCACAACTCTCCATAGAGAGCTGTAGGAAATTTATCTGTCAAACCTCCTCCCGTCAGAAACCAAGGACTTGCTTCAGCTATGGTGTCCACAAATGTGAGTGCGGTGCTAGACTTAATTCCTGTTCCTTGCTTACTTGACTTAATTCCTGTTCCTCAGTGGCCAACTGAGCTTTTGCAGTAGAATTACCCATGGTACGTACCAATGTTCCAGACCTCTACCCCTCCTTTTAGGGTGAGCTTCGTTCGCTTACCCCTTTCCAGATCTCAGTGGGACCTCCACTTGCCACGACACGCGCAGCTGGAGCACGAAATCTGATGAAGGACACTGAGGTTAAACAGCACTCTAGACACCCAGTTTCAGTTCGTCAGGGAAGCAGCTCTCTTTATTCATACCAACATGGGCTTATATGCACCTCTAACAGCAGGGGTCAAGGAATGGTTACTCTGTACGCAGAGGCAAGCCGGACACTGTTTTCCAAACAGGAAAAACCACAGGGGAACTGATCCCCAGCACCCTCTGGAACCCAACTGCACATTTTTCACACAAACAACTTAACTGGGACAGGACAAAAAAAAGGGCATTTAAAATGAAGGCAGCAAATTTACTGCTGCTGACATTTGATTTCCAAATAGAATCAGGAAGGATTCAAATTTCAGGTAATTGAAGTAAGTTGTGAAAATTTAGGAGAAAGGAATCTAGACATGGTAGCTTTTAAGGCCAAAACTCAGGAGGTAGAGACAGGCAGATCTCTGAGTTGAGGCCATGCTGGACAGCAGAGAAGCCCTGTCTCAAAAGCAAACAATCATTCAGTATAATGCCGGGCGGTGGTGCCGGCGCACGCCTGTAATCCCAGTACTCGGGAGGCAGAGCCAGGCGGATCTCTGTGAGTTCGAGGCCAGCCTGGGCTACCAAGTGAGTTCCAGGAAAGGCACAAAGCTACACAGAGAAACCCTGTCTCGAAAAAACCAAAAAAAAAAAAAAAAAAAAAAAAAAACCAAAAAAAAAAAAAAAAAAAAAAAAGCAAACAATCAAAAAGTTAGGAGAGAGGCTGAGAGATGGCTCAGCAGTTCAGAGCACTGCCTGCCCTCCTGGAGGACCTGGATTCCACTCCCAGCACCTACATGATGAGTCATAACTACCTATAATTGAAAAGCACGATTAAACATGAACGCATACAGTTTGCTACTGTCTGTTACCCTAACACTAACCTCAACCTAAATATCCCTAAGGCCATCTAAGCATGGCCTTTTCTATACTGACATGTACCTAGGCACTTTGTAAGTGGGTCCTCTGTGTGCCCTTGTGTGGGTATGAGGACATGGGCACAGTGCCTTTTTGTTCCTTCACCTCTGGTGACAGTGGTATGGGGTTTCTCAGGTATAGGGAATCTGTGATCATATACAAAAGATGACACACTAGGAAATCAACACCAGAATGATCTACAGGGAGGAGGTTTTGAACAGTGGGAAGACCCTAAGAGAAAATTACTTTTTTCCTGGAATGCATGTGGTATAGAGGTAATGGTTGGGAAACCTCTTCTGCCTTCTTGAAGTTGAGGGTCTGGCTGGAGCCAGGCTTCCCAGGTCAGTGTGTGGCATGGGCATATGGACACCACTGTGTCCCATTGTACACATGGAAAGGCAGGAGAGAAGATGGCAGCCCTGGTCAGCCCTAGAGAAAGCCTATGTGGAGGAAGTGCTGACTGGAGGGCCCCAGGAAGTGACCTCACTTCCTTAGTATTATTACAGATGGAACTCAGGCTCCTGGTTACCAGGTAACCAGCCATCAACAGCAGCCTCAACTCACTCACTTCTCTGGAGGCACTAGAAGAGCAAGGATGTTCTCTTGCTTCAGGTGTTTTGGTTGCTCACGCCGCCAAAAACCAAAGCTTCCTGGCCGGTTCCGACGTGTGCTGCGAAGTATTTGTGCACACCTCTGTCTATTTTCCTGTAGGAAAAATGAGGTAACACAGGCCAGCCTGCAGCCAGGAGACTTTTTGGTCCCCCTGATCCACTGCAGTTCCTGAATGGGTCTGTGTTCCTGTGAGAACACTGAGAAACGTCTTTTATGCTCGCTTTTCACTTCAGTGTGTGGTAATGGGTTGTTATTGTCTCTGAGATTTCACATTTAAACCCTCCTTCCTTCCTTGGTCTTTCTTCAGGATGACAGGATTCAGGAAGACGGCCCCATATTTGATCCACAGAGCCCAACCTATATGAAAGACGTTATCAATCATATACCAAAAGCCTATAAGGATGGGAATTACCTATTTATAGGTATAATATTGACTATCTACCATAGGTTTGTGACCACCTGGGAGATGCTGGACTTAATTATGGACACGTGAGTGGCTACACACAAGTCAGGCTCTCAAGCCTCCTGTTTGGTTTTAGAATGTCTCTACCCTTCTCTGGGACTGTATGCTCTCACAGAACAAGTATTATTGTATCATTGGTCCTGGGCCTGGACCTTCAAGATGACATGGCCAGAGATAGGGGTAGGGGAGACAACACTAGATTGTCATTCACTTTTCCCAAGAAGTGTCAAACACTATCCTTTCTTATCCTTTGAACAGAGCCTTTTTCCCATTTGTATAAAAGCTTCTAGACACTATCTAGGTTTGATGGGACTAACAGAAGCAGATAAGGGTCCCTGGGGCCACCCAAGAAATCCTGTAACAACAACAAAAAAAAAAAAAAAAAAAAAAAACAAGAAGGAGAAGCTTAGGTTACCCATTGTGTGACAATCCTTGAGAGCTGTGACCAGAGGCTCTTTCCCAGACCCTAACCATGGAAGTCAGAACATTGCAAGGAGCCCTGAGGACCCTCATCCCCTTCCTGGCTTCTATTTCTCTACCTGATTCATGTAGCTCCTTCTAGATCCCTTGGTGGGTTGGGGACACATGGCCTTAGTGGTGACACCCTCATGAAATGCCACAGGTATGGACCTTTGCAGCCAGACTGTATGGAGGATCAGGAAAAAAGGAAGTGAGTTGGCTTGGGTGACGAGGGAGGTAAGAGCCCCTCTACACAGTGGGATGTCTGGGGTGGCTAGGGTTGAGGACTGAGCTGTTACCAGTCACCCTGCTCTTGGGATTCCCACTAGAGGGATGGTACCAGAGACTTCACGTGCAGGTGGAGAAAAACAGAAATAAATCTCCATTGATCTCCTTGGTCCTGAGGAGCACAGGGATTGACGGAAGCTAAAGGGCCCTAGGGGAAACCATCCCCACTACAGCCCAGCCCAGTCTGCCCAGTCCCTCCTCCAAGGGACAGAAAGTGTCTCGAGCCCTGTCCATACAGCTCTACACTCCTGACCACCATGCCCAGCAGCACATGGGCTGGGCAGCCTTTTCCTCATCTAAGGGACACTGCTGTGCTGGTGAAGTGAGGCCAGGCTTCTGACTCTACTTCCCTCCAACCTGGTCCTCCCTGCAGTGCCTTGTTATCCTTCCTATCGATATGGACGTCAAAACAACCCCAGGACTTCAGGTCTCCAAACCTTGCCGTGGCCAAGAGGCTCGTGAAATATCTATGGCCCGATGAGCCTGCAAAAGACTTCACTCTCCAAGGGGAGGCGCTGGAGGAGCAGGACTGTAAAATGGGTGAGGAGGCCTGGGGTAGGTTCCTAGGAAGGCTGAGGTAATTTCGATGATGGGTTATACCAGGGAATTGTCCAGATATCCCGCCTGGAACCAGAGCTGGACACCTGTCGGGTGAGATGTCCTGTTGTGGGGAGAGGGGACTGGGGATTTTCTGACATGAACAGACCTTGTGTAACCAGCAAGGCCATCTCTGGGAAGCTCACCCCATCATGGAAACTTCTAGGGCACTTCCACTAATGGTTCATCTCTTTCTGCCTTAGATGATGGACTCCTCAGGGAAGTTAATACAGAGGCACCCATGCAGGATGCATTAGGGATGGTGGAGACTCTACATGTGGGACCAACTTCTGTGGCAGAGCCCCGGGAATTTCTGAAAACCCAAGATGACACAGACCTGGCTCTTGGGGAACCAACCGTGCCAGAAGCTGGACCAGTACCACTTCAAACTTCAGACCAGCCTCTGCCCACTGATGCACAGCCACCTCTAGAAGTGGCTGCAGATGTTCCAGATGCTGGGCGGCTCTTTCTAGTTTCTGTTGTGCAACTGGGTGCACCAGAGCCCTTTTTCCCTCTGCCTGATGTTGACATAGATTGAGATTGTTTATGACCTGCCGAGTTCCACCCAGGACCAGCTGTCCTTCCCGTCTTTAGAGAAAGTATCTCCTTTCGTTGTGTTTAAAACTTTTTATTGTTGTTTTCAAAGTTAATATTAATATTGCCTTTAATTATATTTCATTATTTTTCCTTGTTTTTTCAATATTAATATGTATTAATAAACATTAAGTATGCCTAGTTCTCTCATTGTTTTCATGTTAATATCACCTTTAATTTTGTTTATTTCTTTTTTATTAATGGTTTCATTGTTAATATTTCCTTTAATTTTCTTTAGTACTTTTTTCAATGTTAATATTGCCTTTAATTATGCTTAATTCTTTTTATTGTTGTGTTCATTGTTAATATTGCCTTTCATTTTGTTTAATTCTTTTTATTGTTCTTTTCACTGTCAATATCTCTTTAAATTTTGTCTAATTTTTTTTTATTGTTGTTTTCATTTTTAGTATCTCCTTGAATTTTGTTTAAATTTTTTAGGGCATGATCATTTATTTGTTACCCTTAAAGACTTATTTCTGACTGGACTCAGACTCACAAGTAAAAGCTCTGAGAGGACAGCCTACGTCTCTTGGCGATCTGGTCCTGGCACTTTACTTGGGCGTCCTTCATTCTCTTGCCAAAAGTTCATCACATTCTGCAGCCTTCTCCTTGTTTTCCTTTGTCTGTTGTTTCTTTAGAGCAGCAATATGACAGCCTTTGTGTTGCAGGACATGAGGAGTGACAGGATGCTGAATCTTGAGTGCTTTGGTCCTGGGCTTTTTCTTTGTTTAATGGCTTTCTGACCATGTATTTTTGGCGGACATCATCTTCCTTAAAGAGATTAAAAAGCTTTCAGATTCTGCTAGCTCTTTAAGGTCCCAAGTGACGAGGCACAGTAGTATCTGTCCATCCAGGAATATCCTCCTCTCCTTTTTTTTTTTTTTTTTTTCTTCCAATAACCAAATTAGGAACACTGAAATTGGCTTCCATGATGCATCCTCAAACAGACTTGTGCTTCCTCTCTCCGTTCTCCTTGGTCTATAACAAGAATGGCCCTTACTCAACAGCAGGTGCACGCTGCCATGGGTCAAAATGCCTTGCTTCATGGGAAAACTTTTTCATTCCTGCCAATGATTCGGACCACATACCCCTTCCACTCTTCACCCAGAGCATCAGCAGCTACTTCTGTGGCCATGGGCTTCTCACAGAACATACGAAGCTTGTGTTCATCATCCACTTCAATGAGTTTCTGACAGCTGGTGGCAGGGAAGGAGACATTCAGCTTCATCTTGACACAGCCAACCGCCTAGGAGGTGCCATAAAAAAGAGCTGTTTAACTCCTTTTTATGGTGTTCTCAATGTGGGTTGTTATTTAGACTTTAATATTAATAAAAATTTGTTTACTCATGTTATGGTTCAAGGGCATCATGTCTATTCCCCATGTGCTACAATTTACTCATGTCTACCTGTGTATGGCAACTCTGAGACAAACATGTGGATCATGGAAGGAGAACCCTTGAAGGCCGTCTTAGAAGCAGGGAAAAGCAAGCAGCTCATGTGGCAGAAAAAGGGCAAATACCAACAATGGTGAGGAATATATGATTGTGAACTGGCAGTCTTCTGCTCAGCGGTCTCCCTAACACTTAGGGACATAGATTCTGAGTTCAGATAGAGTAGGGCTCAAGCTCAGAGGTCTTCACTTTCTCCATGGGCTTCTGCTCTGTCAAAATGGTCTGCAGGGCCATGCAGAGAAAAATGATGTCAACTTAACTATAATGGTGCTCCCCATTCTCACCAACCCTGAGCCCAGAGCTGTGTATACACACTCAGTGTATGTTGTGACACTTGTCACACCCCAATGAACATGTTTAAACAGATGGTTATCATAAAGAAGTGCCAGGTTTTCCCAGAATTGTGGGGGTGATCAACACATGACAGAGTTGAGTCCATGGAAAATTTTCACATTTGTCTGTGGGGAATGGATTACATGTCGTCTTATGTTCACTATGTCCAGGAAACCCTCCAAAGGACAAAACTAGAGGTCACCATCAAAAATGGCTCACTGTAGTCCTCATCCTGGGCATATGTGATGCCACCTACCATTTAGAGGACACTGAGTGGTATCAGTGGGCAGCTCATTTTAGCTATGATATATGGGAAACCCCCCACACACACCACATCACTGTCCACCTAGGCATTTGACTTTGAAGAGGTTATATACATCAAGCTAGTCCACGTCTAATCAAAAAGTGAGCTTGTTAGCTCAGTGATGGTGGCTCAAACCTTTAATCCCAGCACTCGGGAGGCAGAGCCAGGTGGATCCTGTGAGTTTGATGCCAGCCTGGTCTACAAAGCGAGTTTCAGGTCAGCCAAGGCAACACAGAGAAATCCTAGCTCAAAGAACAACAACAAAAACAACAACAACAACAACAACAACAACAACAACAACAACAAATCTAGCTGTTCATATCATCTAGTCTCCAGAGCTAGGGTGTACAATGACTCTGGGAACAAGAGATCCAGGGCTGCATTAGACAGGTTGAGAGAAAACTCATCCATTTTGCAGGATGGAGACAGGCTTTCCTGTTGAACTATGGTGGCCTATCCAGCACAGAGAACAGAGAGGGGCAGTAGCCAGAAATGATGGCAGCAGTGGTCTAGCTGTCATCCCTACTCACAGAGAAAGTGAACTAGTTCATTAGTAATATGTGCAAAAAGAATCTACAGAACATAATCAGAGCTAGTAAGTTAGTTCAAGAAAATCACAAAGGACACACCAGCACACATCACAAGAAATGAACTCACCATTTAACTGCACACCAGCCATGCCCAGGGAGGACACCAGATAAGAGCATCGACTCAAAAACACATCACAGGAGAGTAAGTAGATGCAGCCATTCAAACAGCCATCGATGCTGTTACTGCCTTGTCCCCTGCTCTCCACAGTGTACCTAACATTCCCTCCAGAATACTTCAAAGAAATGTAAACAATGGGTAAGAAATTAAACATGTAGCTTAAAAACCAAGAAAGCCAAGAGATGCAGAAATGGCAGTTCGTGAGTTAAAGGACCATAACTTTTAAAGTTGGTGACATGGGAATCATTCTGCACACTCCACATGATTACTGTGGTAGACAACAGTGGGAATGCTTATGTCAATGTCCCTAGGCGGTTTCAAAGTACCCACAGGACAATCCAGATCGGGGATAAGGAGATTCTGTCAGTATGCTGCCTGCTAAGAAAACACAGGGACCAGAGTCTGGATCTCCAGTATTTACATAAAAAATGCTATGGTCATGTGCAGATGATGCCCAATGTGCTGTGTTTCCTTTTGTTGTGATTATTGTTGTTTTCAACTTGATACAGGTAGGGTCAATTGTTAGAGGAAATATTAGTTGAGAAAATGTCTCTATCAGATTGGCCTGGAGGTAAGTCTGTGAAGCATTTTCTTTATTACTGAATGCTTTATGTGAGAAGGTTCAGCTCACTGTGGGCAGTGCCACCCCTGCACTGGTGTTTTGGGGTGCTATAAGAAAGCAAGTTGGGCAAGCCATGGGGAGCAAGGCAGTCAACAGTGTTCCCTCATGGCCTCTGCTTCAGTTCTTGCCTCCAGGTTCCTGTCTGCATTTCTGTCCTGACTTCCCTTCATGATGGACTGTAACCTGTAAAGAAATAAATGCCTGCTTTCCCAAAGTTGTTTTTGATCACTGTTCTATCACAGCAAGAGAAAAGAAAACTAAGACACCCTAGGTGACAGCAGGTCTCCAGAGCTCACTGGTCAGCCGGTCTTGTCAATTGGTGAGCACTGCATTCAGTGAGAAAATGTGGTTCAATGAAAACTAGGGGTAGAGGGAATAAGGAAGACTCGTGGTGTCAAACTCCTGCCTCCACCCACATGGACACCACATGAACACAAACACACATGTTCACACATACACATGGATATACCACACATACACAAGGCTATACACACTCCACACCTGTGAATGGACACATACACACACATAGACCACACATACACATACTTACATGTGTGTGTACGCACACACACACCAAAACACGTGTATGGATACAAACATACCCCCCACACACACACACATACACACAGAGAGAAAACAAAACAACTAGATCATGGCCAATTTCAATCCCACCTCAAGCAGCTATTACCAGCTAAGTGGGATCAGCTGTCAAGAAGACAGACAAAAGGATCAATGGAGCTGAAGCAAGAGTCCAGAAACTGAGAGAATGGTCCTGGGGTGCAGTGTTCACACAGGGTCTCACTGTGTAGTACCGGCTCACTTGGAGTTCACCTTGAAGTCTTAGCTGGTCTTCATCTCCAGATCTCCAGGTTGGATGGTCCTTTCACAAGGCTCACTTAAGACCATCAGAAAACACATATATCTACATTAAGATCCACAACAATAACAAAATTAGAGTTATGAAGTACCAACGAAAATACTATTATGGCCAGGTTTACCACAGCATGAGGAACTGAACTAAAGGGTCACAGCATCAGGAAGGTGGAGAACCACTGCTTTACATGGTAGGATTACAGGTGTGCACCACCATACCTAGAAAAAACCATTTATTCTTCTGGTGGAATGTTCTCCATCATGAGAGCTGCTTCTACCATTAGTGACTTGCCCCTGCATAAGGCTGTGGACACTCGGGTTAAAAGACTAGACAGAGGCCATGGGCTCCACACAGCCAATGAGAACTGAAGGTCTGAGTACAAAAAAGGGTTAATGAAGAGATGACGGGACCCAAGACCAGGCTCCAAAGAGCAATTGGCAGTGATAATCAAAGCGTCAAGTGGGTTGCTGAGATGTATGTGAGGTTTTACTCCTCTGTCTTGTGAGACCTCTTAGGTAAAAGTGCAACTTAAGCCAGAAGAAGACTCATTCCCTTCACCCCACCCAAGGTTACAGAAGTGTAAACACCCGGTGGGGGAGGTGACCCTGACCTAGCTGGCTACCTGCAAATAATATTAGGTTTGGGGACCCAGGAAATGGAGGATTGGAAGCCCAGCAAATTTTCAACCCATTTCTGATCCCTTTTCTGGACATTTACAGGCTCTGTTTAAGAGATCAGTGACAGTTCCCACAGTTTATAGAGAAAGAAACACCATTCCTGACAGCAAACAGTTCTCTAAAATGGTGTCTCACAATACAATACAGTGTACTGACCTGGGTAGCATAAAGTGTCAACTTGTCACAGCTAGAGTCATCTGAGGGGAGACCCTCCAATGTAGGATTGGCCTAGGTCAGATGGGCCTCTGGATATGTCTGTGAGGGACTCTTTGGTTGTAGGTTGATGTAGGAGGGCTCAGCCCACTGTGGGAGGTACCATTCCTAGGCATGTGGAAATCAACTGTATAAGAAAGCTAGCTGGGTATAAGCCAGCCGGCAAGTCGAGAGTAAGCAGCTTTCTATATGAGCCTTGCTCTAATTTTTGCTTGTGAAATGTGATCCTTTAATGGAAGTAATGCTATGTGTACCAGCAAGCAGATGTGACTTCAGATCCTGCTTTGACTACACTCAGTGTTGGACTCAGTCCTAAGATGAATAAATACTTTCCCCCCTTAAGATGCTTTTGGTCAGAGGTTTGCAGATTTTCTTTTTCTGTTTTCAGTCACAGCAAGAGAAGTGCAAGTGGAATATGTACAGAGCTGAATTGAAAGCAGATGAAAATTCCTCTGGCACTCTAGTAAAGCAGCATTCAACATCTGCCATTCCAAAGCAAAGGTCACAAAGAGAAACATCCAGACCCAAGGCAGCTTTCGTTGAAACTCTGGTTCTTGGCACCATAGATTCTCTCTCAGTGGATACTCAACAGGCCTTACAGAACCAAGAGCCCCTTTCATCTCAGGAGAGAGGTAAACCAATAGAAGCTATGAAGACAGTGAGGTATCAGTGAGTGTTCCCACCAGAGCCACACACAGAACTCACTTAAACAGGGAAACAGTGAGCTTCATCCCCTGATATTATTATTTTAAGTGTATGGGTGTTTTGTCTACAGGTAAGTCTGTGCACCACATGCATGATTGGTGCCCAGGGAGGACAGAAGGCACTTGATGCCCAGGACTACAGTTATAGGTAGTTATGACTCATCATGTAGGTGCTGGGAGTGGAATCCAGGTCCTCCAGGAGGGCAGGCAGTGCTCTGAACTGCTGAGCCATCTCTCAGCCTCTCTCCTAACTTTTTGATTGTTTGCTTTTGAGACAGGGCTTCTCTGCAGACCAGCATGGCCTCATTTCAGAGATCTGCCTGTCTCTACCTCCTGAGTGCTGGCCTTAAGGGCCACCATGTCTGGATTTCTTTCTCCTAGGTTTTCACAACTTACTTCAATTGCCTGAAATTTGAATTCTTTCTGATTCTATTTGGAAATCAAACTCTGTGGATACTGTCGAAATCAGGAGGTGGGAACCCCATCCACTTTTAAAAGTTTTTTTAAAAAATAATAACTAAGCCGGGCGGTGGTGGCGCACGCCTTTAATCCCAGCACTCGGGAGGCAGGGGCAGGTGGATCTCTGTGAGTTCGAGGCCAGCCTGGGCTACCAAGTGAGTTCCAGGAAAGGCGCAAAGCTACACAGAGAAACCCTGTCTCGAAAAAAAAAAAAAGTCTCCATGCCTTGATTTGGGAGCTGGTTGGTGGTCCAAGAAAGCCTGTTACAGTTCTGGATATCTGAACTCAGTGGTGATTTGAATGAGATGTCCCCCATAGTCTTGGGCATTTGAATACTTTGTTCCTAGTTGATGATAATGCTTAGGGAGGCTTAGGAGGTGTGGCCTTGCTGGAAAAGGTGCAAAAGCCATTTGCATTGTTTTGCGGGCTGCAAGACTATATCATAGAGATTCAGCTGTGTATTAAAGCTATACCTTAAAAAAAAATAAATAAAGCTATACCTTGAAGGCCAAGAGTCTGTCAAGAGGCAAGCCATTTATTATGAATATTTGTTGCTACCCAGCCTTTAATATTCCAGCTGTCTTCTACTATGAAACTCCTGCGTGCTCAAATATTTTCAGACCTGCTGAACTTCTAGGTAACTTCCCTGCGGGAGCCAGTACCTGGATAAGGTCACATAAGCAAAGACAAGCTGGCAGGAGACTCACAGCTTTGATTCTTGTGCAAATGAAACTTAGATCATCCCCCAGACCTGAAGCCTAGCGGCTTTCCAGAGCAACTGACTAAGAACAAAAGAGGTTTTTACATTTCTAGGTGAGAGTTAGAATAACATTCCAGAGGAGGCAGGGAACCTCGTGCCCAGGGAAAGAAAGGGCAGGCATTTTCTGTAGACAGGGACAGAACCGCATGGCGAGAGAGAAGAGAGGATGACAGAGGTTCCATAAAGGGTAAGCAGATCTTGAGTAGAGTTTTCTGAGTGCCAGGAGTAGAGAGCAGCAGAGATGGAGAAAGGGACACAGAGGACGATGATGAGGCTGGAAGCATAGGAGTTTAGTTGTTAGCAGGACTATGAGCTTGGGAACTGGACGGAACTGTAGTTATGGAGACAGGATTTCATCCCAGAGAAATAAAGTAGATGGATAAAGAGCTTGGTATGTCTAGAGTTATTCCTGCCTTGAATGCCTGGTGAAGCTATAGCTGAATTGATAGAATTTTGTCTTAGAGGAATAAAGTTAACAGACATAAGAACATAGTATACATAGATTTTTTTTTTTCCCCTCAGATAACCCACGCTGGACGTAGCAATATCCCTGGGACCCTGGGTACTCCATAGCATTGTGCTCTGCTGCTCCCTACTTGAGGTTCAAGATGTGAGCTCTCAGTTTTCCGCTCTGACTGCCATGCCTGGCCTGCTGCCTCCCAGCCTTATTGCTCTGGGACCATAAATCCTTCCTTCTATAAGTTACCTTGATTTAGCAGTTTTATTACAATAGCAAAGTAATATATTTTACAAGCACTTTACCCACTGAGCCATCTGCCCAATCCCAAAACTGTGTATTTGTCATTTGTAATTTTGTGTCATGATACATACCTGATATATGTTATGCCCAGATTTCGGGGACCCCCAAAAGACCACCACGGGGACCGAATCCTGCATGTAAAAGCAAAGAGCCTTTATTATCTTCAAGCTCCGAGCTTGGTCTCTCTGTCTGCTTGATGCAGAGCCCAGGCAGGGTGGGGTTTTTATCATAGCAGAGGTTGGGGTGATGGCATTTCCAGGGTTCAGGACTCTGATTGGCTGAGATTTGTATAGGGGTATAGGGAATGTTTGGAATGTTAGGTATTTCCTCTTAGATGCAGGCCCCACTGGATGGGGTCAGCTTATGGCTATTTCTGGGTCCAGGTGTTGCCTGCCAGAAGCTGTGTCTGGGCTTCTAAGCCTGTCAGCTGTGTGGTCAAGTTGTTTTGGGGCCAACCACAATATAGAGGACATTCTTGAGAAGTATTTGTCCAGTGAACTCATTGGAAATCAATATATTTCTGAAAAAGACATGCATGTGGCAAACCACAGAGAGCCCTACACCACAGTGACTAATTTTTCCTTGTTTCCTTTCTCATTATATGGTCATGGTTATATTAATGGAAAAAGAATGGATCAGCATAAAATTACTTGATTTAACATGATGTAAATGGACAACTTATCTCATAATTTTGTCTTGACTGCTAACTTCTTTTTCTTTTTTTTTTTTTTTTGACACAGAGTCTCATGAAGGCCAAGCTGGCCTGGAATATGTAGCTGAGAATGACGTTCAACTCCTGAGCACCCAGCCTGC
The DNA here is from genome assembly GCF_949786415.1 of Peromyscus eremicus. Lineage (NCBI taxonomy): Eukaryota > Metazoa > Chordata > Mammalia > Rodentia > Cricetidae > Peromyscus > Peromyscus eremicus. The sequence goes on along the minus strand of NC_081438.1, from coordinate 27,619,425 downwards.
AGCTCCCAGTGTTGGGATGGCAGGTGTGTGCCACCACATCCAGCTCTAGTGTTATATATTTTTAAACATCTCTTCAGAGCCAGGGAAACAGCTTGATGATGGAGCACCAGCACGCCTAAGGCACTGGGTACCATACTCAGCACCGGAAAAAAAAAATCTGTGGTGAAATAACAAACATGCACAATTAGAGAATTGAATTCTACTCTCAGCTTTACTGTCCACACTCCAGTATGCACTAGATCTGATCTGTCGAGACACTGGTTTCTTCACATGTGAAGAAGAGCTCAGGCAGATTGTACTCTGTTTGTGCTCATGTACACAAGTAAAGGCCAGAGGTTGATGTCAAGTGTCTTCTTCAGTTGCTTCTCTACCTTTTTTTTAGCAGGCCCCAGGGATCCTCCCAGTACTGGGATTACAGGCATGTAATGTATCGCAGGCTTTTTATGTGGTGCTAGAAATCCAAACTTAGGTCCTTACACTTGTATATATAGCAAGCTCTTTCTTTACTCACTGAGCGAGAGGCAGGATCGTTTTGAGTTTGAGGCCAGCCTGGTATACAGAGAGTTCCAGGCTAGATAGAGCTACATAATGAGATGTTTGTCTCAAAAACAAAAAAAGGAAAACAAGAGGGAGAGGGAGGGAGAGGGGAGAGGGAGACAACAAAAAAAGAAATAGAAAAAAAAAGGGGGTGGGGGTGGGGACTGGACAGATCAAGTCCAGGACAGCTCCAGTGTCCGCTCAACGAGGATACCGAGAATTCCCGGATTTCTAGAGGGGCGACTGCGCCCCCTCCCGCGGGGCGGGGTCCTGACGCACTTCCGGCTGCGCCGTTGTTCGGCGGCTGTGCGGGTTCCAGGCTCCGAAGCGGTTCTGAGTCACGGTGAGCCTGCGAGTCCCGGGTTAGCCTAGCGGCCGGGAAAAGGAGCGTTGGCCGAAAGGTTTAGAGAGGGAGGAACGGGTTTAGCAGCTGTGGTTCTGGTTCCGGGGATTCGTCCATGGTGGTTCTGGGAGGTTGCCTAGGGAGGAGCGGCCCCGCCCAGCTGCTGGAGGCGCCGTTCTACGGAAAGCCTTTTCCACCCTCCAAGGGCTTTCTCGAACAAAACCTTGTTTCTTTTGCTTCCGGAATCGCTTTTTCTGTGAGCTTCTTCAGCTGAGCTCTTATGTTATCCGAAGGAGATTGCCTTCTTTTTTCGCTAGCTCTCGCCCGGAGATTTAAACTCGGGATTAATTGTTACGAACAAGCCTGAGGTTAGGAACATTGTGTGAAAACCCGAATCTCATTAATCTTGGGTAATGTCCAGTCCTGGCGGGGAAATAGTCCCGTTAGGCTTTGTGTGCACAGAACAGGGATCTGCTTAAGTTTGGAAAGATTTTTAGAGGATCGTTTGTAAGTAGAGTATAGGAGAGAAAGGTGATTTATTTAGTGGGTTGACATGCTTGGAAATCTGTGTTGAAGGGGGACAATTGAAAAACTGAACAGAAGATTGCACAAAAGTTGTTTTTCAAATGCTGGAAGGCTTCTGAGGAGAAACTGAGTATTGGTCCAGGGCTATTGAAATGATGCAGAATTTGGCTCGCTCTAAAGGATCCTTTCTTAGCAATTAGATCCGCCCCGCAGTTATGCTCCTCAAAAATTTTTGGCTTGCCTAGAAGTTTTTTGAAAATAAGTTTGCTCGGTTTGAGACAGGGTCTTGCTGTATAGCCCAGGCTAGCGTATAATTGGTCATCCTCCTGTCTCTGCTATCCCCAGTGCTGTAATTAACAGGTGTGTGTCACCATGGCTTCAGCTTGGAGTTTCCAAGTACAGACTGTCTTAAAGGCTTTATCTACCACTAGGCAGTAATTGCTGTTCATTTGCTGCAATCTGTGATACTTTGATTTATGTATACCTCGCCTTGTACAGAATGAGTTTGAGGCTGATTAAGAGGGGTATATAAACTTTGCAGATTTGGCATAAAGGTGGGCAAAATTGAGAAGTGACCAAAAGCCTGCCCTGAATAGACTACATGCCTCTGCTGGTAGACTGCAAGAGTTAAAACTTATTTTTATTTTATTTGCTGTGTGTGTGTGTAGGTCAAAGGACAATTTACATGAATCAGTGCTTCCCTTCCATCATGTGGGCACCAGGATCAAACTTGGTAGCAAGTTGCCCTTGTTACTCACCTAGCCATCTTGCCAGTCCAGTTAAACCTTTAAGGTAGCTTTGGGTTTTGTTGTTGTAAAACCAAAAGGTTTTTTAAGACAGGGTTTCTGCCGGGTGGTGGTGGCACACGCCTTAAATCCCAGCATTTGGGAGGCAGAGCCAGGCGGATCTATGTGAGTTCGAGGACAGCCTGGTCTGTCTCGGGAGCGGGGTGGGGGGTGGGTGGAGACAGGGTTTCTTTGTATAGCCCTAGCTGTCTTGGAACTTGCTCATCGACCAGGCTGGCTTTTTTTTTTTTTTTTTTTGGTTTTTCGAGACAGGGTTTCTCTGTGTAGCGTTGCTCCTGTCCTGGAACTCACTCTGTGGCCCAGGATGGCTCGAACTCACATAGATCTGCCTGGCTTTTTGATTTTATGAACATTTAAGAAATTTTCAGAAACCAAGACTTGGGGAGAGAGGGCATCTCCAAATGGCAAGCTCAGCATAACCAAATTCGAAATTACTGGCTTTCTTTGGAGGGGAGGAGGAATGACAAGATAGTTTATTACCAGATTTTTTTTTTTTTAAATCTTGCCAAAAAAAAAACCCCACAAGATGACAGTCAGGTGGAAGCATTTCTCTCACTCCTGTCCCATCTCCTACCATTTTCTTCTCTCTACCTCCCTTTTGTGGTGGTGGTGGTGGTGTTTGAGAGAGGGCATTTGCTGTGCATACATTTTTCACAGGCTGGCCTAATGGCTTCAACTCACTCTGTAGCCAAGGCTCTGGCTTTGGCCTGTCTCACAATGCTGGGATTGCAGACATGCTCTCCCATCACAACCATAAAAATTTACTAAAGAGACTTTTAGAGTCCGGGACTGAAGTGAAGGCAAGGCACATTCGATGGTTCAGTTAGTGTTCCATATTCTAGGGTACCAAGTGGGAGATACCAAATGTCCAAAAGCTAAAAGAAAAATGTTTCTAAGTCTTTTTGTTTTCATCACCTTTTTTGGTTGAATTTTCCTGTCAGTTTCTTTTCAGCGATATGTATTTTCTCCGACTAAGTAACTGTAAGCATGTATCATGCTGGGATCGGTGACACCACTTTAATCCCAGAGCTCAGAAGGAGAGGCAGGCCAATCGCTTATGAGTTCCAGGTCAGCCAAGGCTATTCATCGAGACCCAGTCTCGAAAATAACAACAACAACACACATTCATTTTTGTCTTTCTACCCGTTATTCTGTTAAAATCTAACAGCAAGACCACAAAAGAGATGGGTCAGCCAGTAAAGGTGCTTGTCCCCAAGCCTGATGGCCTGAGTTTGGTACCTGGAACCTACGTGATGGAAGAAGAGAAGTGAGTCTTGCAAGTTAGCTCTAACCTCTTAAAAACCTCTATACAATACATACTGTGGCATGCATACATCTCACCCTGACACACAAAATTGATCAATTAAAAAGGGGAAGGGAGCCCGGTGATAGTGGCACATGCCTTTAATCCCAGCACTCTGGAGGCAGAGGCGGGCGGGTCTCTGTGAGTTTGAGGCCAGCCTGGTCTGCAGAGCAAGTCCTAGAACAGGCTCCAAAGCTACACAGAAACCCTGTCTCAAAAAACAAAACAAACAAACAAAAAAAGGGCGATGGGGACTGGGGAAATGATTCAGTGGTTAAGAAGATGTACTGCTTGATGGGCAGTGGTGGCACGCCTTTAATCCCAGCATTTGGGAGGCAGAGACAGGTGGATCTGAGTTTGAGGCCAGCCTGGACTACAGAGTGAGTTCCAGGACAGCCAGGGCTACACAGAGAAACCCTGTCTCAAAAAAAAAAAAAAGTATATATACACACACACACACACACACACACACACACACACACTGCTCTTGGCAGAAGACCCTAATTTGTTTCCCTCAGTCGTGTTAGGCAGTTCACAAAATGTCTGTAGATCCAGGGGTTCCCACTACTGTCCTCCACAGGTACCTGCCCTCATGTGCACATGGGAATGTAAACACATTGATGCACGGTTTTAAAATTAAAATTTTTTTTTTTTTTTTTTTTTTTTTTTGGTTTTTTGAGACAGGGTTTCCCTGTGTAGCTTTGCGCCTTTCCTGGAACTCACTTGGTAGCCCAGGCTGGCCTCGAACTCACAGAGATCCACCTGGCTCTGCCTCCCGAGTGCTGGGATTAAAGGCGTGCGCCACCACCGCCCGGCTAAAATTTTTTTAACGCTAAAGACACTTAAATAAAAACTTGAATATGGGACTTGGGAAGAGGCTTAGTTAGTAAAATGCTTTCTGTGAAAGCATGAGGACCTGAGCACAGGTGAAATCCCAGATATGTCTGCTTGTGCCTGAAATCTCAGCACTGGAAGGGCGAGACAGGCAGATCCCTGGGTTCCCTGGCCAGCCAGCAAGCCTTGCTGGCCGTGATCTCCAGGTTCAGTGAGAGACCCTGTCTCAAAACAAACAATAAATAAGGTGAACAGTGACAGGGGAGGATGTCTGACATTGACCTCTGATCTATACACACATGCACAGGAAAGTTCATCTGTACACTTGTCTATACACGTATACACACCCCCAAAAAGAAAAACAATTGAATATGTTCTCCTTAAAAAGTCAGATAAGCCGGGTGGCGGTGGCACACGCCTTTAATCCCAGCACTCGGGAGGCAGAGGCAGGCGGATCTCTGTGAGTTCGACGCCAGCCTGCTCTACAGAGTGAGATCCAGGACAGGCTCCAAAGCTACACAGAGAAAACCTGTCTCGAAAAACAAAACAAAAGTCAGATAAATTCAGATTGTATCCTAATTAGACTTGGATTATCTCTGTTTTAAAATTTTTATTCATTTATTTATTTGGTGCCAGGAGTAGAACCCAAAGCTTTGTATCCACCAGACAGACACTCCTGCTGAGCTATCTTCCTAGCCCCTATATGCCATTATTATTATTATTATTATTATTTTGTTTTTTTTTTTAAAGATTTATTTATTTATTATGTATACAGTATTCTGCCTGCATGTGTTCCTGCAGGCCAGAAGAGAACACCAGATCTCATTACAAGTGGTTGTGAGCCACCATGTGGTTGCTGGGAGTTGAACTCAGGACCTTTGGAAGAGCAATCGGTACTCTTAACCACTGAGCCATCTCTCCAGCCCCTTATTTTGGTTTTTTGAGACAGGGTTTCTCTGTGTAGCTTTGTGCCTTTCCTGGAACTCACTTGGTAGCCCAGGCTGGCCTCGAACTCACAGAGATCCACCTGGCTCTGCCTCCCGAGTGCTGGGATTAAAGGCGTGCGCCACCACCGCCCGGCGCCATTATTTTTTTAACAAGCCAGTTAATTCCAGCCTGGGACGTACATGCTTATGCTGACAAACACAATCATTTGACTAGTCTACTTTTCTATGTTCAGACAGTATTAGTTAGTTTGCTGAAACCATAGAAACTAAGGTACTTATTGTTATAAGATTGTGAAACAGTTTTTGGAGCAAAGATCTATTTTTAAATTATGCTACTCTGGACTTTGGGGAAAAATGGACACATCAAGTGACTTAGCTGACTCCAGAACTATTTTGAACAATATGTATTTTTCTAATTTGTATGTACTAATGGTACAAAGTAACAGGCTTCATTGTGATGTTTCCATGCACACATTCTTAGTCACTGTTCTGTTGATGTGAAGAGACATTATGACCAAGCCAACTCTTATAAGAGAAAGTGTTTAATTGGGGGCTTGTTTACAGTTTCAGAGGTTAAGTTAAGTACATTATCATCATGGCAGGAAGCATAGCCACATACATACAGGCAGGCACTGGCCCAGTAGCTAAGAGCTATATCCTGATCTGTAGGGAGAGGGAGCAACACTGGGCCTATTGTGGGCTTTTGAAACCTCAAAGCCCACCCCCAATGACACACTTCCTCCAGCAAGGCCACACCGAATCCTTCTAATCCTTTCAAATAGTACAGTCTCTGGTGACTAAGCTTTCAAATATATGAACCTATAGGGGCCGTTCTTAGTCAAACAACCATAGCACATATAATTACTTTAATCATACTTAGTCCTTAGTTCCCCTTTCTTGTACCCCTCACACTCCCTCTATCCCTTCCACATCCCTTTTACTTTCATGTCTGCTTCCACCCTTCACATTCTGCATAGGAGAGAATACATGCTCAGCTTATTTTGGTGAGTCTGGCTTATCTTGCTGAACGTGATAATTTCCACTTCCATCCATTTTCCTGCAAACATCATTTCTGAACAATGCTTTTTTTTATATACATTGTGTGTGTGTGTGTGTGTGTGTGTGTGTGTGTGTGTACACACGTGCACGCATGAGGTACACATGCGGTCAGAGAACAACTTGGAGAAGTTGGTTCTCTTCTACCACCATGTGGATCACAAGGGTGGTCAGGCCCAGCAGCACTTTGATCCCACTGAGCCATCCCACCAGCTCTGAACAATACTTTTTATATGGTAGTTGTCTGGTGGCCCCTGTGATGAAGACCAGAAAAACTTGTTTGATAATGTTATGGCAACTGTGTTTTTGTAGGTTTGAAGTGTGGCCCTTAAGAAACAGAAACCCAGAGGTACCAGGTCTGCTCCCCAGATCCTGCTCTTTCTGGAATCTGTGTGATGACCAAGGTGGTGGGCATGGCCACAGTTCTGGGCCCCAGGCCACCTCAGGAGCCAATGGGGCCTTCGACTCTTAAAGCTGAAGAGGATGAAGAGAAGGATAAGTGCCGCCCTAACCTAGAGATATCCCGTCAGCGCTTCAGGCAGTTTGGGTACCATGACACTCCTGGGCCCAGGGAGGCACTGAGCCAGCTTCGGGTGCTCTGCTGTGAGTGGCTGCAGCCCGAGATCCACACCAAGGAGCAGATTCTAGAGCTGCTGGTGCTGGAGCAGTTCCTGACCATCCTGCCCCGAGAGCTCCAGGCCTGGGTGCAGCAGCACTGCCCTGAGAGTGCAGAGGAGGCCGTCACTCTCCTGGAAGACCTGGAGCAAGAACTGGATGAGCCAGGACTGCAGGTGGGCGGGAGGCCATCGGATGCTAGGAGACATAACATCCTTGGCAGCAGTCAGGGCTTGTCCATCTGTTGTGTGCAACTTTTCCCGGGGAGACACAACACACGTCTACTCACCCCAGATAGGGAACCCACAACAGACCAAACTACAGACACCACCAAAGTCCAGCTTGGTGAACTGATAAGTTTTATTGGGGTTGCTTATCAAAGTTTGGGTGAGGGGTCACTTACAGGAGCAGAAGTGACTCAAGACAGCTGTATCACCAAGGCCACCCCAGCATACATGACAGCTCACAAAGCTGGGGACCTGGAGCCCACTGCACAGCCTGCAGGCAGCTCATCAGGTTGGAGAGGGTTTTGTCCAGGCAGTTCAGCTGGTCTGAGAATCTTGTTTGCAGCTTGGCTTTGCTTGGTCTCCTGTACAGCTCTGTTCCACTAGTCTCAGAGGGACGCCCAGCTTTTATTCCTTACTCTGACAGGGAGGGGCCTAATGAATCTGGTCAGTTTCAGGGACTTCCTGAGGCTAGTTTATGCTGTTTACCTTCCTATAGGATGGAAGGCAGAAACTGTTACACAACAGCATCCAGTAAGATTATTAACCAGCTAGAAGTTTCTGGGGAGCTAGATCATTTTCCTCCTGTTGTCTGCTCTTATCCTGAAGTAACTGTGGGAACTGAGTGGGATGGCTATTTTCCCCCTCCTTCCCTAGAGTTCTGCTTAGCTTGCTTGAGAATCTTCTCATTTTGAGTCACCTATGCATACGTCATTTCTTACTGTCTCTAGGTCTCATCTCCTCCAAATGAACAGAAGCAGGCTTGGGAGAAGATGTCAACTTCAGGAACTGCAATGGAGTCCTTAAGCAGTACTACCCAAGCTCAGCCTGTGGATGCCAGCCCCAAGTATGAGTATTGGGGGCCCCTGTACATCCAAGAGACTGGTGAGGAGGAGGTTTTCACTCAGGATCCAAGAAAGCGGCAAGGTAAGGACCCATCTCGGTGTCCAGAGAGCTCTGTAACTCTAGATTGACCTGACTGGTTGAGCAGCCTAGGCAGAAGTCATGCACTTTCCTCCCAAACCCGATTGCCTCGGACAGGTTCCCAGCACTAGGACAGGCAGCATGCTTGCAGAGGGTTGAGTGGAGTGAGCTGTTTTAAAAAGGAGTGACACTGATTGGGGACACGGACAGGCTGAATGAACCAGGATAGTGCCCAACTAGACAACAGTGAAAAGGTGTTGCTGCCTGTGAGCCCGAAGGGCCAAGAAGGAAGACCTGTTATTACAGAACCAGACAAGAGCCGAGCCTTGGTAGGGAAGGAGGGAGTCACGTGCTAGGAGCCATGGCCCTAGGTCCTACCAGTGTGTAAAGAGGAGAAAATGGGATAGATACCTCGTTTTCACACTGTTCCTGTCACACATTTTCTGGTGTACCAGTTAGCAGACTCAGCCGCAGCCGATGGTGTGCAAAGTCTTTAGGCCTAAGGGTCAGTTTCCTGGGATGCATAGCCGGACAGCCTGGGTCTGGAAAAGGCCAAGGAGCCTCCGTCCTGAGTCTCCGCAGATGTCACAGGTCAGAAATAAACTAGGGGTTGGAAATATAGCTCAGTTTATAGAGTGCTTACCTAGCATGCAGGAGGCCCTGGGTTCCATCCCCAGCACTCAGATTCAAGGTCATCCTTGGCTACATGGTGAGTTCAAGACCAGTCTAGGTTTTATGAGACCTTGTCTAAAAAAAAAAGTATATTAGGGTAACTAACTTTCCCTACCTCAGATCTCCACAAAGCATGGTTTACATATCAGCCTTATTTTTCTATAGGTTGTTTCTGCTCTTATATACTTTCATTTACCTGGTATAATAAAGTTTTCAAAGATTAATTAGATTTACATGTTGATGAAAATATAGCACATTGTTCCAAATCTTGTATTTATCATTTTTCATGGATATGGTATGTTCATGAGCAGAGCCATGGCCCTTAGAAAATGCCTGAATTACTTACCATGTCCTAGACACTTGAAACCCCCTCTTGGAAACAAAATTTTGAGCCCTGTTGAAAACTATATTCTGTACCAGGCATAGTGGAGCACACCTTTAGTTCCAGTACTTGGGAGGCAGAAGCAGGTGAGATTTCTGTGAGTTCGAGGCCAGCGTGCTCTACATAATGAGCCAGTGCTTTGTAGAGAGATCCTGTCCAAAAAAACCCAAACAAACAAAAAACTGTATTGGGGCTGGAGAGACGGCTCAGCAGTTAAGAGCAGTGGCTGCTCTTACTGAGGACCCAATTCATTTCCTAGCACCCATATTGAGTGCCTTACAGCGGTCTATAACTCTGGTTACTAAGGTCTGCTCTCCAAGGGCATCTTGTCAGGGTGCACCGAGTAGTGTACAGGTCGGTTGAAGAAAGAAGGCACTCCCAGGATGACATTTTAAGGCCTATCGGGCAGCAGGAAGGTCCAGCCTCTTCTGATGGACTGAACCCCCGAAAAGTCGTACAAAGATGTATTTATTAAAAATTACATAAAGTGGGGCTGGAGAGATGGCTCAGAGGTTAAGAGCACTGCTTGTTCTTCCAAAGGTCCTGAGTTCAATTCCCAGCAACCACATGGTGGCTCACAACCATCTGTAATGAGATCTGGTGCCCTCTTCTGGCTTGCAGGGATATGTGCAGACAGAACACTGTAGACATAATAAATAAATAAATCTTTAAAAAAAAAAAATTACATAAAGTATTTCCTCATCCCAAGGTCCCTAATCTAATTTACATGTCTTACTGAAGGAGAGCATCACATGCCATTACTCTAGTCCTTTATTATGTATCCTTTGCAGTACACAATAAGACAAGAGCCTCCGGTATGCCTGAGGCGTCTTGTGCCCAAAATCCTGGGATGCTACAGTACCACCTTAGCGAAACAATCACTGTTTTCCACGAGGATTCTCCAAGGTCAAAGTACTTCTAAAAAAACAACAGTTTATTCTAATATCTGCCCCATACAGTGATTCTGCTAAATTCCTACAACAGTACCTGCACATTTGTGGTGCACATACCGATAAGCAGGCACATAAATAAAAACAGTTGTTTGAAAATGTACATCATAGGGACTGACAAGATGGCTCAGCAGTTAAAGTGCTTGCTCTGAAAGCCCAGTGACCTGAGTTCCATCCCTGGAACCTACATCATAGAAGGAGAGAACTAAGTTCTGGAGTTGTCCTCTGACCTTCACACAGGCAGTTACAGAAATGCCTGCACACACTCAGTAATTCCTACTTATTAATGAGACAGGGTCCCAGTGTGCAGTCTTGGCTGGCCTAGAACTCAGAGCTGCTTGCCTGTCCCTTCTGAGTGCTGGAGTAATTCCTACTTATTAATGAGACAGGGTCCCAGTGTGCAGTCTTGGCTGGCCTAGAACTCAGAGCTGCTTGCCTGTCCCTTCTGAGTGCTGGACTGAAAGTGTGCACCGTCACTCCTGACCTGAGTCTGTTGAAAGCTACATTCTAGGGGGATGGAGAGAGGTGGCGGTCAAGAGTGCTTGTTATTCTTGCAGAGGACTTGAGTTCAGCTCCCAGCACCCATGTGGTGGCTCCTCAGCATCTGGAACTCTCCAGTTCCTCGTTCTAACTCTTCAGGCACCAAACACACATATGGTGCACATACATACATATAGACAAAACATGCATGTACATAAAGTAAGTCTAAAAAATGAGCAACAAAATTCCCACATTCTCCAGCCAGGTACAGTGTCACACACCCTGTAATCCCGGCACTCACAAAGGCCAAGGTGGAAGAGTTCAAGACCAGGCTGGGCTATATATTGACACTCTGACTCAAGAAACAACAAAATCATATTCTCTGGGAAAAGTGAAAATTAAACTGTTAATTTAAGTTTTTCACTGTTTACATTTACCTAGGGGCTTCCCTGGACTGCCAGAGTAATTAATTATACATGAAGAAAACCAAGAATATAACTTTGCACAACACTTGAAAATCTGAAGCAGGAGGATTGCCATGAGTTTGAGGCCAGCCTAGATCTACCTATTGTGAGGTGTCTACTAGAGAAGACCACTCAGACATGGTTCAAGCCAAGAGAAGGTCTTCATTGTCTGGCAGCAGCTTACACTGGGCGTAGTTGGAATTGTCTTTGTGCTGCCAACCAGACCCCAAAATAAAGACACGGAGACCTATGAAGGCTCAGCCTTAGCTTCAGCTTATCCGCTAGCTCTTTTTTAATTTATTTAACTTTTATGTGCATTGGCATCAGATCCCATGGAATTAGAGTTACAGACAGCTGTGAGCTGTCATGTGGATGCTGGGAATTGAAGCCAGGTGCTCTGAAAGAGCAGTCAGTGCTCTTAACCACTGGGCCATCTCTCCAGCCCCACTAGCTCTTATAACTTAATTTAACCTGTTTTTATTCATCTAGGTTTTGCCTTGGGGCTTTTTACCTTTCTTTCATTCTCTATGTCCTACTTTCCTGCTTCCTCCGTGTCTTGCTGGCTGGCCCCTGGTGTCTCCCTGGTGTCTCTTTTCTTTCTTCCTTTGACTCTAAATTCCTCCTCCTGTTTGTTCTCCCTGCCCAGAAGTCCCACCTATACCTTGTTCAGCTTTTTATTATACCAGTCAGGGGCAGGCAAGGTAAAACAGCGACACATCGTTGCATAGTTAAACAAATCCTCCACAACAACTGGGTATTCAGGACCAGAGTGGCAGTCCCTAGCCTTTCTCTGGATGTGCTTTTAAGCATAAAAACCACATCCTGGGTTGACACACTTCAGTTAGCAAGAATGTTAGCCAGAAGCCGAAAAGCAAGGTTAGTACATTTAGGAACTTCCTCAGAACTGTGGACTTTGATGGGCTGGGTCTTTGTTCTTGTTTCAGCAGGTGGTGGTGCTGTGTACTGGGTTCCAAGGCCTGAATGGCACTTCCATTATGGTGTCGGTTGTGCTAGGACCTGGGGGCCTGTTGCAAACCTAGTGTGGTACAGGAGTTTGCAGAATGAGACCCTGTCCCCAAAAGAAGGAAGACCCTCCCTCTTGCAGATTAAAGTGTTTCCCCACAATCCCCACTTTTAGAATACCATCCTACCCTAGTCTGCTCTCTTCCTTCTCTTTCTGTTCTGTGCCACGCACTCCTTCTGCCCCCTCCCCCTTGCTTTGGATTCTGAGACTCTGACCCTTTGAAACTTGATTCAGCCTGGGATAGCCAACCTCCTAACCCAAACTCCTGCTCTTGAGGGCACCACACAAATGAGTGCAGAACACAGACAGTTGATAGGCATGTGCTCCTGACTGACTGCCCTGGCACCATTGTCAGTAGACTGTACCCAGTGTACCTTTTCAGTTGTAAATAGAAATTAGGGGCTGGAGAGATGGCTCAGTAGACAAGAGCACTTTCTGCTGTTGCAGAGGACAGAGGCTTGAGTCCGGCACCCACAGGAGGCTGCTCACAACTGCCTGTGTGTTAACTCCCACTTCAAGAGACCTAATGGCCTCTTCTGGCCTCTATGGGCACCTGTATACATGTAGCAGACACACAGTTACACACATGAATAAAAATAAATCTTAAAAATCTTAAATATAAAAATAAATCTGGGATAATTGGGACTGGAGAGATGGCTAGACAGGTAAGAACACTTGGTGCTTTTGCAGAGGACCCATATTCAGTTCCCAGCACCCACGTGGCAGCTTAAAACAATCCAGAACTGCAGTTCTGGGGATCTGGCACCCTTTTCTGGACTCCATGAGAACCAGGCATGCACACAGTACACTTTCATATGTGCAAGGAAAATACCCATACGAACACTATTTATTTATTTGTTTGTTTTATTTATTTATGGTTAAAAAAGGACACTGGCCGGTGGTGGTAGCTCACGCCTTTGATCCTCACACCTTTGATACCAGCACTCAGGAGGCAGAGGCAAGAGGATCTCTGAGTTCGAAGCCAGCCTGGTCTGCAGAGTGAGTTCTAGGACACCCAAGGCCACACAAAGAAACCCTGTCTGGGGGAGTGGGGATGCGGGGGATACTGGCTTCAAAAGTGTTATGTAAAGGAGGGTGACCTTGAACTCCTGGTCCTGCTTCTACTTCCTTCTGGTGCTGGGATTTGAGATGTGTACCACCATACCCAGCTTCATATCTAGAGGGTTCTAAGTCAGCATATCACAGATACTGGGCTAATTTTACTGTAGCTTTGTTCATAATACCCAAAATGTGGAACCAGCCTGGGTATCAGTGGATAAAGAAAATGTACATAATACACAATGGAATTACAGTCAACTGTAAAAACTTAAGAGAAAAATTATGACAGTTGGAGGAAAAATTACAATAGGATAGATTGAATCCTGTTGTATACACTTCCCTTTGCATATTCACATGTCATTTCTACACAGAGTGGAAGACCAGGAGGAAGTGTTACCAGAGCTGGAAATGAGCTGGGTTTTTTGTTTGTGTTTGTGGATTTTTTTTTCTGTTTGGTTGGTGGACTGATTGGTTGGTTCTGACTTGATTGTAATTTTGTTTATTTGCTTTTGTCTTTTGTTTTGGTCTATGTAACCTTAGCTGGCCCAGAACTCACCATGTAGACTAGGCTGCCTCAAAAGACAGAGATCCACCTGCCTCTTGCTCCCAAGTGCTAGGATTAAAGATGTGCGCCACTATACCTGGCCCAGGCTCAGGTTTTAATGCCCATTTGGGGAAAGGGCTTTTAAGTGCTCTTAAGGGAGAGGAGTTGGCACTGTTCTCAAAGAAGCTTATGTACCCCTGAGAAGGTGTGCTGTACTGGAAGACTGAGCCAGTAGCACAGGACAAGGGGGAGTTGACCAGTTTGTCTGAGCGTGAGTGGAACTCAACCTCACCCACAGCACTGAAACCTGAGGTTTACCCTGGTAGAAACTTGAGCTCCTTTCTTTTACCTGCATGGCCCAGAAACCTTCCAAGGCAGAAATCCTTCACAAACATTGGCTCTGAGTGTCTTGTAGAAGCAAATGTGAAGTCACAGACAGAATATTCCAGTGTATTCTAGACTGCTTCAGAGCATATGGGGGTGGGAGTGGGGAGGGAGCACAGTCTTTCTAGATAGTAAGAACTGTCAAATAATCATATAATAGGTATTAGGGGCAGGGGCCCTCTGAACGCACAGTACCATAAACTAGATGTGACAGTAACTTCATTTGTATTGCTGTTAGAGCTGTTTCACACATCATCATCATCCTTTCGAATCTGTCTACCTCCCTTGGTGATCCTGCTTCCCCTGTACCAGCTGCATCCTCAGAACAGGAACAACTGATGCATCCTTAACCCACCTGCTTTCAGGTTTGAAATCGAATCCTCAGAAGGAGGACTCAGCAGATGAACAGAGAAGTTCTGAAGAGGAGTCTCATGCAGACGGACTCAAAAGGGACATCATCCCAATGATTGCTGCCAATAAGTACAGGTCAAGGTCAGAAAGGCAGTGGGCCAATAGTCTGGGAAGGGAGAGGGGAGCAAGAGCTTCTCTGCAGGATGCAGGTTCCAGGAGAGGGGCAGAATCCATGTCTGCTAAGCCTGCCCCGGGAGAGAAACGTTACATATGTGCAGAGTGTGGGAAGGCCTTTAGCAATAGCTCAAACCTCACTAAACACCGGAGAACACACACTGGGGAGAAGCCTTATGTGTGCACAAAGTGTGGGAAGGCTTTTAGCCACAGCTCCAACCTTACCCTTCATTACAGAACACACTTGGTGGACCGGCCCTATGACTGTAAGTGTGGGAAAGCCTTTGGGCAGAGCGCAGAACTCCTTAAACATCAAAGGATGCACACAGAAGAGGCGCCCTATCAGTGTAAAGACTGTGGGAAAGCCTTCAGTGGGAAGGGCAGCCTCATTCGACACTATCGCATCCACACAGGGGAGAAGCCCTATCAGTGTAACGAGTGTGGAAAGAGTTTTAGTCAGCATGCAGGTCTCAGTTCCCATCAACGCCTGCATACAGGGGAGAAGCCCTATAAGTGTAAGGAGTGTGGCAAGGCCTTCAACCATAGTTCAAATTTTAATAAGCATCACAGAATCCATACTGGCGAAAAGCCCTATTGGTGTAACCACTGTGGGAAAACCTTCTGTAGCAAGTCCAACCTTTCCAAACATCAGAGAGTCCACACTGGAGAGGGAGAAGTACTGTAACTGTCCATCCTCCTCTGTCGTTGTTCTTGTTGTTATAAACATTAGAATGTGAATGCTAGAGAGCAGCTCTGTAATACAATGATGTTTGGTGGTAGATTTTGCTCTAGTCATCAAAGGATGCCATGGAGGGAGGACTCCACAGTGACAGGGCAGGCGGAGGTCTGCAGAGCAGCAGTGAGCTCCACAGTGGTCACCTCGGCCAGCAGGGTCCCTCTTCACACTCCAGGCCCTAGTGAACTATGCTGACATTGCCTTCCGCATAGTTAAACTGATGTGTGTCCAGTGTAGTTAAGGAAGAAACATTAAAATATGTTTAACTGTTTTAACATATATTCCACAGTTGTAGTTTGTAAAGAACTGAGCCACCTTGAACAGTCTATTTCAGAATAAACGTATAGCATCATGTAATGTCTCAGGACTATTATTGTGATAAATGATGTTGTTATATAACACTTTTTTTTTTTTTTTTTTTTTTTTTACAGTTTTTGGGTGGGTGGGTGGGTGGGTAGGTGGGTGGATGGGTATGTGAGTGTGTGTATGCCCTAGCACATATGTGGAGGCCAGAGGACAACTTGAATGAATTATTTCATCCAGCATATGGGTCCCAGGAATCAAACTCAGGTTGTCAGACCTGGTGGCAAGCTCCTCACCCACTGAACCTATCAGTATCCATGTTATTGAACACTCTTAGGTAAAATATTGGCCAGGCATGGGGGTATACTCTCATAAAGAGAGGATCATGAGTTCCAGACTGGCTAGACCATGTCAAAGAAAGGAGAGGAGGATAGAGGAAGGAAAGAGCGACCGCCTCCAGTCTGGAGCTTGTGAATGGGTGTGATGAAATCATGGGCGAGTATGGGTGTAGCCACCTAATGGTCTGCACTGTTATATTGTGCTGTCCTGACAGTGAGCACACACTCTTTTTGACATAAGCTTTCTATGTGTGGCCAGGGTTTTTTGAGACAGAATTTCTCTATCTAACCCTGGCTGTCCTGGAACTCACTCTGTAGACCAAGCTGGCCTCAGACTCACAGAGATCCACCTGCCTCTGCCTCTCAAGTGCTGGGATTAAAGGTATGCGCCACCACCACCACCTGGTGTGAACACATATTTTCATTAGTGGGATTGTTTTGTCAGCCTGTGAGCTTTATATCAACCCTGTCTATACTCATGTCTATGAAAATCAGCTCTCCATAAGCAGCTTCCTTCTGAAGACTCCAGAAGTCAAAACCCAACAGGATTACCTTAAATCCTCCCTGGCAAAATCCGAATGCAGTCTCTGCACTGGTGAAACATCTCCGTTCCTTCTGTCCGATGCTGTCCAGAAACCCAGCTACTCCCCTTCCTTCGCCACTTGCTTCTCTGCATATTATGACAGTTCTTTACCTCCTGAAAAGGAATCACTGAAGTATTATACCAAGCATCTTGATATGCTAAGAACTGGGGAGCAAGAAAGTTTCCCGTTGAGTGCCAGACCTAAGGATTGTTCCAGACCCTCTACCTATACCACAGCAGTCAGGCTACACCTCCCTTCAGCTTTCCATGGACAGGAGAGTCAATAAGCTTGCAGTGACCTTGGCAATAGTCCTCTCCCTTGCAGCTGCAACCTCCCTCCCCACACCCATATTCCCAGGCCCTAATGCCCATTCATGGGTATGTATACATGTGTGCAGGTGCCTATGCAGGCTAGAGGTGTGGGAAGATGCCTGTGAGCCCTGCAACATGGGTGCTGGAAACCAAACTTAGATCCTCTGTAAGAACAGTATGTGCTCTTAACCACTAAGCCCTCCCTCCAACCCTGACAACATTGAATTTTAACTTTACTCTGTTGTTGATTTTGTTGTTTGAGACAGGGTCTCACTATGCAACCCTGGCTGCTATGCTGTGTAGACCAGGCTAGTTTCGAACTCACAAAGATCTGTTTCTTAAGTTCTGGCATTAAAGGTATATATCAACATGACCTGCCCAACTTTACTCTGTTCTGAATATTGTATTTATGTGTATGTGTGTGTATCTCTGTGGGTGTGCACATGAGAGCAGATCCCTGTAGAAGCCAGAGGTGTGGGATCCCCTGGAGCTGGAGTTAACAGGCTGTTGTGAATTGCCTGATGTGGATACTGGGAACCTAAGTTGGGTCCTCTGCCAGGAGCAGCACATGCTCTTGACCACCAAGCCATCTCCTCAGCCCACCCTTTTCCCTGATGCCCTCTTACCTTGTGGCTCCTGGTATGTAAGCGAGGTCATGCCACTAGGCTGTGGAACTTAACCCCCCTTTCCCCCAGAAGTCTGTAAAAAGAAGGAATATCCTCTATGTCCTGATATTCTCTACGTCCTGGGGAACTGAATGCTCTCCATTCAGTCCCGCCCCACCCCCACCCCTGTGCCGTGACCACCCTTCTTCCTGAGAGCTCCCAGCTTCCACTCTCTGAACTTGGCATTTTTTCTTTCTGATTGGCCACACACACTAAGTCTTCATGTACCAGCCAATAGGAGGGGTGGAGCACTGAAAATGAAAACTGACTTTTTCTTGCTGTTCACAGTAGCTTAGGAAAGATGTATTTGGGTGTCCTCGCAGAATTATCTCTCCTCAGTCCCAGAAAAGGGATTTCTGCAAAATATGCTAATTCTAAGTTTTTGAAAAATACAGTTTTACCATGTTAAATTCCCATTACCAATGTTCAAAGGTCTCAAGTTCTCCAAATTCTCCTGATAGTTGTTGCCATCTTTTTGTGACAATAGCCAAGCATTCATGATAGTGCATGTCTTCCATCCATTGGTTTGTTTTTGTTTTTCAAGATGGTTTAGATTTACATTTCCCTCAAGATTAATGATCTGGAACTACTTTTTTTTTTTTTTTTTTCTCAAGCCAGTGTGGTGACACACTCCTGTAATCTCAGCACTTTGGATGTGGAGGCAGGAGGATCAAGAGTTCAAAACCAGCCCCACCTGCACATCCCCACCCCATTGAAGTCCGGTCTGCACTACTGGAGACCCTGTGTCAAAAACAAAATATTTCTCATGTATGTATGGGGCATTTTTGGAGAAATGTCTACTCAAGTATGTAGCCCTTTTTAAGTTGCTCGGGTTGACACTGAACATGGATCCTCCTGCCTTTCCTAACCTCCTAAGAAGTTGGGATGGCAAGTCTGCATCCCCAGGTTAGGCAGCCCAGTGGTGTTTGTCTCCGTCTCCTGATTTACAGGAGCTTGTTAGCCCTATATTGGATACCCGGCTAACAAGCATCTTTCTCCAACCCACTGATAACGGCTGTGTTTGAGTGTGTACTCTAAGGGGTCCTCCATCCCTGCAGTGATGAGGGGTAGGGAAGATGTTAGGCAGTTTAAGAGCTGGGATTTAATGGAGTGTCCCTAAGTCACATTAGAAGCTGCCATAAGAAAGGATTGAAATGACTTTGATGGGACTCCTGAGCAATTTCCAGGGGAAGTGGTTAAAATAGAAAGCTTGACTCCTGAATCACACTCTGGCTTTCTCTCACTTG
This sequence comes from Peromyscus eremicus, assembly GCF_949786415.1. NCBI lineage: Eukaryota > Metazoa > Chordata > Mammalia > Rodentia > Cricetidae > Peromyscus > Peromyscus eremicus. Next base: position 27,600,643 of record NC_081438.1, on the reverse strand, counting down.
CGCACATGCTTCGACCACTGCTATTGGATCTTCACCAGATGTCAGGTCAGTGAGGCTTCCCAATGTGGGGCTCTTAGCCTCTAAAGCTGTGAGCAAAATAAACTTCTTTTTCTTAGAAAGAAAAAGAAAAAAAAATTGTCATTTTCCAGGCACACACACTCTATCATCCTTTCCAACTATGAAAGTAATAGTTATGGTAGGATAGTATGAAGTTATAGGGGGAAATTACCCCACCACAATGAGGGAATCAGATGTATAAAGACCAATGGATGGGCTGGGCAGTGGTGGTGGACACCTTTAATTCCAGCACTCAAGAGACAGAGGCAGATGGATCTCTGTGAGTTCAAAGCCAGCCAGTGGTCTACAGAGCTAGTTCTAGGACAGCCAGGACTACACAAAGAAACCCTGTCTTGAAAAACAAAAACAAACAAAACCAATGGATGGAGGACATGCACCATGATGAATGCTTGCAGTAACTACAGAGGCACTTTGAGGGAAATTATTAACTTTGTAGGGATGGAAGCAGTGAACTAGAAAAGGTTCCACTGAAAATGTCAAGTAGGGATGGTGGGGCTCAAGTGGAGTCAGTGGCCGTGTTGGAGGACCCACAGTCAGCAATGGAGTTTATGGAATACAACCCACCAGATAGCAAAGGTATGATGGGCGCACCCTCCCTCGAAAGGCAAAGCCCCGGGGGCAGGGGGGTTGTTTCCAGAATGCCTCTTGCTTCTGCTGTGCTTTCTCCTACTTGCTGTCATGTTCCTGCTGTATTCGGCATGGTATGATTATTATGTGAAATGATCCCACTGCATCTAGTATAGTGTGATTGCTTCATGGGAAAATCCCACTCCTTACTGGGTAATTTACTTGCAGATCATAATGAAGATGATTCTTTTTTTTTTTTTTTTTTTGGTTTTTCGAGACAGGGTTTCTCTGTGTAGCTTTGTTCCTCTCCTGGAACTCACTTGGTAGCCCAGGCTGGCCTTGAACTCACAGAGATCCGCCTGGCTCTGCCTCCCGAGTGCTGGGATTAAAGGCGTGCGCCACCACCGCCCGGCGAAGATGATTCTTATAAGAGCAATGATGCTTAGTTGGATCAATGATTTAATTGGACTTTCTGAGTCAGCCTAAAAGATACAGGTGGTTAAGACAGTAAAGATGATTAGGGAAATGGTTTAGGTTATTCTGCCAATTGCTCCAATTAAGAGATACCAATTAAGAAAAGGCAAAACTAGGCTAGAAGTTACCTTCCCCTTTGTTAGATGTGAGATTTGCAGAGGATTAAAAATAAGAACAAGGAAGTTTTATGCATTATAGACCCATGAATTCTACCTGTGGAAAACAGGCTGATGATCAAAGAAAACAATCATGTCCCCACACCCAAGGTTAGGCCTGAGTTCCTTGGTCATATAGCTTATAGAATTAATCACAGGGTCCAGTAGAAACCTTGAAAAAACAAAAGTTGTGAAAGGAAATTAAATGACCCTATTGTAGGTAATGAAGAAAAATAGATGGTTTGCTAGACCACTTGAGTCAAGTTTTGTAGAGTAAAATAGGATAGAAATCTCCCACACTGAAACCACAAACACCTACCTGCCAGTACAAAAGGAACTGGCTGGAATATACTTGGCTTGCTTAAAACTTTCTTAATCAGTTATAAAAGAATCATTGCTTTGGGGTGAAGATGTTATGGTGGGAAAATTAATACAAAGAAAAATGTTTAACTACTTGTGGTTTTCTAAAAAAAACATGAAATTTGTGATCATGTGATGATTTCTTGTGTAAAGATTTTACTTTCTGGAAATTATGTAAGTTGTGGTTGTGAGGTAATCTTTTCTTGCATAGAAATTTTTGCCTTAGGTGGTATAAAAGGGATAAGAGAAAAAGAGCAGAAGAAACAGAGAGAAATAAAATGAAGAATGAAGTCTTGCCCCTCAGATAAGCCTCCAGTGTGTGTGTTTAGCATTTGCTGACTCCACGTCTCCTCTCCAGTTTCTCTGATCTGCTGGAGCTGGTTCTTCAGCAAGGTGTTAAGAATGCTTGCCTAACAATCACAGGGCCTAGTGATGCTTGCCCAGGCAGAGGCAGGAGGGATCATTTCAAAGGCACATCCTCCATCTGTGGCAAAGACCCTGCCTCAATAGTAATAAGGGACTGGAGATACAACTTGGTGGTAGCCTCCTTGCCTAGCATGCATGAGGCTGGGCTCAATCCTCATCGACAAAATAATGAGACATACAGTAAGGTTCTCCCAGGAATTCCTTCAGTAGGGAGAATGGGAGAACACTCAGGAAGAGCAGGTGGCCACGAGGTGTTACATGGTGTTCTTGTAACTATGGTGCTTTTGTGTCGTCAAGGCAAGGTCTGTGGGAGGGGAGGAAGGCTGCGAGCAAGTGAAAAGAGGGCCAAGAGGCAAGAGCAGGGAAGGAGGCAGGGCTGAGAAGTGAAGAAGAAAACCAACCAACCAACCCTGTGGCATGATAAAGAATTGAGATTTCTGGGCAGTGAGATGGCTCAGCAGGGAAAGGCACTTGCCTTAAAACAGCAACCTCAGTTTGGTTCCTTGGACCCAGGGAGTGGAAGGCGAGAATCAACTTCTGAAAGTTGTCCTCTGGTCTCTACAGGTGACCTCTCATGACACACACATAAGAAATTGATAAATAAGCCGGGCGGTGGTGGCGCACGCCTTTAATCCCAGCACTCGGGAGGCAGAGCCAGGCGGATCTCTGTGAGTTCGAGGCCAGCCTGGGCTACCAAGTGAGTTCCAGGAGAGGCGCAAAGCTACACAGTGAAACCCTGTCTCGAAAAACCAAAAAAAAAAACAAAAATTTATTAGTGTATGTGTACACCATGTGTGTACAGGTACCAGCAGAGGCCAGAAGAGGGCATCCCCTAGAACTAGAGTTACAAGTGAAACGTGAGTGCTGGGAACCAAACTCAAGTCCTGTGGAAGCAAGTGCTCTTCATCACTGAGCCATCTCTCAAACCCATATTCAATTCTTAAGAGTGTCACGGGTAGAATGAACTGTGTACTGGCCACAGACAGGAATAGCTATGATAGTCTTATACTTCAAGTTTAAATCTAAAAATCCATAGCTGTGAAAGCAACACAAACAGATTCTAAAATGTCTGACCTCATCTGTTAAGTTACCATAGCTGGAGAGGTAAATGTCAGTTTATCATATAATACTCAATTTATACAATAAATGAATAACCTGGAAGAGGGGAAAAAGGCCCCAGAATTTGTGTGAGCCAAGATTAACGTTTTCTCTGTTTTTACCTATGTCAATTATTTGGCCAGAGCAACAGTACAGTAACTAACATATGTGGGTAGGAAGAAAAAGAGTGTAGGAGAAAGAATGCAGAGACCCACTGTGAGGCTGGTACCAAAGTCCTGGAATGAGCTAACAAGGGCTAAGGTGAGACTATGGAAGAATGGATGGATCCGACGTTGACTAGAAGCTGTAGAGGTGAAAAGGAATCAAACAATGTCTTTGGGGTAATCCCCATGTTTGTACCCCACCTCAACAGGCAGTCGGTCCTAAGAATGATCATTCTTGGGTTGGAGAGATGGCTCATCAGTTAGGAGAGGATACTGCTTGTGGTGATTTGAATGAGAACAACACCCATGGACTCATCTATTTGCATGTTTAGTCCCCACTGAATTGTTTGGGAAGGATCAGGAGGTGCAGCCTTGTTGGAGTAGATGTGTCACTGAGGGTGGGCTTGGAGATTTCAAAAGTTCATGCCAGGACCAGTGTCTGTCTGTCTGTCTCTCTGCTTGCTGCCTGTGGATCAGGATGTAAAGTTCTTACTTACCTTCTGCTCAGTTCTGTGCCCATCTACTTCCAGTCATGATGATCATGGACTAACCTCTAAAACTGTAAGCAAGCCCCCAATTAAATGCTTTCTTTTATAACAGTTGCCTTGGTCATGGTGTCTCTTCACAGCAATAGAACAGTAAGTAATATGACACTGTTCTTTTACAGGACCCAAGTCTGGCAGTTGTGAACCTATGTCTGACAGTTCACAACTGCCTGTATGTAACTCCAGCTCCATAGGATACAGGGCCTTTGTACAGCTTCCTTAGTCCTATATTCAGACATAAATAAAAATAAAATCCTAAGAAAAAGTAAAAGAGCTGGGTGGTGATGGTGCATGCCTTTAATCTCAGCACTCGGGAGGCAGAGGCAGGCAGATCTCTGTGAGTTCAAGGCCAGCCTGGTCTACAGAGCCCAGGACAGCCAGGGCTACACAGAAAAACCCTGTCTCAAAACAAAACAAAAAAGCAGAAGAATTGCTATTCTAGCACAAACTATTCTGGTAAGCACAATCATCTTTGTGTGAAAATAAGTCTATACAATTTTTGATTATTACTGACATTTTAAGAAATGCATCTAGCTGGGTGCATTATTTTTTTTTTTTTAGGGAGGGGGAGTAGGGTTTCATGTAGCTCTGGCTAGCAGCAACCATTTATAACTAAGAATAGCCTTTAACTCCTGACCTTTCTAAGTGTTGGGATTAAGCATGCCCAGTTTATGCATTGCTGGAGCTCAAACCCAGGACTTTATCAAGTGAAGTGAGTTCTCTACCAATTGAGCTACAGCTCTGGCCCTTGGACTTTCTTTAAGTGAAAAAAATAAAAATAAAAAACCCAACTGTCTAAGCAACATATATATATAAATATAAATATATATATATATATATATATATATATATATATATTTTTTAAAAAGAACTATGGAGGGCTTTTTAAAAACTATCTTTTAACTGGGTATGACGGATTAATCTGTAATTCCAGAATTTAAAAAGGTTGCAGCAGGACTTAGTTCAAGGCTAGCCTGGGCTACATGGCAAGATCCCACCTAAAACACAAACCAAAGCAAAACAACCTTTTCTCTTGTTTTTGTTTTGTATTATTCACTAAAAAAAGAAACAATCTAACAAGATGTTTATCATCACTGCATTGTTCATCCTGTTACCTGAAAAGTGCACATGAAACTGGACTCTGTGCTCAGTTAGAAACTTTATTACATAACATACTTTCCCAGAATCATTTGAATTGGATCTCAAAGATGTCACAGGAGATGAAAGGCAGCATATGCTTGTAATTCCAGCATTTGGGAGGTAGACACAGGAGGATCAGTTCAAGGTCAGTCCCGAGTCAAAAATAAACCACAAAAGTAAATAAAGTAGGCTCCACAGGTAATGGTGCTTGCCCTTGTCAGGCCTGGTGACCTTGACTTCATCCCTGGGACCCACACTGCAAGAGAACCAACTCCTGCAAGTTGGCTTCTGACCTCCATGTGCATTCCATGGCACATGTATGCATGCATGAACACATACCAAAAATGAATGCAAAAAAAATTCTAGGCTGAGGTACTTAGTTCTTACCCAGCACAAAAGGAATGCTGGATATGATCCCCAGCAGAGGTGAATAAAACAACTGCTTTTGCAGAATGAAAATGTTCTTCAAGCACACCTTTAACCCAATCACTCAGCAGGCAGAAGCAGACAGATCTCTGTGAGTTCGAAGCCAGCCTGGTCTACAGAGCGAGTTCCCAGACAGACAGGGTTATACAGACAAACCCTGTCTCAAAAAAAGAAAGAAAGAAAAAATGTTCTTCAAAGTTTTATTTGATAAAGAATTATGTGCTGCTTGAAAAGGCAGAATTAGAACATATATTTATATATATGTTGCTTAGACAGTATAACTGATGAGGCTCAGCTTAATTTCCAGTAATTAGAAAGACAAACAATGGAATAGACTCCTTGCTAACTTGTCCAAGCTGGCCTTAAACTCACTTCATAGTGCAGGCAGGCCTGGAACTTGTGATCCTCCTCTATCAGCCTCTCAAGTAGCTGAGATTAGAGGCTTGAACCATCAGGCCTGGCAATAAGTGTTAAAGGAGCCAAAAATGATCAGTTCCAAAAATTTGTGAAATTAAAGACACATAATAGATGATCCATTACCATACTCTACCAAAAAAAAAAAAGTGAGTTCATGGCCATTTTTGTTTGTTTTTTGGTTTTTCAAGACAGGGTTTCTTTGTGTAGCCCTGGCTGTCCTAGAACTAGCTCTGTAGACCAGGTTGTCCTTGAACTCACAGAGATCCTCCTGCCTCTCCCTCGTAAGTGCTGGGCATTCACAGCCTTCTTATTGTTAACCTCTTCATCCCATTCCAAGCCTACCTTCTCCATGGCCATAATACCCTACCAACACCAAACCAAAACAGAGAGATGCCCATTGCTACAAAAGAGCCAAACACACCTTTTTAGTTTTCGTCATCAGCCTACCACACAAAATGATCTTATAAAATTCTAATTTGGTGTGAAGGTGGGAGTAGCTGCACATGTTTATAGTCTGCAGTAATGTCTGCAAGAGTTTGAGGGCTGTGTGGGACAGGAAAACCTCACATTTGTGACCCAAAAATGGTTATCAAAGACAAATTTCAGAGTATACTTTTGGATTCCATTTATAGTTACTGTGCTGTTTTAACTGACAAAACTTTGATTCCTACACAAATGCACACTACATCTCCCCTTCTGAAAAAACTATGCTGTTTAACAGTGCATTTCATTTAAGCTACAGGATGAGCAGGGTTGGAGAAATATGGAAAGTCATCTGTTGGTTGGAGCACCACTCGTACCCAGCAAGGAGCCCAGCTGCCAAGCTTGGGCCTCAGTGCCTGTCTGGCTTTACTGTTTATGTACTCCGAAGTAGCTGAAGTCAGATGTACTCCAGAGAGGTCCAGCTGCTGGGGCCAGATGTTAGAGGTGAGGGTAGGACAAGCTGGGTAGGTGAGTTCCCTGACAGCATCCTTAATAACTAGAGGTTGATATCACATTACCTTTTACCACAGGAACAGGAAGAAGAGAGGACAGGAGTCAGGCCAGTAGTAAATGCTTCTTATCTACCTCAGGTTATTTACTGCTCCAATGAGATTTCCAGTCAGTCCTGTTACAAGGGAGGATGTGGGGTCTGCCTACAGTATTGCCAGACTACTCTTGAAAACATGTTATCACTGCTCCAAGAGCTCCGAGGATAGTCACTACAGAAACCCTTGATGGGGGTACCCCGCCCAATAAAATGAACCCATCAGCACCAAGTTTCCTGAATTCATGATTCATATGCCAAAACAGCATATTCCTTGTCCAATCTTAAAGCTGGATTAAGAATGGCTTTGAAATGCAGCCTCTGGGGGCCTGGCATGGTTGAATATGCCTTTAATCCCAGCACTTAGGAGGCAAAAGCATGTAGGTCTCTCTGAGTTCAAGGCCTGCCTGGTCTACACAGTGAGTTCAACAACAGCCAGGGCTACATAGTGAGACCTGTCTCAAAAAAGAAAGAAAGAAATACAGCTTGTTTCCCTTCCCAGAACTTATGATGACCCAGAATATTCTTCCCTCTGCCTGTTGTGCTTACCAGACTGACTCTAACTAGTGGAACCCTTGGAATTTTGTTGCTAAGAAGCTTCCATCCCCACCTTGGAAAGAAAGGCTCTTCTGGTGTGAGAAAATTGGTTTAGTGCAAACCCCTTCCCAAAAAGGGGTGACTGGTCCCCAAGCTTCCTTCTTTTCCCAGTGCTTAATTTCCTACTTGCCTCACAATTTTTCAAGACTGGTATCCATTCCTGGGAAATCCTGCTGATCACTGTGCCAGGATGTTTTTCCCAATCTGCCCCACTCTCTGAGTGAAAGGTTGGAGGTGGGACACATTCTAAATTGGCCCTATTTATAAAGTAAGGCAAGAGCTCTTTAGACTCAGGGAGTGGGGAAAATGGCATATGGCTCTCTCATGTGGATTCTCTGATGTTTAATTCAGCAGAAACTCCAGAATTTCTGCTTACACCCATTACATTCAAAGGCTTCTCTCCAGTGTGAATCCTCTGATGGCGAACAAGAGCTGAGCTATACCTGAAGGCTTTCCCACACTCACTACATTCATAGGGATTTTCCCCTGTGTGGATTCTTTGATGCTGAATAAGGCCTGAACTGTAGGTAAACTTCCCTCCACATTCCATACATTCATAGGGCTTCTCTCCAGTGTGGATTCTCTGGTGCTGGTAGAGGTGTGAGCTCTGGCTGAAGGCTTTCCCACACTCATTACATTCATAGGGTTTCTCTCCAGTGTGGATTCTCTGATGATGAATAAGGGTGGAGCTCCTACTGAAAGCCTTCCCACATTCGTTGCAAGCATAGGGCTTCTCGCCAGTGTGGATTCTCTGATGGTGAGTCAGAGTGGAGCTCCAGCTAAATGTTTTTCCACATTCGTTACATTCATAAGGTTTCTCCCCAGTGTGGATTCTCTGGTGTAGGATGAGAGCAGAGCTACAACTGAAGGTCTTCCCACAATCCTTACATTCATAGGGCTTCTCTCCAGTGTGGATTCTCTGGTGCTGAATAAGATGTGCGCTCTGGCTGAAGGCCTTTCCACATTCACTACATTCGTATGGTTTTTCCCCAGTGTGAATTCTCTGATGTTGAATAAGGTCTGAAGTTCGATTAAAACTCTTGCTACATTCATCACACTTATGGGGTCTGTCTCCCATGGGAAATCTCTGATGTGAAATAAGTTTGGAATTCATGGTGAAACTGTTCCCAAATTCATTATACTTCTCATTTCTTTGTCCCATATGGGTGAGCTTTTCCTCAACTGTCATTTGGTGAAACTCCTGTATTTTCCTATTCAGTCTTCCAACAGAGGAGTTCCCTAGCTGTCTCTTCAGACTGACTTCTTGCTCATAGGCTTCTTCACACTTAAGACCCTGAGAAACATCCGTTTGCAGTCGTCCCAGTATCATCTCACGTGACCCCATGCCTTCAGAGAGTACTTGGTCATTTCTAGTTTTGGACTCACCATCTAGCACAATAAAAAAATGCAAGTGTCATATGTTATTTGTGAGGAAAAGAATAAAACTCAGAGAACAAAATAATCATGTGTCTGACATTTATAGTACCAAAAGCACATGTCCCTTTGCTGGACTGAAGAGAGGCCTTCCAACCTTTATGTATAACTAAAGCAAAGTAAGACAAATGGGCTAAAGAAACAGAGAAGGAACAGGGAGAAAGCTGGGGAGAAAAGGTGCGAACCTAGAGGAAGTCAGCGATGTGCTGGGGATGGGAGGATATAGCCTGCTCTGTTGGGAACAAAAACTAGGTAAGGGAGGTTGAAGAGCTGGCTCAGAGGTTAAGAGTACTTGTTGCGCTTGCAGAGGACACGGGTTTGATTCGCAGGGCCCACATGACAGCTCCCAACTGTCTGTAACTGTAGTCCCAGGAGATCCAGTGCTCTCCTCTGACCTTCAGAGGTACCAGGAACACGTGGTGCACACATACATGCAGGCAAAACACTCACACACATAAAAGAATAAGGTAAACAAATCTTTAAAACAAAACAAGTCTAGGTAAGAAAGACTTGTTACTTAATGAAGCGGCAAAGTTTTCAGGCAGGTCAGAGGCTGTGGCTGTGGCTGGGAAGATGGTGAGAAGAAAAGGACAGTGGGTGAAGTAGCAAGTTTAAGAATGACAGGAAAGCCGGGCGGTGGCGGTGCACGCCTTTAATACCAGCACTCTGGAGGCAGAGGCAGGCGGATCTCCGTGAGTTCAAAGCCAACCAGGCTCCAAAGCTACACAGAGAAACCCTGTCACAAAAAAAAAACAAAACAAAACAACAAAAAAAAAGAATGACAGAAAGCTGAAAGGGGTGATATGTGTCTATTAACTGTAGCACACAGTAGGCTGGAAGACCATGAGTTTGAGGCCAGCCTGGGCGACATAGGGAGACACAGTCCAAAAAAGGGGAAGCCTGATAGGTGGAGCAAATATGTAAGGAACTTAACAGACTGCTGAAGAGAGAGGCAGGAAAAGAGATGAAAAACAGCAGTAGAGCAAGAAGGAGCAGAGGACAGACACTAAGAACCCCCAGGGGAGAACTAACCTGTCTGTAGTCCAACCACGTATGCCACCAGCAAAGACAAAAGTTTTAGGCCAGCTCTGGGCTGTAGACCAGGAAGGCGACGTTATGTTGCAGACTATATAAATAACCTCCATGTCTGGCTTCTCATTTTCACTATATACAGAGTTCCTACAGGGAACTCTAGGCACAGAGGATGGTTCCACTGGGTCCAGGTAGTATTTTTAGTTTGTCAGTATTTGTTTGTTTGTTTTTTTTTTGGTTTTTTTTTTTTTTGTTTTTGTTTTTTTTTTTTCGAGACAGGGTTTCTCTGTGTAGCTTTGTGCCTTTTCCTGGAACTCACTTGGTAGCCCAGGCTGGCCTCGAACTCACAGAGATCCGCCTGGCTCTGCCTCCCGAGTGCTGGGATTAAAGGCGTGCGCCGCCACCGCCCGGCCTAGTTTGTCAGTATTTTTTAAAGTAGACAGGGCAAGGACTCACTTGGACAGACCTCTCTCAAGCCTTCTCTCTTCCCAGATGCCTCAATTCTCATTCCAGCCAAGAGACTGTCACAGGACTCAAAAGAAGAACCCGCTCATAGGGAGAGACATGGCCATACTAAGTGTTCCCAGAGCACAAACCTAGACCCCAGGTCTTCAGGGGACAAAAGGAAATGCATAGGGACATCTCAACCGGCAGTTAGGAAGATGCCCTGGTACTGCTCGGAAAAATGTTCTAACTGAAAGTGAGGTAAGAGATGAGTAACTAAGTGTTCAGGAGGTAATTTCTACTTAAAACAGGAATTGATTTTATTTGTTTGTTTGTTTATTTATTTATTTATTCAGAGACAGGGTCTCAATATGTAGCCCTGGCTAGCTGTCCTGGAACTCACTATGTAGACCTGGCTGGCCTTGAACTCACAGAGGTCTCCCAGCTTCTGCTTCCCAGATACTGGAATTAAAGGTGTATAATACCATGCCTAGCAATACATTTCTTTTAAAAAACTGTGTGTGTGTGTGTGTGTGTGTGTGTCCACATGTGTGTAGGTGTTTCTGGAGACCAGAAGAGGGCATCAGCCCCACACCACCCCCTAAAATTGGGGTTACAGGTAGCTTTGGAGCCCCCTGCTGTGGCCCTTAGGACCTGAGTTGTAGTCCTCTGAAAGAGCAGCAGTGCTGTTAACTCCTGAGCCATCTCTCCAGCCTCAGAACATACATCTCTATAAGAGGTACAGAAGCTCCTGAACAAAACAGTAGGTCCTTGGAGTAATCCAACAGAAAAGGGAAGAACAGAGAGCTCTAGAATGTTCACTCAGACACAGAGCACCACCTTCCATGTTCAGGAATCCCAACATACATCCGAATCCTTTAGAAAAGTCTCTGAGTGACACATTAAGTCCTGGAAATAGATGGCTAAAGTACCAGGTTTGGTGTTAATAGGGAGGGGGTCAGCCAGATGTGGTGGCTCACACCTATATCCCAGCACTACAGTACATGAAGTGTAAGGATTACACAGTTTAATGCCATCCTGGGCTACTTAATGAGTTCCAGGTCGGCCTAGGCTGCAGTGTGAAACCCTGTCTCAAATAGACAGACAGGTAGATAGGTGGATGGATGGATGGATGGATGGATGGATGGATGGATGGAGGGACGGATAGATAAATAAGTCCAGACAGACAGACAAATAAATCCAAAGATATAAATAACAGGAAAAAACACTGGAGCTCAAACTTTGTCATTCACTAGTTCTACTACCATGCAAAAAGTGTCTAAGTTCATTGTTTGTTTGCTTGCTTGTTTGAGGCAGGGTCTCACGCAGCCCAGGGTGGTCTCAAACCCATAGTGAACATGTCACAGCTGGTTCACCTGCCTCTACTTCTCAAGTGATGAGATTACAGGTATATGCCACCATGCCCAACTGGCTTCTAAGGGTCTTTTTGTTTGTTTTCCGTATATGAGTGGTTGTCAACATGTATGTGTATCACATGCATGCCTGGTATCTAGAAGAGGGTGTCAGATTCCCAGGAACTGGGACTACAGAAGGTTGCGAGCTGCCGTGTGGGTACAGAAATAGAACCCAGGTCCTCTGGAAGAGCAGCCAGGGCTCTTAAGCACTGAGCTGCTCTCCAGCCCTGATTTTGTGTTTCTTTTTTTTTTTTTTTTTTTTTTTTTTAAAGATTTATTTTATTTATTATGTATACAATGTTCTGCCTGCATGTGTGTCTGCAGGCCAGAAGAGGGCACCAGATCTCATTACAGATGGTTGTGAGCCACCATGTGGTTGCTGGGAATTGAACTCAGGACCTCTGGAAGAGCAGTCAGTGCTCTTAACCTCTGAGCCATCTCTCCAGCCCGATTTTGTGTTTCTTAACCTCACGTTCCAAACCTATAAAATGAAGATAATATTAACCACCTCAACTGTGGAGTTACTGTGAGAATTAAATGCAAGGATACATGTGAAATCTCCTTATAAGCAGCAAATTACCCTATAAATGTGAGTTGTCATTCTTACTGTTATTAGTTTTCTTTTTTAATTTATTTATTGTTAATGTGTATGATTATCTGTCTGCATGCATGGATGTACCGTGTGTGTCTGGTGCAGATCCCTTAAAATGGAGTTACAATCAAGAGCCTCCATGTGAGAAATGGGAAACTGAACTTAGGTCTTCTGCAAGAGCAGAAAGTGCCATCTCTCCAGCACCAGTATTAGAGTTTTCTAAGACTACATTGCCACTAGCAAACCCTGAAGCCTAGAAAAAATAGCATGCTCTGTTGAGAAGGTACAAGCCCTTACCCAGTGAGAACACATTCCCATAGTTCTCCAGCATCACATCCCTGTAGAGGTCCCTCTGTGCAGGTTCCAGACGCTTCCACTCTTTCCAGATGAAGTACACAGCTACATCCTCAAATGTTACCAACTCCTGAAACAGTCATATGGCCATATATGCAATTTCAGGGCAAAGGTCAGGACTGGCAGCATCACACAGCAACCAGGATGGGGCTGAGCTCTTTGGGATGAGGGCAGAGGTCAGAGCAATAGCAGCATGAGCATCCAAAGCAGCACTGATGGCATAGGGATGAGCATAACTGCCTTCCAAGAGTCCAAAATGGAAATGATTTTTTAATTAACATTTATTTATTTGGGGGAGGGGTACCACTGCACATATGGAGGTCAGAGGACAATTTGTGACAGTCAGTTCTCTCCTTGTAACATACAGATCCCAGGGATTATATCCAGTTGGCAGGGTTGGCAGCAAACACTATTTTCGTTTGTTTTTGTTTTTCAAGACAGGGTTTCTCTGTGTAGCTCTGGCTGTCCTGGAACTCGCTCTGTAGACCAGGCTGGCCTTGAACTCACAGAGACTGACCTGCCTCTGCCTCCTGAGTGCTGAGATTAAAGGCATTGGGAGCAAACACCTTTACCCACTGTACCCACTGGCCACAGAACCATGGTTTTGATGGACAGAATTAAGAGTTTAGGGCGCTAAATGATACATCACTCTACAAAACGAGAAGGAAAAGAATGAAGGGAACCATAGCTTACCTGGGACTTGGCCTTCAGAAGTGCAGCAGCCAACATCTCATGCCCCAGGCTGTCCTTGTCAGGAAAGGAAGGGACTTTTGAAGAGGAAAGAGCTGAAGGACAATACCAGGGCCAGGAATCAATCTGCCTGCTTTCTGACCTAAGGTCACATGCCTCAAAAACCCACCCTGTCTCTGCTTCCATGAATGCCATACTCCTGGCCATTCATGCCTGTTCTTCAAGTGGGGCCGGGGACCAGTTACATTCTCATTTTCCTTCCAATACTGCAAACTCTTGTAGGAGATTCGTAGGCAGAGGGAAATGAGCAGCTTCCCTCAAGCCCCGACCGAAAACACACCACCCACACCTCTTCTCTTTTTCCATCCAAAGACCAAATCTATATCAATATGACAGAAATGTTTCCTAGCTCTGCTGTGGACCACATACCTTTCCCCATCAGCCCTAAGTTTTGTGTTTGTCTCTCAGGGTCTAACCCACTATGCATAACTAGATTTGACAAAACAGATTTTAAATGCTTTTTCCTAGTAAGCGTGGGAACAATAGCCATTATGGCTGAAACCTGCAGCTCTTAGCTCAGTGCTAAGTGCTTTCCTAGCAAATGTGTGTGTGGCTGCATTCCTGCTGAGCTACTCTGGCCTGCGCTCCAGAGAGTAGCACCTAGCCCTAATCCATCCTTTTGTTTCTCTTATCACCCTATGTGAATCTTGTCTAAGAGTCTCCCAAGGATCAAAGGCCTACGCAAAACTTGGTTCAGGAAACCGGGGAAAACCATGGTACCTGAGAAATCAAGGAATTTGCATTTGGCATTTTAGCTCCTTTCAGGTTGCTTTGAGCATATGAAAATTAACTGGCTAAACTGTAAATAGAGAGAAAATAAAAATGCCCTGGGCGAAGGGAAAGTCCTTCCAGGCAGGACCCCCTTGCAGCCAAGAAAGACTAGATTCATTCTTAAGGTGCCTCTGAGTCTTCTTTCCAAGGATCCATCACACACCCCGCCGCGACAATCTGAGCCATACATGGCCCTGGGTTCCATACCCAGTAAGTGCCCTAGAAGTCCTTTCTCCCACACAACTTTCTAACGTTTGGGGAATTTGTGTGTAGGAATGCCCATGTGAGTGTGGGTGCATACATGCCACAGTGCACATCTGGAGGTCAGAGGACAACCTCAAGTTTCAGTTCCTGCTTCCCTCCTTGTGTGAGACTGGGCATCTTTGTTGTTTTCTGCTATGTATGCCATGCTAGCTGGCCTATGAGCTTCTGGGGGTTCTCCCATCTCTAGCTCCCATCTCCCCATAGGAATACTGGGACTACAGACATTCTTACTATGCATATGGTTTAATGTAGGTTCTGGGGATTCAAACTCATGTCCTCATGCTTCCAAGACAAGAGCTTTTACCCACTGAACCATCTCTCCAACCCCACAGCTCTTTAATATTTTTAAAGTATGAAAATGTAATGAAACCCAATATCATATATAATTACTATATGGCAATACAAAACGTTTCAAAAAGAGAGTTCAGGGCAGGTTCTACGGCTCAGTGGGTGAAGGCACCTTGACAAAGCCTCTCTGCTTGAGCTGATGCCCACCCCCAACTCACATGGTGGAAGGAAGGAACCAACTCCAGAGCTTGCCCTCTGACCTCTGCAGAGAAACTTTGGTGTATTGTGCCATACATGTCTATATACATAACACACAAAATAAATACACTTAATTAAAAAAAATCAATAAAAGTTATTTTGGCTTGGGTGCGGTGCCACATGCCTTTAGTCCCAGCACCTGAGGGGCAGAAGCAGGTTGATCTCTGGGAGTTCCAGGGTAGCCTGGTCTACATAGGAAGTCCTTGGCCATCTAGGGCTGCAGTGAGACCCTGTCTCAACACACACACACACACACACACACACACACACACACACACACACACACAGAGGAAAGAATGAGGCAGGGCTTGGTGAAAGATATCTGTTTAAACCCAACACTACAGACACGAGTCAAGAATATGGAAAATTTAAAGCCAGCCTGGGCTACACAATGAGACCCTGTCTCAAGAGACAAACAAGCCTACCAAGTGTGCTGGCCCACACCTTTATCCCAGCACTAAGATGCAAGGCAGGGGGATCTCTCCAAGGTTCAGACCAACCTAGTTACACCATGAGTTTCTGGTCAGCCATGGCAACAAAGTGAGGCCCTGCCTCAAAGGAAAACAAAAACACAAGCAAGTTAAACAACAGAAAAAGATGAGAACAACCTCCTCTCCCAATCCCATTATCTTACCACTCTCTAGCAGGGGCGGAGGATCCTGAGATGCAAGGTCAGCCTGAGTTTCCATGGGTGAGTGAAATGTTCTGGTCGCTGATCTCCTAGCTGTAGACTCAGCAGGAAGCAGGTTTTGAAGAAGCACTGCAGAGGCAAAGAGATCAAAGTTGATTTTTTAAAATGCCTCCTGATTTCATAAAGGGAATTGCATCTCAGTACACAGGAAGAGTGAGAAAAACACGCAGGACTACCCTTTAGATCCCTGTGAACGTGGGCACTTCTGTAATGAGCCCACACAAAGATTTCCAATTTTGCCCCACCCACCCAACATTTTTAGTGACAAGTGCAGTAAAGAGGTGGGTATCATTCACTAACTGAGATGACTGACCCTGAGCCAGGTATGGTGGCATACACCTGTAATGCCTGCACCAGGGAGATGGGGAAGGGGGATCAGTTCAAGGCCAAACTATGTTATAAGAAATCTTAGTTTGGGGCTGGAGAGATGGCTCAGCAGTTACCACCACTGGCTGCTCTTCCAGAGGACCCAGGTTCAAGTCCAGCACCCACATGACAGTTCACAACCATCTGTAACTTTAGTTCCAGCGGATCCAACACCCTCACACAGATGTGCAGACAAAACACCAATGCACATAAAATAAAAATAAATAGTTTTTAAAATTAAAAAAAAAAAAGGAACCTTATCTTGCTGGGCAGTGGTGATGCACACCTTTATCCCAGAACTCCGCACTAGGGAGGCAGAGGCAAGTGGATCTCTGTGAGTTCGAGATCAGCCTTGTCTACAGAGTGGGCTCCAGGACAGCCAAAGGCCAAGGTTACACAGAGAAACTCTATCTCAAAAAAGAAGAAAGAAAGAAAGAGAGAGAGAGAGAGAGAGAGAGAGAGAGAGAGAGAGAGAGAGAGAAAGAAAGAAAGAAAGAAAGAAAAAGAAAAGAAACCTATCTTGGGACTAGAGAGGTGGCTCAGTGGTTTAGAGCACTTGTTGCCCTTCCTGAAGACCTAAGTTCAATTCCCAGCTCCCACACTGCAACTCAGAACATCTGGAACTCCAGTTCCAAGGAATCCAATGCCACCTTCTGGACCTGAAAGGCACCAGGCACATACACAGTGCAGAGACATATATGCAGGCAAAACACCCACACACATAATATAAAAGTAAATAAATTTAAAAAAGAAACCTTATCTCAAAAAACAATTAAAAGGCCGGGCGGTGGTGGCGCACGCCTTTAATCCCAGCACTCGGGAGGCAGAGCCAGGCGGATCTCTGTGAGTTCGAGGCCAGCCTGGGCTACCAAGTGAGTTCCAGGAAAGGCACAAAACTACACAGAGAAACCCTGTCTCGAAAAACCAAAAACAATTAAAAGGACTAACCCCAATTGTGCTTCCTCTCACTAAGAAGGTGGCAACATTCTTTACACTACTCCACACCTTTTTTTTTTTTTTTCTAAAAACAGGATCTCATAACTCTTTGTGCGGAACAAAACAAACAAGGGACTAGAATGATGGTCAGTGGTTAACAGCACCGGCTGCCCTTCCAGAGGACCCAGGGCCTGATTCCCAGCAACCACATGGTGGCTCACAACCATCTGTAACTCCAGTCCTAGGGGATTTGATGCCCTCTTCTGGCTTCTGGGGACACTGCATGCACACAGTACACAGACATACACACAGGCAAAACACCTATACACATTAAAAAAAAAAAAATAAGGGCTGGAGAGATGGCTCAGAGGTTAAGAGCACTGGCTGTTCTTCCAGAGGACCTGAGTTCAATTCCCAGCAACCACATGGTGGCTCACAACCATCTACAATGAGATATGGTGCCCTCTTCTGGCCTGCAGGCTGAACACTCACTGTATACATGATAAATAAAATCTTTAAAAAAAAAAAAATAGACCAAGCTAGCAACAGTATGAGACCCTATCGCAAAAAAGACAAAAACAACAAAATTATTCTCTTTAAAAATCACCCAGGTGGCGGCAGCGGCGCCAGCGCACACCTTTAATCCTGGCATAAGGGAGGCAGATCTCTAAATTCAAGGACAGCCTGGTCTCCAGAGCAAGTTCCAGGACAGCCAGGGCTACAGAGAAACCCTGTTGGAGGGGGATGGGGGTGGGGGTAATCAACAACTTGGCATGGGTGGCACAGTTGTATATCGGGAGTGGGTGCAGGTTCATGCAGGTCCATGGAAAGTAGAGGCACCTCAAGGCTGAATTTCAGCCTTTTCCAGCTGCAGGGTGGATTTCTCACGGTGAACTGAACTGCCCTTGCTGAGCAAAGAGCCCTTTTGTTAGACAAATCACACCTTTAGCAAGTCAATTCCGTATACCAGTCTTTGATCTAAGCCCCCCAAAGGGATAATGCCAAATGCAAATTCTCAGTAATAACACCACTGGGTTGTTGTTCCTAAGTTTGCATAGGCTTCCATCCCCCTAGGGAAGCTCTCAGATAAGACTTCAGACAAAAGGTAAGGAGACAGGGGGTAGCAATCACAAAAGGCAGATCAAAGCTAGGGGCTAGCACTCTAGTATCAAACTGGCTGTAGCGTTGTCGTCCATCATGACACAGACCTGAAGCATCTGAGAGGCTGAGACAGGATTAGGAGTTCCAACCCAGTCCCTCTCTCAAAGAAACACACACACACACACACACACACTGACTCCAAAGTAAAAGGCAAGCCGAGCATGGTGACCCATGCCTTTGATACCAGTACTTGGAAAGAAGACTTCAAGGCCAGCCTGGTTTACATAATGAGTTCAAGGACAGCCAGGGCTTTGTAGAGAGATGCTGTCTCAAAAAACAACAAACAAATAACAGAATGAAAGGCAATAGTCCCCGTTCAAGGCTGGGTTAACTGAAGCTGGAACTCAAAGGCATAATGTTGAGGACAAGTCCCCAGTGTCTTGAGTCAGTAAACAATGTTTCTCATAGGAACTCTGCATGGTACTTCTGCCATCTGGGTATGGGCAGAGCCTTTCCCCGGCCCTGTTGCCAACTCCACTCCCTCAAGCTGCCCAAGGGACCAAGAAGGACCACATGACAGTGAGGACAGGTCAGGAGAAGCCTCCCTCCTGGATCCTTTCTTCCTTCTACAGAGTTAACCCCTGTTAAGATTAAAGTAGTGATGTAAGAAATTTGGCATCGTATGTTCAGTTCCTGGGATTTTATTTATTTTTTTGTCTTTCTTTATTGAGTAAGACCTCACAGTATACCCCAGACTAGGCTGGAATTCACTGTATAGTACAGGTTGGCCTTGAAATTATATTCATACTCCTGCTTCATTTGCATCTGTGCTGGGATTACAGATGTGCGCCAGCAAGCTTGACTAATTCCTGGAAATTCATTTTAAGTTAGTGTTTCTCAACTAGGGGTGGGGGTGGGGTCCAAAGACCCTTTCACAGGGGTCGCCTAAGACCATCAGACAACAGATATATACATTACAGTTCATAACAGTAGAAAAATTAGTTATGAAGTAGCAACAAAAATAACTATGGTTGGGGGTCACTCTAACATGAGGAACTGTATAAAGGGTTGCAGCACTAGGAAGGTTGAGAACCACTCTTTAGGTGATACCAGTGCTGTATGATTAAGGAAGCAAAATGGAAAAACTCACGTGAAACTTATTTCTAATATAGATGCTTAAGAAGTATGGAGGGGAAAGGGCTATACTCTAATAACTACCAACGAAGACCATTGTCTTTTCATTGCACCCTAGAGAGCTGATATGAACTGAAGGTTCTCTGTGTCAATCTAGGTTCTTAGTGTCTTAGTCAGCTGGACACTCAGCCACTTTCTGCAGGAGTCTGCGCCAGCATTGTACAGCTTCGCCAGGAAAGGGTATCCGGCAGTAAACTAAAACTTATCTATAGGACATTAGGTCTTTGGTGAGGTCCCCGCAGGATCTTTCTGAGGACCCGAGTTCGCATCTCCTCCCAAGCCCTAGTTCTCACTATGACACAGAACTACTCTCACTCTCCGATCCAATTAAGGAAAAACAAACTTCCTTCTCCTGCCCCCAGCACAGAAAACGGTGCACTGAGAGTACCAAGTTAGGCTGTCTGTCTGTCTGTCATCAGCGGTTTTAAAGAAAGGGACCTCTGCAGCGACGCTGGAAATTTCAAACACTGGGGCTGGCGGTGGAGGACACAAGAGCAGGTCCGGAGTCCCAATCCGCGACACGCAGGAACCCGCCGAGCCGGGGTTGCGGAGCTGGGCAGCGGCCGCAGGGACAAGGAGAACCCAGGACCCCGCGGAGCCGGGCCCGGGGACCCCGCGGGCCGCAGAGGCGTGAACACCAACCCCCTTCCCCGGCGACCACACTTCCGCCTCACCGCGAGTCCCGAAGACGGCCCCACTCACCCTGGGGACAGGGACGTAATTAGGGGGCCGGACACGAACCAGGCCCTCTTGGACCCTGTCACAGACCCACACAACCGAGAACAGAACAAAGAACGGAAGTTCCCCCTCCCCATGTCGTTTCCGGGTCGTCCTTCTTCGCCACCCACTACAATCCCCGTGAGCCAAACGCCCGCTTGCTTTCTCTAGGAAAATGGGAGGTCCTCATCTCTCGATGGTTCGCTGACTCAAAGAAGACTGGTGTGCAGGAAAAACAAGTGCAGACCGCGCCACCTGCTGGCCAGGTCGGGAAGGGACGATGAGCTGGAGGCCCTGGGAATTCAGGGCATAAATTCCGGTGGACCAGTCAACACCATCACCTAAACCTCCACAGCAAATATAAGAAACTTGAAGATCCGTTAATATAAATGTGCACCATGCTGAGCGGTGGTGGCGCAGACCTTTAATCCCAGCACTCGGGAGGCAGAGGCAGGCGGATCTCTGTGAGTTCGAGACGAGCCTGGGCTACAGAGTGAGTTCCAGGAAAGGCGCCAAAGCTACACAGAGAAACCTTGTCTCGAAAAAACCAAAACCAAAACCAAAAAAAAAAAAAAAAAAAAAAAAAAAAAAAAAAAAGCGGGGGGTGGGGGGGTGGCTGGAGAGATGGCTCAGTGGTTAAGAGCACTGGCTACTCTTCCAGATGACCCGGGTTCAATTCTCAGCACCCACATGGCAGTTAGCAACTGTCTGTAACCCCAAGATCTGACACTCTCAAACAGACATACATATAGGCAAAATAACAATGCACATAAAATAAAAATAAATAAATTTTAAAAATGTGCACCATGGGGCTGAAGGTTTAGCTCAGATTTTTTTAAAGGTATGAGTGCTCTGCCTGCATGCATGCCAGAGAAAGACCTTCTCCTCCTTTTTGTCCTCCTCCTTCTTCTCCTTTCGAGACAGGGTTTCTCTGTGTAGTTTTGGTGCCTGTCCTGGATCTCGCTGTGTAGACCAGGCTGGCCTTGAACTCACAGAGATCCGCCTGTCTCCGAGTTCCAAGTGCTGGGATTAAAGGCGTGCGCCACCACTGCCCAGTGTAGCCAGTGCTCTTAACCGCTGAGCATTCTCTCCAGCCCCTAGCTCAGTTTTTTAAAAGATTTTTCTTTTTGAAAGTTTTCCCTGCTTGTATTTGTGCATACCTCCACCTGATGCAGGTGTAGGTCAGATGAGGTCAACACATCTTCTAGAACTGCAGTTACAGACGGTTGTGATGGACGACATGATTACTGGGAATGGAACCCGATCCTCTGGTATAGCAGTCAGTGCTTTTAACTGCTAATCCACCTCGCCAACCCTTACCTTTGTTTTTAGAATGCTTGCCTAACCTGGCTGAAGCCCTGGGTTCCATCCTCATCACTGCACAAATCAGACAAGATGACACAGGACTCATTCCCAGCATTTGGGAGGCGGCTACACAAAGATTAGGAATTCAAGATCATTCTTTGGTACAGATGGAGTTCAAAGCCAGCCTGGGCTATGTGAGAGGTCTCACATAAATAATGATTTTGCACTTATGAACCTGGCCTGGGGGTACACATCTCTAATCCCAGTGCTTTAGAGGCTGAAATCTGAGAACAGCCAAGAGTTTGAGGCCAGCCTAGATTGCAGAATAAAACTTTGTCTCAAAAAAATAATGATTAATTACTTTACTAACATACATATTTATAATGAGCTTCCTATAACATCTCACATTTGGGGTTCAAGAGGAACACTGAGGCAGATTGTGGTTTGGGGTAAACGGTTTATTAGAAGCATTGTCAATGCCACAGTAATTGTGATGGGAGTTCACATATTCCAGGCCACGGAGACTAACAGGAGTGAGGGGTGGTGTCCCATTTTACCAGTTTCAGTTGGGGCAGGTAATCCCATTCCATGTAATTAATGAATAGTCAATAGTATATGCTTGAGGCTGGAGGGATGGCATGGTGGTAAAGAGCACATGCTGCTGCGATTCCAGAGGACAGGAGGTCATTTTCCAGTAGCCATGTCTGTAGGCTCACAACCACCTATAACTCAGTTGTGAGGGAAAAAGGAAAAGAGTTGGCTCTTTAGCTAATGTGTGTCCATCATATGAGGTGTGCCACCTGCAACCACTGATTGCTAGACACTTGGTACACTTCCTTAGGGGAAGTGAGGATCACAGGATGGTGCATGTCATTTCATTTCTTTTCTTTTTTCTTTCTTTTTTTTCTGAGACAGGGTTTTTCTGTGTAGCTTTGCGCCTTTCCTGGAACTCACTTGGTAGCCCAGGCTGGCCTCGAACTCACAGAGATCCTCCTGGCTCTGCCTCCCGAGTGCTGGGATTAAAGGCGTGCGCCATCACCGCCTGGCAGTTGAATGTCATTTCTTTTACAGCAGCTGTTAGCATGGCCTGATTTGTCCCAAGCCTAACATTTTCAAATAAAATTTTTTAGTTAATTAATTAACCACAATGCAACTCTGGCTGGTCTGGAACTTGCTATGTGGACCAGGCTGGCCTGGAACTCACAGAGATCCTTTTGCTTCTGTATTCCAAGTGTTGGGATTAAAGGTGTACACTACCATGCCTGATTTTTCAAATAAAATCTTTGTTTGACATAAAATGCTCCCCTTGGGCTAGTGAGATGGCTTAGGGAATGGAAGCCTTTGGATGATGCATAACCAGACTCTCAGCTTAATAATGAGAATAAGAGTAGTAATGAGTATAAGAATAATAATGAGAATAATGTAGTTGGAATTTTCTTTGGGCCTCCAACCAAATAAAGACACGGAGATTTATTATTAATTCTGAATGCTTGGGTTTAGCTTAGGCTTGTCCCACTAGTTCTTTTAACTTAATTTAACAAGTTTCTATTAATCTACACTTTGCCTCAGTGGCTTTTTAACCTTTCTTTTATTCTGTATGTCCTATTTTCCTGCTTTCTCTGTGTCTGGCTGGCTGACCCTTGGTGTCCCCCTGTTACCTCTTTTTCTTTCTTCCTTGAGTCTAAATTCCTCCTCCTCCTTACTCTCCCTGCCTGGAAGTTCCACCTATATGTCTTCTTTTATTGGCTATTCAGCTTTTTATTAGACCAATCAGATGCCTTAGGCAGGCAAGGTAAAATAGCAACACATCTTTACATAGTTATACAAATGCAACATTTCTTTACATAGTTAAACAAATATGCAGCAACATTTCCCCCTTTTTGTCTAAATAAAAAAGAAAGGTTTTATCTTTAACATAATAAGACTATATACAATAAGAGCAATTATCAAGTAAGAATTACATTTACAATATTCAGTTTATTTGCATTCAGCAAATTTAGCAAAAATACTCCATTCTCTATTCTATCTTGGTGAATCCAAAGTCATGTACCTAATTTACTTTTTTATCATAACTTCTGTTACCAACCCAAAATTATCTTTTTAGACCTCAAA
This sequence comes from Peromyscus eremicus, assembly GCF_949786415.1. Lineage (NCBI taxonomy): Eukaryota > Metazoa > Chordata > Mammalia > Rodentia > Cricetidae > Peromyscus > Peromyscus eremicus. Next base: position 27,577,145 of record NC_081438.1, on the reverse strand, counting down.
ACATTTTCTTAGATAAACACTTTAAACTTTTTTGTTTCTCAACCTTATAAACTTTACATCTCTTATGTTTATTTTCTGAATTTGGTAACAAGGAAAACTGTAACTATCTAGTCTTCAACTCCATCAGGGACCCACGAAGGATATAATATTACCTAAGTAAACAGGATGTACAGAGCAAGCAACTTCCAAAACTGTAGAAATGCAGAAGCATTTGGTTGCCTGGACAGTCACCCATGGTTGCTCTGCACCATTGGGGCATTCACCGTCAGCCTATAGGCCTAGAATATCTGACAGACCTTTTTGTGAAACAGGAATTTTGAAGGACTGTCCCATCTTGTCTTGGCAAAGTTCAGCAGTCCTTTTCCTTTGTGTCCTGCATGTCCAATTTGTACAGCATACTGTCAGCAGTCAAGGCAAGGGCAGTTTCTTGCCCAAATGGCTAGTTTTGCCACAATGAAAGCAAATGCCATATGGAGGTTCTTCAACACCCATCATCCTTTTATGAAGTAGATTGGTGCTGCCAGGAACAGATTTGTCTGTCATGAAAAGCCTTAGGTTAGTAAACATCTTAAATGCCATACTCTGTAGGTCTCTGAAGCATTTGAAGATTACCTACGTATCTAAAATGGCTGTTTAACCTTGAAAACATACCTAACATAATGACAAGTTTGATTTTTACAGGTGACTAACTACTAACCTGTATTTCTTTATTATCCTAAATAGTATGTAATAGTAACTTTCAAGGGTTAGAAATTTACATTACGTTGTTAAATGAGCTGCATAGGTACAATACCTTAAACAAGAGTAGAAATGTATATACAGTATGTTCTAGCAAAAATAACATTAAATTGGTATCAACATACAAATATCCATACCAATGTAAAATATTTGAGATGAATAGTTGTCTTTTTATCCTATATTCCTGTATCTCCATTAAATAATGACAAACATCCATAACCCACCAAATGACCAAAAACCACCCACCCCACCTCTTGGGAATGTGGGCGTTGTGTTCGCTAGACTGCTTCCTGTTGTCTGGGTGTGATGGCATCCCCAGAGGCCCCTGAGAAAACTGAGATGATAGTCAAGTCCTAAGAAAACTAACTATAACATTTGTTGTCCAGTCTCTGTGTAATGGGAAAGTACAAAGCTTATCTGAAGTCCTATGAAGCTGGACCATCTCAGCTAGCAGCAGCCTTGATGTTGTTCTGAATGCGGAACTCTGAGGAAAATGCAACAGATGCACTCTAAAAGGCTGGATCACCTGGGCCACCCATTTTCATTGGTGTCTGGTCCCCTTATTCTGAAAATACATCAACTTTCAAAGATAACATACATATCTGCATTAATACAAGCATGGACTATGCATTGTATGCAAGCCAGCCAAAGATGATTTTTTGTTTTATGTTTGAGCAGGTAAAAGACATCTGTCAACTTTATAAGTTTGTTTGGACTGTATAACCTGTGGGAGTCTGCTGGAAGTCCAGCTCTGACCTGTTCCCATCTTTCGAAGGGTTCTTAGGTGGAGGACACAGGAATAAGAAAATATCAGATAGAAAGAGAGAGTGCTGGGATTAAAAGTGTGTGCCGCCGCCGCCGCCACCGCTGCAGAACTATTGCCTCCGGCCAGGCGGTGGTGGCGTATGCCTTTAATCCCAGCACTTGGGAGGCACAGGCAGGCGGATCTCTGTGAGTTCGAGGCCAGCCTGGGCTACAGAGTGAGTTCCATGACAGGCTCCAAAGCTACACAGAGTGTTGGACCCCAAAGTTTAGGGTCTCAAGTGGGCGCCCCAAGAACCCAGACTCCAGTCCAGTTGATGCAACAGCATGAGGATTTTATTGGCTTCTGTACAGAAGGGCAAACTCTGCTCGTAAGAGCAAGAGCTGCATCTTACTGCAGCCCAATAAGGGCTTTTAAAGGAAGAACCTACAAAACCCATAAGATTACAATTCCCATACAATTTCATGGCCTGATCACAGGGTGATCACAGAGGGGGTACAGTTACGTAAACCTCAAGGGGGGTATCAGGGCGGGAGTGGAGCTTACACACAGGTCATGGTGGTCCTTCCTGGAACACCTGCAACTATCCCAGTCACAGTTGAGCACATCTCTTAACAGAAATCTTTTTATATTGTTATACTGTTACAGGGGTGATTGAGTAGTGGCTGAGTCAGGTTGCCCTGGGAACTAGATTTTTAGTTTCTCATTTCCTGGTGCTTGAAGTTTCTCTCTTCCTGAGGCTTGGGGGTATAAGCCTGAAGGGCTAGGGTCTTTCAAGAGAAACCCTGTCTCAAAAACAAAACAAAAGAACTATGGCCTCACAGTTAGCCAGACTGCCCTTATATCAGCATCAGTTGCCTACAACACTCAACAGAGGCCTTGAGGCAGTTGTGTAAAGATTGCAGATGATTTCCCAAGCTTCTGAAGACTTAGCCCCACCTGTGTGTTTGACACAGTTGCTACCAGATATTTTGCTGTCATAGGCCCCAAAGAACTGTATATGAAACTATAGTCATTTCCACCTTGACAGGAAGGGAGCCCTTTCCCTAGCGGAAGGACTACTGTGAACTGGTGCTTGGCCATGATTGGTCAAAACACACACTTCAGTGACTGACTGGTAAACAAATGACTATGATCAGCCCAAGATGAATGACTGGGCCAAATACTCTTTCTTGGCTATATAAGCAGGATGCTTAGCCTCACTTGTTGATCCAGCTTGTCTTAGTCACCATTCTATTGCTGTGAAGAGACACCATGACCAAGGCAACTCTTACCAAAAAGAAAACATTCAGCTGAGGTCTTGCTTACAGTTTTAGGGTTCAGTCCATTATCATCATGGCTGGGAGAGTGGCAGCAGGCAGCCACTGGAACAGTAGCTGAGAGCTACATCCTGATCCATGGGCTGAGAGACGGCTTGGCATGGGCGTTTGAAACCTCAAAGCCCACCCCCAGTGACACAATTCTGCCATTAAAGCCACACCTCCTAATCCTCCTAATCTTGTTCAATGGTGCCACTCCCTGGTGACTAATATGAGTCAATGGGGGGAGGGGACTTTTTTTTTTTTTTTTTAAAGATTTACTTCTATGTGCATTGGTATTTTGCCTGCATGTGTGCCTGTGTGAGGGTGTCAGGTTCCCTGCAACTGGAGTTATGGACAGTTGTGGGCTACCATGTGGGTACTGGGAATTGAACTTCAGTCCTCTGGAAGAACAGTCAGTACTCTTAACCACTGAGCCCTCTTTCCAGCCCACTGGGGGCCATTCTTATTCAAACCACCACAACTCTGCACCTTCCCTGTTGGTACAATCAGGCATGATAAAGGCTTCTCTTGTGTGGTTTGCTGGTGGCAGCTTGCATCCACCTCCATGCAGCTGCTCCCCCCCCACCCTCCGCTCCCGTTCGCCTCATGGCTAAAGAGTCCTCTGCATGCCTGCTTGACTGCTGGAAAGTGGTGGAGACTTCTATGGGGTTGCTGGATCACTGAAGAAGTTCTGCCAGTGAGCAGCAGATGCCCACACCGAAGTGACCCCAGATTCACCTGGCACCCATCCCACTGTGTGCGCCAAGTCTTCCCAGTAGCAGTCACTAGCTTGCATATGGAGTCAGGTTGCTATGCAACTGAAGACGCAGCTGAACAGTTGAAGAGCGGTCATAGCTGGGGAGACGGGTCAGTGAGTAAAGTGTTAGGGCCTGAGTTTAAGTCCCCAGGACACACATAAAAGCTAGGTTTGCTGGGCATGGTGGCGCACACACAATCGTATCACTCAGGAGGCAGAGGCAGGTGGCTTTCTGTGAGTCTGAAGTCAGCCCGCTCTAATAGCAAGTTCCCAGGCAGCTGGGCTACACAGTGAGATCCTACCTCAACAAGCAAGTGATGGCAGGAGGATCAAAGTTCGAAGTCATCCTCAGATACACAATACAGAGCTCAAGGCCAGGCTGGGTTACATGAGAGCCGGTAACAGCAACAGCAACACAGCACAACACACTCTCGGGCATCCAGGGCTAACAAGTACTGGCAGATGCCCCGCCCTTCAGCAGCACCAAGCACATACTGAGCATGCGCCGCTCGCCGACGGAAGCCGGGAAGGAAGGGGGCGGGCCGTGGCTGGCGGGCGCGGGGAAAATGGCGGCGGCGGCGGCGGCGGCAGCGGCGGCGAACGGGAGCGGAGGCAGCAGCGGCATGGAGGTGGATGCAGCAGGTAACGGGCTGTGCGGAGCGACTTCTGGAGTCTCCCTTGCGGAGTATCTTGAGTACTTCTTAAGCCTGGGAGAAGCAACATCTCTCCCAGGATAACTTGCGGGCAGGGATGGACGGCCCGGCTCTGCCGGTCCCTTATTCCCATGTCTAGGAGAGAATGTGTGGGCCCGAGCTTTCACCCGCTATGTTTTCCTTTCACCTTTAACAGTGCCCAGCGTGATGGCCTCCGGAGTGACTGGGAGTGTTTCTGTCGCTCTCCATCCCCTTGTCATCCTCAACATCTCAGACCACTGGATCCGCATGCGCTCCCAGGAGGGGCGGCCTATGCAGGGTGAGTGTTGTGTGTAAATCTCAAACCCTCCTCTTGGAGACCTCCTCCAATCACTTTTCCTCTGCCTCCCCTTTCTTCCAAATTAGTTTCCCCAATCATTGATCCACACTGACCTCAGAGCCTGGTTATTAGGAAAGGTTTTGGCTGCCCTGTACCTCACCTGTTTTCCGTGTGCTTCTCTCCTCTCAGTGATTGGGGCTTTGATCGGGAAGCAGGAGGGGCGGAATATCGAAGTGATGAACTCCTTTGAGCTGCTGTCCCACACCGTGGAAGAGAAGATTATCATTGACAAGGAATATTATTACACCAAGGAGGAGCAGTGTGAGAGGGGAATGGAAGTGGGTGGGAAAGAGAAGTGGGGAGATTTTTTTGTTTGGTTTGGTTTTAAGATAAAAGGGTTGGGGATGTAGGACAGTAGGTAGAGTGCTTGCCCTAACATGCAGGAAGCCCAGAGTTCAGTCCTCAAGAACCATATAAACCAGGAGGTGGAGGCAGGAGGATCAGAAGTAAAAGGTTATCTTCAGCAAGTAAAGGATGAGAGATGGCAGAATAGAAAGGTCTTTATTCTAAACGGAGCCAAAATTTGGGGAGGGAGGGAAGAGCTGATGAGGGGGGAAAAAAATACACCAGGTCCATCAAACTAAGGAAGAGAGGTTTAAAGAAATATTGTTTACTCTGGCCCCTTCTCCAGTTAAACAGGTGTTCAAGGAGCTGGAGTTTCTGGGTTGGTATACCACAGGGGGGCCGCCTGACCCCTCCGACATCCACGTCCATAAGCAGGTACAGGCTTAAATGTGCACATGTTGGGGAAGAGAGCAGAAGATGAGGGGAAGAAAAATTGACTTTTTTCTGGGACCTGTCTTTTCTTCCAGGTATGCGAGATCATTGAGAGTCCCCTCTTTCTGAAGTTGAACCCCATGACCAAGCACACAGATGTGAGTATTGCTGGGTCCCCTTTGTCTTGATCATCTACCGCTATGTCTGCGTTTTATCCTCATGCTCTGCTATAATTTACTCTGTGACATCATCTGTATTAGAGAATGCTGCAGTTTCCCCATCAGGTGTATGACATCATCTCTGAAGTGGCATTTTCATATGTAATGTGGGTAAAACCTATCCAGTAGGTTTTTGGGGAAAATAGAGAGAAAATGTGAGCCAAGTGTGGTGACCCACTTAATCTTAGCACTCAAGAGGTTGAGGCAGGAGGATTGTGAGTTCAAGGCCAGCCTGGCACGTGTGTAAGTTGAAGTACATTTGCCCTTAGTAAGTTGCTGTCTCTATTTGCTTTACAGCTTCCTGTCAGCGTTTTTGAGTCTGTCATCGATATAATCAATGGAGAGGTAATACCTACCCTGCAGCCTTCAAATCCTGCTTTTAGTCTGTTTCCTGCATGCCATGCACATGTGTGCAGTCACAGGACAACCCTGGGTGTCCGTCCCAGCTTTCTACTGTGTTTGAGACAGGATCTCTTGTTTGCCAGGCTGGTTGGCCTGTGAACTTCTGGGAATTCTGTCTCTCCTTCCCATCTTGCTGTAGGAGTGGGATATCTACCATATCTAGCTTAGTGTGGGTTCTGAGGATCTAAACACAGATCCTCAGATTTGTGCCACAAGTGCCCTCTACCCGCTCAGCCATCTGCCCAGCCCTGTTTCCCGATTCTGACTCTCCCTGTGTGGGAACCCTTTACCCTGCAGGCCACAATGCTGTTTGCTGAGCTCACTTATACGCTGGCTACTGAGGAAGCTGAACGTATCGGTGTAGACCATGTGGCCCGGATGACAGCAACAGGCAGTGGGGAGAATTCCACTGGTAAGGGGGGTGAATTCTTTGGAAGTGTGGGTGGTTGTGGTCACGTACCTTCTTTCATTCACCCTGTTCCCCTGCAGTGGCTGAACACCTGATAGCTCAGCATAGTGCCATCAAGATGCTGCACAGCCGTGTGAAGCTCATTTTAGAATATGTCAAGGCCTCTGAAGCAGGTAGGACAGGTGCCTCTCTGTCACTTTTAACTGTTTCCCTCCCTCCTGGAGAAGTGACAGCATCCACATCAGTGCAGCCTCATTTTACCCTTAGGAGAGGTTCCCTTCAACCATGAGATCCTGCGGGAGGCCTACGCCCTCTGTCACTGCCTTCCGGTTCTCAGCACAGACAAGTTCAAGACAGACTTTTATGATGTGAGTGTTAATACCCTCGATGGGGAGGTGGGGCTCACACCATTACTCTTGCAGGCAGGAGGTGAAATTCAGTTGTCCTTGGCCCTAATGTGAGGGATCCCTGGGGAACTGGTTCTCTCTGTTCCCTCCCAGCAATGCAATGACGTGGGGCTCATGGCCTACCTCGGCACCATCACCAAAACGTGCAACACAATGAACCAGTTTGTGAACAAGTTCAACGTCCTCTACGACCGACAAGGCATCGGCAGGCGAATGAGGGGACTGTTTTTCTGATGAAGGTTCTGGAAGGGATGATGTACAGGGCTCAGACAACTGTTCATTGGGACTGGGCACTACATTCCCTTTAGAGAAACTGTCATTAATAAAAGAGCAGCCCCTTAGCAGCCCTTCCAGTGGCTTTGTCCTACCAGTCACCACATTGGTTTCTCAACTTGGAATCCAGGCAGCCTTGCTCAGAGGCAGAATCCATTCATGAGCACTTCTCAACCACCTTTTAATGACTTGAGGTGACCCTTGTCTGGATAGACAGAATGTGGTAGGAGTGCCTGCTTGCTTCCAGTTCTGGGATGTCAATTTACATAGGCCAGTCCACAGAAATGACACGACTGCTTTCTGAGCTAGAAAGGGGAGGGGTACCAAGCCTATCTTTGTAATTATGGATAACTCAAATCCTTGGTCCTATGAACACTGTAAAGTACCAAGGGGAATGATTTCTTCACATCTCAGCCTTAACACTTCAACCTACCTGTGAGACTCCCACCTAAGTCATTTCCTGTGCCAGGTGCTACTTTTCATGTCATCCTTCATCTCCCATTTCACCACCCTCTGAGGGAGGTGGGGATTTAAAAAGGATGGCCACAGTGGGAACATTTCAAGAAGTGAGTGGGCCGGAGGCACTGCACCTCTCAGCTTGAATAGCACATAGTAAGGCTCAGGACTTTAGACTAGGAAAAAAAAGTAGCAAGAACCCTACAGGCTCCATTCAGTCCTTGTCACACCCTAGTTACATGGGCAAGGTAGAATAAACTTGCATTGGAATCATGGTGTTAGCCCATTCCCCAATGCCATCTTAACAGAAGCCAGGCCCAAACAGGAGGTATTCAAAACACTTTATTAACAGCAGAATAAAAAAGTGCAGCATAGGAAAATGGGATCTTCATCTGTGGGGCATCCAGGGCATTCTCTGGGGTGGGCAGCAGGGCCTTAAAAGCTGGCCATCAGACAAAGGTGAGCCTCAAAGCTGGCCATCAGACAAAAGTGATCCGTGTCCGAGAAGTATTGACCTGCCAGACATTTAGCTCCTCATACTCATCCAGAGCTGCCTGGAATTGGGCTGGTGTGAAACCACGTGATATGCAGCGCTGCTCAGCCTCAGAAAAACGGACACTTCGTCCCCCTGAGACCAATTCACGGACTGTGGCAAATATCACATCTGCTGGCCTCTGGGTCCTGAAACACATGGATGGAAAATGTCAGGAGGCAGGGCTAAGCAAACAGAACAGCAGTCAACATTAAAATCCTCAGGTCCAACTTGTATGTTTATGAGTTGTAGAAACTAGTGACCAGCTCAAAGCTAGTGAATAAAGTCAAGTGGCCCAAATTCATTCTTAAGATACTCACCTAGATGTTTGTCCCTTTTCACCTAGAAGGGAGTCTTTTGACATCTCCATCAGCCTTATGGCTTCATTTACATCTTCCTTTTCCACAATGTCTACCATCCGGAGGCGAGCCTAGGGGGGAAGGCAGGGACAAGATGGGGAGAGGAGGGGAGGAGGGGGATGAAGTCAAAAAGCTTCTTTGCTCCAGCTTTAAGGCTGGGCAAGCCATGTTTGCCTACTCATAGAACAAAAGTGGGGACTCTTCCCTGCCCCCCACATCTGCAGTGTTGGGCCGGCACTGTCAGACCGAGACAAGTGCAATGCCCAGGGCAGCTTCCAGCAATTGCCCAAGTCTCCGCCTCTCAACACTGGCCAGTCCCGGTGGGTGTTCATCTGTCCTGTGAGGGAGACCAGACCCTTCTGAACTCCACTAGGTTCCCCATCATGACAAATGGAGCCTGGGGAGCTCAGCTAGGGCCACTGTCAGAGAGGTTGTGTCCTGGGGGCTCGGGAAGTGCTAGCTCAGCAGTAGGTCAGGTAATTACACTACCTGCACGAACAGCACTTTGGAGCCCCCATGACTAAGGTCCAAGAGGGAAGGACAGAATGGAGATTTCTAAGACCATGTACCTAGGACACTTCTGCCCCTCTTGGATTGAAGTAGCAAGCAGCCTTTCCCTCCGTGGCTGTTGTACGTGCCCTGCTGGAGCAGCAAGTACCCACAGTGCGGTAGCACAGAGAGGACCACTATCTGCACTGTCAGCACTTTAGCCCCAGCAGGGCGGTGGGAGGGAGGGAGCAGGCAGCCTGAGGGCCACCATTAAGGTGAGGTGGCTGTCAAGGGTCAGCCTTCCAGCTGACAGGGACACATCACTCACCAGAGCAGTAGAAAGTCGGAGAATGGCCAGCAGGGTCCGGGCAGAAGTATAGGTGGCATCCTTACTGGCCCGGGCCTCTCGCCTCATCTCCACATATGCTGCTGTGATGTAGTCAGCCAGAGATTCAGGCACTGTGGGCTGCCTCTCTTGGCACATGGCTATGTACCGTCTGTGGGAAACAAGGCTTGTGGGAAAGCAGAACATAGCTTGCTTTATGCATTCCCTACTTAATACTTCATGCAGGAGGTGGATAGCTATTTGCTTAGGCATCACTGAGGGACTTCTCCAAACAGGGCTGCCAGTGCTCAAGTAACTTCCAGGTTTTTAGGAAAATGACATTTGCAAAAGCAACACAAATCCATCTGCACTGGGATGACCTAGCCCCCCTGAACGTGTCACAAAGGAGAAAGACTTCAGAGACCTGGTGAAAAGAATTCAGAAACCTGAAGATCACGGAGATGCTCTGAGCCATAGCTATGCCACAGGAGCAGACATGGCCAAGAAGCTGTACCTGCCTCACCCCAAGGACAAGATGATGAAGAATGTATGGGGTAGGGGGTAATTTTTGGAGACATTGCCAAAATATCTCTAAAGATCCTCCTGTCTCCACGGTAGCTAGGATTACAGCCTGCTGCTTCATCACCCCAAGCCAGAAAAACAACTTCTGATGATGCCTTGCCTTGTACGGCTAGGCTACAAAAGTGAGCCCTGGGTTCACTCCCTACCCACCTCATAAGCTTCATGTCCAAAGGTTCAAACTGGGCAGGGGGCTGCCGGCTGTGCTGGTGGACATAGGTGATGTGCTGGGCCAACCTGGAGAGAACACAGGCAACATTAAGAGCAATACACCTTAAGGTTCTGACTCAGGACCCCTTCTTAGCCCCACCTCTTCTACATAACATGGCAGAGACAGGCCTCCCAAGAAACCCTCAACATCTTCCATCTCCCTAGTAACTATAGACAAGAATAGTATTTGATGTGTCCACGCAGACAAGTTGAGTGGCTTTCTGATTTTACCTTCCTCCCTGCAAACCACTAAAATGGGCTGTCTCTATGGGTATTGTACTTTATTCACCGGAGGTCATTGTCTCGGTCAGGCCGGTCCTGAATCAGCCAGAGAAGGTCGAATCGGGAAAGTAGAGCAGCGGGAAGCTGTATGTTCTGCTCTAAGCTTCGGCGGGGGTTGTATCGCCCATAGGCAGGGTTGGCAGCAGCCAGGATAGAGCATCGGGCATTCAGTGTGGTGAGAATTCCTGCCTTGGCAATGGAGATGGTCTGCTGCTCCATGACCTCATGGATGGCTGTGCGGTCAGCTTCGGCCATTTTGTCAAACTCATCAATGCAGCACACGCCCTGGTCAGCCAGCACCAGGGCACCACCCTCTAAGGTGAGTTCCCCACTCACAGAGTCTCTCAGCACAGCTGCTGTCAGCCCCACTCCAGAGGAGCCCCGGCCTGTTGTGTACTGACCTGCAAAGAGAAACAGCAGACTGTTGAAGGAAGGAATCACTTGCCCAGGCCTTCCAGAGGCCTTAGTGTTTCAAACAAACACAAAGCCCTATCCCTGCCCACACTCACTTCGTGGGGCCAGACGATCAATATAAGATAGGAGCTGAGATTTGGCCACACCAGGATCTCCCATAAGGCAGATGTGAATGTTTCCTAGAAAATGGGAAGGAAGCCTAAATGACACGCTCATCCCAAGTTGTCGACCAACAGAGAAGAGCACTTGAGACCTGGTTCCCCTCCCAAACCCCTACTATTTCTTCTAAGACATCAACAACCGTGAAGCCAAGTCATCAACTCCTAAGTTGTCCTTCACAGAACACTTACTCATCCGATCCCTTCTCACCCTCCCAAACAACTTCCAGTCTCTCCAGTCTCTCCTTTGTCCCTTACCCCTGATCTTCATGCCTTGAGGAGACTGGTCTACACCACCCACCAGCAGCAGCAACAGTGCCTTCTTCACATCTTCGTGCCCGTAGATCTCCGGAGCAATAGAAGCAGCCAGCTTTTCATAGAAATCCTCCTCTGTAGAAAGTTAAGCCATTGCATTTCCCGAGACAAAAGCTAGGATAAAACTCCGCTATCAGCTCAACCTTGTGGCCCCTCACCTGCAATCTGCTTCAGCTCCTCCCGGCTCAGCTCTCCGGCCCCAGCTGCGTCATCCTCACTTTTAGTCATCTTCACAATCCGGTGGGCTTCCAGGAATGTTTCTGAGAGTAAACCCTGGGCAGAAGAATGGCTTCCCTTTAACCATCCATCACCAGAACCCCTAAGAGTTTCTTAACAACCACAAGTTCCATATGACTGGTTTTACTTTTCTAAGGGTGTGAAGACAGTAAGTGGGTGGATGAGCGGAACGGAACTATTCCCTCATTTCAAACTCCCTCACCTGTGCCATCTGTTGGAATCCTGTCCTCAGGACTGGCAAGAAGATTCCAGTGACACTGACATGGTCACCAGGCTGGGCAGTCCTTGTGTTCTCTCCTTGTAAAACCACTGTGATGCTACGAGGGATATTCCCCACAGGAACTTGATCACTCTAGGAGGTTGGGTCAGAGCACAGGACATGAGACAAGGAGAAAAGTGAGGCAGACAGGGACCTGACCCATAGACCATTGCCTCAGAAGCCAATTCTATGGTAAGACACAGCACCCCAGCCTAGAAGACTCCAGGAGGGAAGCTGAGCTCTTATCTTCCAACTCAACCAGAAAATTTCAATCACTGCTCGACTTTCTACCTAAAAGCAAGCATGAAACTTCTAGTTTAACCTTGTTCCCACTATAGATGACTTCTCTCCCCCAGCCCTTCACTCCTCTTTCTTTCTTCCATTTCACAACCATGGCAGGATTCACCTCCCCCAAACTCACATGTTCTTGAATCTTCATTTCCTGGAACTTAACAAATTTGGAACCACGAGTCTGCAGGTATAACCGCCCTCCTGAGCGATTGGTTTGGCACTCCTGGCTGGGGCACATGATCAGAGGCATGAAGGTGGGAGACTGAATCTAGAAAGGAACGGAAATAGGAAATCAAAAGCCCCTTACAATCACCACAGGAATCATTCCTGCTGTGACAAGACATTCTGAAAGTGTAAGAACCCATTGAAATATTCTGAGTCAAGCAGAGACATTGATAAAACAAAATGACTAGAGATCAGACCACTACCAAAGAATTAAAAATGAATCCTGCAGCAATTGTTGCAATAGTCAGAGAGAGAAAATGACAGATTATAATCAGTGAAACAATTATTTATTTCAAGAACAATGAACCCAGACAAGTATTTTCTTGTTCCCTACTGTATACATACCGGCTGGTAAGTCTCTGCCCCACACTGATCACAAGTGTATGTGGCCACCACCATCCGGGGCTTGACTTCAGAGACACGAGTGACAATCCCACGCACAGTTACCAATTTCCCCACAGAATCAGCCCGCACTTCCCGGATCACCCGAGGCTTGCTGCTACTTGGGCCTTGGAAATACAACTCGCTAAGAGAAGGAAACGTTTGTCAGCAAGGTCCTGGAGAACAAGTCCCCAATCTTGCCCACCAAGACACTCACAATCTCCGCATGAGCTCGGAAGGATACTGGTTTTGAGGGTTCCGGACTGCCCCTGGGTCTCTGCTCCGCTGTTCCATCATCAGTCGGTGCTCAATGTAAACATCCAGGACATCTTTATTCACCACCTAAAAACAGGAAACGTGAGGGGCAAGATAGAAAGAGTAGGCCAGGTGGTGGTGGCTCACGCCTTTAATCCCAGCACTCAGGAGGCAGATCCCAGTGAGTTCAAGGTCAGCCTGGTCTACAGAGCGAGTTGCAACACAGGCACCAAAACTACAGAGAAACGCTGTCTTGAAAAACCAAAAAGTATAGCGGGCACCAGGCAGGAGAGCTCAGAAACCAGCAACCTACCTCCTTCTCCTTGTACTCAGGCAGAAGCTCTTGTACAACATCAGCAAACAGCTTTGAGTAGCGCTTGGCATTCTCGCAAATTGAGTCGACCAACTCAGGGTCATCTTCAGCGACATCATCTAGGTCCACGTACAATGCCACTTGCTCCCGATGAGCCAGATGAACCTGAGGCAAGGAAAAGACAGTAATACTACTTTAGGGTCAAGTTTACCTCACCTACAAAAACTCATCTAAGTCACTGGCCATCCCCCAGAGCAAAGAACACAGTAGAGAGCTACTTTTCAGCTCTGAAGAAAACTTCGGAACTCCAGAAACCTTTTGTTTTTATGAACCTGGTGTTAACCGACATACCAGGCAAGTGCTGGTAATTCCAGTGCTTAGGATACCCAAGACAAGAAGTCAGGAGCTCACAGCCAACCCCAGATATGTAACTACACAGGGTGTTCCCAAAGCCAGTTCAGGCCACACAAACACTATTTCTAAAAACCAAGAGCTAGGAATGGGAGAGATGACTCAATGGGTTAGGCACTTGCCATCCAGCCTGAAGAACGGAGTTTGAACCCCAAAACCCACATGGTGGGAGAATGGACCTCCACACATACACAAATAAATATAACTTAAACAGTTAAGAAAAAGACAAAACCCAAAGCTAAAACGAAGACTTTGTACAAACAAGGTAGGCCACCTTGTATAAGTTCTTACATGCCACCCCAACTCCCCATAACCAATCCTGGGACTTACCAACTGGGTTCCATACTTGAACTGCTTCTTTCCAAGTTCATCATCATAATAAAACTCTTGCAGGAACTTCTTAACTTTTTCTACAAACAAATGCAAAATCAAAAACAAATCTTTGAGTACAGCGAGGTGTAAAGGCCACTGCTGCCAAGCCTGATGGTCAGAGTTCAATCCCTGGTGCCCACCCACAGGTTGAAAGAGAACCGACTCCCGAGGCTGCCTAACACCCACGTGCAAGCCGTGATATACTCGTGCAGCACACGCGCGCGGTCCCACACACAACAGTGTACCAAATATTCCAGACACAAGCTTCCTTTCGGATTCTTTACTTCAAGTTCTTAACGGAAACCTAAGAAACCCACTTCCAATTAAGACGGGACCTGTGAGCTAATTAAATGAACATTCAAAACAAGCCTACCTAGTTCTCCCCAAAGTAGGCAGTACTCCTTTGCACAAGTCTGCTTTTACCTGGGGAAGAACATAGGTCCCCGGGCAGTTACAAGAGTGAGTCTTACTCCAACGTTCCCAAGAGAATTTCACTCACTGCCTTAGTTAAGATCTCAGGTTCTTCAATTCTCTCAGCTCGCACACAATCGACTCTCAGCTCTCCTCCCACCAGTACAACTCTTTTTTTTCTTCTGCTCCCGCCGGGACGTCCGCCACTAGGCCTCCTCGGCACCCCACACCCCGCTCCCGCCACTGCTTCCGCTCTTAGTAAACAAAGAAGCACATGGGCCCGGATTCCAGCCGCCTCACAGCCCAGGATTCCTCCGCCCGAGGCGGGTGGCCGTGCGGCGATTGGCCAGCACGCCGAAGGGCCACTCGGGTCCACTTCACTGCCACCTCTCGCCGCCGGGCGCTCAGTCTCCCGACTCCAGGCACGCCCCTACCCACGGCAGCGATCTCCGAGGCCACCGCGCGGAAGGACACTGTTTACACACGACACTCGCTCCGATGGAGTAGCGCCACTTCCGCCCGCCTCTACTTCCGCTTGGAGGGCGGCCTAAAACAACCAATCCCGGCGCGTAGCGGCCGGGCAAGCCCCGCCTCCGAACTCCGGCGCGTCTCGAGTGGACGCGGGAATTCTCTAGCGCCCCAAAGCGCAGAGGCAGGCCCGGTTTCCCGGGGCCTCGGGCCATGTACTGAAGGTTCCACGTCACCCAGCTGTCTCTGGAGCGCCCCTCCTCTTCGTGGCCTCCGCTGGGCCCTGCCCCCCACACAACCACAGCACCTTCTCCAACCAGGACTGCTTCCGTCCCGATGCCCGCTACACTTGTCTCGGGCGCAGTCCGCCTGTCCCCAGAGCCACAGACCCCAGCTCCCCTCAAGACTCCAGCTTCCCTCAACAGGTGTCGGTGGAGAAGCTTCCCTCGGAGCACGCCGATCCCAGCCCTAGAGCCTATCACCTTTCTCGATCGCGTAGTCCTTAAGCGCCATCGCTGCCGGGGACCGTGCGACAGGAGCGGGCGGGCTGAGAAGTCTCACTCTGGGGAAGCGCAGAACGAGCGCGCGGCGCGATGCGGCCGACCAACCGAAATTGGCGCGAAACGTCCACACCCACGTGACCCGTGCCGCTGAGGACGGGCCAATCAGACAGGGGGCTCCTAACCGCTGCCGGCAACCAACTTTAACCAATCACTGGACGAGTCTGGGTTGAATGACAGGGGGCGAGAGGGGCGGGCCGGAGGGAGATTGCCAAGCCCAGGCGGGTTGGGCACCCGGTTTCCCGCGGTTCAAAATTACTGCTCGCCCGTGTGGGTGTGGGAGGAGTGTTTCTTAAAGCGCCAGCCTCCCTGCGTCCTTTTGTTCCGCGACCGCAGGGCGGGGTGGGTTCAACTTTCACGGTCTTCTCGTCTGTCCTCCAGAACGGCCATGATTTCCCAGTTCTTCATTCTGTCCTCCAAGGGGGACCCGCTCATCTACAAAGACTGTATCCTTGACCGGCGAGACGGAGTGGAGTAGCTGGTAGAAATCGAGCTCAGAGTCATTCTGTGTCGCCTGTGTCCTTAACTATCCTTCCAGTTCGCGGGGACAGTGGTGGTCGTGATGTGGCCGAGCTCTTTTACCGGAAGCTGACGGGGCTGCCTGGAGGCGAGTCTCCGGTTGTCATGGTAACCACTTGTGGCGGGCAAGCAGGGGCTTAGGACTGTGGAGCTTGATGGGTGTCTCATCTAGATCTCCCTTTCAAGGGCTGCTTGATAGGAAGCTTCCCGGGAGGGGAGGGGATACATTTTTCCACGTAAGAAAAGTGTATTGAGTGAGCAAGACGCCAGAGACAGAGCCTTGCACCCCCATCTCTTGACTGTCAACAACTCTGAGAGGTAGGTCACACATTAGGAGGCCAGGTCTTTGAGAGGTCTCAGGGATCACCCAAAGTCACATTTTCTACTATCACTGGTAGCGACTGGAGGGTGCCATCTCACAGGCGACGTTACTGCAATTCTGGTCTCTTAATACCTCTCTCCCCAACTCCGCCTCAGTATCATGATGATCGTCATTTCATTCACATCAGACACAGTGGTCTCTATTTAGTGGTCACAACCTCAGAAAACGTCTCTCCTTTCAGCCTCCTGGAGCTGCTTTCCCGGTGAGTAGGGCTGGGACAGCCACCTAAGAAGGAGGACCTGAGAGGTTTATTCACACATACTCAACTATGTCTCCTTAGGTTAGCCACTCTCTTGGGTGACTACTGCGGCTCACTCAGTGAGGGAACCATCTCACGGAATGTGGCTCTTGTTTACGAACTCCTGGATGAAGTGCTGGTAAAGCCCAAAGACTTTCCACTTTAAAAATTTGATTTATTCATTTTGTGTGTGTATGTATGTGGTTGGCCACACCACTGCACATGAGTAGAGTTCAGAGGATAACTTGCAGGAGACAATTTTCTCCTACTGTCTGGGTCCCTGGGATTGAACTCAGGTTGACTGGCTTGGTAGCAAGCACCTTTACCAGCTGAGTCATTGCACAGGATCTCTCTTTCTTTTCTGTTGGACAGTCTCGGGTATTGGTCCTTACCTTCTACCTTGTTCCAGACAAGTCTTTTGCTGGTCATGGTGGTGCATGCCTTTAATATACCAGCACCCAGAAGCAGATGGACCACTTTTGATTTTGAGGCAAGCCTGGTCTACAGAATGAGTTTGAGGCCAGCCAGGATTGCATAGCGAGACCTTGTCCTGAAAAATTGGAAAAAGAAGCCAGGTGTGGTGGTGCACTGGAAAGGCAGAGGCAGGTGAATCTCCGAGTTCAAGGCCAGTCTGTTCTACAGAGTGAATTCTAGAACATCTGGGGCCACACAGAAAAATCCTGTCTTGAAGAACTTGGTGGGGGGTGGGAAGAAAAGACAGACAAAAGGCAAGATCTCTTTGTTTTCCAGTGCACATACACTAAACTAACTAGCCCGCAAGCTTCTGGGGTTCTCCTGTCTCCATCTCCCATCTCCAAATGAGATCACTGGAATTACAGATGCTTGTTATCATGTCCAGCTTTTTTTCACTTGAGTTTTGGGCATTGAGTTCAGGTCCTCACACTTACTGAGCATGCCCTTTACCCACTGCACCATCTCCCCAGCCCCAAGGACTTCCTTCCCTTGTTCCCTGCTACCCTGAAGAAGTGTCCTCTCTTCTAGCGTAGAGTTTTGTGGTTAGGAGGCCAAATCCACTCCGTTCCACGCTTTCTATCCATTAGGATTATGGCTATGTGCAGACTACATCCACGGAAATGCTCCGGAACTTCATCCAAACCGAAGCTGTGGTCAGCAAGCCCTTCAGCCTCTTTGACCTCAGCAGCGTTGGATTGGTCAGTAGCAGGGAAAGAGGAGGGCCCAGGAGGGTTGGCTGTGAGCATCAAAGCTGAGGATTGGTTGCCTTGGGTGCTTTACAGTTCGGAGCAGAGACACAGCAGAACAGAGTGGCCCCAAGCAGTGCGGCCAGTCGACCGGTCTTGTCCAGTCGCTCTGACCAGGTAAGAGATCAGTGAGGCCAGACTTGATGATTTTTTTTTTTCTTTTTATTCCTAACACCCAAGAGTCCAAGAACTTGGCTTATCTCTTCACTCCTTTTGACATGGTATTCCTTCCATTATTCCTGGGCTCCTATCCCAGGGCTCTACTTCGACTACCCTGTCCCTTCTACTGCCTCTGTTATGTTTTCCTGTATGTGTATACGTGCGGTGCATGCATTTGTGTGGAGGCCAAAGGACTAGGCTTTGGATGTCGTCCTCAGGAATTCCATTCTCCTCTGAGACAGGCCCTTTCATTAGCCTGGAGCTCACTGACTAGGCTGGGCTGGCTGGCCTACCAGTGAGCCTCAGGGATGTGTGTATCTTCACCTCCCTAGTGTAGGTATTACAGGCTCGCATCCCCACACTTGACTTTCACATGGATTTGGGGGATCAGACTCAGGTTGTCACATTCACGTGGCGAGCACTTTACTGACTAAGCCATCCCTGTAGTTCCTATTCTTTCGTCTTTTGAGACAGGGTCTCATTAGGTAACCCAGGCTCTCACATTGTAACCCAGGCTGGCCTTGAACTCATGGCAGTCCTTCTATCTCAGCTTCCATGTGTCACCGTGCCTGGCATTGCTTGTCCATTTTAGAACAGGTTTTCAGCCTCCACAACTCACATCCTCTCTTTCTTAGAGCCAAAAGAACGAAGTGTTTTTAGATGTGGTCGAGAGGCTGTCTGTACTGATTGCATCTAATGTAAGTCTGGGTCCGTGTCCCCGCACCCCCTGGAGTTGAAGGTAAATGGTACTTGGGGACAGCGGAGTCTTAACTTCCTTCCTATCCCCAGGGCTCATTGTTGAAGGTGGATGTCCAAGGAGAGATACGGCTCAAGAGCTTCCTTCCTAGCGGTTCTGGTGAGGACCCATGGTTAAGTGTGGTACGGCTTCCTGGTGATGTGTGCGGTGGTATTTGATGCCCTTTTCTCATGTCCTTTCCTCCCACAGAGATGTACATAGGCTTGACAGAAGAATTTTGTGTGGGAAAGTCAGAACTGAGAGGTAAGGGGAGCATGAGTTTTCTTCCTCTCCATAAATATCACGGAGAGATGTTGGAAATGTCTCTTCCCTTCCAATCACAGGTCGGGAGAGCCATCTTCTTCTCTTTGCAGGATATGGGCCAGGCATCCGAGTTGATGAGGTGTCGTTCCATAGCTCTGTCAATCTGGATGAGTTTGAGTCTCATCGGATCCTCCGCCTGCAGCCACCGCAGGGCGAGGTCAGGTTCAGGGTGGCCCGGTGTATTCCATCCACCGGAGGGGAGGGAGGCAGTACCAGGGCAAGACCACGCTGACCTGTTCCTCTCTGGCCTCAGCTGACCGTGATGAGATACCAACTGTCTGATGACCTCCCCTCACCGCTCCCCTTCCGGCTCTTTCCCTCTGTACAGTGGGACCGAGGTTCAGGCCGGTGAGACTAGTTTTGTGTTTTACAACTCCTCTGAGCCACAGCTTAACGTGGAAGGGTTAGGGTTAATATGGAAGGGAGGCAGAGATGATAGCAGGCAGGTTGGAAAAAGTATTGGCTAGTGTTGTTGGGATGGCTCTCAGCCCTCTTCCTACTTAGGGTACAACTTATACAGCCTCCCATGGAGGCCCCGGATAAGCAGCCATGGAATGCCAACAGGATACGTTGTAAATAATCGTATGCCACCTTTTCCAGGCTCCAGATTTACCTGAAGTTACGGTGTGACCTGCCCCCAAAGAGGTAAGAGTTGGGGCTAGCTAAATTGGGCTTGGTGGTACACACTCAATAATCCCAGCCCTCGGGAGACAGAGACAGAAAGATTGGGAGTTTAAGGCCAATCTCAACTACATAGGGAGTTTGAAGCCAAGTTGGGTCCCATAAAGCTCTGTCTCAAAAAACAAAACACAAAAAAGAGTGGGGGTTGGTTACTCAAGCCCACTTCCACTGTCTAGGACAGGAAACAGGGCCAAGGGCCTGCTAATTCTTCCTGCAGATGTATAAAGCCCTGTAGTGTGGTGTGTGCCTGTAATCCCAGCAGTTGGGAGGCTGAGGCAGGAGAATCACCAATTTGAAGCCGGTCTGGGCTTCACAGTGAGACCCTGTCTCAAAGCAAACTGGTATTTGCATCTACCACCTTTAAATTCCACTTGGGTCAGAGGTTACGGCATTTGGGAAAGGGTTGGAGGAGGGAATGTGTTTGTGCTGAACTCCTGTTGGAACATGAAGGAGAAACAGAGCAGGGGCTGGGGATGCATGTAGAATGCTTGCTTAGCATGCACAAAGCCCTGGGTTTGATCCTCAGCACCACATCAAGTGTAGTGGTGCATTCCTGTAATCCTAGCACTGGAGGAAAGAGACTCAGGAGTTCAAAGTCATCCTAAACTGCATAAGACTGTCTCAAGAACAATGCAGACAGGTAAGACACTGCCATCCTGGAGCTGACTCTTCTCCTCTTTGCAGCCAAGCTCTGAACATTCATCTGCACCTTCCCCTGCCTCGAGGGGTAGTCAGGTCAGCATGCTTGCTGGGAAGACTCCCTGGGGAGAGCCTCCGGTCTACCGAGGAAGTAGCCACTTAACATCTTCCCTGTCCCCCTTCCAGCCTGTCTCAGGAATTGAGCAGCCCAGATCAGAAGGCAGAGCTGGTAGAAGGAGCCCTCCATTGGGACCTGCCCCGAGTTCAAGGAGGCTCTCAGCTCTCAGGCCTTTTCCAGGTATGCATGTTCCCTCCTCACGCACCTGCGGCAGCAGCCCAGTCCTGGTGCCAGGTAGCTGTCTAGCCTCCCATCTTCTGTTTTACTTACAGATGGATGTCCCTGGCTCACAGGGGCCTCCCAGCCATGGGCCCTCCCCATCAGCACCCCCCTTGGGGCTGGGTCCCGCCAGCCTCTCCTTTGAACTCCCTCGGCATACATGCTCTGGCCTCCAGGTTCGATTCCTCAGGCTGTCCTTTAGCGCCTGTGGTAGTGCCAACCCTCACAAGTGGGTGCGACATCTGAGCCACAGCAACGCCTACGTAATTCGGATTTGAAACTCCCCAAACAAGGATATGGACAGCCAAGTCAGCAGGCAGTTGAACGGGAAGAGGACATTTTCTTTCTTGTGTCTTTGGATCTGGACAGGAAGAGTCCCAAGACCAGGAAGGTTCCACGGACTCATCCTTTCTGTTGCATGTGACGCAGGGAGGCTCACAAACTTACAAATCCAACTTTTATTCTGAGGAACTTACTGTACAGTATCTAAAAAGAAAGTCACTAGGGGAAACAACCTCCTCCCTCCCGCGTTCTTGGTGCGTGGAGGAATCTGCACAAGAGGAGGTCAGCAGATGTGATGCTATCACAGAGCAGGCTGAGGGGATCCAGGTCCAGTCGGCTGGGAGCCGTTAGCCTTTGGAGTCCCTGGAGCTGGAGGGGGGCTGTCCCCAGCTTCCTGCTTTCCCCCACAGAGGGCACTGCCCCCCAGTGGGGATGGTGAAGACGATGGAGGAGGGACTGGAGAAGGATGAGAAGGAGGGCCTCCTTTGCCTTCGCCTGTCGGGGGAAGGGAGACCACGATGTATTTCTGAACACTGCCAGGGCCAGCAGGGGCTGTGCTTGGGGGTGCGGTGGTGGCCGTGGAGACCAACTTCACGATGGGCTGCACGCTGGGAACCGTGGTGGTGACGGGAGAGGTAGTGGTAGAGCCTGAGCCAGGAGCTGAGGTGCTGAGGGACAGGACCTGGGGGAGGAAGGAGGGCAGCGTGACTGTGGGGACTATGTGCTGCCTGCCTCACACCTGGAGGGCCTGCGTCATGTTGTCCTTGCTTCCCTCAGCTCCCATGTTCCCTTGCAGTCCCCAGTGAGGGGGTCAAGATCCAGAAGACTGCTGCTTGCTTGAGGCCTCCAAGATCCTGACAAGGGGCCCTCCTACCTTCTGAGTTTGAGTCTGGAGGGGTTAGGCCTCCCCTGGAGACTTTCCCCAGGTGCCCCTCACATCCCTCACCCTGGCCCCACATACCTGCTGGGTTGATGAGGCACTGGAAGATGAGGACATTACGATAAACTTGGTTGGAGGAGGAGAAGGCTGAGGAGGGGCAGCAGCTCTAGCAGACACCAGTGTCTGGACAGGCAAGGCAATGGAACCAGGAACCTTCAATAAGCCAGGGGTCCGAGGGCCTGGCTGAGGGGCCTGCGAGAGGGTCAGTGTGGGCCGAGGCTATGAGGAGAGACAGGAAGAAAATGTCAACATTGAAGGCAGACCTCGGTTGCACTTGCTCTTAGCTCTTCATTGGGGGTGGCAGTAAGGGTGAGGCTCCCTGAGACTGCTGGCGTTGGCAAGTCCTGTCCCAAACCTGCCCATTTCCTGTCGGCCTCCTCCCTCAGCGGCTGACCTGTGTGATGGTGAGTGTGGTCCTGTTGACCTGCTGAGCTTGTAGAGCAGCCTGGGCCCTGGCCTTCACCACATGGGAGCAGAGAAGGGGCCCAAGGGACCCAAATTCTCCCCGGTAGGCATCCTGATTGTCAGGTGGAGGGCGCAGCTTCGCCAGTACCGGGGCACAGTGTTTCTGCAGAGAAGGCAAAGTGAGGGCTGGTACTCTGCAGCAAATGTGAGAGGAGCCCACCCACTGCTGTTGTTGGAGGCCATGATGAAAAGCTACTGTTCTTCCATTAGGAACGCATCTGAGCTGGGTGTGGTGGTTCATGCTGGTAGTCCTAGCACTCATGCAGGAGGACCACTGAGTTCCAGGCTAGCCAGAGCTACAAAGAGAACGTCAAGGCTAGCCTGGACAGTTGGACTGTCTCAAAATGAAAAAAAGGCCAAGGAGACTATAGCTCAGTGATAGAGTGCTTTGAAAACACGCACGTGGCCCTAGGTTCAGTTCCCAGCAGCACACAGGCAGAAAGGGAAGGGGGACTGGAGAGGTGGCTCAGAGGGTTAGGGCACTTGTCTTCCAGAGGTTGCTTGCTCACAACCACCTGGAACTCCAGTTCCAGATTCGCTGCCTGCCTTTGGCTTTTGTGGGCGTCTGTACACACAGTGTCCATTCATACAAACATACAAGGAAACTTGTAAAAATAAAAAGGATGATCTCAGTGGGTGTGGTGGTGCATTGCTGTAATCTCAGCACTCAAGAAAGCAGAGGCAGCAGGATTGCCACAGGGCCAGCATGGTCTACCTCACAAGTTCCAGACTAACCAAGGCAAGACCCCCATCTGTAAGAGTCAACAAATAAAGTTTCCTTCCATACGGATCGGCTGGTATGAACAGGATTTGCTGTATCTAGTGATGACATAGATGGGGTGTTCATGTGCCTTGTGTAGGGTGAGGGCAGTGCAGTCCAGAAGTTAGTGACTGTTAAGGCCTCTGTTCCTGTTTGTGCCGAGCTTTCCATGTACACCACAGTGCTGGCCTCTGAAGAGTAAGGGTTAAGATGTGCCTCGTGCTTGCTAAACATTGTAGCTGTGTTTGTGGGAGCTAGGAGTGGAGCTCCTGGGAAGAAGTGGGGGGTATGGTGGGGGTTCATCACCAGGAGAAGGCTCTGCACATGGTCTGCTCCGATACGGTCAATGTTGCTCAGCACAGGCCCATCCAGGACACTGCGGATCCGTTCCCCTTCCTGCTGCAGCCTTGGCAGAATCAGCGTCTTAATCACCTGGTGGGAAGGAAGGGGAGAAGCCAGACTGGAAGGTCACCAGAGGTCTCTCCCACCCCACATGTGAACGCCCCTCTCCCAGCTCTTCCCTCTGGACACTGACATCATGTCCCAGCTCTGCCAGGCCTGCAATGGAGCCATATCGAGTTGTCCATGGAGTCTTCTCATCTACCCAGCTCTGCAGAGAAAGAAAAGAAAAACCCAGATGAAAAGGTTTGGAAAGGCTAACTGCTAAACTAGGCCTGGTGGTACGTACATGCCTGTAATCCTGGTACATAGGAGGTAGAGACAGGAAGATTAGAAGTTCAAAGCTGCCAGGCAGTGGTGGCACACGCCATTAATCCTAGCACTTGGGAGGCAGGTGGATTTCTATGAGTTCGAGGCCAGCCTGGTGTACAGAGCTAGTTCCAGGACAGCCAGGGCTACAACACAGAAACCCTGTCTCAACCCCCCCCCCAAAAAAAGGTTCAAAGCCATCCTCAATTACACAGAGTTTAATTTAGGGTTAGAGTTAGAGGGTCAGGGTTAGGGCTTGCCTGGGATACATGACACCCTGTTTCAAAAAAGGAAAGACTAATTGCTAAGGACTGACATCACCTATAAACACTTATAAAGCATTAAGACACAGGTTCAGTCAAGACCCTTGGACCCAGTCTCCCTGGCTCGTCTTTGCCCCATGTTCTGGGTATCTTTCCACTGCCAGGTGGGTGAAGTTCTTTCTTTCTTGGGGATAACCCTGGAAAGGTGATTTGCATCATCTGATTCATCTGATACATTTTTGGCACTCACCTTGGTAAAGGTCTTGGTGATCCGGGACTGGATGTTGTTGGTGGTTGTGCTGAAATGCTTACAGATCTGGGCCACTAGACGGGCGGCAAAATCGCGGAGTGCCCAGTGATTGTCCACATCCGGCCGCAGGCACAGCTGTCTGCTCACAATGCAGGTCATGACTGCTGGAATCAGCTCGTGCACCTGAGGGAGACCAGGCACCATAAGCCAGTTCTGATACCTGATGATCTGTGGCGCGGTCAGCAGAAGGGGACCTGACCTTGGAAAAGACAGGAGGTAGGCGAGACCACTCACATATTTCTCTAGATACAGTGTGGGGTTGTCCATCAGGGCCTTCACCATGCGCATCAGGTAGATGAGCAAGGCCAGGTTATTCTGGACCACATTTACACGGACCTAGGAAAGGGAAAATTGGGGGAGGGGCAGAGAGACGCCTCAGATGGACTCCCCTTGCCAACCCCCTTCCTTGGAGCCTCATCCTGGGTCTGGCCTTTCCCAGTTCTCTCACCCCCTCAGAGATGAAGGTACTGAACCGTGGTAGCATCTGATAGAGCCCCGGGTCGGTGGCAATGCTCTGCAGAGCTTCCTGTTGGAGGGGGCAATGAGTCAGGCAGACCATTTACTGTAGGAAAACTACCTCTGTTCCGGGATTCTCCCCTGGTGCGAAGGCAGGCCAGAGAGCAGGCTTACCGCTCTCTTGGCCTCACAGGATCCTACACAGGCTTCTGTGATCTCTTTGTAATACAGCTGCTGTTCCACAGACAGCTCATGGATGCTGCGGGGCTTCAGGCGGAAAGGGGCTCCCTCCAGCAAAGGAGGTGCTTTCTTCTCTTTTCCTGTGTGAATTGGGGAGACAGGCTTGAGAAAGAAAGCTCAGGCTGGGGAGATGGCTCAGTCAGTAAAGTGCTTGTCATATAAGAGCTGGGTGCACACTTGTAATCTTAGTGCTGGGGAAAACGGAGACAGGAGGATCCCTGGGGCTTGCTGGTTGGTCAGCCTAGCCTAACTGAAGATTTCCAGGCCATTGAGACCCTGTCTCAAAAAAAAAAAAAAAAGGTAGATCACACATGAGGACTGGTAGCTAAGATGATCCTCTGGTCACACACACACACACCTGCGCCTGACACAGAAACACACATACACATGTGTACACATGTACTAAAAAAGCAAGCTCCAGAAGAGGCTTCTGTACAGGGCAAATCCTCACCGCAACATGTAGCCCTTCTCTAGCCTTCTAGGCCTTTCTGGGGTTCCTCTGTCTCTGACTTTATCTACTTCACTGAGGACGATCTGGCTTTAGGATAAGAGCAGGGAGAGGCCTGGCCTGTGTCCTGACCTTTGCCATCAGCTGCAGCTGCCCCTTGACCTTTGCCTTTCAGGGGTCCATCTTCTTCTTGGCCTGGCTTTGCTGACTTCAGGGGTTCTGTGGCCTCAGCCTTCTGCTGCTCTTTGGGTGCTGGTGGGAAAGTGGTCACAGGAGGAGTGGTAAGAAGGTGGAGGAGCCCCACAGGACCAGGGGTGAGGGAGGAGAATAAGGAGGCTTGGCTCTGGCCATGGAAAATGTTACCTGGGGGTGGATTCTCTGGTATAGCTGGCTGGCAGCCTTCAATGCTCAGCCAATGTGCTGTAAGGAAGATGTCAAGCTGAGTTACTGGGCATGGACATTGGGGTGTCACCCCATACAAAGGAAGGTGTGTGTTCCTTCCTGGTCCCCTTCTTACCATTCACCAGGGATCTCACATTATGTTTGTTTCTTCACTTGTGAGGTTCCCCCAATCACGCCTCCTTTCCCTCCTCCCCGCACACCCAGCTCTACCCTCCCTCCACCTTTGAGGCAGACATCCAGAGGCACCCGAGGCAGAGGGGTGTTGATGATATCGCTCAGGTCCACTTCCTTCTCCTCATAGAAGTAAAGCTCCCGGCCCCCACCAGAGGCAAAACGGAAAGGGATGAATTCCTGAGCATGGAAGCCATACAGTGGCTGTATCAGGAGAGACAGAAAAAGACATGAGAAGTGGCCAAGGGAGGCATGGCTACATGTGCATTGTCTCCCCACTCCGAAGCCTCCTGTCCCCTCCGAGTCCCTCCAAATCACCTCCACATTCTTTAACTTCAATGCATAGTCAATGTCACTGGTAGTGAGCTTCTGCCGCTTCCCCATGTGCATGAACTTCAAAGCATCCTAGGGGTTGAGAGGAGAAGAGGTGTTAATTTAAGACCCTGAGGAATATAGCTCAGGGGGTAAAGCACTGCCCAGCATGCACAGGGACCCGAGTTCAATGCCCAGCATCACAAAAACAGCATGGTAGGACATCCTGCAATCCCAGCAGTGGGAAGTGGAAGCAGGAGGATCAGAAGTTCAGGGTTATCCTCAGTTACATAGTAAGCTGAATTTTTTTTTTTTTTTTTGTTTTTCGAGACAAGGTTTCTCTGTGTAGCTTTGCGCCTTTCCTGGATCTCGCTCTGTAGCCCAGGCTGGCCTCTAACTCACAGAGATCCACCTGCCTCTGCCTCCTGAGTCCTGGAATTAAAGGCGAAAGCCACCACCGCCCAGCAGTAAGCTGAATCTTTAACACAAAGCAAGGCTGGGCAGAAGGGTTACCTGGGCAATCTCCTTGATGCGGTAGCTGACCTCATCTGTCAGTAGTTGGCAAGTCTCCTCTTGAATCTGAGCAATGCCCATGGATTCTGCCACCACCTTCATGGACTCAGAGGGCAACACAGTATTGCTGAGTTTCAGCTTCTTCTCCTCGGCCATACTGGAATTCCAACTCCTGTTCCTGGTAGGATGCCACCCCAGGGTGGAGAGATGGAGCCACTGGTAGTGGGATGGGGCAAGAAGAAAAACAATTCAAAACCTAAACCTGAGCGCCCTCTCTACTTGCTTCAACTTCAGCTCATCTTGAAAGCAATGCTATCACCCAGTAACTTGGTTTGTCCTTTTATTTATTTACTTATTTTGGACACGGGCTCACTATGTAGCCCAAACACTTCTAATTCCAGCTTCCTGCTTCTGCCTTTCTTTTCTTTTCTCTTTTTTTAAAATTTAATTTTATTTTTGGTCTTTCAAGACAGGGTTTTTGTGTATAGTCCTGGCTGTCCTGGAACTCACTTTGTAGACCACCAGGCTGGCCTTGAACTCACAGAGATCCACCTGCCTCGGCCTCCCAAGTGCCAGGATTAAAGGCATTCAACACACCCGCCCTCTGCTTCTGCTTCTTAAGCACTGGGATTATACGCATGCATTGCTGTGACTAGTGACAATTTGTTTTGTTTTGTCTTACTTTTGGGGACAGGATTTCTATAGCCTAGCCTAGTCTCAAACTCTGATAACAAAAGATAGACTTGACTCTGGATCCTTCTGTCTTTACCCTCCTGATGCTGGGATTATAGACATATACCTCCATACCCAGTTTTTGTTGTGCTGGGGATGGAACTTAGGGCTTTGTGTCTGCTAGGAAAATACTCTTAAAAACTGAGCTACATCTCCACACCAGTTTTTTGTTTTCATTTTTTTTTTCCTTTTTTCTTTTTCCTCCCAGGCAGGGTTTCTCTGTGTAGCCCTGGCTCAACTGGAATTTGCTCTGTAGACCAGGCTGGCCTCAGATTCAGAGATCTGCCTGCCTTTGCCTCCTGGGTGCTAGGATTAAAGGTGTGGGCCATCACCACCTGACTTTTTTTTTTTTTTTTTTAAGTAGGGCCTCTTGTAGCCCAGGCTGGCCTCCTACTCCATAAACAGCCGACGATGAACTTGAACTCCTGATACTGCTATCTATACCTCCCAGGTGCTTATAGGCATGTGTCACCACAGCCAGCACAACTCATTCCTGTCTGGACCCTTGAATCACATCCACCAGGTAAGGGCTGGAGGATGTGGCTCAGTGGTCGAGGAGTACTGGTCACGCACAAGGGCCTGGGTTTGATCCCAGCACTGTTTCAAAATGAACCAGGCAGCCCAACCAGACCCTTTTTGGCCCAGGTGACCATTACCTGTCACCTGCTACACTCTAAAAGCCCCTGACAAAGTGTTCCTGTTTCTATCTCAGCCTCCCTGCATTTACTCCTTAAAATATTGTGCTGCTGTCAAAATATAAACTAGGTTACCACTTCTTTGCTGTAATGGTTCCCCTTTGACAGCAAACCCTTCCAAAGCCTTCCCTGTCCAGGTGTCGGGGTTAACACTTCTCAACGGACCGCCCTGAGTATCATACCAGGGTGTGCTTCACAATGAGACCCTTGCACAGTGTACACTTGTCATCCCAGCACTCTGTAGGGACAGTAAGTCTGAGGCCAGCCTGGACTAGGCAGTGAGTTCCTGTCTAAAGTGGTTTTTCCTTTTCAGTTCCCTTTCTCTCACCCTATCTCTGATCACCTATCCTTCCTTCTGCCGCTTTATTCTCACACCATTCTCCTTGTTGTCCTTTCAGTCTGACAGACAGACATGCACTTGGTTTTACAGCTTTTGCTGTTGTCTTCCTGAAATGAGCTTGGCTACACGACCTCACCCCCCCTCCTTAGGGACAGGGTCTCATGTAGCCCAGACTGGCCTCGAATTCACTATGTAGACCACACTGATCTTAACTCCTAGTCCTTCGGCCTTCTCCTCCCAAGTGCTGGGATCCCAGGCAAGTACCACCATGCCTGGCTTTACTTCTTTGCCATATTTTCTTCATATATATATATATATATATATATATATATATATATATACATATATACACATATACATAATCTCACTCTAGATTAAATCTAGGGCCTTCTACATGTTAAACAACCCCTCTACAAGCGAGTCTCAGTAAGTTGCTGAGGCTTGTCTGGAACTCACTCTAGCCTTGAAACTGAGCTCCTCCTGCCTTTTACAGCTGTGCAGCACCAGGTCTAGCTATCATTTCTTCTTGTTGATCATCCTGACCTCACAGGAATATGTCTATTATGTTCACTGATCTATTTGGTACCTAGGTCGGTACCTGGGACATTGTTAAAAGAATTTTAAGTCTTAAAGGTGTAAGTGTTCTATAAATACTCGGTATAACAGTTACCGAAATGAAAAAGACACAGACTCAAGCTTAGAGTTTACTCTGTGGTCAAAAGGAAAGGAGCTTGCCTGACACTGGACACAGGAAGATCAACCCCAATAGTGTTCAGAACTGAGTGCTAGGGAGCCGGGGAAAAGAGGCCAAAGGGCACTGGTTCTTTTCAAGCCATGCCAGGTCTTCTCAGACTTTTGTTAAATCTTGTCTACAGGGAATACAATTATTCAGCACATACTCTGTACCTTTGGCCAGGTATACAAGAAGTAGTCGGGTCCCGGTCCCCTGCGGTCCCCTCTGCCACTAAGGGTTCATAAAACACTCTAACAGCCTCAGGAGCGTCTCAGATCAGTGGAAGCGACAGGAAGACTTCTCAGAGGACGGATAACTTGAGCTAGATCTGTGCACCATTTTCCTCAGAAGAGAACTGATTCGAAGATTTCCCCGGGCAGCGCTACAGGAGGTTCACAATCCACTA
Source organism: Peromyscus eremicus (assembly GCF_949786415.1). NCBI lineage: Eukaryota > Metazoa > Chordata > Mammalia > Rodentia > Cricetidae > Peromyscus > Peromyscus eremicus. The sequence continues at coordinate 27,547,415 of NC_081438.1, read as the reverse complement.
CATCTCCCCAACATCCTTCCAGTGCAAACACGCACAGAGTCCCCACGAGCACGGACACACAACCAACCGTCCTCTTCCCAGTTCTCACATGGGCCCTTTCAAAGGGTCTCCTCCCGGATACACCTCAGACCTTCCCCCGCCAGCCAAGCACTGGGAGCAGTAAAAGCCTCTCACCGCTGCCAAAGCGCCGCTCACCCGGCGCTCGGCGCCATCTTGGCCCCGCCCCCTGGCAGGAGTAGGTCCTGGCAGAAGCCAAGAGCTTATCACTGCTCTTCCCTACATCAAAACAGATCGTCTCGTCTCACAGTCTTAAATTATATAAAAATTGTATTCTACGTAGATGTGTAAGGATAATATTACTATATTCTAATTACTTCAATCTGTATCTTCACTACCCAGCTGCCAGGACCTTCAGGAGGCGCCACAAAACTGAGGCGGGGAAGCTCAGAGCCCTGACGCTCCACCCACTTTCGGGCTAGCTCTGAGCATGCGCTGACCGTCCTACGATGGAATTTTTTTTTTTTTTTTGAAAAAAGCTTGTGGCCCGCTGCGTCTAAATTTAAAGGGCCCGCTGCCTTCCAGAAGTTAGTCTGAAGGGAAACGGTGGTTGTGTGTATGTGTGGACTGCGTTTTGTTATGGGACCGGTGCGGTTGGAAATACTGCTTTTCATCCTGGCAGCGTACAGTGCTTGGGCAGGGACGACGAAAGAAGAGGAAGATGACACAGAACGTTTGCCCAGCAAATGCGAAGGTATAGAAAAGGAGCTGTTCTTATTTGCATCTGTCTATCCCACCTCCTGCCTCTCTAGCTCTAGCTCTAGGCTCGCTCAAATGGACTAAGATAGATGGGTCACTCGACCATCTTGAAAGTTCTTTGGAGCTTGGTAACTTTTTTTTTTTTTTTTTTTTTTTTTGGTTTTTCGAGACAGGGTTTCTCTGTGTAGCTCTGTGCCTTTTCCTGGAACTCACACTGTAGCCCAGGCTGGCCTCGAACTCAGAAATCCGCCTGGCTCTGTCTCCGAGTGCTGGGATTAAAGGCGTGTGCCAACACCGCCCGGCGCTTGATAACTCTTGAATGGGAACAAGGGAGAGAAATCAGTTAGGGTGACACTACATTTCCCAGGCAGCATCCAGAAGGAGCCAGGTTTTTCTTGTAGGCTCGGGCCCCAATGGATTGTGGGAATTGTAGTTCGAGGACCTGTAACGCAGTCTACCGAGCATCTTCCTCACTGCGTTTCCCGCCCTGTTAATCACCAGACCTAAATCTGACAGCCTTGCATGGGTGAGGTGTAAGGTTCATACCTTCTAGACATCCTGTGCCCCGCCCTGGCATAGACGCTCGAAAATTACAACCCTGATGACACCCTCCAGGGGTTTAAAGGTGAGTAAGTCAGCAGCTGAAGCTGGTAAACAAAAGATGGGAGACATCACACCACTTAGAAGTTAGTTGCTCATCGGTGTGAGGCTTTGCAGTTGGGGTGTACTGTAGGGATTTCACAGCAAGCAGCGTGGTCTCTGGCTGCATGAGTGAATGCCCCTCAACCGGGAGGGAGCCAGGTCACTGAATATCCTGTGGGTCCCTGGTTTGTTGCCTCCCTGACATTTACTTTTTCTTTTTTTTTTTCTTTTTTTGGTTTTTTCGAGACAGGGTTTCTCTGTGTAGCTTTGCGCCTTTCCTGGGACTCACTTGGTAGCCCAGGCTGGCCTCGAACTCACAGAGATCCGCCTTGGCTCTGCCTCCCGAGTGCTGGGATTAAAGGCGTGCGCCACCACTGCCCGGCGACATTTACTTTTTCTTTGGATTCTTTCTCTCTTCACCTTACACTCAACTGCATTTTATTATCATTGTTACTCATTACTTGAGTCTAATCTTTCACTTCTTTTTGCATCTGTGTCCCACTCTTCTCCTGGGACTTGTTTTTTGTTTTTTTTTTCTCATGACGGGGCTTCTCTGTGTAGCCCTGGCTACCTTGGAACTCTGTAGATCAGGCTGGCCTTGAACTCACAGAGATCCGCCTGCCTCTGCCTCCCAAGTGCTGGGATTAAAGGCGTGTGCCCAGCCGTAGTTTGTTACTTCTATAGGAGAGTTTTCTTTTGAGAGCCCAGCCCACCGTGTGCCAGATCAGGTGCTGGGAAAGACAATGGTGGAAAAGATATGTTCATCCTTATTGAAATTACAATACAGTAGGTGACTTTTGGATGAATTTTACATTTTCTGGTGAGATTAAATCTCTTTAATTAAAAAAAAAATTTATTTTGTGTATGTGTGTGGAGGTCAGAGGATAACATGGAGGAGTTGGTTCTCTCCTTCCACCATGTGGGTCCTCCAGGTTTGGCAGTGGGTTCCTTTACCTGCCGAACCATCTTATCAGCCCTGGAAACAGGTTTCTTGATTGTAACCCTGGATCACTGTCACTGTATCATCATTGTTTATGTATCAGTCCCAGACTATTCCAGCAGTGTTTCATGGACGCATCATGATGGGTTTTATGCTGTCTGTACTCGTACACATAGGAAAGTAGCTCAATGTCAGAGTGAGAGCAAGTACTTACACAGTGCTCACTACATGCCAGACACGGCTCTAGGGGTTTCCCATACACTGATGGACTTAAATCATCACTCCTCTGTAAGAGACACAGTCTTATCCACGTTTTAGAGGTGAAGAAGTTGAGATACACAAGTGTCACACAGCTACTGTGATTGAGTCGGTCTCCTCCTCCGGCCAGTCTGGCTCCAGAGCATGTGCTTATATGCTCTGCTGCCTTGGATCATGGGCAGAACGACTCAGGAGTCATCACTTGCCTTCATCCCCTTGGGTATCTCCTTATTACCAGTGTGTAAGCTGCTGAGCATGGAGCTACAGGAAGAGCTGAGTCGCACAGGCCGATCTCGAGAAGTGCTGGAGCTGGGGCAGGTGCTGGACACAGGCAAGAGGAAGAGACACGTGCCTTACAGCCTTTCGTGAGTCTCATCCACCTTCTAACCAAACCCAGAGGAGCTGCCAGGTCCCTGAAACATCAGTCTTATTTCCCGTGTTCCCACAGTGAGACAAGATTGGAAGAGGCTTTGGAGAATTTATGTGAGCGGATCCTGGATTACAGTGTTCATGCTGAACGCAAGGGCTCATTGAGATATGCCAAGGTCAGGCATTTCTTAGGAAGGGCCCTGCTGATTTTTCTTTCTTTTTTCCTCTAAAGCTTTGCATGTTCCCCTGTATGTTCATGTATGTGTGTGTGTGTGTGTGTGTGTGTGTGCATGTAGAGAGGCCAGAGAACAACTTTGGGTGTTTTTCCTCAGGAGCCCATCCACCTTATTTCATTTTTCCATAATTATTTCATGTGTGAGCATGTCACAACATACTACTGAGGTCAGAGGACAACTTGTTCTCTCCGGATTGAACTCAGGTCATGAGGCTTGGTGGGAAACACCTTTACCCACTGAGACATCTTGCCATACCCACCTTGTTTTTTTGTTTCTTGTTTCTTGAGACAGGGTTTCTCTGTGAAACGGTCCTGGCTGTCCTGGAACTCACTCTGTAGCCCAGGTTGGCCTCGAACTCACAGAGATCCACCTGCCTCTGCCTCCCAAGTCCTGGGATTAAAAGCATGTGCCACCACACACACCCAGCTCCTACCTTGATTTTGAGACAGGGTCTCACTGGCTTACTGACTTTCCAAGCAAACTAGGCTGGTTAGCCAGAGAACGCCAAGAATCTACCTGTCTGTTCTTGCTCAGGGCTGTGATTGTAAGCTTATACCACCACACATCTCTCTCTCTCTCTCTCTCTCTTTCTCCCCCCCCCTTTTTTTTTTAATATGGATTCTGGGGACTGAACTAAGGTTCTCAAACATTTTACTGACTGAACTCTCTCCCCAGCCCAGGTCCCTGTTCCTCAGAAGCAGAGACCTTTATCATCTAAGATCCTCAAGGAATATTTGCCAGTCTCTCTCACAGAACACACCACGAGTCTCCAGCAGTTGATAAAGCTGGTGTGGTGAAAAGGGAAAAGAAGAGGTGAGGTGGTGGACTGGACTAATACCGAATTTTCCATCCCTCAGGGTCAGAGTCAGACCATGGCGACACTGAAAGGCTTAGTACAGAAGGGAGTGAAAGTGGACCTGGGGATCCCTTTGGAGCTATGGGACGAGCCCAGCGTGGAGGTCACATTCCTCAAGAAGCAGGTAGGATGGGATGTCACTCTGTCTAGGGAGGTTCGATGTCAGGAAGGTCTACCTCTGAGCAGGGAGAAGACCGAGAGTGAGGACTGTGCCATTTATTAAGGCAGGCTCAAAAGCATAGCAGTATTACTACCACTGGGCACCTGCTGGGCACCTACTATGTCCTGGGTTCTGGGCCATATACTACTGCCTTGTTATACTCTCATGTCACAGGTGTGATTACCAGTTCCCACTTTACAGGCTAGAATTTGAGACGTACTGAGTTTTTGAGACAGGATTACACACAGTCCAGGCTGCTCTGTAACTCACCATGTAGTTGAGAACAAGTTTGAATATATGACCCTTCTGCCTCTACCTCCCAACTGGGATTACAGGCATTTGCCACCTAGCAGAGTAGATACTATTAGATAGTAATAGATACTGGTAAATGTTGAAGGAAGAGCATCACACATCTAGTACTCCAGGTGTAACCTTCTGGCTGCTGGCTGCCTCTCAAAAGGCAGTGAATGGAGAAGGAAGACAGGGAGTGAAAAGCAGACGTCTTCCAAGGCCCATCTGAGCAGATCCTCTTCCTGCTCTTCTTCACTAGTGTGAGACAATGCTGGAGGAATTTGAAGATGTCGTGGGAGACTGGTACTTCCACCACCAGGAGCAGCCCCTACAGCATTTTCTCTGTGAAGGTCATGTGCTTCCAGCCTCTGAAACTGGTAAGTGTGGAGGTTGGGCCTCTCCTCTCTTGGCTCCCCCATCCCCAGCATTAATATTGCAATTGTTTTCTCCCGTTCTACCTAGCTTGTCTACAGGAAACCTGGACTGGAAAGGAGAAGATCAGTGATGGGCATGAGAAGGCAGAGGAGGAGGAGGAAGAGGGGGAAGAGGAGGAAGAGAAGATAACCAAGACTTCAGGCAATCCCAAGCATGACCCAGAGGATCTTTGATGGGTGGGTGGGTCATGGGGAGTTTTCTAAACTCTCTCCCTTCCCCATCCCAAGGCTTGTAACTGTCCTTTTCGTATAATCTCAGGCATGGTCCTGGGGACCCAGAATGGCAACATGAGAGGAGAAAAAGGTGGAGAGAAGCTGGGGCAGGTTTTGCCTCCAGTGATGAGTCACATGCAGCCACTTAATTGACCAAGTGTGTGTGGTGACAGTGTTGAAGCTTTTCTCTATCCTTTACTGGTCCTTGCCTGCACCGATTGGTCAGTCTTGGTATGAGCTGTGGGAACGTCTCTGCTTTTTAAAGGGTCTATTTTAGACCCTTTCAAGGGGCCAGAGGAGGGCTACAGATGTAGCTCAGTTGGTAGAAAGTCTGCCTAGTATGGACAATGATGTGAGTTGGACCACATAAAACCTGATGCAACTCCTCGGTGGCAAACTCCTATAATCTCAGCACTTGAGAAATGGAGGCAAGAATATCAGAAGTTCAAAACCATCACCTAGCTACGTGGCAGTTCAAGACCAACCAGGGCGACACGAGACCCTGTCTCAGACTAAGCCAAAAAGGGACACTCCCAACCTACATCCACAACCTGCAAACATGAGACTGTATGCCGTCTATCTGTAAACAAGAACACGACACTGGCAAAGGGTGACGCAATGCTTATAGGTTAGGTGGTGTAGACATGTGGCCTATTTCATATTTCACAGGTGCCATATTTTCTATATCGCTATTAAACCTTTTCTATACGAATCGGCTGAGCCCCATTTCAAACATGCTCACATTATCAACGAGGGAGCACCCAAACAGTGGAGCCTTTGGCCTGCCTTCTATAACAGCTAGTGGTGGTTATAATTTTGCGCCCAAGGATACTGGCAGGGGTTGGGGAAACAACTGTACCAGAGCGGCGCTACACGTTCATCATCCTAGCACTTGGGAGGTAAAGGCGAAAGGATCAAGAGTTTAGGACTTCCTCAGCTACGTAATAAGTTCGGGACCATCCTGGGCTACATGAGACCCTGTATCAGAAAATAGAAAACAAAAAACCCACCTCGTTTGTGCAACACGTGGTGTAAACTGCACAGAGCTTAGAATTAAGCAACGTGGCTACCGCTTCATCCACCATAGTTTTTGTACGGGAGCCTGGAAAGAGCAAAATTCCTCCCGTTTTCCCTCCTCCCTCTTCCCACCCCCTTCCCCGAGTAAAAAAAAGACTTAAGGACCGCGATAGTTTGGTTTCAAAGTCGTCAACGGCTAGAGCTAGAATGGAGGGGGAAAAGATATCCTTTAAAACGTTGACGGGTGAAGACCTACCGTCTACAAGCCTAAAGGGACCCAGGCGAGGTCGCGTGGAAAGGCCGGTAGGGCGATACCATCTTAGGCGGGGGTGGGGAGGGAGGGCGATACCACTTTAAGAGCTGGGGGGGTGGTGGCAACGAGTTGAGACCGAAAGAGTGGCAGGGCTTGCGGTCGGTAGGAATTCGGAGGTGCTGGGCAGCCGTCCGTGGCTGGGTATAGTTCCTTCCCCTGCCATGAACGGTCCGGTGCGGACCGAGCCGCTGCACGGTGAGACCCCTCTGCTGGCCTCCAGCGACTCCTACTCGGTGGTGGTTCTGCTGCGCGGCTACGCGGAGCCGCAGGGGACCGGCGACGCGGTGCGTGCTGATGGCACTGTGACCCTCGTCCTGCCCCGGGCCTGGGCCTCGGATTCCAGCCGCCGAAGGTCCCCGTCCGCAGACGGCGGCGCGAAGACTGCCCTGGAGGAGGCGGTGCGTGGCCCCATCCTCGTGGACACCGGGGGCCCCTGGGCTCGGGAGGCGCTGCTGGAAGCCTTGGCTAGGCAGGGCGTGGCCCCCGGAGACGTGACTCTGGTGGTGGGGACCCACGGGCACTCGGATCACATTGGGAACCTAGGGCTGTTTCCCCGGGCGGCTCTGTTAGTGTCCCATGACTTCTGCCTTCCCGGGGGCCTCTATCTGCCTCATGGGCTGTGTGAAAGGCAGCCCTTGATATTGGGCTCCGGACTGCAGGTGTGGGCCACGCCGGGCCACGGAGGACAGCGGGACGTGAGTGTCGTAGTGGAGGGCACCAGCCTGGGCACCGTGGTGGTGGCTGGTGATGTGTTCGAGCGCCTTGGGGACGAGGACTCCTGGCAGGCCCTGAGCGAAGACCCGGTAGTTCAGCAGCGGAGCCGGGAGAGGATCCTATGTGTGGCCGATGTGGTGGTACCTGGTCACGGAGCCCCCTTTCGGGTGGTCAGGGGAGCAGTGAAGAGTTCGGAGGATTTGGTGTGTGAAGACAAGGAGGCCGCTTAACTGGACTCCTATCAGGAAAGCCCCTCCAGCGAGGAACTGGAGTCAGGGAGACCCAGAGGACACAGAGCAAGCAAGACTTGTCACTTGTCACATTCAGCTTTGCCAGGAGGCAGCTTCCAAGCAGGATGGAGTGACTGACATCAGCCACCTTTATCACTATCTGCAACCTAAGCAGGACGAAGGACTGGCTCAACTCTGCACCTTCTGTGAGCCTCAGTAAAATGCAGAAAAAAAAATTTTTTTAATTAAAATATTTATGGGATGTGTGTGTGTCTGTGAAGGACTGAAGGCAACTTGGAGGAGTCGGTCTCTCCACCCTGTGGGTCCCCAGGATTAAGTTCAGGTCGTCAGGTTTGGTGGCAGGCACCTTTACCATCTTGACGAATATTCTTGTTAAGATCTTCCAAAATAAAAAAAGAGACTGGAAGACATACTGTCCTAATATAAATGCAAAATACTGATAGCAATAATCGTTGGGATTGTAACCAGAAGGTGCAGGAGAGGACATGGTGGCCAATGACTTGTTTCTCCCAGGATGCACTCTGGTGAGAAGGTGCCAGATACGGAGATGAGATGACCCCATAGTCAGCTGACTCCTTTTTTTTTTTTTTTTTTTTTTTTTAAAGACAGTCTCATGTACTCCAGTCTGTCTTCAAAGCTGAGGTTGGCCTCGAACTCCTGATTCTCCCAGGATTACAGAATTGCAGGCATGTGCAACCCCACCTGGCTCTCACCTGACTAGTTCATTCACTTACTCAGTGAATTCACTCAGTGGATAATTAATACCTGTAATGTCTCAAGCACTGATGTAGGTCACGTGATACTATGACACTGAGCAAATGACTGATTCCCTGCCTCACACAGAAGTCACATTCTGTTCAGGAGACAGATGAGTAACCATAATAGTAGTAGCAACCAAGTAATTGTAGGTTGTGGCTTGCAGTATACACATGCAGGATGAGGACAAGAGAGAGCAGGGCTGGGGGAGGCCGCTTGATGTTGAGAGGTTAGGAAAAGCTTCTGAGTGATGTTGCTTCTTTGTCTGTTTTTTTACATTCATTTGTTTTGCAGGGTGTATATGCATGAATTTGAGCTATGGCTTAAACATGGATGTCAGGAGTTGTATTTCTCCTTCAACCATGTAGGTTCTGAGGGTCAAACTCAGGCCATCAGGCTTGGCAGCAAGCACGTTTATGAACTGAGTCGTCTCTCTGCCCCCCCCCCCTTTAAATTTTAACTTTCTCTTTTAATAAGACAATTAGGGTGAGGGATCAAGCTTGAAACACAGTAACACGTATTTTGGCATGGCCCCTGGTTTTTGTTTTTGTTTTAGATTAGGGTCTTTTGTAACCCAGGCTGCCCTGGAACTTGCCATTTAACTGAGGATGACCTGAACCTCTTGTCTTTACCTCCGAAGTGCAGATGAGTACTTGCAGGAGGTGCAAATGAGTACTAACAAGCATAGCGTGTTCCTTTTGTTCTTGAGACCACCTTGCTCTGCAGCCCAGGCTCACCTAGAATTCGCCGTGTAACCCCAGCTGGCCTCAAAATTCTCAGTCCTCTTGTCTCACCCTCCTGGTTGCTCTGATTACAGGGGTAAAGCCATCACATCCAGCTTGTGAGAAGGTGTTTGACAGAAGTACTGAATGAGGGAAAGCTGCCTCCGTGAGAATCTGAGAGAAGGGTGTCCGTGGCAGCAGAACAGTAGATGTAATTCTCCAAGCCACAACAGCTCGACCCATTTGAGCAGAAAAAAAGACCCCTGGGGCCCTGGGAAGTAACTCAATACAGTGCTAGCCTAGCATGCACAAAGTACCTGGTTCAATTCCCAGCATAGTATAAAACTGAGTGTACTGACATACCTATAACCCCAGTATTTGGGAAGTAGAGGCAGGAGGATGAGAAGTTTAAGGTCATCCTCAGCTACAGAGCAAGTTCAAAGCCAGCCTGGGCTACATGAGGCCTAGTCTCATAAGTAAGGGGCTGGACTGCAGTGGGACGGGAAAGTGGTAAGGAATGAGGGTTCACGTGGGGCAAGCCTGGGAATCATTGCAACACGGAAGCCACCGGCTTAGAAGGCTGTAACCGTTGTTTTCAAGTAATCACTCTGTCAGGGCGCTGTGGCTCACTTCTCTAATCCCAACACTTAGGAAGCAGAGGCAGGAGGACCAAGAGTTCAAGGTCATCCTCAAGCTGCATGGTGAGTTTGAGGCCGGCTGGGCTAGGTCTCAAACAAATAAGTAAAACACAAGTGATCACTTGATCTGAGTGGAGAAGGCCTTAGTGTGGAGCAAGAGCAGGATCAGGTAGATTGGTAGGAAGTGTTAGAACAGCGTTTCTCGGGGCTGGAGAGATGGCTCAGAGGTTAAGAGCACTGCTTGTTCTTCCAAAGGTCCTGAGTTCAATTCCCAGCAACCACATGGTGGCTCACAACCATCTGTAATGAGATCTGGTGCCCTCTTCTGGCTTGCAGGGATATGTGCAAACAGAACACCGTATACATAATAAATAAATAAATCTTTAAAAAAAAAAAAAAAAAAAAAAAAAAAAAAAAAGAACAGCGTTTCTCAACCTCTGGATCTCAACCTCTTTGGGGGAGTGTCGAATGTTCCTTTCACAGGGGTTGCCCAAGACCATCAGTAAACACATAATAACATTACGATCATAACACTGGCAAAATCACAGTTATGAAGTAGCAATGAAAATAATTTTATGGTTGGGGTCAGCATAACACGAGGAACTGTATTAAAGGGTTGCAGCATCAGGAAGGTCGAGAACCACTGCTCTAGAGTGACAGGAATTAGTGACACCTGCCCTGATTCTAGAAGTTTTATTGTGGCTGTGATTCTCTTCATTGTTGTGTCCCCAACCACCCCCCAGACCCTTTGTCAACTCTTTTAGGAACACTCAGATGGGATAGATGGAGAGGAGGAAGCCCATCTTGTTTTGAACAATGAGCTTCCCTGGGTGGAGGTCATTTCCTAAGTGTCCACAAAGGCCACAGGGAGACCAACAGAGGCAGCCGGAGTGTGAGCCAGATTTATGACTGGTAATGGCCAGTTTGATGTCCACAGAAGTATTGAGATCCCAGGACAGCAGAGCCATCACAGCTGTGTGGATCCCTCTCAGCCACCACACAAAGATGGACAGAGGGAAAGTGATAAATTGGTCCTCTAGCCAGGCTCCCCAGCTACCTGGCTACAGAGGGAAGGGAAGTCATTGGTAGTCAGAGAAAGTACTGGAGCCCAGTGGTCTTCCAGTGCGGCACTATGTCCCACACCTCACAACCAGCAGGGAACCCAGCCTGGTAAGTGATCTGCTGGCTTCAGTGCTGTTGGGAGGATAAGTATGGATGAGGGGTTAAGTTGGTGTTATACTTCCTCCTTTGACAAATCAAGGGAGGGTCTGGAGAGACGACTTAGCAGTTAAAAGCATGTAGTGCTATTTGCGGAGGACTGGAATTCCATCCCCAGTAGTCATGCCAGAGGCTCACAACTGCCTGGAATGGCAGTGGGGATCTGACACCTTTGGTCTCCCCGGCAACTCTGCACTCATGTGCGCACACACACACATTAAAATGTGTGTGTGTATCTGTGTGTGTGTGTGTGTGTAGCCTTGGCTGTCCTGGAAATCACTCTGTAGACCAGGCTGGACTTGAACTCACAGAGATCCTCCTGCCTCCCAAGTGCTGGGATTAAAGGCACATGCCTCTAACGCTCCGCTGTCTTCCATCTTGAGTGCTGGGATTCCAGGTGTACACCACCTTGTCTGGCTTGTAATGTGCTGGAGGTGAAACCCAGGGATTTATACATGCTAGACAAGCCAAAAACAACAACAAAACCTAAAAACCTGCCAGTTTTCTTCACTTGGGAAACGAGTCTTGTTTGTTTATTTATTTATTTATTTATTTATTTATTTATTTATTTATTTATTTATTTATTTATTTATTTATTTATTTATTGAGACAATTTCTCTGAGTAGCTACGGCTGTCCTGGAACCCGCTGTGTAGACCAGAATGCCCTTGAACTCAGAGATTGGCCTGCCTCTGCCTCTTGAGTGCTGGAATTAAAGGCGTGTGCTACCACCACCCAGCAAAACAAGTCTAAGACTCTGAGAGGGTCTGCATGCCTTTAATCTCAGCACTAAGGAGGCAGAGTCAGGGATATCACAGGACCTACCTGGAATACAAAGTGAGTTCAAGGCCAGCATGGGTCACTTAGCAAGACACATATCAAAATAGAAAGTAGAAAGAGCGCTGGGGATGGAGCTCAGTGGTAGAACGCTTGCTTAGTATGTGCTCCATCCTAGGTCCAATCCTCAGTGCTTCAAAAACACGAAGAACAAATAAACCTGCCCAGCCTCAAACTTTAAATGGGTCATGTGGCATTTGCCAATCACCTGCACAAACCAAGGCAGCCACCAGAGGGCAGTCTTTCTTAACTCTGCTCCCTGCCAGTCCTGTTTTCGTGAGTGTGTGTGTGTGTGTGTGTGTGTGTGTGTGTGTGTGTGTGTGTATTTATTGGAATGACTTACAGGATGCAGTCTAATGGCTAGCTGTGAATGGGAAGTCCAAGAATCTAGTAGTTGCTCAGTCCCACAAGGCTGGATGTCTCAGCTGGCCTTCTGTATGTGCTGGAACCCAGAAGAAGTAGGCTCCAATGCCAGTGAAGAAATGGATGTGCTGGCAAGATGAGAGCAGGCAGGTGAAGAACAAGCTCTTCCTTCTTCCATTGTCCTTCCAGCAGAAGATGTGGCCCAGATTAAAGGTGTGTCTTCTTGCCTCAAGATCCGATCACAAATGTGCCCTCCATTTCTGGATTATAACAGTTCATTCCAGTTATAATCAAGTCGACAACCAAGAATAGCCATCATAGCAGGGAGAGGTGTTTTTTTTTTTTTTTTTAAGATTTGTTTTTATTATTTATTGGTTTTTTTTTTTAAATTTTTTTGTTTGGTTTTTTGAGACGGGGTTTCTCTGTGTAGTTCTAGCTGTCCCAGAACTCGCTTTGTAGACCAGGCTGTCCTGGAACTCACCAAGATCCACCTGCCTCTGCCTCCCAAGTGCTAGGATTAAAGGCGTGCGCCACTACTGCCCAGCTAAATAAAGATTTACTATTTGCGTGTGCACGTGCATGCGTGTGTGCATGCCAGTGCCCATGGAAGCCAGAAGAGGCTGTTGGAGCCTCTGGAATGGGAATTGCAGATGGTTGTGAGCAGAAAGATGTGGGTACTGGGAATAGAATGTGAGTCCTCTGCAAGAGCAACAGACTTGCTCTTAACTGCCATGCTCTCTCTCCAGTTTTATTATTAAAGACAGGGTCCTACCTTGTAGTCCTGATTGGCCTGGAACTAACCATGTAGACCAGGCTGGCTTCAAACTCACAGATTCACCTGCCTCTGTCTCCTGAGTTCTGGATTTAAGGTGTGGACCACCATGTCCACTCTCCTATTTTTATTTTTAAGTTATGTGCACCTGTGGTTTTATGCATCCATGTGCGGTTATGAGCATGGCATGTGAGTGCAGATCCCTGAGAAGGCAGCCGTGAGCCACCTGATATGAGTGTGGGAACCTAAACTTGGGTTCTCTGTAAGAGCAGCAAACACATTTAAGTGCTGAGCCATCTCTCCAGCCCCAGGACAAGTTCTTTTTACACACAGAAGGTTGAAGACTGACAGCCCTTAGATAGCCAGACTTTTTCATCAGAAATGTTGGCTCCCAATAAAGACATGGAGACTGATTATTAACTATGAAACCTCAGCCTCTAGCTTAGGCTAGTTCCTAACAGCTCTTATAACTTAATTTAACCTATTTCTATTAACCTATGTGCTGCCATGTGGCTTGTGGCTGTTACCTCTCCTCCTGCATTTCTTGCTTGTTCTGTGTCTCTGGGCATTTCTGCCCTTCTTCCCAGCATCCTCTGTGCTCCAGAAAGCCTGCCTAGCTATTGGTCATTCAGCTTTTCATTAAACCAATTCGAGTGACACGTCTTCACAGCGTACAAAAAGATTATTCCACACCATTTAGGGAACATCTGTATAAATGCCCAGATGAAAGGGAGATTCAACGGTTCGTGATATAGATCGATAGACTCTTGCTTAGCATAAGCAAGGCTCTGGGTTCAATCTCTACCAGCAGAAGGACAGAAGTGGGGATTTAAGGCATGGAGTGGACAGTACCAGCTTGGACTATATGGTGAGTTCCAGGCTATTCTAGGATATATAGAAGATCCTATATATCCTGTGTCTCAAGTTGGCTTTGCATAACAGGAAATACCCACATAGCTCAAAATGGAGAGATGATTCAGTGGTTAAGGGCACTGGCTGCTCTTACCTAGGAATGTGGTGATATATTGTGTACCCTAAAAAACTTGCCTGAGGATCAGAGGACAGAGCCAGCCACTAGATTAGATATAGAGGTGACACCACTGCCTGACCTTTATGTCTAATCTAATGTCTGGCTCTGTCCTCTGATCCTCAGGCAAGTTTATTAGAGTACACAATATATCACCACATACAACAGAGTTTGATTCCCAGCACTCAAGTTAGATGGCTCACAGCTGTCTGTAACTCCAGCTCCAAGGGATCCAGCATCCTCTTCTGGCCTCAATGGGCATAGCACTCATATGCACACACACACACACACACACACACACACACACACACACACACACACACACGGGTGGGGAATGAAAATAAAGGAATAGCCGGGCGGTGGTGGCGCATGCCTTTAGTCCCAGCACTCGGGAGGCAGAGGCAGGCGGATCTCTGTGAGTTCGAGGCCAGCCTGGGCTACCAAGTGAGTTCCAGGAAAGGCACAAAGCTACACAGAGAAACCTTGTCTTGAAAAACCAAAAAAAAAAAAAAAAAAAAAGAAAAAAAAAAGAAAATAAAGGAATACAGTTTAAGAATCTCTAACGTTTATCTCTCATGTCTAACTCTATATCGCCTGAGTGAAAAGATCTTTAACTCCCTTGTTAATCCTTTCCTCAAAGCACAAATAATAGGTGACGTGCACACTGCCAGCCAATTGAAACCAAGGCCAGAGCAAAGGAAATACCCAGATGTTTCTCCACTCACAAGATTCCCAAACAAAGTCAACATGAACAGGAAGAAAGATTTGGTAGACACATCAGCAAGTAAAACCTGGTGCAAGAGGTGTGAAATAGGAGGTATTTTCTTCACTCTAGCCTTTGAGAGCCACACTAGAGGAATTAAATCCTTAAAAGTTAGATCTACCTGTGTCATCTCATATGTGGTGTTAACACAGAGTATGATATTTTTTGTTTTTGTTTTTGTTTTGTTTTGTTTTTTCAAGACAGGGTTTCTCTGTGTAGCTTTGCGCCTCTCCTGGAACTCACTTGGTAGCCCAGGCTGGCCTCGAACTCACAGAGATTCGCCTGGCTCTGCCTCCTGAGTGCTGGGATTAAAGGCGTGCGCCACCACCGCCCGGCAATATTTTTTTTTTTTAAATGGTGTTGAGAATGGAACCTGGGAAGCTGTATATGCTAGGCAAGTATTCAACCATTGAACCACACTCCCGCCCCTCACTGAGGGATTCCAGGCAAGTGCTCTACTACTGAACCACAACCCAGGTCCTCACTGGGGCATTCCAGGCATGTGCTCTACTACTGATTCACATCCTCAGCACCTCACTGGGGGATTCCAGGCAGTTGATCTACCACTGAGCCACACCCCCAGCCTTAAATAAAAGTTGTTTTGGGTTTTCTTTTTATGACTGAAATTTCAGCTTCTCTTTTTATATCATGTGATAAAAAAAAATCTGAGTCTTTTGCTCTTAGAAAGGTGTGTGGGAATGATTTACCTCCCAGCTATGTCCAAGGACACTGTTAGGTCCAAGAGCATGCAAAAGATGGGGCACAGACCACCGAAGTCTATGAAACCAGAAGCTAACTTTATTTTAGAAAAAAATCTCTACTGGCCCAAAAAGCTTATCCACTAGCTGAGACCACAGCCAGAGTTTGGGATTCTGAAACTTGTGGCAATGAAGGCGGGTTCTGGCCCCCTTTTAATAGCAAGAAGTAAGCCTTAGGCATGGACAAACGAATTTTTACAATTTCAAAGTTAAACGTTTAGAGACATATTGCATTTTAGGATTTATAATTTCACTAACAACGTTTTAGAAGGTTCCAGCTAATTGATGTTTGTAGAAGTCTGTAGTCTTCCCTGACACAGCTGATTGATATTTGCCCCAAACTTACAACTTTCCCTGACAGAGCTGGGTTCCCATGGCAGAGAGAATATGAAACAATGCAGAACAGATTGTCGTGTAGAACTCATTAAAGGTTAACTTTGGTTTATGGCAGTTGTCAGTGGCAGGGCTGTAAGTGGTTGGGAGAATAGCTAACTGGCTATAGAGAGCCCTGTTAAAAATAAAAACTAACATTTGGGTTGCTGATAGAGCTGCCCATCGTAAAACAAAGAAAGACCTAGTTAAAGATTAATCCTTATTTGCTGGCAGAGCTGATGACTGTCAGCTTCCATCTCTTAAGCCTATATAATTTTTTATTTCTATATTCTTATCTTATTCCTATATTCTTATTTCTATATTTCTATCTTGTTCCTGTATTCCTATCTTCCTATTTCCAGACCCTTCAGGACACAATGTTTTTGTTTTTGTTTTTGTTTTTCTGACAATTACTCTCCTTTTGTTCTGAAGTACATAGCATTTTTGCTCTTAGGCTATTTCCTTCGCTGTCTCAAAGTTACAGGGTCAGCCCATCTGTAGACAAGGCAGACTCTATGAGGTAAACATGACTGGGTCTATGGGGTGGGGACAAATCTGCTTCCAGATTCAGCTGCTTGGTGAGCTCAAACAGTACATGACAATTTGTTGTGGTTTGCATGAGAAATGTCCCCCATAGATTCTGGTATGTAGTTGGAAGTTTTTCTGTGTCCCACCTGGTTCTGCAGCTGCTCAGACCCAAGTAAACACACAGAGGCTTATATTATTTTATAACTGCTTGGCCATTTGCTCAGGCTTATTACTGACTAGCTCTTACGCTTAATTGACCCATAATTCTTATCTGTGTTTAGCCATGTGGCTTGGTACCTTTTCTCAGTTCTGCCTTGTCATCTTGCTTCCTCTGTGTCTGGCTAGTGACTCCTGACTCAGCCTTCCTCTTCCCAGAATTCTCATCTGCTCACCCTGCCTGTACTTCCTGCCTGGCTACTGGACAAACAGCATTTTATTTATCAACCAATCAGAGCAACACATATTCACAGCATACTGAACGACATCCCACAGCACTGGTATTTGAACACTTGATCCTTAATGGATGGCACTGTTTTGGGGGAATGTTATAGACCCTTTAGGATGTTGGTTTTCAACCTTCCTAACGATGTGACCCTTTAGTACATGTCGTGGTGACCCCCAGCCATAAAATTATTTTTGTTGCTACTGCAAAACTGTAATTTTGCTACTGTTACTAATCATAATGTAAATATCTGATATTTCTGATGGTTTTAGGCAACCTCTGTGAAAGGGCCATTCGACCCGCCTCAAAAGGGGTCATGACCCACAGTTTGAGAACCACTGCTTTAGGTGGTGCTGCCTTGCTGGAAGAAGTACATTACTAGGGGAGGGCGTGGAGGGTTTATAGCTTCACCCCATTTCCAATTTTATCTCTACTCCCTGGTGTAATTTCTCAGCTTCCTGCTCCTGCCTCCATGCCTGCAGCTTGCCACCATGTCTCTTCTGCCATTATAGATTGTCCCTCTCCTCTTTTGGACTCTTTTTCCATGAGATGCTTTTATCACAGCAAAAGGAAAGAAACTAATACATATAGTATGAATTGTTAGGTCTTATTAATAAAAACAAACCCGGGAGCCAGATATTGGGGTGAATGCTAGAAGATCAGAGAGACAGAATAAGCCACAGCCACCTCGCCTTGCCAATTCCTCAGCTGATCCTGTTTCCTCAAACTGGAAGCCTCTGAGTCCTCATCCAAATGTATCTCAGCTGAACTGCTGCTAAAAGCCTAACAGCTTAACGGAGGTCTAATTCCTGGTCCTCACGCCTTACATACCTTTCTGCTTCCTGTCATCACTTCCTGGGATTAAAGGTGTGTGTCACCATGCCTGGCTGTTTCCAGTGTGGCTTTGAACTCATAGAGATCCAGATGGAGCTCTGCCTCCAGAATGCTAGAATTAAAGGGGTGTGTGCCACCATTTTCTGGCCTCTATGTCTATCTAGTGGCTGTTCTGTTCTCTGACCCCAGATAAGTTTATTAGGGTGCACAATATGTTGGGGGACACAATATCACCACAAATACACAAGGGTACGAGCTGGTTTTTTGTGTCAACTTGACACAAACTAGAGTCATCAGAGAGGAAATGCCTCTATGAGGTCCAGCTGTGAGGCATTTTCTCATTTAGTGATTGATGGGGGGAGGGCCTAGCTCTCTGTAGATGGTGCCATCCCTGGGCTGGTGGTCCTGGGTTCTATAAGAAAGCAGGCTGAGCAAGCCATGGGGAGCAAGCCAGTGAGCAGCACTCCTCCATGGCCTCTGCATCAACTCCTGTTTCCAGGTCCCTGCCCTGTTTGAGTTCCTGTCCTGACTTCCTTTGGTGATGAACAGCATTGTGGAAGTGTAAGCCAAATAAACCTTTTCTTCCCCAACTTGCTTTTTGGCCATGGTGTTTCCTTCCAGCGATAGAGACCCTAACTAAGACCACAAATATAATGTACATTATACCAGCCTGGCTTCATACCCATAAACCACAATGTTTCAGCCTCCTAAGTGCTGAGATTATTGGAATATGCTGTCCCCAGCAGTATGAAGTATTAAATTTTTAAAGATTATTTTATTTTGTTATGTGTATGAGTGCTTTGCCTGCATGCATATTATGTGCATCATGTGTATACATGGTGCCCACGAAGTTCAGAAGAAGGTATTGGATTCCCTAGTACTGGTGTTACACATGGTTGAGTGCCACCATGTGGGTACTGGGAATCTGTTCCAGGTCCTCTATAAGAGCACCACTGAGGTGCTGCGGGCCGCAGGAATATATTATAAGAACTCAGCTGGTTATGGCAAAGTCACTACCTGGAGGGATCAGGGAATTCCTCCAGAGGAAGCCAAATCCCAAGGAGTTTTTGGTGTTACTTGGCTTGTTATATATCAGCTGTATTCTGTTATGAAAATCATGTGTGCCTTCATAGTTTTCCCAATTGACTTTTCCCCAAGAAGGGCTAACAGTGTGGACTGATCACTCTCTGGACATACACATTCCAGGTGTTTGGAGATCAGCCTCAGGAAAGGCTTTCTCTGGAATCAGATATCTCCCCTAGGCACTTTCTAGGACTAGCAGTAATAACAGTCCACATACAAGTCTCCTGATTTAAGGTAAATTCCACAAGGAGACACCACCTAGGTCAGGTGGACGTTAAGTAATAGCTTTACACAATTTAGCTCGGACCCTCCTTTCTTACAGCCTTACTAACTTTATAGACCGCTAACTCCTTACCTAACTACTTCCAGGAATATTTAGATAACCTTCTGCGCTGACAGCTATGCTCAGCCAGAACCCCAGTTCAAGCCTCCCTGTAATTATCATCATTAGCAGCATCCGGCCAGGTCCATCCCCAGATGGAGGAGAATACTTTATCAGAGATACCTCTGTACTCTCTAAGAACAGACTTAACCATCCAGGCTACCTGTTTGAGAAGACCTGGCAGATGTGCCAATTAAGCCTTACTTCCTCCTTTCCCAAACCTTACCTCCAGTTCCAGATCTCCCTTTAACTATCATTAGAGGCATCTAGCTGTACACAGGTTGCCTAGCGACTGAGTACACTTTCCCCCACCCTGCAGAAAAACAGCAGATAGCTTGGACAGATAGTAGCCACAGGAAAAAAGAAGACAGTTTTATTTTCTCCCATTGACCTAGCAACTTATAGATTCTTAACATTTTCTACTAATCACGTTTAAGACTATAGTTGAGCACATAAGATTCCCTCTTCTTAGATATTACCCAAATTTAGCCTTTAGTTAATTCATTTCCCCATTGGTCACTTCCCTTTGGGGCTGCAAATGATAATTAACAGTTATTGCCTCTCAATGTGATTCTTATCACCCCTCCGTTTGACCCTGGAAGCCTGGCTTTATATGACTTCCAGGGCACGGAGAGACGGAGAAGAGAAAAGAGAATGGCAGAACTAGACGGGTAAGAACTTGAGAGGAACAAACTGAGATGGGGAAGAATTAGATTGAAGGGCTAGAGGAGAGCACCAGAGGAATGAGATGGAAGATGAGGAAGAGTCAGATGGGGAAGTACTAGCTGGGTAAGAACAAGATGAAAAGGACCTAGATGAGGCAAAGTTAAGATGAGAGAATTAAGATAGAACTTAGAGGAAGCAGTAGATAAATATAGAGAGAAATCAGCCAAGAAAGGAGCTAGACATGAGAACAGAACTGAAGTTGGGTATAAAGGATGTTATGCCAGAGGAATTAAAGCAAGTGGACTATAGAGCTCGGTGTGCTGAGATTCTATTTCCTGAAAATAGTCCTCGCCATTAGTAGTTCTCTCTCCTGAGCCCCTGGGATGTATAATATTAAGGCTGGTCCCTCTAATATTATACAAGACAGAGGCATCTCTCCAGTACCCTTGTTTTGGTTTGGTTTTAGATACAGGGTCCCATTCTATAGCCATGATGTCCCAAACTTACTATGCAGCCCAGGCTGCCTCTGTCCTTTGGTGATCTACCTACCTCTGCCTCCCAAGTGTTGGGATTTCACATGTGAGCTACCAGGCCTAGATCAATTTTTTTCCATTCATTATTGTATGTGTGCATGTGTGTGAACACAAATGTACCATGATGCACGTGTGGAGTCCAGACAGCTTTCAGGAACCATTTCTCTCTTTCCACCATGTGGGGCCCAGTGACTGAACTCAGATCATCAGGCTTGGTGGCAAGTGCCTTATCTACTGAGCCATTTTATCCCACTTACCCACTTTAAAAATAAAGACTAGTGTATCCTCCGTAAGTTTGAGTTCATGATGTTCTGTGTCTCCCTCCTTCCCCCCTCTCTTTCTCTCTTTCCTTTTTAAGTCTGTGCTACAGTGGTAACCCAGGGCTTCAAAAACACTAGGCATGAGAAACAAAAACTCTTTTTGTTTGTTGAGAGAGGGTTTCTCTGTATAGCTCTGGCTGTCCTAGAACTCACTCTGTAAACCAGGCTGGCCTCGCACTCTGTAAACCAGGCTGGCCTTGAACTCACAGAGATCCCCCTACCTCTGCCTCCCGAGTGCTGGGATTAAAGGCGTGTGCCACCACCACCTGACCTATTTTTTATTCTGGTGTAGGTATGTGTGCTGCCATATGTGTGCAGGTGCCCACGGAGGCCAGTAGAGGGCACTGTTTCCATTGGAACTGGAGTTATGGGACGTCGTATGCCACCCACCAAACTGGGGTCCTCCACAAGAGCAGCAATCACTTACAACCACTGAGCCATCTCTTCAGCCCCCAGTCCATATATTTTAAGGTTTATCAGGCACACGACTTTGTCATGTCTTCAGGCAAGCTTGGACCTTGATAATTAAAAAAATTTACATTTATTTTATTGACTCTGTGTGCATGAACATTTTGCCTGTATGTATGTGCACTACCTGTATGCAGGGCCTGTGGAGGTAAGAAAAGGGTGTCGGATCCCTTCAAACTGGAGGTGGTTGTGAGCCGTCATGATGATGCTGTAATCCAAACCCAGGTCCTCTGAAACAGCAGCCAGTTCTCTAAACCACAGAGTCATCTCTCCAGCTCCAATAATTTACTTTTTTCCCCTCTAATCTTTTAGTTTATTTTAGTTTATTGAGGGCTGGTTAGACCAGCAGATGCTAGCGGCGTCCTCGGGTTTCTGTTTCTCATCGTCTGCATTCTCATGGCTCCTTTGGAAATGGACGGTTCTTTTTTCTTTCTATGTCCGCAGTGGAGTCACACCCAAGTCCAGGAAATGTTTTTATTTTATCTTTTGTGTGAGTTTGCTTGTCTTTCTGACTTTATACATTGAAACTCTAACTACTAACATGACTGTTTGGAAATCCTGCCTTTGAAGGGTAATTAAAGTGAAATGAGATTTAACTTAAATCTTAAAGTTAAATGAGATGTTTGTTTTCTTCTTTCTAATTTGAGTTCTTGGAGAGTCAATAGTACTTTAATCCTGCCTTGAAGCATCTCCCAGATTGGGCTCTGTGTGTCACATCACACATTTTCCTACACGTTTCTTCCTCTTGGCAGATGGTGTAATGCCTGCGTCTGGCTGGTGAACAGGCATATCTCTCAAAATGAGCTTTGTAATATCATCAGGCTTTGTTGCTGCTCTTTGTCTTATTTGTGTCCAGCTTATTCTTAATTAGATAATCACACTCCAGCAGGCACAGTGCCATACATCTGTATTATTGGCCCTTGGGAGAGCTGACACAGGACAACTGTAAGTTCAAAGCCACCTGGGAGGTATGTGTGTACAGAGAGAGAGAAAGAGATAGAGAGACACAGACAGAGAAACAGAGAGAGATGAGAATGTTGCCTCAAATAGCCAAGATGGTCTTGAACCATCTTTTCTCATTGTAGGGATTTGTACCTGTGTGGATTCTCTGAAGCTCTTGGTCAGTGTAATTTGGGACTTCTGGCAGAATAGATGTTACCATCTTTGGTGGTATGATCAACAGGATGGTCATCTTCTGGAAATCAATTTTCTTTGCTGCCATATCTGCCTGGTTGATACCCCTTGAGATGGGGTCCTCTCCTTTCTGGTGTCCCAGACCGTGCATAACAGCTATTTCTCTGGACAACCATATAGCCCGTAGGAGATCTAAAATCTGTTTATTTTTTAATAGTCTGTCCTTCTGCAGTTAATAATCCCCTTTCCCTGTAGATGGCGCCATGGACATGTACTGTGGCAAATGTGTGTTGGCTATCAGTATAGAGATTAAGTCTCTTATCCTTCCCCAGCTGTAGTGCCTTAGTTAGAGCTACCAGTTCAGCCCTCTAAACTGATGTCCCAGGAGGCAGGGCCTTTGCCCATATGACTTTGTCCTCAGTGATAACTGCTGCCCCTGTATACCTGGTACCATCCTTGATGAAACTACTGCCATCAGTATACCATGTTACCTCAGTCCTCATCAGAGAGATGTCCTTGAAGTCTGGTCTGACCCCATGAAGATGACTCAGGATGTCCACATATTTGTGGAGAGGTTGGTCCAGGTTCATATCTAGAAGCAGGGTGGCATGATTGAAGGCACTGTTGCTGGTGAACTGGATTCTGGGTGGGTTTAAGAGCAGAGCTTGATAATGGGTCAGCTGAGTGTTAGTTAGCCATCTATCAGGAGGGTGTTTAAGAACCCCACCAATAGCACAGGGGGTTGTCACTTTTAGGGTTTGTCCCAAGGTTAGTTTGTCTGAGTTTTAACTAGCAGGACTCTTGCCGCTATTCTGTGAAGGCAAGGGGACATGCAGTGGCCAGTGGGTCTGGTCTTTTTGATAAGTAGGACACCAGCCTCTTCCATGGGCCAAGGGCTTGCATCAGTTACCCCCTTGGCAACTCCCTTTTTCTCATCCACATATAGGTGGAAGGATTTGGTGACATCTGGTAATGCTAGAGGGGGTGCATTTAGTAGAGCTGCCTTGATTTTATCGAAGGCTTTTTCCATCTGTGTAGTCCAGTCAAGAGGAGCCTTCCCTCCCCTCATGGCCCCAGGGGCCATGTCAACTCAGCAAGTCCTTGAATTCAGAGTCTTCAGAACCCAGCAGACCCCAGGAATTCTCTCATCTCTCAGTGGTTGCTGGGCCTGGGGATCCTCAGGATGACGTCTTTTCTTGCTGTTGACAGCCATCTCTTCCCCCTGTTGAGTGTGTATCCCAGATAAGTTACCTCAGTCTGGCAGAGTTGAGCTTTCTTTGCTGACACACAATACCCCAGGTCTCCCAAAGTTTTGAGCAGCTCCTCAGTGGCAGCGTTGCAGGTCTCCAAGGTGTCAGCCACAATTAGGAGATAATCCATGTAGTGTAATAGGCTGATATTAGGGTGGGTATGTCAGTACTCAGCCACGTCCTCATGAAGGGCTTCATCAAAGATGGTGGGAGAGTTTTTGAACCCCTGGTGTAGTTGTGTCCAAGTTAGCTCTCTGTTGAATCCATCATCTGGGTCCATCCATTTGAAGGTGAACAAGGTTGACTGGCTGGTGCCAGTGGCAGGCTGAAGAAGGCATTGTTGAGATCTAACACAGTCCTTTCTGGGGCAAGGTACTAAGAAGTATATAAATGTTAGGCACTGTGAGGTGATTGTCTTCAACCCATTTGGTAGCCTTTCTGATGTCTCGTACCCGTCGGTAGTCATTAGAGCTGGGCTTTTTAAGAGGCATATTCCAGGCCTACTGGCAAGGATATCCAGGTCTCTGATATGAGAGTTAATCCCCAATTTGGTCTCTCTAGGCATTGGATATTGTTTGATGTGGGTCAATATAACGGGTCAATGAGCCTTGCAGGCTTCTCAAAAAACTTAGGGTTCTGCATCTTCCAATTATATAGCTTGTTACTGGGGGAAGCCAATGGACCAGCTGTTGCCTGCCATTGGCATCTGGTGGTTGCACAGCGTGTAGTGGGCGAGCCATGGAGAGAACTTCTGCCAGTGTTTCCTCCCTCCAAGCCCTAGCAGGCCTATGTGGAGGGCTCCTTAAAACCTCCCCCTTCTCTATCACTGCCCCTCCAGCCTCCCCCTGTGCCTCTACCTCTTCCCAACCCCTCCCTCCTGAACCTACCTGGGGTAGGGAGGTGTGGCTGAGAAGAGTTTTTTCTCCAAGTCACTTGGAGATGAGAAGACAGGGTACAATGGTGCAGAAGGCTTGCCTCGTCCCTTTGGAACGCACTAAACCTTCCTTCCATTTCTGTCTCGTTCTTGCTACTCATGAGCCATCCATTCCAACTTACTGTTTGCTAGACTCCATCCTCCAGGACCTTATTCCAAAGGTTTCCATCCTCTGTTACACTCTCTCTACACTCACAGTCCTTCTGCAACATTCCTTTTCTCTCAAGTTAGAAAGGATGAGCTGTAGTAAACTTTTTTTTTTGTCAGCTGCCAGCTCACAAATATCATACAGGAGAGTTATGAGTTGTATACATTTTTATACTCTATATCCTGTTAACTTATGATTCCAGTAGGTGACGAGGCAGAAGGAAGGGTAAGTAATGGATAAGGAAGTAAGGAATTAATTCTGAGGTCTTGTTCTGGTTGGTAGTCATTAGAGCTCGGCTTTTGAACATGCGTGTTCCAGGCTGATTGGCAAGGATATCCAGGTCTCTGATATGAGGGGTAATCCCCAATTTGGTCTCTCTAGGCACTGGATATTATCTGATGCATGTTGGCTTTGTGTCAGCTTTCAGCTGTATTAGTATGGGGGCCCTGTGTGTTGCCAGCCCAGATCCCCCAGTCTCTACCCATGCCTGTGGAACTTTGTTTTAGCCATTTTTGTAGTAGGTTTTTATTGTCTTTTTTATTTGGGGGGCTGATAAACAACTTATATACATCCACAAGTGACATGGTGAGCATATGTAGTGCCCCCCTTTGATCAGTCATTGATATTCCTCTCCAGTTAAAATGGATGTGGGCCTCCACCTTGATTAAGAAGTCTCTTCCCAATAGTAGGTATGGGCATTCAGGGATGACCATGAAAGAGGGGGTTGCCCAGCCCTTTCCTGTGTCTACTGATCTTTGGGTAGTCCATGAGTTCTGGTTCATCCCTGTGCCCCTTGTGCCCAGGATTGCTTTTGGGACATTTGGGCCAAGGGTTGTTTGAGGATGGAGCGCTGTGCTCTGGTGTCTACCAGAAGATCTATTGGTTTCCCTTTCACCTTTAGGGTTCCCCAAGGCTAGGGGGGCGTGAAGTGAGGGAGTCTGAGCCCCATCCCCTTCAATCACTTATTTCTTCCAGTTCTAGTACTTCTAGTGGCTCTGATTTTGAGCACTGCCATTCAGGGCATTTGTTTCCAGTGACCCAGTTTCTTACAGGAGGCACACTGGTCTCTTTGTAAGCTGGGCCTATTGCCTGGCCTTGTCTGTAGGTTCTTCCCTCCTTGTTTTGAGTTTCCAAAAGCCAATCTGCTTGCCTGTCTCTTAGCTTCAGGATTGCCTGATGCAGCCAAGAGGACCTTGGTGAGTGAGTCCTTGTGTCTGCTTATCTAAAGCCTTTGTTAGCCCTCTGGTCCATCTTTCTTCCAGGGTCTCTCTATTATTAAACACTTTTTCTGCATCTGCAATGAGTTCAGTCAACATCTTACCTTCAAAATCTTCTAGTCTTTGTCACTTACAGCCGATGTCCAGAGCTGACTGGTTGACAAAAGCCAGACTCACTGTAGATCTATTCTCTGATGCTTCAAGATCCAAGGGTATATAAGTCTTATAAACTTCTATCAATCTCTCTAAGAAGGCTCCTGGTGTTTCCTTAGTTCCGTGATGCACCTGACTTACTTTGAACAAATTTGTGGGCCACTTCACAGCAGCCCGGAAACCCCTTATTAGAGTCTGGCGGTAGACTTTTAATCTCTCCCTACCTTCCTCCGTGTTGAACTCCCAGTCGGATAACAGCAGGGGAAAGCTAGCATTTATGAGGTCTGCATTGGTAATTGGCCTTCTATCTGGGCCTAGAACCAATTTTTCGGCCTCTTCCAGAATCCGTTCCCCCTCCTCAGTAGTGAAGAGGACCTGGAGTGACTGGTAATAGTCATCCCATGTCAGCCAGTGAATAAAAAGCACAGAATCTAACAGGTCAATGAGCCTTGCTGGCTTCTCAGAAAACTTAGGGTTCTGCATCTTCCAATTATATAGCTTGCTAGTGGGGGAAGGCCAATGGACCAGCTGCTGCCTGCCATTGGCATCTGGTGGTTGCACAGCGTGTAGTGGGCGAGCCATGGAGACAGCTTCTGCCAGTGTTTCCTCCTTCCAAGCCCTAGCAGGCCTGTGTGGAGGACTCCTTAATCCCTCCTCTTTCCCTACCATTGCCCCTCCAGCCTCCCCTTGTGCCTCCACCCATCCCACAACCCCTCCATCCTGAGCTGACTTAGGGTAGGGAGTTGGGAAGGAGAATTCTTTCTCCAGGTCACTTGGAGACTGAAGGACAGGGTACAATGGCCTTGCACAGAAGGCTTACCCCCTCACTTTGGCTCCACCTTCTTTTCAGCAGCTACCACCATAACTGACTTCAGAGGGGATGAAAGGCCTTCATCCATTTAGGGGGCTGCTCTATAAGGACCTGCCTGGTGGTTACATAGAGGATTTGATCATGGTTAACCTATCTGTGAGGGAAAACAGTCAACAAATGAAGAAATAAACAAAAACTAAGCTTCAGGGCAGCTGAGCCATAGTTCAAGTGGTAGAGGAGGTCCCCACATGGCCTGCCAGCTCCACTCCTTGGAACAGGGGTGTTGCATCTGATGTATGTCTGTGCTCTGCCACACCTGGCAGTAAAGAGCCACAGGGCAGCTGGTGCCCAAGGACCTTTGTGCTCCCAGACAAACACTCCATTGGGCACACATTCCCATTAGCTCATGAGAAGCCAGGAATCTTACCACATATAAGTACATATGTGAATTAAAATCCTGTTTTTCCACCTGAATTCTGCCTTGGCACCTATGTAATCCAGCCAAATGGACCTCCCTACCAATGGCTGGGGCTATTTCCATATCCCTGCAGCTATTACCATATCCCTCTAGTTGATATCAAATACATACGTCACAGGACAGTGTTCATGGAAATGAGAAGTCTACACAGTGAATCAACTCCTTTATGGTGGGAGAGCTCTCAAACTCATGATGCCTGGAGAGAGAGAGCTGCATTTGTATTTATAGTTCCACAGGAGTCTAGGCTGTGTGGATCTATTCATGGGGCAATTCAAGGGCTACAAGATTCTGACTGCGGGGTTAGTCTTTCTGGTTTTGGTAAGTACTTTTCTTGCCTCCTGTTAGCTTCATTACTGCTTCTCCCTATGTTTGGATTGGTTAAATGCTTTAATATTGGAGAGTGGACTGAGGGAAGCTCTCATGCTCCCTCTTTCCATCCCTGAGGGGTATATGTGAGCAGGTTGCATGTTGGAGTCCATCAGGAAATCTAAATAAGCAAGTGTGTGGACTTCTGCTGGGAAGAAATAAGCAAATGTTTGCTTGCCCTACGTAAGGCACCACCAGCAGACAAAAGAACAATTCTACCAAGTCTTGCGTGCTGAGTAAGTGGGTTTATTGGGCTTGCGTAAGGAGCCCAAGTAAGAGGTTACCCCCAAACAACCACATCAACAAATGGGCTTGCCAGACGACAACTTCCCTACAGCTGCATAATGGAGTTCTCCCTGCTGCTAGCTTTCGCCTTCTCTAGGCTCCAGGACCTCCAGACACGACGAGAGGATGGAGCAGAATTGCAGATAACTGGAAAAGGTTAGGGGTGGGGGCAGCTGAATTCCAGGTGAGGGTCTAATACCCTCCCAAACCCTCCTTCCACGAGCAAAAGTCTACAGACTAGGACTTGTTGAGGCGTTCTTGCCTGTCCTCACAGCTGCTCTAATGAAGACAGTGATGGCTGTGTTCCACATCAGCAATTCAAGTTCTCAGTTCTCTCAACTATAGAAGATGATGTTCTCTCTGTCCCAGTTTAAGAGAAAGAACTCTTTTGGTGTCTGGTTCTGCTTTTAGCCTCGAGGGAAATAAAAAAGTCAGGAAATAGAAAAAGTCTTGTGTACACATGAGCACACACACACTCACATGCACTCACACATTCTCTCTCTCTCTCTCTCTCTCTCTCTCTCTCTCTCTCTCTCTCTCTCTCTCTCTCTCTGTCAAACCCACACTCACACACACAAGGACTGGGGTAGGTAAAGGGGCCAGTGAGAATGAGAGGGTGATAGACGATAATGGGGGTGAATATCATCAAAATGCATTGTATACATGTATGAAAATTGACACAGAAAATAAATAAATTTAAATCCCTTCCTGAGGAAAGAAGAGTTTAGGAAGAGTCTGTGTTTCATCTTTGAAGTTGTGTACTAGAAAAAGCCAACACTGTTCAAGAGGAAGCTTGTCCTGTTTGTTCATAGGTCAAAACTGGAATTTTAACTCACAGGGTGTTGCTGATATTTAAGCAGCAAGGCTTTTTTGCCTGGAAATGTGGTTTCTCACCTTTCCTAGCAAAGGAATGATTTGAAACATAAATCAAATTTTGACAAATTGGACATTATTCTGAGAGCAATGAAAGAGTGAAAGAGGTTAAGAAAAAGTGAATTCCTTCTTTGCAAAGACGTTGATTCCTGATTGCATTTCCACAGCAACTTTGTGCTGTGTGCCCTCCCGTCAACCTTCACACATACTGAAAGGAGTTAAGCTATAACATACATCAAATGTCCAAGGAGATCAAAACATATACGTACATGAATATAACCCTGGAAAGCCAGAGATGGTGACTCACCCCGTGGAGTCCCAGCCTTTGGGAGGCAGAGAAAGGAGAATTATGAGTTGGAGACTGACCTATGGAACAAGCCAGGCCAATTACTGTGAGCTGTCTCAACAACAACCAAAGGGGGTTGAGCAAACATAACAGTAATTACTGGAGAGTGGCTCAGAAGGGCATTTCTTTCCCTGGATACACAGGCTGTTAATGTATGCTGTAGGAAAAGGGAGATTTCCTTCAAGTGGTGTAGCCTCTGGGAAGTTGCCTAGGCTCTTGTAAGTCACCTTAATGAAACTTATCAGGGGCTTCTGTGTTGTTTGAGTCAATTGAGAAAAGAGGTCACTCCCAATATCAATTTTATAAGCCTGTGTGGCAGCAAGAAGATCCAGCCTCTGATGGGCTGACTGTGTAGAAAGTTTTTTGTCAGGACCACTGTCAGCTCTGTCCCACCAGCCCACTCCCAAATAACCACATAGAGATTTATTATTCATATAAATGCTGGGCTGATAGCTTATGCTTGTTACTAACTACCTCTTACAACTTAAATTAACCCATATTTCTCATCTACCCTCTGCCATGTGATGGTACCTTCTTTCAGCATGGCATATTCATCTCCTACTTCCTCTGCATTTCCTCTAGACCTCTGTGATTCTGCACTTCTGCCCATCATCCTCCTAGTCTGGCTCTCCCACCCAATCTCTTCATGCTCAGCTATAGGCCAGTCAGCTCTTCATTAGCAATGAGAGTAACACATCTTCACAGTGAACAAAAGGATTATTCATCAGCAGGACTGAACCTACAACCACCATAAAAAGGCATATTTATTGTTGTACAAAGTTGTTTTTTGGGTAAACAAGTTCCTCATACAAAGTCCATTGTTTAATCTCTATGTTTTTCTGAAGGAGAGCATTACGCTCCAGCCATTTTACTTAGTCTTTTATTGTGTGTGTGTGTGTTTTGCAATAGTCCATAACCCAAGAGCTACAAGTGTGCCAGAAGTGTCTTGTGACCAGAGTCATGCAAAGGCCGAAAAACTGCTTCAGACAAACAACTGTATAATTCACAGAAAACATTCAATGATTTCCACCAACATTGCTTCTGTGAGGACCAGCCTCCAGCAGCTTAGATTTGAAGGGGATCCTATGTAGTCAGAGGACTAATCACTGAACTTGATTTTCTGTCTGAGGGAGTTAAACTTAATTCTTTGGGGCCAGCAAAAGGGGACAAAATTTAACTCCCTGGGGTGGCAAAAAAAGGGCAAAACATACACATACGTACACATACAGACACAGACATACACACACACACACACACACACACACACACACACACACACACACATCTCCCACATGTCAGGATCTCACCTAGGGTGCTGATGAAGGGCAAGCCTTCAGCAGGTCAGAGAAACTGAAGGGGAGATGCAGAGCAGGCGAACTACTGGACACACAGACACATGAGCACTTTTCTAAAGGCTGGAGCTTAGTTCTTCATTTTATCGTTCTCACTGTTGCTTCTTCCACTCTGTTCTTTTTCTGTTCTGTTTTCCTACCCTGATGTTTCCCCTCTGTCTCTCCTGATGTTTTCCTTCTAACTTTCCTTCTACATCTTTCTTGGTGTTTTCTTTCTCTCATGTCTTTATTTTTTCCCTTCAAGCTTATATCCCCCAGTAGAGTCTGTCAAGCAATATAAAAATTATATTGTGGTTACAATCTATTTTTAGGTGAATGATTACAATGAATACAAGTTAAAAAAAAAAAACCACCATGTTTTTCATATCCCTTACATGATTAAACATTTTACCTGTTACTGGTGAAAAACAAGTTTCCCCAAGCATACATTCACACCCAAGCAACTTGTTATAGATAACAGAGTGTAAGCAAGCAAGGTATTTTTCTCAGCCAGCTCTTTTACTGGCAGGCTGCATTTTGTGGTTACAAAGAAAGGACCAATCATTTTATTACTTAAAAGAAACACAAACTTATGTCGGGCGGTAGTGACACACGTCTGTAATCCCAGCACTCGGGAGGCAGAGGCAGGTGGATCTCTGTGAGTTTGAGGCCAGCCTGGTCTACACAGCAAGTCCAGGATAGGCTCCAAAGCTACAGAGAAACCCTGTCTCGAAAACAAAAACAAAAACAAAATAAAAAAAAGAAACACAAACCTAAACTTTTTATAGGAAAAAACAATCAGTCATCTCTACTTTAAATCAGGTTGCATACAAACAGTTTTGTGTGTGTGTGTGTGTGTGTGTGTGTGTGTGTGTGTGTGTGTGTTTTATATCAGAAAGCTGAGGGCAGATATGGGTACAAGGAATTAATCATCATCTTTGATCACTAACCAATCCTAGGGAAAAGGCATGTCAGCTAATAATATTTGGGCTTGCTTTCGCCTATATTAGTTTTTCTACTAAGCTAACCTCTATCAAAATCCTATTTAAATAACACTACTATTGTATAAAATTATTACTTCACTTAAACAGTACAGCTTAGGAGGATATAATCTTCATAACAATCCACACGTAAAAATACCCAGTACAATGGGATATTTCCATGAGGTAACCACACCACATTAAAGGCATGGGGATCTCCCCACACCCATTCACACTATGCCAAATGCCAGACAAAAATGTCAGGGGCAAACATGTAAAGACACAGCAGTAGCAAGAGATGTTCTGGAGCCAAAGCTCTCAGTGTCCTGCCGAACTGAGATTCATACATCAGAGCTTTGCTTCCTCATGGGGTGATCCCCTGAAGTCAATTGCCACCTGCTTCTCCTCTGACATGGCCACCGGCATGTAAAGATTCTTCAAGGTACTTCTAGAAAACCACTACTCTGTTCTAATGTTTACCCTAGATATAGTGACTCTGCTTGATTCCTACAACAAAACAAGTTAGGGCACACATACACTCACACACTCACACACACATATACACTCACACACACATATACTCACTCACTCACACACACATACACTCACTCTCACACACACATATACTCACTCTCACACCCACAGACATTCACTCTCACACCCACCCACATACACTCACTCTCACAAATTTACTATTGTTTTGTGTATGTGTGGGGGATGGCATGTGTGGTGATGATTTGAGGGACGGTGTGGGTGGATGTTGTGGGGTGTGGGGAGATGGTGTGTGTGTGTGTATGGGATTGTTGGTGTGTGGGGAATGGTGTTGGGGAGCAGATAGTGTGGGGAGGATGGTGTGTATATGGGATGGTATATGTGGGGGTATCATGTGAAGGGGAATTGTGTGTGTGTGTGTGTAGGATGGTGTGGGGGGAATGGTGTGGGGGGGAGATGGATGGGGAAGGATGATATGGTGAGGGATAGTGTGTGTGAGGATGGTGTGTGGGGGATGGTGTGTATGGGATGGTGGTAGGGGGATGGTGGAGCGATGGTGTGGGGAGGGATGGTGTGTGGGCAAAGGTGTGGGGGGGATGGTGTGGTGGGAGATAGTGTGTGTGCAGATGGTGTTTGTGGGATAGTGTATAGGGGGTGATGTGGGGGATGGTGTGGGGAGGGATGTTGTGTGGGTGATGGTGTTGGGGGATGGTGTATAGGGGATGGTGTAGGGGGATGATGTGGTTGAAGGATATGCGGGGGAGATGGTGCTGTGATACAATCTTTGCACACTGTAAACATGTATTGCTTTCATTGTTAATAAAAAGTTGATTGGTTGATGGCTAGGCAGGATTTTTCAGGGCAGAGAGAATGCTGGGAAGAAGGGTGGAGTCAGAGGAGTACACAGACTGATAGAAAGGAAGTAAGACATCCAGGAGAGGTAAAACCACAAGCCTCTGGGCAGCAAATAGATTAACATAAATGAGTTAATTTAAGTTGTAAGAGCTAGTCAGTAATAAGCCTGAGCTATCAGCCAAACATTTATAATTAATAGTAAGTCTCTGAGTGTTTTTTTTGGGAAGTGGCTAGTTGAACAGAGCTGATCAGGGTCTCAATGAAAAACTCTACCTACAAGATGGTGTGTGAAAGGGATGATGTGTGTTGGGGGGATGATGGTGGGTAATGATGTGGAGTAGGGGAATGATGGTGGAGATGGTGTGGAGTGGGGGATGGTGTGGTGTGGGATGGTATATGTGTTGCAGGGAGAGTCCATAAGAAGGACTTGGGAGGTAATTCTCTCCTTCCACCATGGATTATGGAACTCAGATCATCAGGTTTACACAGCAGACAATTTGACCCACTGAGCCACCTTGCTGGCCCTATTTCATGTTTTTTGTTTGTTTGTTTTTGTTTGTGACAGTCTCCAGTTTCCCCAGGCTTTTCATATCTATCCATACACAGCCTCAGGGACTAATATGACTAGGTGGGGAGGAAATGAATAAATGATAAACACATGGACACACAGAAAAGCTGAGATCCAATTGATTGGGCTCTGGTGGTGAAGCTGCAGCAGAGAGAGATCACCAAATTTATTATATACAGCTGAAGAGGGAGGTGGGTTTATAGTATCTTGCTCAACAAGGAAGCAGGTTTAGCAAATATTGGTAGAGGCCATACCTGTAAGGGAGCAGTTTTCAGGCAGTAAACATTTTAGAGGAGGAAGCAAAGGCAGACACACACTATCAACATTTACACTCAGACCAGGAGGGAAGGCTTTGCCATTTCCCTGAGCCTAGCATGGGGAAGGCTTTACCAGTTTCCCATGGGTCTGAGACATTGGGGTCCTTGACATGGCTGTCAACAGCACACATCCACTCAGGACACACATTCACCCAGGCCTTCCTCCACTCCTCCACAAAGGCTGTCCTTTAGCCAAGAATGACCTGAAACTACTGATCTTCCTGCCCAGGCCTCCCAAGTGCTGGGACGACAAATATGCTACACCTGGTCTTATATCATGCTTACAAATGTCATAATCAGCTTATAATTTACAAACACACATACAAGGGATTAGGATTTTGACCCTCAGTGTATGTAATGTACATGTCAATTTGAGTAGCATTTATATACTTGTAGTATGTACTTTCCATATCCATGAACCTACTATTTAGGTAAACTCTCACACAATGCATTTCCTGACCCTCCTTAACCCCATTTTCTTAGTCCTACCTACCTTCAAGCCTCGTAATCTATCAATGTACACAATGAGATTCTCTTGGTTCTGTCTCTCCACTGCCAGTTTAGATTTTTAAGTTTTTGGGTCTACAGAGTCTGTAAGCATCAATGCTACTATTCTTCAGCATGTCAGATAATGTCAACACTGGGATCAGCAAGATGGCTCAGCAGGTAAGGGGACTAGTTGCCAAGCCTGATGACCTCAATCTGATACCCTGGAAATGGTGGAAGGAGAGAAATGACCTTACAAATTGTCCTCTGACCTTCACATGCAGGCTATAGTGTGCAAGTCATGAGTGGTTCCACATGTTTACACACACACACACACACAGACACACACAGACACACACACACACACAGAGACACACACACACACAAACAAACACACACAAAGTTTCAAAAGAAAAAAACATAAGAGGCATTTTGTAAGGGTCTGAGAATCACTGAAGGAAGACCCCACACTCAAATAATATGCAAATTCAAAGTGCATTTATTCTGCAGGAAAATGATGCAGCAGGCAGGGTCAATCATCCACAAAATATTGTTGATGATGACCCTGGACAAAGGCTCCCAGGCCCTCTTACAGGAGACTTGGGAATTCTAAGTATCTCTGTTCTAATTGGGCATTCTGGAAGCACTTACATGAGGTGCATTTTGATTGGACAGGGCTAGATAGGACTATTCAAATTCCACCCATGGTGGGCTTTTTAGTCCTGTATGGTCAGTAACAGCCACATCCTGTAACTTTTGGGTCTTTCTGCTTCATAAGACAAGGCTGAAACTGTTTGGCTGATTGGTCAAACTTGGCTGAGGGATTTCCTGAACTCTGGTTTAGGTCAATATTTACAATGGGATAGTTCCTGTGTCTAAGATGGAAACACATTCTGGCCTTTTCAATTTGAAGCTAGAGAAATGGTTCAGTGGTTAAGAGCACTGGCTGCCCTTACAGATTTCTGGGCCTGGTTCACACCCCCCACATGACAGCTTACAACCATTTGTAACTCTGTAGGTATCAAAAGTTCTCTTCTGCTTTCCTTCAGTACCAGGCATGGACATGGAACACATATATACATGCAAGCAAAACACTCCTACACATAAATATTAAAAAAAGAAAAGAACCACAGTAATGAAACTGAAGTTTTCTCTGGTCCTGCCTAGCCACACAGACCCCACAGCTGCTTATAAAATAATCACTCAGAAGCTTATATTAATTAAAACTGTTTGGCCATTAGTTCAGGCCTACCACTGACTAGCTCTTACATTTAAACTTAGCCCATTTCCGTTAATCTATATGTCATCATGTATGCTGTGGCTTTACCTGTGTGCCATTACATGCTGCTCCCTGGACAGCAGACTTGCGTCTACTGACTCAGCCTTCCTCTCCCCAGAATTCTTTTTGTCTGTTTATCCCACCTATACTTCCTGCCTGGCTACTGGCTGATCAGCTTTTTATTTATCAACCAATCAGAGCAACACATTCACAGCATACAGAACATCCCAAAGCTCCTCCCCCTTTCTATCTAATCAAAAAGAAAGGGTTTTGCCAGGCGGTGGTGGTGCATGCCTTTAATCTCAGCACTCGGGAGGCAGAGGCAGGCGGGTCTCTATGAGTTCGAGGCCAACTTGGTCTACAGAGGGAGATCCAGGACAGCCACCAAAGCTACACAGAGAAACCCTGTCTCAAAAAAACAAAAAAAGGAAGGGTTCAACTTTAACATAGTAAAATTACATACAACAAAACAGTTATCAAGAAAGAATTTCAGTTATAATAATTAGTCTATATGTATTTGGCAAAATTAAAGAAGATATTCTGTCTATCCTATATTTGTGAGTCTAAAGCTTTTATATCTAATTTATCTTTTATCATAACCAAGGAAAATTATAACTATCTAGTCTTCAACTACATCAAAGACCTCAGAAGGATACAATATTACCTAAGTAAACAGGAAGATCATTGTAAGCAACTTCCAAAAATCTAGGATGACAGAGACAGTCACCCAAAGTTCTTCTGTAATGTTGGGGGATCCATCTTCAGCCCACAGGCCTAGAGTCTCTCAGTTACTTTTCTCTGTGTCCTGTAGAGTGTCTGGCAGTTTCCTCTGTGAAGCAGGAACCTGAAGGACCATCTCACCTTGCAAAATTCAATGGTTACCTTCCTATGGGTCCTGTATTGTCCAATCAATACAACATTTTATCAGCAGTCCAGGCAAGAGCAACCTCTTGCCCAAAGCTATTATTGCCAAGAAGAAGATAAACTCCATATGGAGCGTCTTTGATGCCCATCTTTCTCTCTGAAGTAAATTTGTGCTGCCAGGAGCAGACGTGTCTCATTGTCCCGAAAGTCTAAGTTTTTAAAACATTTTAAATGTTGCATTCTGTAGGTCTTTGAAGTGTTTGAAGATTACCTATGTAACTGAATTATGTCTATGTATACCTAGAAAATGTAACATCACTGTAAGTTTGACTATCATAGAAGATTAATTATTAATCCGTATTTTTTAATTATCCATTGCAATCTAAATGAGTCATATAAACATAATACCTTAAACAAGAATAGAAATATACATACAGTATAACAAAATTAACTTTAGAAGACCACATGAGAATAGGAAGAAGCAAAGTGCTAGAGAGGTCCCCAGAAATCCACAGAGATACCTCCACAATGGACTGCTGGCTGTGGTCAGGAGAAGGCCCGAACTGACCTACTCTGGTGATAGGATGGCCAAACACCCTAACTGTCATGCTAGAAATCTCATCCAATGACTGAGTGAAGCGGATACAAAGATCCACGGCCAGGCCCCAAGGGGAGCCCCAGGAGTCCAATTGGCGGGAGGGAGGAGGGATTGTATGAGCGAGAATTGTTGAGACCAAGATTGAAGGGAGCACAGAGACAAATAGCCAAACTAGTGGAAACACATGAACTATGAACCAATAGCTGAGGAGCCCCCAACTGGATCAGGCCCTCTGGATAAGTGAGACAGTTGATTGGCTTGAGCTGTTTGGGAGGCACCCAGGCAGTGGGACCAGGGAATCCATGGCTGATATGTAAAATTGAATTAAATTATAAAATAAAAAAGTTAAAAAATTAACTTTAAATTTGTATCAATAAACTAAAACCTATACCAATATAAAACATTTTAAATAAGTTGCTCTTTAAAAGAAAGTTCAGCAATCCATCCTTTTATCCTATCAGATCTATATCCTATATCTTCATATCATATACCCCTTTCTTCTTTTAGAAAGATATTGAATATGACCAATAACGTCGTCGGTTCATGCCCCACATTGGGTGAATTTGTAGTTGAAGTTTTCTCCAGTCCTGTCCAGCCACATAGACCCCGAAGCTGCTTATAAAATAATCACTGAGGCTTATATTAATTAAAACTGTTTGGACATTAGCTCAGGCCTACCACTGACTAGCTCTTACATTTAAACTCAGCCCATTTCTGTTAATCTATATGTCATCACATGTTCTGTGATTTACCTGTGTGCCATTACATGCTGCTCTTTGGACGGCAAACTTGTGTCTACTGACTCAGCCTTCCTCTCCCCAGAATTCTCCTTGTCTGTTTATCCTGACTATACTTCCTGCCTGGCTACTGGCCAATCAGCTTTTTATTTATCAACCAATCAGAGCACCACATTCACAGCACACAGAACATCCCACAGCACAGTAAGAACTCCAACATTTTTGGTAACATGTGGCCACTCCAGTGGGACTCCCTAGATAGTCTAGTAACAGTATCATCCCATCCTGAGTTGCTTATTTCAAAGAAAGGTCATGGCAACTCAAATGCCAGGCTTATGAATGACAGACAGAATGACACAAGCAGGTAGGACACCTAAGTGCTCCTTGGCCAAAAGGAATACCTCCTTCCAGGAAGAAAATATGGCACATACAACACACTGGCATATTTCTCTTTCTTTACCCACAGGTCTTCTATCTCATGATGTCTTGGCCTGAGTCCACAAACCATTGGCTCCCACGACTCCATCATGCCTCTGAATATGTCTCTGAGTCCAATGACTGGGACTCTCTCTTAAAAGAACTCACCAACCTGACAAGCCTTCCTTATTGGCCCCCAACTGGTGGAGACAGGGATCACTTTTTGGCTTCTACCAGCCCCAAAACCTCCACTTACCACTTGAAAGGTCCTGTGCAGGCCAACTATACTCTGGGAAGTAACCTAGAGGCCATCCTTGTGGCTAGGGATCACCAAGGTAGGCCCAAGACTCATGGTGGAGATCTGTTTCGGGCAAAGCTCCTGGGCCGGGAATTGAAAGCAGGAGTCCCAGGGGAGGTGAAGGATCTGGAGAATGGCAGGTATCTCTTGTCCTTCCCTCTGCTCTGGGCTGGATGGGCTCAGGTGCAAGTGAGGCTGATCCACTCCAGCGAGGCAGTTGGGGTCCTGCAGAGAATCTGGAGAGAAAAACGGGCCACCGTTGACTTTAGAGGATATTTCCGAGGAAGGAACGGCACTCAAGAGACTGTTATCTGCAACGTGGACCCCCAGTCAACTGGAGCCAAAGGGCCCACCTGCCAGTACAGGGATGTGGTTTCTGGGGAGGACTGGTTCTGTGCTCAACCCTCTACTTTACCCTGCGATGCTTTAGTCGGCCACTCGAGTGGAAGTTACCTGAAGGTGACCACACCACATGATGAAGACCTGCTGGCTGGGTAAGAATAGTGAATGGGTCCCTAAGTAATATCTCTCTCTCTCTCTCTCTCTCTCTCTCTCTCTCACACACACACACACACACACACACACACACACACACTCTCTCTCTCTCTCTCTCTCTCTCTTTCTCTCTCTCTCTCTCTCTCATTTTACATTTGTGGGGGGGGCAGATCATGTGTCTGCCGTAGAGTGCATGTGGAGGTTAGAAGACAACTTGAGGAGTTAGTTCCCTTCTTTCACTTTGTGGGGTC
This sequence comes from Peromyscus eremicus, assembly GCF_949786415.1. NCBI lineage: Eukaryota > Metazoa > Chordata > Mammalia > Rodentia > Cricetidae > Peromyscus > Peromyscus eremicus. Next base: position 27,508,521 of record NC_081438.1, on the reverse strand, counting down.
ATTTACCATTCTCAGTTTATCACACTTGGCAAGAAGAACTTTTACCTGCTAAGGCATCATCATCATTATTTAGAGATTCCTGCAGCGCAGATTGAACTTAAATTCCTTGTGTGGTTTTGGGTGACCTTGTAATGGCGGCAGAAAACTCAAGAGTTCAAGGACATCCTTGGCTGCATAGTGAATACAAGTCCAGCCTGGGATACATGAGCATTACCCTGTGTGTCAAAAAGGCAATCAGGGTCCAAGTGGGGTGGGGGGTATTGTTATATTCCCTACTGACTGTTTGTGTAACAACAATAACAAAATTTAATGTTCTTTCTAGACTCCAGTGCCAGGGAAATTATACCTTCTCACTTCCTGTGGTACTCTGTTTATTACAAAGGAGAACTACATGGCCCTTTGGTTACCTTGGCTATTACTGAACTGATAAGATTGTTCTCTTTGCTGTGTATTTCTCCTAACTATTACAATTGCCCTGTCAGTGCTCACTAGATTGTAGTGACCTGGGATTAGGCAGAGGAGAGACAACCAGTCAATCATGGTATGCTCTTGAAAATCAAATTTTCACCTGGTCAACCTCCCTCAAAGTTCACACTCAGTGTTTCTTCAGGAATGTGACTGACCAGCCACTCCCTTCAGGCATATCTCCAATCCTGGTGACACCAGCAGCTGCTGGGACGATTAGGAATGTGGGTGAGTGAAGCTATAATATAGAGGTGGCTGTAAGGATGGTCATCAGCTGAGATGGATTGGAGGCTTTTTGATTTGGTGTGTGTGTGTATGTGTGTTGTATGGGTGTGTGTATAGTGTTTGTGTATAACATGTGTGTGTATGTGTTGTATAGATATGGGTTCACTCTCCTGTGAAGAAGTATCTGAGCCCAGGTAGAGATCAGAATGTTCTCCCCAATTGTTCTCTACCATATTTTGTTTCATTTAAGTTATATTATGGGTTTTGTGTTTTTTTTGGCAGAGAAAGTGGTTTCAGTTGGCAGTGATTTGTTAACTGATGATGATTAGAGAGGAGAATTGGGGTCCTTCCAGCCCAAGGGTGACTGGGTGGTGGTGGACAGAGCAGGAGGCAGCTATTTCCGATCTTTCAGGCCGCAGCCAGCAAGCAGGGGAGGGCCAGTGCACGTATTATTGGTATAGAGGTTCCCAGGACTGTGTTTTCATAGTGACCAGCTGAGTGGCCTTGACTAAGCAAGCACTCACAGGATTCAGAGGGACCCAGCCTCCCCCTTGCTACTTCCTCAGATAGGAAGAAATGGAAGGCATTGGTGCCTCTGTCAAAGAAGTAAGGGACCCATGGATCCGTCTTCATCTGCCAACCAAAGGTGAGGCTGAAGGGGAAGACAGAAGATCTATGAGGTCCTCCCCAGCAGCTGGCTTCAGGGTGGTACTTGAGAGTCCACATGAGATTCTCTCTCTCTCTTTCTCTAGATGAAGTTTTTGTAGCAACTTTGTTCAGTCAGTAAAGAACATTGGCCACAGTTGCTTTATGCTCTTGGCCAGAGTACACCAGTGCTGCTAGAGGAGGCAAGAGTGGGCCTAGAGCCCCAGGCACAAGGATCCAAGTGGCCAGCCATGTGGCCTTGGGACGCCTGTGTCCAGCCTTGGAAGGTCTGGGCCAGAGTTCCAACCCATCCCAAATATCTTCTAATCCCCAATAGACGGTCACTGAGGGAGGTGCTTGAGCTGTTTCCATGTGTGGGCACCACTCCTGCCAGACAAGGTGCTGGTTGCCAGCCATCAGCCCCAGGCTGGAGGAAGGGTTCCGGGTATACACAGGAAGGACCAAGGTAGCAGGTCAGTGTTCTAGGACAGTAAACATGGGGCCACATAAATAAAGGTCCTCTTTATGTTTTGAGACAGAGTCTCTCACTGAGCCTGTAGACTCCTGTTGAAGCTAGGCTGGCTGGTAAGTGAGGCCCTGGGATCTCCATCTCCATCTCTCAAGGTGCTTGGGTTCCAGGCATTGCACACTCAGTGTTGACACATGTTCTAGGGGTAAGCTTAGGCCCTCACCCTTGCACATGCTTGTACATCTCCCACTGAGCCATCTCCCCAGTCCTCAGATGGGTTTCATTCTATGACTTTTACCTCTTTCCTGCCAGGGAAGTGTGGTACAGTGGTTAGTACTGGGGCTGTAACAGCATATTTCATGGCTTCAAATGCTGTCCGTGTCTGTCATTGAACTTCTTATAAACCCACTCAATAGGCTGCAGATAAGACTTAATGGGAGAGCACTTGCCTAGCTTGGGCAAGGCACAGGATGTCATCCCTAGCACTGATAAGAAAGAAAAAATATTAAAATATTTTATTGAGGAGGTTATAATAAACATACAAACAGCTACACATGTATAATATAGACAATGTCTTGAATGTACAAGTGTAAACTCTTGAAGACATCTCCACAAGCCGTAGTAGACACGTACCCATCACCTCCTTGAAGACAAACTTTTAACTTTAAGGATGTCAGGACAGATGACTAAGATAGCAAGGGGCCGGAGAGATGACTCTGAGGTTAAGAACTCTTGTTACTCTTCCACAAGACCTGAGTGTAGTTCCCAACTTCATGTTGGGTGACCCACAGCTGCCTGTGACTTCAGCAGGGAATTCAATACCCTCTTCTGGCACCAGCAGGCACTGGCACTCAGACAAAAAACACACACGCATGTAAGTTAAAAAAAACAAAAACAAAAGAACACTAAGGGTAAATCCATCTTCTACTGGGCAGTGTGGTGCATACCTACTATTTTGGCACTCTGGAAATAGGAGGATCAGAAGTTCAAGTCTGGCCTCACCTTGTAGGCAGACCTACTGATCAGCTAGACCACTGATCAGCTAGACCACTGATCAGCTCTGACCCGCCAGCTACTCCCCAATTAACCCCACAGAGACTTATTATTAATTATAAATGCTTGACCAGTAGCTCCGTTTGTCATTAACTAGTCCTTAAAACTTAAATTAATCCATTTCTGTTCATCTATGTGCTGTCCCAAGGCTCGTTTACCTCATGTACTAGTTCCCATGCTGTTCGTCCTGCATCTCATGACGTTTCCTCTAACTCCACCTTTCTCCCCACCATTCTCTCTGCCCCAAAAGTCCTGCCCAGCCATCCACCAATCAGCTTTGTATTATTATAAATGAGAGCAACACATCTTCACATCTTCACAAAAGGATTATTCCACAGCATCACCTTGTATTAAATTCAAACTTAGAATCAAACCCAGTGCTTCATGGATGCTGGACGAGCACCCTCCCAGCTGAGCTGCTTCTTCCCTTCCTTGTCAGCACCAGCTTTCCGCCTCTCCCTTTGGGTACTTCCTCCCTACTTTGAAGGGGTCTTTTGGGATTCCGACTTTATCTTCTGAGGAGCAGGTTGAACAGTCAGTCATCTGGATCTTTTCGGCAGCTCACCCTGCACCTTGACTCTGTGTCCTTTTGGCTCCCCTTCAACCTTTCCTGGTGTGTCGTGGAGACAGGGAGCCTAAGCACTGAATGCAGAAAGGAATCAGTACACAGCCTTGGTCTGCAGGGAGTCATTTCATCTCCTCTTCACACTGCTTCCAATCGCCAGTTTTGGGTGGGTTTTTGTAGTTGTTCAATTGAACTTTTTGTTGTTTTAGATAGGGTCCCACAATGCAGCCCTAGCTCAGCTGGTACATGGTGTGTGTAGCAGGTTGGCCTTGAACTCACAGACGTCTACCTTCTTTTGCATTTTAAGTGCTTGTATTAAAGGTGTGTTCCAGCTGGGCAGCGGTGGTGCACGCCTTTAATCCCAGTGCTCGGGGGGCAGAGCCAGGCGGATCTCTGTGAGTTTGAGGCCAGCCTGGGCTACCAAGTGAGTTCCAGGAAAGGCGCAAAGCTACACAGAGAAACCCTGTCTTGAAAAAAAAAAAAAAAAAAAAGGTGTGTTCCACCACACCTGGTGCTTTTCTTTTGAAACAGAGTCTTAGTTAACACAGGTAGGCTTTGAACCTGCTATGTAGCCAAGGATGAACTTGAACTTTTTTTAATTGAAAAAAATATTTTTTACACTGTGTGTAGTCAAAAGTTTTCTCCAGTCCCACCTGGCCACATTGTCCTGCAACTGCTTATAAAATAATCATTCAGAAGCCGGGCGGTGGTGGCGCACGCCTTTAATCCCAGCACTTGGGAGGCAGAGCCAGGCGGATCTCTGTGAGTTCGAGGCCAGCCTGGGCTACCAAGTGAGTTCCAGGAAAAGGCGCAAAGCTACACAGAGAAACCCTGTCTCGAAAAAACAAAAAAAAAAAAACAAAAAAAAAAAAAAACAAATAATCATTCGGAGGCTTAATATTATTTACAAACTGTATGGCCTCTGGCAGGCCTCTTGCTAGGTAGCTCTTATATTTTAAATTAACCTATTTCTATTCATCTATGTTTCGACACATGTTCCATGGCTTTACCTGCATCCCATTACATGTTGTTCCTAGGATGGCAGTCTGGCGTCTCCTCTGCCTTTCTTCTTCCTATCTTTCTCTTGGATTTCCTGTCTGGCTATAACCTGACTCACCATAGGCCAGAGCAGCTTCTTTATTAACAAATCATAGCAACACATATTTATAGCATATAGAAAGACATCCCATAACAACTGTGTGTGTGTGTGCGCGCGCGCGCGTGCGTGCGTGCGTGCGTGCGTGTGTGTGTGTGTGTGTGTGTGTGTGTGTGTAGCCATGCATGGCACAGCAAAGGTGTGGAGGTCAGAGGACAACTTGCAGAAATGGGTTTTCTCCTTCGGCCGTGTGGGTCCCTGCATCAAACTCAGGCCATCAAGCTTGGTGACGGAGACATCTTGATGTCCTTTAAAAATTACTTTTCTGTTTATGATTATTTTACATGTGGATCTGTGATGTGGATGTGGGTGCATATGTGCCATGATGAAGTGTGTGTGTGTGAGTGTGGGAGCCCATTTTCAGGTTTCCTAGTGCCTCTACCCAGCAGGTCTGCATAGAGAGGATGATTAGACCATGGGCCTGAGAGCAGGTATCTGAATTGGTCTGCTCTTTGGCTGTGCTGGGGGGAGGTCTTTTGCTTTAGCCCTTGGAATTCTTTAAATACTCTGGGGCAGAGACAGTTGAGGCCCAATGGGTTAGAATCCAGGCCTTTTTGAGGCTATTCTGTATTTTCTGTTTCCCTCCCCTCTATCCTTCTAGCTAATATTTCCGGATGCTCCTACTCAAGAATACTCTGTGGAAATGAAGGGGTGAGGGATGGCTCCCCACATGTGAGGTCAGAAGAAAACTCTGTGGAGTCGGTTCTCATCTTCCACATTTATGTGGGCCCTGGGGAATAGAACTCATGTTCCAGGCTTGTACACCAAATGGCTTTACCCACTAAGCCATCTTGTGGGCAACAATCTCAAATTTCTGATCGTTTTGCCTCCACCTCCTGAGTTACAGGCCAGAAGCTGACAGAACTGGTTTATTCACTGATGAGACTTGAACCCAGAACATCAAACATACTAGGTAAGCATCCGTAAACTCAGCTTCACCTACAGCCATTTATGTTCTTTTTGTTCATTAGTTTGTTTTGAGACAGTGTCTCACTACATAGCCTTGGCTGGTCTGTAACTTGCTGTGTAGACCAGGCTGGCCTTGACTTCATAGACATCTGCCTCTGCCTCCCCAAGACATGGGTACCATGCCTGGCCCATCGTCCTTGTTCTTGATCACAGTAAATCACTTAGCATTCTAAGATCTCAGTGTCCCCATCCATAAGTAGAGCTGTAAACAGGGCTACATCATGAGTGTGGAGATGCACACCTGGAGTCCCGGCACTCTAGAGGTCAAGGCAGGAGAATTAGGAAGTCAAGGCCATTCTTGGCTACATAGGAAGTTAAAGGCAATTATGAGCTACATAAGACTGTTTCAAACACTCATGTGCACACACACACACACACACACACACACACACACACACACTCCATAATAGATCGTCACAGGGTCTGTAAGAGTGCATTGATAGGCTACATATAAAGTATGTAGAAGAATGCCTGACTGGATCACTGAAGTGGTTCAGTGTGCAAAGGGGCTTGCTGCCAAGGCTGATGACATGAGTTCAAACCCTGGAACATACACAGTGAAAGGAAAGGACTGACTCCCAAAAGCTGCCCTCTGTCTGCCACATGTGTACTGTGGCATTTACACACCTGCACACAAATAAACAAATGCAAAAAAATACAAATAAATTATAAAGAATACCTCAGATTTTATAAAACGTTCATTTTGTTTGTTTGTTTAATCTTCTCTGCTTTTCTGTGTCCTATAGCCCTGCCCTCAAGGCCCCCATGCCATCCTGGCCACCTGTCTCCAAAACCCTCTGGCTTCTACCACCGAGACAGATGGCATTCCACGTTCTGTTCTAGCCACTCTTTCCCCACTGTGGACAGCATCCTGAACTGCCTGGCTGGCCGCATTGTCTACATGATGGGGGATTCCACACTTCGGCAGTGGTGGGAGTATCTGCGAGACACAGTGCCCTGTGAGTGACCGTGAGGGGAGAGGGGGGCCTGTGAGGACTCATGATGGAAAAGCCAGACAGCACTTGTATTGAAGGAGACTCCCATGCTCAGTAGAAAGGTATGGCAGGATGCTGGGCCTTGCTGAAAGGCAGATAAGTGAAGGAGTGGGATGTCTTCTTTGTTCTATGAGACAGGGTCTTACTATGTAGTCCTGGTTGGCCCGGAACTCACTATGGGTATCAGGCTGGCTTCAAGCTCACAAAATCCACCTGCCTGAGCATCCTGAGTGCTAGAATTAAAGGCATATACCACTAAGCCCAGCTAGGAGTGTGTGTGTGTGTGTGTGTGTGTGTGTGTGTGTGTGTGTATGTAATAAGTGTGTTCAAAGCTGTGCATGTGTCATGGAATATGTGTAGAGACTTTGAGAAGTTAACGAATTCTACCAGGGTCCAGAACAGAAGCTACAAGCATCTAGGATACTGATCTGAGGGATGTTCAATGAATCTAAGCACACTGAGTTCTTTAGTCCATTCGCTTTATTCTTCTAAATCAATTCTATCTACACAGGTTCTTTTCTGTTCTCATACTTAGTTCATCTCAGTCCCTCCTGCTGTTCTCTCATTATTCTACCTAGTTCTTACCACCTTCCTCCTTTTTGGTCCCTCAAGCATATATATATATATATATATATATATATATATATATATATATATATCCATTCATTCACAACTTGTTCAAAAAACTACAAAGTAAACTCTCAAGGACAAGTGTTCTGATAAGAGTCACACTTGGCAAAGACTTGGTCAGCTTAATTGGTGACTGCCAACACCTGTAGGCTGTAAAAAGTTCTGGCTATTTCTTAAAGGGATATCTACAACAGTTACAAGAGAAGAAACTAAACCAATGAGTGATTTAAGGAAAAGGCAAAGAATACGTGTACTATTTTATGTGATTAGTAATGTCCAGACATGGTTAGTCAGTTAAGAGCCTTTTTCTGTTAGTCACTGAATCTCAGAACCTATATATAATTATTCTACTGAGCCTAAAATCTTGCATTAAAAAATGGTGTAGAAATAAATACAAAGTGTTAACTGTTTTTTTAATCAGAGTGGGGAGATGCCATTGAAGGAAGCTTAGGGTAACATAGGTGCTATTGATCTCTTAAAGGACTAAGATATGCCAAGGCCAGACACTGCACTATCACTTCTGGTTCACTATGATTCTTCTGAAGAGTTTTGATTTAACAATGCCAGGCACCTGCAATTCCACTCTGTGAAAGTTCTACGAGGACACTTAGTCTGGCCAATTTTGCCTTGTCAGTGGATAAGGGTAAAGAACAAGACCTCTAGGTGTCTACAGTCCACATGGAACAATAGACCTTATTATGAAGCATATTTTAGTATGTTTCTATTCATATAAATTGTACAGTTAAATAAGAAACTATCTTCTTGATTATCCACAAATATGTGAGCCCATAAGATTGAGATGCAATCATGACATTGCATGTACACATACATGGAGATGCATGGTAAATGGAGAGAATTGTAGCTGTTATCACACAAGAAGTTTACAACAAGAAACAACCAATTCATTCAAAAGACAGTAATTCCATAACAGCTTGTATGGTAGTTTCCTCTAACAGAACCCTTTGTTCTAATAGGTTGACCTTCTGAACACTAGTTGTCACCTGCTGTATACTCCCACGGTCTTTTGCTACCAGCAGCTCTCAATAAGAAGTCAGCTCTTCCTTCCAGGAATGGAGCTCAGGTGGTCAGGCTTGCACAGCAGGAATTTTACCTAAGGAGTTATCTCACTAGCCCTAGCCACACTAGGCAAGCATTCTATGAGCTGAGCCACATCTCCTGCCATCATTGTGATCATGGTAAAATACTGAACATTCTAGGATCTCAGTGTCCCACCTGTAAGTGGAGACATGAATACTTCTTCAGCGTGAGTGTGGAAGTGCACATGTGTAGTCCTAGCACTCTAGAGATGGAGGCGGGAATATTAGGAACTCAAGGCCATTCTCAGCTACAAAGAAGGTTAAAATCTAGCACAAGCTACAGAAGACTTTACAGAAGACACACACACACACACACACACACACACACACACACACACACACTTCATAACAGAGCATTATTTGAGACAAGGTCTCTCATTAGCCTAGAACATTCCAAATGGCTAGGCTGGCTGTCCATCAGGCTCCAAAAATCCTATATGTATCTCTCCATCTCTAGAATTACAGCTGCAAGACACCATGTTTGATTCTTTTAAAATGAGGGTCCTGGGGCTCAAACTCAGGTCTTCGTACTTGCGTAGCAAGTTTCTACCACTGAGCAACACTCCAGTGTATCACTAGAAGATTATAGGCAAGTCCTCTACCACTGAGTCACCCTTCCTCCAGCCCCTCTAGGCAAGGCCTCTACCCCTGAGCCATGCCCCTACCATACCCAAGTGATGGAGCACTTGCCTTGATGGTCCAGTGAAGGGCTAGGGGAGTGTATCTCAGTAGTAGAGAACTTGTCTAACACCTGAGAGGCCCGAGGTTCTCTCCCCAGCCCTACAAAAGAAAAGAAGGAAGAAGCGACATGATCATGTGTATAAGGATGATTAAAAATGTTCATATATAGTGGCTGTAGAGATGGCTCAGTGGTTAAGAGCACTGGCTGCTCTTCCAGAGGACCTGGGTTCAACTACCAGCACTTACATAGCAGCTCACAATGGTCTGTAAATCCAGCTCCAGGGCTTCTGACACCTTGTCTATATAGTGAGTTTTAGGCCAGTCAGGGCAACCTAGTGAGATCTTATGTCAGAAAAAGAGGAAGAAGAGGAAGAAGAAGAAGAGAAGAAGAGGAGGAAGGAGAAGAAGAACCTTTATTTGTACAAGAAAATTATTCACAATCCTGTTAATTTATTATTAAAAATTTACTACTGTGTGTGTGTGTGTGTGTGTGTGTGTGTGTGTGTGTGTGTGTACAATCACATGCTACAGTGTGTGTGAGGAGATCAGAGAACAATGTGTAAGAGCTGATTCTCTCTCTCTCTACGAATCTTAGAGGTTCAAACTCAAGTGGTCAGGGCTGGCAGCAAGCGCCTTTACTGGCTGAGCCATCTTGCTGATCCCCTATGTTAATACTTTCTTTCTCCTCCTCCCAACAGCCCTGAAGCCAGTTGATCTACATGTCACATATCAGGCAGGTCCTCTGATGGCTGTGGACACCACTCAGGGGACAGTGTTACACTGGAGGGCCCACGGCTGGCCCCTGCGCTCTCTCCGCACCCCAGTGGCCTCCCTGCACTCTGTGGCCAGAGAACTGCATGGCCTGGCTGGAGGACCCTACACGGTGGTGGTGCTGGGTATGGGAGCCCACTTTACCACCTTCCGTCCATCCATCATTGCTCAAAGACTGGCAGGGATTCGGGCAGCTGTGAAAGCCCTGCTGGACCGGGAACCCAGGACTCTGGTGGTTATCAAACTGGCCAATACTGGCTACAAATCTGTGTATGGCAGCGACTGGCTCACACTCCAGGTGAACAGGTTCCTCCGAGCTGCCTTTGTTGGTCTCCAAGTGGCCTTTGTGGATGCCTGGGAAATGACCTCCAGCTTGGATCTGCCAGACAACATCCACCCAACGAAGCTCATTGTCCGCAATGAAGTGGAATTATTTCTGTCCTTCGTCTGTCCCACCTGAATGCTCCCGAGGGACCTGAGGCTGTGTGGATAGAGAGCCTGAGTGTGGCCATCTAAAGGATGAACAGCAAATGATGGAAAAATGAAGCTACCCCTGGCTTACCCACTATAACACTTGGGTCACCATTTTATACATCTCTCTATGCACCACACAGATAAATCAAGTTTTATATAAATGAGATCGTATTTTTGCATTGTGTCTTCTTTTTTAATGCAGGAGGTTGTATGTGGTGGACCTGGAGTTAGGCTGGTGGCTAGAGGGGTCGCTGACCCTTTGTCTCTGTCACCCACAGCCCTGGGGTTCCAGCACACGTTCCTATCAGTTTTTTGTGTGGTGCTGGGGTTTCGAACTTACACCCTCATGTTTGTGCCCTTGCCTACTGAACTGTCTCCCTAGTCATACGTTTTTTTTTTAAAAAGACAGGTCTTCACACCTCACACCCTTGCTCCCTCGCTGCACCTTCCGAGTGCTGTGATTACAGTCATGAAACCACCCTGTCTACTTCCAGCTTGTTCTTTATTTTTAATTTTGGAAATTTTTATTGTTTAACTACATATTTGGAAATTGTGAGCAATAATGCAGATCCCTTGTACCTTGCAACTATAAGTTTCTCCCGAGGGTAACAGCTTGGAGAACTGTGTGTAGTGAGCGATCACAATCGGGGGAATGTGGGGAAAAACTAAGAGTCTTATCCTGATGTTGCTACTTTTATTGTATTCATTTGTGCTTTTGTACCTTTGTTGTTGTTTGTTTTTTATTTTTGTGACTCTGGGCATGGATCCCAGGGCCTGTGCATGTTAGATACTGCTCTCCCACTGAGCCCCTCCCCAGCCCCTCCCTGGGGGATTCTAGGCAGGTGTCTACAGCTGGACCACGCACCCGCTCCTCACTGGAGTATAATGGGTGTGTAATACACAGGAGCTTCATTAAGGCAGGGTTAGAACACTAGTGACTCTCCGGAAAGAGCTCAAGACCAAATTAGAAGGAAGAAAAATAAAACAACACATCTCAGTTAACTTAAATTAAGATTTAAGTTAAGGGGCTGGAGAGATGGCTCTCGAGTTAAGAGCACTGGCTGCTGTTCCAGAGGACCTGGGTTCAATCCCCAACACCCACATGGTGGCTCACAACTGTCTGTAACTTCAATTCCAGAGGATCTGACACCCTCAGGCAGACATATGCAGGCACAATGCCATGAAAAATAAATAAAAATTAAAACAAGAACAATGAAAAGATTTAAGTTAAATCTCATTTAACTTTAATTACCTTCTCAAAGTCGGGATTTCCAAACAGTCATGTTAGTAGTTAGAGTTTCAATGTATAAAGTCAGAAAGACAAGCAAACTCACACAAAAGATAAAATGAAAATATTCCCTGGACTCGGGTATAACTCCACTGTGCACATGTGTGTGTAAGAAAAAAGAACAGTCCATTTCCAAAGGAGCCACGAGCCAGCTTAGGCCAAGACAATGAGAAACAGAAACCCAAAGACCCTGCTAGCATCTACAAGTCTAGCCCTCAATAAACTAAAAGATTGGGGGGTGGGGGAGGTAAATTATTGGAGCTGGAGAGATGACTCCGTGGTTTCGACCACTGGCTGCAACTTCAGAGGACCCAAGTTTGATTTACAGCATCATCATTGTGGCTCACAACCATCTCCTGTTCCAGGGGACCTGACAATCTTTTCTTACTACCACAGACCCTACATACAGGTGGTGCACATACATACAGGCAAAATGTTCATACACACAGTCAACTATATTTTTTTAAATGTATCATTGTCAAAGCTTGCCTGCAGACATGACAAAGTCCGATCAAGCCTTATGATAAATGGGACAGGCAGGGTCTGAAGAGTTGGCTCGGTGCTTGTGAGTGATAACTGCTCTGGCAGAGGACTCCAGTTTGGTGGGCATTATACAACACCTAGTAACTCCAGTTCCAGTGGAAACAGCGACCTCTTCTGGGCTCCATGGGCACCTGCACACATATAACATACACTCATAAATACACATAACTATACAAGAATAAAAAGTAAAAATAAAGCCAGTCGTGGCAGCGCACACCTTTTTCCCAGCACTTGGGAGGCAGAGGCAGGTGGATCTCTGAGTTCAAGGCCAGCCTGTTTCTACAAAGTGAGTTCCAGGACAGCCAGGGCTACAAAGAGAAACCTTGTCTTGAAAAATAAAATAAGTAAATAAAGTGAAAGCAAATCTTTAAAACAATACAAAGTAAATAAACAGGATATATAACATAGAGATGAACCTGTGCATTCATTAAGAAATGGACAAATAAGCCAGGCATGGTGGTGCACACTTTCAAAGCCAACAAAAGTGAGGCAGAGGAAGATCGACCTCTGTGAGTTCAAGGCCAACCTGGTTTACATAGTAAATTTCAGGAAATCTGGGGTACATAGAGATACTCTGTCTCAAAAAATACAGAAAGAAGAATAAGAAGAGGGAGAAAGTGGAAGAGGAGTAGGAGACAAAGATGTATGGCAGAGGGATGAGTAAGATCCAGGGTTCTCTTGAGTAACAGAACTTATAGAATGAATATATACATAGAAAGGGGTTTATTAAAATGACTTACAAGCTGTGATATACAACATAATGACTTACAATTGCTGCTTATGAGTGGAAGGTCTAAGAATCCAGTAGTTGTTCAGTCCACCAGGCTGGATGTCTCAACTGGTCCTCAGTAAACACTAGAATTGCAAAGAAGTAGGCTCTACTGTCCATGAAGGAATGGACTTACCAATGAGGCAAGAGCAAAGCAAGCAAAGAGCCAATGATTCCTTCTTCCGTGTCCTTATATACACTTCCAGCAGAAGGCATGGACCGGATTAGAGGTGGGTCTTGCCACCTCAAAAGTTCTGAATTGAAGGTGTGTCTTCTCACTACAAAGATCTGAATTCAAAGTAAATCTTCCCATTTAACTAAGCAAAAATCCCTCACAAGTGTGCCCCTCCATTTTGCAGTTTCAATTAATTCCAGAGGTAGTGAAGTTGACAAGCAAGAATAGCCATCACACTCCCCAAGTCACTTTTGGTCATGGTATTTTATCACAGGAATAGAAACCATAACTAAAATAGGGTGAAAATGGGTTGATTCAAGTTGGGGAATACAAAGGCAATCTGGGCCACCACACCCAGTATGGCCTTGAACTCCTGATTCTGTTTCTTCTTCTCCCTCTCTTGCAGGTTGTAATTACAGGCCAGTGTCATTATACCTGTGGTGGGGTACCTACCAGAGAAGACTATGTGGGCTCTGGTTTAAGACAATAGAGAGTCTTTATTAGTTGGCTAGGGATTACACCGAGTGTTTGGGATTCCAGTGTAGCCTTGAGTCTTTCTCAGGGTGAGTTTTTAAGCATAAAAACCATGTTCTGGGTTGACATACTTCAGTTAACAAGAACAGTTAATAGGTGCCATAAGCCCACCCTGCACCAATTGGGAACAAGTAAGGCCCCATCTCCAGACTGGGCAGACCAGGTCTCTGGGCCCTAGGCCATGGGGGCACATTCCCTGCCCCTCCCCCCTGCCTTCCAGCCAGTACAACCCAATAGACTAGGCAGCAGATTCTTCCCCAACCCCATTCGCCAAACCAATCATCCCCGGTGGCACTAGTGACCACCACAGCCATAAGCCCATCCTGCACCAATTGGGAATAGCTGCTCCCTGACATAGAGCCCACCAGTGCCAATTGGACTAAGAGCTGCCCCCGAGACAAAGAGTCCATCAGTACCGATTGGACCAAGAGCTCCCATAGGATCAAGGGAGGCTCCCTCAGACACAGACAACACTTGCACTGAGTAGAGGAAGAGATCAGTAGATGCCAATGCAAAATTACAGTCAACAACCAATATAGCACCATCAGAACCTAGTGGTTCTACATCAGCAATACCTGAACATCCCAACGCAGAAGAAGCCGAACAAATCAACCTTAAAAATGATTTAAGAAGATGATAGAGGCCTTTGAAGAGGAAATGAAAAATTCCCTTAAAGAAATTGAGGAAAAGATGAGCAAAAAATTGGAAAAAAAATCAATAAATCCCTAAAAGAAAGCCAAGAAAACCAAGAAAAAGCAATCAAGCAGGTGAAAGAAACAGTTCAAGACTTGGAAACTGAAATAGAGGCAATAAAGAAGACACAAATTTAGGGAATGCTGGAAATGGAAAATCTGAGTAAATGAACAGGAACTAGAGATGCAAGCATAAAAAAACAGAATGCAAGAGATGAAAGAGAGAAACTTTGGTGTTGAAGATACAATAGAGGAAATAGATTTGTCAGTCAAAGAAAACACTAAAGCCAACAAAGTCATAACACAAAACGTCCAAGAAATCTGGGACACCATGAAAAGACCAAACCTAAGAATAATAGGGATAGAAGAAGGAGAAGAATACCAACTCAAAGGCACAAAAAAATGCATTCAACCAAACCATAGAAGAAAACTTTCCCAACCTAAAAAAGGAAATGCCTATGAAGATACAAGAAGCTTACAGAACACCAAATAAACTGGATGCAAAAAAAGTCCCCTTGCCACATAATAATCAAACCAATAAAAATATAGAATAAAAAATTATCAAGAGCTGCAAAGGAAAAAGGCCAACTAAAATATAAAGGCAGACCCATCAGAATAACACCTGACTTCTCAATGGAGAGTCTGAAAGCCAGAAGGTCCTGGACAGACGTTATGCAGACACTAAGAGACCATGGATGCCAATCCAGACTGTTATACCCAGCAAAACTCTCAATCACCATAGATGGAGTAAACAAAATATTCCATGATAAAACCAGATTTAAACAACACCTATTTACAAATCCAGCCCTTTAGAAAGCACTAGAAAGAAAAATCCAACCTAAGGAAGTTAGATACACCCATGGAAACACAGGCAATAGTATATCCCATAGCAACAAATACAAAAGAGGAAAACACATAACACATAACACTACCACCAAAAAAATAACAAGAATTAACAATCACTGGTCATTAATATCCAATAATATCAATGGTCTCAATTTGACTATAAAAAGACATAGACTAACAGAGTGGATATGAAAACAGGATCCAACATTCTGCTGCACACAGGAAACACACCTCAACTTCAAAGACAGACACTACCTCAGAGAAAAAGGCTGAGAAAAGACTTTCCAATCAAATGAACTTAAGAAGCAAGTTCGTAGCCGGGCGGTGGTGGCGCACGCCTTTAATCCCAGCACTCGGGAGGCAGAGCCAGGTGGATCTTTGTGAGTTCGAGGCCAGCCTGGGCTACCGAGTGAGTTCCAGGAAAGGCGCAAAGCTACATAGAGAGACCCTGTCTCGAAAAACTAAAAAAAAAAAAAAAAAAAAGAAGCAAGTTCGTGTAGCTATCCTACTAGCTAACAAAATAGACTTCAAACCAAAATCAATCAAAAGAGATCAGGGAGAACATTACATATTTATCACAGGAAAAATCCACCAAGATGAAGTCTCAATTCTGAACATTTATGCCCTAAGTATAAGGGCACCCACATTTGTAAAAGAAACATTACTAAAGCTTAAATCACACATCAAGCCCCACACACTAGTAGTGGGAGATTTCAAAACCCCATTCTTACCAATGGACAGATCTACCAGACAGAAACTTAACAGAGAAATAAGGGAATCAATAGACATTAAGACTCAAATGGACTGAATAGATATCTACAGAACATTCCACTCTAACACAAAAGAACATACCTACTTCCCAGCACCCCATGGAACCTTCTCTAATGACCACATGCTTGGTTACAAAGCAAATCTCAACAGATACAAAAAAAAAAAAAAATGGAATGACCTCCTGTATTTTGTTGGACCACAACAGCTTGAAGTTAGATTTCAACAACAACAAAAATTACAGAAAGCCTACAATCTCATGGAAACTGAATAATGCCCAACTGAATCACCAATGGGTCAAGGTAGAAATAAGGAAAGGAAGATTTCCTAGAATTCAATGAAAATGAAAGTACAACATACCCAAACTTATAGGACACTATGAAAGCAGTGCTAAGAGGGAAATTCATAGCACTAAATGCCCACATGAAGATGATGGAGAGATTTCATACTGGTGACTTAACAGCACACCTGAAAGCTCTAGAACAAAAAGAAGCAAACTCACCCAGAGGAATAGATGCCAGGAAATAATCTAAGGGCTGAAATCAATAAAAATAGAAACAAAGAGAGCAATACAAAGAATCAATGAAACGAAGAGTTGGTTCTTTGAGAAAATCAACAAGATAGACAAGCCTTTACCCAAATTAACCAAAATGCAGAGAGAAAACATCCAAATTAACAAACTCAGAAATGAAAAGGGAGACATAACAACAGACAACAAGGAAATCCAGAGAATCATTAGGTCATACTTCAATAACCTGTACTCCACAAAATTGGAAAATCTGAAAGAAATAGACAATTTTCTAGATAGGTACCATATACCAAAGTTAAGTCAAGACCAGATAAACTATTTACATAGACCAATAACCCCTAAGGAAATAGAATCAGTCATTAAAAGCCTCCCAACCAAAAAAAGCCCAGACCAAGATGGTTTCAGTGCAGAATTCAACCAGATTTTCAAAGAAGAGCTAATTCCAATACTCTTCAAATTGTTCCACACAATAGAAACAGAAGGAACATTACCAATTTTTTTTATGAGGCTACAGTTACCCTGATACCCAAACCGCACAAAGATGCAACAAAGAAAGAGAATTACAGACCAATCTCCCTCATGAACATTGATGCAAAAATACTCAATAAAATATTGGCAAACAGAACCCCAAAACACATTGAAAAATTATCCACTATGACAAAGTAGGCTTCATCCCAGGGATGCAAGAATGGTTCAACATATGAAAATATGTCAATGTAATACACCATATAAACAAACTCAAAGGAAAAAAAAACACATGATCATCTCATTAGAAGCTGAAAAATCCTTTGACAAAATCGAACACCCTTTCATGATAAAGGTCCTAGAGAGATCAGAAATACAAGGAATATACCTAAACGTAATGAAGGCAATTTACAGCAAGCTGACAGCCAACATCAAAATAAATCGAAAGAAACTCAAAGCGATTTCACTAAAATCAGGAACAAGACAAGGAAGTCCACTCTCCCCGTATTTATTCAACATAGTACTTGAAGTTCTAGCTAGAGCAATAAGATAACAAAAGGAGACCAAAGTGATAGAAATTGGAAAGGAAGAATTCAAACTTTCACTATTTGCTGATGATATGATAGTATACATATGTGACCCCAAAAACTCCACCAGGGAACTCCTAGAGCTAATAAACTCCTTCAGTAATGTGGCAAGATACAAGATTAACTCAAAAACATCAGTAACCCTCCTATATACAAATGATAAATGGGCTGAGAGAGAAATCATAGAAACATCACCCTTTACAATAGCCACAAATAAATAAAATACCTTGGGGTAACTCTAACTAAGCAAGTGAAGGACCTGTATGACAAGAACTTTAAGTCTCTGAAGAAAGAAACTGAAGAAGATATCAGAAAATGGAAAGACCTCCCATGCTCATGGATAAGTAGGATTAACATGGTAAAAATGGCAATCTTACCAAAAGCAATCTACAGATTCAATGCAAACCTCATCAAAATACCAACACAATTCTTCACAGACCCGGAAAGAACAATACTCAACTTCATATGGAAAAACGAAAAACATGGGATAGCTAAAACAATCCTGTACAATAAAGCCACCTCTGGAGGCATTACCATCCCTGACCTCTAGCTCTACTATAGAGCTATAATAATAAAAAACAACTTGGTACTGGCATAAAAACTGACATGTGGACTAATGGAATCAAATTGAAGACACTGACATTAATTCTCAGACTTATGAACTCCTGATTTTTGACAAAGAAGCCAAAAATATATAATGGAAAAAAGAAAGCATCTTCAACAAATGGGGCTGGAATAACTGGATGTCAACATGTAGAGGATTGCAAATAGATCCATATCTGTCATGATGCACAAAACTCAAGTCCAAGTGAATCAAAAAGACCTCAACATACATCCAGTTACACTGAACCTGATAGAAGAGAAAGTAGGAAGAAGTGTTGAACGCACTGGCACAGGAGACCACTTCCTAAATATAACACCAATAGCATAGACACTGAGAGCAACAATTAATAAATGGGACTTCCTAAAACTGAGAAGCTCTTGTAGGGCAAAGGATATAGTCAATAAGACAAAAAGACAGCCTACAAAATGGGAAAAGATCTTCATCAACCCCACATCTGACAGAGAGCTGATATCCAGAATATATAAAGAACTCAAGAAACTAGCCATCAAAATACCTAACAGTCCAATTAAAAAATGGGCTATAGAGCTAAACAGAGAATTCTCAACAGAATAATCTCAAATGGCTGAAAGACATTTAAGGAATTGCTCAACATCCTTAGTCATCAGGGAAATGAAAATCAAAGCAACTCTGAAATATCATCTTACACCTGTCAGAATGTCTAAGATCAAAAACACTGAAGACAGCTTATGTTGGAGAGGATGCAGAGCAAGGGGAACACTCCATCACTATTGGTGGGAATGCAAATTTGTACAGCCACTTTGGAAATCAGTATGGTGGTTTCTCAGAAAATTGAGAATCAATCTACCTCAAGATCCAGCTATACCACTCTTGGGCATATACCCAAGGAATGCTCAATCATACCACAAGGACACATGCTCAGCTATGTTCATAGCAGCATTATTCATAATAGCCAGAACCTGGAAACAACCTAGATGACCCTCAACCAAAGAATGGATAAAGAAAATATGACACATATACACAATGGAGTACTACAAGTACTACAAACCACAAGAAAAAACCCAAAAAACAAAAAAACAAAAAGAAACAAAAAACAAAAAACCCAATGATATCATTAAATTTGCAGGCAAATGGATGGAACTAGAAAATATCATCCTGAGTGAGGTAACCCAGACTCAGAAGGACAAACATGATATGTACTCACTCATAAGTGGATACTAGATGTAAAGCAAAGGATAACCAGACTACAACCCACAGCTCCAGAGAAGCTAGCTAACAAGGAAGACTCTAAGAAGGATGCTTAGATCGCCCACAGAAGGAGAAATAGATGAGACCTACATGAGCAAACTGGGGGCAGGTGGTGGTAATGGAGGGCAAGGGATGGGGGATGAGAACATAAGGGAACAGGGAGGTTCAAGCTGGAACAGGGACAGAGTGGGAGAGCAAGGAAAGAGATACCATGATAAATGAAGACATCATGGAACTAGGAAGAAACAGGAAGCTAGGGAAGTTCCCAGGAATCCACAAGGATGACCCTACCTTAGACTAGTAGCAATAGTCAAGAGGGTGCCTGAACTGGCCTACTCCAATAATCAGATTAGTGAATAGCCTAACTGTCATCATAAAGCCTTCATCCAGTAACTGATGGAAGTAGATGCAGAGATCCACAGCTAGGTGGCAGGCCAAGCTTCAGTATTCCAATTGACAAGAGAGAGGAGGGATTCTATGAGCAAAGGACATTGAGATCACGATGAGAAAATGTAAAGAGATGGCCAGCCAAACTAGTGGAAATGCATGAACTGTGGACCAATAACCGTGGAGCCCCCATGGTACTGGACTAGGCCCTCCGGATAGGTGAGACAGTTATTTAGCTTGAACTATTAGGCAACTCCCAGGCAGAGGGATAGGGATCCATCCCTGGTGCATGAGTGGGCTTTTTGGAGCCTAGTGCCTATGGTGGGACACCTTGCGCAGCCTTGGTGCAGGGAGGAGAGGCTTGGACCCGCCTCAGCTGAATATACCAGGCTCTGCTGACTCCACATGGGAGATCTTGCCTTGAAGGAGGTGGGAATGGGGAGTGAATGGGGGGCGGGGAGGCCAGAGGGGATGGAAGGAGGGAGGAGAGGGGGATCTGTGGTTGGTATGTAAAATGAATAGAAATTTTTTTTTCTTATTTAAAGAATGAACTTTCTGGACAAGAGGTGAGTGCTTGGGCTCAGACCCAGAGATGCCTGCCTCTAGATCCCATCCCTGGGCACCAGCCATTCTGGGGGAGACCTGCCCAACTTGGCCCCAGGTTCTGGCCATCAGGCAGGATCCCCTCCACCCCCACCAAGCAGGTTCCCCTTCTCCAAGACTCCTGGCAGACCCTGCAATCTCCACGCCCTGTCCCTACACCCATCTGCCTAAGACCCCAGCCACTTCCTGAGACTTGGAGACCAGCCCTGAGCTCCCATCCTGCCCCAGACCTCCCATCTGGACAAGAGCTCCAATCTGGACAAGAGAGAGAGGCTTCCTGAATCTGTCAGCTGTGTCTGGACCAAGAGCGCTGATAAGACCAAGAACGAATCCACAAGGAGATGGGCAGACATCAAGGCAGAAGTACATACAACAAAATGAAGAGCAATACAGCATCACCAGAATCTAGGCCTCCTCCAACAGCTAGACCTGAACATCACAAAATGGAAGAAGCAGAAGAAAGCAACCTTATGAATAACATCATGAAGAGGCTAGAGCCTTACATAGAAGAAATCACAAATGAAATTGAGGAAAAGACAAACAAAAAATGGGAAGAACGCTATATATAAAAAAAAAAAACTAGAGGAAAGGACAAATAAAGCAGAAGAAAACAAATCCCTGAAAGAAAATCACGAAAAAGCAATGAAACAGATGAAGGAAACAGTACAAGACCTGAAAAGGGAAATAGAAAAAACGAAGACACAAACAGAGGGAATGCTGGAAATAGAAAATCTGAGTAAACGAACGGGAACTTCAGATGCAAGTATAACCAACAGAATGCAAGAGATGGAAGAGAGGATCTCTGGCGTTGAAGATACAGTAGAAGAAATAGATTCATCAGTTGAAGAAAACACTAAAGCCAACAAAGTCATGAACCAAAATGCCCAAGAAATTTGGGACACCATGAAAAGACCAAACCTATGAATAATAGGGATAGAGGAAGGAGAAGAATACCAACTCAAAGTCACAGAAAATATATTCAACAAGATCATAGAAGAAAACTTTCCCAACTTAGAGAAGGAAATGCCTATGAAGATACAAGAAGCCTATAGAACACCAAACAGACTAGACCCCCACAAAAAAGTCCCCTTGTCACATAATAATTAAACAACTAAACATACAGAATAAAGAAAGACTATTAAGAGCAGCAAAGGAAAAAGGCCAAGTGACTTATAAAGGCAAACCCATCAGAATAACACCCGATTTCTCAATGGAGACTTTGAAAGCCAGAAGGACCTGGACAGATGTAATGCAGACACTAAGAGACCATGAATGCCAGCCTAGACTAATATACCCAGCAAAACTTTCAATCATCATAGACGGAGTGAACAAGACATTCCAAGACAAAGCCAGATTTAAACAATACTTATCCACAAACCCAGCCCTACAGAAAGCACTAGAAGGAAAATTCCAACCTAAGGAAATCAGATACACCCTCAAAAACACAGGCAATAGATAATGCCACAGCAGTAAACCCCAAAGAAGAGAAGTACACACACTACCACCAAAAAATAACAGGAATGAACAATCACTGGTCGTTAATATCCCTTAATATCAATGGACTTAATTCACCTGTAAAAAGACACGGACTTACAGAATGGATACAAAAGCAGGACCCATCTTTCTGCTGCATACAAGAAACATACCTCAAATTCAAAGATAGACACTACCTAAGAATAAAAGGCTGGGAAAAGAGTTTCCAATCAAATGGTCTTAAGAAGCAAGCGGGTGTAGCCATCCTGATATCCAGCAAAATAGACTTCAAACTAAAATCAATCAAAAGAGATCAAGAAGGGCATTACATACTCATCACAGGAAAGACCCACCAAGATGAAGTTTCAATTCTGAACATGTATGCCCCAAACACAAGGGCACCCACATATGTAAAAGAAACATTACTAAAGCTTAAACCACATATAAAACCCCACACATTAATAGTGGGAGACTTCAACACTCCACTTTCACCACTGGACAGATCTCCCAAAACGAAAATTAACAGAGAAATAAAGGACTTAACTGATGTTATGACTCAAATGGACTTAATCAATATCTACAGAACATTCCATCCTAACAAAAAAGAATATACCTTCTTCTCAGCACCCCATGGAACCTTCTCTAAAATCAACCACATACTTGGCCACAAAGCAAATCTCAACAGATACAAAACAATTGGAATAATCTCCTGCATTCTATCAGACCACCATGGTTTAAAGTTAGATTTCAACAACAACAAAAACTACAGAAAACCTACAATCTCATGGAAACTGAATAATGCTCAACCGAATCACCAATGGGTTAAGGAAGAAATAAAGAAAGAAATTAAAGCCTTCCTAGAGATCAACAAAAATGAAGACACCACATACTCAAACTTATGGGACACTATGAAAGCAGTGCTAAGAAGGAAATTCATAGCACTAAATGCCCACATAAAGAAGCTGGAGAAATCTCACACTAGTGACTTAACAGCACATCTGAAAGCTCTAGAACAAGAAGAAGCAAAGTCTCCCAGGAAGAATAGATGAAAGGAAATTATCAAATTGAGAGCTGAAATCAATAAAATAGAAACAAAGAGAACAATACAAAAAATTAATGAAACAAAGAGTTGGTTCTTTGAGAAAATCAACAAGATAGACAAGCCCTTATCCAAACTAACCAAAAGACAGAGAGAGAGAGCATCCAAATTAACAAACTCAGAAATGAAAAGGGGGACATAACAACAGACATTGAGGAAATCCAGAGAATCATCAGGTCATACTTCAATAACCTATACTCCACAAAACTGGAAAATCTAAAAGAAATGGATAATTTTCTGGATAGGTACCACATACCTAAGCAAAATCAAGACCAGATAAAGTATTTAAATAGTCCAATAACCCCCAAGGAAATAGAATCAGTCATTAAAAGTCTCCCAACCAAAAAAAGCCCAGGACCAGATGGTTTCAGCACAAAATTCTACCAGATCTTCAAAGAAGAGTTAATACCAATACTCTTTAAATTGTTCCACACAATAGAAACAGAAGGAACATTACCAAACTCCTTCTATGAGGCTACAATTACCCTGATTCCTAAACCAAACAAGGATACAACAAAGAAAGAGAACTACAGACCGATCTCCCACACGAACATTGATGCAAAAATACTCAATAAAATACTGGCAAACAGACTCCAAGAACACATCCAAACAATTATCCACCATGATCAAGTAGGCTTCATCCCAGGGATGCAAGGGTGGTTCAACATATGAAAGTCCATCAATGTAATACACCATATAAACAAACTCAAAGAAAAAAACCACATGATCATCTCACTAGATACAGAAAAGGCATTTGACAAAATCCAACACCCCTTCATGATAAAGGTCCTAGAGAGATCAGGAATACAGGGAACATACCTAAATATAATAAAGGCAATTTACAGCAAACCAACAGCCAACATCAAATTAAATGGAGAGAAACTCAAAGGGACTCCACTAAAATCAGAAATGAGGCAAAGCTGTCCACTCTCTCCATACTTACTTAATATAGTACTTGAAGTTCTAGCCAAAGCAATAAGACAACATAAGGAGATTAAGGGGATACAAATTGGAAAGGAAGAAGTCAAGCTTTCCCTATTTGCAGATAACATGATAGTATACTTGAGTGACCCCAAAGATTCAACCAAGAAACTGATACAGCTTATAAACACCTTCAGCAACATAGCAGGATACAAGATCAACTCAAAAAAATCAGTAGCCCTCCTATATACAATTGACAAACAGGCTGAGAAGGAAATCAGAGATACATCGCCCTTTACAATAGCCACAAATGATATAAAATACCTTGGGGTAACACTAACCAAGCAAGTGAAGGACCTATATGACAAGAACTTTAAGTCCCTGAAAAAAGAAATTGAAGAAGATGTCAGAAAATGGAAAGATCTCCCATGCTCATGGATAGACAGGATTAACATAGTAAAAATGGCAATCTTACCAAAAGCAATCTACAGATTCAATGCAATCCCCATCAAAATACCAACACAATTCTTCACAGACCTGGAAAGAATAATACTCAACTTAATATGGAAAAACAAAAAACCCAGCATAGCCAAAAGAATCCTGTACAATAAAACAACCTCTGGAGGCATCACAATCCCTGACCTCAAACTCTACTATAGAGCTACAGTAATAAAAACAGCTTGGTACTGGTATAAAAACCGACATGTGGACCAATGGAATTGAATTGAAGACCCTGACATTAATCCACATACCTATGAACATATAATTTTTGACAAAGAAGCCAAAACTATACAATGGAAAAAAGAAAGCATTTGTCTTCAACAAATGATGCTGGCATAACTGGATATCAATGTGTAGAAGGCTGCAAATAGATCCATATCTGTCACCGTGCACAAAACTTAAGTCCAAGTGGATCAAAGACCTCAACATAAATCCAGCTACTCTGAACTTGATAGAAGAGAAAGTAGGAAGTAGTATTGAACGCATTGGCATAGGAGATCACTCCCTAAATATAACAGCAGTAGCACAGACACTGAGAGAAACAATCAATGGGACCTCTTGAAACTGAGAAGCTTTTGTAGAGCAAAGGATACAGTCAACAAGACAAAGTGACAGCCTACAGAATGGGAAAAAGTCTTCACCAACCCCACATCTGACAGAGGACTGATATCCAGAATATATAAAGAACTCAAGAAATTAGACATAAAAATCCCCAACAGTCCAATTAAGAAATGGGCTATAGAACTAAACAGAGAATTCTCAACAGAGGAAACTCAAATGGCTGAAAGACATTTAAGGAATTGCTCAACATCCCTAATCATCAGGGAAATGCAAATCAAAACAACTCTGAGATACCACCTTACACCTATCAGAATGGCTAAGATCAAAAACACTGAAGACAGCTTATGCTGGAGAGGATGTGGAGCTAGGGGAACTCTCTTCCACTGCTGGTGGGAATGCAAGCTTGTACAACCACTTTGGAAATCAATATGGCGCTTTCTTAGAAAACTGGGAATCAATCTCCCCCAAGATCCAGCTATACCACTCTTGGGTATATACCCAAGGAATGCTCAATCATACCACAAGGGCACTTGCTCAGCTATGTTCATAGCAGCATTGTTTGTAATAGCCAGAACCTGGAAACAACCTAGATGCCCTTCAACTGAAGAATGGATAAATAAAATGTGGTACATATACACGATGGAATACTACTCAGCAGAGAAAAAAAATGACATCATGAGGTTTGCAGGCAAATGGATGGATCTAGAAAAAAATCATCCTGAGTGAGGTAACCCAGACTCAGAATAACAAACATGGTATGTACTCATTCATAAATGGATACTAGATGTAAAACAAAGATGACTAGACTGGTACTCACAACTCCAGGGAGGCTACCTAGAAAACAGGACCCCATGAAAGACATAGGGATTGCCCAATAACAGAGAAATGGATGAGATCTACATGAACAACCTGGACGTGAGTGGGGGTAATGAAGGGCAAGGGTCGAGGGAAAGAGAGCTTAGGGGAGCGGGAGATCCCAGCTGGATCAAGAACAGAGGGGAAAATTTCTTAGTAATAAAAAATTTTAAAAAAGAACAGTTAGTCAGAACAGAACTACAGAAGCCAAAAAGCAACGTTAGTACATTTAGGGACTATCTCAGAACTGTGGGCTTTGATTAATTAGGTCTTTGTTTTCATTTTGGCAGGTGGTGCTGTCTATATACTGAGTTATATCAGCTGAACTTACATTCCATCATGGTGTTAGCTGTAACAAAGTCTGGGAGCCTACCACAGTCTAGAGACCTGTTACATTCCCCACTGGTCTTAGTGGATGATTCAAATCATGGACTCATCCTGCTCTAAAGAGGTGTAGTTGGTCCTAAGAACCATTAATGAGACTGAATTAATCCTTTGTTTTACATAATTGGCCATAGACTTTAAGAAGCAGGACCAAGCTGTTTTTTATTATTATAGCTCTATAGTAGAGCTAGAGGTCAGGGATGGTAATGCCTCCAGAGGTGGCTTTATTGTACAGGATTGTTTTAGCTATCCCATGTTTTTCGTTTTTCCATATGAAGTTGAGTATTGTTCTTTCCGGGTCTGTGAAGAATTGTGTTGGTATTTTGATGAGGTTTGCATTGAATCTGTAGATTGCTTTTGGTAAGATTGCCATTTTTACCATGTTAATCCTACTTATCCATGAGCATGGGAGGTCTTTCCATTTTCTGATATCTTCTTCAGTTTCTTTCTTCAGAGACTTAAAGTTCTTGTCATACAGGTCCTTCACTTGCTTAGTTAGAGTTACCCCAAGGTATTTTATTTATTTGTGGCTATTGTAAAGGGTGATGTTTCTATGATTTCTCTCTCAGCCCATTTATCATTTGTATATAGGAGGGTTACTGATGTTTTTGAGTTAATCTTGTATCTTGCCACATTACTGAAGGAGTTTATTAGCTCTAGGAGTTCCCTGGTGGAGTTTTTGGGGTCACATATGTATACTATCATATCATCAGCAAATAGTGAAAGTTTGAATTCTTCCTTTCCAATTTCTATCACTTTGGTCTCCTTTTGTTATCTTATTGCTCTAGCTAGAACTTCAAGTACTATGTTGAATAAATACGGGGAGAGTGGACTTCCTTGTCTTGTTCCTGATTTTAGTGAAATCGCTTTGAGTTTCTTTCGATTTATTTTGATGTTGGCTGTCAGCTTGCTGTAAATTGCCTTCATTACGTTTAGGTATATTCCTTGTATTTCTGATCTCTCTAGGACCTTTATCATGAAAGGGTGTTCGATTTTGTCAAAGGATTTTTCAGCTTCTAATGAGATGATCATGTGTTTTTTTTTCCTTTGAGTTTGTTTATATGGTGTATTACATTGACATATTTTCATATGTTGAACCATTCTTGCATCCCTGGGATGAAGCCTACTTTGTCATAGTGGATAATTTTTCAATGTGTTTTGGGGTTCTGTTTGCCAATATTTTATTGAGTATTTTTGCATCAATGTTCATGAGGGAGATTGGTCTGTAATTCTCTTTCTTTGTTGCATCTTTGTGCGGTTTGGGTATCAGGGTAACTGTAGCCTCATAAAAAAAATTGGTAATGTTCCTTCTGTTTCTATTGTGTGGAACAATTTGAAGAGTATTGGAATTAGCTCTTCTTTGAAAATCTGGTTGAATTCTGCACTGAAACCATCTTGGTCTGGGCTTTTTTTGGTTGGGAGGCTTTTAATGACTGATTCTATTTCCTTAGGGGTTATTGGTCTATGTAAATAGTTTATCTGGTCTTGACTTAACTTTGGTATATGGTACCTATCTAGAAAATTGTCTATTTCTTTCAGATTTTCCAATTTTGTGGAGTACAGGTTATTGAAGTATGACCTAATGATTCTCTGGATTTCCTTGTTGTCTGTTGTTATGTCTCCCTTTTCATTTCTGAGTTTGTTAATTTGGATGTTTTCTCTCTGCATTTTGGTTAATTTGGGTAAAGGCTTGTCTATCTTGTTGATTTTCTCAAAGAACCAACTCTTCGTTTCATTGATTCTTTGTATTGCTCTCTTTGTTTCTATTTTTATTGATTTCAGCCCTTAGATTATTTCCTGGCATCTATTCCTCTGGGTGAGTTTGCTTCTTTTTGTTCTAGAGCTTTCAGGTGTGCTGTTAAGTCACCAGTATGAAATCTCTCCATCATCTTCATGTGGGCATTTAGTGCTATGAATTTCCCTCTTAGCACTGCTTTCATAGTGTCCTATAAGTTTGGGTATGTTGTACTTTCATTTTCATTGAATTCTAGGAAATCTTCCTTTCCTTATTTCTACCTTGACCCATTGGTGATTCAGTTGGGCATTATTCAGTTTCCATGAGATTGTAGGCTTTCTGTAATTTTTGTTGTTGTTGAAATCTAACTTCAAGCTGTTGTGGTCCAACAAAATACAGGAGGTCATTCCATTTTTTTTTTTTTTTGTATCTGTTGAGATTTGCTTTGTAACCAAGCATGTGGTCATTAGAGAAGGTTCCATGGGGTGCTGGGAAGTAGGTATGTTCTTTTGTGTTAGAGTGGAATGTTCTGTAGATATCTATTCAGTCCATTTGAGTCTTAATGTCTATTGATTCCCTTATTTCTCTGTTAAGTTTCTGTCTGGTAGATCTGTCCATTGGTAAGAATGGGGTTTTGAAATCTCCCACTACTAGTGTGTGGGGCTTGATGTGTGATTTAAGCTTTAGTAATGTTTCTTTTACAAATGTGGGTGCCCTTATACTTAGGGCATAAATGTTCAGAATTGAGACTTCATCTTGGTGGATTTTTCCTGTGATAAATATGTAATGTTCTCCCTGATCTCTTTTGATTGATTTTGGTTTGAAGTCTATTTTGTTAGCTAGTAGGATAGCTACACGAACTTGCTTCTTTTTTTTTTTTTTTTTTTTAGTTTTTCGAGACAGGGTCTCTCTATGTAGCTTTGCGCCTTTCCTGGAACTCACTCGGTAGCCCAGGCTGGCCTCGAACTCACAAAGATCCACCTGGCTCTGCCTCCCGAGTGCTGGGATTAAAGGCGTGCGCCACCACCGCCCGGCTACGAACTTGCTTCTTAAGTTCATTTGATTGGAAAGTCTTTTCTCAGCCTTTTTCTCTGAGGTAGTGTCTGTCTTTGAAGTTGAGGTGTGTTTCCTGTGTGCAGCAGAATGTTGGATCCTGTTTTCATATCCACTCTGTTAGTCTATGTCTTTTTATAGTCAAATTGAGACCATTGATATTATTGGATATTAATGACCAGTGATTGTTAATTCTTGTTATTTTTTTGGTGGTAGTGTTATGTGTTATGTGTTTTCCTCTTTTGTATTTGTTGCTATGGGATATACTATTGCCTGTGTTTCCATGGGTGTATCTAACTTCCTTAGGTTGGATTTTTCTTTCTAGTGCTTTCTAAAGGGCTGGATTTGTAAATAGGTGTTGTTTAAATCTGGTTTTATCATGGAATATTTTGTTTACTCCATCTATGGTGATTGAGAGTTTTGCTGGGTATAACAGTCTGGATTGGCATCCATGGTCTCTTAGTGTCTGCATAACGTCTGTCCAGGACCTTCTGGCTTTCAGACTCTCCATTGAGAAGTCAGGTGTTATTCTGATGGGTCTGCCTTTATATTTTAGTTGGCCTTTTTCCTTTGCAGCTCTTGATAATTTTTTATTCTATATTTTTATTGGTTTGATTATTATGTGGCAAGGGGACTTTTTTTGCATCCAGTTTATTTGGTGTTCTGTAAGCTTCTTGTATCTTCATAGGCATTTCCTTTTTTAGGTTGGGAAAGTTTTCTTCTATGGTTTGGTTGAATGCATTTTTTTGTGCCTTTGAGTTGGTATTCTTCTCCTTCTTCTATCCCTATTATTCTTAGGTTTGGTCTTTTCATGGTGTCCCAGATTTCTTGGACGTTTTGTGTTATGACTTTGTTGGCTTTAGTGTTTTCTTTGACTGACAAATCTATTTCCTCTATTGTATCTTCAACACCAAAGTTTCTCTCTTTCATCTCTTGCATTCTGTTTTTTTATGCTTGCATCTCTAGTTCCTGTTCATTTACTCAGATTTTCCATTTCCAGCATTCCCTAAATTTGTGTCTTCTTTATTGCCTCTATTTCAGTTTCCAAGTCTTGAACTGTTTCTTTCACCTGCTTGATTGCTTTTTCTTGGTTTTCTTGGCTTTCTTTTAGGGATTTATTGATTTTTTTTCCAATTTTTTGCTCATCTTTTCCTCAATTTCTTTAAGGGAATTTTTCATTTCCTCTTCAAAGGCCTCTATCATCTTCTTAAATCATTTTTAAGGTTGATTTGTTCGGCTTCTTCTGCGTTGGGATGTTCAGGTATTGCTGATGTAGAACCACTAGGTTCTGATGGTGCTATATTGGTTGTTGACTGTAATTTTGCATTGGCATCTACTGATCTCTTCCTCTACTCAGTGCAAGTGTTGTCTGTGTCTGAGGGAGCCTCCCTTGATCCTATGGGAGCTCTTGGTCCAATCGGTAC
The DNA here is from genome assembly GCF_949786415.1 of Peromyscus eremicus. Classification (NCBI taxonomy): domain Eukaryota; kingdom Metazoa; phylum Chordata; class Mammalia; order Rodentia; family Cricetidae; genus Peromyscus; species Peromyscus eremicus. The sequence goes on along the minus strand of NC_081438.1, from coordinate 27,478,303 downwards.
TGATGGACTCTTTGTCTCGGGGGCAGCTCTTAGTCCAATTGGCACTGGTGGGCTCTATGTCAGGGAGCAGCTATTCCCAATTGGTGCAGGATGGGCTTATGGCTGTGGTGGTCACTAGTGCCACCGGGGATGATTGGTTTGGCGAATGGGGTTGGGGAAGAATCTGCTGCCTAGTCTATTGGGTTGTACTGGCTGGAAGGCAGGGGGGAGGGGCAGGGAATGTGCCCCCATGGCCTAGGGCCCAGAGACCTGGTCTGCCCAGTCTGGAGATGGGGCCTTACTTGTTCCCAATTGGTGCAGGGTGGGCTTATGGCACCTATTAACTGTTCTTGTTAACTGAAGTATGTCAACCCAGAACATGGTTTTTATGCTTAAAAACTCACCCTGAGAAAGACTCAAGGCTACACTGGAATCCCAAACACTCGGTGTAATCCCTAGCCAACTAATAAAGACTCTCTATTGTCTTAAACCAGAGCCCACATAGTCTTCTCTGGTAGGTACCCCACCACAGGTATAATGACACTGGCCTGTAATTACAACCTGCAAGAGAGGGAGAAGAAGAAACAGAATCAGGAGTTCAAGGCCATACTGGGTGTGGTGGCCCAGATTGCCTTTGTATTCCCCAACTTGAATCAACCCATTTTCACCCTATTTTAGTTATGGTTTCTATTCCTGTGATAAAATACCATGACCAAAAGTGACTTGGGGAGTGTGATGGCTATTCTTGCTTGTCAACTTCACTACCTCTGGAATTAATTGAAACTGCAAAATGGAGGGGCACACTTGTGAGGGATTTTTGCTTAGTTAAATGGGAAGATTTACTTTGAATTCAGATCTTTGTAGTGAGAAGACACACCTTCAATTCAGAACTTTTGAGGTGGCAAGACCCACCTCTAATCCGGTCCATGCCTTCTGCTGGAAGTGTATATAAGGACACGGAAGAAGGAATCATTGGCTCTTTGCTTGCTTTGCTCTTGCCTCATTGGTAAGTCCATTCCTTCATGGACAGTAGAGCCTACTTCTTTGCAATTCTAGTGTTTACTGAGGACCAGTTGAGACATCCAGCCTGGTGGACTGAACAACTACTGGATTCTTAGACCTTCCACTCATAAGCAGCAATTGTAAGTCATTATGTTGTATATCACAGCTTGTAAGTCATTTTAATAAACCCCTTTCTATGTATATATTCATTCTATAAGTTCTGTTACTCAAGAGAACCCTGGATCTTACTCATCCCTCTGCCATACATCTTTGTCTCCTACTCCTCTTCCACTTTCTCCCTCTTCTTATTCTTCTTTCTGTATTTTTTGAGACAGAGTATCTCTATGTACCCCAGATTTCCTGAAATTTACTATGTAAACCAGGTTGGCCTTGAACTCACAGAGGTCGATCTTCCTCTGCCTCACTTTTGTTGGCTTTGAAAGTGTGCACCACCATGCCTGGCTTATTTGTCCATTTCTTAATGAATGCACAGGTTCATCTCTATGTTATATATCCTGTTTATTTACTTTGTATTGTTTTAAAGATTTGCTTTCACTTTATTTACTTATTTTATTTTTCAAGACAAGGTTTCTCTTTGTAGCCCTGGCTGTCCTGGAACTCACTTTGTAGAAACAGGCTGGCCTTGAACTCAGAGATCCACCTGCCTCTGCCTCCCAAGTGCTGGGAAAAAGGTGTGCGCTGCCACGACTGGCTTTATTTTTACTTTTTATTCTTGTATAGTTATGTGTATTTATGAGTGTATGTTATATGTGTGCAGGTGCCCATGGAGCCCAGAAGAGGTCGCTGTTTCCACTGGAACTGGAGTTACTAGGTGTTGTATAATGCCCACCAAACTGGAGTCCTCTGCCAGAGCAGTTATCACTCACAAGCACCGAGCCAACTCTTCAGACCCTGCCTGTCCCATTTATCATAAGGCTTGATCGGACTTTGTCATGTCTGCAGGCAAGCTTTGACAATGATACATTTAAAAAAATATAGTTGACTGTGTGTATGAACATTTTGCCTGTATGTATGTGCACCACCTGTATGTAGGGTCTGTGGTAGTAAGAAAAGATTGTCAGGTCCCCTGGAACAGGAGATGGTTGTGAGCCACAATGATGATGCTGTAAATCAAACTTGGGTCCTCTGAAGTTGCAGCCAGTGGTCGAAACCACGGAGTCATCTCTCCAGCTCCAATAATTTACCTCCCCCACCCCCCAATCTTTTAGTTTATTGAGGGCTAGACTTGTAGATGCTAGCAGGGTCTTTGGGTTTCTGTTTCTCATTGTCTTGGCCTAAGCTGGCTCGTGGCTCCTTTGGAAATGGACTGTTCTTTTTTCTTACACACACATGTGCACAGTGGAGTTATACCCGAGTCCAGGGAATATTTTCATTTTATCTTTTGTGTGAGTTTGCTTGTCTTTCTGACTTTATACATTGAAACTCTAACTACTAACATGACTGTTTGGAAATCCCGACTTTGAGAAGGTAATTAAAGTTAAATGAGATTTAACTTAAATCTTTTCATTGTTCTTGTTTTAATTTTTATTTATTTTTCATGGCATTGTGCCTGCATATGTCTGCCTGAGGGTGTCAGATCCTCTGGAATTGAAGTTACAGACAGTTGTGAGCCACCATGTGGGTGTTGGGGATTGAACCCAGGTCCTCTGGAACAGCAGCCAGTGCTCTTAACTCGAGAGCCATCTCTCCAGCCCCTTAACTTAAATCTTAATTTAAGTTAACTGAGATGTGTTGTTTTATTTTTCTTCCTTCTAATTTGGTCTTGAGCTCTTTCCGGAGAGTCACTAGTGTTCTAACCCTGCCTTAATGAAGCTCCTGTGTATTACACACCCATTATACTCCAGTGAGGAGCGGGTGCGTGGTCCAGCTGTAGACACCTGCCTAGAATCCCCCAGGGAGGGGCTGGGGAGGGGCTCAGTGGGAGAGCAGTATCTAACATGCACAGGCCCTGGGATCCATGCCCAGAGTCACAAAAATAAAAAACAAACAACAACAAAGGTACAAAAGCACAAATGAATACAATAAAAGTAGCAACATCAGGATAAGACTCTTAGTTTTTCCCCACATTCCCCCGATTGTGATCGCTCACTACACACAGTTCTCCAAGCTGTTACCCTCGGGAGAAACTTATAGTTGCAAGGTACAAGGGATCTGCATTATTGCTCACAATTTCCAAATATGTAGTTAAACAATAAAAATTTCCAAAATTAAAAATAAAGAACAAGCTGGAAGTAGACAGGGTGGTTTCATGACTGTAATCACAGCACTCGGAAGGTGCAGCGAGGGAGCAAGGGTGTGAGGTGTGAAGACCTGTCTTTTTAAAAAAAAAACGTATGACTAGGGAGACAGTTCAGTAGGCAAGGGCACAAACATGAGGGTGTAAGTTCGAAACCCCAGCACCACACAAAAAACTGATAGGAACGTGTGCTGGAACCCCAGGGCTGTGGGTGACAGAGACAAAGGGTCAGCGACCCCTCTAGCCACCAGCCTAACTCCAGGTCCACCACATACAACCTCCTGCATTAAAAAAGAAGACACAATGCAAAAATACGATCTCATTTATATAAAACTTGATTTATCTGTGTGGTGCATAGAGAGATGTATAAAATGGTGACCCAAGTGTTATAGTGGGTAAGCCAGGGGTAGCTTCATTTTTCCATCATTTGCTGTTCATCCTTTAGATGGCCACACTCAGGCTCTCTATCCACACAGCCTCAGGTCCCTCGGGAGCATTCAGGTGGGACAGACGAAGGACAGAAATAATTCCACTTCATTGCGGACAATGAGCTTCGTTGGGTGGATGTTGTCTGGCAGATCCAAGCTGGAGGTCATTTCCCAGGCATCCACAAAGGCCACTTGGAGACCAACAAAGGCAGCTCGGAGGAACCTGTTCACCTGGAGTGTGAGCCAGTCGCTGCCATACACAGATTTGTAGCCAGTATTGGCCAGTTTGATAACCACCAGAGTCCTGGGTTCCCGGTCCAGCAGGGCTTTCACAGCTGCCCGAATCCCTGCCAGTCTTTGAGCAATGATGGATGGACGGAAGGTGGTAAAGTGGGCTCCCATACCCAGCACCACCACCGTGTAGGGTCCTCCAGCCAGGCCATGCAGTTCTCTGGCCACAGAGTGCAGGGAGGCCACTGGGGTGCGGAGAGAGCGCAGGGGCCAGCCGTGGGCCCTCCAGTGTAACACTGTCCCCTGAGTGGTGTCCACAGCCATCAGAGGACCTGCCTGATATGTGACATGTAGATCAACTGGCTTCAGGGCTGTTGGGAGGAGGAGAAAGAAAGTATTAACATAGGGGATCAGCAAGATGGCTCAGCCAGTAAAGGCGCTTGCTGCCAGCCCTGACCACTTGAGTTTGAACCTCTAAGATTCGTAGAGAGAGAGAGAATCAGCTCTTACACATTGTTCTCTGATCTCCTCACACACACTGTAGCATGTGATTGTACACACACACACACACACACACACACACACACACACACACAGTAGTAAATTTTTAATAATAAATTAACAGGATTGTGAATAATTTTCTTGTACAAATAAAGGTTCTTCTTCTCCTTCCTCCTCTTCTTCTCTTCTTCTTCTTCCTCTTCTTCCTCTTTTTCTGACATAAGATCTCACTAGGTTGCCCTGACTGGCCTAAAACTCACTATATAGACAAGGTGTCAGAAGCCCTGGAGCTGGATTTACAGACCATTGTGAGCTGCTATGTAAGTGCTGGTAGTTGAACCCAGGTCCTCTGGAAGAGCAACCAGTGCTCTTAACCACTGAGCCATCTCTACAGCCACTATATATGAACATTTTTAATCATCCTTATACACATAATCATGTCGCTTCTTCCTTCTTTTCTTTTGTAGGGCTGGGGAGAGAACCTCGGGCCTCTCAGGTGTTAGACAAGTTCTCTACTACTGAGATACACTCCCCTAGCCCTTCACTGGACCATCAAGGCAAGTGCTCCATCACTTGGGTATGGTAGGGGCATGGCTCAGGGGTAGAGGCCTTGCCTAGAGGGGCTGGAGGAAGGGTGACTCAGTGGTAGAGGACTTGCCTATAATCTTCTAGTGATACACTGGAGTGTTGCTCAGTGGTAGAAACTTGCTACGCAAGTACGAAGACCTGAGTTTGAGCCCCAGGACCCTCATTTTAAAAGAATCAAACATGGTGTCTTGCAGCTGTAATTCTAGAGATGGAGAGATACATATAGGATTTTTGGAGCTTGATGGACAGCCAGCCTAGGCTAATGAGAGACCTTGTCTCAAATAATGCTCTGTTATGAAGTGTGTGTGTGTGTGTGTGTGTGTGTGTGTGTGTGTGTGTGTGTCTTCTGTAAAGTCTTCTGTAGCTTGTGCTAGATTTTAACCTTCTTTGTAGCTGAGAATGGCCTTGAGTTCCTAATATTCCCGCCTCCATCTCTAGAGTGCTAGGACTACACATGTGCACTTCCACACTCACGCTGAAGAAGTATTCATGTCTCCACTTACAGGTGGGACACTGAGATCCTAGAATGTTCAGTATTTTACCATGATCACAATGATGGCAGGAGATGTGGCTCAGCTCATAGAATGCTTGCCTAGTGTGGCTAGGGCTAGTGAGATAACTCCTTAGGTAAAATTCCTGCTGTGCAAGCCTGACCACCTGAGCTCCATTCCTGGAAGGAAGAGCTGACTTCTTATTGAGAGCTGCTGGTAGCAAAAGACCGTGGGAGTATACAGCAGGTGACAACTAGTGTTCAGAAGGTCAACCTATTAGAACAAAGGGTTCTGTTAGAGGAAACTACCATACAAGCTGTTATGGAATTACTGTCTTTTGAATGAATTGGTTGTTTCTTGTTGTAAACTTCTTGTGTGATAACAGCTACAATTCTCTCCATTTACCATGCATCTCCATGTATGTGTACATGCAATGTCATGATTGCATCTCAATCTTATGGGCTCACATATTTGTGGATAATCAAGAAGATGGTTTCTTATTTAACTATACAATTTATATGAATAGAAACATACTAAAATATGCTTCATAATAAGGTCTATTGTTCCATGTGGACTGTAGACACCTAGAGGTCTTGTTCTTTACCCTTATCCACTGACAAGGCAAAATTGGCCAGACTAAGTGTCCTCGTAGAACTTTCACAGAGTGGAATTGCAGGTGCCTGGCATTGTTAAATCAAAACTCTTCAGAAGAATCATAGTGAACCAGAAGTGATAGTGCAGTGTCTGGCCTTGGCATATCTTAGTCCTTTAAGAGATCAACAGCACCTATGTTGCCCTAAGCTTCCTTCAATGGCACCTCCCCACACTGATTAAAAAAACAGTTAACACTTTGTATTTATTTCTACACCATTTTTTAATGCAAGATTTTAGGCTCAGTAGAATAATTATATATAGGTTCTGAGATTCAGTGACTAACAGAAAAAGGCTGTTAACTGACTAACCATGTCTGGATATTACTAATCACATAAAATAGTACACGTATTCTTTGCCTTTTCCTTAAATCACTCATTGGTTTAGTTTCTTCTCTTGTAACTGTTGTAGATATCCCTTTAAGAAATAGCCAGAACTTTTTACAGCCTACAGGTGTTGGCAGTCACCAATTAAGCTGACCAAGTCTTTGCCAAGTGTGACTCTTATCAGAACACTTGTCCTTGAGAGTTTACTTTGTAGTTTTTTGAACAAGTTGTGAATGAATGGATATATATATATATGTGCTTGAGGGACCAAAAAGGAGGAAGGTGGTAAGAACTAGGTAGAATAATGAGAGAACAGCAGGAGGGACTGAGATGAACTAAGTATGAGAACAGAAAAGAACCTGTGTAGATAGAATTGATTTAGAAGAATAAAGCGAATGGACTAAAGAACTCAGTGTGCTTAGATTCATTGAACATCCCTCAGATCAGTATCCTAGATGCTTGTAGCTTCTGTTCTGGACCCTGGTAGAATTCGTTAACTTCTCAAAGTCTCTACACACATTCCATGACACATGTACAGCTTTGAACACACTTATTACACACACACACACACACACGCACGCACGCACGCACGCACGCACGCACGCACGCATGCATGCACGCACGCACGCACGCACATACTCCTGGCTGGGCTTAGTGGTGTATGCCTTTAACTCTAGCACTCAGGATGCTCAGGCAGGTGGATTTTGTGAGCTTGAAGCCAGCCTGATACCCATAGTGAGTTCCGGGCCAACCAGGACTACATAGTAAGACCCTGTCTCATAGAACAAAGAAGACATCCCACTCCTTCACTTATCTGCCTTTCAGCAAGGCCCAGCATCCTGCCATACCTTTCTACTGAGCATGGGAGTCTCCTTCAATACAAGTGCTGTCTGGCTTTTCCATCATGAGTCCTCACAGGCCCCCCTCTCCCCTCACGGTCACTCACAGGGCACTGTGTCTCGCAGATACTCCCACCACTGCCGAAGTGTGGAATCCCCCATCATGTAGACAATGCGGCCAGCCAGGCAGTTCAGGATGCTGTCCACAGTGGGGAAAGAGCGGCTAGAACAGAACGTGGAATGCCATCTGTCTCGGTGGTAGAAGCCAGAGGGTTTTGGAGACAGGTGGCCAGGATGGCATGGGGGCCTTGAGGGCAGGGCTATAGGACACAGAAAAGCAGAGAAGATTAAACAAACAAACAAAATGAACGTTTTATAAAATCTGAGGTATTCTTTATAATTTATTTGTATTTTTTTGCATTTGTTTATTTGTGTGCAGGTGTGTAAATGCCACAGTACACATGTGGCAGACAGAGGGCAGCTTTTGGGAGTCAGTCCTTTCCTTTCACTGTGTATGTTCCAGGGTTTGAACTCATGTCATCAGCCTTGGCAGCAAGCCCCTTTGCACACTGAACCACTTCAGTGATCCAGTCAGGCATTCTTCTACATACTTTATATGTAGCCTATCAATGCACTCTTACAGACCCTGTGACGATCTATTATGGAGTGTGTGTGTGTGTGTGTGTGTGTGTGTGTGCACATGAGTGTTTGAAACAGTCTTATGTAGCTCATAATTGCCTTTAACTTCCTATGTAGCCAAGAATGGCCTTGACTTCCTAATTCTCCTGCCTTGACCTCTAGAGTGCCGGGACTCCAGGTGTGCATCTCCACACTCATGATGTAGCCCTGTTTACAGCTCTACTTATGGATGGGGACACTGAGATCTTAGAATGCTAAGTGATTTACTGTGATCAAGAACAAGGAAGATGGGCCAGGCATAGTAACTCATGTCTTTGGGGAGGCAGAGGCAGACGTCTATGAAGTCAAGGCCAGCCTGGTCTAAATAGCAAGCTGCAGACCAGCCAAGGCTATGTAGTGAGACACTCTCAAAACAAACTAATGAACAAAAAGAACATAAATGGCTGTAGGTGCAGCTGAGTCTGTAGGATGCTTACCTATAGGAAATAGCAGTAAAGAGTTAATAGAAGTACCTTTCTACTAAGCATGGGAATATATCCTTCCCTGCAAGTGTTGCCTAGTTTTTCCATCATGAGTCCTCACTGGCCACCCTCTCCCCTCACAGTCACTAACAGGGCACTGTGTCTCAAAGGTACTCTGGGTTCAAGTCTCATCAGTGAATAAACCAATTCTGTCAGCTTCTGGCCTGTAACTCAGGAAGTGGAGGCAATAGGATAAGAAATTTGAAGTTGTGCCCACAAGATGGCTCAGTGGGTAAAGGCGTTTGCTGTGCCAGCCTAGAGACTTGAGTTCTACTCCCCAGGACTCACATAATGGTAGAAGGTGAGAACTGACTCCACAGAGTTTTTCTCTGACCTCACACACACTCATCATGGCGCACATGTGTGACCACACTCACACCACATATACACATATATAATAACCATAAACAGATAATTAATGTTTAAAAGCCATCAAGATGTCTCCAACACTAAGTTTGACGGCCGGAATTTGATCTTGAGAATCACATGGTCGGGGGAGAAAATCCATTTCTGCAAATTGCCCTCTGATTTCCACACCTTTGCTGTGCCATGCATGGCTACACACACTCACACACACACACACTCAAACACACACACACACACACACACACACACAGTGTAAAATATTTTCTCAATTAAAAAATGTTCAAGTTCATCCTTGGCTACATAGCAGGTTCAAGGCCTACCTCTGTTTCAAAAGAAAAGCACCAGGTGTGGTGGCACACATCTTTAATACAAGCACTTAAAGGGCAGAAGAGGGTGCATGCCTGTGAGTTCAAGGCCAACCTGCTACACACACCAGCTAGGGCTGCACTGTGGGACCCTATCTAAAACAACAAAAAGTTCAATTGAACAACTACAAAAACCCACCCAAAAATGGCGATTGGAAGCAGTGGGAAGAAAAGGTGATAATGACCCCTGCAGACCAAGGCTGTGTACTGATTCCTTTCTGCATTCAGTGCTTAGGCCCCCTGTCTTCACGACACACCAGGAAAGGTTGAAGGGGAGCCAAAAGGACACAGAGTCAAGGTGCAGGGTGAGCTGCCGAAAAGATCCAGATGACTGACTGTTCAACCTGCTCCTCAGAAGATAAAGTCGGAATCCCAAAAGACCCCTTCAAAGTAGGGAGGAAGTACCCAAAGGGAGAGGCGGAAAGCTGGTGCTGACAAGGAAGGGAAGAAGCAGCTCAGCTGGGTGTAGTGGGTAGCCATTCCAGCTTTGATCTGGAAGTTCCAACCCCCATTGAGACTTCGGCAACTGTCACGCCTACAAGGCGGGGCCAAGGGAGGCGCCTGAAGACCCAAGATCTGGATCGGCCAACGCTCGCTCTGTTCCGGGACCCTGGACGCTGGAGGTGGGCCAAGCAGAGCTCCAGAGAACACCGCTGGACTGCGATACACCTTCCCCAGACCCTGCGACCTACCTATCCCTTAATTTGTAAGTTACGCCATTAAATAAATCTCCTTTTAACTACGTGGAGTGGCCTTAATAATTTCACCAATAGCTGGGAGGGTGTTCGTCCAGCATCCATGAAGCACTGGGTTTGATTCTAAGTTTGAATTTAATACAAGGTGATGCTGTGGAATAATCCTTTTGTGAAGATGTGAAGATGTGTTGCTCTCATTTATAATAATACAAAGCTGATTGGTGGATGGCTGGGCAGGACTTTTGGGGCAGAGAGAATGGTGGGGAGAAGGGTGGAGTTAGAGGAAACCTCATGAGATGCAGGACGAACAGCATGGGAACTAGTACATGAGGTAAACGAGCCTTGGGACAGCACATAGATGAACAGAAATGGATTAATTTAAGTTTTAAGGACTAGTTAATGACAAACGGAGCTACTGGTCAAGCATTTATAATTAATAATAAGTCTCTGTGGGGTTAATTGGGGAGGAGCTGGCGGGTCAGAGCTGATCAGTGGTCTAGCTGATCAGTAGGTCTGCCTACAAGGTGAGGCCAGACTTGAACTTCTGATCCTCCTATTTCCAGAGTGCCAAAACAGTAGGTATGCACCACACCGCCCAGTAGAAGATGGATTTACCCTTAGTGTTCTTTTGGTTTTTTTAACTTACATGCGTGTGTGTTTTTTGTCTGAGTGCCAGTGCCTGCTGGCGCCAGAAGAGGGTATTGAATTCCCTGCTGAAGTCACAGGCAGCTGTGGGTCACCCAACATGAAGTTGGGAACTACACTCAGGTCTTGTGGAACAGTAACAAGAGTTCTTAACCTCAGAGTCATCTCTCCGGCCCCTTGCTATCTTAGTCATCTGTCCTGACATCCTTAAAGTTAAAAGTTTGTCTTCAAGGAGGTGATGGGTACGTGTCTACTACGGATTGTGGAGATGTCTTCAAGAGTTTACACTTGTACATTCAAGACATTGTCTATATTATATATGTGTAGCTGTTTGTATGTTTATTATAACCTCCTCAATAAAATATTTTAATATTTTTTCTTTCTTATCAGTGCTAGGGATGACATCCTGTGCCTTGCCCAAGCTAGGCAAGTGCTCTCCCATTAAGTCTTATCTGCAGCCTATTGAGTGGGTTTATAAGAAGTTCAATGACAGACACGGACAGCATTTGAAGCCATGAAATATGCTGTTACAGCCCCGTACTAACCACTGTACCACACTTCCCTGGCAGGAAAGAGGTAAAAGTCATAGAATGAAACCCATCTGAGGGCTGGGGAGATGGCTCAGTGGGAGATGTACAAGCATGTGCAAGGGTGAGGGCCTAAGCTGACCCCTAGAACATGTGTCAACACTGGGTGTGCAATGCCTGGAACCCAAGTACTCTGGGAGATGGAGATGGAGATCCCAGGGCCTCACTCACCAGCCAGCCTAGCTTCAACAGCAGTCTCCAGGCTCAGTGAGAGACTCTGTCTCAAAACATAAAGAGGACCTTTATTTATGTGGCCCCATGTTTACTGTCCTAGAACACTGACCTGCTACCTTGGTCCTTCCTGTGTATACCCGGAACCCTTCCTCCAGCCTGGGGCTGATGGCTGGCAACCAGCACCTTGTCTGGCAGGAGTGGTGCCCACACATGGAAACAGCTCAAGCACCTCCCTCAGTGACCATCCATTGGGGATTAGAGGATGTTTGGGATGGGTTGGAACTCTGGCCCAGACCTTCCAAGGCTGGACACAGGCGTCCCAAGGCCACATGGCTGGCCACTTGGATCCTTGTGCCTGGGGCTCTAGGCCCACTCTTGCCTCCTCTAGCAGCACTGGTGTACTCTGGCCAAGAGCATAAAGCAACTGTGGCCAATGTTCTTTACTGACTGAACAAAGTTGCTACAAAAACTTCATCTAGAGAAAGAGAGAGAGAGAATCTCATGTGGACTCTCAAGTACCACCCTGAAGCCAGCTGCTGGGGAGGACCTCATAGATCTTCTGTCTTCCCCTTCAGCCTCACCTTTGGTTGGCAGATGAAGACGGATCCATGGGTCCCTTACTTCTTTGACGGAGGCACCAATGCCTTCCATTTCTTCCTATCTGTGGAAGTAGCAAGGGGGAGGCTGGGTCCCTCTGAATCCTGTGAGTGCTTGCTTAGTCAAGGCCACTCAGCTGGTCACTATGAAAACACGGTCCTGGGAACCTCTATACCAATAATATGTGCACTGGCCCTCCCCTGCTGGCTGGCTGCGGCCTGGAAGATCGGAAACAGCTGCCTCCTGTTGAGCTCTGTCCACCACCACCCAGTCACCCTTGGGCTGGAAGGACCCCAATTCTCCTCTCTAATCATCATCAGTTAACAAATCACTGCCAACGGAAACCACTTTCCCTGCAGAAAAGAAATCATAACACAACTTAAATAAAATAAAATATGATAGAAAACAATTGGGGAGAACATTCTGATCTCTACCTGGGCTCAGATACTTCTTCACAGGAGAGTGAACCCACACCAATACAACACAAACACACACACACACACACACACACACACACACACACACACACACACACACACCCCAAATCAAAAAGCCTCCAATCCATCTCAGCTGATGACCATCCCTACCACCACCTTTATATTACAGCTTCACTCACCCACATTCCTCATGTTCCCAGTGGCTGCTGGTGTCACCAGGATTGGAGATATGCCTGAAGGGAGTGGCTGGTCAGTCACATTCCTGAAGAAACACTGAGTGTGAACTTTGAGGGAGGTTGACCAGGTGAAAATTTGATTTTCAAGAGCATACCATGATTGACTGGTTGTCTCTCCTCTGCCTAATCCCAGGTCACTACAATCTAGTGAGCACTGACAGGGCAATTGTAATAGTTAGGAGAAATACACAGCAAAGAGAACAATCTTATCAGTTCAGTAATAGCCAAGGTAACCAAAGGGCCATGTAGTTCTCCTTTGTAATAAACAGAGTACCACAGGAAGTGAGAAGGTATAATTTCCCTGGCACTGGAGTCTAGAAAGAACATTAAATTTTGTTATTGTTGTTACACAAACAGTCAGTAGGGAATATAACAATACCCCCCACCCCACTCGGACCCTGATTGCCTTTTTGACACACAGAGTAATGCTCATGTATCCCAGGCTGGACTTGTATTCACTATGCAGCCAAGAATGTCCTTGAACTCTTGAGTTTTCTGCCTCCATTACAAGGTCACCCTCAACCACACAAGGAACACAAGAACTCTGAGCTGCAGGAATTTCTAAATAATGATGTCAGTGGGATGGTTCAGCATGTAAAGGTGCTCGCTGCCAAACCTGACAAACTGAGTTTGATACCTGGTCCCACATGAAGGAAGAAGTGAACTGACTTCCTCAAGTTGTCTTCTGACCTGCACATAGCTATGGTTAGGACTGGGACACATGCACTATTCTAGATTTCTTACCCGGCCAGCAGGTCTTCATCATGTGGTGTGGTCACGTTCAGGTAACTTCCACTCGAGTGGCCGACTAAAGCATTGCAGGGTAAAGTAGAGGGTTGAGCACAGAACCAGTCCTCCCCAGAAACCACATCCCTGTACTGGCAGGTGGGCCCTTTGGCTCCAGTTGACTGGGGGTCCACGTTGCAGATAACAGTCTCTTGAGTGCCGTTCCTTCCTCGGAAATATCCTCTAAAGTCAACGGTGGCCCGTTTTTCTCTCCAGATTCTCTGCAGGACCCCAACTGCCTCGCTGGAGTGGATCAGCCTCACTTGCACCTGAGCCCATCCAGCCCAGAGCAGAGGGAAGGACAAGAGATACCTGCCATTCTCCAGGTCCTTCACCTCCCCTGGGACTCCTGCTTTCAATTCCCGGCCCAGGAGCTTTGCCCGAAACAGATCTCCACCATGAGTCTTGGGCCTACCTTGGTGATCCCTAGCCACAAGGATGGCCTCTAGGTTACTTCCCAGAGTATAGTTGGCCTGCACAGGACCTTTCAAGTGGTAAGTGGAGGTTTTGGGGCTGGTAGAAGCCAAAAAGTGATCTCCGTTTCCATCAGTTGTAGGCCAATATAGAAGGCTGGTCAGGTTGGTGAGTTCTTGAGAGAGAGAGTCCCAGTCTTTGGGCTTAGAGGCATATTTAGAGGCAGGATAGAGTCGTGGGAACCAATAGTTCCTGTGCTCAGGCCATGACATCACGAGATAGAAGACCTGTGGGTAAAGAAAGAGGAATATGCCAGTGTGGTGTATGTGCCATATTTTCTTCCTGGAAGGAGGTGTTGCATTTGGCCAAGTAGCACCTAGGAGTCCTACCTACTTGTGTCATTCTGTCTGTCATTCATAAGCCTGGCATTTGAGTCGCCATGACCTTTCTTTGAAACAAACAACTCAGGATGGTATGATACTGTTACTAGACTATCTGGGGAGTCCCACTGGAGTGGCCACATGTTACCAGGGAAATTGAGGTCCTTGCTGTGCTGCTTCTTCTTCTTCTTCTTCTTCTTCTTCTTCTTCTTCTTCTTCTTCTTTTCTTCTTTTCTTCTTCTTCTTCCTCTTCTTCCTCCTCCTCCTCTCCTCCTCCTCTTCTCCTCCTCCTTTTTTCTTCTTCTCCTTCTTCTACTTTCTCCTTGTTTTTTCTTCATCAGATTTATATGTATGAATGTTTTGCTTGCATAAATATATATGTAGCACATACATACTTGGTGCCCAAGCAGACTAGAAGAGGGCATTGGATCACCTGGAACTAGACCTACAAACGGGAAAGCCGTCATATGGGTGCCGGGAGCCGAACCCATATACTCTATAAGGGCAGACAGTTTGCTTAACCACCGAGCCATTTCCCTAGCTACAAACACCCCTTAGGTATTTTCTTTTTAAACAGTGTGTGTATGTGCAGACAAACTATTGTACTGGAACACTATAGCCTACATGTGAAGGTCAGAGGACAATTTGTAAGGTCATTTCTCTCCTTCCACCATTTCTGGGGTATCAGATTCAGGTCATCAGGTTTGGTAACTAGCCCCCTTATACCTGCTGAGCCATCTTGCTGATCCCAGTGTTGACATTATCTGACATGCTGGAGAACAGTAGCACTGATGCTTACAGACTCTGTAGACCCAAGAACTTAAAAATCTAAACTGGCAGTGGAGAGACAGAACCAAGAGAATCTCATTGTGTACATTGATAGATCACGAGGCTTGAAGGTAGGTAGGACTAAGAAAATGGGGTTAAGGAGGGTCAGGAAATGCATTGTATGAGAGTTTACCTAAATAGTAGGTTCATGGATATAGAAAGTACATACTACAAGTATATAAATGCTACTCAAATTGACATGTACATTACATACACTGAGGATCAAAATCCTAATCCCTTGTATGTGTGTTTGTAAATTATAAGATGTTTATGACATTTGTAAACATGATATAAGACCAGGTATAGCGTATTTGTGGTCCCAGCACTTGGGAGGCCTGGGCAGGAAGATCAGTAGTTTCAGGTCACTCTTGGCTAAAGGACAGCCTTTGTGGAGGAGTGGAGGAAGGCCTGGGTGAATCTGTGTCCTGAGTGGATGTGTGCTGTTGACATGGGCACAGTCATGTCAAGGACCCCAACGTCTCAGACCCATGGGAAATTGGTAAAGCCTTCCCCATGCTCAGAGAAATGGCAAAACCTTTCCTCCTGGTCTGAGTCTGAATGTTGACAGTGTGTGTCCATCTTAGCTTCCTCCCCTAAGATGTTTACTATCTGAAGACTGCTCCCTTACAGAGACAGCTCCTTGTTGAGCTGTCTACGATAAACCTACCTCCTTGTTCAGCTGTGTGCAACAACCCCACCTGTTTGACTGTATAGAAAAAGTTTGGTGAGCTCTCTGGGTGCTGTGATTTCTCCACCAAAGAGCCCAATCCACTAGATCCCAGATTTCCTGTGTGTCCGTGTGTTTATCTTTTTATTCATCCCCCTCCCCACCCAGATAGGTCAGTTGCTGAGGCCATTCACGGATATGAAGAGCCTGGGTTGACTGGAGACTCTGTCACAAACAAAAACAAAAACTATAAAATCAGGCCAGCAAGGTGGCTCAGAGGGTCCAAGTGCCTGCTGTGTAAACCTGACGCTCTGAGTTCCATAACACACACACACACACACACACACACACACACACACACACACACACCATACTGTACAATTATACACTATCCCAATTACATACACAAAACTATGGTAAATAAAAGTTGCTTTGCTCAAATAAACCTGGTGTTATACTTTTTCAATTTGGCTTGATCTGGCTGACTGTGTTGGTGGAGAAACCCATTATTGGGGGGCCGAAAACATATTAATACCCTTGCTAAAGACCAATGTCCAGTTTCCAACACCCACATTAGGTGGCTCACAACTGCCTTTAACTCCATCTCCAGGGGAACTGGTGCCCTCTTCTGGCTGGCACTAGCACAGGCACTTGTGTGGTGCATATAATAAACAAACAAACTAAATAAATAAATCTTTAAAACGGGCAGAAGTGCTGTGGGATGTTCTGTATGTCAAATGTGTTGCTCTGCTTGGTTAATAAATAAAACACTGATTAGCCAGTAGCCAGGCAGGAAGTACAGGCGGGACAAGCAGAGAAGAGAATTCTGGGAAGTGGAAGGCTGAGTCAGGAAGATGCTGCCAGCCGCCGCCATGACAAGCAAGATGTAAGGTATCGGAAGGCCACGAGCCACGTGGCAACTTATAGACTAATAGACATGGGTTAATTTAAGATAGAAGAATTAGATAGCAAGAAGCCTGCCACAGCCATACAGTTTATAAGTAATATAAGTCTCTGTATGTTTACTTGGTTGGGTCTGAGCAGCCATGGGACTAGCAGGTGAGAGAGATTTGTCCTGACTGGGCAAGGCAGGAAAACTCTAGCTACACAGAAGATATTTTAACAGTAATTTTATTATCTATCTATCTATTTATTTATTTATTTTGAAACAAGTTTTCTATAGTTAGCTGAGGTGGTGCAAAGCCTTTAATCCCAGCACTCAGGAGGCAGAGGCAGGAGGATCTCTTTGAGTTCAAGGGCAGCCTGGTTTACAGAGTGAGTTCCAGGACAGCCAGGGCTACACAGAGAAACCCTGTCTAGAAAAAAAAGGAAGAAAAACAAAGATAAAAGAAAGGCATAAAGGAAGAAAGTTATTTCATTCTAGCAGCACTTAAACCCCTCATTAACTGAGACTGTATCTCAGTTAATAGAGTGATTGTTTAACATGCATGAAATCCTGAGTTCTAGTTCCTGTACTTCAGGAGCAGGTGTGATGGTCCCTGCCTGTAATCACATCACTAGGGAAGTGGACTCAGAAGGATCAGAAGTTCGAGGTCAGGTCTGTGACTGTAGTTCAGAGGTAGAGCTCTTGCCTAGGATGTGTGAGGCCCTGGACTCCATCCTTAATGTTGCCAAAAGGTTGATAAGGAGGAGGAAGTTGTTCAAGGCCATCCTCTGCTATATAACAAGTTTGAGACAAGCCTGGGAACCACAAGACTCTTTTCTCAAAAAAGAAAAAAAATTAATCCCCAAACTGAAAGCAACATAAATTTCTTTCTTTTAATTTTCTCTTTCCTTTTTTAGTTTCCTTATCATTTTTCTTCCTTCCTTTTTTTTTCTATTTTTCTTGTGTTTTTCCCCCCTTTTTCTTGTGAGACAGTCTCTCTACATAGCCCTAGCTGTCCTGGAACTCACTACGTTGTTCAAGCTGGCCACAAAAATTCACAGAGGTCCACCTGCCTCTGCCTCCTGAATGCTAGGATTAAAGGTGTGTTCCTCCATATCAAATTTCTATTGACAATACAGTGGTTAAATAAATCATGTATATTCATAAATTGGAATGATGTCATGAGACTGCATTAACAAATGACAGCTTCACATAGTAACATGGATGTAAAATGTACGAACCTCATAAAACATGATGCACATAAAAACATGGTTTCCGAGGGCTCTTCTATGAAGTTCAAAATCAACTATACTGTCATAAACCGACAAGCTGGCTACCTTGGACACATACAGATCTTATGATGGTAGTAAAGTTTTTAAATTTTTTTCATCTCCTACCCCTCTCTCTTTTTTAAATTAAAAGTTATGACATGTGTTAATTTGTGTGCATGTATGTGGTGGCACACATTTCATGGCAGAGATGTGCACTCTGAGGACAACTTTGGAGAGTCATTTTCTTCTTTTCACCCTGTGGGTCTCAAGAGACTGAACTCAGGTTGTCAAGTTGGGCAGTAAACACCTTTACCCATAAGCCTCACCAGCCCTAAGATTTCTGGTTTTTTATTTTATCTTTTTGAGAAAAGTCTCACTGTGTAGCATTGCCTGGCACAGAACTCATTTTTCTAACCAGGCTTGTCTCAAACTCACAGAGATTCACCTGACCCTGTCTCCCAAGTGCTGGGATTAAAGACATACGTCACTACACCCAACCCTCTAATTTTTTTTGTTAAGATTTATTTTTATTTATGTGTATGTGTGTGTATGCCACACATGTGAAGATATCCATGGAGATCAGAATTGGGTGTCAGATCTCTTGGAACTGGAGTTACAGGCATTGTGAGCCAGTAAACATGACTGCTGGTAACTGAACTCAGGTCCTCTGGAAGAGCAGCAAGCATTTTTTTTTTTTTTTTTTTTTTTTTTGGTTTTTCGAGACAGGGTTTCTCTGTGTAGCTTTGCGCCTTTTCCTGGAACTCGCTTGGTAGCCCAGGCTGGCCTCGAACTCACAGAGATCCGCCTGGCTCTGCCTCCCGAGTGCTGGGATTAAAGGCGTGCGCCACCACCACCCGGCCAGCAGCAAGCATTTTTAACCACTGAGCTCTCTTTAGCCCCCCATTGCCCTCTTTTGTATCCCCCCCCCCACTTCCAGTTGATCCCCTGTGTCATCTCAAATAATCCTCCTACTTTCCTCTGTGGGTGAATGTGTGTGAGTGTGTGTGCCTGTGTGTGTCCTAATTAGTTGAATTAAGGTGATATACAAGTGTATAGGCAACTTCCCAGTGGCTACTCCACTGAAGGATATCTTTTCCTCTCCCCACAGCATTCATTAACAGCTTGTAGATTTAGGGAGAAGAAAGTCCTTTTGAGCTGCTCTCTAGTAATTACATTCATGTTTGCTTTTCTTCCCCCTTTGGGCGTTTTTGAGACAGATCTTAGGAACTGGCCTGGAGTTCGTTCCATAGGTCAGCCTCCAATTTATAATCCTCCTTTCTCTGCCTCACAGATGCTGGGACTCCATGTGGTGGGTTATAGTCATGTCCGTATAAGTCTTTGGTCTCCTTGGGCATCTGAAGTATGTGACAGCTTAACTCCTTTTGGTATGTGAAAAGGTTGAAGGGAAGGCACAGAAGTCTTCTCTTTCACACAACACAAAGTAGCTATGGAGATGAAATTGACATCTTCTTTGGAGTGAAGGAATTCATAAGGAAATCTATATTTCCAGGCAAAAAAAGCCTTGCTGCTTAAATATCAACAACACCCTGTGAGTTAAAATTCCAGTTTTGACAGACAGACAAACGGGAAGAGCTTGCTCCTGAACAATCTTGGCTTTTTCTAGTACACAACTTCAAAGAAGAAACAGACTCATCCTAAACTCTCCTTTCTCCATTTTGCTCCAGGAAGGGATTAAATTTATTTATTTACTCTGTCAATTTCATACATGTAAACAATGCATATTGATCATATTCACCTCCATTATCATCTATCACTCCCCCACTCTCACTGGCCCCTTTACCCACCCCAGTGCTTTGTGTGTGTGTGTGTGTGTGTGTGTGTGTGTGAGAGAGAGAGTGACAGAGTGTGTGTGAGTGTGTGAGTGTGTGTAAAAGTGTGTGTGAGTGTGTGAAAGTGTGAGTGACTTGAGTGTGTGTATCTGAGGATGTGTGTGAGAATGTGAGTGTGAGAGTATGTGTGTTTGTGTGTGTGTGTGTGTGTGTGTGAGAGAGAGAGAGAGAGAGAGAGAGAGAGATCATGTGTATACAAGAGTTTTCTATTCCCTGACTTTTTTTTATTTCCCTCGAGGCTAAAAGCAGAACCAGACACCAAAAGACTTCTTTCTCTTAAACTGGGACAGAGAGAACATCATCTTCTATAGTTGAGAGAACTGAGAACTTGAATTGCTGATGTGGAACACAGCCATCACTGTCTTCATTAGAGCAGCTGTGAGGACAGGCAAGAACGCCTCAACAAGTCCTAGTCTGTAGACTTTTGCTCGTGGAAGGAGGGTTTGGGAGGGTATTAGACCCTCACCTGGAATTCAGCTGCCCCCACCCCGAACCTTTTCCAGTTATCTGCAATTCTGCTCCAGCTTCTTGTGGTGTCTTGCCGAGGGCCGTGGGAGTATACAGCAGGTGACAACTAGTGTTTGACAAGTCGACCCACTAGATGTGTGACTCCCTGATGGGGAGCCCCACCTGGCAAAGCTGTGAGGTCACTGGCTGTGGAAACCAGTTGTTTTCTGCCTGTAACTTTCTGAGGTACCACTGCTATGCCTCCCCAATAAGAACAGCTGTGGGGTGCTTTCCACAGCCCTTTGGTAGTGTGTTTTTACATCTTTGGGCACATATATAGCTGTGGATGTTCAGGAAGATGATTTCTGTTTAAGCTATATAATTTTGATGTATAGAAATAATACTGGAATATTTTACATTACTCAGACTGACATAGGATTCTCAGTCTCAAAGACAGCTTTTACACATTTTGCAAAGACCTTAGAACAAGTCTAATACAGACTAAGCTGCCCCTACAGAATATACACACAGACTTATTCCCAGATGTTGTCTATTGCTAAATCAAGGCCAGGCTGTTTACATCAAAACACAGTCCTTGCAGTAGTTCCCTTTCTGCACGTACCCTGACTGCTCAAGGTTCAGCCAATTGTTTACTGTCTGGGACTCCTCACCAACTCAGAGCTACATGCATGGGTCAATGTGACATTACTAGCCTAAGAGAAACTGCATGACTTATCCTTTAACAATGGGTAGGGCCCTGAAAATGCAACTTATAATTGTCCAGATTTTGGCTCTGGGACAGAGCAGGACAAATGTAGACAGAGGGACTGGGGAGGAACAGCAAAGGGAAGTGAAGGTGGAGAGAGAGAGAGAGAGAGAGAGAGAGAGAGAGAGAGAGAGAGAGAGAGAGAGAGAGAGAGAGAGGAAGGAGGAGGAGGAGGAGGAGGAAAGGTGTAGACACAGAGAGAGCTGTGGAGGCAGTGAAAGTGGGTTAGAGAAGCTGCTGAGTAGAGGAGAAGAGGGGATGAGGAGCTAATTAGGAAGCTGAAAGAGAATTTTTCAGAGAGATCTTTCAAGATGAAGTAAAGAGAAAGTTACCACCAGAAAGCATCTGTGTTTATTTTTCCCCTCAGATAGAAAAGGTCTAGTCCTCATATAAGAATTTTTCCTAAATCCTCACTACTCTGAGGTCTTCTTTTTGCTACCCTGGAGCAGATTGGGGGCTGGTCTCTTGGTCTGTGATAGTGTCTGGAGGTGCTGGAAGCACATAGCACATAGCATAGGGAAGGTGAAAGCTAGCAGCAAGGAGAACTCCATTATGCAGCTATAGGGAAGTTGTCTGATGAGCCCATTTGTTGATGTGGTTGTTTGGGGGTAACCTCTTACTTGGGCTCCTTACGCAAGCCCAATAAACCCACTTACTCAGCACGCAGACTTGGTAGAATTGTTCTTTTGTCTGCTGGTGGTGCCTTACGTAGGGCAAGCAAACATTTGCTCATTTCTTCCCAGCAGAAGTCCACACACTTGCTTATTTAGATTTCCTGATGGACTCCAACATGCAACCTGCTCATACTCCTTAGAATGATGTTCTCCCCTGCAGTTGATGCCTCCCCTGCAGTTGATGCTCCCAGATACCCCTCAGAGGTGGAAAGAAGGACCGTGAGAGCTTCCCTCAGTCCACTCTCCAACATTAAGCCATTTAACCAATCCAAACATAGGGAGAAACAGTAATGAAGCTAACAGGAGGCAAGAAAAGTACTTACCAAAACCAGAAGGACTAACCCCGCAGTCAGAATCTTGTAGCCCTTCAGTTGCCCCACGAGCGGATCCATGCAGCCCAGACTCCGGTCACACTATAAATACAAATCCAAGTCTCTTACAC
Source organism: Peromyscus eremicus (assembly GCF_949786415.1). Taxonomy (NCBI): domain Eukaryota; kingdom Metazoa; phylum Chordata; class Mammalia; order Rodentia; family Cricetidae; genus Peromyscus; species Peromyscus eremicus. The sequence goes on along the minus strand of NC_081438.1, from coordinate 27,456,337 downwards.
AGTATCAGAAGTTTAATGGGTCCTACCACCATAAAGGAGCTGATTCACTGTGTCAACTTCCAATTTCCTGGAAGACTGTCACTTGACATATGTACATGCTGGCAAATAGAGGAATCAGACAGTAGCAGCAGCATCGGCGGAAGGTGGAGGTCGAGCTGGCTGGATGACATAGGTGCTGAGGCAGAATTCAGGTGGAAAACCAGGAGCGTTATTCACATATGTACTTCTGTGTGGGAAGGCTCCAGGCACACAGTGAGCCAGCAGGAAGGTGCGCCCAATAGAGTCCCCACCCCCACCCCCCAGACACCCTCAGGGAGCAAAGGGAAGATCTAATTTTCTTTTATCTTTGTGAATATAATTTATATTTCAGTTTTTGAGTTTATAGATAATCTCTTTTTATAAAAAGTGGGGGTTTTTTTTGGCCATTCAGTTCTTTATTAGACCATCAGGTGTTTTAGACAGACACAGTAACACAGCTTCACACAGTTAAACAAATGCAACATGAACAAAAGTAACACACCTTAAAATAATATTCTACAACAGAGAAAGAACAAAAGAAAAAGAAAAAAAATCCTGCATTGTTACAGGGTTTTACATAATGTTGAATGCTTTTTATATTCTTGGAGGAGGTCTGGGTGGCTGTCATGGATTCTACCATGAAGTCTGGTTACTGCGTTGTAACTTGGATTTTTTTTTTTTTTTTAATGCCAAATGTTGTTTATTGAAGGAGGGAGGAGGTCTTAAATACAGACTTACAGCACAATGGGAGAACCCCGGAGGGCAGAAGTTCGCTACCAATGTTTTACAATCTTGCTTCTAAGCTGTTAACGCCCATTATGCAGGATACACAGACAAGGAGTTTTCCTTAAGCATTCAGGAGGGTGGAACCCGGCAGGGAATTAGCATAGGACGGATATCAAGGTCAAGGTCAGCAAGTAAGGCAACGGTTACCCAAAACGGGGTGGGGTGTGTCTAATTTTTACATTTCCCCCTGGGGGCTCTGGTATAATATCTGGTTTAGCCATAGAAGTGGGGAAGGGATGGGAATCGAGCAGTTAGTGGGGAGGCAAGGTAGGCTGGGGAGCCACAGACCCAGAAGACATTCTACTCGAACAAACAGGTGACGAGGTGGAGGGAGAAAAGGCGGTGGGCGTGGGGAAACCCTGTCAGAGTGGAGCTCCCAGAAAGATGGCAGAGAAAGAGGGGGGGGGGGAGGGAGAGAGAGAGAGAGAGAGAGAGAGAGAGAGAGAGAGAGAGAGAGAGAGAGAGAGAGAGAGAAAGAGAGACAGAGACAGAGAGACAGAGAGACAGAGAGAGAGCGCCAAGGCTGCTGTGGTTAGTTAGGGCTTAGAGTGTCACATTTGGATTAGGGTTGATGCATTTTGAAAGAACAGGAAATTATCTGTATGTGTCCAGATAATACGATGAGGAGGTACTGGAAAAAGCAGGCATCCTCTTACAGGTTTCCTGTGTTTGTCTGTGTGCATGACCGTCTCTGTGTAACTGTACACCACATGCGTGAAGGCGCCTGCGGAGGCCAGAAGAGGGCGTCAGGGTTCCTGGGGCTGAGTAACAGGCAGATGGGAGTCCTCTGACATGGGTCCTCTACTACAGCAGAGCTACTCTTTTTTTTGAGGGTCGGGGGTCAAACTGTGGTTTAATCTAACAGTTACTTTCACAAAATTCTAAAATAATAAATAAATTTTAAAAATCCCAATTAGGATTTTTGCTAAGGTAGAACACCCAGAATGCTAGACTTTTTGCCTCTACACTTGCTTTTTTTTGTTTGTTTAAAATTTTCTTTTCATTTTACGTACCAACCGCCATTCCCCTTCCCTCTCTCTCCTTCTCCTGCTTCCCCCCACCCAAGTCCCTATCCACTCCTCATAGGGTGTAAGGCTTCCCTTTGGGAGTCAACATAGATTGGCATACCAAGTTGGGGCAGGACCAAGCATAGGGAATGGGCTCCAAAAAGCCAGTTCATGCACCCAGGATAAGTCCTGGTCCCATTGCCAGGGGCCCTACAAACAGATCAAGCCACACATCTGTCACCCACATTCAGATGGCCTAGTTCGGTCCCATGCAGGTTCCTCGGCTGTCAGTCTTGAGTCTATGAGCTCCCACTAGCTCAGTCAGCTGTCAGCAGAAGCCACTCTTACCTGCTGAGCCATCTCTCCAGCCCCAAAGGCCATTTTAATGAGGTCTTTTTGAAGGACTTGAGGACCAGTCACCAATTTAGGGAGCCTCCTCTTAATATCTGAGGAAGAATAGGGTATAAAATAAATATGTGCATATAATTTTCCAGCCTCAGTAGTTGGACCCAAGTTCATGTACTTATGAAGTGCCTCCATAAGGCAGTTTATAAAGGGGTCAGCCCTCTAAGGGATTGCTTGGATTTTATTTATTTGTTAATTTTATTTATTTTAAAGGGACAGGCCATCACTCAACACGTTATATCTGACACAGAGAACCAATTCCAGCACTCACGGCTCAGATCAATTTAATCAGTCACCTTTTCTTCACCATGGCTTGATCCTGATCCACAGGCAGCAGGCAGAGAGAGAGAGAGAGAGAGACAGAGACAGAGAGAGACAGAGAGAGACAGAGAGAGACGGAGAGAGAGAGAGAGACTGGGCATGGCATGGTCTTTTGAAACCTCAAAGCCCACCCCTGTGACACATTTCTTCCAACAAGGTCACACCTACTCCAACAAGGCCATACTTCCTAATTGTTCTAATTCAATAGTTCTCAACCTTCTTAATGCTGTGACCTTTTACTATAGTTCTTCACATTGTGGTGACCCCAACCATAAAATTATGGTTGCCCCTGAACAGAACACGTTAAATATCAAAGAAGAGCACACATCTTTAATCCTAGCACTTGAGAGGCAGAGGCAGACAGATCTCTGAGTTCGAGGCCAGCCTGGCAAACAAACCAAACCAAACAAAAAAAAGACATGAAGTTGGGAAGAGATGGAAATGGACCTGGAGGTGTTAGGGAGAACAGGAGAGGGGTGAATACATCAAAATATATTACAGATGTGTATGAAACTATCAATAATTAATAAAAATATTCCCTACATATGCCTATATGGAAATAAGTAAATGTTTCAAAAAGGAAAAGAAATAGCGCCTTAAAAAGCAAAACAAGCTGGGGGGGGGGGGGGGCGGGCGGGCGGCAGCACTCCCAGCACTCGGGAGACAGAGCCAGGAGGATCTCTGTGAGTTCGAGGCCAGCCTGGTCAACAGAGTGAGATCCAGGACCAGGACAGGCACCAAAACTACACAGAGAAACCCTGTCTCAAAAAAAAAAAAAAAAAACCCACACACAAAAAAGGCAAAACAAAACAACAACAAAGTAGCAACTAAATTTTAGTGTCCCTACCACGTAGCCATATTCAAGTGGCAGCAATTTTCTCCATATGCCTCAAACTTGTGTAAAAAATTAATTCCTTGATTGCCCTCCCATCCGTCAGATGACTATGATGTTTGTGATTTTCCTGTAAGTTTTATATTATCTTTAAAGTACAATCATAAAACACACACACACACACACACACACACACACACACACACACAGATACATTACACACTCTGTCTTTCCCTGGCTTCAACAGATAAACAGGTGATACCATACTGGGTATCTTTCCTTCTGTAACTTGCTTTAAATATAACAATACTAATTATTATTATTTGTGTGTATGTGTATATCTGCCACAGCGTGTATGTTGGGGGCAGGCAGAGGACAACTTTGGGGAGTCAGTTTATCTTTTCATTTGGTTGAGGTCCTGTTTCGCTTATTTCTCTACTGTCTAGCTGGCCTGTGAACTTCTGGACGATTGCCCTCTCTGCCTCCCCATTTCTCTGTAACAGTACTGGATGACAGATGTGGGCCACAGCACCAGCTTTTTTTATTTGAGTTGTCAGGCTTACCTACCAAGTTCTTTCAGCAGCCACAAGCCTTGCTTTTACCCTACTTGTTTTAAGATTTATTTTTGTTGATAAATGTAGTTCTGGTGTAAGTCATTTGATATGAGAATTGTTTTCCAGTATATGGACATTTACTTCTTTTTTTTTTTTTTTTACATTTTTTTTATTATTAAGAGATTTTCTATTCATTTTACATACCAACCACAGATTCCCCTCTCCTTCCTCCTCACACCCCCAGCCTTCCCCCCCAACCCACTTTCCATTCCCATCTCCTCCAACTCAAGGTCTCCCATGGGGAGTCAGCAGAGCCTGGTACATTCAGTTGAGGCAGGTCCAAGCCCCTCCCTGCCTGCACCAAGGCTGCACAATGTGTTACACCTTAGGCACTGGGCTCCAAAAAGCCCATGCACCAGGGACAGATCCTGATCCCCCTGGCTGGGGGCCCCACAAATAGTTCAAGCTAAACAACTGTCTCACATATCTAGAAAGCCTAGTCCAGTACCATGGGGGCTCCACAGCTATTGGTCCACAATTCATGAGTTTCCGTTAGTGTGGATGGTTGTCTCTGTATGTTTTCTCATCATAATCTCGATGTTCCTTGTTTATAGAATCCCTCTCCTCTCTCATCGATTGGATTCCTGGAGCTCAGCCTGGCTCCCGGCCGTGGATCTCTGCATCCGCTTCCATCAGTAACTGTTTGAAGGCTCTATGATGACAGTTAGGGTATTCACTAATCTGATTACTGGAGTAGACCAGTCCAGGCACACTGTCAACAATTGCTAGTAGTCCAAGGCGGGGTCATCCTTGTGGAGTCCTGGGAACTTCCCTAGCACCCTGTTTCTTCCTATTCCCATGATGTCTTCATTTATCATGGTATCTCCTTCCTTGCTCTCCCACTCTGTCCCTGTTCCAGCTTGAACCTCCCATTCCCCTATGTTCTCATCCTCCATCCCTCACCCTCCATTAACCCCCTCACTCCAGTTTGCTTATGTAGGTTTCATCTATTTCTCCTTCACTGGCCTATCTATGTGCCCCTCTTAGGGTCCTCCTTGTTAGTTAGCGTCACTGGGGCTGTGGGCTGTAGTTGGTTATCCTTTGCTTTACATCTAGTATCCACTTATGAGTGAGTACATACTATGTTTGTCCTTCTGAGTCTGGGTTACCTCACTCAGGATGATATTTTCTAGTTCCATCCATTTGCCTGCAAATTTCATATCATTGTTTTTTTATGAATGCATAGTACTCCATTGTGTAAATGTACCACATTTTCTTTATTCATTCTTTGGTTGAGGGGCATCTAGGTTGTTTCCAGGTTCTGGCTATTACGAATAATGCTTCTATAAACATAGTTGAGTATGTGTCTTTGTGGTAAGATTGTGCATTCCTCGGGTATATGCTCAAGAGTGGTATAGCTGGATCTTGAAGTAAATTGATTCCCAATTTTCTGAGAAACCACCATACTGATTTCCAAAGTGGCTATACAAGTTTGCACTCCCACCAACAGTGGAGGAGTGTTCCCCTTGCTCCACATCCTATCCAACATAAGCTGTCATCAGTGTTTTTGATCATAGCCATTCTGACAGGTATAAGATGGTATCTCAGAGTCCTTCTGATTTGCATTTTGCTGATGACTAAAGATGTTGAGCAATTCCTTAAATGTCTTTCAGCCACTTGATAATTCTTCTCTTGATAATTCTCTGTTTAGTTCTGTAGATGTAGAATGTTCTGTAAATATCTATTAAGTCCATTTGAGTCATAATGTCTGTAAGTTCCCTTATTTTTCTGTTAAGTTTCTGTCTGGCAGACCTGTCCATTGATGAGAGTGAGGTATTGAAGTCTCCCACTACTAGTGTATGGGGTTTGATGTGTGATTTAAGCTTTAGTAATGTTTCTTTTACAAATGTGGGTGCCCTTGTATTTGGGGCATAAATGTTCAGAATTGAGACTTCATCTTGTCAGATTTTTCCCTGTGATAAATATGTAATGTCCTTCCCAATCTCTTTAGATTGATTTTGGTTTGAAGTCTATTTTGTTAGATATTAGGATAGCTACACCACCTTGCTTCTTAAGTCCATTTGATTGGAAAATCTTTTCCCAGCCTTTTTCTCTGAGGTAGTGTCTGTCTTTGAGGTTGATGTGTGTTTCTTGTATGCAGCAGAAGGATGGATCCTGTTTTCGTATCCATCTGTTAACCTATGTCTTTCTGTAGGCGAATTGAGACCATTGATATTAGTGGATATTAATGACTACTTACTGTTAATTCCTGGGGTTTTTTTTTTTGGGTTTTTTTTTTTTTTTGGTGGTAGTGTTGTTCCCTTCTTTTGTATTTGTTGCTATGGAATATTCTATTGCCTGTGTTTTCATGGGTGTATCTAACTTCTTTAGGTTGGATTTTTCCTTCTAGTGCTTTCTGTAGGGCTGAATTTGTGGGAAGATATTGTTTAAATCTGGTTTTATCATGGAATATTTTGTTTACTCTGTCTATGGTGATTGAGAGTTTTGCTGGGTATAATAGTCTCGGTTGGCATTCATGGTCTCTTAGTATCTGCATAACGTCTGTCCAGGACCTTCTTGCTTTTACAGTTTCCATTGAGAAGTCAAGTGTTATTCTGATGGGTCTGTCTTTATATGTTACTTGGCATTTTTCCTTTGCAGCTTTTAATATTTTTCTTTATTCTATATGTTTAGTGATTTGATTATTATGTGGCAAGGGGACTTTTTTTTTGATCCAGTCTATTTGGTGTTCTGTAAGCTTCTTGTATCTTCATAGGCATTTTCTTCTTTAGGTTGGGAAAGTTTTCTTCTATGATTTTGTTGAATATATTTTTTTGTGCCTTTGAGTTGGTATTCTTCTCCTTCTTCTATCCCTATTATTCTTAGGTTTGGTCTTTTCATAGTGTCCCAAATTTCCTGGACCCACAAGCCCCACCTCATCCAAACCCCACCCACCCTCTAAGACTGCAACTGCTCCCTGAGACAGAGCCTGCTAGTGGCTAGTGTCGGTTGGACTAAGAGGTGAGTCTTTGTCCTCATAGCTGAACACCTCAGCCTCTAGGCTTTGGTCCCAGGGGCACAACCCTGTGCCCCCACACCACCACCTATTGCAATCCTAGTTTCAGGCGGGTAAGCAGGTCTCCTGCAGACAGGTCGGACTACCACCTCCCCCACCAGACTCTGTAAGCCACAAGCCCCACCCCTCCAAAACCCACCTACCCTCCGATAATGCAGCTGCTCCCTGAGACAGAACCCACAAGCACTGATTAAACTAAAAGCTGCCCCCTGAGACAAAGAGTCCATCAGCACCAATTAGACCAAGAGTATCGATCAGACACAGACACCACTTGCACCGAGTGGAGAAAGAGATGGGTAGACGCCAGTGCAAAAATACAGTCAACAACATAAAGACCAATATGGCACCATCAGAACCTAGTGGTTCTACATCAGCAAGACCTGAACATCCCAACGTAAACAGAAGAAATCAACCCTAAAAATGACTTTAAGAAGATGATAGAGGTCTTTAAAGAGGAAATGAAAAACTCCCTTAAAGAAATGAAAAATTCCCTTAAATCAAGAAAAAGACCAACAAAAAATTGGAAGAAATTGGTAAATCCCATGAGGAAAGCCAAGATAAAACAATTAAACAGGTGAAGGAAACAGTTCAAGATTTGAAAACTGAAATCGAGACAATAAAGAAGACACAAACTGAGGGAATGGTGGAAATAGAAAATCTGAGTAAATGAACAGGAACTACAGATGCAAGCATAACCAATAGAATACAAGAGATGGAAGAGAGAATCTCTGGCACTGAAGATGTGATAGGGGAAATAGAATCATCAGTCAAAGAATATTTAGTTCTCTTTCTCTTATTTTTTCAAGTAATTTCATTTTAATAGTTAATTATAGTTAATTATAACATACAAAATATAATATAATATGTAATAATATATAATGTGTGATGAGATGTGTTAATAATTAGTAATAATTGTTTTAATAATTTATTTTAAATAATTTATTTCTTTCTTTTGTCCATATGTACTTGAATTGTTTCTGAATTTTCACTGTAGAAATACCTAATATTACATTGTAAAAAAAGATTTTTAAAGATTTATTTACTTATTTTATATGTGCAAGTGTTTTACCTGAATGGATGTATGTGCACCATATGCATGCTTGGTGTCTGCAGGCATCAGAAGAGGGAGGGCATTGGATGGATCTTCTGGAGCTAGAGTTACAGAAGGTTATAAACAACCATGTGGGTGCTAGGAATTGAACACAGGTCCTCTAAAAAGCAACAAGCAGTCTTAACAGCTGAGCCATCTCTTCAGCCCCAAGATTTCATCTACTAATCTATATCAATATGATGATTTGGGCCTGTCAAAATGATCAGTTGGTAAAAGTACTTGCCATCAGCCAGGGGATCTAATTTCAATTTCCAAGACCTACATGATGGAAGGAGAGAACTGACTCCCTTATTCTCTGACCTCCACACAAATACCTTGGCACACATATACCCTACCCCAAACATACACAAGCAAATACCCAAATATAATTTAAAAAAATACAGTGGTTTCTGTGGGAAAGTGCTCTCCTGAATATTTGTTGCTGAATGGCAAGGTTGGACTCTTGGATTCCCCTCACCCCACTCCCACCATCTGTCAGCTGAGGCTTAGGGCTGGAGAGATGGCTCAGCAGTTAAGAACACTTGTTGTTTCGCAGAGGACAATTCCCAGCACCCACAGCAGGTGGCTCACAATTGCCTTTAACTCCAGCTATAGGGGCCTCCAACAATACAGAGCCTCTGATCTCTATAGGCACCTGCACTCATGTGCACATACCTACCTGTGTGTGGACACAAGCACACACACATAATTAAGATAATAATAATAAATAATAAAAATAAAAAAGAAACTAAAATTTATTTTCTGTGTAGCTCTGGCTATCCTGGAACTCACTCTGTAGACCAAGCTGGCCTCAAAATCAGAGATCCACCTGCCTTTGCCTCCTGAGTGCTTGGGATTAAAGGCGTGCACCACTGCCCAGATGGAAACTAAAGCTTTTATAAAATGTGACCAAAGTACCTTTCTAGGATTAAAAAAGAAACAAATAGGAAAATAAAAAGGATTGTATTATGCGAATTTTCCATAGAGATATAAAAGAAATGCCTACCTAGGAAGTGGGGCAGCATGGACAGAGCAAAAAATAGTTAAATAGGCTGAGGATGTGGCCCAGTGGGCAAAATGCTTGCCCAATGTCTTCACTAGGGCTTCTGTTGCTGTGAGTAGACACTATGACCACAGCAACTCTTTTTTTTAATTAAAAAAGTTTTATTCATTTTACATACCAAGCACAGATCCCCTTCTCATTCCTCCTCCTGCTCCCTCCAGCCCCGCTGCCTGACTTACTCCTGAACCCCTCCTCCAAAAGGGTAAGGCCTCCCATGGGGAGTCAGTAAAGCCTGGTACATTCAGTTGAGGAAGGACCAAGCCCCTCCCCACAGTATCAAGGCTAAGCAAGGCATCCCACCATAGGTGAAGAGCTCTAAAAAGACAGCTCATGCACCAGGGAGATGTCTTGGTCCCACTGCCAGGGGCTCCTCAAACAGACCCAGCTATACAACTGTCTCCCATATGCAGAGGGCCTAGTCCAGTCCCATGCAGGTTCCACAATTGTCAGTCTAAAGTTCATGAGTTCCTACGAGCTTGGTTCAGTTGTCTCTGTAGATTCCGCCATCATGATCTTGACCCCTCCCTTGCTCATATGATCCCTCTTCCTTCTCTTCGACTAGACTCCCAGAGCTCAGCCTGGTGCTTGGCTGTGGATCTCTGCATCGGCTTCCATCAGTTACTAGATGAAAGCTCTATGATGACAGGGTATTCACCAATCTGATTACCAAGGTAGGCCAGTTCAGCCACCCTCTCCACTATTGTTAGTAGTCTAATATGGGGTCATCCTTGTGGATTCCTGGGAACCTCCCTAGCACCTGGGTTCTCCCTAACCCCATAATGTCTCCCTCTATCAAGATATCTCTTTCATTGCTCTCCCACTTCGTCCTTCCCCCAGCTCAACCATCCCATTCCCTCAAGTTCTCATCCCTATCCCCTCCTCTCTATTGCCCCCCCCCCCATGCCCAGCTTACTAATGGAGATCTCATGTGTTTCCCCTTCCCAAGGCAATCCATGCATCCCTCTTAGGGTCCTCTTTGTTTCCTAGCTTCTCTGGATCTGTGGGTTGTAGTCTGATTATCCTTTGCTTTACATCTAGTATCCACTAATGAGTTAGTACATACCTTGTTTGTCTTTCTGAGTCTGGGTTACCTCACTCAGGATGATATTTTCTAGTTCCATCCATTCACAGCAACTCTTATAAAGGAAAACATTTAATTTACAGTTTAGAAGTTTAGTCCATTATTGCCATGGTGGGAAGCAAGGCATCATGAAGGCAGACATGGTTTTGGAGAAGGAGCTGAGAGTTCTTAACATCTTGACTCACAGGCAACAGGAACTGGTCTGAGAAACTGGGTGTAGCTTAAGCATATATGAGACCTCAAAGCTCACCCCCACAGTGACATACTTCCTCCAACAAGTGCCACTCCCTTTAGGGGTCATTTTCTTTCAAACCAACTCACCCAGCATGCACAGAACCCTGGTTGGATTCCAGTACTGCATAGATAGGTGTGATGGTGCAGTAATGTATTGTCTCTAATCACAGCACTTGGGAGGTGGAGGCAGGAAAATCAAAAGAGGTTTGAGGCTCATTCTTAGCTACAAAGAGAGTTTGAGGCCAGCCTGGGCTATATGAGGCCCTTTCTAAAAATAAAAGGACAACTAGGGTAAGTTTAGCTTGATGGGGAAATCAGCTTATTAAAGGTTGTACTAAGGGCAGCTGCCATGCACCAGTTACCTGCCTCCCACCTCACTTTCACCTTCTGTACTCCTATTTTATTTTATTTTATTTTATTTTATTTTTGAGACAAGGTCTCACTACGTAGCCTTGGCTAGCCTGGAACTTAATATGTAGACCAAGATCTCCTTGCCTCTGAGTGCTGAGATTAAGGGTGGGCACCGCTATAACCAGCAGACACTTATTTTTTTTATTTACTTATTTGACACCCCCCCACCGTGTGTGTGTGTGTGTGTGTGTGTGTGTGTGTGTGTGTGTGTATGGTATGTGTTGTATGTATGTGTTAGTGCAGGTATGTGCACACATACATGTGTGTGTAGAGGCCAGAGGTAGACTTTCCAGTGTCTTCCCACCTTTCTGTTTTGAGCTTCTCATTCGGCTAATGGGTCTAGCCAATGAGCTTCGGGGATCTGCTTGTCTCAGCCCCTCTCCCCACCTAATGTTGGGGTTACAAGAAGCTGGAACCCGAGAATTTTATACAAAACCCTCAGTTCTTAAATATGGAGGACTCAGTGAACCAAATAATTCTTATCAGTGAAAACCCATCTATTACAGCCTCTATTTTGGGTATGTAACAGTCTAGCAAACAGCACGTCCTTTGAAAAACCTCATTAGAGCCCTCAAGGGCTAGTCCGGGAAGAGTCTGTCCCAGTCCTCAGCCTATTACATAGTCAAGGTCTACCGCACAGAAGCCCCTCCTTGCACGTTCCCGCTTCGTAAGCCACCTTGAACTACACAGAACTGTAACCTAGCACGTGAGAGACTGAGGTAAAGATGATCAGGACTTCAGGGTGGTCCTCAAGCTATATAATGAGTTTAAGGCAATACATAAGACTGTCTCACAAAGCCAACATAACAACAACAACAAAGATAGGAAAGAAAGATACACATCAAGCATATACCAAGATACGTACTGAGAAAAAAAAAAAATTCCTTGGCAGAAGGTTTGTAGATTCCAGGCCAGCCTGGCTATCATATGTGCCATGACAACATCCAGCTAGTATTTGTCTACCTTAAAGCCTTGTGGCTCCAATGGTAGAATATCATTTTTTTTTTTTTTAATTTTCAAGGTGGCGGATGTTGCTCGGTTTGTAGAGTGCTTGCCCAGTATGCAAAAATGCCTTAGGTCTAGCGCCCCAGCACCACATAAACTGGTTTTATGGCACTGTTATTCCAGCCTTCAGGAGCAGAGACAGGAGCAGTATCAAGAGTTCAAGACCATGCTGGGCATGGTGTCCCAGAATGCCTTTGTATCCCCCAATTTGCATCAACCTATTTCCATCCTGTCTTAGGGTTTCTACTCCTGTGAAAAAAACAAACCCTGACCAAAAGCAACTGGGGGGAGGAAAGGGTTTATTTCAGCTTACGACTCTCAGGTCACAGTCCATCACCGAGGGAAGTCAAGGTAGGGATTGAAGAGAGGAGCCGAGGCAGGGACTGAAGTGGAAGCTGTGGAGAAACACTCACCATTGCTTGTCACCGTGCTTGCTCCTTTGGTTTTTATACCACCCAGGACCATCAGCCCGGGGTAGCACTGCCCTCAGCAGGCCAGCCCATCCACATCTATCCCTAAGCAAGAAAATGCACTATAGTCTTGCCTACAGATGAATCTTACAGAGGCATTTTCTCAATGGAGAAATCACTTTCCCCAGAGGACTCTAGCTTGTATCAGTTGATATTAAATTAACCAACACACACCTCATACCAACATCTGGGACTTATTTTTAAAATTCACTGTATCTATATATTTGACTTCAAAAGATTGCATGTCATTGAGATCATACAAAATTACCCCTCATGTATCTGGTTCTCTTCACTATTTCAGGTCACCCACGCTGTGGCAAATGGTAGGATTTTCCTCACGTTTAAGTCTGAATAATATCCTGTTGTATGTGTATAATATAAATATATTATTATTTTTGTTATTATTATTTTGGTTTTTGGAGACAGGGTTTTTCTGTGTAGCCTTGGCTGTCCTAGAACTCTCCTTGTAGATCAGGCTGGTCTCAAGAGATCCATCTGCTTCTGCCTCCTGAGCGCTGGTATTAAAGGTGTGCGCCACCACTGCCCAGCTTTCTCTCTCTTTCTCTCTCTCTCTCTCTCTCTCTCTCTCTCTCTCTCTCTCTCTCTTTCTCTGTTGTGGACATTTAGATTGATTCTATATTTTAGGTATTATAAGTAGTATGTCAATAAACATATCAGTGCAGATATCTATTCAACATATTGCTTTTTTTGTTATATGCCTAGTATTGGCATGGCTGAATCACATGTTAGCTTTTTTTAATTAAAGCATCTTATTTTTATTAATTTAAATTATGTGTATATGTGACATCTGAGTGTGAGTTTGAACATGTAAGTGTAATGCACATGGAGGCCAGAAGAGGGTATCAGATTCCCTCCTGCAGATGGAGTTACGGGCAAGTGGGAACCGTTTGATGTGGGTGCTAGGAATTGAACTCCAGTCCTCTGTAAGAGCAGCAAGCACTCTTTAACTATTGGGCCATCTCTCCAGACCCCATGTGGTAGCTCTGTTTTTAATTTTTTGAGGAAACTTCATACTGCTTTCCATAATGGCTGTACAAGTTCACATTGTGTCCAGCAGACACAAGGATTCCCTTTCTTTACTATCTCACCAACACTCATCACTTGTCTTTTATAATGACTGTTCTAGGGGCTGGAGAGATGGCTAAGAGCACTGGCTGCTCTTCTAGAGGAGCTGGATTCAATTCCCAGCACCCACAGAGATCTGACACCCTCTTCTGGCCTCAGGTAGCGCTGTGCTGCACATGGTACATAGACACACATGCAGGCAAAACACCCCTACATATGAACCTAAAGAAATACCCATCCTAGCAAGTGTGGGGTAGTTTTGGTATGCATTTCCCTAGTAATTAGTGATGTGGAACACCCTTTCATTAGCTGTTACATGTACATTATATTGGTAGGCTGTTTGAATGCACTGGGAAGCTGGCTCTGGAAGCAAAGTTGCACCCCCATCCCCAACTCCACCTCCATTTCAGGCATAACCATGTTTGACTCAAAGAGTCTTCCAAGATCTAGTGTGGCTGCATTCCTGCTGAGCTGCTCCTAGCCTGGGCTCCAGAGAGTAGCACCTAGCCCTAATCCTTCCTTTGTTTAACCAACACCTTTTGTTTCTCTTATTGCCCTAAATGAATCTTGTCTGAGAGTCTCCCAAGGATCCAAGGTCTATGCAAAACTTGGTTCAGGAAACCCAGAAAGCCACCGTGGTACCTGAGAAATCGAGGAATTTGCACTTGGCATTTTATCACGGGAGCTCTTCTCAGGTTGCTTTGAAGGTACGGAAATTAACTGGCTAAACTGTAAATAGAGAGAAAATAAAGATGCCCTGGGCGAAGGGAAAGTGCTTCAGTCCTTCGAGGCTGGACCCCTCTACAGCCATGAAGGGCTAGATTCATTCTTAAGATGCCTCTGAATCTTCTTTCCACAGATCCGCAGGAACCCACACACTCGTGTCGTGACACACAGTGACAATCTAGGGATGGACTGGCCCCTTAACTCTGATAGGGCAAGAGCAAAGCATCAAAAGAGCCCAAGAGTGAAAATACTGTGCCCGTCAGTGCACGGTGGCACACATCTTTAATCACAGAACTCTGGCGGCAAAGGCAGGAGGATCTCTGCGCGTACCAGGCCAGCCTAGTCTACACTGTGAGGCCCTGTCTCAAAACCAACCAACCAACCAACCAACCAAATAAAGTGCCCTTGAGAATGACTGGCAGGTGACCCACTTCCAACAGAGGTTCCCTAGTGTTCACACCACGGTATAAAGGTGCCTGTAGCGGGAGAAAAGCTAGTTCAGCCATGGGATGAAAACTTCATGGGGGAACTCCAGTCAACTGCCTCAGCCTCCCCAGGTCAGTTTCTGCTGGCTATCTGTAAGCTCCTCATTTGATGATTTTTGTTCTTTGACTTAGAAGCCTCCCCCAAGGAGGCATTCTACTCTGCCCAGGACTCTGTCTGTTGGTGGCTGCCTTAAAGGGGCTTCCCCAGTTAGTTTTTGCTGGATACTTGAATGCCAGGTTTGGTTATGTTTTGTGTTCCCTCTCTCCCTCTTAATAAAGTCACCCATTCAAAACCAAAATTGTGGCTATCACAGATCATCCTCTGAACTGTACAAAACAGCTATTGATATTTGTATATCCATGTCAGAAAAAAGTCTCAACCTTTTTAATTAAAGTATCAGTTAATTTTCTGGTAGTTGTGACAAGATCCTGCACTTGAGGAAGCCTCATGGTTTCGGGAGATACAGTTCATCTTGGTGGTGGGAAGGCATGGCAGTGGGAGCGTGAGGCAGCTGGTCATGTGGCATCCACAGTCAGGAAGCAGAGAGAGATGGTCGCTGGTGCTCAGCTCACTTTCTCCTTATTATTCAGTCTGGGATGCCAGTGCACTAGATGGCGCTGCCCACATTCAGGTGGGGCCCACTCTTCAGTGAAACATCTCTGAGAAGATCGTCACAGAGAGATTTCAGGCATGTCTCCTTAATTTCAGTCCCATTAATCACATCCCAATTGTTCAGGGTGCCATTTGTTGCTCACGGTTTTGTTGTTATAGTAAAAACTCATTATCAAGGCCAGTTTCAACGTACAGTTCTTACTATGTTGGTTTACAGGAGTATTAGCCTCAAGCCTACATGAGATCCTGTCTCAGTGAAAAGTCACTACTCTTGCCACCAATTTTAAGGAGAGTGTTTGGTATATAGGAAATGCCCAACACACACTTGTTGGCAGAGCAAGAAACACTGATGTCAACATAAATAGTGTGAACCAAGTTGTTGCAAAAGAAAACAGCACTGAATGATGAACAGAGCCTTGCAAAGAGTTCTTCTGTACTAACAAAAATGTCAGGAGGAAGTTTTGAGGCCAAAGGAAATGTAATTCATGTCATTGCATGGGCTGTCTGTAGTTGAAAATCAGTATTCTATGTGTTGCTGATAGTTTCTGTGTTAATAACTATGTCTGACATTATGCCTAAAAGGAAATGAAAATTTGCCCTTTTTTAAAAAAATATTCTTATTTTTTAAAAAGTGTGCATATGTGTGTGTGCGTGCACACACTCTCACATGTATGTGCATATGTCCACAAAGGCTTGAAGAGAGAAGACATCAGACCCCCTACAGCTAGAGCTTATGGGTTGCCTGGCATGAGTGCTGGGAACCAAACACAGGTCCTCTGGACAAGCACCACATGATCTCAACCACCAAGCCATCTCTAGCCCCTCATCCCCTTCTTGATCACTGAATACTAGCCGTTCTTGGATGGTTTAGTCATTTGTGATTAAAAAGGTAAAATGCAGTTTTAAAGAACTGCATATTCGGTCCTGAGAGCAAAGGAACAAGCATTGGCCTTGACATCAGAAAATTGAGAGTAGAAACTGGCAACTGGCCAGTTGTACGCCTGGAAGCAAGGCTCAACCTCTACACTGCCCCCATCTACAACATGGAGCTATTACAGGGATATTAAATGGGGGGGGAGGGGCTACTATGGGGTGATGAACAAGTTTTAGATGAATGTGTATAGATGAAAATGCTCTGAGTAATAAATGCAAAGCTATCCCTAGCCAGCTGTGGCAGCACACAGCTGTAACCTCTGCACTTGGGAGGTGGAAACAAGAGTGTCAGGAACTCAAGGCCAGACTAAGCTACATGAAGTCCTACATTGAACAAACCAACAAAAACAAACAAAAAAACCCATGTTATTCCTAAGCATCATGAGTGTCTAAGGCCAGGGAAGGCTCTGCATATTTAACATCTCTGAATAACTTTCTCTCAACAATCTTCACTAATTTAAAACTCTTTAGAGACAATTTCACTATTTACCTTAAAATAGTCTCAAATTCAAGATCCTCCCACTTCACTCCCGAGTATGGGATTATAGATATACATTACCAGACCCATTTAAATTAAATTTTATATTGTAATTATACTTTTATTTTTATTAATTTATTATGTACACGTGCATGTATGTGTGTGGCCACGTGTGCCATGACTTACAGGTGGAGGTCAGAGGACAACTTGTGGGAGTCAGTTGCTTTCTTTCACAATGTGGGACCCGGTGATCGAACTCAGGTTATTAGGCTTGGCGGCAAGCCCCTTTGCCTGCTGAGCCATCTTCCCAGTCCTTCTTCCATATTTTTGCCATCAAGATTGAATTTGGGGCCTGTGAGTGCTAGGCAAGTGTTTGCACTTGAGCGATGGCCACAGCCTTGCCTCACTTTAAAAGACATGCCTCTTCTCTAGTCAGCTGCTTCTACAACAGGAGGATTTGGGACCAAGGACTTTCACTGTTGAGCTATAATTCTCAGCACTGAAAAGGGAGGTGGGGTATAATTCACACATCTTAAAACTCTCTATTTTAAAGTGTAGGATTCAGTGACTTCAGCACATTCACGAAGATGTGCAGTCTTCAACATGAATTCCAAAAAGTATAAATCACCCTGCCCCCCTCAAAAAACAAACAAACAAAACAAAAAAAGTCTCATTAACAGCCTCTCCCTATGTTCTCTTGCCCCACTACCAGCCACTAACATGCTTCCAGTTTTTCTGGATTTGCCAGAAGTGTATATGTGTGTTGGTCAGGGTCTCGGCAGGTAGCTCAGGCCTCAGGCTATCTTTTTTTTTTTTTTTTTTTTAAACGATTTTTTTTTTTTAAAGATTTATTTATTATGTATACAGTATTCTGCCTGCATGTATGCCTGCAGGCCAGAAGAGGGCACCAGACCTTATTACAGATGGTTGTGAGCCACCATGTGGTTGCTGGGAATTGAACTCATGACCTCTGGAAGAACAGCCAGTGCTCTTAACCTCTGAGCCATCTCTCCAGCCCTCTCAGGCTATCTTGGAATTGGCTATTTGGCTGAGTGGTCTCTGAAGCCATCTCTCCAGCCTGCTTTCTCCATCCCGTATCATGTTTTTGAGATTCTCACGCTGCACTGTATGTCGGGACTGAAGAACCAAAGCACCCCCATTTCAAGCAAGCCCCTCACCCCAGCTTGAAACAGGCCTGAGTTTCTAAATTCTCAGAGCTGCTGACATTGGTCCCAGGACAAAGTCAGGATGTTTGAAGAGCCATCTGGTAGCAACTGATTAACCATAGAATGCCCCGATGCTGGAGATGGTCAAAAGTACAAAGTCAGGATGTTTGAGGGACTATCTGGTAGCAACTGATTAACACAGATGCCCCAATGCCCGAGACAGTATAAGTTTGACAAACAACCAGTCAAAACTACAAAGTAAGATAACACAAAAATTCTGGAAAGCCCCTAAAACTTGAGCCAATTAGAATTGTACCCATACTAGCACCCCTAACTGATGTAACCTTGTGGTTTTTGCCTTTAAAAACTGAGCAGAGGGGCGGGCACCTCCTCCAGCCTCTACTGTGTTGGATGGCTTGATGAAGTCCCTGCCCCGGGGATTGAACTGCTCCAATAAAACTTGCTTTTGCATTTCGGTGAGCTCGTGTCTCTGGTGGTCTCTTTGGGGGATCTCGCGCCCAGGGCACAACAGGGACCTTATTCCCTTGTGTTGATCCTAGGCCACTGTGTATATGCCCCAAATTTGACTTACCCATTCGTTATATTTGGGTTGTTTCACTCTTAAACCTCAAGACAGAAGAGTAACATTGTGAACGGCTTTTCATATGCAACCCATCGTCTTTCTTTCACGCTAGTTTCTCATTTCAGGTTGAGGCAGGACACCTAACGGGCGTTCCCGTACAACACTAGACTCCGTTAGTTTCTGCCCCGCCCCCGCCCCGCCCCGCCCCGCCCCCGCCCCGCCCCCGCCCCGCCCACTAACTCGCGGACTCTTTCGACGCTCTCCCCGGGTCGGAGAAATGCAACCAATCCACGAGTGTGTCCGGGAAGCGGCGCTCCGCAGTGGTTGATGAAGTCTGATGACGGACCCGCCCTCCAATCGGCAGGCGAAGGGCTGGGCTAGAGTCAGCTGGTGAAACCACATGACCGGAGCCTGGCGCCGGAAGCTACCTATCCGGTAGTCAGCTCCCCCGGCACCTACGGCTGCGATGGTGAGTGAGGACGCATGCGCGGGCGTGCACGCCTAGGGTTCCGCGTCCCCGCTCCCCAAGCTTCGGTTGCCCCCTTATGGCCTGCCTTCCGCTGTCACCTCCAGTCCACCCTGGGACCGAGAGGGAACGGAGATGGGAGGGAGGCGACAGGGAGGGTTGGAGAAGGCTCTGCCACCCGGTGTTCTGCGGCTGGGGAATAGTCTAGATGGCACAAGGGGCGGGGCACAAGGGGACTGGAGTGAGAAGGGCCTCGAGGAGGGGCTATGGGGCTATGAAGGCTTCCTGGGTCGCTACTTGACAAGTGGAAGAGCTTGGGGGTCCACTAGTGACCGCGGATGGAGACTCAGTCCTACAAGCCATTTAGAGGGTCTGGAAGGGCCCTATCCAGGAGGAAGATGGGTCTGCAAGGCTGTCACGCTCCTCACCCCTTGCTTTTTTTACCCACTAGACTTCCGCACTGACCCAGGGACTGGAGCGAATCCCAGACCAGCTTGGCTACCTGGTGCTGAGCGAAGGTGCAGTGCTGGCGGTGCGTTGTGGAAAAGCAAGGCGTGCGCGCACGGGGCGGGACGGGATGTGTGTGTTGGGGGGGGAGGTGTCCCTTTGGGAATCCCCGCCCAGAAATCCCTTCAAATCTTGCCCAGTTTCTCCCAGTTGTCTATTTTTTTCCTCTGTCTGGCTCCCTGCTTGCCATATAGTAAGCTTTCAGTAATTAAATGTCTGGAATCCAAGTCTCCTGTTTTATGGTATTATAAGAGGTTTGTTACCAAAGGGCTGGGGATGTAGCTCAGTTTGGAGAGTTACTTTGCTTAGCACGCACAAAGCCTTGGGTTCAGTCCCCAGTATTGTATAAAACCAAACATGGTGGGACATAATCCCAGCCCTTGAAAGGCGGAGACAGGCAGATCAGAAGTTCAGGGTCATCCTTGGCTACATAGTAAGTTCACTCCCAGTCTGGACTTCATGTAACCTTGCCTAAAAAAAAAAAAAGACCAACTTTTCTAAAGTCGTACAATTAGTTTGATGACAGCTGGTCACTTGTGGTATGTTTTTATTTGGTGTATCTTTAAAACCCACATGGGGGCACATTTGGGTGCCACAGCTAGTGAATGTCAGAGGCACCTTTGGGAGTGAGTTCTCGTTCCACTATGTGGGTCCTGAGGACTGAACTCAGGTCATCAGGCACTGAGGTGAGCATTTTTATGTTCTGAACCATTTCACCTGCCCCTAGAACTTTTTTTTTTTTTTTTTTTTTTTTTTAATGGCAAGACTTCTTTAGAGGCAGAAGTTGAGCTGAGCTGCAAGGTCAGAAGGTTGTGAACGAGAAAAAGAACACTCAGGGCTGAAAGCTGGACATACTGGCCTGAGCCTGTCAGTGCCTGTCTGGGTTAGGTGTGGGTTTGTGTTGAAACAGTTTGAGCAGGAAGGATGATGTGGTAAGAATCTTGACAGTGGAGGACTTCCTGTGGCTAGCTTTGACATCTTTGAGGGTTATTTAAAGCAAAAACATAAGTCACTGAAAAGGTTTAACAAGACTCTTCCACGAGTGTCATCTAGGTAGGAAACTAGACTGGTAGCAATAAGGAACACGGACAGAAGACATTGTGTCTATTTTTAGTGTGTGTCTGCACATGTGTGCACAGGTATGTGTGCCCATGCATGTGCTGAGGCCAGTGCAGGATACAAGAGTCCTGCTTTATCACTCTCTGCTTTATTTCTTGAGGCAGGGTCTCTCACTGAGCCTGGAGCTAGGCTTGCAGCCCTGAGCAAGCCCCGGCGATTAACCTGTCTGTGCCCCCACAGTGCTGGAGTTACAATTGTGGCCATGCCTGGCTGGGGATTTGAACTCAGATCCTCCTGCTTGTACAGCAAGTGCTCTTATTCACTAAGCCATCTCCACAACCCAGAGAATACATATTTGAGGTGTTAATATATGTTAGTAATAATTAGATAAAAGTACTTCTGGGTGTATAGTACCTTTCTGAAGTACTCATTCAGCAGGACTTTGAACTGGGAAAACCAGAAAATATTATGATGCCTGAAGAAATAAGAAATTGAGAAAGGAAGCTGACCAAGGAGGTAGCTAAGGGAAATTTTGATGGCCTGACTGTAGATACTGAGTTTGAGGTGGACTGATAGCAGTTATATAGAACATTTATTAAGTAGGTACATAATGCTCTCTCATTGTTTTCTTATGAAATTTTCACAAGCCCATAAAGTAGGTCCTGCTAACCCCAATATACAGATGGAGAAACTGAGAGCAAAAGGAACTAAGCCTAGTAATGGGCTCACTTAGAAGCAGTGGGAAGAAGTTGAGACAGCCTGTACTGTTGTTCAGAGGAAGCCTGGACAGTAGTCCTATCATTTACCCAAAGGAGTAGCCCGAGGGAAGGTTTCCAAGACAAAGTGGGTGTTTCTGCTTCATAGCCTACAGACAGGACAAATGGGAAGACTGGGAATAGGTAGAAACTTTAAAGACTGACAGTTGGTGTGGCAGTGGAACATCTGCCAGGAATCCTAGGTGAGGGCCTGGGGGCCATGGCTCAGTGGTAGAACACCTGCCTAGAATCCCCCAGTGAGGGGCTGGGGTGTGGCACTGTGGTAGAGCCCCTGCCTAGAATCCCCCAGTGAGGGGCTGGGGTGTGGCACTGTGGTAGAGCACCTGCCTAGAGGGGTAGGTCATTTGATGAGCATACCTAAGGTTTTGATCCCCAGCATGAGTATCAGCAGAGTTACAAGTAAAGGCTGGTATTTCAGGGTGAGAAACAGGATGGCACAAGGGAAGGCAACACCATCATAAAGATGCTTCAAGTAGAATTTACCCAATGCTGGGCAACTTGGGACAATGGCAGACCATTACAAGTATGGGAGCCAGAGGTCCTGTGCCTTGAAATTTGTTCCTAACGCTGGTCCCTCACTTTTTGCCCCTACCCTCCTCCATGCACATGCAGTCATCTGGAGATCTTGAGAATGATGAGCAGGCAGCCAGCACCATCTCAGAGCTGGTCAGCACAGCCTGTGGCTTCAGGCTGCACCATGGCACGAACATCCCTTTCAAGCGCCTGTCTGGTGAGCTCCTGCTTTTGGTGGGGGTGGGGTTTGCTTCTAGAGGCCTCTCGGCTTAGGGGAGGACTATCTGGCTCCATCCCACTGACTCCCAATTCCTCCTGGGGTCCCTGGTTCAACCACTGCCCTCAGTTTGAGATCCTCTAGTATGAGAACCGAGTAACAAGGGTAGGAAGGGTTTTCACAGCCACCTCTCCTTTGTCCCATCCCAGCCAGTTTTGCTGTGACCCCCATGGAGGCCACTGTCCCCACTGACTTTGCTCCCTTCCTTTCCAGTGGTCTTTGGTGAACACACACTGCTGGTGACTGTGTCCGGACAGAGGGTGTTTGTGGTAAAGAGGCAGAACCGAGGTCGGGAACCTATTGATGTCTGAGCTGCAGAAGGTGCTGGCTGGAGAAGTGGACTGCCGCTGGGCCTGTGACGGGTGACACCGTCCTCTACCTTTCTCGCTGCTGGAACTGGGCCTGTGCTCGCCACCTCCTCACCCCCACCTAAGACACAAAGGCTTAGCGATTTCTGCGCTAAGGGAAACCATGGCAAGAGCATCCCCTCCTTTCTTCCCTTCTGCGTAATAAACAGCACTCCAACCCTTCCAGGGCTCAGGACGTGTGCACAGAATGGTTTGTTTGGGTGGGGCTGAGGCCACACCTTTGTGCCTATCTTTGTCCTTCTAGGAAGATAGCCATACCTTAGTCCATCCATGGGACAAGACCACCACCAGGCAGCCAGAACTGAGAACTGGAGACAGGTGCGGTGATGCACATCTGTAATCCCAGCACTTGAGAGGCAAGTCAGGAGCATCAAGTTTTAGACAGCCTGGGCTGCTGCATAGTGGTTTCAGGGCCAGTCTAGGGTGTTTCAAAAAACCAATGTTAAGTAAAACTAGGAATTGGAGAATCATGGATAGTAAGGCAGCTGTTTGTATACTGAAGGGACCTCCCCTGTGGTCAATACAGACAACACTGAGACTCCCTCCTGAACAGCTTTTAATAGGTTTACTTCAGTTGGAAGATGTAGTCAGAGAATAAGTTACAGGAACAGACAAAAAAAAAAAAAAAAAAAAAAAAAAAAAAAAAAAACCAAGAAAACGGAACTTAAAGTGCTTCAGGCTGCCAACGTAAACATGAGGGGCAGAAAGAGGCCACCTAGCTATGTCCCCAACCCCTGAGACAGGAGAGTCATTGTCATTGTTGGGGTCCCTTTACCACTACCACCCTCTAATCTCAGCCCTGCGGGTGGGTGGAAGGGAATTTCAGAGGCAGAGAGGACTGAACAGGATGAGAGTACTCTGTAAACTCGGGACAAAGGGAGGGACAAGGGAGCGCCTGCAGCCCCTTGCCCTGCTGGGGTGGGGCCAGCCCCCCCCACGAGAACTTGGGGAATACTGTTGGCCGAGCTGCCGCCATGCTGCCCACTTCACAGCTTCTGCCCTCATCCCTCACCAGCAGACACAGACAGGCAGCCCCAAAGGGCCTCTCTGCCTCCAGTGGGAGACGCCGCCTAGGAACAAGGAGCCCTCCGGGGGTGAGGGTTTCTGGAGTGTACGGAGCTGAGTGAGCAGATTGGTGCTACTTGACAGGCTCCACCACCAAGACTTTACACTCGCGCTTGGCAATCTTGTCTAGAGAAAGCACAGCCTTGTCCGGGGGCAGGTAGAGGGGACGACCGACGGGGGAGGCCACAGGGGGTGTGATGGCCCTGCGTTCCATCACGCTGCCAGACCTGGGAGAAGACAGAGGCTGTGGGCGCTGGGAGGGTGCAGCATCCCTCCCAGCGCCCTGCTCCTGCCTCCCAACTTCCTTCTTGGCCACCTTGACACCAGTCCAGGTCCCTTACCTCATGAGGTGGCTACGGGAAGGCTGTTGGTGGGAGAAGGACTGAGAACGGCCTAGGCTGGCTTGGTGTCTTTCCACCAGGTCCCGGACAGCAGGACTGCTGGGGCTGCTCTTGCGGGACAGGGGCCGGGCCTCAGGCGGAGGGTGGGACACACTGGCCGTGAACTGGAGCTTCAGTTTCATGTGCTGGCTCAGCTGGGTAGGAAGATGCAGACCTTCACACAGACCCAGGTTGGACTGGGTTTCGCCTTCCCTGTGCCCAGCCTTCCAGTGCCACCTAAGACATTTCCCCTCTAGAAGTTAGGAAACCCCAACTGTTCCACCCAACGCTGGGCCCACCTCAAAGAGCCCCGTCCTCAGGGCCTGGAAGGCCACACTGAAGGTAAGTGCGCTGCCCTTCCGGGAGAAGCCAAGGTTATTGAGGGGCGTGTGGCAGACGATGGAGTCTAGGGCTGCTTGCATGGCCCGACGCTCTTCCTCACACAGCTGCTTTCCTGGGGACAGAAAGCAGGTACCCGTGAGCACTGCACAGCTTTCCTCAGCTCCCATAGGTCTTTACCAGCATGGGGGGGGGGGGGGAGTTTAATTCGCAAGGTGCTCTGTGGAGTAAACTGAGTCAATGTTATCTTTGCTGAGGGTTATAGACAATGGTAGTTAATGCTGCTGTGTGCTGAGGTTTGTTCTAACCAATATCGTGCGCTAACTCGTTAATATGCGAAACAAGCCATGAGATGTTATTTACTCAGTTTTAGAGAGCACAGAAGCCCAGAGAGACAAAGTAACTTACCCAAGGTCACAGATCTAGTAACTGGAGGGGGGGAGCGGGGACGGGACGACAGACGACTTGTACCAGAAAGCGTAGATCCAGTGTCTCTGCCCACTGCCTATCTTAACACCCCATCTGTGACCCTGGATGACTAGCCAGGTACTCAGCAGAGCCATCTGGGTACTGCAGTCACCCACTGAGGTGGGGCTGACACCACCTGGACCTGTTCTCACTACCCTACAACTTGCTTTCCCTGTCCCTCCCAGGGGACAAGGTCTCAGCCTGGTAGGTGACCCACCAGCCTGTGCGTGTTCCGGGGTCCACACAAGCCTCACAGCAAGGAAGTCTTGGAGGTTGTTGAGCAGCGTGTAGGTGACAGTGAACCGCTCGTAGGTCCGAACAGGGGATTCACAAGAAGCAGTCATCACAAAGCAGGGGCGGTCTAGGCGGACACTGGGCAGGCTAGGAGCAGTGGAAGAGGAAGCTGGGTGTATGTGTTAGGCAGAGGTGAGCAGGAAAAGTGCCTGGTGGTCTCCCACATACTCACCGGTAGTGGGTGTAGATGCTCTGGGTGAAGGGCAGTTTTGGCGTGGACCACTGAACCACAGCAATCAAGGGGACTTCAAGACCCTGCAGACAGGAAAAAGGGAGACTTCCCATGTTCAGAGTTCTCCTCTCTTAAGCCCATGGACTTTCCCTTCCGTTGTCTATTCTTTGAAACTGGTCTGCAACTCCTTATATAGCTAGGGATGACCTTGACCTTCTGAACTTCCTGCTACCTCCCAAGTGCTAGGATCCCAGGCACATGCCACTACGCCTGAATGCTGAGGGCAGAACCTAAGGTTTTGTGCTTGGTACACAAGCACTCCACCAACTGAACCCTATCTCCAGTTCCCTCTGTTTTCATCACTTATGCGAACACACCAGCTCACCTCCTTGGCCCCGGGAGGGGGCTGCTCACCCCCTCTCAGCTGAAACAGGAAGTTGTGTTCCTCCAGAGCACTAAGTGGACAGGGGAAGTAGCCGGAGGTACCAGGAAGCCGACAGAAGGAGCCCATGGAGACTTCCCCAGACTGGTGACTAGTTCAGAAGAAAAGAAGGCAGTGCACTGAGCTTGCCTGCCATAGCCCATCTCTGTCCGCACCACTCAACATCCCTGCCCCTCCCCAGAACCTCACCAGACATTGTCCACCAGAAGTACAGAGCCATCCGGCATGACAGGCAGGTAACTGGCGTTGAAGTTGGGGAGGATTCGGATATCCCAGATGGAGATCTCCTCCTGGGAAGAGCTGTTCAGCACTGTGTAGGGGAACCAGCCCAGTTCAGAGCAGTGAGACCCCACCCCCTTGACCTAGCATAACAGACCCATCACTGCCCTCCAGTCCACTCCCTTGCAGCTGTTCAAGCCTTGAGCCTGCAGATCCGCTCACCCTTGAGGACGGTCAAGTGTTTTCCAGCCACAGTGAACTGCCGGCATTTCAGAACTGGAGGGGGAAGCAGCGTCAGCAGGGTGCTCACTGCAGAGAGAGAATGAGGCAAGAAATCAGACCACTACCTTACAGCTCTTCCCTTCTACAGTCTGGCCCCTCTAATCTACCCCTCCTCCAAGCTCTAGCTTTCCTCCTCTCCCCCACCTTGGGCCTTGAAGGCGCTCTGTTCTCCGCGGAAAGTATCCCCAGGAGATCGAGTCTGCAGTAAGCGCAGGTAGCCTTGATCTCGGACTTCCGGTGCCTCGACCTCGCGCTTCCACACGGTCACTACAATCTAGGTACAGGAGCCATCGGACCATGATTCAGGTCTGATAGACGGGTCTTGAAATGTCATCTGAATTATAGGGCAACAGCTCCAGCTTTGTCATCCTACCTTGGCCTTGGGTGTCCCTGGGGGCAGTCTATCCAGTGAAACAGTGAGTGGGAAAATGACCTCATCTGTGGACACGATCGGTTCTTCCACAGGCAGCTAGGGGTTATGAAAGGGGTGAGAAGTCAGTATCAAAGATGCAGGATTCTTCAACCTCGCTGCAAGACAGGGCAAGTCTTTACGCCCCCTCCTCTCGCTGTCATCCCCTTCCTGCCTTAGGTCCCTCTGCAAGGCAGGACAATGCTGTCTTCACCTGCCTTCCTGCGTCAGGTCCCTAAAGAGTCCATGCCCCAAACTGCCTCCTCTGTGGCCCCAGCCAACCTCCCCTCAGCCCTTGTCACCCCGAGATCCTCACCGTGGTCGCTCCCCCTGAGGTAGCAGGGCCCGGGCCGTGGGTGAGAAGGGGGCTGCAGCCTCGAAACAAGCCCCCGCCCCCTGGGTCCCCTCCCCCCGGGGGCTCAGCATCCTGGTCGCCGGCGCCGCCGCCGCCCCCTGGCAGCACCCCTCCGGCGCTGACCGAGGCCAGGGCGGCCAGGGCAGTCGCCAGCTCGGTCCAGGCCCCTCGGGATGCCAAGCCCGCGCCGCCCCCGACGCCGGGCCCCGCGCCGCCCCGGCAGCGCAGCACCAGCAGGAAGCGGACCGTCTCCCCTAGGTACAGATGGTTGCGCCGGGGCAGCGCCCGGTACCGGCCCGGGTCCCCAGCCAGTTCGGCGCGTGGCGGCAGCGGCACGGCCGGGAAATACATCGAGTAGTCGCATTGGGACTCCATGGGGCGGGGAAGGCGACGCGACCCGAGACCGGGCCGGCGGGAGCTCGGCCGGCGAGTCCCGACCCCCCCGAGGGCCGCTGCTCCGCCCGGCAGCGGGAGACACCAGCCGGGCCCGGAAACCAGGGAAACGAACCCGGAACCCAGACCCGGCGGCGCCGGAACTGGGGTGCGGGGCTGAATGACCGGGGAAAAACCGGAAGCGGAAGGGAAGGGAAGGGGCGTAGCCTCCGAGGTTTCATGGCTGGGGCCGCGGGGGTGGGGGTCGTGAATGCCGGCTGCTGAGGAATTTGTAGGAGACTTGACAGGCTTCTTTGGGTAGAATTTATTTGTTTATTCGCCCCTCCTCCTTCTCCCCGCCTTCTTTCTTTCTCTTCTGACCTCTCTCCCTTGCTCTCTTCCCTAATTTTCTCTTTCTGTTGCCCCAACCCCCTCACGATTCTTTCTTTTTATGACAGGGTTTCCCAGGTTTCCCCAGCTGGCCTTAAACACCCTATCTGACTGAGAATGAACTCAAACTTTTGATTCTCTTGCCTCGGTTCTCCGGAGGGCTGGCATTACAGGTGTCATCAGGTCTGACTTATGCAGGGCTGAGGAGGGAATCCCTGAGGGCTTCATGCATGCTGGGCAAGCACTCTACCAACTGAGCTACCCCCCTGTCTTTTTCTTGGACTTTTGTGGTGGTGGTGGTGGAGGTTATTAGTTTTGGTAGTATGCTTGTGTGTGCGTGTGTGAAGTGTCTGGCATACATGACCCTCGGCCTCATGCTAGTCATTCATTTTACCAATGGGCTGTATTCCTTGAGGAAATACTGAAAGAAGAAAAAGAACCCTTTCCAGTCCAATTTCTATCCAACAAAAGATTCCCCATCCCTTCCCTTTTGAGAGCCCTACATAAAACTAATAACTGGGGGCTGGAGAGGTGGTTCTGAGGTAAGAGCACTTGCTGTTCTTGCAGAGGACCAGGGCTTTGGTCCCAACACCCACCCACATGATGGCTCATGATCATTGGTAACTCCGGTTCCAGGAGACCTGTGGGCACATTTACACATGCAGGCAAAACACTCGTTCACACACAAAAAAATAAATCTAATAATGTTTTAAAAAAATAAGTAAACGTTTCATAGTGTTTATTCATCCAGCAAGTATTTTCACAGTGAAATCCACACAGCTCCATGACAAAGATTTCATAGAGAAATGGTCCCCAAACTTTCTCTGGCTCACTCTTCTTTGGCTCCTCCCCGGGGGCTCTGGGGGGAACTGCTACATGAACCTGTCTTGAGACTTGAAGAGGCAAAGTGAGCAGCTGGAGGTGGAGGGTGGGGGCAGGTGCTGCTGGAATTCCTCCAGAAAGGCCAGACAACTCCAGTCTCACCTTAGAGCCAACTTCCTATTCATTCCAAGGAAAGGGAAGGTGTATCTGGCTGTCCTCCGCCGGCCACTTGTGTTCTAATTTGTAATCCGATAGATACGGGGGAAGTAGCCTTGAGGTCTTGAGAGGCAGGGAGACTGTCGGGGGGAACTGCTTGGCATCAAGTTTGTCCTTATACTGTAGCTCAGGGGTGGCCAAGCGCTCGCATTCCTCTCGGTCTTTCTGGCTCAGTCCATTCTGAAGGACATAGCCCAAAACTTTAGCTGAACCGAACTGGAAAGGACGGAGCCTTACATCGGTGATGTATTTGGGGTCTAAAGCCTCACCTCCCATCAGGCAACGTTTAGCCAGAGCTTCTCTTCGAGCCCGGAGCTCAGCCACGGCCCGTTGCAGCCGACTCTGGCCATATTGTTCTATCCGTGCCCACAGACTCCGGTTGAAGTGAGTATACAGAGCCCAGTCCAGGTTATTCCAAGCCCGGGCCCGTGCAGTCAGCTGCTGATCTTCACCTTTCACCGTACTCTGATTGACAGCACTGAGCCTCTGCTTACTTCCAGCCTGGGCGTTGTGCATGAAGCCCACCACATCATCCAGACTCCAGCACAGGGCATCTGCCAACAGAACCAATGACTCGTCAAAGTATTCAGCCACCATGACCAAGTCAAAGACCGAGTCCAACCAGGCCAGACCCCACTGGATAAAAGATGAGGGCCCAAAATCCGAAGAGGCAAAACTGGCTAGCTGCTCATGACTATTAGCAACTGTGGTCATAGGCTGGAAGAGACTTCCAGGGCCAGCACCAGAAGGCGGCACAATATGTAGCTGGAGGGGGTTGGGGTCTCTGGGTAGATGAGGACTGACTCTCGTCTCTGGGGGGAAGGGCAAACCAAAATCGAACCATAGTAAGTTGCGGGCATAGTGGTTGCCACGGCCCCCGGGTCTGTAGAAGGCTCGAGGATTAGACAGGAAAGCAGCCAAAGACGGTGCCTTTCGGAAGGCCGATGAAGCTGATTTATAATAGGAGAAGGCAGAGCGGGCTAGAGCCGCTGGGTCTCGGACAATGGAAAAGAAGAAGCTGTCAGAAGGCATGACCTGTAGTACCTGCAGAGGAGAGAAAGAGCAGACACAGAGACAGAACTTGACTGAGGAGAAGATAAGTACAAGCTAAGGCTCTGGTGAGCCTTCAGAACTCTGCTGTCACCCCTTGGCTTCCTTCATTAGCTGGATGATCTTGGGGGGAAATTCTGTATCACCTCTGAGACTCAGTTTACTTGTCTGCAAAAGGGAAGTAGTCAGAGGTTCCCAGGCGACTGAGATGAATACACGAGATGGCAGCTAGTCAGAAATCTGGACCACACAAAGCTTCTCTGGATCATTAATGTCCTTGGGTCTTTGTGTCTTCTTTAGTTGATAAAAAACTCTCAGCCGGGCAGTGGTGACACACACCTTTAATCCCAGCACTCGGGAGGCAGAGCCAGGCGGATCTCTCTGAGTTCGAGACCAGCCTGGTCTACAGAGTGAGAGATCCAGGACAGGCACCAAAGCTACACAGAGAAACCCTGCCTCAGAAAAAAACAAACAAAACAAAACCCCTCTCAACTCCTGGGGCTGAGGAAATGGCTCAGTCCATAAAGCACGAGGACCCAAGTCCAGACTCCCAATACCCACCTAAAAGCCAGGTACAGTGGTGCTCACCCATAATAAGCCCTGTGCTGAGGAGACAGAGACGGGTAGAACCCTGGGAGCTGCTGACACACACCTAACATCTCTAAGAACCAGACTTGGTGTTTACTTTTACAATAAAAGATCTTTGTATTCAGTTTTTGTGTGTTCGTATGTGCAAGTGTTCATGTGTGTGCTCTTCTTGTGCATACGGACTCTGGGGGAGAGCCTCATTTCTCAGACATCGTCCACCTTTGTTTTCAAGAGAAGATCTCTCACTGGCCCAAGTGAGAGATAACTGGGCAAGGCTGGCTAGTCTGGGAGCCCCAGGGACTCACCTGTTTCTGCCTCCTCAATGCCGGGAACACAAGAGCCTGCTGCCGTGCCCAGCTTTCTTACCTGGGTTCTAGGAATCAAATTCAGATCCTGAAATGGTTCGCATGGTAAACATTTTACTGTATCTCCCCATCCCTACCCCTTTCTGAGACAGGATCACACGTATGCAGCCTAGGGTGTCCTTGAACTCTTGCCCCAGCCACCTGAGCATTGTAATTACAGACAGGTGCCAACATGACCAGCACACACACACAACAAAAACTGTTAAATGCCTTTTCTGGGACTCTGGGTCACAGCTTCAAGAAAACAACTAGACTTGAGGCTCCTCAGGATTCCATCAGGGACAGCAGATGCGTTCTCAGACCAGTCCAAGATGATGTACCGCAAGGTACTTCTGAATTCCTGAAGATCTTGGAGAACAAGATACTCCTGAAGTAGGGCACACCAGGGGTCAGGGGGTGCGGTGCTGGAAAACCGGTAGGACTAAAGTCTGAGATGTGTGTCTCTCTCTATTACTCAACAGGTGCCTTGAGAGTCAGGCTGGGTTGTGCTGTAACATAGCCCTGCAGACTGACATATTGTGTTAATAGTTCCCAGACTCCATGATAATGACTTTTATCGTGGAATCTAACCTTTCTCTATCACAGTGGCAATTGGTAGTAAGTCTGTCCTTAAGGCAGTTTTTAAAATTAGGATCAGGGGCTGGACAGATGACTCAGTAATTAAGACCTTGTATGCTGCAATTGTGAGAACCAGTCTTCAGATCCCAGCATCCATGTAACGAGTCAGGTATCTCTACAAATGCCCGTAAGCTTATCTCCAATGAAGACAGAGACAGGAGGATCACTGGGGCTTGATGACTTCCGGCCTAGCTGAGAACCTAGCCCCATGTTCAGTCAGGGAGGGGCCCTGCCTCAAAGGAACAGACAGAGAATGATACCTGAGAAAGAACTCCTTGCTCTCCTTTCTAAGCCTCCTTGTACATGCATAGGCACACATTGTCTCTCTCACACAAATAAATAAATAAATCTTCAGATGAATAAAATAAATAAGTTTGGATCAATCTCCAAAATGATAAAAGGAACTTATTTGGAATTTAAGGTGTTATGCTATGCATCTGGAAACCAAATGAGCAAGCCCCCAAATCGGCAACAAGGCATCCATCAGTCTTTAACCATCCCTCCCCCCAAAGAACAAATGGTTACGTTTCTCCTGTTGTCAAGAAATTTCATTCCCCAAACTCCTATCCCCCACCCCAACTCTGCAGGAGACAGCCTGAGGACAAATGGCGGTTCACATTTCGTAGAGTGAAGATTTCAGAGTGGGGATACGGAACAGAACAGACTGAAAATTTACTGAGAAAAAAAATAAACGTAAGTGGATTTAAAAAAAAAAAGAGTTATGACAGGTTGGAGAGATGGCTCAGTGGGTAAAGCGCTGTGCAAGTGTGAGGACCTGAGTTTGAATCCCCATGACCCAGATAAATAAAGTTAGACGTAGTAGCATGCCTCTGTAACCTCCCATGGTGAGTCCCCAGAAACCCACAGACGAGCTAGCCTGGAATACATAGCCACAGACTGCAAAAAAGACCCAGTCTCAAATGCGGTGGCAGGTGAGAACTAACACAAGGTTGTCCTCTGACTGCCGCCTACGCTCCATGGCACACCCTTGCCTGTATCACAGTGAGGGACACGCACATCCTACACAGGAAGATTGTTTTTTTAAATTATGCCTTTCCTTAACTGAGTGTTTTTTGACTTTCTTCATTAATATGGGCATGCCCCGAGGGCAGAGCCTTTGAAATCTGTTTTTGCCCCCCAGCCCCGCCCCGAAAGGAGAAGGTAGTTAACTGTCTCTGGCATTAAAAATAACTGTTCCCAGTTTACCATTTGCTACCTGTGTGACTTTGGCTTTTCACTGATGGTATCAGAGCCTTTGTTTCTTTGGGTATAAATCTGGATTAGTATATCTGGAAGAGCGTGGAAGTGCCTGAACACGGTAGGCAGTCAATGAGTGGCATTGACCATGAAGGTCATCTCTCAGCCATTCGAGGAACTGAGTTCAGTGATCCTTGTTACTGTCCCATCCTTATCAGGAGCCCCTTGTCATACAACAGTGGCCCCTCGCTGCTCCTATCATCACCTTCCCGATCCTCAGCTGTCCTGCTCTGCCTTCAACGAGGGCATGCTGGGTATGGTGGCTCACACATGTAATCCTAGCCCTTGGAAGGCTGAGGAAGGACGAGATAGCTAAGAGTTCAAGGAAAACCCAGGGTATGTAACAAGAGTCTGTTTCAAAATAAAGTGTTTTGGCGGTCCCTGCTAGTCTATTGGCTGCACATACTCTCCCGATATACACATATATACACGCATCATCATGTCTTTGTGATGGTTTGCTTCCTCTAAGAATGCCCAGTCAGGGCTAGGGATATATAGCTCAGTGGTAAAATGCTTGTCTAGCATGTGTGAGGAACCCCTGGGATCAACCCCCAGTACTTCATTAAAAACAAAAACAAAAACACCAAGAATATTTGATGTCTACTGGACATTGTAGTTCACACTTACAATTATGGCACTCTGAGAGACTGAGATAGAAGTATTGCCATGAGTTCTGGGACATTCTGGGCTAATGGTGAGTGTCATAATGGTAACTATCCAAAAAAAAAAAAAAAAAATCCACCCAAAGAACGTCTGAGCTGGAGAAGCAGCTCACTTTGTAGAGTGTTTGCCTAGCATTCACAAAGTGCTGAGGTCCATCCCCACCACTACATAAATGGATAGTGGTTTGTGCACACTTGCACCCAACACTCAAGAGATGGAGGCAGGAGCATCAGGAGTTCAAGCTCATCCTTAGCTACTTAGTGAGTTCGAAACTAGTCTGAGCTACATGAGATCCAGTATCAAATACAGATACAGACAGACAGACAGACAGACACAGACACACACACACACATGCAGGAGAAAGCAGGAAGCATAACAGCCTTTACCAATCTTTCTTTTAAGTTCCTCGCCCACCACACCAATCTTTCTCTGTTCTTCTGCCAGGTGCTCCTTACCCCTCATGGGGCTAGAATTACAGCGTGAGCCACCACACCCAGGGCCCCGGTGCTTCTGTTTCTGCCAACAAGCATGCACTGGTAAAGCCTGTGAGAGAATGGGTTCATCTCTCTTAAGCGAAGTCTCCTTTGGGATTGGAACTGGGATCTTTTTTGTGCTGCTGTGGCCATTGCTGTTTGTTTTTGAGATGGGGGTCTGGTTATACAGCTCAGGTTGGCCTTCAACTATTTTTTTTTTTAAACTTTTTGATATCAGAGCCTTCTGGCTCCATCTCCCAAGTGCTAGGATTATAGGTGTGCACCACCACACCTGGTTTATGTGGGGCTAGGAATTGAACCCAGGGCCTTATACATGCTAGACAAGCTACGTCCCTAGTCTGACCTCCAGTTGCTTCCTGTCTCAACTTCCTCAGTTCTGGGATTATTGGTTCGACTAGTCTGTACTCTGTTGAGGGCTTAACACAGAAGTGACATGAAGTTTCAAAACGTGGCTTTTACACATAACCCCCAGCACTAAGGAGATGGAGACAGGAAGATCCTGGGGCTCGCTGGCCAGCCAGTCTAGCTGAATCAGTAAGTTCCAGGTTCAGTGAAAGACCCTGCTTGTCTCCAAAGCTGAGGTGGAGAGTGAGAAACACATCTGGAATTGACATCTGGCCTCCACAAACACATGCATCCTCCACACACAGCTCCCATATGGGAGAAAGGAACACTCTGGCTCCCAACACTACACTTGCCCCAGAGGAAGGGCACTTGTAGAATGAGCAATAGGAAACCTCATTTTTATGTCTTAGGGTCCAACTTGTGGGTGAACCCCCCTACCAAGTCATGGCATCCCTCTCTTACAGATCTTGCCCACAAGCCTGTGGAGATCTCTTTTCAAGTCTACCCCACCCTCCCTGAACCTGCTCACCTCTTTTAGGTTGAATCTCATGTGGTGACAGAGAATGTGGAAAGGCTTCTTGGTATCGGAACTCTGGGGGTGGTAGCCTTTGACCTTAGAGGCCTGGAAAAGCTTTGGGTAGCCAAACTGGTAGTGGGCAGGCAGGGCAAAGCGTAGCCCCTGCTGGTCCCCGTAGCGATGAAGGAGATTGAGCACAGAGCTGCTCCCAGATTTGTGGGTCTTCAAGAACACAAGCCGCTGTCGTGGTAGGCAAGACTTAACAGTTGGTCCCAATGAAGGGATCCAGGACTGTCGGAGCTGCAGCCCAGGTAACCTGGAAAGAGAAAGGAAGGGGAGTGTCCCTGTCCCTTGCCATTATGTGGAGCAGGTGGGTCCTTGTAAGGAATGGACAGTAGGAATGCAACGCTTACACACACACACACACACACACACACACACACACACACACACACAAGTGTTTACCTCCAAGGGTCACATCCCCAGAGGGATTAAGGAAGAGTAGGTTGGGGGAGGGTAATAATCGGAGAGGTAGGACAGGATGGGGACTCACCTCTTCTGGAATGGTCCCCTTAAGAGCTGGAGGCCAAATCCGATGGTCATGAAGACTCCCAGAGCCACCCCTAGACTCCCAGGCCTCCAGAGCCTCATGGTCCTGGCAGGAGACAGAGGACCCATGTATCACAAGTGACACTAGACAGTGACAGAGCCCTGGCCAAGAGCCATGGGTGGCAGAGACAGCTGGAGATGGCTGTGCAGCCGTGAAAGGCACCTTTTGGAGATCAGGGGCTCGTTCCCCAGGCCTGCTCGCAGCCCTGGTTGAGTCTGCCCCCTGAGTTAGCAGATTTTTGCCTCTGTCAGCGTCTAGAAGGGAAATGAGGGGGAAGGAGAGGAGTCTAAGGAGAAGGGTAGAACTTTTTCTTCTTCTTCTCCTGCCACTGAGACCTGAGGCAGGGATGGGGAGTGGCCCGGTGCGTGTGCGTGTGCGTGTGCGTGTGCGTGCGTGCGTGCGTGCGTGTGTGTGTGTGTGTGTGTGTGTATTTGTGTGTGCTCTTTACAGACCCTTGTAGATGGCATCTATTCCCTGTTCTGCCAACCTTGCTTGTCTTCAGCCAACCCCTAACTCTCCAACTGTACCCCCTTCCAAGCTTTAGATATTTAAAAGAGAAGGAGAGAAAGCCAGGACCCAGCTCTCAAACGAAACAGACACCAAAGTAAGATTGAACCTGTTGGTTCATGGTGACCTTCCATCAGGGCATATTCAAGCCAGGTTCTGACTGCCCCTCTGTCAATCACAAATAGGAACGAAGGACCTCCCTCCTTCTGGAACTAGTATGGGGGAAACCTTAGGAGAGAATGGGGGGATCAGATAGGAACAGGTTGGGTAACCCGGGAGGGGGAAGGGGGTGGTGGACCTAGAGGAGTGATGTGAGCCACTGTTCCTGCTGGCAAGGCTGTTTCCCACTCAGCACAAGGCAGACCCCAAGGTCTAAAAGGGGCTGGTGCAAATGCTTCCTAATCCTGTCTATCAGTGCACAGGGAGGGCAGAGAGAGAGAGAGAGAGAGAGAGAGAGAGAGAGAGAGAGAGAGAGAGAGAGAGAGAGAGAGAAATTGATTTTCTTCTTTCCCGGGCCCTAGGCTTCCTAATGAACTTGGAGTGTAGCTCCACCTTTTCAGATCACACCCTGCAATCAAAGATCAAAGTCCTTTCAACGAGCGTTGACAGCCCCCTTGCCCGAATTGCCAGGGTGACCCTAAGCGAAAAGAGTCCAAATTCGCTATCCCGCCTCCTTCTGACATTATCCCCAACTCCCTCCCCCATCACAGCCCCCAGAATTCAGCCAGCAATTCCTCTATCCCGAGCTAAACTTTATTTCTTCCCATCCATCTCAAGCTCTTCTCATTACCCGCATCCCAGCTCACGGTCCCCTCTGCAGCTTTGGTGACGGCTTCATCTGTCGTCAGCCCTTTGTTAAGGGTCTTCTGTGAACCCCTCAAGTCTCCGTCCATAAATTCAAAGGTCCCTCCACGGGTTCCAGCCTCAGCTTCTCTAGCCACTCACCAGGCCGTAAGGAGAGCAGTGGAAAAATCAGGTCGGGCTGCCTCAGCCACCGCCCGGCTCCTCGGATCAACTTTCCCTACAAACTTTTCTCAGCACTCAGACTCCTCCCTCTCCCCTCCCTTTGTCCCGCCAGTCCAAGTAGCTGCTTACTTGCTTGCTTGGGCATTGATCCGTTCTCTCTGGGTCTCTCCCCTCCCTGCCCCTTTACCAGTCCACTGGGGAAAAGATAACCTAGCCTGCCTTTGAAAGATGCCACTTCTACACTCCTTCCAAGTAGGAATCAATTACATCTTTTTTTTTTTTTTTTTGGCTTTCCACAAAACAAAAGATTTATTCAGGTGAAAGGAGAGAGAGGAGAGAGAGAGGAGAGAGAGAGAGAGAGAGAGAGAGAGAGAGAGAGAGAGAGAAGAGGAGAGGAGAGAAGAGGAGGGGAGAGGGAAAAGGGGAAGAGAGGAGACAGACAGACAGACAGACAGACAGACATGATAGCCAAAGTTTGCCAAGAATTGCTCCCCTTACCCCCTAAGGCAAGGGTAGAGGTGTGTTAATGTAAACAGGCCTGGTGTTCACATTTTACAGGTACTTCGTCATGTGATTCCTGTTTGATTACCACAATTCTCTTTTAATAGATTAAGACAGTCAGACCTCAGGCTTGGGAAATCTGGGGTTATTCCTTAGTTAGGGCTGCTTGCTCCTAGGGAACACACTCCAAGAGGCAGGAAGCAGCTGGAAACTGAGCCAGTTACAGATGCCCAAGAGGGAAGTTAAGAAGTATGGAAACAGACTGAAAGACAAACACTTGCTACATATGCCTAAGGACCCTGCCCCCGTGTGAAGAAGCTGGGCATGGCCACAAATGCATCTGCCTGTGACTCCAGTGATATGGGGGGACAAGAGTATCGCTGGAGCTTCCTGCCAGCCTAGCTCCAGGTTCGGTGAGAATGCTGTCTCGAGGGATTAGACGGGGCGATACAGCAGGACAGATGTACTCCTCTGGCCTCTGGTGTATACATGCACACCACACACATACACACAGAAAGCCACACGGATGGTCCAATAAATTATTATTTATTTACCAATAAACAGACTTGAACACTGAAATATGAAATGGAAGCTTTGAAGGATGTGGATGGCAAAGGTCACAAGATGAGCCTCCCCCCTCCCTCCACTTAAACAGATGCTTTAAAGAGCCAATAGAACCCAGGTCCATGTCCCCTACCCCGTCCTGTCCCACCGTCAGTACCTAGCTTTGTTTTTGTGTGAGCTGGTCTCCAACTTTCAATCTTCTTGCCTCAGCCTCCCAAATAATGGGTTTACAGGCATGCGACATCACTCCCAGCTAGGTTAATGTGTCCATTTTCAATACCAGGTATCCCCCTCCCCACTTCCAAGTTCCTTCAACCCGTTCCCCAACATCCCACCCCCTGCCTTTTGCATCAATGAGCCCCAAACCTTAAAAGAGCTGAACCATACACCCTTCCTAAATAAATATCCCCAGTTCCCAAATGAAAAAATAAATATTATGAACACCCATCTACCCACCCCCCAAGCCCATCCATGGGAAACTCCTGGATCTGGGGCCCCAGCCATTCACCCACAAAGTCCCTTTCTACCCTCTCTATAGCCCCCTTCCACTCTCCTTCATGCTCAGCTGAGGGAGGTGGAGAGGAAAGGGCCATTAACCCTTCTGATGCTAGGGCACCCCTCCCTGGTTATCGAAATCCAAGCAGGGTCAGGGCGGAGGGGAAGAGGATGATGGTGACTGGAACATGGAGACCAACAGATGATCCCAGATTCCTGCTTCGGCCCTGGTTATATCTGGCACTGCCGCTTCCTCCTTTGACCCCAAGACCGTCCCTTCGAGGAGGGCGAGGTGGCCTTGGAGGCCTGGCTGGGGGGACCACAGGCGCCGCCCCAGCCTTCCAGTCATCTGCATACTGCTGTCCCCCTCCGGAGCCACTGGCGTCTTCATCTGTGCAGACGCAGAGGACAGAGGTAGACGGCAGAAAGAGAGAGAAAAAGAGGGGGGAATGGTGCAAATGGACGGGAAATGGAGATAAAACACAAAGCACATGTTTTTATATACAGGCATGCACGAAAATGTCAAAACGAGACCCATTATTTTGCATAATTAATATACCAAAAAAAAAAAAAAAAAAGATAAAGAGAGACCAAAAAAGGATACACACGTAAGAGTGATGGACAGGAATGCCAGGGCAGGGAACGCACCGTCAGAAATCAGACACCAGACATGGAGATGGGAGAAGGTAATGAGAGAGGGGAAAAGCCAGGGACAGAAAAAAGACAGAAATGGGTAGAGATAGGGAGAAAGACAGACAAGAAGCCATAGAACACAAAAGCAGAGAAACGGGGGATGAGGGAGGAAGGAGTAGGGAGAGTGATCAAGACAAAGAATAAAATGTGAGTGTTTGTTTCTTTCCGGCTAATCTGGAGGTGGGGGCGGGGCAGCCCAGTGGTCCCACGGCTAGCTTCCCTGTCCCCAGGACTGCTCTTTACACTAAGTTTCTCTGCAGGAATGTTTGCGTCTTCCACCGCAATCAAGGATGGAGACCTTTCAGACAGGCACTTAAGAAAGGCTTAAGTGAACAGGAATGAATGAGGCTAGTTAATGGGGGCGGGGCTAGTGGGGCAGGGAGTGGGACTCAGAGGGAGATGGGCGGGAGTGGAGGGCGGGAGTGCTGGGTGGTGTCAGGGGCAACGGGAAGTTACGAGCAGGTACTCCAGGGGGCAGTGAGCCGGCAGAGAGGCAGTGGGCTGAGCTCCACAGCAGGGAGCTGGCTCGCAGCGGGGATGAAGCTGGAGGGCAGTGGGCGGGACGTGAGAAGCAATGGGCGGGCCCCTAGGGGAGACTCGCTGGAGACGGCCAGCCGACCCGGGGCAAGGGGCGGTGCGGGATGGGGTTCTGGGCCTCACCAGCATCATGCATGTCAAGGTCCTGACCCAGCGCAGCCGCCTTCATCCGAGCCGTAGCTGCTCGGAGATGTAGCCTCCGCCGCCGCGTCGGGACATCGGGACCCGAGGTTTCCAACTCGGGGTTGCGGATCTGCTCGTTCAAGGAGCCCACGACCACAGGCGACAGGTACCTGAGGACACAACACCCCGAAAGGCTCCCGCTGCCTGCCTTCCCTCCTTCCGCAGCAGCCCGGCTCCCGCCGCTACCGCCAGAGCCTCACCGGCCTCTCCCAACCCCAGTCCAGCAGGGTGCCGCCTCGTGTGAGAGGTCCGCCGCCATGCGCGAGTCCCCGCACACCGTCACGGGCAATCCAGCCCAGAAGCCCCGCACTCGGCCAAGTCTCTCGCGGAGCTCCCCTACCTGTGCGACAGAAGACAAAGCTGCAGCGCATCTTTGAGCGGAGCGCCTGCCACGCCACGCCCACCCGCACCCGCAGCTCCTCTACACACCAGGCGGTGCAGATTAGTGCCCGCTGCCGTCGTGGGTCGTTCTTCCTCGGCCGCCGCCCTCCACGGCCGGCTTGCCTCTTCTCGGGGCGCTGGTGCTCGACGGTTACGAGATTGCACGGGGTGCGGGGTCCCGCATTCCTGAAACACCTGTGCACAGGAAAGGACCCCAACGCAGTCACTCTGAAGCAAACCACACCGTGTCCCCATCTAGTCTCCCCCAGATGCTCTATTGTTTCTGACATCCACACTGTGAGCCACACCTGACCTCCACCCCTTCCCTCTCTCTACCTTGGCTGACACCTTTACACTGTTTTCCTGCAGGTGCATCAACCCTTCTGAGATCTTCACCCCAATGGACTCTGCAGCCAGCTCAAAGGAAAAAGGTCCCTGGAGTTTCTCAGCCAACAGCAGGAGACCATCTTGAGGGCAGGGGGGAAAGAGAAAGTATGTGCGCTGACCTAGGATATTCCCACCAATCTCACTAGGGCCTTAAAAGGAACGAGCAATTTGCTTGCTCGGAGGTGGTGTGTGTGATCACATGAGAAAAGCCCACCTCCCTAGTATTCTTCCCCCGCCCCCCCGTATGGTTTTAGGCCACTCTCTCACACAATGACCCCCAACCTTACTCAGGGCCCTCCTCCCCTCCGGCTTTCTTGAGCCCCCTCACCCAGATATCCGCCCCATTCCGGCTCCAGTCCCCTGCTGCTGAGGCAGCCATGGGCCACATTGAGGCAGAAGCCCCGGCAGGGCATAAGCGAGGGGACTCCCCGACAAAGTGGGCAGCCGATCAGACGCATCAGGGCCTGCCTGCAGCCTTCCAACACGGGCACCTGGGGAGGGGTAGAGAATGGGTCTGGGCATCCATGAATACCTAGGCTGCTCTTAGTAAACCTGGTGCCGGGCATAGAGGTCAGAGATCCTGACCCACCTCCCCAGGCTATCTGTTGGAAGCTGGATGTGAGCAACTGTGGCTGGTGACCCCATGTGACCTCCCCCCATGACAGCACCAGGCTGCTACGGGGGCCTGGGCTGAGAAGGGGAGTACCCAGAGGCAAGGTTGCTGATTGTACTTCATGAGAAATGTTTGACTAGAGTGTTACTGGGGAGGAGGTGGTAAGGAAGGGTTCAGGGCCAAGAGTGAGCCCAAGACGGCTGAGGAGAGAGGAGGGGCCAGGAGGTGAGGTTGGGGACAGGACCAGTGACGTACGGAGGCCTTCAGCAACAGGGAGGAGAGAGGGGGGCACTGAGGGGTTCACTATAATCTCGAACTGCTATGGAAATAAACAAGCCCTCCGAGACTGGCAGAAGGCACGTGAGTCACCAGAGGGGAGCATCAGAAGTCACAGGAGATCGTGTCCCAGACCCGGTGGAGGCCTGACTCTGGCCCTCCTTCCTGATGTGCCCTGGAACACCAGAGCCCAGGAGCAGGTAAGGAGAGACAGCTCCAGGCCCCTCCCGCCAGCTGGCGCCTGTCTCCTCACCCCTAGGCTCTGTCTGTACTCAGGTCACTCTAACCTTAAGCGCTTCACTGACCACATTTCTTCCAGTCTCCAGACCCTGGACCAAGGCCCGGGCCGCTACCAGGGCCCGGGTTATCTGGAAGAAAGAAGGTAAGGAAAAAATAAACAAACACAAAAATTATTGTGACTTAGTCAAGACTGGAGCTGAAGGACAGTAGGAAATTGGGTTTGTGGGGTTAACTTGGGTGGGTACACTGTTGGGTGACATAAAAGGGAGGTTCAATAGCTCCGAAGGAATTATGGTCTAGAAGGATTGGGTGTTTGGAAAGAGCTGGTAGGATTGTGTTGAACAAGGTTTAGAGATAGATTGTGAATCAGAACACTGAACTTAAACGTTAGAAGGCTTGAGGTATGAAGTCCAGCATTACTACTTATTGGCTATGGGACTTGATTGGGAGCCCCATTTTTCTCCTTTACAAAGTAAGGATGCTCTTACTTACCTCAAACAATTATGGTGACAATTCAATGTGATACTGTAAGTGAAAAATGATTCCCAACTATGGAGTGCCCAGTTCATGTTTAGTTGAACCACAGGACGTCACTGTGTGAGGACTAGAGAGGTGTTGGCAGAAAAGTAGCTGGGGGTGGAAGGCCAAGTGTGTATATAAAAGTAGGGCTAAGAAGGAGGGTGGGCGTGGAGTTAAAAGGAGACCAAGGAACACTGTCCAGCCATAGGTGACCAAGCTTGAGATGGGGATCACCGAGTCAGAGAAAGGCTGAGCTGCAGGGCATGAGGTGACATGGGCACAAAATGGGGAGACTGTCTGGGAGATGGCGATTCATAAATTAGAGGTCACTAGGTGAGAGGATGCTGAAGCTCGGGTCGTGGGACCCCCTCACCTGGAGGCGGAGGCGGCGGGGTGAGTCCCCGAAAGGCTGCAGAGAGCCATCAACAGTAGAGGTGAGTCGAGTGAGGCAGAGCAGGAAGTCAGGAGGGAAGCTGTACTGTGGGTGCAGCAGAGGGAAGGCTCTCTCCAGGAGCTGTGCCCAGAAATCCGCCAAGGTGTCCTCCAACCCCTCGCCAGACTTCTCATAGTAGTCCCGCAGGCCAGAGAACAGACTATTGAAGATGATGGCGTGCTGGGAATACAGGCGACCATAGGAATGCGAGAAGAGCTGGGCCAAAGAATGCTGGGATATGGACAGCATCTCCCGAAAAAACTCTAACACGGGTGGCCGGATGGGAAGAGGGAATAGAGAGAGGGAGAGCAGAGGAAGGGCAGAGACAGGAGAGAGAACGAGGAGGAGAAGAAGAGGCAAAAGAATTAGAAAACCGAGCAAGTCGGAGAGCTGGCAGGCTAGGGACTGGAGAGAGTATGGAGTGGGAATTGGAGACAGGCAGGGCCGGGCAGTTGTGGGGAGTTCTGGGGTGTTTGGTGGGCAGGCCTTAGCCTGCAGGAGGTGGGGACAGGAAGCTGGGTGGGAATCGTCAGCATAAAGAGGTCTGAAGCACATCTGGGGACCCCCAAAGGTCCTCACCATTAAACTTTCTATGCCGGGCAGCCAGTGTGTGAATCAGGAAGGAGCCACTGTCCTCCACCAGGCCACGGAAGGTGACCTCAGCATCCCTGATCAACTTCTGCTCTGTCTCACTGGAACAGCAGGTGTACTCCTGGGGACAGATCTGAAGGTGCTCACCTGGGCAGAGGGGACAGTGGATGACAGCAAGAAGGGACATTATGAATTTCCTTCCATCTCCCACCTGTCTCTGGGGGTGATCATTCTCTTCCACCTGCCCGGTCGCTTTTCCCTTTGTCTGCCCCTTCAGCCCTACCTGAACCCTCCTTTATTGTCTGTCCCTCACCCATGCCAAATTCACCCCTATTTGTCATGGGATCGTCTATTTGACAGCTGCTTTGAGGGCCAAATTAGTGACCAGAGTGTCTTCAGGTGACCCTCCCCAACACGGCACACCCCACGCCTCCGAGGATTTATGGGACAGCTATGGGATGAAGAATGGGGATTGTAGGGGTGGTGCTACTTGGTGAGCAAGAAAGTATTATCATAAAAGAAGCTCACAGAAATTGCAAGGGAATTCCTGGCTGCTAAGAAAGACACTAACGGGTGGGCTAATTACAGAGAGGGGAATTCCTTGGGCGGGGATTGAGCGAGCGCTATTATGTGAGCAGCAGGATTATTGTGATCCTGGTAAGGAGGTTACAGGAGGAGGAGGAGAAGAAGAAGAAAGATGCCTAGGAGAGGAAACAATTATCAGAATGGTCACTGGAAGGAAAAAGTCATTGTGAGATGGGGAGGACCCGTCCCCGCCCCCTCCCACCCCGGACTCTTTCGGTCTTCCTCTTTCTTCTCACCTGAGATGAGGGAGGGGGGGATTAGGTTTAAGCTATATCCCCGGGCTCCCAGCACCTGCCGAGTCTCTGCACAACTCCGGACGACCTTTGCCTCACTCCCAGGTCCCGGACCAGGACCGGGACACAGAGGGAGCATCAAAAGCAGGAGAGGACGCAGCGCGGACATCGCTGCTCTCCTCCCTGGGACGGGGCAAAGTGGGTCCTGAGGAGAAAAGAGGACTCCACGGAACTCTAGAATTCCTTTCTCGGCCGCGGGACGTCTCGAAGAAAAGAGAAAGAGCGTGCCCCCCGAAACTGAACAGCCCCAGCACGAGAGCTAGACCAGGCGGCATCTGCGGAGACAATGGGAGCCAGGGAGCGGGACAGGGGGCGGGGCCCGAAGCGGGGGCT
Source organism: Peromyscus eremicus (assembly GCF_949786415.1). Classification (NCBI taxonomy): domain Eukaryota; kingdom Metazoa; phylum Chordata; class Mammalia; order Rodentia; family Cricetidae; genus Peromyscus; species Peromyscus eremicus. The sequence goes on along the minus strand of NC_081438.1, from coordinate 27,412,119 downwards.
CGCCAATGATAAGAGGAGACCGGCCTCGGGGGCGGGGCCAGGGTAGAAATGAAGCCAATGTGGAAGGGGAACTCGGCAGGGGGCGGAGCGCGGCCGCACGGCGGAGGTTGGCGAGGTAGGGGGAGGTGGCTTTGAGAGGGGGCGTGGCTCTCTTGCTCGAAAGGCGGGGCTTGCGTGAAACTGAGCCTATTGCAATTGAGAAGCCGGGCCGGAGGCAGTCGCTGAACGCCCAGCCAATGGAGGGGGAGAACATAAGAGGAAAGGGGGCGTGGCCAGGGTGGAGCGACCCGCACGCGCTCGAGCCCACGTGACTGGGATGCATGCCTCATGCCTGGTGGCTGCTCGAAGCGAGCCTGCTGTGTGCCTGGAGCGTGTCTTGCACGAGCTCGCGCTCTCCCAAGTCTCGCGACACTTCCCAGCCGCGCGAAGCCCAGTTGGATTTCGCGCCTGCGCACGGCGAATCTCGTGCCTTCCCGCGTTTTTTCTGGGCTTTACCCGCCCGCCATCGCAGGAGGGAAAGCCGCCCGTGGCGGGGCGTCTCTGTCAGAGGTGGGATGTCCACTGAGACCTGAAGGAACCCCGGAGGAGGTGACCTTTCCTCAACTGTGTTCGTCTCGAGGTCACTCTTCCGAGTTCAAACAGTGAGGTGGCCCCGAGCAGGCCGCGTTCCCACCCGCCCGCCCTGCCCCTCCGCCCTCCGTTCCTCTGTGGTGGCCGCTATGGAAGCCGAGAATCCCATCCTCTGACCCGGAGAGACGGGTAGTCTCCCAAACGGGGGACCGCCCTCAGCTCGAATAAGCTTCCTGGGGTTGGCCGTAGACCGCCGTCTGGAGATAGGGAAGCCGGACTGCCCTGACTCTTGGGAGTGTTTGTGGCCTGATTCGAAGGGCCCCCTCTACCTCCACATCATTCCTAGTCTCCCGTTCCCTGTGTAACCCGGAAATGGTTTCCAGAAATGCAACTCTGAGGTGCTCTGCTGGGCTTGGTTTTGGAGGCCAAGCTTCATTCTCTTAGACCAGCCAGTGTGCCCTCACCCCCCATCCCCACCCCCACCCCACCCCCATCCCCACCTCACCCCACCTCCGCTCCTATGAAAGGGATTCATGCCTGAAGCTGCTCTGGTGTGTAAATCCTCTAGCCTATTTCATTCATTCATTCATTCATTCATTTATTTATTTTATTTGCCTATACTGGAGATTGGACCCAGAGTCTTGGACGTGTTGGACAAGCCTTCTACCACTCAACTGTAATCCCCAGGCCTCTTTTCTCCTGTTTATTTTGAGATAAGGTCTCACTAAATTGCCCAGGGTGGTCTGGAATGGGTTCCATAACCCAGGCTGGCTTGGAATTTGGTGACCTTCCTGCCTCAGCCTGCCGGGTAGCTGGGATTACCGGCCCTGTTTGCCAAACCCTGAGGAAGTCGTGACCTTAATACCTCACCGTGGTTAGGTTGCCTCTTTGTATTGTTTTGACCATATCCTAGGTGAGAAAGGTGATGGTCATGGCAGGGATGGAGTAGTTGTGGTAGAAACACACTTTCCTCTTTTCTCCTACAGCTGGATTAACATGCCTGCTCTGTCGTCACCCTCCTCTCAGCTTCATGGCTCCTCCTCAGACAGTGTGCTCTCCCCACGTCAAAAGTCTGTGAGAAGTGCACAGATGGCCTTGTCTCCTTGTTCCTCCACCAGCCTATCCTGTGATGACAGGAACTCACAGGATACTGCAGAGTGGTGAGTGCAGTCGGTGAGGGAGAGGTTGTTGCCTTTGGGGGACCCTCCTGTATCCCCAGCAGCTTTCCCCTCTGATGCTTTCTATAGTATGTGTGGGGCTGTATGAAAACAGCACAAACATTGTACTGCAAGCTGAATGTGGTGGGACACACCTGTAATCCCAGAACTTGGGCTGTGGAGGCAGGAGGATCAAGAGGTTAAGGACAGCTGCATAGTGAGTTCAAGCTAGCCTGGACTGCATGAGACTCTGCTTTGAAACAATATATAAAAATGAACCAACCAACCAACCAACCAACCAAACAAACAAACAAAAAACACGGAAGGCAGGGAACGGGAAAAGGGAAGAGAGGAAGGGAGGAAATGCTGTACTGCTTCAGACTGGAGGCTCCTCCCAGCTCTGCTGACTGGTTCTTAGCTGTCTTACATCTTATAAACATCAAGACTAGCACATCTTAATTGTAAGTTCAAAGGGCCAGCCTGGGCTACCCTGAAAATAAGAATAGAGTACATGTCTAGTTTTGAATTCATCTTGCTACCTAAACCTGTCTTGAACATGTAACAGTGCTTAGCACATGATAGTCGCTAAGTGGAATGAGGGACTGAGACACTGTATAAATAAAGAGTACTTAATTTGTTGCTTGAGAATTTGTAGGTATTTTTTAGTGTCCTATAGTTCTGTTTGATATTTTTAAAACAGATCCATGATCCTTATAGCTTTATGTGTTCATTCTGTGAAGATTATAATAGCATATCATGTTTTTGTAATCTTTCCAGGAAAAAAAATAATCGCACATACCGTTATCTTTATCCCATTTGTTTTAATTGGCCTTCTCTGAATCATTTCTGTTTCTGCCAGTGCTATTATTGAGGACTAGATTATGTCAGCACTATAAACTTGAATCACTAAGGTTATATTTCAAGGATGAACTAGGTACACACTCATCTACTTATGTATGAGTGATAAGTTTTTCCTCAGCCAGGTTGATTTTTCTGCACACAGAGTAGTAATCTGAATATGCCTGTGAATACAAATTGTCTCATTCACCTGTTTCAGTTCCTCATTCTTAAAAAAAAGATAAGTACAATTTATTTAGGTGTATATGTACATATTGGCATGCCACAAACATATACATGTAGGTCAGAGGGCAGCTTTCAGGAATCAGTTTTCTCTTTCCACCATGGGGTTCCAGGAGCTGAACTCTGGTCATCAGGCTTTGGTGGTAAGTGCTCTTACTCCCTGAGCCATCTCACCTGCTTTTAGTTACTCGTTTTTTCATCTCCACTGCTTTGAAGTGATTTTTCTTGCCCCTTATTTCTTAAAATTTGAACATTTTTCTCATGTAGATGTGGCACAGTTAGAGATAAATAGAAATTATAGATAACTCTTTTGTTGTTGTTGTTGTTTTGAGACAGGGATTCTCTGTGTAGCTTTGGTGCCTGTCCCGGATCTCACTCTATAGACCAGGCTGGCCTCGAACTCACAGAGATCTGCCTGGCTCTGCCTCCTGAGTGCTGGGATTAAAGGCATGCGTCACCACCGCCCGGCTATATTTAAATGTTTATGTGGAAGAAATGGGGTGATACAAGGGAAATCATACTCTCTTAATAGGGATAGTCCTTCTGTGTCAAGTAATGAAGACAGTGACTTTGAAGACAGCTCAAGACGCAATGTGAAGAAGAGAGCAGCGAAACGACCACCCAGAGCTGCCCCAGTGAGTCTGTTTTAATTAATTTAGAACCTAGTCGGGGAATCAGCAAAGAAATATCTGGAAGGGACTCAGGTGATGGAATGGAAGAAAAGAGAACATTAGGATGGAGAGGTGCTGGAATTCTTTACAAGGAAAAAAGGTTAGTAATAACAAACTTCACAACAATAAAAAAGTCAGTTACTTAAGTTCTGAAACAATAATGGAAGCATAGCTGTGTAATTGGCAGCTTAAGGCTACTTAAGATGATAATGATAAAATCAAATGTTAGCATCATTCTTACAGCTTTTGTATGCCTAATATTTCTACACTTAATAGGTGGCAAAACATCGGAAGAAGCGGTCCCGAATAGTACGTAGTGGGAATGGCAAGAATGAATCAGTGCTGCCATCCAATGATCTCTTTGATGCTGTGAAAGCTGCCAAATGTGACATGCAGGTAAAGAAGTGTCTCCCCTCTGCTCCTCTTCCTCTTAACATCAATAAGAAATGTTCCTTATTTTGCCAATATGTACTCCACAGAAATTTAACCAATTTGTATTTGTTATCATTATTGATATATTTAAATATATGTCTGCCATTTTTTGTGCTCCAACTGTATATTATCTTTTCTGTCTTCTCTCCTTTTACATGCTTCATTTTGGATGTTTTCCAAAGGACCTTAATATATTTAAGTACAACTGTCTCCTCCAATATAAATACTGTCATACTGTTTGTCTATTTCCCTTCCGCAACAAATCAGATCTTATTTTATATAGTGTTTGTTTATATTTGCCTACATTTTTTCAAGTTTTTGTTTGTTATTCCTTCTTGAATCTCAAATATTCTGTAAAGAATCATTCTCTTTTATCTCCAGATTATCCTTTAAGAGGGTTTTATTAATAAAGCATTATATATTTTGCTTGTATAAAAATGTACTTGTTTATTAAAAACTTTTTACTAGATAGAGAATCTTATAAATTATTTTTTAAGACAGAGTATGACTGTGTAGGCCTAGCTAGACTGGAATTATGTATATTAGGCTGGCTTGGAACTTGCAGAGCTATACTTGCCTCTTGCCTCACGAGTGCTGCGATTAAATGTGTATTCTACTCCACCCCAGAAACACCTTTTAAGGGTCCCATTCTAGCCCAGGTTGGCTTGTAATTGACTCTATATCCCATCCTGGTCTCAGACACAGAGAAATCCTCCTGCCTTAGCCTCCCAAGTGCTGAGGTTACAGGCATGAGCCACTACCCTGGCTAGACTAGGTATCCTGAGATGATATATTTTTCCTTAGCATATTAAAAATACTATTCTTGTTGTTTTTTGCCTTTCCTGTTGCTACTGAAAATCAGATATCATTAATTTAACACTGATCAATACAGTATTTTAGGGCTGGTGGGATGGCTTAGTGGGTAAAGCACTTGCCACTTAAGCCTGGTAACTGAGTTCAGTTCCCAGAGCCATGTAAATGTGGAAGAGAACCAGCTCCTGAAAGCTGTCATCTGACCTCCACATTTGTGATGTGCTCACACCCATACACACATCATATACACACACAATGGTAAATAAAAACTTTAAATACAGAATTTTATAGTGGTGCTACATATCAGTGCTTCTAGTACAGTATCCACTAGCTATGTGTGATTGTTGAGCTTTTGAAATATAGTTTATACAACTAAGAATTTGATTTTTAAGTTTTATTTAATAATCCTATATGATTCAAGGCCAGTATATTTGCATAGTTTTTATTTGTAAATGTTTTAGTTTGCAAAATGTTAAATGTATGGTCTTTGTAAATGATTCATTTCTACTGTTTTGAAAATTTTCTTGGTTTTGTGTTCTGATGTCTTACAGGTTGTTTAAAGGTTAAGTTTCTTTTTTATTTGTTATGCTAGAGATCCACTAGCTTCCTGGATCTTAGAATTGATGTCGTTCAACAAGTATGGAAAATTCTTTTCAGATACTGCCCTTCTTTTTTTTTTTTTTTTTTTTGGTTTTTCGAGACAGGGTTTCTCTGTGTAGCTTTGCGCCTTTCCTGGAACTCACTCTGTAGCCCAGGCTGGCCTCGAACTCACAGAGATCCGCCTGGCTCTGCCTCCCGAGTGCTGGGATTAAAGGCGTGCGCCACCACCGCCCGGCTCTTTTTATTATATTATAGAATTCAATTAGATCTTAGAACTTTTCAGTCTCTTCTCTGATCCCTTTAATACTTCTTGGACTTCCATCTGTCAGCCTCTCTGAGTTGCATTTTGGACACTTTCATTGATTCAGCTCACCATTTGTTCTTCTGTGTAATTCATCCAGTGAAGTTACCTGTAATCCATCCAGAGAAGTTTGTGTTTTTGTTAGATTAAAAATTTTTTTTTTTATTTTATGTGTGCGCACCATGAGTATGTAATGCCCTGGAAATCCAGAGGAAGGCACCAGATCCTCTGGAACTGGAGTTAACAGGTGTTTGTGAGCCACTGTGTGCTGGGAACCAACCCTAGGCCCGCTGCAAGAGCAGCAAGTGCTCTTAACTGCCGAGCCATCTCTCCAGCCATGTGCAGTAAACTTTTACATTTTATTGTATTTCTCACAAATTTCTGCAAAGTTAACTCATTTTCAAATTTGACTGTATTTTTTCTATTTTTATATGTATATTTCTTTAATCATATTGAAACAACCATTTTATAATTGGTGATACCTTCAGTCTCATAAGTGGATGCTTATAATTCTGTTGTCTGTCTGTTTTATAATTATTTCTTTAAATGCCTTCTTTCCTCATATGTTTTACTGGGTTTCTACTATGATCTAGTCATTTTCTCCAAAACTCTCTGTGTTAGAACTCTTTGGGTCAGGATCAAAGATGTGCTTGTAAGAGAGGAACCAGTGTTTGTTTCTAACATGGGAACACTTCTGAATATTTTTGCTGTTGTTGTGTTGAGGCAGAGTATCACGTAGCCCAAACTTGACTTCAAACTCACCGTGAAGCTGTGGATGGCCTTGAATTCCTGATCCTTCTGCCTCCACCTCCCAAATAGAAATTAGAAATGTTCACTACCATACCAGCTGAGAATCAATTTTAATTAAGTTCTCTACCTGAGATTATTCTGGTCATACAGGTAGTAAGAATCTGGATGATAAGTCTGGTCCTAAGGGCTAAGTATGGTTATTTTTTTTTTTAAAGAGAGATTCACTTTTCCTCTCTAACTATGCTATAGAATATGTTCTCTTGCTCTTCCCAGTGGCCAAGTAGATTCATTTCCCATTTGAAAATGATTCTTCATTTTCAAAGAATACAGCTCTGTAGGATTCAGCCTTATATGGGAGCCTTTTCTTGGACGGCTCTTCTTGGAATGATTATCTTAGGCTCTGTTTCCTATGCTGTGCATTCCATATAGCTATTTTGTTTAGTGAAACTCTTCCACCAAAAGTCAGCTTCCTACTTCCAGAATTGCTGCTTTCTCATTTTTGACCTATGTGGGGTTCTATCTTCCATTCTAGTTCAGCAATATGTTTAAAAGAGGTTTGTAATTTTTAATAAGAAATTTGCATATTTCAGTTGGGAAGATCAAATAGGACAATCTGTTCTGTCATATTGTTGGAATTGAAATCATCCACACTTTTCTCCTAGTCTTTGGTGGATGAGTGGCTAGAAAACTACAAGCAAGATGAAAATGCGGGATTCTTGGAGCTCGTTAATTTTTTCATCCGATCCTGTGGATGTAAAAGTGAGGAAACTTGCCTACCTCTTCCTGATCCTTACCCTTCATGTTTAAAACTTTCCTTCTGCTTATGAGTACAGTTGAAATTGTCTAAGAAAAGAAGCTAAGATGAGAGCTAGCTTACTTAACTACACTTTTGATGTGTAAGTATTGGAAGTAATTTAGTAGGGAACTATGTTGATTTTGAATCACAACCTTTTGGTGGTAAAGAATCTTGCTTTGGCCATGATAATGATAGGCACAGATTTAAAACTGGACTATCATACCCTTGGAGGCTTTTTCATTTTATTTTTTTCTGAGATGGGGCTTCACTATGTATCCCAGACTGGCCTTGATCCTGAAGCAATCCTCCTGCCTCAATCAATCTTCTGAGTACTGGGATTACAGGTATGCACATGACATCAAGTGCTTTTAGTCTTTGTATATGAGGCAATCTATTACTTGTTTCTATTTATCAGCCATTTCACCTGTATTTTTCCTCAGCCTCTGGAGTGCTGGAATTGCAAGTGTGCACAAAACACTGAGTGACTTTTAGTCTTTATAGATGAGATAGCCTATTATTATTTCTTAGCCACTATGTTTTCTGTCTGATGCTGTGGAGTCCCTAAACTCCACATGCCAAGGCTTATTTTATTTTATTTTATTTTATTTTATTTTATTTTATTTTTTTATTTTTTTTTTTTTTTGGTTTTTCGAGACAGGGTTTCTCTGTGTAGCTTTGCGCCTTTCCTGGGACTCACTTGGTAGCCCAGGCTGGCCTCGAACTCACAGAGATCCGCCTGCCTCTGCCTCCCGAGTGCTGGGATTAAAGGCGTGCACCACCACCGCCCGGCAAGGCTTAGTTTATTGTGCCAGGGAGCATCAACTTGTTTTTATAAGATTTCATCATCTGCCCTAGTCTTTTTTTCTCTGTTTGTTTGGGGGAATTTTTTTAAACCATAGTTTTTCACTACATAATTCAATTACGTTTTTCAGAAGTTATTTCATAGCAGGTGTACAAATGAATGATGACAGGCTCATGAGTAGGGTGGATTCAAGTTGTCTGATTGCTCCCTAAGCTCTTCTCAATATTTCCTCAAATGTATCTGTGTCTTATTATTTTCTTTTTATGTCTTGTCTTCTTCAATTTCCAGGCACTGTAACTCCTGAGATGTTCAAGATGATGTCCAACTCAGAAATCATCCAGCACCTAACAGAACAGTTTAATGAGGTGAAGGAAGCCAATCAGGATCATCTTGCTCCTCTTAGTCTGAATTCAAAACACAAGGCTCATTGCCCCTTTATTTCTGATTCTAGGAAATAGCTTTTATAAGGAAGAGTTCTATCTTTTTTAAAATAAAAGGGACTTACAGAAATTAGCTGGCATGCCTTTGGGACTGGGTGATATTCCACAATGAAGTATATAGAGTTACATTTTCACTGTGCTTTGGGTTTTGACATTCAAATCCCTGGACTTTCATGGATCTAGTAATTTTCCTATTCTTTCCATAAACCCTTTTGTAGGACTCAGGGGACTATCCCCTAATGGCTCCAGGCCCATCCTGGAAGAAGTTTCAGGGAAGCTTCTGTGAGTTTGTGAAGACATTGGTCTATCAGTGCCAGTACAGCCTCCTCTATGATGGCTTTCCTATGGATGACCTTATTTCCCTGCTCGTTGGCCTCTCAGATTCCCAAGTCCGCGCCTTCCGTCATACTAGTACCCTGGCTGGTGAGCACTCACACAACTCAGTGGGCTCTCCTGAGATTAATGAGGTGGAGGAAGCTTTTATTCCATGTTCTGCGTTTTCTTCCCCACCTGCATCAATGTTAATCAGTACCTTGTTGCTTGTATCTTAGACCTACCTTCTGCTTCCCACTAGAGGATGTAGGAAAGGGGGAGACCACAGTAATGATTCCCAGTTTTTTTATCTTCTCAGAGCATACTCCTGACAATAGACTGGGGCATAAAAGAAGGCCAAAAGATGTTTCAGGAGAGAGCCATTTCAGGACAGGAAACCTTAGGACTGAAGGGTCACCCTGCTTTTTGTTTTCTTTATCCTTTGCCCTTTTGTTTTTGCACTCTTGCTCTTCTGACTTGAACAATGGCTTCCTTGTTTCCTCTGACTCAAAGCCATGAAGCTAATGACTTCTCTGGTAAGAGTTGCCCTCCAATTGAGTCTGCACAAAGACAACAATCAGCGTCAGTATGAGGCTGAACGAAACAAGGGGCCAGAGCGGAGAGCACCCGAGCGACTGGAGAGTCTGCTGGAGAAACTAAAAGAGGTGAGAAAGGTTGCTGGCCCCTTCCCCTCTCTTCCAGCTTTCGTCTTCTGCAGCCCAGACATTATCAGGCTCTATAACTTTTCTCAGTAAGCACAGGCCTCAAGGAGCCTTTCAGATAAAGAAAAATAGGGACTGGCAACAGTTTTCCCAAACTCATCCTATCAGAAGTCGTTGTGTATTTCTCTTGGTTTGGGACATAGACTCACAATGTTTAATTTGGAGAAACGTTAGAGTTTTCTGTATTTCCCTTTCATTCCATTTCCACTGGCCTCAGCAGTGTTTAGATGTTATACTGGCATGCCAAGTTAAGTTTGAACTTCATGTTAAATGTACAGTGCAGGTTATCATAGGGATGCTTAAAAACAACAAATGATAAGGGAGGCCAAGTTATTGGGAAATGGAAAGAGCATAAACCTTCCAGTCACCCCTAGATACAAATTTTATTCTGGTAGTTGTTATAGAGGGCCTTATGTAGCTTCTAAAACTTGAGTTTCCTTTTCTTTAAAAAGAGTCATAATTCTTGTGGGAGGAATTGGGAGAAGGGAAAGAATATGACCAAAATATATTGTACAAAAAATATAAAAAAATTAAAAATAATTAAAGAGGTAATTCTTTCTACCTTCTAATCAATTTAAATAAGATAATGATCGAATTGGCTAACCAGCCACACAGTAAGTTTGTTTTGTTTTCCTTTTGGTAGGCTTTTCATCACTCTGACAGATACCTGAGAGGAACAGTTCAAAGAGGGAAGGTTTTATCCTGGCTCATAGTTTCAGAGGTTTCAGTCAGTGTTCAGGTGGTTCCATGGCTTTGTGCCTGTGGTGAGGCTGACTATTAAAGCCTAGAGGTTATGATGGAGCAGGGCCACTCGCCTCATAGTAGAAGCAGTGAGGGGAGAGAAGGGTCTGGGGACAAGCTATTTCCTTCAAAGACATGACCCCAGTGACCTATATCATCCAGCTAAGTCTTATCTCCTCATAAGTCCATTTAGCTATGAACTCATCTGTGGATAAATCCATTGATGAAGTTAGAACCCTTAGGATTCAGTCACCTCTTAAAAGTTTATCAGCAGGTAGCTTATACACACACACACACACACACACACACACACACACACACACAAATCTTTTGAGGAGGCATTTTTAAACTATAATACCTTTGGCAGACATAAGCCTTGAGAAAATCTTTTAGACTGATTAAACTTCCAATAGCAGTGTTTGGGTCAAACACTGATATATCTGTCTTCTACTCCTTGTTAGTATCTGACTCTCCTCTACCTTGAGGTTGGTAGGACATACCATGTCTAACTGTATCTATTGATGATTTTCCCAGTCCTCATAAAAAACAATTGCTTCTCTGCTATGCCAAAAGAGAAGGAAATAATTATTACAGTGTGCATCTGTCTTTATTTCTCACTTGTTCTCTTTTGCTATGGCACTGTGAATTGAATCCAAGGCCTTAGATCTGCCAAGTAGGCACTGTCACTGAGCTGTATCAGCCTGAGAAGCAAAACTTTGTGTTACTCCATTCTCATGTGCTGTTTTTCATTGTCAGGATGATATAGATAATAATGTGTCATAGACCCACATTAGATCTGCAGGTGAGTTTTCTGTGGTTTCAGTTTCCCGTAGTCAACAAAGGATCAAAAATCTCCAAAGTAGCTGGCCATGGTAGCACATGCCTTTAATCCTAGCACTCAGGAGGCAGAGGCAGGAAGATCTCTGTGAGCTCCAAGCCAGCCAGGCTGAATAATGAGGCCTTGTCTCAAAAACAAAAAGAATCCCAAAGTACAGTATGACTATTTTGAGAGAAGGGGGGGGGGTGAGAGAAAGAGAGAGACCAAAGTTCACATAACATTATTCCAACATTGTTTCTCTGTGTAATTTACAAACTAGTTTCTCATAGGTGTACACACATATAGAAACACATAATACATTTTGAGCATCCTTAATCCAAAATGTAAATTCTAAAATGCTCTGCAAAACTTTTTAAGCACCAATATGACACTCAGAAGTTTTTTTCATTTTAGAGTGTATTTCAGATTTGGACTTGGAAATTGTGTTTCCAATGAGTAAAGTCTATATAAATATTCCAAAATCCAAAAACTAAAATCTGTAACACCAATTGTCCCGAGAATTTTATATAAAGATATATTCAACCTATGTGGATGGTTTTGAAACTGTAGTTTAAACATTGCTTGAAAGTTTTGGTATATATTCTCTGTGAAAAGGGAGAGCTGCACTAGTGTGAGTCTTTGTTTCTATTTTCTGGACTAAGTTGTCATTCTCCCACTTTAGTCTCCCTACCATACTGTTTTCTTCTGTTCATTTGTGAATGTGTATCAACCCTTTAGTCCACTTTTCTGTAATATATTTTACTTTATAGTATTTCCTTACTTCCTTGATTTCCCACTGAATGGGACAGTACCTAGATTTTAGCTCTGTTTTTTCAAAATTTCTCTCCAAACAAATGCATCTTGTCACCAGTGGTCTTTTCTCAGTTTCCCTTTTATAGACGTCTGTAAAATTTGGTACTGATTATCTTTTAAATGTGAAAAACTTAAGATGTTATAGAACGTGATTATAATGAATACCATATATACAGTGCATTCCATAAACAATATTTCATTAGCTTATCTGTTTTGATAGCTTATAGTAAGTTATGGACATAGTAGTTCTTCATCCCTAAAGGTTTAAGTATACCCTCTTAAAAGTAACATGTCTTTGTTACTCAATACCATTTTTTTCCCATCCCCAAAAGTCCTTTCTAATTAATCCAGGACTTAAGTAAGGATATTTGATGATGGTGTTTCTGGAGCCTCTTTTAATATTCTCTTCCTTGGGATAGGGTCTTGTTTATGTAGGCTAGGCTGGCCTCAAAGTCCTGCCTCCCTGTGCTAGAATTAGAGGTATGCACTAACACCTGACTTCCTCTTTTAATCTTACAGAGTGTCTGCTTCCTCAGATTTCCCCCAATATATTGACATATTGAAGAAATGGGATTAGTTGATTCAAAGATGTTTTCTCCTTATAATTCTACTTACCCAGTATGTAGTTCATTTAGTCAAGGGTTTCTCAGCCATGGCATTATTGACGCTGGGAAACTGTCCTGGCTGTGTATGTTGTTAGCACTGTTCTTGCCTCTGTCTACTAGATTCCAGTAATGCCCAGCCTGACAACCAAAACTTTAAAAAATATTGATTTAAAAAGTCTTATTTTTTGAGAATTTTATATAGTGCATTTTGATCATATTCACCCCTCCCAAACTCCTCCACCCCACTACTCTATCCATTCAACTTTGTCCTCTTTTTTCTTTTTCATCCATTAAGTCCTGTTTGTGCTTCCAATATAATCTTGGGTGTGCGGCCTCCATCGGAGTACAATTTGCTTACCAGGGGCAACACTCTCAAAGGAAACTGACTCTCCCTTTACCACTAGCTATCAGTTTCTAGTAGCTTCTAGGCTAGGGGTGGGACTTCATGTAAATCTTCTTTTTCCATGCTGGGATTTGGCCTCCCTTGAGCTTGTAAGGGGCTTGTGCATGCTATCAGAATCACTGTGAATTCATATGCAGCCCTGCTGTGTCCACAGGATATTGTTTCCTTGTATTCATCTACCACTTCTGGCTCTTCTGCAGTGATACCTGAACCCTGGGAGGAGGGGATTCAGACATTGCCAGATATCCTCTGGGTGCTGTGTTGGGTGTTGGGTTCACACTGGTCCTTGGAAAAAAGAAACAGAGGCACTCTAGGATGAATTTTATAGCCTTTTGCAGCTGCAGGGGAGTCAGCCTCTGGTGAACTGACTTCTTGTAGCTTTGGAATTTTTTTTTTTTTTTTTTTTGGCTTTTCGAGACAGGGTTTCTCTGTGTAGCTTTGCGCCTTACCTGGAACTCACTTGGTAGCCCAGGCTGGCCTCGAACTCACAGAGATCCGCCTGGCTCTGCCTCCCGAGTGCTGGGATTAAAGGCGTGCGCCACCACCGCCCGGCCGGAATTTTTTTTTTTATTGTTACTCAGTTACACCTTTTAGCAAGTCAATTTCATATAACAAAACCTCTTATCTAAGCTCCCCAAAGAGACAAATGCCAGAGCAAATTTCCAGCTGCAGGACATCTCAATTTGCTGAGTCCTTCCACAACCAAGTTTTGCATAGGCTTTGAACCTTTAGGGAGCGAGCGCTCAGATAAGATTTTCAGACTTCAAACAGAAGGTACCAGACACAGAAGGTAGCAGTCACAAAAGGCAGATAAAAGCCAGGCTCTAACACTCAGGAATCAAACCAGCTGTAGAACTTTGCAGGAATTCTTGCCACAGCCACATCTGGGAAACAGAATTGTCCAATTGAAAATTATTGATCCAATCTCTTTCATCTCTTTTTATTGGTTATACTTTTATCAAAATGCACTTATTAAAAATTCATTTTGAGGGGCTGGAGAGATGGCTCAGTGGTTAAGAGCACCGTCTGCTCTTCCAGAGGTCCTGAGTTCAATTCCCAGCAACCACATGGTGGCTCACAACCACTTGTAATGAGATCTGGTGCCTTCTTCTGGCCTGCAGGGACTCATGCAGGCAGAATACTTTATACATAATAAATAAATAAATAAATAAATAAATAAATAAATAAATAAATAAATAAATCTTTAAAAAAAATTCATTTTGAGGCTGGTCAGATCACTCAGTGGGTAAAAACACTTGTTTGCAAGCCTAAGTTCATACCTAACACCCACACAGTGGAAAGAGAACTGACTTCTGAAACTGACTTCTACATATATATGTATATACATATACATATATATACATATATATATGCTTCCTCCTCAAATGAATACATTCAATACATTTTTTAAAAATTTCATTTCCCCAATTAGTAGTCAAAAACAAAACTGTCAGGTATGAATAGAATAACCCCAATCAGAAGGGACTTTTTTTTTTTTTTTTAAAGATTTGTTATTTATGAAGAGGATGTCAGGTCCTCTGGAGCTGAAGTCACAGGTAGTTTTGAGCCATGTGATATGGGTGCTGGGAACTGACCTTGGGTGCTCTGGAAAAGCAGTATGGGGGGCTGGAGTGATGGCTCAGTGGTTAAGAGCACTCACTGACTGCTCTTCTGGAGGACCAGGGTTCAATTCCCAGCACCCACATGGCAGCTAAAACCTGTCTATAACTCTGAGATCTGAAACCCTCACACATCTAGACATGCAGACAAAACAGTAATGCACATAAAATAAAGATAAATTATTTTTTAAAAAAAGGAGAAGTAGTTTGTGCTCTTAACCGCTGAACCATCTCTCCAGTCCTCAGGGACATTATTTTCTATCAAATACAAAGCAACCTTGAGGTATTAGACTACACTGCTTCTTCTGTAATTAGAAGGGAATATAGGATGCCTAAGCATTCACAATATGTCCTTCAGTAAACAGGAAGTGGGTAGATGTTAGATTTTTCTATATCTGTGATGTTATGTTGTTGAGGTACAAGAGGGATAGACTGACCTTGTTCCTTTATCCAGTTCCAAGAGAATCAAGAGGAGATAGAGGGGATGATGAATGCCATCTTCAGAGGTGTTTTTGTCCATCGGTACAGGTGAGTCAGTTATGGGCTCTTACTGAAGCTACTGTCCTTTGTGATAGCATGGGAAATGACAAGGTCCTTTCCAACGCTAAGTTATTTAGTTAGTTCCAGGACTATTTCAGCTGGAGTGAAAACTGACAGATACAATGAATTTGTTAAGGTCTGGTTTATTCCACCCTGCAAAGGCTCTTGTGAGTTCTTCTGGGAAGGAAAGTCAGAGATCAAGATATTACTGAGTATTTTCCTTCTCTTTACCTTGCCCAAGTCCTGGCCCTGCTTCTGTCTTTGTAGAGTTGGAGACTTAAGCGCACAATGGCAGAGACCTGACAGATGGCTTTCCTGAGGCATGTCTGGCTCAGCAAGCCTTTTTCTAGCCTAGCCTGTGGTTTCACTGTGCTAAGGGTAGGGGAGTTTCATAATATTTGAAGAACTGATAGAATTAAATTTTTACCTGTTTTAGAATTGGAGTATTTATAGTAGTGTCTCACTTTTGTCTATATTTCAACTTCTGGTTCTCCAGAACTTTAATCATTTCTTGAAATGGAATTGAAAAATGGTACATTTTAGTCAACACTTAAGTGAACTTTCAGAATTGGCTTTTAAAGGAATATGGGGATGTAGTTGTACAAGGTTAAATTATCTTTTATGCTGGTTGTAGAAGGAAGCATTTAATTTCATGTATTTCATGTGTTTAGGTTGGAATGTGGAAATGAAAGGCTTAGTACTTGGTGTTTTTTCACAAACATAACTTCATTGAGAGTGCTATGTGGTAGGCCAAAAAGTAACTTTTGAGAGAAGATAATATGTGAATTTGTCTCTCTGTCTAGGGACATCCTTCCTGAGATTCGTGCTATCTGCATTGAGGAGATTGGGTGTTGGATGCAAAGCTATAGCACCTCCTTTCTTAATGACAGCTACTTAAAATACATTGGCTGGACCCTGCATGATAAGGTCAGGTTAAATCAACCTCCTTCTCCCTGTTACCTGCTTCTTCTAACCTGTCCTGAACACTTCAGCTTTTCTTGGTCTGCCACTCAAACATTGATATAGTGAGATCGTTTCACAGTGATCTCCCCATCAAGGCATTGAACCTTGAGATTACTGCAGTGCTGAGGAAGGTAGGACAAAGCAGAAATGAGAAAGGCATTCAGGAGTCAGGATACCTTTGAAACCTTAGATGTCATGGAGAAAGAGGGTGTTCCCTATGAAACAGCAAATTGGTGATGGTAACACAAGTGCCAGAGTGCTAGCCAAAGGGATTCTTTTCATCATAATCGTCTAGTGCTCATAGGAGCCTTTTGCGTTTTCAGTGAGAAATCAGCTCTTTACTGTTTCTTACATCCTGAGAGTCCTTGGTGTAGAGATCACCCATGTCCAGAATGAATGAAGAACAGTGAGGAGCAAGCACATGGAGGCTGTGTTGGGATTATTGGTCAGTCATGTTTCCCTTCTCCTGTCCCCTCCTCAACAGCACAAGGACGTCCGCCTAAAGTGTGTGAAGGCTCTGGAAGGGCTGTATAGCAACCAGGAGCTGAGCACACGCATGGAACTCTTTACCAGCCGCTTCAAGGTAAGATGAGGACAACATTCCCAGGGTTGGCTCATTGTTATGGTTCCCATTTCCCCACCTCAGGTCTTTCCACCTAGCCTCTCTGGCAGACTGATAGCTATTCTGGATATAGTTCCTGCTCCCTCTGTGTTAGGAGCTTCAGATTTCAAGAGACTGTGATGTTTTGGAATGGGTGCAGTGAGAGATTGGATAATGTTCTTTGCACAGGACCGGATGGTTTCCATGGTCATGGACAGAGAGTGTGAAGTGGCAGTGGAGGCCATCAAGTTGCTGACCCTTATCCTGAAGTGAGTTGTGGGAAGTGGGAAGGCAGCCTCACAGACTTGCCTTTGTACCCTCAAAAAAACCCCTCCAGAGTTCTGTTCCCCACCTGTCACAATTGACCTTCCTTGTGCAGATTGGAAGACAGAGGGCATTCCTGAGTTGTAGGATGGAAGGGTACTTCCCTATCTTTAACTCCCCCACTCTTCACTTAAACATTTTCTGTGAGTCATGTCCATGTAGGTGTTGCCTTGTTTTGGTCTACTCCTGGCTATATGAGAGGACTATGATACACACACACACACACACACACATACACACACACACACACACACACACACACACACACACACACACACACCCTTTCTCCTTTTCTTTTGCAGGAACATGGAGGGCGTGCTGACCAGTGCAGACTGTGAGAAAATCTACTCCATTGTGTACATTTCTAATCGTGCCATGGCCTCTTCTGCAGGGGAGTTTGTGTACTGGAAGTGAGTGGTGTGTGTTTGTCATACTATCCTCTGTCTGTCTGTCTGTCTGTCTGTCTCTCTTTCTCTCTCTCTCTCTCTCTCTCTCTCTCTCTCTCTCTCTCTCTCACACACACACACACACACACACACACACACACACACACACACACACTCTTTCTCTCTCTCACCTCTCTGCTCTACCTAGGGACTTAGCAAAATTCTTGAAGTCTCTCTTGTCCCTTTCCTTCCTCAATCTTGTGGGATTTCTGTGGCTCTCCACTTATTCATTTGTCCTCACTTCCTCCCATGCTATGCTCTTTCTATGTATCCATCCTACCAGGATCTTCTATCCTGAGTGTGAGGCAAAATCAGTGGGTAGCAGTGAGCGACGCCGGAGTCCACAAGCCCAGAGGACTTTCATCTGCCTTTTACTGTCCTTCTTTATGGAGAGTGAGGTAATGTAGGGAGGGGATGTAATGCCTATAGTAGAGGACAAGAGGGGCAGTGGGTAGGAGGGTCCTGCTTACCAACAGCCACTTGCTGGAGTAGTTTGATGTGGCATCAGTGGATAACTTACTGGGAACCTTCTTTCACAGCATCACAACCATGCTGCTTACTTGGTAGACAGCTTGTGGGACTGTGCAGCATCTTACCTGAAAGACTGGGAGAGTCTGATAAGCCTGCTACTGCAGAAGGACCAGAGTGCGTGCTGCATGGTAGCTGGGGTTGAGTATTTTGAACCTTCTAGTGTGAAACTGAGAGGTTTGGGGTTTTATTTTGTTTTGTTTTGTTTTTTGCCTGACTTGGAAAAAGCAGCAGAGGTGTCCTGGGGGAGGGAATGTAGAGATGAAGGATGGCAAATCTGTGGTTTTACTTTTGATCCTCTTTCTATCCCAGACCTGGGTGATATGCAGGAGAGAATGCTGATAGAAATCCTTGTGTCCAGTGCCCGGCAAGCTGCCGAGGGTCACCCACCAGTGGGGCGCATCACAGGGAAGAAGGTGGGCCTGAGTGGTGGGTTGTAATTGGTCAGTAGTATTGGAACCAGATGGCTATTGGCCGTCTTCACCTCTACATTCTGTGTTAGGGCCCCAGCCTTCCTCTTTTCCTTCTAAGACTCCCATCTCCATATTAAAGACATCTGAAGGATATGCTGAGTTTTTCCTCCTCATTCGGAGAAGTTCATGGAGCAGAAGTGTGTGCAGATACACCTACCTTCTGTACCCAGTGTTTCTTCACAGTTTCCCACCCCTAATGACTAATCTTAGGGTCTGACTGCCAAAGAACGCAAGCTTCAAGCTTATGACAAGGTGAAGCTGGCTGAGCACCTCATCCCTGTCTTGCCCCAGCTCCTAGCCAAGGTAAGAGCATCTTGTATAGCCTAAGGTATAAGTGGTTGAGGGACCAACCCCAAGGCAGCATGAGGGAAGGATTTGCCTCTTGTCTCTTAATTAACAAGACACTCTTTCCACTACAGTTCTCAGCAGATGCAGAGAATGTTGCTCCCCTGCTCCGGCTGCTCAGTTACTTTGACCTCAGCATTTACTGCACTCAGCGCTTGGAAAAGGTGAGGAGGCAGCTCATTTTCTAGACCTTGATGCTCCCCTACTTCTGTTAAGGGTTTTTCATTGGTTGGTTTGTTTCTGCAAGGCCCTGGGTTCAGAAAGAATCTATAGGCCCATTTTCTGTCTGTCTGTCTATCTCATCTATGTATTCATCCATCTCTTATCTATTTATATCTATCTGTCTATCTACATACCTGCCTACCTACTACCTACCTATCCATCTATTCATCTATTCATCTATCCATCCATCCATCCATCCATCCATCCATCCATTCTTATCCCTAAACATCACTACTTTCATCCTCCTATGTCACTCTTCAGCTTATACTCCACCATACCTTGTCTCCCTTTTAGCACTTAGAGCTGCTTCTGCAACAACTCCAGGAGGTGGTGGTGAAGCATGTTGAACCTGAGGTGCTTGAGGCTGCAGCACGCGGCCTCTATCTGCTCTGTAAGCCGGAGTTCACCTTCTTCAGCAGAGTGGACTTTGCCCGAAGCCAACTAGTGGATCTTCTGACTGATAGATTCCAGCAGGAGCTTGATGACCTAATGCAGGTGGTGCTAAACAGCAGGGCACCCCAAGGAGGGTAAGAGAGGGCCAGGATTAATGATGAGTTCTTGAGAAACTCTTGCTGTGAGCTTCTTTGTTCCTCAGTCGTCCTTCCCGGATGAGGATGAGGTATACAGTCTGACAGCCACTCTGAAACGTCTCTCTGCGTTTTACAAGTGAGCAGCTCTCCTGCCCCTTCCCTTTCTTCTAGTATTGATGGAGTTGATTGCCTTGGATGTGTCCCGGCATAACATTCACTTCTGTCTCCTTACAGTGCTCATGATCTGACTCGCTGGGAGATCTCTGAACCATGTTCTCGACTCATCCAGAAGGCTGTGGACACGGGAGACGTTCCTCACCAGGCAGGTGATGGGCTGGACACACAGAGGCAGGGCAGAAGACTCTCAGAACCTGTGTCTTGAAGGCCACCTTGCCTGGGCAGCCCCAGTCCTGGGGTGTGCAGTGGACTAGGGAGGAAGGTTGGGTGGGTTATCATTCTGTTCTTCTCTGAACAGTGCCTGGAAAGAGCAATCCTCTTGGTATTCCTAGGAGCCAAGGAGAATGTTGAGGAATTCTAGGAGACTGAATAAACCAAAAAGATGTGACATTTTTGTCTAGGCTAGAAGCCTCTGGACATTGTCCAAAATAATCCCTTCTTTTCCATCAGAAAGGAATTCTGTTTCCCTGGTCTATCTTCTCTTTTCTTTATTGGCATGAGGTTTGTTATTGTTTGTTTGTTTGTTTGTTTGTTTGTTTGAGACAGGGTATCTCTATGTATCCCTGTCTGTCTTAGAATTTGCTTTGTTGACCAGGCTGGCCTCAGACTAACAGAGATACTCCTGTCTCTGCCTCCTGAGTGCTGGGATTAAAGGCATGTGCTACCACACTCTGGCTTCTCTCTTCTTACTGATTGTGTGTGTGACAGTGCTGACACTTCCTCACTCTTGCTCTCTAGCCCCCTGATTTGACTCAAACCCCATTTTTCTGACATTTGTGGTTACAGGTGATTTTGCCGGCCTTGAGTCTTGTATATTTTTCCATTCTCTGGACAGTAACGCACATTTCAGAGTCTACTTCCCATGTGAGTGTGGGTTTGAGGAGAGTGGGAATGGAGGAGCCTAAGTCTTCATTCCTCTTTGAAGCAAGCTGCTCTCTTTACAGAGGCAGCTGATGAGTCTGAAGAAAAGAATGGTAGCCTTCTGTGAACTTTGCCAGAGCTGCCTCTCAGATGTAGACCCAGAGATCCAGGAGCAGGTGAGCTTGTGTGTCCTGCAGTTTGAGGAGACTGTTCTCCAGAGAAATGAGCTATGGAATTATAGTCTTTGTAAGTATTCTGATTTTTGCAATCATCCTTTTTTTTCTCCCCAACAGGCTTTTGTCTTATTGAGTGACTTGCTTCTCATCTTCAGTCCTCAGATGATTGTAGGGGGACGGGATTTCCTTAGGCCCCTTGTCTTTTTTCCGGAAGCTACTCTCCAGTCAGAACTAGCCAGTTTCCTCATGGATCACGTCTTTCTCCAGCCTGGAGAACTGGGCAATGGTACAAGAACTCTGGGCCCAGAGCTTAGGAAGGGTTTGGGCTGAGCCTGGCTACAGTATCTTGGGCAGGAGGCCTAAGCCTGTGACTGGTTCTGTTTTTGCTGGGCAGGTCAGTCTCAGGAGGATCATGTCCAGATAGAGCTTCTGCACCAGCGGCGCCGCCTGCTTGCTGGGTTTTGCAAGCTGCTGCTCTATGGGGTACTGGAGCTAGATGCAGCCTCAGACGTTTTCAAACACTATAACAAGGTAATCAGATCCCCCGACATGAAAGACAAGTTGAACATAGCCCTGGCTTCAGACACTGCAGCATCTAAGAAAGGAAGTCAGTCAAGGATTGAGGACAGTCTGAGGGTATCGGGCTTAAAGGAGAAGTAGGAGAGAACAGCAGTAGGCGTTTAGAAAAAAGGACAAAGAAAAGAGTATGGGGGTGAATACTTACACAGAAAAGGCTATTGGCTGGGAAATACTTATTTTTCCAGTTAAGAAATCTGTTTTCCCTGCTTTAAACCTAATCTACAGGATGGGATATTCGAGAAAGAAAACAGTGGGGAGAGTCAGGCCTCACAGGATAACCTATGGGATAGCTAGCTCCATTTCCTCAGCCTGCCATTGTATCCCTCTCTTTTTACTGAGCACCTGCTGTACACCAGACATGCCAGGTCCTAGAGGAAAGCAATGAGCAGCACAGGAGCTCTTGTACAGAACTCTAGACTGAGGGGAGGGATGTGCAGGCTCCATTGGTGTCTGAGGGTGGTACTGGTGCACCACCCCTTTTCTCCAACAGTTGGGTTCAACCAATTCCTGCCCTGAGTTTTTTTCAGTAAGTGGTTTCTTTTGGACACTGTACTATTAGAGATGAGGTTTAGTCTGAGTTATTTGTGCTCACATTACTGTTTTCCTAACTTAGGCTCTTTGGGAAGGAGTTATAATTAAGGATGTGAAGGAAGAAACCAAAGAGTTTTTTTCCCAGTGGTTAGTGTTCCTTCTTCACTTCCTCTCCCTCAGTTCTATGAAGACTATGGTGACATTATCAAGGAAACATTAACTCGAGCAAGACAAATTGACCGGTGTCAGTGCTCTCGGATCCTGCTCCTGAGCCTAAAACAGGTGATCTTGTCTAGATACCTTACAACTGTAGCATACTTTTCCTAGATTCCCACCTCATTGTCCAGTCCCAGCATCTCAGAGATGATGCTGCAAGATCTTTAAGGAGAGAAACTTTCTTGACTCATTTCTTGTAACAGGTTTCTTCACACCTCATAGACCCTGTCTTAGTCATTGTTTTATTGCTGTGAAGAGAAACCATGACCAAGGCAACTCTTATAAAGTACTTTTAATTGGGGCCTTGCTTCTAGTTTCAGAGGTTTTAGTCCTTTATCATCACGGCAGAGAGCATGATGGCATGTAGGCAGTCACTGGAGCAGTAGCTAAGAGCTACCTTCTGATTCTTAGGGCAGAAAGAGGGAGAGTGACACTGGGCTTGGCTTGGCCTTTGAAACCTCAGAGCCCACTCCAGTGACACACTTTCTCCAGCAAGGCCACACCTACAAATCCTTTTAATCTGTCTATTCCTCTAGCAAGGCCACACCTCCTAATTTTTCTAATCCCTGGTGACTTAAGCATTCAGAGCCTATGGGGACCATTCTTATTTAAATCACCACAGACCCTAATCTAACTGACCAGGCAGTTTCCCCTTCCCCAGACCCCATAGAAATCAGTTATTAACACCAATACTAAAGTGATAGGGAATTTTAAAATTTTTTATTGTTTATTTTTATTTAAGTAGGTGTTCTACCTGCATGCATGTCTGTGCATCATGTGCCTATGGAGCCAGAAGAGGGAGTCAGATCCAATCCCTGGGACTGGAATTATAGATGGTTGCCAGCCACCATGTGGGTGCTGAGGATTGAATCCAGGTGCTCTGGAAGAGCAGCAAATGCTCTTAGCCACTGAGCCAGCTCTCCAGCCTCTAGGGAATTCTTGATTACTTTTTAGACGGTTTTTTTTTACAACCTCTTTCATTTATGACAGACATTTAATTTTTTAAAAATTATTTATTTTGTATGTGTTGCTGGAGTGGGAAAGAAGCATTACTATTGTGTAAGTGTGGAAATCAGAGGAAAGTGTGGAAATTGGTTTTCTCCTTCTACTATGTGGGTTCTAGGGATTGAATTCATGTTGTCAGCCTTGGTAGCAAGCACCTTTACTTGCTTTACATTTCACCAGCCTGATCAGTGACATTTTTATTCATCACTGTAGAGCTAAAATGCTGAGGATGGTGCTCAATGGTATGGTGAGACTGTGTGTGATTCCCCAAGAACACATTTTTAAAAACTCTCAGCAGGGTGGAGGTGCTCTGCTGTAGGGGGTCAGGATGTGGATGTATCTAGGGAGGGAAGATAGAAGATGGCACTCCACACCCCAAGCCTTGTGGAGTCTTGAGTAGAGAAGAGAGTTATGCTTTTCTAAAACTCCCTTGTCTCCTTTTCCAAATGTGCCTTGTCTCCCGGACACAGTTGTACACAGAACTGATGCAGGAGCAGGGCCCTCAGGGCCTGACAGAACTGCCAGCCTTCATCGAGATGAGGGACCTGGCCCGGAGATTTGCCTTGAGTTTTGGACCCCAGCAGCTTCACAACCGAGACCTTGTGGTCATGCTGCACAAGTGAGGAAGGAAGTTCTGGTTGGAGGTCGGGCACAGGGAAGGCAGGGAATCAGGTCTTGGTGGGAAGGGTAACCATGTGCAGAAGCAGCAGGCAGGCTGGTGGTAAGTGTGGCTTGGGCAGCAAGGATGTGGGGATGATACACTTGACTAGGATAGTTCAGACTCTAACTGAAATAATTCTACCCAATCAAGGGAAGGCATCAAGTTCTCATTGTCAGAGCTTCCTCCTGCTGGCTCTTCTAGTGAGCCACCAAATCTTGCATTCCTGGAGCTCCTTTCAGAGTTCTCCCCCCGCCTCTTCCATCAGGACAAGCAGCTACTGTAAGTTAGTGGTTGAGTAGAGATGTGGATTTACAGAAGAGTCTGGGGAGGTCTTGGTTCATTTATTCTCTGTCCCATCCCTTCTTAGACTATCCTATCTGGAAAAATGTCTGCAGCGTGTCTCCAAGGCACCTAGCCATCCCTGGCGTCCAGTTACCACCTACTACCACTCCCTCAACCCTGTAGAGAACACAGCAGAGGCCAGTCCTCAGGGACCCCCCTACTCCAAGAAGAGGCGTGTTGAAGGTAAGGGGTCAGGGTTGGGGTAGGTAGGCATCAGTGTGTTCAGCACCACATCCTAGTTGCCTTTGCCTGATAATAGGAGATAGGTTTTAGTCTCCTTCAAACTTACACTTTGTGGAATATTTCATCAGGCACCAGCTGTCATTCATTTTCTTCATCATTTGGCTAGCCAGTTTAAAATACCAAACTTGAGAAAATGACATAGAAACTAATGATAAGCCAAAGATTGAACCAAGCAGTCTTTTCATCCTTGACAGCAAACAATGCACTGATTTCTCAAGTAACTTTCAGATCACCACTTGTCTTAAAATTTACCTAATGTCTTTAATTTGCTTATTTTTTTTACATTGTCTCAAGTCTAATCAATTTGATATGCTAATGTGCATTTGCTAACATGCACATTAAAATGTAATTTTAAAACCATTAACAGTTTTAATGAGATGTAATTTACATACCATAAAAGTCAAAGTCATCTTTTTAATGTGTGTGTTTCAATGGCTTGTCCTCAACAAGTTTTAATTGTGTATGTGTTTGTGTGTATGTGTGAGGGGTGGGGAGGGAGAGAGAGAGAATATGCATGTGAGCACAGGTACCTGTGAACTGAACTTGGATCTTTTGAAAGAGCAGTACATGCTCTTAACTGCTGGCCATCTCTTCACTACTTTTTTTTTTTTAATTTTAGTTCTTAATAGTTCTTAATCTTTTTTGTTTGTTTACATTTTTTGTTTTGTTTTTTTTTTTGTTTTTGTTTTTAGAGACAGCGTTTCTCTTTGTAGTCCTAGCTGTCCTGGAACTCACTCTGTAGACCAGGCTGGCCTCAAACACACATCAATCTGCCTGCCTCTGCCTCCCTAGTGCTAGAATTAAAGGCATGCACCACCACTGCCCAGCAGGTTTTTAATCTTTAAGTGAGACTCTAACATTTTAATTTTGTTTATTAGTCTTAAAATTATTTTAAGTGTATGATGCATATTGCATGCACTTGCCATGTTGTTCATGAGGAGCTTAGAGGACAGCGCTGTAGAGTTGATTCTCTCCTTTACATGGATTCTGAGTATTAAACTCAGATTCGGAGCTTTTCCAGCTAGCAGTTTTATGTGCTGAGCCATCTCACCATCCCACCAGTCTTTAATGTTCAGACAGTCTGATTGCTTCAAAAGAAACTATATCCCTGTTACATCAGGGTTCTCCCTGTCCTCCCAACCCTGGGCACTGTCACTGATCTTCTTCTCTCTGAATTTGCCTCTGGCAGACACTTTGTCTAAACAGTACCAATACATTATGTGGCTTTGTGTGTCTCTATTCTTTTGCTTAGTCTGTTTTGGGGGTTCTTTCTATAGCAGAATAGTAGTCCATTGTATGGCCATTACCTATTTTACTCACTGATGAGTTGATGAACATTTGAGTTGCCGTTGTTTGGTGTGCATGGTGCTGCTAAAATTCTTATGCAAGGTTTTGAGTGGATATATCTTGAGATATACTTAGGAATGGAATTTCTGGCTTGGTCATATTGAAGCTCTACATTTAATTTTATAACGAGATACCAAACTATTCTCCAAAGTGCCTGCATCATTTTACATTCCTACCAGCAATGATTAAGTGCTTCCTCTCTCAATATTTGTGACTGTCTGGGTTTCTTCTTTTTATTTTCTCTCTCTCCCATTGACTGAATTGGTATCTCATTCTCTTCAGTTTGTATTTCTCTACTGACTAACAAAATTGAGTTTTCTACTTCATGTTCTTATGGACAGTTGATATTTGGTGGATTGCTTATTAAAACTTTTGTCCATTTTTTTTTTTTTTGGTTTTTTGAGACAGGGTTTCTCTGTGTAGTTTTGATTCCTGTCCTGGATCTCACTCTGAAGACCAGGCTGGCCTTGAATTCACAGAGATCTGCTTGGCTCTGCCTCCCCCCAGTACTGAGATTAAAGGCGTGCGCCACCAGTGCCCAGTTGTTCATTTCTTTTTGAGACAAAGTCTTGTGTAGCCTAGGCAGGACTTGAACTCTGTATAGTGGAAGATGACCTTGAACTTCGGATTTTTCTGCCTCCACTTCCCAAGTATTGGGGTGACTGACAAACTTTGGCCACCATGCCCACCTTCTTTTTTTCATTTAAAATTGTGTTGTCTTTTTATTGATAAGTTGTTGAGGGTTCTTTACACATTCTAGATAGATCTTTATTAGGTAAAGAGATACAAATATGTTCTCAAATTCTTTGAGTTACCTTTTTATGCTATTGGTATTCTTCTGTTATTTTTATTTTTGTTGATATCCCTAATTAGGGTGAATTCTGCCTTACCTATTTTTTAAACTTGAATATGTAATGTCTAATTGGCTAATTAACCATTGACTAATCCAAGTTCATAAAGATTTACGTATGGCTACAGCCCCTGCTGTCTATAATCCTTCATATAGGTTAACGGCAGCAACTTTTGGGTTGTTGGTTTCTGTGTATATACATGGTTACAGAGGAGGAAGAGAGTTAATAGAGGAATGCTCACCCCTGGCAAATGGTGACATTTGACTGATGTTTTAAAATCACCACCTGGATTTTCTCGGGGAAAGAGGGCCTCCGGTGTGGACACCTCAGTTGGTGGCATCTTCCTTCTTTGCCCTCTGTAGTTGGCAGAGAAAGTACTCAGCCTTCTTGGTAAGATGACATTAGTGTTGCCATCCTTCCATCTTCTGACTTCAGAAAACCCTGTCTCCATAGCCCTTATGCATCCACTCCAGCCTCTGGTCCCCAAATGGTTATCAATCTAGAATGGATAGGATTTCAGAATTCTAACAGACAACTTAATTTTGGGGAATCAGTCATCTCCCACATTTGTCATCAAATGTTTATGCCCTCTGTGAAGTGGATATTTTTCTCTATCTGCCTTATTTCCTAGATAGGTTGTATTTGCTAGGACAGGAGCTATACATAATGACACAGCATCATACTGTACACACAGGTACATTGTTACGTAGGGCTCTGCTCCTTGAGGTGGAATAAAATAAGGCCACATAGATTTTCCATTCTTTTGTGCTTAACTTTCCCTAAAGAAACTCTGGAGAGGTTTTGTAAAAGTAACCCATGTCAGGTTCCTGATCTATTTAATATGTGTATCTGCTTCTTTGTAGGTCCCTGTAGGCCTCAACGAAAAGAGCCTTCATCCCAGGAAGAAAGCCTTCAACTGAACAGTAGCCCCCCAACACCTGCCCTCACCTCCACAGCATTGAAGAGGAGGCAGTCCCTGAGGCCAGTGGGCAAGAGGCAAAAAGGTAGACCAGGACCAGGACCAGAGATGATCAGCAGGTGAAGCTGGAGGATGGTGTTTCTGTTCTTCCTCCCACAGCACACTCTGATGTTGGTGTGCTTTTCTGTTGCTTTTATGGCTGCAAAATGTCTCCCTCATACTCCATGCTGTTCTCTAATCTTTTTACCCTTTGCTTTTTCTCAACAGTCAGCAACTCTCAGGCACCCAGAGGTTGAAGATGTCAAGTGCACAGTCTCTCCAGATTCATTGTGATCCTTCAGGCTCTGGTTTGGGCAAGCAACTAACCCGGTGAGGTTCAACTTTCCCATGCTGCTGTCACCCACTCTGACTCCTTACCTGAGCCAGTGCTCCTTGAATTGTCTTGGTCCCAGAACACTCCTTCTAGCATACATAGCATGCTTCTCCAGTGTGTAAAGGGCTACTCCACCTGCTGCTGGAAGTCCCGTCTTTCCCTGTGCCTATGAGAAACTCAGGGTCTGGAAGGACCATCTGAAAACCTGTACTCTTTGCCACTACCACAGACTCAGCCTTATGGAAGAGGATGAGGAAGAAGAGCTAGGACTTCTGGATGGATCATGTGAAGAATGGCAAGGTGGAGACAAGGTATGGACCCAGCAATACCTTTCCCCAGAACTAGAGTCTGAGATGCCTGTTACCAGTTCATGATGCCCTTGTTTCTGAAAGCTGCTAAAGGTTGTTGGAAAGAATCATAGACTGAAGGAGGAAAAGTTGCAGACTTTGTTTAGACTTTACTTTTATTAAATAAGGAGCCCAGGAATGATCAGAGGTCATTCACACGTACAATCTCAGTACTTGGGAGACTGAGACAAGAGGGTTACTATGAGTTTAAGGCTACCCTGGCCTACAAAGTGGCTTCCAGGTCAGCCTGGGCTATCTAGTGAGACCCTGCTTTGAAAACTGAAAGGAAAAGAAGTTAGAAATTTAAAGGCCAGCAAGATCATTTAGCACATAAAGGTCCCTCTTTCTAAGCCTGAAGGCTTGAGTTCAGTTCCCAGAACCCATGTGGTAGAAGGAGAGAAATTACGAAGTAATTTCTACACACCCAGTGCACACAGTGCACACACTCATTCTTTCTCTTTTCCTCTAACACACACACACACACACACACACACACACACACACATACACACACGTACACACACATAAATAAATCTTTAAAAAAGGAAAAAGGATTGGAGCAGCATGTTCCTTCACAGTTCCAAGATCAATATTGTTGCCACTGAATTTCCCAACAATTGAAAGAGTTCTTAGAGCCAGAGACAGAAGTCCCTCAGCCCATTCCAGCCACACCATTCCTTTCCTCCTCTTTCCTAACAAGGCTGCCTATCCTTGTCCCCCACTCACCCTTTTTCTTCCCTGCTACCTGGTTTCTTAGATGGTTGATCTGATCTAGTAAGCAAAACAGAGAGCTTGAAGTGAGGTCAACTGAATGTGAGTCTTTAGTTTCATACCAGGCTAGCTGTTGCTTGTCTCAGTCTCATTTCTCCATCCTTACAATGGAGCGTTTATACATAGTGTAGAGTACAAAGCATTAGTACAGAGAAGCATGGACTATAGGCTTATACATGGCAGACATTTATTCCTTCAGCTCTGAAAGCTAGAAGTCTTGAGTTCTGGTAAGCACAGATGGTTTCTGGTAAGGGCCCAGTGCTAGTTGCAGGCTGTCTCACACGCAGGCAAGAGCAAGCTAACACTGGCCTCTTGTAAAGGCACTAACATAGTTGTAAGGGCTACACCCTCTCACCTAAACACATTCTGAAGGTCACCTCTTACTTCTAAGGGCCCCAAGGGTTAGGATCTCAACATACATATCAGGTAGGTCTTGCAGGAGGTAGAGGGGAGGACAGCCTGCAGACAGTCAGTCAGCACTGAGCTAATACTGTGTGCTGTTACTTTAGTGTCTTCTCTGGGGAGGGGGGAGAATGGATAGAATAGGAGAGTGGAGGCTTTGTGCTCAGAGGAAAATCCAAATAGCACCTTGAACTTCTGTTCAAATAACCTGTGTAGAGTTGAATTCTAGGACAATCCCACTCTCTAGCTCCAGAGCTGAATGCATGCAAAGGGTTCAGCCAGCAGGCCAAGGGAGGAGTCAGTTCTGTGATTTATCCCTTGAGACGTCAGAAGGAACCATGTTTCTGTTGGTGGGTATAATTTAGAACAGCCTTTCTAATTTTTTACTCCGTTTGCTTCAGCTGCTTCATAGCCCTTCTTCTTCCAGTGAGCGTGGGCTGGACCTATTAGATACTACAGAGCTGAACATGGAGGTGAGCATTCCAGAGCTAGTGTGTGTGTCCTTGGAAGTGATGGTGGCCAGATGTCTATCCATCCAATAGATGGAAGACCAGAACCTGTGGGCAGCTCTATGTGGTCTTCAAGAGCCCTTGTGGGGAACTAGAATGGCTACCCTAGAACACACAGCCTTCAGTTTACTGTTTGGTCTTTTCTCACCATGACTCCATGTCTTATATTCTCTTTCTCGTTGCAGGATTTCTGATGGAACTTTGGGCCCCTCCTCTTCTCTACTTCCCACTTAAAGGCCATGAGTGAGCAGAAGGAAGGAGTAAAATGAAGTATTCCTTTGGGCCCCAGCCAAGTACTTTAAAGGAAAGAGAAATGGCCTTGTTTTTCAAACCTCCATTTCTTTCTGAAGTGGGGGTTATATAGAGAAGCCATGAGCCCTGTCATCCTTAATGCACCAGAGCTCTATGCTTCTGCCTGTTTGCAGGGTTGGAGTTGGGCAGGGGGCTTCACCTCAGCACTGGAGTTTAGTAAACCTTTGGTTTTCTATTTGGTACTTCTTCCTAGAAACACTGCCAAGCTCTAAATACAATCTCTCAATAAACATGTTCAAAGCTGTTTCCAGGTATGGCTTGAGATTGTAATGCTGATGAAGATTGGGTTCTTTGGCTTCCTGACACCGTGGCGCCCTATTTAAGTGCCTCCATACCCTCAGATATTTTGTGTATAGGTTCTCAAGGATGGATGGATCAATCAGTAAGATGAGTGGGACAGATGGCTGCGGAGAGTTTAGCTATCTCTGAGCAGTTACACTAATGATGACAGTATAGGCCAAAGTGAGAGAAGATGGCACTGATAGGCAGGTGAGGTAGAGACTTCTTGAAACGTGTTGTTTCACCCACCTAGCCCAGGGTGCACGGGATGGTGGATATCACCCATTAGTTCTTTTCAGGTAGTTTCATACCCTTATCCCAAAGATGTGGATGTTTTCGTACAATAGCTGAGAGTACAAAGATACAGACTTTAATGTACATACCCAAACCCAAATCTAAGAATTGGAGGAAAGCAACCCTGTCCATCCTTCCCTAGCCAGTTCCTCACAAGTCCTGTTGCAGTGTTCTCTAACACATATCTCTGATATCTCTGGTCTGTTCTCTACTGTATCTCTCACCTGATTGTCACAAAATTGCCTCAGGAGACTTGCCTTCTGGAAGCTGGACTTGTTAGTCTTGCTCAGCCTCTTGCAGCAGCATAGGACCTCTGTCGCAACACATGAAGACAACTGGGTGGCTTTTTGATGTCACTGCTTTCTTCCATGGCTTAAGGAGCTCTTTACCCTTTCTGGGGAGATATGTATGATTCAAGGTCTTTTCCTGCCCTTTATTATGGGTCCTTTCTGAGCACCACCATCCAGCCAATGGTTGTGTGGAAAGAACAGTCTTCCAGTGATCAGGCCACCCAGCCCAAACCATTTCTACCGTCCCCACCTTGCTGGTCTTGCCCCACTTCCTCTCTCCTTCCAGGTAAAAGAGGAGGTTAGAGTATGAGTCTCTTTGGAAGGCAGCCTAGTGCAGCAGATTCAGGGATCCATGGAATCTGGAAACAGTTGGAACACTGAGGTGTAAATATACAAGAAATAAGAGGTAGAGGAATCCAGGAGGGGAAAGATTCCTGAAGGTATTTAAATACCAGCCAAGTTAAGGAAATTTCAGAAGTGAAAAGGGGAACCTAGAGATTCTGTAAATTTGGACAGCCAGATAACAATGTGGTAGGTTAATCCCTGGCCTCAGAATCTGCAGATGTATTAGACCTCCTACCCCTCAGATCCCAATTTTTTGACACTGTGTCGGGAGATTGGGTCATCTTCCCTTTAAATATGGGCTCTCTCTCAGGGTTTCTATGGCTGTGAAGCCATAGGGGCGAAGAAAGGGTTTGTTTGGCTTACACTTACATTACTACTAATTGTAGTCTATTGAATGAAGTCAGAAAAGGAACTCAAATAGAGCCAGAACCCAGATGCAGGAGCTGATGCAGAGGCCACAGAATGGTGCTGCTTACTGGCTCACTCATCATGGCTTGCTCAGTTTGTTTTCTTAGAGAACCCAGGACCAACAGCTCAGGCAGGTACCACCCACAGGGCCCTTCCCCTCACCAATCACTAAGAAAATGCCCTCCAGCTGGATCTCATGGAGGCATTTTCTCTCAACTGAGGTTCCCTCCCTTCAGATGACTAGCTTGTGTCAAGTTGACATAAAACTAGGCAGGATGGTCTCTTGAGTGCTCAGCTAATAGAGTATGGTAGAAATGATGCTAGACCAGTTTATGAGCTTAGACTTTAAGGAAACTGCCTGATTCTGCTTCCGATTTCTTAAGCTGGGGAGTTCTGGAGTCAGGTACCCCACTGTGAGAAAGCCTAAGCAGCTACATGGCTAGGCTGTGTGCAGTTGCTCCAGCCAACAACTCTCAGAGGTTCCAGCCAGCATCCAGCAACATTCAGCACTTGGTGCCAAATGTGGTTGGTCTAGACAGGAATTAGATGATCCCAGCTCTCATCTTGTAAGTTTCCCCAGAGAAGGTCCAGGCACTGGGAATCTGATATGAGCCATCCATTCTGTACTCATGTTTTCCAAAGCCCTGACCTTGAGTATAAGAGGTGGTTTTTTTACACTACAGAATCTAGAGAGGTTTGTTGTGTTGCTATGGTGACTAGGACAGATCCTTAGAGACACATCAGTTCAAAAGTTTGGGGATCTTCTTGTCATTTAATTTTTTTTCCTTAAAAGCCAGGTGTGGTGGTGCATAATTGTAATCCCAGCACTGGGGAGGCTGAGTCAGCAGACCACAAGGTTGAGGTCAGCCTGAGCTATATGGATGTTTTTGAAACACATTGTTTAAAAAATAACTACTTGTAAACGATGTAATTATAATTTCAAAAATAAAGTTATAATAAAAAGTTGTAAGATACATCAATATTTCTTCATTTTGTACATTATAATACACATTTAAATATAATATGTGAGTTAAGTGTATCTGTATCAGTTACTGTTTCTGTTGCTGTGATAAAATACCATAAGCAAGAACAGCTTTTATAAGGCAGAGATTATTTTGCTTACTGTTTCAGAGGGGTAAGAGTCCATTATGGCAGGAAGGTATGGCTCCTAGAATTAAGCAGAGAGTGACTAGAAGAGATAAGACTTTGAATTTTCAAAGTCTGCTTCCAGTGAGAAGCACCTCCCCCTCCCAAACAGTGCCCCCAACCAGGACCAAGTGTTCAGATCCTTGGGCATTTCTACAGTGGGACATTCTCATTCAAACCAACACAGTATTTAAATAGTTGGTAGAGGTACAAAATACCTTTTGATGTTAAAAAAAAAATTTAGAACAAAGAGAAACTCATAAAAAAAAGAAAGATGCGCATTTTCTGAAGTTCTTGTTGAAAGCTGTTCTGATATATAGTTGTAACAACCTCTTTAATTTCAAAAATGGTTTCAACATTAATCCAAATGGCAGAGGTGGCTCTTTGCATTTAGGGCTTCCATAGAGAAGTTCAACGCCCCTCCTCCCTAAAAAATGTCTCCGTTTTAGGAAACATCAGGAAGTTACTTCCAAGGACAGATAGCATCCTCCTTACAGGACAGGATAGAACTGCCTTCCATTGTGAATGGCAATCTGGAAGACACTCTGGGAGCTAAAAACCCTGCAGCACCTCAGCCACTCCATGGTGATGCCTTGTGGGTTTGGCTTGCTTTCCTTCCCTCAGAAATGCTGGTCTTGTTAGAGATGGTTTGTGGCACGTGAGTCCCACAGCACCAGAAAAACAGCTTTGTAGTTTGTGCATGCACACACGCATATAAATTGTGTGTGTGTATATGTGTGTGTGTGTGTGTGTGTGTGTGTGTGTGCATGTTTCTGTGTGCACTCGCTTGCATATGGAGGCCAAATGTTGATATTTGGCATCTTCAGTCACTGTCCACATCTTTTTAGACAGGGTCTCTCACTGAACCTGGAGCTCACCAACTTTTCT
The DNA here is from genome assembly GCF_949786415.1 of Peromyscus eremicus. NCBI lineage: Eukaryota > Metazoa > Chordata > Mammalia > Rodentia > Cricetidae > Peromyscus > Peromyscus eremicus. The sequence continues at coordinate 27,378,431 of NC_081438.1, read as the reverse complement.
AGACTGGCTGGCCAGCCGCTGGGGATTCTCCTACCTCCTCCCCAGCACTAGTATTTTATGCACCTGTCTAGCTTTTTTTTTCCCCACATACATGGTTGCTAGGAATTGAACTTGAATCTGCCTACATAAATGGCAGGCTTAACCAACTAAGCTATCTTTCCACCCTTTGTATTTTTTTTTTTAATTTTTATTTTAGGCATATGGCTGTTTTGCCTGCATGTATGCCTATATGCATGCATGCACCAACCAGGTGTGACAAGTGCTCAAAGAGGCCAGAAAGGGCATTGGATCCCCTAGACCTGAAGTTACAGACAGTTGTAAACTGCCAAGTGGGTGCTGGGGACTCAAACCCAGGAGCTCTGGAAGAGCAGCCAGTGCTCTTAACCACTGAGCCATCTTTTCAACCCCCAGATTTATTTTTATGTGTTTGTATGTGTGTCTGTGTTATGCCTTTGTGCAGGTGCCCACAGAAGCCAGAAGAGGGCATTGGATGCCTTGGAGTACAGGTGGTTGTGAGCACTTGAAATGGATGTTGAGAAGTAAACATGCAGAGAACTACGCTCAGGTCCTCTATAAGAGCAACAAATGCTCTTAACCACTGAGCCACCTCTCTAGCACACTCTCTGTTTTTTGTTTGTTTGTTTGTTTGTTTGTTTTGTCTTGTTTTTTTTTACAATTATTAAGCCGCATTTATTTCACCCCTTAAGTAATCTAAATGGGAGACACACACCCTCAAGGACAACGTCCCCCGGCTCCGGGGCATGGTTGTTCAGGGAACTCCAAACTGTGCTTCTTTTCTTCCACTTCAAAGAGACAACTTTTGATTGCAGAGATCTGTGGAGGGCTCACTGTCCTTGAGATTCTTGCTTTTGTTAATTTAGTACCCAAATTCTGGTTGTTGGTTTTGTTGTTTTTTCTAACTGACCCAGTCTCACTTTCTGTTCAACACTGTTAGTATTCCTCTGAGTGTGGGGTAAGGCTAGCAGTCAGCAGCAGTATTAACAGACGCTTCTCAAGAATCTTCTTTAAACAGCATGGGGTAACGAGAGTGATAAAAAACAACGTACTAACTTAGCAGTTTAGCTCACAACAGTATCTCCTCACAATAGTTTTCAGTTTAAAGAATACTGTCTTTGTCGTGTCTGGTGACTCACTCTTGTAATCCCACACTCCAGGTGGCTAAAGAAAGAGGATTAAGTTCAAGGCCAGCCTGGGCTAGCTACACAGCAAGACCTGTCTCAAGAAGACTCCTTTTTGTGGGGCAGGGAGGCTGGACTGTGGTGCTAGGGGCTGGACTCAAGACCTGAGTATAAGAATACTGTCTTACTGCCTACCTCTTGCCACATGCAGGGGGAGAGGAGACAACAAAGGTTGCTTCTTAGCAAAAGAATAAACAAAAAGCCCACCCATGATCCTTTTCTCAGAGCATGCCAGTGACAGTCAGAACTTTGACCAAAGGAGGGTGTCAGCGTTTCTGTATGACAGAAGACAGGTTCATCAAAGTACACAGGACGGTTTTCAAAAAGAAAAACAACGGCTGCAAAGCACAGGACGGGGCAGAGAAAAGCCACTAAATTGCTTCGAGTTTAAGGCTGGTTTCAACATGCAATGCATTTTTTGAAAATGACCTTTAGCATAATAAAGGCTTTCTAACAAACATCACAATTCTTCCTACACTCTTTTGTTTTACCTTTCAGTTAATGCATATCTATCTGAAAGATTCAAACTAACTCATTCTTTTACTCCTTTTTACCACTATGTACCACAAGAAAAATGACTGGCCTTTGAAGTTGTGGTATAGCAAAAAAGACATGGGTCAGAATCCTAGCTCTGCATGTACCAGCAGTTCTGGCCTTGGGTAAGTCAATGATTCAGCTTCTCAGTCATAGAATGGGAAGACACAAGGATTAGAGACACAGTGTATAAAGTTCTTAGAACAGTACCAGGGGCACATAATCATTACCATCACTATCAGTCTCATGCAATAAAACAAAAACCCAAAATACAAAATCAGCAAAACAATCAATATTCATGTAATAAATATCCGAAAAGCATTTTTTTTTTTTAAGATGCACAAGTCAATCTTGAAGATTCTGACAACCCTGTCACCTGCTTTATTTCTGGAGAAGGGTAAAGGGAAAAGAAAAAAATATTCACTTGAATTTGAGGAGCAGCAACAATGCAGTAACCATCTGAACCTCTGGGTTCCTCTGGTCCACAGGGAAAACTTCCTTGCTTGAATAGTCAGAGTTTAATTTCTCCCTAGCACAAGATCAACCATTTTTGTTGAGATAAAAGAATAAACCAACTCAACAGCACCAATTGGGGTTTAACACAGAAAATGAGGCCAGGTTTCTCCTTTCAAATATGCAAAGTTTACATTAAAATATGTATAAATCATAGCTGGTTTTCCTCTTGATTCAACCTTTCCACCTCCTGCAATAGGAGCCCCAGGAACCCAAACAGCACGTGCATCACTAATCAGATATACAATCCAGCTGCCCCTCCAAACAGAATCTGATTACTAACGGACTAGACTGGAAGCTGTCCCAAGGGATGGGAAGCAGTAACTATACTCTCAGGGAGAATGGATACTGCGGATGCCACCAGTCAAAGAGCCGAACACTGTGTACTGGGTCCAGGACGACTTGCACACCCTGTTCATTGCGCAGATTCTGACCACCACGGACAGGAGAATCTTGGAACACCAATCTCACTCGGTGATGCCGCATGTCTGTACTCACATTAATAGTAAACAAGGTAAATATCATCCCCATGACAATAGGAATAAGGATGAAATTGAGGGTGGTAACCTGCAGCAGGCAGCAGTCCTGGTCAGGGTTGGTGTGAACATCCTCATACTGAATGAGTGGTTGCAACCGTTCTGTACACTTGCTCTTTAATCTAGGGGACTGTTTTTTGAACTTGAAGTTGAACTCCCACATTGGTTCTTGTCTGTTCCCAACAATCTTTCTGCACCAGAAAAGTAAGCATTTGGAATTCTTTAGTGTGCTGGGAGTGCTTTCCGGAATGGCTGGATTCTTGGAGATTCGAGCAGCAAATGGTTCATACATATGGTACAGAGATCGGATCACACATGCCCGGAGACAGCGCAGCTTCTCCATGGACTCTGGTCGCAGCCGCAAAGGCAAAGAAGCATCCAGCGTGTAGTGCCTTCGGTACAACCTGGTCCAAAATGCAGCAGTGCAAGTGACAGTCCAAGCGTTCTTACAGATCAGGGAAAAGTTCACAATGTCCTCAGGACGGATATAGGAAGCCAGCAGCAGCCAAATATCCCTAGGATACTCTTCCCCTCCGGCCCCGTCCAGGTCTACTTTGTGTCTCTTGCTTTTCTTTTTTCTGGAGACTGATCTTTCATGTGTGCTTTCCTCCTGAGCATCCATCTCATCACTGCTGTCCATGATGTCACACGGCTCACCCACCCCAGAAAGAGCCTCCTCTGCAGGAACCCGGGAGGCTTCCAAGCCACAAGGAGATTTTACTTCCTGCTGAACAGCGTTGGCCACGGCTTTCTTGACCCGTCCAGACCTCACAACCGCCGGATCTGAGTTGGCATAATCCGCCACGGTCACTCGGCCCGTGCAGGCGTCGTGGGCCCGGAACTTGAGCCGCTTCCCTCTCTTGGGCATGGTGACAGTGTCTAGATGAGGCCCACTTAGCTGGCCGGGGCCCCGGGCCATGTCTCGGCCCTGAGAGCCGGCTCCCGGAGCCGCGGAGCACTTCCACCCGGCTCCGCGGCCATCCCACACCCCACTCTCTGTTTTAATTTAAAACTTAGAAATGATCTTCATTTCTCCTGAACATCTGGGGATGGCTTAGATACCACTGGGTTTTCACTACTCATCTCCATCAGCTCAGCTCTGCTCATGTTGGCTAAGGCATGGTGGGAATCTGTCAGCAATACGACTGGCCAGGCCTAGGCCGGGCTGGGCCCTGAGCTAAGGCCAGCTTAAGAGGCAGATAGGGAGGCTTTTCATGGGTTTATAAGTAACGCTAAACAATCCTTTTTAGGGTTCTAACTCTATTCTGTTAGCTCAATATTGAAAAATTGTTTTAAAATCATTTAATATTCAGAAAGGCCTGTATATGGTGGTGGGGGTGGGGGGAGCAGTGAGTGTTACCAGGGCCTGTCCCATTCCAGGCAATTTTTTTTCTGCCACTGGGCTATGCTCCCAACCCCTTTTATTTCATTTTTGTTGAGACAGAGTCTTGCACTATATATCCCAGGCTGGGCCTTGAACTACAGTCCTTTTGCCTCTTCTTGGATGCTATGATTTCAAGTTTTCATCATCATTTCTGGAAGCTCCCTACCCCAGCCCATAATACAAAGTGCATTTAGTTCTCCTGTAAGAGCCTCCAGTGTCTGAATAGTTCATTCTTTTTAAAATCCAAGGCACTCTTTTAACTGTAAACATGTATAAAATCAGGAAACAATTTATTGGCTAGAGGGACCTGAGTTTGGGGCCATAGAACCCAGTAAATTGGGATGTGGTAGTGTGCATCTGTAATCCCAGAGTTCTAAGGCAAGCTGGAAGGCAGAGACAAGGGTTCCCTAGAAGCTCATGGGGCCGGCTAACCTGGCATACACAGGGACAAACAAGAGACGCTGCATCGAACAAGCTGAGGGGTGAGGACAGGCACTCAAGAGTGTCTTCTGACCCCCACATGCACACCCACACTCACAGACACAATGATTTTAAAAACAGACATAGCACAGAGTAAATACTTTCATTCCAAAGTGAACGAATGCAGGTATAGCAGAGGGAGAGGGGGAGAGAGAGAGAGAGAGAGAGAGAGAGAGAGAGAGAGAGAGAGAGAGAGAATAAGACCCAAACCCAGTAAATGGCAGCTCCGTGTCTAACATTTGGGCTTGTGATAGAATCACCATGAATATCCTCTCTCCTGGTAGCAGTTTTCTGAACTGACAATATTTCTCATCATTAACCAACAACCTAACAAAGGTGGGGGCATTGTTTTGGCTTACAGTTCAGAGGAATTCAGTCCATCACAGTGGGGAAGGCAAGGTAGTAAGAGAACTTTGGTCTGTAGTACTACCCAGGAAGCATGCTTGTGTTCATCTCAAGCCCTATCTTTTTAAAAACTGGTTCAGTGGATAAGAGTGTAAGTATGAGAGCCTCAGTTCTGATACTGGTACCCATATGAAAAGCCAGGCATGCCACACATCAGTGGCCATGCCAGAGGAGCTGCAGTCAGCAATAGAGCTTATGGAGTTCAATTCACTAAATAGCAAAGCTAAACCCTGGAGAGGCAAAGCCTGTGTGTGTGTGTGTATATATATATATACTGTCTTCAGAATGCCCTCTTGCTTTTTCCTCCTGCTTTCTGCTGCCAAGTTCCTGCTGTATTGGGCATGGCTTGGTTGCTATATGGCAGAATCCCACTGTATCTAGTATAGTGCAATTGTTTCATGGGGAATTTCCACGCCTCACTGGGTAGTTTATTTGCAGATCATAGTGAAGATGATTCTTATAAGAGCAATGATGATTAGTTAGATTTATGATTTAATTGGACTTTCTGAGTCAACCTGAAAGATGCAGGTGGTTAAGACAGTAAAGATGATTAGGGAAATGGTTTAGGTTATTCTGCCAATTGCTCCAATAAGAGATATTAAAAAGGCAAAAAACAAGCTAGAAGTCACCTTCCCCTTTGTTAGATGTGAGATTTACAGAGGATTAAAAATAAGAACAAGGGGGCTGGAGAGATGGCTCAGAGGTTAAGAGCACTGCTTGCTCTTCCAAAGGTCCTGAGTTCAATTCCCAGCAACCACATGGAGGCTCACAACCATCTGTAATGAGATCTGGCGCCCTCTTCTGGCCTGCAGGGATACATGCAGGCAGAATACTGTATACATAATAAATAAATAAATCTTAAAAAAAAAAAAAAAGAACAAGGAAATTTCATACATTATAGACCCATGAATTCTGCCTGTGGAAAACAGACTGATGATAAACAAACAAACAAACAAACAAACAAAAATCATGTCCCCACACCCAGGGTTCGGCCTGAGTTCCTTGGTCATGTAACTTACAGAATTAATCACATGCCCCGGTATGCACCTTGAAAAAACAAACTTGCAAAAGGAAATTAAATGACCCCATTGTGTGTAGAGAAAAGTAGATAGTTAGCTGACCACTCGTTTAAAGTTTCTCTGGAGAATTAGGAATGCTACACTGAAACCACAAACAAAAGGAACCGGCTGGAATACATTTGGCTTGCTTAAAACTTCCTTAATCAGCTATGAAAGAATCATTGCTTTGGGGGAAAGATGTTAGTTACAGTGGGAAAATTAATACAAAGAAAAGTGTTTAGCTACTTGTGGGCTTCTGAGAAAAACATGTAACTTCTGATCTTCATGTGATTTCTTATTATGTAAAGATTTTAATTTTTTGGAAAATATGTAAGTTGTGGTTGTGAGGTAATCTTTTCTTGCATAGAAATCTTTGAATTAGGAGGCATAAAAGGAATAAGAGAAAAATAAGAGATAGGAGAAGGAAAGATGAAGGGAAAACATCAGGAAAGAAATAGAAGGAGAACAACTGGGAAGAGGAAGAGGAAGAAGGAGGAGGAGGAGGAGGAGGGAGAGGAGGAAGGAGAAGAGGAAGGAGAAGGAGGAGAAGAAGAAAGAAAACATCAGGGTAGAAGAACAGAACAGAAAGGGAACAGAGCAAGAACAAGCAGCAGAGAGAAAAAAATAAAATGAAGGATTAAGCTTTGGCCCTCAGATAAAGTTCCAGCTTGTGTCTGTGCATCTATCCAGTAGTTCTCCTCCTCATCCCCTCTCCAGTCGCTCAGATCCACTGGGAGCTGCACCCCTGGGCAGCAGCCACACATCTGGAATCCCCAGCTCTGTGGGAGGAAGGGACAGGAGGATGGCTGGGGCTTGCTGGCCACCAGCCTACCTCTAGGTTCTGTGAGAGACCTAGTGATTGAACAGGACACCCAATGTCTTTCTCAGGCTTCTTCACATGCATTGGGGCACATACCTGTACACACAGGGACATAACACACACACACACACACACACACACACACACACACACACACACACCACAACAACAATGATGACAAAACCCCAAACTGGTGTTCTTGCTGTAAGTTCTGCCAAAGTCAATGGTGCTGTGTCTGAATCACGAGGTGAAAAGATTTTTCTGAGTCACTGAGAAAGTCTTTGGCTACTGGGTAAAAGTTACCCCCTCTTTGAACCCTAGGTCTGTGATCCAGAGGTTATAGGAAAAGAAAATAATCTGTCTTGAAGTGAGAGGAGGCATTGGCAGGAAGGAGTTTCCTTCTGTCCAGAGATCTGTGAAGTCTCCATTGGGCTCTCCAGTTGCCTGCCCTGGAGACAAGGCGAAGCATTGCATCCTTGAATGTACAAAGCAAGTCACTCTAGAACAACAGGCTTCCTAATCTAATTAGAGTCCTGGCTGTGTGCAGAAGCAGGACGGCCAGGACAGATAGCACTAAGGGGCTATGGCTAGGAAGGAGTGAAGTAGCAAAATTGGAAACCATTACTACTCGTCCAGGGAAGCTAGAGACTTCCCGTGTGCAAGGGAAGTCTCGTATTCAGTAGAACCAGCAAAAGAGCTAGCTGTGGTGGTGCACACCTGTAATCCCAGCACTCAGGAGATGAAGTTCATGTGCGTGTCAGGAATTCAAGGCCAGTCTCAGCTACATAGTTTGAGGCCAGCATGGGTTACGTGAAACCTTTTCTCAAACTAAGTAAAAAGAACCGGTGGAAAGCTGGGAGGCTGAGGCAGGTGGATCTCTGAGTTTAAGGCCAGCCTGGTCTACAGAGTGAGTTCCAGGACAGCCAGGGCTACACAGAGAAACCCCATTTCAAAAAAGAACCAGTGGAGAATTATGTAGAAGCTGAACAAGTGTCCTGAGTAGTTACAGCAGCGTCACAGAGTTCACATGGTGAGGTTGCCTGGCCCGGTGATTAAGGGATATGGTTTGAGTCCCAGCTCTCCGCTGATGTGGCCTAGGACTGTTTACCATTTGTTGACATGACCTTGTAGTTCATTTCCTTATTTAATTGTACTTATTTGTAAAATGATCTTACTTTTTAATGGGGGGAGAGGCAGGGTATATGCACATGGGTGCAGATGACGGAAGAGGGCACCTTGGAGACCAGGAGAGGGCATCAGATTTCCTGGAGCTGGCATCACAGATGCTTGTGAATGACGGACGTGGGCGTTGAGAACCAAACTCTAATCTACATGAGCAGCACATACTCCTAACTGCTGAGCCTTCTCTGCAGCCCTTAATTGTTTTGGTGTTTGCTTCGTTTGTTTTTTTTTTTTAAATTTTTATTTTGCAATACAATTCAGTTCTACATATCAGCCACAGATTCCCTTGTTCTCCCCCCTCCCGCCCCCCTCACCTTCCCCCCAGCCCGCCCCCCATTCCAATCTCCTCCAGGGCAAAGCCTTCCCCACAGACTGAGATCAACCTGGTGGACTCAGTCCAGGTAGGTCCAGTCCCCTCCTCCCAGGCCGAGCCAAGGGACCCTGCATAGGCCCCAGGTTTCAAACAGCCGACTCATGCAATGAGCACAGGACCCGGTGCCACTGCCTGGATGCCTCCCAAACAGATCAGGCCAATCAACTGTCTCACCCACTCAGAGGGTCTGATCCAGTTGGTGACCCCTCAGCCATTGGTTCATATTTCATGTGTTTCCGTTTGTTTGGCTATTTGTCTCTGTGCTTTATCCAACCTTGGTCTCAACAATTCTCGCTCATATAAACCCTCCTCATTTTTGCTTCGTTTTTAAGAGTCTCACACTGTAGCTGAGGATAGTCTGGAACTCACTATGTAGCCTAGGCTGGTCTCCCACTCATGGTAATCCTCTTGCCTCCACCTCCCAATTGTTGGGATCACAAGTTGAGGCACCACATTGGGCCATTAAAAAAATTTTTTTTTAAGCTCAAGAACAATTTTTTTAGTTTGAGAGAAAACAACAACAACAACAACAACAGAGTCTGAGAACCTGAGCAGCTGCCAGGAGGAAGGGAATGAGGAAGAAGAGAGAAAGCCATGCCTGGTGCAACAGAAGTCAGCAGGTTAGCTCCAGGACAGAAGGATGCTTTGGAGAAAGGGTAAGAAAGCCCAGATATATATAATAATTATCTGTGTGGAAAGAAAAGGAAACTCACCATTGTAGTTAATGCTGTGGGTTTGAGAGGATGGTAAGATTTTTGTCAGGGTCCAGGAAACCCAAGATTCATTGTGGGTTGTTTTTTTTTTTTTTTTTTTTTTACCTTGGGCAAGCAGTTATTTCCTCAGAGCTCTGTGAGTAGCATAATAGTATACACTCAGCAGCTTATCTCTCACTACTGATATTAGTTTGATAAAAGGGTAAAATATACACTGGGAAGATGGCTTAGTTAATAAACTACTTACTGAACAAGGGTGAGGAACTGAGTCCAATGCTCCAGAATCTGTGTTAGAAAAAACAAAAGGTTCATTGAGGGGTGGGGGGGGGGGAGGCAGGTATGGCACATGTGCCTGTAATACCAGCCCTTGGTCAGCTCCAGGTTCAGTGAGAGACCCTGCCTCAAATAATTAGATGGAGAGTGGTAGAGGAAGACACCTGATGTTGACCTCTGGCCTCCAATATGATGCACAGACCTGCACACATGTGCATACACAAATACATACACACAGAGAAGGGAAAACATATGTAAAAATAAAACGTAGCAATTACAAGCCTTAGTCCACAAGCTCAGACAAGCAGAAATGTAGCTCCACTTTCCCCCATGACTTCAAGCCCTTCTCCTGCCCAGAGGGTGGAAATTTGAACTTCTGAGTCTCCAGCTTTCTTAATTTTCCCTACAGTGGTGCCAAGGCATATGGGGTGAGGTGCCTCTGGGTTTCAGTCTACACAGTAGGAACAGAGCATGTGCCAGGTCTGACCTCAGGAATCCGCTTGACCGACCCCCATTTCTGGCACACCTTCTTCCCTCAAATGCTATTCTGGGTTGTGGCATGAGCTCACTTCTCCTCCTTGGCCTCTCACAAGCATTTTATCTGAACCACAGATTCTCGAGGTTTCCTCAAGGGAGCTGAGCGTTTGACTCAAGAGCTAGTGCTAGGCCAACAACATCAGCGTCCTCTCACCCTAGTTACAGCTCTTCTGAAGGCACGGGCCTTCCTCAGACATGGTTCTGCCTAACAGGAAGGAAAAGAAAAGAAAAGAAAAGAAAAGAAAAGAAAAGAAAAGAAAAGAAAAGAAAAGAAAAGAAAAAAGAAAAAAAAAACACACACATGGAAAATCACTGTGGGTTATTACCTCTAAAACATCCTGGAGCAGGCAGTGAAACTCAGTTTAGAGAGCTTGTGCCGGACATGCGCGAAGGCCTGGGTTCCAGCCCAGTACCGCAGAAAAATTGATGCAGCAGCATGTACCCATAATCCTAGCACAGTGTAGACGGAGGCAGGAGGATCAGAATTTCAAGGTCATCTTCAGCTACATAGTTCAAGACCAGCTTGATCTACATGAAACTGGTACAGAAAGCAAAATCCTGGAATATATACATACATACATACATATATATTTGAATTTTAAAAGTACAAGTATTTATTTATTTTGTGTGTGTGTGGGCACATGCAGGCATGCAACAGGTCCCAGGAAGCCCATATATCCAGAAAGGAGCTCAAGCTGGACTGGATAAAAAGCCAGCATTCTCCAGGAACTTGCAAAATAGTTCGTGTCCACCAAAGGAGTCACTCCCCCCACCCCCAAAAAAGGAGTCACTTCCCTTCCCTCACCCCACTCCAAAAAAGGAACATATGCCTTTCCCTTGACATACACCTGTGGCTGCATATCAAAGCCCATGCTGGCCTCCAGGCTCCCTCAGTTCCTCTTCACAAGTTCCTGTTACCCATTTCCCAGTTCCCACGCTTCCTGGCCCTCCTAATCTCAGAGCCTTGCTTTCTTTGTTACACCTCCCCGCTTGCTATTCTCACTATCCCCTCTTCTGCTATTCTGTCTCCTGCCATCTCCACTATTCTTTCCCTAGCCCTGGCTACATCCAGTCTACTGCTTTTTTCTCTCTGCTCTGGACTCTTCTAGATGCCTCTAGACAGTCTCTCTTTGTTAATTCCACCAGGGGAGAATAAGACCACTACCACAATCTTTGAGCCAAATTTGAAGCAGGCTTTATTAAATACCGGCCATAACGATGGATACTAGCCAGGTCTATACCCCGGATTCCCACAGAAAGGCCACAAATTACTCCAGTCAAGTGCTATTATAAAGGCAAAACCCACAAGGCTATGTACTTCCTGCCTTCATACAACTGGGGGCAAGCATACATCCTGACGTACTTCCTGCCTGTGTACCTCTTGTCTACATGTGATCAAGCACATCCTGTGCAGTTGGAGCAATGCACCTGTTTACAGGGTGAAAATGTGACTTGTTATCTTACATGAACAACGGTCTCTAGAATTCCAGGAAATTATCTGCCCTCTGGCAAGTGGGGCTTACAGATTAGAGGCATTTTTGTTTTATAGATCTCTTCAGCACAGTAACTTAAAACATAACTCTAGTCCTCACATCATATCTATAATAAAAACCGAGTGGCCTTTACTTTACTGCACATCCTTTGCATAAATATAGAAGTCAGAGGACAACTTTCAGGAATTCTTTCTCTCCTTCTACCATGTGAGGCCCAGTGATCGAACTCAGGTCATCAAGTGCCTTTACCAGCCAATCCCTAATATTTTGGGTTTTAATGAACTGGGCCATGCAGAACCCTGTGTTTGGACCGAACTGAGTCTTTTTAAAAAACAAAAAACAAACAAAAACACTGCCTAGTTTTCACTCTGCATTAGGCCAAGCTGTTAGACAAGGGCACCCAGTGGAGAACTGGTTACCTCTCCAAGGAGGCTGGGATGTGGTGGTCAGGGCTTCTGGTGGAAGACTTGTGCAAAGACTTCCATGCCTGAACTAAGGAGTTGACTGATGTTCACCCCATCTGCCCAGAAGATGTTCTATGTGAATGAAAGGAAGATGCTCTGTGTGAATGAATGAATGAATGAAAGAAAGAAAGAAAGAAAGAAAGAAAGAAAGAAAGAAAGAAAGAAAGAAAAAAAGGAATATGGCTACTCCTAGGTATGGTGGAGGAGAAAGTTTGTCGTAGATATGTGGGAGAGTCTAGTCAGAGGCAGGGACGTCTGGGAGAGTCCAGAGTGGACATGACCCTATGTGAGGGGAGGGGGAGGGGGAGGGAGATGGGGGAGAGAGGAACATGTGCAGCAGCCAGGAGGCCCTGAAAGAGAGTAGAAGAAAAGGACTTGATAGACAAAATAGTTGGACGTTATCGGGAAGGGCAGCCCAGCCCCTGGGCTGGAGTTTAGGGTAGAAGGCAGGGTACGTTAGCCAGGAGGGCCCTGTAATAAGAATTCAGGGAGAACCTGTTGGCCAGGTCTGCTTTAATAGGTTAATGGTTACCTCAGCCATTTGTCCCAGACCTGAAACCTAACAGCTACTAAAGGTAGCTAAAGACAGCCATTAAAATATTCCAAACTCTTGACTCTGGTCTCTGAAGTTCCAATCAGTTTCATTATCTAACTAGCCTCGCAGACAATGGAAGGTGTTAGGGGAACCTTCAAAGGTCCTGTGGCCTACATGGCTTGGCCTCTCTGAGGTGAGTCAGCTTTGTCGCGTTAACTGATGACAGCAGGCCTCCGTCAGGGATGTCCTCTGGGTCTTAGAGGAGATCAAAGGATGGAGAGAATGCTGGCCAGGCTGGGAACTGTGGGGGCAGCGGCCTGGAGGCCACTCCAGTTGGCACCTGCGAGGGCTGGTTTTTATGCCTGCAGAGGCAAGGATGAAGTGACAAGACCGTCCTCAGACAATAGCTTGGCATCGGATGCAGACCTGCGGTTCAGGTTCTCAGCACACAGTGTTCTGATCCCGGGACAGGGTCACCTGTCGCCACATACGCCCAAGCACCCTGGTCAGTTTGTGGCATTCTGTAAATGACCTTGCACAGGACAGTGATTTGAAGCAACACTTGATGAAAGAAAAACAGTTTGGTAGAGCCACTCCCTGCCTTGGTGACAGAATTCATGGGCAAGAGCCAACTTGTCCTTGGGACCTCCAAATTCCACACACATGGGGCTGGGGAGAGGCAGGACAGGGAAGGACGGGGCAGCGAGGCGGCAAGCTTTGGGTCCGAGTGAAACGGGGGTGAGCGAGTGGAGGAGTGGCCCCGTGTGTTGTGAGGGCTACCTAAGCTGCTTCAGGTCGATGTGTGGTCACAAGCTGGCTCAGTTGTCCACAACCGTAACAGCGGCGGCGGGGAGAAGTCCGTTGGTTAGAAGGGGAGTCCACAGGATGGAGGAGATGAGCAAGAAGCCTCAGATGACCACGCTTCAGGTCCAAGCAGCTTGGAGTCAGGTGCCAACGGGCAGAGCTCTGCATGGGGCAAGTGAAGTCTACCTTTGGGTTTCCGGGTGGACACAGGGCAGGAGCAGGGGAGGGACGGTGGGCTGCCGACTCAAACCCGGGACCACTAGTGCGTGATAAGGAGAGTGTTGCTGGGTCGTTCAGGCTGGCTCCTGGATGCCTCCCCAGTGGCTTTCCGGATTGCAGGACCTTGCATTCTCCGGTTGCTCCATTCCCTGACCCTTACCTGGGGAAAGCTGGATGGGAACAGGCCTAAGTGCCTCAGGAGCAGCCATGCATCCCCCTCTCCCTGAGAGGTGAGCTGACTGACTTCAGTAACACCCACCCCCCTCCCAGCAGCTTTCCCCACCACTGCAGGGCTGGGAAGTGGCAAGCAAATCTTGACACTGTCACTTTAAGTGGAGGAACCCTTAACCCTGAGTTCACTACCACGAGGGCCTTCGAAAAGGAAACAGAGCTAGGTTGTGGGGAGCCGCTGCTGCAGCTCTAACTGCTGACAACACGCAAACATTCTGCCATGAGAACTGGAACACGCAGGCCGTCCCTGCAGCAGGCATGGCCCAGGCTCAGGCCCTGGTGCTATTCTCCTCACTGCTGACCGTCTGTGTCTCTGAAGGTGAGTGGGGAGGCCAGAGAAACGCAGAGCCACAGGGGTGGAGAGAGTGTGGAGACACAGGCGCTGACCTCCCTGTCTTTGTTCCTCAGGGAGCCCCGAGGTGTGGGTGCGAGTCCAGATGGAGGCCACCGGGTTCCCATCCCTCTCCCTCTCAGTTCGCTGTGGGGTCTTAGGAACCAATTTCATCTCCCTGGTAACAGTCATCTGGGAAAGATTTGTGGATGCCCAAGGGACCAAACTAGCTGTGTTACATCCAGAACTCGGCACCCAGCGGTGGGGCCCCACCTCCCAGGCCCGCTGGGAAACCTCAAACAGTGTCTCTCTCACTCTGACCCTGGAACAATCCAAAGCAAAAACGTCCCTGGCTAACAGCACATTCTGCTGCGAGTTCGTCACTTTCCCTCACGGTTCCAGGGTTGACTGTGGAGAGCTGCATAGCTCAGATCCAGGTGTGTCTGGAGAGAAGAGGGAGACAGGGAGGCCCTCGACACTGGCTGCCCATCTGACACCTTTATTTGTTCCTAGGACTCTCTGCCCCAACTCCAGTCCCCATTCTTCAAGCAGACCTGGCCAGGATCTTGGGAACCGCAGGGTTTCTCCTGCTTGGTTTCGTCTTCATACTCTATCTCCTGTGGCGGCAGAAGCATTGGTAAGAATGGGTCCAGTAACATCTCCACACCACTTGGCTAGCCGCCTTCTGCCCCTGACTCCTCCTCTTCTGTCTCCCAGCTGTTTCAGTAAATCTCAGCCGTCCCCCACGACCACTCGGGCACAGACGCAAGCTCAGGTGAGGCCTGAAGGATGGTGTCTGGAGCAGGGTTCCAGGGGTCCCCCACAGCCAGCCAGCAAAGTATCCCTGGCCACTCTCCACGCCCCCACCCCCCCATTCAGCACCTCTGTCTGAGGCTACGGTCCACGTTGACCAGCACCTGCCCCAGTTCACACCACTCCTCACCGATGACCCACACCAACCAACCCCCGGTGCCTGTCTCCTCAGCTTCTCCGATCACCCTCTGGACACGGCAGCTTCGTCTCTACTGAGAATGGATTGTATGCTTCGGCAGGGGAGACACTTCCCCACCCTGTTCCCAACAGCCTTGCTTCCACTGACTCTCTGGAGCACGGTACCCCGGGAGAATGCTCGGAAGTTCAATAACAGGCACCCTCGGTCCCCTCCAGGCCTTTGGGACATCCCTCTGCTGGTGTCTTCATCCTGGACCTCTTCATGAATCTTGTTTTGTTTTTAGGCCTCTGATGAGACCACACCCTGCTGGCTAGGATGTGGTCAGTGTATGCGCATGTATGGACACAGGTGTGAGTGGAGGGCTATGACGAAGGCCCAGTAGCATCCTGTTTTGCACGCAATTCCACCCTCCCAGATGATGTCTTTAATAAGGTCATTAAAGTGATCCTTCTGTTTGGGATTTTAGTTTTATCTTTTGCTTCTTCAGGAGGGTCAGGGGCAAATTCAGTCCCTTGGGAGGAAGGACCCAAATTAAAGCCAGAAGTGACTGGGTCTAAAACCCAGGCTGAACCTGTGGTTGGTCCTTGCTGAAGGACACAAGGAACGGGGTCTCCTGGGGCTTCAACAGGCTTTTCTGACCTGGCCTCCTCATGATGGACCTCCAGACGCTGCTCCCTATTGGCCACTCAGAGGCAGGCAGAGAGACCTGGCAGACACAGGGATTGAACACAGGTTCATCCATCTCAAGTTGTTCCATCCAGGAACTAGGTTCCCCTGCATGAGACAAGCACCCCAGGCCCCCTGCGTCATCCTCAGAGGAGATAAAATGAGTGAGACATCCTTGGGAGCCACGAGGACCTCAGGTGTGGATTCCTGGGTCACTCTAGCATGGTGACCCACATAGCTTGATTACATGAGAAGCTCCCCTTGCTTGTGGGGGTGCATGAGGAGGGTGCAGAAGCCCAAGGAGCATGGAAGTAGCAAGGCAGGAGACTGAGCTGTTGTTTGGACTGGCCCATGCAGGCTTCACCACCCTTGAGCAGAGCCTGAGATACAGAGAAGCTTGGGAGAGAGGCAGGAGGTCTGTTAGGGGGAAAAACTGAGCCTGAGTATTCCTGGTGAGGCTGCCTTCCACCCGAATCCCTGGAACTCCTCTAAGTGGTCTGTGTCTACGAGGTGACAACTAACACTGCTTCTGAGGGGTCAGATGGGCCCCATAGGGCTGTAGCACAAGAGGCCAGGAAGCCATGGGCAAGGGGATATCCTCAAAGAGGCTGCGAGTGGGGAGAGTGACCTGGAATTCATAGCCCCGCCCTCCGCTGGGATGGGTAACCTGGACCATCCCCAGCAACTATGAAGAAACTGCCAGCAGTTGCTCCATTCCCCACCAATTCACGACTGGGAAGACCAGCGACTAGACCCGCGAGAATCCTCCACTGACTCCTCCTGCCTCCAGTCACCCCAAGCCTGGCTTCCTGGGTGCAGCCTCTGCTACCCTCAGCCTCACTCCCTTGACAACCCCGCTTGAGGCTGTCCCTAGTCTCCCACCTCCCCCATTCCTGATGCCTGACCCCACCCTGCAGCTTGCACCTAACCCTGGGAGTCCATGCCCCAGCATAGCCCAACTGTCTCCCTCTGTCTTCCTCATGGTTCACTGCCCTCCTGGTAGTCTAGTTCATCACTGTCACATCCTGAGAAGCCTGTGCCCAAGACCTTTATTCCTCAGCCCAAACCCTGCACCAGAAACTAGCCTATAATAGCTTTGAGACTGGAGGGGTTCTGAGACCTCAGATTAATGGTTAGCTCTTGGGCCTTAAACCATCGCCTAGTGTATTATTCTCAGGGCCTCAACTCCAGTCTTGTGGGGTCACCATGCACAGGAAGTGGCCGGAAGACTGTCAACAATGACAGCAAGCTATGGCATATGAAAACCAAATCAGATCTGAGAGCTTGGCCAGCAGGACCAGGGAGATGGCCCTAATCAGGATGATGTGCGGTGGGAGTCTGATTGGAACAGTGGGATGCGCCTCCTCCTTCCTATTGCCTGAGATTTTTTAGTGCCCCATGGGGGAGTCAGTCTGTGGCCTGACTGTGGCCACATCCCCCAAAGCACAGGACATTGGGTCTTTTGGCAAAGTTATAGTGAAGGAGACAAGGGTTCCCAAACTGAGGTTCCAGCCAAGTTCTGCAGAATGTAGCACAATGGATTTCACAGATCCACCCTTTTTAAAAAAAACAGATTCAGCATCTGTGAAATACATCAACTCGCTCACAAGACAGGGCTGGCTGGAAAGAGTCCAGGGCCTGAGAGTTACTAAGCCACAACCACCGTCTGAAAGGGTGAGGGGACAGCACAGGACATGTGACGGATGAGACAAGGCAGAAGGTCAAAGTGGAGAGTGGAAGTCCAACCAGTCAAGGCCAGGACAACGTCGCCCAGCAGAAGGTGGGGGCTGGGCCGAAAGACAGGAGCATCTGTCTTGTCTGTGACCACAAGGGAAGGTCCTCAATGTAGGAAAAGAAGAATCCACAAGGCAACAGAGAGATGGGGAGATCCCATCCTCCCTCAGTGATCCTCGGGAGGCCCTGGGGATCAGGCCATTGTACCCTAAACTTTTCTGACTCCTCAGCACCCCAAGGTCCCTCCACAGGGCCTCCTTGCCTGCCTGATAACTCTGCTGGTCTCATTTCCTGAAGAGAATCAGGCCATGGCTTGGATCCTGCTTCTGCAGCTGCCAACTGCATGCCTGCCACCTGGTGAGTGGTGGGGACACTCTTAGAGTCTCCTATGCTTGTGGTAGGGAGACTCCCAGCTTCTACTGATCCCCACATCTACTGAAGAAGCTCAAGAGTCAGTGAGTCAGAATGTCACAAAGAAATCTCCCAGAAACTACCAGTTCCCTCTTCAACTGTCCATATGCTGCTAAAAACAAAAGAACAATGCTACCCACAAAAATGGACTAAATCTAAGTAGAAAACTATATATCCCCTTCAACTTCCTTCCCTCTGAACCAAAGTAAACTCTGATAGACAGCTCCCATCCGTCACCTCTCCTCTAGGTCTTTTTCAAAATACTTGGTATTTTTATTTTGTTTTCCTGAGATAAGTTATCAAGTCATCCACGCTGGCCTTTAACACAACATGCAGCCAAGGATGACCGTGAATACCTTACCCTCCTCTCTCTCTCAGCCGCTGGAATCATAGACATGCACCCCACCCCCGGTTCCATCTAGTGCTTTTTCTCTTCTCTTCTCTTCTCTTCTCTTCTCTTCTCTTCTCTTCTCTTCTCTTCCCTTCTTTCCTTCCCCCCTCCCCTCTTTTCTTTCTTTTCTTTTCTTTCCTTCCTTTTCTTTTCTTTTCTTTTTTTTTTCTTTTCTTTTCTTTTTTTCTCAGAGTGCCTCAGACCAGGCAACCTAAATTCTCAAACACTGATAGCCAGGCTAGAACCCAACGTCTGTTCCCCAAGGGAACCATAATGTTCCTTTGAAATAAATGAGAGACTCAACAGTCCCTAGGGAATTTGGCCAAGGGTTAAGCACCTAAATGTTGTTGAGAATGTTGATTCTGTGTAAGTCTTTGTTATGGACCCCTTTGTTGTTGCTCCCTTTGAACAACGCAGCAAATGGTCAGTCTCCCTTTGGAAACTGATCTGGCAAGTCACATGACCATTTGAGGAACAGCTTTGAGGCCCCTTCTCCGCGCCCAGCTACCTGGAGGGAGGAGATGATGAGTGGACACTCCTTTAGATGACTGGCCAGGCCATCATCATGGCAGCCCGCTTGTGTGAACACTTCAGGGATGCCCAGAGGAGACACTGTTAGCTTGCAGGCGTCTGTACTGGCCTGCCCTTAGGGTCCTGACAGGATGTGTTCTCAGCTGCAGCCCCTAAGAGCGCCCCCTTGTGTGCATTTGCTACCTTCCCTTATAAAAGGCAGGCCCTGCCTGGCTCTGGTCTCTTTGTCTTCCTTTGTTCTCCTCTGTCTCAGGGACCGATCTCTGCCCTCTTCTATCTCCCTTCTCTCCTCTCCCCTCAATAAACCTCCCACGTGGGCCCTGTTATATGGTGTGACTCCTTCCTGCCGGTTTTAAAATACAACAGCCACCACTCCCGCTGTCACGTGACCATGGCTGCTGCTGGATGCAGTAAATACGGAGAAAAGATACCAATGAGTGATTCTGATCACTGGAGTCTTTCTGGTGTTCTTTCCAGGAGCCTCTAACAATGTAGTTAAGAGACAAGAAGCATCTTTTGCTGGAGGGTAACACAGCAAAAGGTACCTTTTCCTGGACAACTGTTTTAAGGTAGAAGGTGGCTTCAGCTGGAGATGTCAGCGACAGGTGAAAGACCGAGAACTCATTGCTCGCCTGCATGACCTCCAAAGCTTGTGATTTTTGTTGTTGTTGTTGTTGTTTTTTGTTGTTTGAGACAGGGTTTCTCTGTGTATCCCTGGCTGTCCTGGAACTCACTCTGTAGACCAGGCTGGTCTCAAACTCACAGAGATCTGCCTGCCTCCAGAGCGCTGGGATTAAAGGCATGTGCACTGCCCGGCCCAAAGTTAGTGATTTTTAAAACAATTAAATGTGAACAAAATTAGAGGCATTTCTCAGTGTTCCCTAGGCTCACCACGCTCCCTTTTCTCTGTCCATTATTCGTTCTACAATCTCTGGCAATCTATCTTTGCACAGCTGTGGATGAGAGGGATAAAACCGGGGTAGGCAAGATGGCTCGGTGGGTAAAAGGGGCTTGCTGCCAAGCTAGATGACCCAAGTCTCATTCCCTGGGATCCGCATGATGGAAGAAGAGAACCGGCTTCTGCAGACTAAACTGTCCTCTTACCCCTGTGGCTGGACAAGAAGTGCACAAGAACGAGGTGATCTGACTCTGTCAACAATGACTGAGGCAAATAAGTATTACCTTAAAAGAGCAACGTATAAACTATGCAACAGAACACAAAAAGGAGGCTCAAAATAAGCACATCATGCTTGTGGCCTTCTGATTTTTCCATATGGCATGGACCCCAAAAAATATATGTAGAGTCAGTAAAAAAAATAGTCATTTTTCTCTTTACTAAACACAGTACCCTTGCCCACCCTCCATGTGGAGGAGGCTGAGGAGGGCTTCTGCTTCTATCCAGTGTCTTTATTGTGGGCTCCCACCACACATCAGCCTAAGTTTTCCTTGGTCCTTAAAACCACTCCCACCGGGACTGGAGAGATGGCTCAGTGGTTAAGAGCGCTTGCTGCTCTTGCAGAGGACCCGGGTTCAGTTCTCAGCACCCACACAGTGGCTCACAACCCTCTGTAGCTCTAGTTCCAGGAGATCCAGTTCCCTTTTCTGACCGCCACAGGTAGCACACATGTGGTGCACAAACATACATGCAGGGAAACACCCATTTACACAGAATAAAAAAATAAGTGAATCCAAAATTTTATAAAATGAATTTTTAAAAATTAAGAAAAACCCAACTGCTCCCATCTATGATACCTGTATTCTCCAAAGGCAAGTGTGTTAGATCAGACTCAAGCTTGGAATTTTTGGTTCAGGACAAGCTTGACTGTGTGTAGGCTTCACTATGTCTGCCTATCCTGGGCTGCCATGTGCCCACACATCTTTTCTCTCTTTTTTTAAACATTGTTTTATTGTACGTGTATGAGTGTTTTGCCCCAATGTATATATGTGTACTGCGTGTGTGTTGTGCCTGCAAAAGCTAGATGAGGGCATCGGATCCCCTAGAACAGGAGTTCTAGGTGGTTGTGAGCCCATATGTGGATGCTGGAACCAAACCCAGGTCCTCTACAAGAGCAGCCAGTGCTCTTACCCATGGAGCCATCTCTCCCACCCTGTAAGATTTCTTCACAAATCTCCATGTAAGGCTGCGACCCGGCTGTTACCCTCTGGCAATTGTTCTGAAATATATCTGCTTCTTCAGGCTGTGTTCACTTTTGGTACATTGACAAGAGCAGCTCCGTTTTATATCTGACTGTGTTCACACATTTTTTATAATATCCTATCTTGTATTTCAGTGTTTTTCTTGGCCATCCCATAGGTTGGAGCTGATGGTCCCTTGTTGCCTGAATGGACCTGTCTTGGGTGTTGGTTTAATCTGGCCTCAGGTCAGAAAGGAAGTGTCAAAACCCTGGTTGTAAGCTACCTAAAGTGAGTGCTAGCAACCAAACTCCAAGGCTCTCCAAGAGCAATACAGATTCATAACCTCTTTGCTATCTCTCTGTCCCGTATGTATATGTTTTTATTATGTGTGGCTACACAAAAAACATGTGCATGTACTTCTGTACGCTATGGTGCACGTGTGGAGGTCAGAGGACAACTTTAGAGAGTGAGTTCTCTCTTCCTACCATGTGAGTGGGTCCCTGAAACTCAACACACGGCATCTGGCTTTGAGCAATCCCTTTGTGGGTTGTTTTTGTTTTTAAGCAAAATCAGTGGCATGAGATTCACATCCCCCAAAGCCCACTACTTTGACGGCTGTGGAGAGAAGGATAGATGTGCTGGAGTGAGGGGAGAGAAAGGGACAAGGGCACATTTAGGAGGTTCCTGCAATGCTCCAGTTAGAAAAGACTGTGTAAGCCCCATGGTAGAATGAGAAAGAGAGCAGTGAGTGGATTAAAGATCTGCATGGACCGCAGAGCAGTTCTGACTGTGGGCAGAAAGGAGAGCAATGGCCTCAGGACGCCCTGGGGGCAGATGCTATTCCTTCAGGCCTCCCTGTCTTTGATCATTAAAACCCCAGGCCTTTGTGTTCCAAAAAGTCCCTCCTCCCCCTATGACAGTACCATGGCTGCAGGTGACTCCTGGGCCTCATGTTGGGGAAATTCATTAACAGCTAAGGAAGCTGAGTACCCCAAATCTCTGACAAGCCCCATCCTAGGACATCCTTATGGGGATCCACCTGGGCTCAGGCCACGGAAAGGACAAAAGAACATGTCACTTGGCTTTAAGGAGACAGAAGGTAGCAACAGTGAGGTCTGAGGTCAAAAGGAGCTGTAGGTCCCCAGAGCCTGCCCTGTAATGGTTCCTGAGGACAAGCACAGGCCCATGGCACCCCTGTGAGCTTGCTTCTTGGGATGACTTGGCAATCAGGTGACTTCCCACAGCCAGCAGACAATAGGAAAAAGCCAGATGGAAACTAGTGATGGGCATCCTCTGAAGACCCTGCTTGGGGTTCAGATGTAGCTCAGCTGGTACAGTGCTTGCCTAACATGCACGAAGATGTGGGTTGGATCCCCAGCATCACAGACACTGGATGTGGGGGTGCACTCTTGTAATCCCAGCACAGGGAGAAATGGCGGTCTTCGTGGTCATCCTCAGCTATATGCCCTGAGGTATGTCAAGGGATCTGAGGACCATGTGGGCTGTGAGGAAGGCAGAGAAGCAGATGCGCTTGCCTAAGGCAAGCATGAAGAAGGCACTCAGTGTCAAGAATGGAAAGATGCCTCTGCATGTGTGACTCAAGGAGACTGATGCCGCTTCCTCTAGTATAATCATGTCTTCCTGCCATAGCTGAGGCAAGCTGATGGCACCTTGTCACGGGGAAGGGTGGGATGACACTCTTACAGAACCTGAAGCCCCCACAGCCTCTGACCCCACCTCTCATACCTCTACCCTAGTCATAGACCATCTTGTCCACTCCCAGAGATGTCCCTGGCAATATGTCATGACTGTCACATAGCTGCTCTGAGCCTTCTTTACCCACATTCTGGAATGACTACAGCTAGACAAAGCCATCTCTAGAGCTTCAAGAAAATGTCACCTATCTCTGGCCTTTGAGGTAAGGCTGAATGATGCCTTGAGGCCAGGCTGACATCTCTGTGCAGAGCAGAAGCCTACAAGGACTGAGTGAGACTGGAGTCCCCTCTGACCTGCCATGTGATGATGGCATGGCCTGAGCCAGGGCTTCCTCTGTGGGTGGAAGGGCTGAAAGGTTCTTGCAGAAATGGAATAATCTTTAGAACCTGTGTTGGGGCGGAGGGGGGCAGACTGTCATGTGGGAAGCCTAGGGACATTGTGATCTGGGCAGTAGGGAGCAGGCCAGGCCAGTGATGGTCTACCACGCCTTGGTTCAGCCTAGGAACTATAAGGGGTTGCTGAAGAATGGGAAATGGTCAAAGAGCAGAATTAGGGATCACATTCTAGAGTTGGAGCTGAGGAAGAAGCATCCACTCCAGCACCACTGTCATCAGCATCTCTTAGCTGAGCATGGGGCTCAGCTGGTCAGAGATGGGTCAGCTTTTCTCTCCCTGAAGAGCATGTGCTGGTCTAGGTGGCCTCTTCCTTGGGATGAGAGAGAGGCTGAGACACACAGAGAACCAGCAAGATAGAAGAGAGAATGAGAGAGTGGGGAGGAGAGGCAGAGATAAGGAGAGAGGGAAAGGGGACAGCATCATATATATGAAGGGTGGTGCAGTCAGGGTATCAACGTGGAATAGAAGAAAACCTGGCATGCAGAGGTCAAGGCTGTATCTTCAGCCAAAAATGGAAGATAGGCTCAAGGGCATGGCCATCTTGTCAGTGACCACAGGGAGGATCTTCTGCAACATGAAAAAAGAAAAAGTCAGATCAATGAAGGAGGTTGCTGGCCACAAGGAGGTGGAGATGGGGGAGGTCTTGCCTTCACTCAGTCTTCCACATGAGAAGGCCCATGGGGATGTGGGTCACTTTACCCTGATGCTCCCTTGACTCATGACCACACCATTGTCTCTTCACAGGGCCTCCTCTCCTGCCTGGTGGCTCTGCTGGTCTCATTTCCTGGAGATATTTGGATCCTTGCTTCTGCTTCCGCTTCTGTTACAAGCATGGCTACAAGCTGGTGAGTGGTGGGGACCTCACTACAGGAGTCTTAACCATAGAAGGGGCCAATGTGGCTTGGGAGTGGACTGTCATGTGGACCTGTGTCTATTAGAGGATCAAACCAGAAGTCTCATCCCCAAGAAAGAGCCATCCCTCAGAGTGGGCTCAACCCAATCTTTCTGTTCCAACATCCACAGGGACTGTCTTTCCCTCTGTCACACCTGCCTGTGGATGATGGCTCAGGAAGGTCTGGGTTATCCTTACCATCTTCTGCAGAGACTTCAGATTCTCCCCATCCTTCCCAGGTATCTCAATGAGATACGACAGAGAACCTATCTATGGATCAAGCAACCACCCGCCATCTCTGGTGTCCAGGGCAGCTCCATCAAGATCCCCTTCTCCTTCTACTTCCCCTGGGAGTCAGCAGAGGGTCCACAGATGAGGATTCTCTGGAGATGGAAACACTTCCATGAGGAATTTATCTACAACTCTTCCTCAGGTTTCAAACATGAGCATTTCAAGGACTGGATCACCCTGAATTGGGCCCATAGTCAGAAGTCTGGAGTCCTCAGAATCCTGAACTGGAAGGAGAAGGACCAGACTACATACTACCGCCAAGTTCATCTGAACACAAAAGAAGGCATTAAGTGTATTCAGTCTATTAATGGGACTCGACTGACCATCATCCATGGTGAGCCACCCTGGCTCTGGCTTTGATGCCTCTGGCTTCCTTGTCTCCTAGATGTCACCCCAGGCTCCACAACTCAGAGATTTCTTTCATACTCTTTTCCCTTGGTTCTGCCAAAAGGACCTTTTCCTTGTTGTTGTGACAAGTCTTTGCTGCTCTTCTGACCTTGTCTGTCATTCTCTACTAAGATGGAACCCTATACCCTCTCTAGACCTCAGCATGCTCTGCCTCCTAGTTCACCCCTTTTCTGTCCCAAACTAACACTGCAGGCCAGGCCACTTCTCCAGGACCTCAACTGAGTGACTTCTCCAGGATGTAACTGACTCACTTGGTCCTGAGGCAGGGCTCCCCTGAGTCCCTGTATGGAGCATCTCCACACAGCTCCAACCTAAGCCCAGAACAAACAGCAGGTGCCCAATGGACGTTCTTGGAGTCCTCCAGTGCAAGTGTAAACTGCCACCTGTCACCACAGCCCCCCATTTTCCCTCCTAGCTCCCCAGCACACATCCCTCACCACTTTCTACCCAACTCCCTTGTCTCCTCTCCATTTCCCAACTCCGCTCTCTCCTTCCTTGTGGTCACCTCTCCCACATTAGACCTCAGTCCCTACTTTTGTGATGTGGCTGCTCGGTTTTCTGATCCCTGCCTCTCCTCTGAGGCTGAAGTAGCTGCAGGCTCACACTGAGGCCCAGCCTCGTCACTGTGTGGTCCTACACACGGCTGGACAGGAGCTGGAGACTCTATGTGCTGGGTTGTTGATCACAACCTTGCTCTGTGGCTCTTTATATATATTGTTTTGTTTGTTTGCTTGTTTTTTGTTTGTTTGTTTGTTTTTGTTTTTGTTTTTGTTTTTGTTTTAGAAAACAGGGTATCTGTATTTAGCCCTGGTTATCCTGGAACTCACTATGTAGACCAGGCTGGCCTAAACTCATAGGAACCTGCCTCCCAAGTGCCAAAACTAGAGGCCTGGGCCATCCCATTCAGCAGTCTCTCTTGACTGGATTAAAGCCAGCCTGTGAGAAAGCACCCACAGCATGGTTCTCTGCACAGTCTCTATGGCCCCCATGTTGACCTGTAATGTCAACCAGCAGCTGCCAAGGATCTGGGAAGGGAGAGAAAGAAGCTGTTTCATGAGTCTGGAGCTTCCAGTCGAGGTACACGTTCTGGAAATTGACCAGAGTGATGTTTGTAGAGTAAATGAATGAGCTGTGAACTCTGCACTGAGCTGTTCACTCACAGCTAAAATTATATACTTTCTGAAATGCATTTTTATAAATTCACTGTGGGTGAACATGTAAGTGGTCTGTTAATTCGTGTGTGTGTGTGTGTGTGTGTGTGTGTGTGTGTGTGTGTGTTCACATTACATCAAGTGCATGTGGAGGATAAAGGAGAACTTTAGGTGGCATTCATCTTATTTTATGAGACAGGTTCTCACACTGGCTTCTGCTGCAGGCCGCAGGAATATATCATAAGAACTCAGCTGGTTATGGCAAAGTCACTACCTGGAGGAATCAGGGAATTCCTCCAGAAGAAGCCAAATCCCAAGGAGTTTTTGGTGTTACTTGGCTTGTTTTATATCAGCTGTATTCTGTTATGAAAATCATGTGTGCCTTCATAGTTTTCCCAATTGACTTTTCCCTAAGAAGGACTAACAGTGTGGACTGATCACCCTCTGGACATACACATTCCAGGTATTTGGAGAACAGCCTCAGGAAAGGCTTTCTCTGGAATCAGATATCTCCCTTGGCCACTTTCAAGGGAGCAGTAATAGCAGTCCACATGCAAGTCTCCTGATTTAAGGTAAATTCCACAAGGAGACACCACCTAAGTCAGGTGGACGTTAAGTAATACCTTTACACAATTCAGCTCAGACCCTCCTTTCTTACAGCCTTACTAACTTTATAGACCACTAACTCCTTACCTAACCACTTCTAGGAATATTTAGATAACCTTCTATGCTGACAACTATGCTCAGCCAGAACCCCCGTTCAAGCCTCCTTGTAATTATCACCATTGGCAGCATCTGGCCAGGTCCATCACCGGATGGAGGAAAGTACCTTATCAGACATACCTCTGTACTCTCTAAGAACAGACTTAACCATCCAGACTACCTGTTTGAGAAGGCCTGGCAGATGTGCCAATTAAGCCTTACTTCCTCCTTTCCCAAACCTTACCTCCAGTTCCAGATCTCCCTTTAACCAGAGGCATCTAGCTGTACACAGGTTGCCTAGCAACTGAGCACACTTTCCCCCACCCTGCAGAAAAACGGCAGATAGCTTGGACAGATAGGAGCCACAGGAAAAAAAGAAGACAGTTTTATTTTCTCCCATTGACCTGGCAACTTATAGATTCTTAACATTTTCTGCTAATCACGTTTAAGACTATAGTTGAGCACATAAGATTCCCTCTTCTTAGATATTACCTGAATTTAGCCTTTAGTTAATTCATTTCCCCATTGGTCACTTCCCTTTGGGGTTGCAAATGATAATTAACGGTTATTGGCTCCCTATGTGATTCTTATCACCCCTCCGTTTGACCCTGGAAGCCTGGCTTTATATACCAGGACTTCCAGGGCACAGAGGACGGAGAAGAGAAAAGAGAATGGAAGAACTAGATGGGTAAGAACTTGAGAGGAACAAACTGAGATGGGGAAGAACTAGGTTGAAGGGCTAAAGAGAGGACTAGAGGAACGACATGGAAGATGAGGAAGAGCCAGATGGGGAAGAACAAGATGAGGAAGAGCCAGATGGGGAAGAACAAGATGAGGAAGAGCCAGATGGGGAAGAACAAGATGAGGAAGAACGAGATGAGGAGAGAGAAGGAGATGGGAGAGGAGCTGATATGGGAAGGAACAAGATGGATGAGAACCTAGAAGGGGCAGAACTAGATGAAGGAATTAAGATAGAACCTAGAGGGGACTGCAGACAAGTGTAGAGAGAAATCAGGCTAGAAATGAGCTAAATACGAGAGCAGAATATAAGCTTGTAACTGACTCAGAAGAGTAAAGTGTATGGACTAAGGAGTTTCGTGTACATAGATTCGTTTCTTCTCATCAAAGATTAATTATCAGCTGGTTGTAGATTCTTCCCGGACCTTGGGAGGGGACTATGGAGGGGCTGGACCCCCGTAGTTTCTGATAGGCTTCAAGATTGCCAAGTAGGCTAGGTTATATGACCAGTGAGCCCCAGGATCATGTCTGTCTCTGTAATGGAATTACAATTCTCTAAGCTCTGTTTGATGTGGAACTAAATTTCTATAGACAGGCTGGCTTTAACTCACAGAGATCTCCTGCCTCTGCTCTAGGGCTAAGATTAAAGGCCACACTCATTTCACCAGGCTCTTGATATGGATAGTAGGGATCAATCTCCAGTTCTATGGTCTGAGCATCAAACACTACATGGACTGAGACATGTCTGTATGTTACCCATATCTAGGCAGAAACAACAGGATTTCCATGGCCTAATTGTCTGTGACCAGATGACGATCTGAGGACACATCTCCAGGACAAGTGGAGAGTGAACATTTAAGCTTGCTCTCCTGGAGTCTCAGCCTTCAGCATGTGTTCCCTCTCTGTGAACTTCTAACAGCTGTTCCCCATCCCACATCCCACAGAGGAGACAAGGTGTGACACTCACCCCATCCCTCCCTCATCCAGGGGGATCTGCTCACTCCTCATCTCTCCCCAGCCATTAGGACCACCATGCAGAGCCTCTCCATGGTCACTTCTGCAGTCACCACAGCTGGCCTGGAGGACACAGAGGGCCTGAGAAATCCTTCACTTGTGAACCTGGGAGCCACAGTCAGGGTGGTGTTGGCCACGGCTGTGCTCATAACCCCTGTCTTTGTGTTGATGGTCTTCCTCTGGTGGAAGCAAAGGTAAGTGGTCCAGAACATTGTCTGTGTGTTCCCAGATCACAGACCTCTAGGGGCCAGGACCTCTCACCTGTGAGGAAAGTTTACATCAAAACAGGGGTTGGTGGCCACAGATCCTGCATCCCACTCTCCTCCCGGCCTCCTGCCTGGGAATCAGAGAGTATGGCTGCAGGCTCGTGCTGTGAAAACACCCTGACCTTGGACAGGTGTAAGAACAGAACCCACAGTTCTGCTATGTGGGTTCTGATTTCCTCCCCTTAGAACCTAGGTCATCTTGTCTGTCTCTGGTCCTGAAATCCCAATTGTGCTTGAAAGACCCTAACCCTTCAGGCTTACACCCCCAAGGCCCAGGAAATAAGGAACTAAAAAGAAAACTAGTTCCAAGGGCCACCTGACTCAGCCATTATTCAACCTGTAACAATGTAACAATGTAAAAAGATTTTTCTTAAGAGATGTGCTCAACTGTGACTGGGATAGTTGCAAGTGTTCCAGGAAGGACCACTGTGACCTTTGTGTAAACTCCACTCCTGCCCTGATACCCCCCTTGAGGTTTCAGGAAGAACGTACATATGGACGTGACTGTACCCACTCTGTGATCAGACCATGATCTTGTGAAACGAAGTTGTATGGGAATTGTAATCTTATGGCTTTTGTGGGTTTTTCCTTTAAAAGCACCCATGTGTCTACAGTAAGATGCAGCTCTTGCTCTCAGGACAAGAGTTTGCCCCTCTGTACAGTCACTTCTTCAATAAACACCTCTTGCTGTTGCATCAACTGGACCGGAGTCTGGGTTCTTGAGGCGCCCACTCGAGACCCTAGATTTTGGGGTCTAACATGCTGTTTTCTGTCTGTCTATGGAATTGATAACACTTTTTAATACTTCTCTTACTCCCAGGAATCCATCTGTTCCTCTCTTGACACCCCATGTGAGACCTCCTAGGTCTCAGAGTGACAGATTGTGTCCAGGAGCAGGGACAGGGAGAGAGGAAAGGACCATGGTCCACATTGAGAGCCACTGCCTGAGGATTCTGGTTCCTCTCTCCTACTCCCTGGGCACAGACATCTCAGCCACAGCCCTGAATACACCATGCTCCTCCTCAGGTGACAGACCATGGCTTGCATTGTTGTGCCCATGTTGCTAGACCCCCAAGCAAGATCACCACAGAGCCAATATCTGACGCAAGTACAAAGGGGTTTATTGATAGTAAGCAAGCCCGGGCTTGGTTCGCATCCAACACACTGACTAGCCAGGTGAAGGAGAATGGCCCTGAGCTCTCAGAGAGAGGGTTTTTAAAGGGGGAAAAAAATGCAAGCTAGAGGGTATAAGCCTTTGCATTTCAGGGTCGTACTTAGCTAACAGGAACATTTAGCCAAGAGAACTATAGAAGATAAAATACATTTGGAGACTCTCCCAGTACTGTTGGAGACTTTGATGGATTAAGCCTTTGTTTTTGCTTCATAACTCTTTATGGGCCAGCAGCCTACCCACCCTGGGGGGATCGCCTTGACCGGAGTCTTAGCTGGGTATTTATGTCTCTGGAACTTGGTTCAGCTTTTATCTTAGTATTTATACAAATGAAGTTTTCTTTTTAAAACGGAGCTTGTCTTGCTCCCATGTTGGTCCTCCTTTCCTCACGGGCCCGTCTGTATACACTCGCTTTCCTTATTTCTTGCCATGTTGATATTCTGACCTCTGGGGTCTCTCCTAGGACAAGATTTCCTTCCCAAGTCCAGTCTGTCGTGACATTTGATAGTCAGTGGGTCAGCTTCTAACAAAGAGCCTCCCGGGACATAAGGACAGCATCCACTGACCAATAAGAATGAAACCCAGGCTACTTTTTATAGCCAGAAGAGAGAGATGCATGGGCATGCTTGATTGAGATCCACCAATCACAGTCCTGCATAGATTCAGCTCCAGTTCCACCAATCACAAGCCTCAAATGTGAATCAATCATGAGTGTTTGCTGAGTCATTGAAAAAACTGTCCCATCTCCATTAGACTAGTTGAAGACAGGAGGGGTCATGGAGAAGTGACCCAGGCTTCTCCTGGCTGAAGTGAAGTCTCCTGGGACAGCTGTGAGATGTCTGCAGTGGTGTAACTGGATCCAAGACTCCTGAGACTGAACTCAGCAGCAGCCATGGTCACAGGGATCTTGTCAGCTGGGGTGGTGTCTCCTCTGAGCATCCCTGGGGTGTTCACACGAGCAGGCTGCCAGGATGATGGTCTGGCCAGTCATCTATGGGAGTATCCGTTCATCATCTCCTCCCTCCAGGTAACTGGTGAGAGAGAAGGGACCTCATGAATGATACTCCAATGGTCATGTGACTTGCCATGTCAGTTTCCATTGTTCAAAGGGAAGTAACAACAATGGAGCCCACAGCAAAGACTTCACAGAACCAACAGAGCAGACATAGCTTCTAGCCTGGCTACCAGTGTTTGGGATTAGTTTTCCCTGGCCTGAGCCAGGCAGTTAAAAGAAGTACTAGAGGAAGCCAGGCATGGTGGAATATGCCTGTAATCCCAATGATTGACTGTAGAGATAGCAAGACCATGAACTGGAGGCTGTCATTAGGACCTACTGAGTTTGAGGTCAGCCTGGGCTACATGAGACCCTGTCTCAAAACCAAACGACCAGCAAATCTCACTAAAACTCCAAACAGAGGGGTCATGGAGGCTGGTCATCCATTAGCTCACTTTGGTTGGAGACAGAGAACTTGAAGATGTCACCAGTTTCCTCTTTAGATTCACTTAAACAAATTCTGTGACAATTAATATTTTCTTTTAAATAATATATATAATCTTGAAGAGGAAATTGGGAGTTTCTCCATTTCTGTGACCTCAAACTCAGTGACATGTAAGTTTCTACCTCTGGCCTTGGCTATCTGCAGAAGCTAGGAAACTTCTTCTAGAGGAGCAGGAGACTGAGCTGGTCACCCAGCCCCACTCACTGGGCCTTTAGTACACTATAGAGTCTCTTCTTGGGGGTCCCCTAGGCAGGGGTACAGAAAGTGCTCATGCTGAGGTTGGCAGCACATGAGGGAGATGAAGATGATGATGTCATCCTAGGGGAGAAAGAAGAGGTCAGATGGGGGCGGGGCAACTGTGCTAATATAAAGTCTCAGGTGCAGCCTGAGTGTCCTGTCTACACCACCAGCCGCCATCTTCCATCCTCTCTAACATCTCCTCCACTCTCCTCAGGACCCAGTCTGGTCAGGTTACTCTGGGTCTGTATGTTGTCACTGGGGTAAACAAATCATGAGTGGGAGGGTAGGTGGTGTGACAGGATAGGTGGACAGATGGACAGTTTTCATCAATGGTGGTATCTGTAGGGTCGGGACCCACATAACTGCACTGTGGGTAATTTGAAGGGAGTTTCTGGAATTGGATATTTCAGAGAGAAATAGAGAGTGTTGAGACTGTTGGGTATAATGTCTGAGTCTGGATGCTGGGGACACTATCAGGAACTGGATCTGAAGAGTCACATAGCCATGCCTGGAGAGGCCATGTTTACTTGCATGATTGTGTGTGTCTGTGTGCAGCTGCATATGTGTACAAGGAAGTGTGTGCTCCTGTTTGTGTAGGCCAGAGGACAACCTCGGGCGTTACTCCTTCTCAGGACACCATGCACCTTGGACTACTTGTTTGATTAGTTGGTCCTTCTTTTTGTTTGCTTGTTTGCTTGTTTTGGGGGAACACGTTCTCACTATGTACCCCTGGCTGGCCTAGAACTCAATATATAAACCAGTCTACATTCAAGCTAACAGAGGATCATTCATCTCTGCCTCTGCCTCCCAAATGCTAGAATTAAAGGCATGCACCACCATGCCCATTTTCAGGTTTATTTTTTTTTTTCATTATATTTACTTATTTATTTTACGGGGACTGAGCTGCATGTGCTACAGCCTGAGCAGCAGCCGGGTACTAACACTGCAGTCTGACACTCCCAATGGTCAGATGCATGTGTGCATGTGTGCACACACACACCAACACTCCAGGCTGCTCTTCTACAGACAGTGTCTCTCCCCTATGAAAGTTCATGTCTGCAGTGCCCAGTCACTGATATTATGGGAAACATGGTTGGGATTGCAGGAGACTGACTACAGCATCCTGGATAGAAATCATATCCCACAGCAGGGTCCCAATGGCCAGGCCTTGAATGTCTAACAGTGCACATGACTTGTGACTAAGGGGCCAGCAGGTGGCAGCACTGAGGCGGAGCACAAACTGGAGTGGTTTTGGATTCATTGTTGAGGTGAGGGAGGCAATACCCAAAAAGCTCAGGGTACTTATAGAGTCTGAAGCAGCAGGCAGACCAGAGCAAGAGTGTCCACGGGGCCTTGGTTCTGCCGGGTGCTGTGAAGAGTCCCTGAAGGACAAGAAGAGAACAAAGAGCAGATGGTGGTGGGGACACCGAGCTAGGGCTGGGGACGGAATGTGTTTCCTCATCACCTCCATCCTCGCTGTGTCTGAAGTGAGCAGAAACTGACCACTTCTGTGCCTGAGGTTATTAGACAGACAGACAGACAACAAGCATGGTGGGAGACATGTGAAAATGTTGAGGTGGCGGAGGCAAGAGTGGAGGAGATTATGGTGGTGAGGAAACAGTGATTACAGGCCACATAGGAAATGGATGAGATTCAATAAGACAGGAGGTAAAGGTAGAAGAGAGGAGAGCCTGGCATGGTGAGGTCAGTTCCATATCTTCCTGTCAATAATGGGGGCTGGGCTCAATGGCACGGCCATCCTGTCAGTGACCACAGAGCGGATCTTCTGCAGCGTGGGAAAGAAGAAGCCAGAATCATGAAGGAAGTTGCTGGTCACAAGGAGGTGGAGATGGGGAGATCCTGCCCCACTCTGTCCTCCACATGAGAAGACTTGGTGGTTTTGTGCCACTTTACCCTGATTTTTCCTGACTCCTGAGCACCTCAGGGTCCCTCCACAGTACCTACTCTCCTGTCTGATGGCTCTGCTGGTCTCACTTCCTGGAGGGAATCAGGCCATGGCTTGGATCCTGCTTCTGCTGCTGTCAGCTGCATGTCTGCAAGCTGGTGAGTTTGGGGACCTTCTTAGCAGGGACTCTGCCTTAACCCCAGGAGGGGCCAGTGGGGCTGGGAAGAGCAGGCTGTCATGTGGACAGGGGTCTGCTAGAGGAGCCAGCCAGTCCTCTGTGCCCCAAGAGAGAGCTCATCCTCAGAGGGGGTCCAGCCCAACCCATCCTCATCTGTCCTGTACTGTATGGGACAGTGGGACACAGGGCAGGACTGTCCTCTGGATGATGGGTCAGGAAGCTCTGGGTTGTCCTTTCCATCCCTTGCAGAGACATCAGATTCTCCCCATCCTTCCCAGGTGACTCATCAGAATCCGACAGAAAAAGACCCTATGGGGTCAACCAACCAGCACGCTGCTCTGGTGTCCAGGGCAGCTCCATCGAGATCCCCTTCTCCTTTTACTTCCCCTGGGAGTTGGCAGAGGATCCACAGATGAGGATTCTCTGGAAATGGAAGAACTTCCATGGTGAATATATCTACAACTCCACCCCACTTTTCATACATAAGCATTTCAAGAACCGGCTCATCCTGAACTGGACACAGCCTCAGACATCCGGAGTCCTCAGAATCCTGGACTTGAAGAAGAAGGACCAGACAGTGTACTTCTGCCGAGTTCATATGAACACAAAAGAAGGCATGACAATGTTTCAGTCGATTAAAGGGACCCAACTCACCATCACTCCTGGTGAGCACATCCAGGTCAGGCCCTGGTGGCCCTGGCTTCCTGGTACCGTACGTGTCATTAGAGATCCTACACTTGTGACCCTTCCCTCGGATTCCTCTCGTGTGTTCTGTGCCCTCCCCAGAGCTCCGACAACTGCACCTTTCCCCACAACCATCCACAGCCTCAGCTGCTCTCTCTGAGCTGCCCCTCATGGGCCTCAGATCCACCCCACCCCCGGCCTCAGCTCTGCCCTGATGGCCCAGTCTCCTGCTCCTTTCTCCACACTGACTACCGCCCTGCCCACCCCACCCTCGTTGACACAAATCCACGTGGATCTGACCTCTCCAGGATGGAGCGGCCTTCACCTGGTCCCGTGTCAGGGTCTCCGTTAGATCTAGACTTTACACCCTATCTCGTGCCTTCCACAGTAGGTGCCTTCTGGTCCCGTGAACCCCTCTCTTCCCAGTCCCCCCACTTCACCAGTCTCTAGACACATCCCTCACCTCTCCCTGCCCCAGTTTCTTTTCTACTTCCTCATTTCCTTCTTCCCCTCCTTCCTCCCCATCCCCCATCTTTCCCACACAGACCCTCACGTTCACACCATGATCAGGTTCTCTGGTCACTTCTCCTCCTCCATGGCAACTGTAACTGCAGCTTCCACACAGAGTGCACACAGGCCCAGCCTAGTCACTGTGTGGACATTACCCCAGGCACCCGTCACCACTGCTGGGCACTCTCATGGTCATTGTACAGAGAGACACGGAGATCAGCAGAATTCAACCCCTGCCTAAGGTCATACTGGTGAGGAACAGGCCCCGAAAGGGACCTTTACCTCCAAACATCTCTCAACCAGTAGACATGTGGCCTCTGTGGAATTCACGCTCTTGCTTGCCTCTCTTCTATCTTGATTTTGTGGATGAGTATATATGGTGTAAGCGTGTGTGTGTGTGCGCGCATGTGTGTGTGTTTGTGTGGGTTCATGTGGGGGGGGGGGACATGTATTTCATTTTTGTGCTTGGGAAGGCCAGAGGTGGATGGACATTAAGAGTTCTCCTATACTAAGACCCACCTTATTCCCTTGACGCAGGGTCTCTCACTGAACCTGGAGCTCACTGTTTTAGGCTAGGAGGATGGGCTGTGAAGCCCCATTGATCCTCTTGTCTCCATCTCCCATGGTGTTGCGGTTATAGGTGCTCACGGGGTCTGTCTTACGAATAAGATGTATGACATCTGAGGAAGGAACACACAAGGTTAGCCTCTGACACACATACACAGACACACAAACACACACACACATTCATGCACCATTGTGTGTGCAAAAATTTAATAAAAAAATAAATTTTTAGAAAATAAAATATAAAATTAATAGTTAAATAATAATCATCATTAATTTCATTGACAATTCTCATAAGTACCAGTGATAAGTGGGTTTGTCCCTTCCAGGTTAGACCCACCCGCCTCCCCCGGGCAAACCACTTAACCATCTTAACTCCTGAGATGGTTCAGGATAAACTCCATAGACAGACCTGACAGACACCTTATATCTGCATTTCCTGTGTCTCCTACATGTTTCCCTAAATGACTCCTGTTCTTCCAGCCTCCTCCCTCTTCCTCCGTTCCTAATGTCTCCAGCCTTGGCGGTAATCTGTTAGGTGCTTGTAGAATGATCAATTTAAAGCAGCCATGCCTTTCTCTACTTCAGGCAGACACACCATGAACTTTCTCTTGTCCCCAGGGCCACGTGCACACTAGACAAGGGCTCTGTCATTGACTTACACCTCACCTCCACTATGAGTTCTTCCATTAGAATTTTTTCATCACTAATTTTAAAAATTAATTCATTAGCTGAATATTCCTGCCCATTGTTTTTAAAATATTAAAATTAACATTATGAAGACATTTTTCTTTTTTTTTTTTCCATTTCTTGAAGACAGAGTCTCATGTGTTCATGCAGGTCTCAAATTTACTGTACAACTAAAGATGGCCTTGAACTCTTCCCCAAGAGCTGGGACCAAAAGGACGTTTCACCATACCTGTGTCCATTGCTTGAGATGGACTCAGGGCCTCATGCACCCTAGGCAAGCACTCCACCACTGAGCTGCATCCACAGACCTCAAAAAAAATGTTTTATCTGAGCAAAATATCCTCATTTAGGGCAAAGATATCACACCCAGGGAAATATGTGCAACATGTATTAAAAAGAACCCTGTGGTTGACTTATTAATTCTCTCTCTATAATTTCATTTTTGTAGCCAATTCAATAGTACTCTCCTTCGCACGTTTTCTCTTTCATGTCTAAGCAAAAAGACCCCTAGTGATAGATATCTCTCTCTCTCTCTCTCTCTCTGTCTCTCTCTCTCTCTCTCTCTCTCTCTCTGTCTCTCTCTTCCTCCCTCCCTCTTATCTCGATCTCTGTCTCTCTCTCTGTCTCTCTGTCTCTCTATCTCTCTGTCTCCCTGTCTCTCTCTCTCTCTCCCTCTCTTCCTATCTTTCCTTTGATGAGTCTTTCTCTGGGCTGAACTCACAAAGTGGGCTAGGACAGTTGGCAGTGAGCCACAGGGATCTGCCTATTTTCCCCTTGAAGTGCTGGGATTACAAGTGCATGGCAACACACAGGTCCCTGGGGATGCTGGGAAGAGGAAGGGTTGAGTCAGGAGTCCTCAGGCAGATGCAGAGGACACAAGATGAGACTGCCCTACTGAGAAAAGGTACCAAGTTAAACATAGGTAAGAATTATGGGTTAATTTAAGTGTAAGAGCAAGTTAGTAATAAGGCTGAGCTACCAGCGGAGCATTTATATATAATTGTATTAATATATATAATATAATGTATATTAATTATGTAAGCCTCTGAGTGTTAATTTGGGAAGCAGCTGCCAGGTATTTGGGAGCTGCTGAAGGGACAGAAACTTCCACTTACACGAAAACCCCACACTGCTCTTCCATGGAAGTGCCCGACCCCTGTGACAGCATCATGGCTGCAGGGTACAGTCACTGCTATTGGGGAAATGGAGGTGGCACTGCAGGAGACTGATTACAGCATCCTGGACAGAAATCATCCCACAGCAGGTCCCTATGGGGATTCAATAGAGGACATGAAACTAGAACAGAGCCAATGACTTAGGATTAAGAGGCAGAAGGTGTCCTAGTTCGAGTTTTTATTGCTGTGAAAAACTCCATGACCAAAGAACTTAGGGAGGAAAAGGTTTATTTGGCTTACACTTCCCAATCACGTTCAATGCTGACTTCCTTTGTCTCTTCCCAGCCCCCAGGACCACCTCTCCAAGCCCCACCACTGCAACTTCTGCACTCACCAGAACTGCTCTCACAGCCACAGAAGGGAAGAACAGCGGGAAGAATCAGCCCCTGGGTCTGGGAACCACAGCTGGGTTGGCAGTGGCTGCTGCTGTACTCCTGGCTGGGGTTTTGGGGTTGATAGTGTTCCTCGGGTGGAGGAGAAGGAAAGGTAAGTGGTCCAAGACTGCACCCCATCACACGTCCTGAGTGTTTCAACAGAGTCCTTGAAGGGGATTGTGACAGGGCAGATGTGAGGGCTCAGGGATAGCTGAGTCAGGAAAGTGCTAGAGTCCTGGACATTGTCCTCTAACCTTAGACCTGGATGGAAGCAGGTCAGCAGGAGACAACAGTGTCTGGACAGTGTCTCTGTGAGAGGTGAAGGGCGGTGCTGTGGCCTGAGCAGCAGCTGGATTCTGACATTACAGTCTTAGGGTGCAGAGGACAGACTGGAGGGGGCCAGGCTGTGTCACTTTGCCACAGTGGAGCTGCACATGAAGATGAATGGCCAGACCCGGGAATATGTCGAGGCAAAAGCTTTCAGACTTTGTGATTAGCCTGGTGTGATAGTGCATGTCTGTAACTCCAGTGTGTGGAAGGGGCAGGCAGGAGGATCAGTAGTTCAAAGTCATCCTTGGGTGTAGAAGACCTCAAACAAACACTCAGTGATTAGATGGATGACATGGGGACAGAGAACAGGAACAAGTCTAAGTGTGTTGAGAAACACTCTGGTGAACCCACCAAGTCATATAGGGACTGAAACAGGAAGTCTGTTTGAGGGTGTGTAATGGTGGTTACTTTCCCACTGTGGTGATAAAACTTCATAATCAAAAGTAACTTGTGGAAGGAAGAGTTCAATTTGGCTTGCAGTCCAGAAGGAAGGTTAATAGTGGAGGGGCAGCTGAAGCAGGACACTGAGAAGTCACATCAACACATGCAGAAAACCAGGGAGAAAGCTGGAAGTGAGGGTGGGCAATAAGTTCTTAAATTGTACCCCAAGTGACACATAACTCTTCCAGAAGTCTGCACCTCCTAAATGGTCCATAACCTCCCAAATACGACAAAGATTTCAAATAGATGAGCCTGTTATGAAGATTTTTCATTCAAATCTAACCCTAACCTAACCCAAACAATTAAAAAATGAAAACAATTCAATTTTTTGGGATAGTTAGGCGTGGGCTAACCAGCTGAGTTGGGGATCTATTTGCCGTGCCTGTGTGGATCTCACAGAGCTGAACAAAAACAAACAAACAAACAAAGTGTATTTATAAGTCAAAAGAAAAAACAGAGAGAGATGGTTCAGGAGTTAAGAGCACTTGCTGCTCTTGCAGAGGACCCAAGTTCAGTTCCCAGCACCCATATGGAGCAGCTCACAACCTCCTGTAAGTCTAGCTTCAGGCACCCAGGGCTTTCTTCTGGTCCACCCCCACCCCCAACCCCCAACCCCTCTCCTTGGGGACAGGCTGGCATACACAATCATGCACACATACATACACACACAAATAAAAATAAATCTCTAAAACTAAAATTATAATCTAAAAACACTTAGGGAAGGCCAGTTGGCAGTGGCACACGCCTTTAATCCCGTCACACAGGAGGCAGAGTCAGGCAGATCTCTGTGAGTTCGAGGCCAGCCTGGACTAAAGAGCAAGCTCCAGGACAGGCAAAAAAACTACACAGAGAAACACTGTCTCAGAAAACAAAACAAAACAAAACAAAACACACACAAAAAAAAAAAACAGGGAAAAAACAGTTAGGGAAAAACAGTTAGGGAAACTAAGGCACCAAATGACTTGTTCTCCAAAACACAGTGGCTGACATTGTGGAAAGAAAGAGGAAGCGGGTGAGTAGGAATCATCTCATTCTTAAAGTGGAAACATTAGTTCAGATGTCTATATTAGGAGGCTGGAGAGATGGATCATTGGTTAAGAGCACTGGCTGCTCTTGCAGAGGAACAGGCTTTGATTCCAGCACCCATGCAATGGCTCACAATAACCTGTAACTGCTGTTCCAGGGGATCTGATGCCCTCTTCTGACGGCCACAGGGACCAGACACGTGTGTGGCAAACGGACATAACAGCAGGCAAACAGTCATACAATTAAAATGAATTAAGGTTTTTTTTTTTTTAAAAAAAGATGTCTATACTACAAAAATAATCAGTAAATTCAATATAATTCCTATTTAAAGTACAATGGGAGTTTTGTAAAAATAATTCATCTTCTCAAATTAACATACATTCTCAAAAACAAAATGAGATGAAATAACAAAAATGGCCAATAATGGAGCACTCCCGCTGCCTGATCCCAGAGTTTATCACAAGTTCCAACAGGAGGCTGGAGGGATGGCTCCGCAGTTAAGAGCACTGGCTGCTCTGGCTGAGAACCTGAGTTCTGCTCCAGCACCCACATCAGGCAGTTTACAACCGCCTGTAACTCTGGCTGCAGGCGTATTGATCGAAGCCCTCCCCTGAATCCCACAGGCATCTGGTCTCATGGCATCCACACCAAAAGAGGTGCAGGTAATATTAAAATTCTTAAAGCAAAACAAAACAACATCAACAAAAAACTTTTAGAGCTACAGTAGCTAAATAAATATAAATAAATGAATGAACAATAGATTTTTTTTTTTTTTAAAGCTACAGTAGCCCTCGGAGGGTAAAGGGAGTCAGTGTGGAAGCCTGGGAGCCACATGGTGGAAAAAATCAACTCCTGCAAGTTGTCCTCTGACTTCCATACAAACTGTGGCGCACCCCCGACCATATAATAAATAAGTGACAATTTAAAAGCTACAGTAAATAAAAAGAGAATAGTATGCACCAAGACAAAAAGACCAGTAGATTAAATATAATCCAGAAAGAGACGGTCTCTAAAGGCACACAAAGGAAGTCTGGTGAATGCAGAGTAGATGAGGCAGGTGTGGAGTGAGGGGAACTCAAGGTGGGTGAAGGAAGCAGAGGAGACAGGGGTGGACATGGACCTAGCAGAGATCTGGGGAGGGTTGCTGTGTAGGACACCAGCCCAGCAGAGGGAGCTCAGGCTTCTCTCTGACTGCCTGGAGCAGGTTCTCTGCTCCCCTGTCCTCTGAAGGTGGTCTGAACACAGAGGACAGCTGAGAGGGATGATGGAGGATCAGCACTGATGTCACACTGACACTGTTTCTTCCCCCACAGGACAGAGGACTAAAGCTGAAACCCCAGCCAGGTGAGCGCCATCCGGGTCCTCTGCAAGAGCAGCCAGCGTTCATAACCACTGAGCCATCTCTCCAGCCCCTTCAAATAATATGAAAAAAGGAGAACCACACTCAGGACCCTTCACACCTCCCTAACCACTGACTCATCCTGTCTGTTCCCTCCTTGTCCTCTATGACCTCAGGCTCCTCAGGGCACCAGATTCTCAGTGACAAGGAGTGCAGAGGGTCTCAGGAGTCTCCTTCCCAGAACAACACCCACTTAGGCCTCAGACTTCCTCCCTCTCTCCTTCCATTTCCTGGGCTTCCCTCTCTGTCTCTGGTTCCTCTCAGCCTTGAACATCCGCCTGGATTCAACAGCTCTCCCATCTTTCCCTTTCTTCTCTCTGTCTTTCTCTATGGTCAGTGAGCCCCGCTTCCCCAGAAGCCTTTGTTCCAGATCTTCCACATCTCTGCCCTTTTCTTTCCACCTCCCAACCTCTCCACCCTTCTCTCCTGCCTCTTCTTTTCCTACTGTACATGGCCTGCTCTGACCCTTCCTCCTCCAACCCTTTTTTTCTGAGAAAGGGTCTCGTTTAGCCCAGGCTGGCCTCAACCTCACTCTGTAGCCAAGGATGACCTTGAACTTCTGATCTTTTGCCTCCACCTCCCAACTGTTGGAAGGACAGGCATAGTACCACACCGGGCTTATGACGTGCTGGGATGGAACCCAGGGCCTTGTGCAGATAACTCAAGCATCTACTAGCAACACTGCATCCCAGCTTCCTCCATCTCTGCTCTCCCTGGGGCTTTTCTGACCAGATGCCCTTCCTCCAGTCCTGCTGACTCACTTCAGATTTTATGGGGGGTTGTTTTGTTTTGTTCAGACAGAGTCTTGTACTGGTGTGGAACTCACCAATTAGACCAGGTTGGTTGGCCAGTGAACACAGAAGTCCCCTGTCTCCACCTCCTGAGCACTGAGATTACAAGCATGCACCACCGTGCCCCGTTCTGTGTGTGTTGTTACTGTTCCTGTGTGTGTACATGTGCAGATGCACATCCACATGTGCCCAGTGTGTGGAAGCCAGAGATCAATGGTGTGTCTTCCTAAATTGCTCTCCAATCTATTTTGTGTTCCTGAATGAATGGTTGTGTGTGTGTGTGTGTGTGTGTGTGTGTGTGTCTGCACCTGTGCATGTGTGTGGAGGCCAGAGGTCTATGTGGTGACTCCCCTCAGTTTCTCTCATCTTTATTTAATATTTATTTTGAGGCAGGGTCTCTCACTAACCTGAGTTCATCAGTTGGGCCAGGCTGCCCAGACAATGAGCTTCAGGGATCCTTGTCTCCACATCACCACCCTCCAGGAACATCGTGTCCAGCTTTTTTCACATGGGTCCTTAGGGATCTAAATTAGGGTCTTCGTGTTTGTGAAGCTGGCACGTTGCCAGCTGAACCATCTCTCCAGGCCTCCAATTTATCTTTTGAGACAGAGTCTTTCACCGAATCTAGAGCTCATCTGTTAGTCCAAGCTGGCCAGTGAACTCCAGGAATTTATCTGCCTGTCTCTGCTTCTCCAGCATCCAGCGTTCTGTGGGTCCTGGGTCTGCAATCAGGACTTCGTGTTTATGTGACACTTACTTTCCTAACTGAGCCATCTCTGCAGCCCAGCACCTAATGTCTTAACCTTTTCCTGTCCAGATTCTGATATGTTGTTCATTTGTTCCTGTGCAGGGACCTCATTGAAAACACCGAGAATGTTGAACCTGAAGGTAAATTCTGCCAGCTTCCTATTTCCCCACCTA
The DNA here is from genome assembly GCF_949786415.1 of Peromyscus eremicus. Taxonomy (NCBI): domain Eukaryota; kingdom Metazoa; phylum Chordata; class Mammalia; order Rodentia; family Cricetidae; genus Peromyscus; species Peromyscus eremicus. The sequence continues at coordinate 27,336,054 of NC_081438.1, read as the reverse complement.
GCTCTGCCTTCTTCTCCCAAGACCCCACACTTACATAAGCATCCCTCTGTATTTTCTCCCTTCCCCCCTTCACCCTGTCCCTCCCATGTAACCAAGGTCCTCACCTCACTGTCAGAACTCCCAGTCATCTGTCTCCCTTCCTGTCACAGCTTAACTTCAGCACTCCATGTTCTTTTTCTCTAGGACAATATATGGACCCCAAAGAGAACCCCAAGGTAAGCCACTCAGAGTCAGGCCTGAGGGAAGTTAAAGGGATGTTGAAGAAGGAGGCAGAAGGGTGGAGATTGGAGGTTTGGGCAGGACACTCACGCTGCAGCTGCTGCAGGTGTGGGCAGAACACTCAGGCTGCAGCTGCTGCAGGTGTGACAGGACACTCACGCTGCAGCTGCTGCAGGTGTGGACAGGACACTCACGCTGCAGCTGCTGCAGGTGTGGGCAGAACACTCAGGCTGCAGCTGCTGCAGGTGTGACAGGACACTCACGCTGCAGCTGCTGCAGGTGTGGGCAGAACACTCAGGCTGCAGCTGCTGCAGGTGTGACAGGACACTCAGGCTACAGTTGGGGCAGGTGTGGGCAGGACACTCAGGCTGCAGCTGCTGCTTTATGGTGGCCACAGCTGCACTGCTGCCATCTAACCTCTTGTCCCCACAGGATAACAACATCGTGTATGCATCCATTGCCCTCTCAAGCCCAGCCTCTCCAGGAACACCACCCTGCCAGCCCGTCCATGGGAACCCCCAGGAAGAGACTGTGTACTCCATCGTAAAGGCCAAATGAGTGGGTCTGGGTGACGATCTCAGAGTCACCTGTGCTTCTAGTAGGAAGACTCCCAGCTTCCACTGATACCCACAGCCAGAGATAAAATCTCATGGGTCACTGATACCCATGGCCAGAGACAGAAATCCACATGTCAGGACATTTGAGCTCAGAGAAAATGAGAAATTCCCAGTTCCCTTTTCTAACTTCCTAGACCTTTCTCACAAAATAAAACAATCCACAGAATTTGCCTAAATGAATCTAATTAAGAGTCATTCATGTGACCCTTAACTTCTGGCCCTCTAAGATCCCCTCCTCTATCACTTTTTTCTAGCTACCCTAAGGCAGGAGATGCTTCCAAATCTTCACAGCCAGTCTACATGATGTCCACCCACATCTGGGAGGGTAATAGCCAGTACACAGTGACTGGTTCCCATGGACCACCACACTGGACGTCAGCAACAACCCTAGATAGATGGTGTGAGACAGGGAACTAAACACCAGATGGTCACAATGCTTTCCTAAGGCCATGCCGCTCCCAGGAAGTTGGGGAGCCAGGACTCACAGACATGCTTTTCTGAAGGTTCCCCAGGCCTGGGTCCTGCTGCTGTCCCCAGCCTCCTATACCCTCCAGAGAAGGCAGGTTGCCATAGTGACATGAAATGAAGTACAGCCTAGGCAGGAGCCCCAGAGACCTGCTTTATTACCCAGGATGCACAGCTCTGACCTGAAGCCTGGAGCAGGTCACCAACTCCAACATTCAACATCTACTCAGGATCACTGAGAGGCAGTCAACTGTAGAAGGACCAGAGCACACTACTCCTCAAAGAGACCCGCCAGGAACTCCTCTGAGCCATCCCCCTGCTGTGATTCCCCTCTCTCCTCTGCCTCCCCAATGTCTTCCATGAGTTGCTCCAAGTCCAGGTCACTGGGACCATCATCTTCAGGGGGGAAACTTGCTGCCTCCTGGGTCAGGGGCTCCTGAGGCCCAGGACCTTCCTTTCCCAATGGACAAGCCCCGTGTGGAGCTGGTGGAACAGGGCACTTTGATACAGTTTTAATTTCCTTCTCCTCGGGTAAGTGGTCCCTGAGGCCTGGTTTTAGAAACGCTAAGTTTTTTGTTTGTTTGTTTGTTTGTTTGTTTTTCCAACAGGGTTTCTCTGTGTAGCTTTGGAGCCTGTCCTGGAACTCACTCTGCTGAATTGCTGCTCAAAAACCTAAAAGTTTAAAAAACCTCTAGTTCCTAGTTTTCATGCCTTATGTCCCTGCCATTACTTCCTGGGATTAAAGGCATGTGTCTTTCCCAAGCAAGACATGAGATCTCAAGCGCTGGGATTAAAGTTGTCTGTCACCACTGCCTGGTTCTGTTTACAGTGTGCCCTTGAACTTACAGAGATCCAAAATGATCTCTGCCTCTGGAATGCTAGGATTTAAGGCATGTGCTACCATTGCCTAAACCTCGACATTTAATATAGTAGCTGTTCTGTGAATTTGAAGTCTCCAGAAAGATGATGGGGCCCCACCTCTCTGTGCCAATTTTTCCTGTCCTCATAGTTTTAATAAGCTCCCATGCTTTTGACCTCATCTTCATCCTCTGTTCCTTTGTCGTCCATCTTGCCTTCCTAGCTCCTTACTCCTGGCCCTGAGAAACACTACAGAAGATCTGCCCTACCCTCTACAGAATTTCTGCCTTCCTCCCTTCTCTCTGGCCATGTGGTTCTGTCTCCCAGGAATCCTGTTCCACCTCTCACACTACCTAGATATGCAAAAACCTCTTTTGTTCTCAGTCAGTTGCTCTGGAATGCCACTAGGCCTGAAGGCAAGGGATGGTCTCAGCTATTCTGTCCCCTCCCAGTCCTTCAGTGCTTTGTTTGGGGCTGGCCCTAGACAAAGGGGAAATTTATAGAATTCAGATACCCAATTCAATGGCTAAAGGAGAACAGGGAGCTCAGAGGCAGAAGGCCCTGCCTACGTGAACTTACCCAAATACTGGCCTGAGCAGGATGCTCACACATACACGTTCTATGGGAATTATGAGCACAGGAAATTCATAACAAGGAGCAGCTGAGTAATAAAGCTGAATAACACCAAATATTCCATGATAAATGGCTTCTCACTTGAAGGACCCTTGATCAGTCAAGGTATAGTTTATTATATACTGCTGGACTCATTATATTCCACATATTCTTGTGGTTCACCACAATGACACACTCTTCTAGCCTCTGTGAGCACCAAGAATGCATGTGTACACAGATATATATGCAAGCAAAACACCCATACACACCCATACACATACAAATTTTAAATATGTATATTAAAAATAAATAAATAAAATGTCAAAATTCTAAGGCCCATTCCATCAGATGGACCCGAACCTGGCACTGTTAACGGGTCCAAGAACCTGTATGTGACAATCCTAGGCCCTAAGGAAAATCCACTCCCATCCTGTACTTAATGGACATAGAATTAAAGTGACTCTAACAACTTCACTGCTGTCCCCACAGATCTGTGCATCTCTCAACCTTGTCAGAGATGCTTCTCCTTGCAGCAGTGACAATTAACAGAGTTGCTCAACTGGTCAACGTCCTGAGAATGAGAGACTGAGACATGCTCAGTCCTCATATGGACATACCACAACCCTCTACCCAAGGCTCAAGGATCTTGAAAAAGAGGGAAGTCAGGGCAAAAGAGCCAGAGGTGGTGGAAACTGTATTTTCTGAACACACCAGGGCAATCACACATATGAACTCACAGGGATTGTGACAGCGAGTATAAGATCTACAAAAGCTTAGGCCAGATAAAACTCATTATTGAAAAGGTATGATATTTCACTACAGCCTGATGCTGCTGGCATTTAAAAAAAAGATTTAATTTAATTTTATGTATATGGGTGTTTTCCCATATGGGAAGTGCCCAGGTTTTGAGAAGGGCTTAGCCCTCCAATAGGTAAGAGGGGCATCTGAGAGCTGGAGAGCAGCAGCCTGAGAGGCAGCAGAAGACTGACTGGGATTCAAACCCTGAGACTTAACCTGCAGGGTGGCAGCAGCCTGCACTCACAGGGAAAGCTAGAGAGCCAGTTTCCAGGGAGACAAAAGGGAGGTGGGGTGAGTGCAGAGCCAGGAAAAGCAGGGAGGAGACATGAGTTCAAGGCAGGGGAAGGAAGCAGAGGGAGAAGGACATGGACAAGGAACAAAGGACCAGGAGAGCTGTCCTCTGATTGGCTGTGCTGTGCAGACGGACAGCTGAGGACCAGCTTCAGGTCCTGGTGACTCTCACAGAAGGCAAGCTATGTATATGCTGCCAAGGATGGGGTCAAGAAATGATTTAGGCCAAGCCTCCAAATTAAACAATCAAAAGGATTGTGAATGAATCCAAGGTGTTGAACTTTGGGATTGTATGCACTTTGGAGCTTGGTTTTACTTTATACTGATTATGGTTATGCCATGTTTTCTTCCTCTTGAAGTAAAAGAGAGTACTTTTTTGATACTGCAGTGCTGTGTGATGTTCTGTATGGCAAATGTGTTGCTGATTAGTCAATAAATAAAACACTGATTGGCCATTGGCTAGGCAGGAAGTGTAGGCGGGACAAGGAGGAGAATAAAGCTGGGAAGTGGAAGGCTGAGTCAGAGAGACACTGCCAGCCGCCACGATGAAAACAGCATGTGAAGATGCCGGTAAGCCACGAGCCACGTGGCAAGGTATAGATTAATGGAAATGGATTAATTTAAGCTATAAGAACAGTTAGCAAGAAGCCTGCCACGGCCATACAGTTTATAACCAATATAAGTCTCTGTGTTTACTTGGTCGGGTCTGAGCGGCTGTGGGACTGACAGGTGAGAGAGATTTGTCCTGACCGTGGGCTAAGCAGGAAAACTCAAGCTACACTGCAGGAAGACATCTGAGAGACTTTAACCTTTTTAAGAACACTTTTAAAAATATTTAAATTTATAATGCTATGGGACAGATATAATTAATGATAGGTATGAGCTTTACTTAGTCCCTTGCAAGTGTTTTCAGGGTTGAGCTTAAAACGAGTAACTAGAAACAAAGTTTGTCTATTCAGATAAACCTGGACAGCCCTCATACTTCAGAAATCTGCAGAATATGGCATTTAAAAATCTTCATTAAAAAGCTTATTATATCAGACAGAGACTCCCAGATCCTAGCAGTGACTCAAGGTCTCCAAAGAATATTATGGGGCACAACAATGTCTCCATTTGGATTTTGGCAATTCTGACCACAGGGCAAGAAGACCTGATGCAACACCTGCCTCCAGGACACAGCCCAGACTGTGGACAAGCAGCAGGACACTGGAGAATGGATTATACCCCTTTGACCTAGACAAATAAGGTCAGCTTTCCCCTTGTCCTTCTGCCAAACAAAAAACTCTCCCCTAGGGGACTCGGGGCTATAGATTTATGCTGTTTTGATACTTCTGCCTCCACCGCTATGGAGACCTGGATATGGCTAACTAAGAATGGAATGGTACCTGTCACTTTTAATAGATTCAGAAGCTGCTTCATCTGCACTCAGGTATAATTTTATCCTTCTAAGATCTCTGTAGTATTGATGGCTAGGCTGGCTATAACTTTGTCAGCTTGGCAGCATCGGGCAACCAGATTCTCCCACAAGGCTATAGCCAGCTTGTTAGCACATTTTTAAGAAAATGTTCTAAGATATGAGTGTTGAAATAAGTCATAAAGTTTTAAATATGGGTCTGAAAAAAAGGTCTGAGGATATGAATGTCTAGGCAAGTTTTAAGGGTCTAAGAATATTTTAAAATATATAAAGATCTGAGGATATGAATGCTTATAAGCTTTGAGGATCTCAGAAAATAATTTAAGTTATAAGTGCAAGGTGTGAAGATATAAATGAATGATTTAGATTATGAGAAATGTTTCAGATCTCTTTCCCCTTCTATAACATAAAAGGTCAGAGCTTAACATTTAATAGAGTTCTGATAAGCTGGTATAACAGTGACTACTTACTGTTCAGTCACAAGCTCAACATTTTAGATTTAGTTTGGTTGTCATCTAAATATAAACTTAAAAGTGCTTGTCATCAGGCCAAAGAAATCTCTGTCTAATCTTCACCTGGATGTCTGATCAGAAGGAAAATGCACATGTTTTTAACCCAAATCTGTAGTTTTTGCTAGGATTCAGAAAAGGTCTGAGTCCACTTCTGCTGTTTTACAGATTCTCATTACCTGCTTTGTCTATGACATGGATTTCGGTACAGATTGGTAATACTAATGCATCTAAAACTTTTATGTCATTTTGTAAGATAATTCATATAGGCCTCAGAGGATTAAAAAGAGTCACAAAACTTGGATCCTCTAAATAGAGGTAAAAAGGACTCCAATTAAGTACAGCTTAAATTTTCCCCACTTGTTTATTCCTAAGAATGGTATTTTTCTCTCTTCTGGTCTTGGGACTCCTGACCTTCCCAATTACTCAGATTATGGACCTGAAACTTCCAAATAAGTTCACAAATTTTAACTTCTGTTCCTAGTTTAAATTTGTCTCAACGGGTTTCCATTTGGCTGGCAGTCACCTCCAAGCTTCAGTTGCTGACTACACTGCCCCAATGACTATGGTCTCTGGACTTGTGGAGAGCAGATGTGAACCAGCCCAGCCAATGTGACTGATCCTTGTCTCAACAGCTGGGTCAGATAACCACAAGCTCCTGACAAATGCTCCATTGCCCAGCCTTTGACTAGCCTTTTGACATTTCTGGGCCCTGACAACAACACCTCAGTGTCAGCTCAAAGCAGTTCCAGAAGAGAATAGGATGTCTCATACTCCCTGCCCAAAATAGATTGAAATTCTGGGTCAAAAAGAAACTCCCTGTCATAGGGGACAAAAAGGCTCACTATATGACCATTGACATACCAGGAAAATAGGTTCAGAATTGTCAATTGATGAATTTATTAACTAAAATGATTCTGCAGTAAGATAAGACACTTGATCTTCTTTCTGCAGAACCGAAGAGGTATTTTATGGCCTCATATGTATACAAAAGCCCCATGTGTGCACACCACATCCCCAGGCTGCTCTTCCACAGAAAGTGCCCCTCCCCCTGTGAAAGCATCATGGCTCCAGGGCCCAGTCACTGCTGTTGGGTGAAACAGGGTTGGCATTACAGGAGACTGTTTACAGCATCCTGGACAGAAATCATCCCACAGCAGGGTCCCTATGGGGATTCAACTGAGGACTTGAAACTAGAACAGAGCCCATGACTTGGGATTCAGGGTCCAGCAGGTGGCAGCAGTGAGACTGAGCACAAGGGGCAGCTGGGATCCTGAAGAACCAACCAGACCCAGTTGTGTAAAAAGGCTGGGGACCAGCACCTGACATATGGCCACCTCATCGGGTCTAGCCTCTCCTTGGTGACTTAGAAATTGTTGAAGTTTTACTCACAGATTCCAGACAGTAGGGCAAAGCCAGTAAGTCCTGGAGGTGAATAATCATGACTAGAAGAACACACTCTCAGACCTCACTGAAGATAAAGATGTGGTTCATCTAGTAGAGTACTTACCTGCCTGGCACACACAGAACCCTAGGATCAATATCTAGCCTGAGATAATGGGGCACAAATGGGGCACACCTGTCACCCCTGTCACACCTGTCACACTTGGGAGGACAGAGAAGAAGATCTGTAGGAGTTTAAGGTCATCCTTGGCTACATAACATGTTCAAGGCCCAGCTTGGGTTGTATGAGACACCACCGCCCGCCAGAAAAAAAGAAAAAAGAGCCCTTGTAAAAGTACAATAGCCTTGTCCCCTGTCCTGAATGACTGTAAAACTGTGGCCAATTCATCCTTAAGATTCTGTGCCTTGCTGGGCAGTGTTGCATGCCTTTAATCCCAGCACTCAGGAGGCAGAGGCAGGCAGATCTCTGTGAGTTTGAGGCCAGCACAGGCTACAAAGTGAGTTTGAGGACAAGCACCAAAGCTCACAGAGAAACCCTGTCTTGAAAAACCAAAAAAAAAAAAAAAAAAAAAAAAAAAAAAAAAAAAAAAAAAAGATTCTGTGCCATGGACAGGCCAAAGGTGCAATGAATATACAAATGTGTCCTTGGGCAGCTGGGAGTTAGGCTATGAGAGTTTGTGTCTGGCTCAGGTCAAGGGATCTGAGGACAATGGGGATTGTAAAAAAAAAAAAAAAAAAAAAAAAAAGCAAATGTGACAGAGGCAGCTGCACAGCCCCCTGCAGGGAAGCATGGAGAAAGCAATCCATGCAGGAATCTAAGGAAATGGGAAGTCGCCTCTGCACATGTCACTCAGGGAAAATGATGCCACTTCCTCTGGTCCAATCTTGTCTTCCTGTCCTACGGGGAGCTGATGGATCCATGTCATGGGGAAAGGTGAGATGACCCTCCTGCAGAACCAGCCCTGAGGTCACCACAGCCTCTGCCCCAACCTCTCATGCCACCACCCCAGTCACAGATCAGCTGTGTCCACTCTCAGAGATGTTCCAGGCAATATGTCATCAGTGACACATTGCTGCTCTGAGCTTCATCTCGGCATCCCGTTCTTCTCGGCTTGTGGGTGGCTTCAACTCTTTTATTAAATGCCAGTCTACCATTGAGAGGTTAGACTCTGTCAGCTTAATTACTCTTTCAAGAATAACTGTTTCAGCTACTGTTCCACTGCACATCAGAAGCCATCAGTCCCCTGCCTGTACAGCTGCCTTTGAAGAAAGGGGCACTGTACCTTTTCCGGATTGCAAAGGCCACTTCCGTGATGGTGCCATATGGTCCAGGCCTCAGAGGATGCCTGTTGCTAAAGCCACAATCACAAGCCAAGAAGAATGGACAGCTGAATTTCAAAAACATCAACAATTTCCAGAATTTAAAATCCTGAATCATGATAGGACACTAGTGGAATTCAGGTGTTTCTGGTACATGAACTACTCTTACCGAATGTGAGGTTGAACTGTAGGCCTTGTGTACATCTTGCTTCACAGTTGAGTCTGTCAGATATGCTAAGCCTATAGGCTGAAGATGATGCCCCAATGTTGCAGAGAAATCTTGGGTGACTGTCCAGGCAGTTGGCTGTTTCTGTCAACTCACATTTTTTTTGGAAGCTGCTTACATGCACTTCCTGGTTTTTTAGGTAATATAATTTCCTTCTTGGGTCTCTGAGGGCATTGAAGATTAGATAGTTATAGTTATAGTAAGTTGAATATTAGATAGTTATAGTTATAGTTTTCCTTGTTAAGAATTTCACAAAAGAAACTCACTAAGATGTGTAAAGTGTATAAATTTGGAATACATTATAAGATAGTTCTCTGTTAGTAATATAAGTTAGAATATAAAGTCAATCAGGTACATTTTGGACTTACCAACATAGGATAGACAATGGAATATTTTCTCTGAGTTCGTCAAATGCAAATGGACTAGACATGGTTTAGGTATTTATTGCTTGTATATATTGTATATAGTTAATGTACTTATTGTATATAGTTTTTCTTATATTAGTTATAACTTTTTCTAATCTTTTTTCTTTTTATTAGAATAATACGGGAAAGGTGGTGATATTTTAATTGTGCTGAAATATGATTTTATTTGTATGTTAATAAATAAAGTTTGCCTGGAGATCAGAGGTCATTAGCGAGCCAGGAATAGAAGTCAGGTGGTGGTAGCCCTTGCCCTTAATCCGATCACATGGCAGGCAGAGTCTCTGTGTGGTCAAGGACACAGCCAAGTGTGGTGACCCTTGAGTCTTTAATCCCAGTACCAACCATAGAGACCAGGAGGTCTGTATAGACAGGCAGTGACGAGGAAGTCATGTGGCTGGGCTTAGAGCCAATGAGAAGGCAGAACGTGAAAGCAATAAAAGACAACACACACGGGAAGAAGGTCTCTCTCTCAGGGGAAGGATGACAGCAAGTGGTAAGCTAAAGGTAGTCGTGGCTCTTGCTCTGATCGCTTAGGCTTTAACTCTGTATTTGGTTCTGTGTTTCTTTTAATAAGACTGTTTAGAATTTCATCTACAGTCAATTGCATATCTTCCTGGCAAAAATGGGATCTGGGCTCAAGGGCATGGCTATCCTGTCAGTGACCACAAGGAAGGATGTTCTGCAATGAGGGAAGGAAGAAGGCAGAATCATGAAAGAAGTTGCTGGTCACAAGGAGGTGGAGATGGGGAGGTCCTCCTCCATCTGTCCTCCACATGAGAAGACTCAGGGGTTGTGTGCCCCTTTACCCCGATTCTTCCTGACTCCTGAGCACCCCATTGTTCCTGCACAGGGCTCCTCTCCTGCCTGGTGGCTCTGCTGGTCTCACTTCCTGGAGGGAATAAGGCCATGGCTTGGATCCTGCTTCTGCTGCTGTCAGCTGCATGTCTGCAAGCTGGTGAGTTTGGGGACCTTGTTAGCAGGGACTCTGCCCTAACCACAGGAGGGGCCAGTGGGGCTGGGAAGAGCAGGCTGTCATGTGGACAGGTGTCTGCTAGAGGAGCCAGAGAGATAGACTGTCCTGAGAGAGAGCTCATCCTCAGAGTGTGTCCAGTCCAACCTTTCCTTGTCTGTCCTGTCCCATATAGGACAGTGGGACATAAGGACAGTCCTGCCCTGTGTCCCACACCCGCCTGTGGGTCAAGGGTCAGGAAGCTCTGAGTCATCCTTTCCATTCTCTGCAGACTTCAGATTCTCCCATCCTTCCCAGGTCACTCACCAGGATCCAAGAAAAAAAGTACCTTTGGAGTCAACCAATCAGCACACCTCTCTGGTGTCCAAGGCGGCTCCATCGAGATCCCCTTCTCCTTCTCCTTCCCCTGGGAGATGGCACAGAATCCACAGATGAGGATTCTCTGGAAATGGCAACACCTCCTTGGTGAATTTATCTACAACTCCTCCTCAGGTTACACACATGAGCATTTCAAGAACCGGCTCTTCCTGAACTGGACACAGCCTCAGACATCTGGAGTCCTCAAAATCCTGAACTTGAAGGAGAAGGACCAGACAAAGTACTTTTGCCAAGTTCAACTGAACACAACAGAAGGCATGAAGGGTTTGCAGTCAATTGAAGGGACCCAGCTGACCGTCACACATGGTGAGCCACACTGGCTCTGGCTTTGATGCTTCTGGCTTCCTTGTCCCTTAGATGTCCCCTCAGGCTCCATGACTCTGAGCTTTCTTTTATATTCCTTTACCTTGGCTCTGTCCAGGCCTCTGCCAACAGATCTTTCCCTTGTTGTTGTGACAAGCCTTTGCTGCCTCCTCTGACCTTGTCTGTCATTTTCTTTGAAGACGGAACCCTATGCCCTCTTTAGGATTCAGCCTGCCCCCCACCCCAGTCAATTTACCCCCTACCTGTCCCAAACTAACACTGCAGGCCAGGCCACTTCTCCAGGACCTCAATTGAGTGACTTCTCCAGGATGTAACTGACTCACTTGGTCCTGAGGCAGGGCTCCCCTGAGTCCCTGTATGGAGCATCTCCACACAGTTCCAAACTAAGCCCAGAACAAATAGCAAGTGCCCATTGGATGTTCTTGGAGTCCTCTGGTCCACGTGTAAACTGCCACCTGTCACCACAGCCCCCCATTTTCCCTCCTAGCTCCTCAGCACACATCCCTCACCTCTTTCTACACAACTCCCTGTCTCCTCCACTTTCACAACCGCCCTCTCTCCTTCCTTACCTTCTTACCCTCACCTCTCCCACACAAGCTCCAAGGCTCTTGGGAAATAATGTTCCCATTTTCATGATGTGGCTGCTCTGTCTTCTGACCCTTGCCTCTCCTCTGCAGCAGAAGTAACCGCAGTCCCATGCACAGGGAGCACTGAGGTCCAGCCTCGTCACTCTGTGACTGTTACACCTGTGCTTCTCCCATGGCCCTGCAACAGCTGGGAGACTCTGTGCTTAGTTGTTGATCACAGTCTTGCATGTGGCTTTTTTTTTTATATTTTAGTATTTTAGTTTTTATAAGACAGGGTCTCACCATTTAGCCCTAGTTATTCTGGAACTCACAGAAATCTACCTGCTTCTGCCTCCCAAGTGCTGAGATTAGAGTCAGCTGCCACCATATCCAGCAGTGGCTCTTGACTGGATTAAAGCCACCCTGTGAGAGGATGCCCACAGCACAGTTCTCTGCACAGTCTCTATGACCACCCTGTTGACCGGATGTAATGTCAACCAGCAGCTGCCAGGGCTCCAGGAAGGGAGAGAAAGAAGCTGTTTCTTGGGTCTAGGGTAGTGATTCTCAACCTTCCTAATGCAGAGACTCTTTAATACAGTTCCTCATGTTGTAACGACCACCCTTCACCATTATTTTAATTCCTCTTTCATAACTGTGATTTTGATATTGTAAATATCTGATATGCAGGATGTCTTATATTCATCACTATGGGGACAGTGAACAACAGGTTAGGAACTGTTGGTCTAGTGTTTCAAAATAGGTAACTTATGGAAATTAATAACAGTGATGTTTGTAGAGCAAATGAATGTACTCTGTCCTGCACTGAGCTGTACACTTATGGCTAAAATTATGTATTTTCTGTTATATATTTTTATGTATTCTCTGTGTGTGAACATGTAAGTCTGTTACTCCAGGTGTGTGTGTGTGTGTGCGTGTGTATTAATGTTCATATTTCTTCACGTGCATATGTAGGCCAGAGGACAACTTCAGGTGTCCTTCCGTCCTTCCCTTATTTTGAGACAGGGTCTCTCACTAGCTTCAAGTGCTGGGATTACAGCTCACTAGCCCTCTTTGGTGTGAAACTCTGCACATAGATGAGGCTGGCTTTGAACTCACAAAGATCTCCTGCCTCTGCCCCTAGGGCTAAGATTAAAGGCCATGACAAGTTTATCCAACTCTCTACATGACTATTAGGGATGAAACTCGGGTTCTGAGGCAACAAGCAGTCAACACTCTGTGGACTGTGACATGTCTGCATGTTACATACATCTGTGACAAAAAAACTGTATTTCTATGGCATAATTATCTGTGACCAGATGACGATCTGAGGACACACCTCCAGGACAGGTGGAGAGTAGACATTTGAGCTTGTTCTCCTGGAGTCTCAGCCTTCAGCATGTGTTCCCTCTCTGTGAACTTCTAACAGCTGTTCCCCATCTCACATCCCACAGAGGAGATAGGATGTGACACTCACCCCATCCCTCCCTCATCCAGGGGGATCTGCTCACTCCTCATCTCTCCTCAGCCATCAGGACCACCATGCAGAGCCCCTCCATGATCACCTCTACAGTCACCACAGCTGGTCTGGAGGACACAGAGGACCAGAGGAATCCTTCACTTGTGAACCTGGGAGCCACGGTCGGGGTGGTGGTGGCCACGGCTGTGCTCATAACCCCCGTCTATGTGTTGATGGTCTTCCTCTGGTGGAAGCAAAGGTAAGTGGTCCAGGACAGGCTCTCATCTGAGCTTCCCCTCTGAGTTTCTCAGCTGTGGGACATGGAGAAAGGTAAAGATGTGCAGGGAAAAGTAAAGAGAACAGAAGGACAGGAATGCGACTTAATTAAACAAGGACTGAATTGTCTCCTACTTTCTTTAGAGACCAGCTGGATCAGGTGCAGATGAACACAGAGCCTGCCCCTAAGGATATCAAGTGAATATGGGGATGTCTGAGATCATGCAGGTCAATGACCAAGGTGGTTCTCTGCCGTCCTCATGTGTGTGCATGTATACAAATATACAAACATATATATATATATATATATATATATATATATATATATATATACACACACAGTCCAAAAACAAATTTTTAAAAAATTTAAGGAAGTACTAAAAAAAGTAAGGATATTTGCATAATGGAAAATGTATACTCTAAGTCCTTACACTGAAAAAGAATATAAAAATCAATGCAATTCCTATTCAATTCCTATTGCATTTATGTAAAGACAAATTACTTGTCTTTTAACATTCTTAAAGATTCTGAGAAACAAATATGGGGACAGAGCTGGGAACATCTCTAAACTCAGCATTTGGGAAATAGAAACAAGAGGATCCGGAGTTGAAGGCCATCTGCAGATACAGAGAAAGTTGCAGGTTAACCTGAGCTCGCTGAGACCTTGTGCTCACACAAAACAAGAGCCAAGTGTGGACAGTGTTCAGAGCAGATTTAAAGCCATGGTGACTAGAAGACTGCAGGACAGGAACAGAGATGAGCAGAGAGTGGAGTGTAATAGAGAGAGCAGAACCAAGGTTTGAAGATGTAGCCCCTGGTCTTCAGAAGGGCTCAGCCCTCCCATAGGTAAGAGCAACATCTGAGAGCTGGAGAGCAGCAGCCTGAGAGGCAGCAGAAGACTGACTGGGATTCGAACCCTGAGACTGAATCTGCAGGGTGGCAGCATCCTGCACTCACAGGGAAAGCTAGAGAGCCAATGGGAGACAAAAGGGAGGCGGGGTGAGTGCAGAGCAGGGAAAGCAGGGAGGTGACATGAGTTCAAGGCAAGGGAAGGAAGCAGAGGGAGAAGGACATGGACAAGGGACAAAGGACCAGGAGAGCTGTCCTCTGATTGGCTGTGCTGTGCAGAAGGACAGCTGAGGACTGTCCTCAGGTCCTGGTGACTCTCAGAGCTGTCCCTGAATGGCTGCTGCAGAGCTGTTTGCTGCCCTGGGCTCCTAATGTTGTCCTAACACAGAGAAGAGCTGAGAGGCAGATGGAGGATCAGCATGGCTGCCACACTGACACTGTTTCTTCTCCTACAGGCCAGCAGACTAAAGGTGAACCCCAGCCAGGGGAGAGCCTGTCATGCCAAGGAGCAGGTGAGGGACCTATGTGGTGGTTTGAAAAAAAATGGCCTTCATAGACTCAAGGATTTGTATGTTCTGTCATCATGCTGTGAAAGTTAGGAGGTGTGGGCTTGTTGGAGGAAGTGGGTCACTTGGGGTGGGCTTTGGCATTTCAAATGCTCTAGCCAGGAACAATGTCTCCCTCTCTCTTCCTGCTGCCAGCCTATCTGGATGTTGAATGCTCAGCTACCTGCCCAGCACCATGTGTACCCCCAACCTTCCAACCATAATGATAATCAACTAAACCTTTGAAACTGTAAGCCAACCCCAATTAAATGTTTTCTTTATAAGAGTTGCCGAGGTGGTGGTGTCTACTCACAGCAATGGAACATTGATTAAGACAGGCTGTTTGGGGAATTTTTTTATGAGAGGCATGCAAGCGAGCTGGAGAGATAATTCTGTCAGAAAAGCCTTGCACACAGGCTGGAGGACCTGAGTTTGATTGGGAGCACCCACATTATAAGGCAGGGAGTTGATGGGCATTTGTAATCTCATCCCCGGAAAAGCAAGAGACAGCTAGAATCATGGAGCTGTCTGTCCAGCTAATCTAGTCTAATTGCTGAGTTCTAGAACAATGAGAGACTATGTCAGAAAAAATAATGTAGATTCCTAAAGGGGATAAATTATGGTCATAACATTTTCCAAATTTATTTTAAAACAAGTATTTCACAATTACATATTAATGGACAAAAGAAAAGTAGGAACAACTAGACAGTTCAGTGGGAGAAGTTGTTTGCAGCCTAGCCCAGTCACCTGTGTTCAATCTGGGAACCCAAACGGTGCAAGGAGGAAACTGACTCTGGAAAATTGTCCTCTCCTTCTCAGAGACAAACATTGTCTGTCAGTCCCCAGATACCAGACCTCCAGGGACCAGGATCTCTCACCAGGGAGGTCAGTTTACATCAAAGTAGGGATTGATGACCACACATCCTGCATCTCACTGGATTCCCTACCTCCTGCCTAGGAATCAGAGAACATGGCTGCAGGTTCCTGATGTAAAACATCCGTCCTTGGACAGGTACAAGAAGAAAAGCCAAACTTTTGCTGTGTGGGCTCTGATTTCCTCTTTTCAGATCATCTAGTCTTTCTCTGGTCCTGAGAGCACATCTGTTCTGTTCCTGTCTGTCCATGGAGTTAATAACACTTTTTAACAAATGTTGCACTGTGTGTAGACTTGAACCTTTGCTGAGTCTGTGAAGAAACTGTTCCCAACACCATGAGGCTAGCTGAAGACAGGAGGGGTCATGGAGAAGTAACCCAGGCTTCTCCTGGCTGAAGTGAAGTCTCCTGGGACAGCTGTGAGATGTCTGCAGTGGTGTAACTGGATCCAAGACTCCTGAGACTGAACTCAGCAGCAGCCATGGTCACAGGGATCTTGGCAGCTGGGGTGGTGTCTCCTCTGAGCATCCCTGGGGTGTGCACACGAGCAGGATGCCAGGATGACGGTCTGGCCAGTCATCTATGGGAGTGTCCGTTCATCATCTCCTCCCTGCAGTCAGCTAAACACAGGGAAGGAGCCTCAAAGCTCTTATTCCAATAGTCATGTGACTTGCATGTCAGTTTCCACTGTTCAAAAGGGAGAAACAGCAAAGGAGCCCACAGCAAAGACTTCACACAGAGCCAACATTCTCAACAACATTTAGGTCAAATCCCCTCACGGTGAAGGAACATTACTGTTGGAATGGGGAGCAGACATGGGTTCTAGCATGGCTATCAGTGTTTGGGATTTGTGTTCCCTGGCCTGAGCCAGTCAATTAAAAGAAGTACTAGAGGAAGCCAGGCATGGTGGAATATGCCTGTAGTCCAATGATTGACAGTAGAGATAGCAAGACCATGAACTGGAGGTCATTAGTACCTATTTAGTGTGAGGTTAGCCTAGGCACATGAAACACTGTCTCAATTGTGTCCCTTTGTCTCCTGCTGGAGATAGAACCCAGTGTTCTGTGCATGCCAAGCAGGTAAGCACTCTACCAGATGAACCTTGTCTTTATGCTCAGTCAGGTCTGAGAGAAGATCTTCCTGGTCACCTCTAGACTTCTTCTGTCCTTGCCTTACAGTCTGAGGTCTGTGGGTAAAAGGTTACTGGATTGCTAACTCTCTGCATGAAAGGCTGGACCTGATGAGGCTGCCATATGTCAGGTGTTAAACCCCAGCATTTTTATTCAACAGGGTCTGTTGGTCCTTCAGGATCTCAGCTGCCCCTGTGCTCAGCCTCACTGGCTGTCAACTGCTGGATCCTTACTCCAAAGTCATGGACTCAGTTGGAGTTTCAAGTCCTTAGTTGAATCACCATAGGGACCCTGCTGTGGATATTTTTTTTATGTCCAGGATGCTGTAATCAGTCTCCTGCAATGCCAACTCCATTCCGCCAACAGCAGTGACTGGACCCTGGAGCCATGATGCTTTCACAGGGGAGGGGCACTTTCTGTGGAAGAGCAGCCTGGGGCTGTGGTGTGCACACGTGGGTCTTCTGCACACAAGTGACCATGGGTGTGTCAGACAGCAGTGTGAGAACCTGGCTGCTGCTCAGGATGTAGCACAAGTATGCCCTGCACCCACAGAATAAAAAAATAATTTTTAAAATTAAAAGCAAGTTGGGCTATGCATGGTGTTGTATGCCTTTAATTCTAACTTTGAGAGACAGAGTCAGAGGCAAGTGGATCTCTGTGAGTTTGAGGCTAGCCTGGTCTATATGTCCTGTTCCAGGCCAGCAATGGCTACATAGACCTTGTCTCAAAAGACAAACAAACAAACCAAAACAAAATAAACAAACAAAAAACCAAACCCCCAAAATCTAAACAAAGAAACAAAAACCAAATTAAACAACAAAAACCTAAAACAAACAAACAAACAAAAAACCTGAGATGGATAGTGTCTTGAGTAGTAATGCTGGATGTTATTCTCTGGCCTCCATATACGTGAGCACACGCTCACTTGCACACACATGCACCTGCACACACAGACAATCACACAAGGCACCTTTCACAGCTGATCTGCCACCACATGTTTACACAGTCCTCATCCTGAGTACACATGGCCTCCCAGGCATGGCTCTGTGACTCTTCAGACTCCAGTTCCTGATGGTGTCCCCAGATCCAGACTCTGATTTTATACCCAGCTGTGTTTTCCCGTAACAGTGGTGGAGGAGAACAGGCTCATCCCTTCCTATTTCTGTCTGAACCATCCAGTTCCAGAAAGTTCCCTCACATAACACACAGTGAAGGCCGTGTGGGCCCCAACACAGCAGATAATCTCAATGATGAAAAGTATCCAACTCTCCACCCTTCCTGTCACTCCTTGATTTCATTTCCCCAGGGACAAGATACACACCCCAGATGGAACCCCAGACTAGCTCACCCAGGTTGGGTCCTGACGAGAGTGGAGGAGATGTTAGAGAGGGTGGAAGGATGGCGGCTGGTGGTGTAGACAGGACACTCAGGCTGCACCTGAGACTTTACATTAGCACAGTTTCCCCGCCCCCATCTGACCTCTTCTTTCTCCCCTAGGATGACATCATCATCTTCATCTCCCTCATGTGCTGCCAACGTCAGCATGAGTACCTTTCTGTACCCCTGCCTAGGGGAGCCCCAAGAAGAGACTCTATACTGTACTAAAGGCCCAGTGAGTGGGGCTGGGTGACCAGCTCAGTCTCCCACTCCTCTGGTAGGAAGTTTCCCAGCTTCTGCAGATAGCCAAGGCCAACGGCAGAAACTCCCGGGTCACTGAACTTGAGGTCACAGAAACAGAGAAACTATCATTTTCCTCTTCAACATATATGCTACTTAAATGAAACTATTAATAGTCACAAAATTTGTTTAAGTGAATTTGAAGAAAATACTGGTGACATCTTCAAGTATCTGCAACCAAAGTGAAGTAACAGATGACCTGCCTCCATGACCTGGCTGACTCTTTGAAGTTTTGGTTATCTTGGCTGTTTGTTGGGCTACATGAGACCACATTCAATAAAGGTTGGGGGGGGGCCCTTCTGACAGATTCAATAAGCCACAATACCCTCTCCTGACTGGGACCAACTCATCCCAAAGGTTCTGTGTCTCTGCATCTCCAAAAACAGGATGGATAGATATAGAAGTGTGTCCATGTGCTGCTGGGAGTGAGGCCATGAGTGTTTGTGCCTGGCTCAGGTCAAGAGATCAGAGGACCATGGGAACTGTGGGGACTGTGAGGAAGGCAGGGACAGCAGATGTGACAGAGGCAGCTGTACAGCCCCCTGCAGGGAAGCATGGAGAAGGCAATCAGTGCAGGAATCTAAGGAAATGGGAAGTCGCCTCTGCACATGTCACTCAGGGAGAATGATGCCACTTCCTCTGGTACAAAGTTGTCTTCCACAGAACTGATGGAACCATGTCTGAGGAAGGGGAGGGTGACCCTCCTACAGAACCAGCCCTGAGGTCACCACAGCCTCTACCCCCACCCCTCACATCTCCACTCTAGTCACGGGGCAGTGTGTCCACTGTCAGAGATGTCCCAGGCTACACGTCATCAGTGACACATTGCTGCTGTGAGTCTTCTTTGCCCACTGCATCCAAAGAAGGTTCTAGAACAGCCACAGTTAGAAAGAGTCACTCAAATGCTTTGTGTGAACAACCTCCTGGGAACCCAGAAACAGAGCCCTGGTCCTTGAGAGGAGTGCAGAGGCTGCACGGGGCAGGCAGGCTGAAGTCTGTGTGGAGTGGAGGACTACAAGTACCTGATGGGACGAAGTCCAGTCAACCTGCATGTGACAGTCATGTCACGTGTGCCAGGGCTTCTCTGATCCTTAGCATCCTCTTCTGAGGTGTGTGAAGATTGGTGGGATGTAGAAAGTCTCCTTCAGAAACTGGAGTAGTTTGGAGTCACTGTCTAGGGGAGGGAAACGATCACCCAGGAAGCCCAGGGTGGTTACAGACTCGGCAGCTGAGAGCAGACCAGGGCGGTAGTGTCCATCGGGCCTTGGTTCTGCCGGGTGCTGTGAAGAGTCCCTAAAGGACAAGAAGAGAACAAAGAGCAGATGGTGGTGGGGACACCTAGCTAGGGCTGGGACGGAATGTGTTTCCTCATCACCTCCATCCTCGCTGTGTCTGAAGTGAGCAGAAACTGACCACTTCTGTGCCTGAGGTTATTAGACAGACAGACAGACAGACAATCAGTATGGTGGGAGGAGACACAATGAGAAACAGAAGAGGAGGAGGAGGAGCACAGGAGTGGAGGAATCTGGAGGTGAGGAAACAGTGATTACAGACCACATGGGAAATGGACAAGACTGGATAAGACAGGAGGTCAAGGTGGAAGAGAGGAGAGCCCGGCATGGTGAGGTCAGTTCCATATCTTCCTGTCAAAAATGGGATCTGGGCTCAAGGGCATGGCCATCCTGTCTGTGACCACAGGGAGGATCTTCTGTAACATGAGAAAGAAGAAGCCAAAATCATGAAGGAAGTTGCTGGTCACAAGGAGGTGGAGATGGGGAGGTTCTTCCCTGACTCTGTCCTCCACATGAGAAGGCCCAAGGGTTGTGTTCCACTTTACCCTGATTCTCTCCTGACTCCTGAGCACCCCAGGGTCCCTGCACAGGGCTCCTCTTCTTCCCCATGGCTCTGCTGGTCTAACTTCTGGGAGGGAATCAGGCCATGGCTTGGATCCTGCTTCTACTGCTGTCAGCTGCATGTCTGCAAGCTGGTGAGTGGTGGGGACCTTGTTAGCAGGGACTCTGCCTTAACCACGGGAGGGGGCAGTGGGGCTGGGAAGAGCAGGCTGTCATGTGGACAGGGGTCTACTAGAGGAGCCAGCCAGTGCTCTGTGCCCCAAGAGAGAGCTCATCCTCAGAGTGGGTCCATCCCAACCCTTCCTTGTCTGTCCTGTCCATATGGGACAGTGGGACATAAGGACAGTCCTGCCCTGTGTCCCACACCTGCCTGTGGGTAAAGGCTCAGGAAGCTTTGGGTTGTCCTTTCCATCCCTGCAGCGGCTTCAGATTCTCTCTGTACTTCCCAGGTAACTCTGCAGGATCTAACAGAGTAAATGCCTTTGGGGTCAACCAACCAGCAAAACTCTCTGGTGTCCAGGGCAGCTCCATCGAGATCCCCTTCTCCTTCTACTATCCCTGGGAGTTGGCAGAGGATCCACAGATGAGAATTCTCTGGAGATGGAAGAACTTCCATGGGGAATTTATCTACAACTCCACGCCACCTTTCATACATAAACATTTCAAGAACAGGCTCATCCAGAACTGGACACAGCCTGAGACATCTGGAGTCCTCAGAATCCTGGACTTGAAGAAGAAGGACCAGAAAAAGTACTTCTGCCGAGTTCATCTGAACACAAGACATGGCGTGGAGGAGTGGCAACCAGTTGAAGGGACCCAACTCACCATCACTCCTGGTGAGCACATCCAGGTCAGGCCCTGGTGGCCCTGGCTTCCTGGTACCATACGTGTCATTAGAGATCCTACACTTCTGACCCTTCCCTCAGATTCCTCTCGTGTGTTCTGTCCCCTCCCCAGAGCTCCGACAACTGCACCTTTCCTCTTCCCCACAACCATCCACAGCCTCAGCTGCTCTCTGAGCTGCCCCTCATGGGCCTCAGATCCACCCCACCCCCGGCCTCAGCTCTGCCCTGATGGCCCAGTCTCCTGCTCCTTTCTCCACACTGACTACCGCCCTGCCCACCCCACCCTCGTTGACACAAATCCACGTGGATCTGACCTCTCCAGGATGGAGCGGCCTTCACCTGGTCCCGTGTCAGGGTCTCCGTTAGATCTAGACTTTACACCCTATCTCGTGCCTTCCACAGTAGGTGCCTTCTGGTCCCGTGAACCCCTCTCTTCCCAGTCCCCCCACTTCACCAGTCTCTAGACACATCCCTTACCTCTCCCTGCCCCAGTTTCTTTTCTACTTCCTCATTTCCCTCTTCCCCTCCTTCCTCCCCATCCCCCATCTTTCCCACACAGACCCTCACGTTCACACCATGATCAGGTTCTCTGGTCACTTCTCCTCCTCCATGGCAACTGTAACTGCAGCTTCCACACAGAGTGCACACAGGCCCAGCCTAGTCACTGTGTGGACATACCCCAGGCACCCGTCACCACTGCTGGGCACTCTCATGGTCATTGTACAGAGAGACACAGAGATCAGCAGAATTCAACCCCTGCCTAAGGTCATACTGGTGAGGAACAGGCCCCGAAAGGGACCCTTTACCTCCAAACATCTGTCAACCAGTAGACACGTGGCCTCTGCTGCAGTTCAGACTGTTGTGTGCCTCTCTTCTGTCTTGATTTTGTGGCGTGTGTACATATGGTATAAGCATGCATGTGTGTGTGTGTGTGTGTGTGTGTGTGTGTGTGTGTGTTTGCATGGGTTCACATGTGTGTGTGGGGGGGTGTATTTCATTTTTGTACTTGGGAAGGCCAGAAGTGAACATTAGGAATCCTCCTTTAGTAAGACCCACCTTATTCCCTAGAGGCAGAGTCTCTCACTGAACCTGGAGCTCACTGTTTAGGGCTAGGAGGATGGGCTGTGAAGACCCATTGATCTTCTTGTCTCCATTTCCCATGGTGTTGTGGTTAAAGGTGCTCACGTGGTCTGTCTTAAAAATAAGGTGTATGACATCTAAGGAAGGAACACCCAAGATTAACCTCTGACACACACAAACCACACACAGACACACAAACACACACACACATTCATGCACCATTGTGCGTGTGCAAAAATTTAATTAAAAAATACATTTTTTGAAAATAAATTATAAAATTAATAGTCAAATAATAATCATCATTAATTACATTGCCAATTCTCAGCATGCCAGGGATAAGCAGATTTGTCCCTTCCAGGTTAGACCCACCTGCCTGCCCCTGGCAAACCACTCCTCATCTTAACCCCTCTGTGGGTTCAGGATAAACTCCACAGCCAGAACCCACCAGGCACCTTACACCTGCATTTCCTGTGTCTCCTACATGTTTTCCTAAATGGCTCCTGTTCTTCCACTTCCTCCCTCTTCCTGTGTTCCTAATGTCTCCAGCCTTGGCGATAATCTATTAGGTGCTTGGTAGAACAATCAATTTAAGGCAGCCATGCCTTTCTCTACTTCAAACAGACACACCATGTTTTATTCTCTTGTCCCAAGGGCCACGTGCACACTAGACAAGGGCTCTGTCATTGACTTACACCTCACCTCCACTATGAGTTCTTCCATCAGTATTTTTTCATCAGCATTTTAAAAATTAATTCATTAACTGAATATTCCTGCCCATTGTTTTTAAAATATTAAAATTAACGATAAGAAGACATTTTTCTTTTTTTTCCATTTCTTTAAGACAGAGTCTCATGTGTCCATGCAGGTCTCAAATTGCTATAAAACCTAAGATGGCTTTGAACTCTTTCTCAAGAGCTGGGACCAAAATGGCATTTAACCACTCCTGTGTCCACCGCTTGAGATGGACTCAGGGCCTCGTGCACCCTAGGCAAGCACTCCACCACTGAGCTGCATCCACAGACCTCAAAAGAAATGTTTTATCTGAGCAAAATATCCTCATTTATGACAAAGATATCACACCTGGAGAAATATGTGCAACAAGTACTGAAAAGAACCCTGTGGTTGGCTTATTAATTCTCTTTCCTTAATTTAATTTTTGTAGCCAATTCAATAGTACTCTTTTTTTGCATGTTTTCTCTTTCATGTCTAAACAAAAAGACGCCTAGTGATAGATTTATCTCTCCATGTGTCTCTCTTTCTCTCTGTCTCTAGCATTCTGTTTCTCTGTCTCTGTCTCTGTCTCTCTGTCTCTCTCTGTCTCTCTCTGTCTCTCTGTCTCTCTTCCTATGTTTCCTTTGATGAGTCTTTCTCTGGGCTGAACTCACAAAGTGGGCTAGGACAGTTGGCAGTGAGCCACAGGGATCTGCCTATTTTCCCCTTGAAGTGCTGGGATTACAAGTGCATGGCAACACACAGGTCCCTGGGGATGCTGGGAAGAGGAAGGGTTGAGTCAGGAGTCCTCAGGCAGATGCAGAGGACACAAGATGAGACAGCCCTACTGAGAAAAAGTACCAAGTTAAACATAGATAAGAATTATGGGGGCTGGAGAGATGGCTCAGAGGTTAAGAGCACTGGCTGCTCTTCCAGAGGTCCTGAGTTCAATTCCCAGCAACCACATGGTGGCTCACAGCCATCTATAGTGAGATCTGGTGCCCTCTTCTGGCCTGCAGGGGTATGTGCAGACAGAACACTGTGTACATAATAAATAAAAAAAAAAAAAAAGAATTATGGGTTAATTTAAGTATAAGTGCCAGTTAGTAATAAGCCTGAGCTACCAGAGGAGCATTTATATATAATTAAATTAATATATTAATATATATAATATAATAATACAATATATTAATTATATAAGTCTCTGGGTGGTAATTTGAGAAGCAGCTGCCAGGTATTTGGGAGTTGCTGAAGGGACAGAAACTTGCACTTACACCAAAGCTCCACACTGCTCTTCGACAGAAGTGCCCGACCCCTGTGATAGCAGCATGGCTACAGGGTACAGTCACTGCTATTGGGGAAATGGAGTTGGCACTGTAGGAGAATGATTGCACCAACCTGAACAGGAATCATCCCACAGCAGGTCTCTATGGGGATTCAACAGAGGACTTGAAACTAGAATAGAGCCCATGACTTGGGACTCAGGGGACAGCAGGTGTCCTCGTTTGAGTTTCTGTTGCTGTGAAAAACTCCATGACCAAAGAACTTAGGGAGGAAAAGGTTTATTTGGCTTACACTTCCCAATCACCTTCAATGCTGACTTCCTTTGTCTCCTCCCAGCCCCCAGGACCACCTCTCCAAGCCCCACCACTGCAACTTCTGCACTCACCAGAACTGCTCTCACAGCCACAGAAGGGAAGAAGAGCGGGAAGAATCAGCCCCTGGGTCTGGGAACCACAGCTGGGTTGGCAGTGGCTGCTGCTGTACTCCTGGTTGGGGTTTTGGGGTTGATATTGTTCCTCAGGTGGAGGAGAAGGAAAGGTAAGTGGTCCAAGACTGCACCCCATCACACGTCCTGAGTGTTTCCACAAAGCAGTCCACACCAGAGTCCATGAAGGGGATTGATGACAGAGCAGATTCCAGGGTCAGGGAATGGCTGAGTCAGGAAAGTGCTTGAGTCCTGGACGTTGTCCTCTAACACACCCACACCATGGTGTGCGCACACTCACATACACAGTGAATAAAATAATCTAATACAATTAAAAAATGAAAACAATGACAGCCAATGGTGATCCACACCTCAGTAAGTGCACTTGGGAGGTGGAGGCAGGAGGATCTTGAGTTCAAGGCTAACCTGGATTATATGAGAATTTATCTCAACCCTCCTCCTTCCACCAAATGGCCAGAAAAGGGCTGGGAGTGGTGTAGAGGACACTCTCTGGCCTTCCAGGAAAGGGAAAACATCTCAGGAACTCTTGAGCAGTGTGGTGCTGGTAAAGGAGGCAGATGACCAGAGGGAACCTGGTAAATCAGGTCCCCAAGCCTCTGATACCAGAGGACAAATGAAGTGGCCACCACAGCCCCCTGCTATGATGACATCAGTGTGTGTGAAAGGTCTCAGATGGGGATTCAAGAGGGTCACTGAGACAGATAACCGGGGAGGAAGGAGTTTTGTAGCTGAAGTTTTCTCCAACTGGAGAAAACTAGAGTTTACTAAAGGTTATCGATGCCATGGACAGACAGAAAGGTAGGTATCAACATGGCAGGGTATTCTAGGAGATTTCAGGCTCCACCAACATGGCAGGGACTCCAAAGAGGAAAGGGGAGTTCTTTTTATATCCTTCTGAGGATAGGGGTGGTTTCACTGCACAAGCTGAACCAGGAAGGAAGCGGGAAAGGGAACAGGATGTGTGGTCACTAATACCATCATTGACTAAAATCACTGCCCAGGTGAGAAACCCTGGACCTGGATGGAAGCAGGTCAGCAGGAGACAACAGTGTCTGGACAGTGTCTCTGTGAGAGGTGAAGGGCGGTGCTGTGGCCTGAGCAGCAGCTGGTTCTGACATTACAGTCTTAGGGTGCAGAGGACAGACGGGAGGGGGTCAGGCTGTGTCACTTTGCCACAGTGGAGCTGCACATGGGGATGAATGGCCAGAACCAGGAATATGTCGAGGCAAAAGCTTTCAGACTTTGTGATTAGCCTGGTGTGGTAGTGCATGTCTGTAACTCCAGTGTGTGGAAGGGGCAGGCAGGAAGATCAGTAGTTCAAAGTCTTCCTTGGGTGCAGAAGACCTCAAACACTCAGTGATTAGATGGATGACATGGGGACAGAGAACAGGAACAAGTCTAAGTGTGTTGAGAAACACTCTGGTGAAACCACCAAGCCATATAGGGACTGAAACAGGAAGTCTGTTTGAGGGTGTGTAATGGAGGTTACTTTTCCACTGTGGTGATAAAACATCATGATCAAAAGTAACTTGTGGAAGGAAGAATTGGATTTGGCCTGCGGTCCAGAAGGAAGGTTAATAGTGGAGGGGCAGCTGAAGCAGGACACTGAGAAGTCACATCTTCAACACATGCAGAAAACCAGGGAGAAACCTGGAAGTGGGGGGGGGGGGCAATACATTCTCAAAACTCACCTCCAGTGACACATAACCCTTCCAGAAGACTCCACCTCCTAAATGGTCCATAACCTCCCAAATATGACAAAGATTTCAAATAGGTGAGCCTGTGGTGAAGATTTTTCACTCAAACCTGCACATGGATGGGATGACCAGCTGAGTTGGGGTTGTATCTGAAGTGCTGATGGATCTCACAGAGCTGTGAAAAAAAAAACAAAGAACAAAAAGAAAAGTATACTTGTAAGTCAAAAGAGAAAACACAGAGAGATGGGTCAGGAGTGAAGAACACTGGCTGCTCTGGCAGAGGACCCGAGTTCTGCTCCAGCACCCACATCAGGCAGCTGACAACCTCCTGTAACTCTGGCTGCAGGCCTGTCTGAAGCCCTTTCCTGAATCCCACAGGCTTCTACTCTCATGTGCACATAAATTTAAAATTCTAAAAACAAAAAGTAGCAGGAATCTTAAAAGTTCTTATTAATAAAATCAAACCTGAGGCCAGTTATTGGGGTGAACGCTGGAAGATCAGAGACGCAGAACAAGCCACAGTTACCTCACCTCACCAGTTCCTCAGCTGATCCTGTTTCCTCAGACTGGAACCTCTCAGTCCTCATCCAGAATGAATCTCAGCTGAACTGCTGCTAGAATCCTAAAAGCTTAACCAGCCAAATGCTTCTTGTTTCTGGTCTTCACACCTTATATATCTTTCTGTTTTTGCCATCACTCCCTGAGGTTAAAGGCTCACTTCTTGGGATTAAAGGTGAGTGTCACCATGCCTGGCTATTTCTAATGTGGCCTTGAACTCACAGAGATCCAGAGGGATTTCTGTCTCTGGAATGTTAGGATTAAAGGTGTGAGTGCCACCATTTTCTAGCCTCTGTATCTAGTAGCTGTCTGTTCTCTGACCCCAGATAAATTTATTTTAGGGTGCACAATATTTTGGGAAACATAATACCACCACACAAAACAATAACAAAAACTTTAAAAGCTACAGTAGGTAAATAAATAAATGAATAATAAGTTTTTCTAAAGAATACGGTAGCCCTCAGAGGGTAAAAGGTGTCAGTGTCCAATCCCGGGAGCCACATGGTGGAGGAAATCTACTACTGCAAGTGCCTTCTGACCTCCATACAGACTGCGGCACACTCCCTACCATATAGTAAATAAGTGGAAAAAACTGTGGTCATTAAAACAGCATAGCATGCACCAAGACAAATAGACCAGTAGAGTGAAACATAATCCAGAAAGAGACGGTCTCTAAAGGCACGAAAAGGAAGTCTGGTGAATGCAGAGTAGATGAGGCAGGTGTGGAGTGAGGAGAATTCAAGGTTGGTGAAGGAAGCAGAGGAGACAGGGGTGGACATGGACCTAGCAGAGATCTGGGGAGGGTTGCTGTGTAGGACACCAGCCCAGCAGAGGGAGCTCAGGCTTCTCTCTGACTGCCTGGGGCAGGTTCTCTGCTCCCCTGTCCTCTGAAGGTGGTCTGAACACAGAGGACAGCTGAGAGGGATGATGGAGGATCAGCACTGATGTCACACTGACACTGTTTCTTCCCCACAGGACAGAGGACTAAAGCTGAAACCCCAGCCAGGTGAGCACCATCCGGGTCCTCTGCAAGAGCAGCCAGTGCTCTTAACCACTGAGCCATCTCTCCAGCCCCTTCAAATAATATGAAAAAAGGAGAACCACACTCAGGACCCTTCACACCTCCCTAACCACTGACTCATCCTGTCTGTTCCCTCCTTGTCCTCTATGACCTCAGGCACCTCAGGGCACAAGATTCTCAATGACAAGGAGTTCAGAGGGTCTCAGGAGTCTCCTTCCCAGAACAACACCCACTTTAGGCTTCAGACTTTCTCCCTCTCTCCTTCCATTTCCTGGGCTTCCCTCTCTCTGTCTCTGGTTCCTCTCAGCCTTGAACATCGCCTGGATTCAACAGCTCTCCCATCTTTCCTTTTCTTCTCTCTTTCTCTATGGTCAGTGAGCCCCGTTCCCCCAGAATCCTTTGTTCCAGATCTTCCACATCTCTGCCCTTTTCTATCCACCTCCCAACCTCTCCACCCTTCTCTCCTGCCTCTTCTTTTCCTACTGTACATGGCCTGCTCTCACTCTTCCTTCTCCAACCCCTTTGTTCTGAGAAAAGGTCACATTTAACCCAGGCTGGCCTGGAACTCACTCTGTAGCCAAGGATGACCTTGAACTTCTGATCTTTTGCCTCCACCTCCCAACTGTTGGAAGGACAGGCATCATACCACACCCAGTTTATGACATGCTGGGATGGAACCCAGGGCCTTGGGCAGATAACTCAAGCATCCACTAGCAACACTGCATCCCAGCTTGCCCCATCTCTCCTCTCCCTGGGGCTTTGCTGACCAGATGCCCTTCCTCCAATCCTACTGACACACTTCAGGTTGTTTGGGGGTTTGTTTTGTTTTGTTCAGACAGGGTCTCCCACTGGTCTGGAACTCACCAGTTAGACCAGGTTGGTTGGTCAGTGAACACCAGGAGTCCCCTGTCTCCACCTCCTGAGCACTGAGATTACAAGCATGCACCACCATGCCCAGTTCTGTGTGTGTTTTAACATGTTCCTGTGTGAGTACATGTGCAGGTGCACATCCACATGTGCCCAGGAGGTTAGGAACCAGAGATCAATGGTGTGTCTTCCTAAATTGCTCTCCAAACTATTTTGTGTTCCCGCATGAATGGTTTGATTTTTTGTTTGTTTGTTTGTTTGGTGTGTGTGTGTGTGTGTGTGTGTGTGTGTGTGTGTGTGTGTGTGCGTCTGCACCTGTGCATGTGTGTGGAGGCCAGAGGTCTATGTGGTGACTCCCCTCAATTTCTCCCACCTGTATTTAATATTTATTTTGAGGCAGGGTCTCTCACTAACCTGAGTTCATCAGTTGGGCCAGGCTGCCCAGACAATGAGCTTCAGGGATCCTCCTCTCTCCACCCCCACTCTCCAGGAACATCGTGTCCAGCTTTTTTCACATGGATCCTTAGGGATCTAAATCTGGGTCTTCGTGTTTGTGAAGTGGGCACTTTGCCAGCTGAACCATCTCTCCAGCCCTCCACTCTATCTTTTGAGACAGGGTCTTTCACCGAATCTAGAGCTCATCTGTTAGTCCAAGCTGGCCAGTGAACTCCAGGAATTTATCTGCCTGTCTCTGCTTCTCCAGCATCCAGCGTTCTGTGGGTCCTGGGTCTGCAATCAGGACTTCGTGTTTATGTGACACTTACTTTCCTAACTGAGCCATCTCTGCAGCCCAGCACCTGGTGTCTTAACCTTTTCCTGTCCACATTCTGATATGTTGTCCATTTGACCCTATGCAGGGACCTCATTGAAAACACTGAGAATGTTGAACCTAAAGGTAAATTCTGCCAGCTTCCTGTTTCCCCACCGGGCTCTGCCTTCTTCTCCTAAGACTCCACACTTACATGAGCACCCTCATATTTTAGCTTTTCCCTCCTTCACCCTGTCCCTCCCATGTAACCAAAGTCCTCACCTCACTGTCGGAACTCCCAGCCATCTGTCTCCCTTCCTGTCATAGCTTAACTTCAGCACTCCATGTTCTTTTTCTCTAGGACAATATATGGACCCCAAAGAGAACCCCAAGGTAAGCCACTCAGAGTCAGGCCTGAGGGAAGTTAAAGGGATGTTCAAGAAGGAGACAGAAGGGTGGAGATGGGAGGTTTGTGCAGGACACTCACGCTGCAGCTGCTGCAGGTGTGGGCAGAACACTCAGGCTGCAGCTGCTGCAGGTGTGGACAGGACACTCAGGCTGCAGCTGAGGCAGGTGTGGACAGGACAATCAGGCTGCAGCTGCTGAAGGTGTGGACAGGACACTCAGGCTGCAGCTGAGGCAGGTGTGGACAGGACACTCAGGCTACAGTTGGGGCAGGTGTGGGCAGGACACTCAGGCTGCAGCTGAGGCAGGTGTGGACAGGACACTCAGGCTACAGTTGGGGCAGGTGTGGGCAGGACACTCAGGCTGCAGCTGCTGCTTTATGGTGGCCACAGCTACACTGCCGCCATCTAACCTCTTGTCCCCACAGGATAACAACATTGTGTATGCCTCCATTGCCCTCTCAAGAGCCACCTCCCCAGGAACACCACCCTGCCAGCCCGTCCATGGGAACCCCCAGGAAGAGACTGTGTACTCCATCGTAAAGGCCAAATGAGTTGGTCTGGGTGACGATCTCAGAGTCACCTGTGTTTCTAGTAGGAAGACTCCCAGCTTCCACTGATACCCACTGCCAGAGACAACAACTCATGGGTCACTAATACCCATGGCCAGAGACAGAAATCCACACGTCAGGGTGTTTGAGCTCAGAGAAAATGAGAAATTCCCAGTTCCCTTTTCTAACTTCCTAGACCTTTCTCACAAAAATAAAACAGTCTACAGAATTGGCCTAAGTGAATCTAATTTAGAGTCACTCACATGACCCTTAACTTCTGGCCCTCTAAGATCCCCTCCTCTATCACTTTTTTCTGGCTGCCCAAGGCAGGGGATGCCCCAAATGATGGCAGCCAGTCTACAGGATGTACACTCACATCTGGGAGGGTAATAGCCAGTACACAGTGACTGGTTCCCATGGACCACCACACTGGACATCAGCAACAACCCTAGATAGATGGTGTGAGACAGGGAACTAAACACCAGATGGTCACAATGCTTTCCTAAGGCCATGTTGCTCCCAGGAAGTCGGGGAGCCAGGACTCACAGACATGCTTTTCTGAAGGTTCCCCAGGCCTGGGTCCTGCTGCTGTCCCCAGCCTCCTATACTTTCCAGAGAAAGCAGGGTGCCACAGGGACATGAAAGGAAGCACAGCATAATCAGTGGCCCCATAGACCTGCTTTATTACCCAGGATGCACACCTCTGACCTGAAGAATGGAGCAGGTCACCAACCCCGACATTCAACATCTGCTCAGAATCACTGAGAGGCAGTTTACAGTAGAAGGACCAGAGCACACTACTCCTCAAAGAGACCCGCCAGGAACTCCTCTGAGCCATCCCCCTGCTGCGACTCCCCTCTCTCCTCTGCCTCTCCAATGTCTTCCATGAGTTGCTCCAAGTCCAGGTCACTGGGACCATCATCTTCAGGGGGGATCCTTGCTGCCTCCTGTGTCAGGGGCTCCTGAGGCCCAGGACCTTCCTTTCCCAATGGACAAGCCCCGTGTGGAGCTGGTGGAGCAGGGCACTTTGATACAATTTTAATTTCCTTCTCCTCGGGTAAGTTGGTCACTGAGGCCTTGCTTTCAGGAGCCTTAAATTTTTTTAGGGCCTAAAGATAATATAGGACAAATTGAGATTCCCTTTAAGTCAACCTATCCTGATGTTTTACAAGCCAGATTTCTGGATTCTTACATTTAAAGCATCTGGAAGGATAGAGTGAGGAGTATGGACTTTCAGATCACACCTGGACTCCAGCCTTGTGTTAGCTGTGTGTTCAACACGGGTCTTGAACAAATCTGAACACTTCTGAGCCTTACCTAGTACATTTTTATCTGAAATGTCGAGGGCTTGGAAGAATGGATCAGCAGCTGGGACAGCTTGCTGCTCTTATAAAACACTGAAACCCACACCGAGCACCGTTAACAGGTCCAAGAACCTGTGTGTAGACAAATCCTAGGCCCTAGGGTAAATCCACTCCCATCCTGTACTTAATGGACATAGAATTAAAGTGACTCTAATAACTTCACTGCTCTCCCCACAGATCTGTGCGTCTCTCAACCGTGTCAGAAATGCTTCTCCTTGCAGCAGGTGCCAATTAACAGAGTCGCTCAAAGGACCAACATCCTGAGAATAAGAGACTGTGGCATCTCAGTCCTCATAGGGACATACCACATCCCTCTTCCCAAGGCTCAAGGATCGTTAAGAAAAGAGGGTGGGGAGGGCTGGAGGGATAGCTCAGCCGTTAAAGGCTAGGCTCACAACCAAAAATATAAGAAAAGAGGGTGGGTCAGGACAAAAGGCGGTATAAGAGCCAGAGGTAGTGGAAACTGTATTTTCTGAACACAAGAGGACAGTTGCACAAATGAACTCACAGTGATTGTGGCAGCAGGTATAAGATCTACATGAGCTTAAGCCAGATAAAATTCAGTGTGGAAAGGGCATGAAATCTCACTACAGGCTGAGAAGCTACTGGCATTGTTTACAAAAGGTATAATTCCATTTTGTGTGGACGGCTATTTGCCTGGATACATATGAATCAAATATAAGTTCCCAGTTTTTCCTAGGGGCTCAGCCCTCCCATAGGTAAGAGGAGCATCTGAGAGCTGGGGAGCAGCAGCCTGAGAGGCAGCAGAAGTCTGACTGGGATTCGAACCCTGAGACTGAACCTGCAGGGTGGCAGCAGCCTGCACGCACAGGAAAAGCTAGAGAGCCAGTTTCCAAGGAGACAAAAGGGAGGCGGGGTGAGTGCAGAGCCAGGAAAGCAGGGCGGAGACATGAGTTCAAGGTAGAGGAAGGAAGCAGAGGGAGAAGGACATGGACAAGGGAAAAAGAACCAGGAGAGCTGAACTCAGCAGCAGCCACGGTCACAGGGATCTTGTCAGCTGAGGTGGTGTCTCCTCTGAGCATCCCTGAGGTGTTCACACAAGCCGACAACCAGGATGATGGTCTGGCCAGTCATCTATGGGAGTGTCCATTCATCATCTCCTCCCTCCAGGCAGCTGGGCACAGGTAAAGATCCTCAAAGCTGTTACTCTAGTGGTCATGTGACTTGCCATGTCAGTTTCCGATGTTCAAAAAGGAGAAACAGCAAAGGAGCCCACAGCAAAGACTTCACTGAACCAACATTCTCAACAACGTTTAGGTCAAATCCCCTCAGGGTGAAGGAACATTACTGTTGGAATGGGGAGCAGACATGGCTTCTAGCATGGCTACCAGTGTTGGGGATTTGTGTTTCCTGGCCAGAGCCAGGCGATTAAAAGAAGTACTAGAAGAAGCCAGGCAAGGTGGAATATTCCTGTAATCCAATGATTGACAGTAGAGATAGCAAGACCATGAATTGAAGGCTCTCATTAGTACCTACTGAGTTAGAGGCCAGCCTGGGCTACGTGAGACTCTGTTTCAAAACCAAACAGCAAATCTCATAAAAATCCAGAGGGGTCATGGAGGCTGGTCATCCATTAGCTCACTTTGGTTGGAGACAGAGAACTTGAAGACATCACCAGTTTTCTCTTTAGATTCACATAAACAAATTCTGTGACAATTAATATTTTCTTTTAAATAATATATATAATGTTGAAGAGGAAATTGGGAGTTTCTACATTTCTGTGACCTCAAGCTCAGTGACCTGTGAGTTTCTGTGTCTGGCCTTGGCTATCAGCAAAAGCTGGGAGACTTCATCTAGAGGAGCAGGAGACTGAGCTGGTCACCCAGGCCCACTCACTGGGCCTATAGTACAGTATAGAGTCTCTTCTTGGGGGTCCCCTGGCAGGGGTGCATGGAGGTACTCATGCTTGGGTTGAGCAACACATGAGGGAGATGAAGATGATGATGTCATCCTGGGGGAGAAAGAAGGGGTCAGGTGGGGGCGGGGCAACTGTGCTAATGTAAAGTCTCAGGTGCAGCCTGAGTGTCCTGTCTACACCACCAGCCGCCATCCTTCCACCCTCTCTAACATCTCCTCCACTCTCCTCAGGACCCAGTCTGGTCAGGTTACTCTGGGTCTGTATGTTGTCACTGGGGTAAACAAATCATGAGTGAGAGGGTAGGTGGTGTGACAGGATAGGTGGACAGAGGGACAGTTTTCATCAATGGTGATATCTGTAGGGTCGGGACCCACAGGAACTGCACTGTGGGTAATTTGAAGGGAGTTTCTGGAATTGGATATTTCAGAGAGAAATAGAGAGAGTGTTGAGACTGTTGGGTATAATGTCTGAGTCTGGATGCTGGGGACACTGTCAGGAACTGGATCTGAAGAGTCACATAGCCATGCCTGGAGAGGCCATGTTTACTCAGGATGAGGACTGGGTAAACATGTGGTGGCAGATCAGCTGTGAGACATGCCTTGCATAATTGTGTGTGTCTGTGTGCAGCTGCATATGTGTGCAAGGAAGTGTGTGCTCCTGTTTGTGTAGGCCAGAGGACAACCTCGGGCGTTACTCCTTCTCAGGACACCATGCACCTTGGACTATTTCTTTGGTTAGATGGACCTTGTTTTTGTTCGTTTGTTTGTTTTTGTGGGTGGGGACAAGTTCTCACTATGTACCCCTGGCTGGCCTAGAACTCGATATATAGACCAGTCTACATTCAAGCTAACAGATGCTCACTCATCTGCGCAGCTCTGCCTCCCAAATACTAGAATTAAAGGGATGCACCACCATGCCCATTTTCAGGTTTTTCCATTATATTTACTTATTCATTCTACAGGGACCAGGCACACATGTGCTACAGCCTGAGCAGCAGCCGGGTACTAACACTGCAGGCTGACACTCCCAATGGTCACACACATGTGTGCATGTGTGCACACACACACCAAAACTCCAGGCTGCTCTTCTACAGATAGTGCCCCTCCCCCATGAAAGTATCATGGCTGCTGGGCCCAGTCACTGCTATTATGGGAAACATGGTTGGCATTACAGGAGACTGATAACAGCATCCTGGACATAAATAATATTTCATCGCAGTGTCGCTATGAGGATTCAATTGAGTTCAGGCCATGAGAGTCTCACAATGCATATGTCTTGGGATTAAGGTGCCAGCAGGTGGCAGCAGTGAGGCTGAGGACAAACTGGAGTAGCTTTGGAGTCACTGTCTAGGGGAGGGAGACAATAACCAGGAAGCACAGGGCAGTACAGACTAGGCAAGCCAGCAGGCCAGGGCGGTAGTGTCCACCGGGCCTTGGTTCTGCCGGGTGCTGTGAAGAGTCCCTGAAGGACAAGAAGAGAACAAAGAGCAGATGGTGGTGGGGACACCGAGCTAGGGCTGGGGACGGAATGTGTTTCCTCATCACCTCCATCCTCACTGTGTCTGAAGTGAGCAGAAACTGACCACTTCTGTGCCTGAGGTTATTAGACAGACAGACAGACAGACAATCAGCATTGTAGGACACATAATGAGAAAAAGTTGAGGAGGGGAGGGCAGGAGTGGAAGAATCTGGAGGTGAGGAAACAGTGATTACAGGCCACATGGGAAATGGACAAGACTGGATAAGACAGGAGGTCAAGGTGGAAGAGAGGAGAGCCTGGCATGGTGAGGTCAGTTCCATATCTTCCTGTCAATAATGAGGGCTGGGCTCAAGGGCCCAGCTATCCTGTCAGTGACCACAAGGAAGGATCTTCTGCAGTGTGGGAAAGAAGAAGCCAGAATCATGAAGGAAGTTGCTGGTCACAGGGAGGTGGAGATGGGGAGGTCCTGCCCCACTCTGTCCTCCACATGAGAAGACTTGGTGGTTGTGTGCCCCTTTACCCCGATTCTCTCCTGACTCCTGCGCACCCCAGGATCTGTCCACAGGGCTCCTCTCCTGCCTGATGGCTCTGCTGGTCTCACTTCCTGGAGGGAATCAGGCCATGACTTGGATCCTGCTTCTGCTGCTGTCAGCTGCATGTCTGCAAGCTGGTGAGTTTGGGGACCTTGTTAGCAGGGACTCTGCCCTAACCACAGGAGGGGCCAGTGGGGCTGGGAAGAGCAGGCTGTCATGTGGACAGGTCACTGCTAGAAGAGCCAGCTGGTCATTTCAACCCCAAGAGAGAGCTCATCCCTCAGAGTAGTTCAGTCCAACCCTTCTCTGTCTTTTCTGTCCCACCAGCCATAAGGACAGGCCTTCCTTGTGTCCCAGACTGGCCTGTGGGTGAAGTGCTAGAAATTCTGGGTTGTCCTTTCTTCCCCTGCAATGGCTTCAGAGTCTCCCCATTGTTCCCAGGTAACTCACCAGGATCCAACAAAGTAAATGCCTTTGGGGTCAACCAACCAGCCCACCTCTCTGGTGTCCAGGGCAGCTCCATCGAGATCCCCTTCTCCTTCTACTTCCCCTGGGAGTTGGCAGAGGATCCACAGATGAGGATTCTCTGGAGATGGAAGAAATTCCATGGGGAATTTATCTACAACTCCACCCCACGTTTCATACATGAGCATTTCAAGAACCGGCTCATCCTGAACTGGACACAGCCTCAGACAGCCGGAGTCCTCAGAATCCTGGACTTGAAGAAGAAGGACCAGACAGTGTACTTCTGCCGAGTTCATCTGAACACAAAAGAAGGCACGAGAATCTGGCAGACCACTGATGGAACTCGACTGGCCATCAGCCCTGGTGAGCCGCCCTGGCTCTGTCTTTGATGCCTCTGGCTTCCTTGTCCCTCAGATGTCCCCTCAGGCTCCACAACCCTGAGCTGTTTTTCATATTCCTTTCCCTTGGCTCTGTCCAGGCCTCTGCCAACAGATCTTTCCCTTGTAGTTGTGACAAGCCTTTGCTGTCCCTCTGACTTTGTCTGTCATTCTCTGCTCAGAGGGAACCCCACCCTGCTCTAGGCTTCGTCACAGGCCCTCCACCCTAGTTCACCCCCTTTTGGTTCCAAATCTAACACTGTGGTTCTTCCCACTTCTACCCTACCCCATTACCTCGAGATGGAGGTACTTCTATAGGATGTAGCTGCCTCACTTGGTCCTACAGCAGGGATCCAATTAGTCCATCTATGGAGCATCTTCACACAGTCCCAACCTAAGCCAAATACAAACAGTAGGCGCCCATTGGATGTTCTTCATGTCCTACAATGCAATTGTAACCTCTGCCTGTCACCACAGTCCCTATTTCCCCTCCTAATCCCCAGGACACACCCCTCACCTCTCCACCCACTCTCTTGTCTCCTCTCAGTTTCCAAGCTCTCTTCTCTCCTTCCTTGCCCTCCCCTTTCCCACACAAGCCCCCAGGATTTTCAATCAGTGTCTTCAGTTTCATGATGTGGCTCTTTGTCTTCAGACAGAGCAGCGACTCTGAGGCAGAAGTAACTGCAGGCCCATGCCCTGGGATCACTGCGACCCATCCTAGTCACTGGAGCTGAGGGAGCCTATGTGCTTGGTTATCGATCACAACCTTCCTCTGTGGCTATTAATTTGTTTATTTATATTTGGTTTTTACAACAAAGAGTCTCACTATATATTCCTGGCTGTCCCAAAATACACTCTGTAGACCAGGCTGGCCTTGACCTCACAGAAATCTGCCTGCCTCTGGCTCCCAAGTGCTGAGACAGTCATGTGCGACCAAGCTCAGCTGTGGCTCTTGACTATATTAAGGTCATCCTGTGAGAGGATGCCCACAGCACAGTTCTCTGCACAGTCTCTACGGCTGCCATGTTGACCTGATGCAATGTCAACCAGCAGCTGCCAGGGCTCAGGGTCAGGAGGGAAATGAGCTGTTTGAAGGGTCTAGGACAGTGGTTCCCTACCTATCCTTTAATACAGTTCCTGGTGCTGTGGGGACCCCCATCCATGTAATTATTGTGTTACTGCTTCATAACTACATTTCTGATACTCTTATCAATTTGTAATGTATATAACTGATATGCAGGAGACCTGATATGGGACCCTTGCGGGGTTAGGGACCCACAAGTTGAGAACTGCTGGTTTTTGATCCAAATAGGTAAACTTTGTGGAAATTAACCATAGTGAAGATTGTAGAGCAAATGAGTGTACTCTGTATTGATCTGTACACTTAGAGATAAGATTACATATTTTTGTTATACTTTTTGTGTAGTCAGTGTGTGTGAACATGTGGGTCTATTAAATCGGGTGTGTGTGTTTGTGAATGCATGAGTGTGCACATTTGTTCATGTCCCTATAGAGGATAAAGGATAACTTCAAGTGGCATCCACCTTATTTTTTGAGACAATGACTCTCACTGGCTTCCAGATT
Source organism: Peromyscus eremicus (assembly GCF_949786415.1). Lineage (NCBI taxonomy): Eukaryota > Metazoa > Chordata > Mammalia > Rodentia > Cricetidae > Peromyscus > Peromyscus eremicus. Next base: position 27,298,107 of record NC_081438.1, on the reverse strand, counting down.
CCCAAGTAAGCTAGGCTGTATGACCAGTGAGGCCTAGGGACAAGCCTGTCTCTGCCTCCTCAGTACTGGAACTACAACTCTCTCAGCTCTGTTTGGTTTGGAACTAAGTACATATAGACAAGGTTGGCTTTAACTCACAGAGATCTGGCTGCCTCTGGCTCTATGGCTAAGATTAAAGGTCAAACCGGCTTAAACCAGCTCTTTATATGGACACTAGATATGAAACTCGGGTTCTAATGCAGAAAGCAAAACACTCTATAGACTGAGTCTTATCTGCATGTTACAAACATTCATAACAAAATCAGCTGTACTTCTGTGGCTTAGTTGTCTGTGACCAGATGACAATCCGAGGACACAGCTCCAGGACAGGTGGAGAGTGGGCATTTGAGTTTGCTCTCCTGGAGTCTCAGCCTTCAGCTTGTGTTCCCCTCTCTGAGAACTTCTAACAGCTGTTCCCCATCCCACATCCCACAGAGGAGACAAGGTGTGACACTCACCCCATCCCTCCCTCATCCAGGGGGATCTGCTCACTCCTCATCTCTCCCCAGCCATCAGCACCACCATGCAGAGCCCCTCCATGATCACCTCTGCAGTCACCACAGCTGGCCTAGAGGACACAGAGGACCAGAGGAATCCTTCACTTGTGAACCTGGGAGCCACGGTCGGGGTGGTGGTGGCCACGGCTGTGCTCATAACCCCCGTCTATGTGTTGATGGTCTTCCTCTGGTGGAAGCAAAGGTAAGTGGTCCAGGACAGGCTCTCACCTGAGCTTACCCTCTGAGTTTTCTCAGCTGTGGGACATGAACAAGGACGAGCTTGTACAGGGTAGAGTCCAGAGAACACAAGGACAGAAAGGAAGCTGAACTCAACCAGGTCTGAATCTGCACCTCCTTCCTTAGAATCCCAGCTGGAAATTAGAGGAGCAAGTGCAGATGAACACAGAGCCTGTGCTAAGGGATTCAAGAGGGCACTCATGTGTCTCAGGGGCTAAGTGCTCTTTATAAAGAGTTGTGGCTTCTAAACAAGGTCTGAGGTAGACCAGCGCTCAGGGATAACATCTCACAGGAAGTGAAACCTGTGAAAAGAGAACAGTTTGACTTGGGATATGGAATTAACACAGAAATTAAGACAATGGTGTGTAATAACCCACAGATGAAAAAACATGTCTGGGAAGAACCTACCCTAAAAGAGACAAAAAATTGTCCTAGAAACAAAGCACTGTGAGAGAAAACACAGAACAGCCGGGGTATGGCTCAGTTGGTAAAGTGCTTGCCCTAGAAATGGGAGGACATGAGTTCCATCCTCAAGATCCCCCTAAAGAGCTGATGATGTTTCAGATACTTGGAGAGGCAGAGACAGTAGGGTCTCTGCGGCTCACTGTGCTGACAGGCTTGCCCAGTCAGTGAGAAGTCAATGACAGACCTGTCCCTAAAACCATAGTGGACAGCTCCTTCAGGATACCTTCCAAGGTTGTCTGATGCCATCCACATGTGCATGCAGACTTGAAAAGTTACACATACATATACATAATGCATCAAAAATAAATTTTTAAAAATTTAGAGAAATGAATGTAAGGATATTTGCAGAATGGTTATTTTTATACAATAGGTCTTCACAATGCAAAAACACTCTAAAAATTCAATGCAATCCCTATTCAAATCTCAGTTACATTTTGTAGAGATACAAAATTTTGTAGATTTGTTTTCTAAAATTCATAGGGATTCTAAGAACACAAAAATGGGGACACAATGGGGGAACACCTGTAATTCCAACAAGAGGGAAGTACAGAGAGGGGATTCAGGAGTTCAAGGTCATCTGCAGGTACAAATTAAAGGCTAACCTTGGTTCATGGAAACCTTGTACACACACACACACACACACACACACACACACCAAAAAAAACAACCTACAAGTGTTGAGTGACTTCAGAGCAGATTTAATTGTATGTTAAGAAGAAGACTAGGATAAGTACAGAGACAAGTAGAGTGCAAGAGAAAGCCAAGACTACAGACTTGAACATGTATCTCCTGGTCTTCAGAAGGGCTCATCCCTCCAACAGGTAAGAGGGGCATCTGAGAGCTGAAGAGCAGCAGCCTGAGAGGCAGCAGAAGTCTGACTGGGATTCGAACCCTGAGACTGAACCTGCAGGGTGGCAGCAGCCTGCACTCACAGGAAGAGCTAGAGAGCCAGTTTCCAAGGAGACAAAAGGGAGGCAGGGTGAGTGCAGAGCAGGGAAAGCAGGGAGGTGACATGGGTTCAAGGCAGGGGAAGGAAGCAGAGGGAGAAGGACATGGACAAGGGACAAAGGACCAAGAGAGCTGTCCTCTGATTGGCTGTGCTGTGCAGAAGGACAGCTGAGGACTGTCCTCAGGTCCTGGTGACTCTCAGAGCTGTCCCTGAATGGCTGCTGCAGAGCTGTTTGCTGCCCTGGGATCCTAATGTTGTCCTAACACAGAGAAGAGCTGAGAGGCAGATGGAGGATCAGCATGGCCGCCACACTGACACTGTTTCTTCTCCTACAGGCCAGCAGACTAAAGGTGAACCCCAGCCAGGGGAGAGCCTGTCATCGCAAGGAGCAGGTGAGGGGCTGTGTGTTATGAGAGGCATGCAAGGGAGCAGAGAGATGATTCAGTCAGAAAAGCCTTGCACATAGGCAGGAGGACCTGAGCTTGAACTGGAGAACCCACATTATAAGGCAGTGGGGTGGCAGGAATTTGTAATCTCCTTGCTGAAAACTAAGACCCTTTCAGCAACATGAAGCTGGCTGTCCAGATACTCCAGCCAAATTGGTGATTTCAAAGTCAGTGAGAAGCTATATCATTTTTTAAAAAAATGTAGATTCCCCAAGAGGGTAAATCATGATAATAACATTTTCTAAATTTTATTTAAAAATATTTTGTTCATTTTCCATACCAGCCACAGATCCCCCTCTCATCCCTCCTCCTGCTCCCCCAACCCCACCTAATCCCCCCACCCACCCCTCATTCCCTCCTCCAAAAGAGTAAGTTCTCCCATGAGGTGACAGCAAATCCTGGTACATTCAGTTGAGACAGGACCAAGCCCCTCCCCCATGTCTCAAGGGTGAGGATGTTCAACCATAGTAATGAGATCCAGAAAGTCAGCTCATACACTAAGGATATAACCTAATCACACTGCCAGGGGCCCCTCAAATAGACCCAGCTACACAACTGTCTCCTGTATGCAGAGGGTCTAGTCTGGTCCCATGCAGGTTCCACAGCTGTCAATCTAAAGTTCGTGAGTTCCTTTGAACAAAAAATTGTGTGAGCCAGCAAAATAGCTCAGTGGAAAAGGAGCCTGCTGCCTAGTCCAATAACCTGGGTTTGATTTCCAGGGATCCAAATGGGACAAGAAGAAAACTGACTCTGGAAAATTGTCCTCTCCCTCTCAGGGTCACCCAAAGGCACCTGCTGAGATATTGTCTGTTATTCCCCAGCTAACAGACTCCAGGGGCCAGGATCTCTCAGCAGGGAGGTCACTTTACATCATGGGGTGGTCACACATGCAGCATCTCCCTGCTTCCCTGCCTCCTGCCTGGAATCAGGGAGCATGGCTGCACTCTTGTGTGTGAAACATCCTGTTCTCGGACAAGTACAAGAAGAGAACCCCCACTTCTGCCATGTGAGATCTGATTTCCTCCCATCGGAACACATGTCAATTTGTCTGTCTCTGGTCCTGAGAGCCCTACTGTGCTGTTTCCTGTGTGTCTATGCAATTAATTAACACTTTTTAATAAATATCTTACTCCCAGCAATCCATCTCAGTGTCTCTCTTGACCCCCTATGTGGGTCACATACTGTGTCCATGACAAGGGACACAGAGAGAGGCAGGGACCATGTTCTACAGTGAGAACCCTGGTTACTCTCTCCCCTTCTCCCTGGACACTGACATCTCAGCCATAGTCCCAATCCCTCCACGCTCCTCCTCAGGTGACAGACCATGGCTTGACTGGATCCCATGTTGGGCTTCCTTTCCTCACAGGCCCATCTAGTCTAGGATGGTGGCATATGCCTGTAATCCCAGCCATAGACAGGTAGTGAAGGAAGATCATGAATTGGAGGCTCTCATTAGCACCTAGTGAGCCTGAGGCCAGCCTGGGCTACATGAGACCTTGTCTTGAAATAAAGAGAAAACAAGGTCAACCGAAGCTCTAAACAGTACAGAGAGGTCATGGAGGCAGGTCATCCATTTGTTCACTCTCAGATGGAGACAGAGAACTTGAAGATGTCACCATTTTTCTATTTGGATTCAGGTGGACTAATTTTGTGGCCATAAATAGTTTTTCGGGTTTGTTTTGTTGTTGTTGTTGTTGTATTTGGTATTTGGGGTTTTTATGCAACATATATAATGTTGAAGAAGGAACTGTGTGTTTCTCAGTTTCTGTGACCTCCACTCAATGATTTGTGAGTTTCAGTTCCTGGCCTTGGGCATCAGCAGAAGCTGGGAGATTTCATACCAGAGAAGTAGGTGACTGAGATGATTGCCCAGCCACACTCACTGGGTCTTTAGGACACACTATAGAGTCTCTTCTTGAGGTTCCCCTGGGCAAGGGTGCATGGAGGTGCTCATGCTCAGGTTGGCAGCACATGAGGGAGATGAAGATGATGATGTCATCCTGGGCGAGAAAGAAGAGGTCAGATGGGGGCGGGGAAACTGTGCTAATGTAAAGTCTCAGGTGCAGCCTGAGTGTCCTGTCTACACCACCAGCCGCCATCCTTCCACCCTCTCTAGCATCTCCTCCACTCTCCTCAGGACACAGTCTGGACATATGACACTGGGATTCCATCTAGGGTCTGTATGTTGTCCCTGGGGAGAGAAATCAAGGAGTGGGAGGGTAGGTGGTGTGACAGGAAAGACAGACAGATGGACAACTTTCATCAATGAGTTATCTGCTGGGTCAGGACACACAGAGCTTGCGCTGTGTGTTATGTGAGAGAAGTTTCTGGAACTGGATGGTTCAGACAGAAATAGGAAGGGATGAGCCTGTTCTCCTCCACCACTGTCACGGGAAAACACAGCTGGGTATAAAATCAGAGTCTGGATCTGGGGACACTGTCAGGAACTGGAGTCTGAAGAGTCACAGAGCCATGCCTGGAAGGCCAAGTTTACTCAGGATGAGGACTGGGTAAACGTGTGATTGCAGATCAGCTGTGAAAGGTGCCTTGTGTGATCTGTACGGGTCTTTGTGCAAGTGCATATGTGTGCAAGCAATGTGTGCTCATGTAAGTGGAAGCCAGAGGACAACCTCAGGCATTGCTAATCAGGATACCATCCACCTCTGTTTGTTTTTTTTTTTTTTTTTTGTAGGTTTTTGTTTGTTTGTTTGATTGATTGATTTTGGGGTTTTTTGTTTGTTTTGTTTGTTTTATTTAGTTTTTAGATAAGAGGTGACTACATAGCACTTGCTGGCCTAGAATTGAATGTATAGACCAGGATAGCCTCAAATTCACAGAGATCCACTAGCCTCTCCCTCTGCCTCCTAAATGCTAGAATTAAACACATGCACCATCATGCCTAGCCTACCTTTGGTTTTAAGAGTTTAAATTACATTTACTTATTTATTCTGTGGGGGCAGGACACATACATGCTATAATCTGTGCAGCAACCAGGTTCTCACACTGCTGTCTGACACACACATGGTCACTTGTGTTCAGAAGACCCATGTGTGCACACCACAGCCCCAGCTGCTCTTCCACAGAAAGTGCCCCTCCCCTGTGAATGCAGCATGGCTGCAGGGCCCAGTCACTGCTGTTGGGGGAATGGAGTTGGCACTGCAGGAGACTGATTACAGCATCCTGGACAGAAATCATCCCATAGCAGGGTCCCAATGGGGATTCAACTGAGGACTTGAAACTAGAACAGAGATCACAACCTGGAACTAAGGATCCAGCAGGTGGCAGCAGTGAGGCTGAGCACAGGGGCAGCTGGGATCTTACAGAATTCACTAGGGCCTGTTGTGTAACAATGCTGGGGTCCAACACCTGACACATGGCAGCCTCATCAGGTCCAGCCCTTCCTCCAGAGACATAGCAATCCAGTGACCTTTTTCACACACCCCAGACAGTAAGGCAAGGACAAATGAAGCCTGGAGGTGAGTGGTCAAGACCAGGAGAGCCCCCTCTAAGACCTCCCTGAGGATAAAGACAAGGTTCATCTGGTAGAGTGCTTACCTGCACAGAACCCTGGGCTCTATCACCAGGAGGAGATAAACAGGCACAAAGTGACACACATGTCCCTCAGTATATGCGAGGGCAGAGAGGAGGATCTGTAAAAGTTCAAGGTTATCTTTGCCTACATAACAAGTTCAAGGCCCAGCCTGAGATATATGAGAAACCATTCAATAACAGGAGTGTGTGTGTGGTGGTTTCTGATGGATACAACAGACCCGTTCCCTCTCCTTACTAACCATTTGAAACAAACTCATCCCAAAGACTCTGTGCATCTGTGTCTCCAAGGGCAGCATGGATGGATATAGAAGTGAGTCCATGTGCTGCTGGGAGTGAGGCCATGAGTGTTTGTGCCTGGCTCAGGTCAAGAGATCAAAGGACCATGGGAACTGTGGGGACTGTGAGGAAGGCAGGGACAGCAGATGTGACAGAGGCAGCTGTACAGCCCCCTGCAGGGAAGCATGGAGAAGGCAATCAGTGCAGGAATCTAAGGAAATGGGAAGTCGCCTCTGCACATGTCACTTAGGGAGAATGATGCCACTTCCTCTGGTACAAACTTGACTTCCATCAGGGAACTGATAGAACCATGTCATGAGGAAGGGTAGGATGACCCTCCTACAGAACCAGCCCTGAGGTCACCACAGCCTCTACCCCCACCCCTCACATCTCCACCCTAGTCATAGGGCAGTGTGTCCACTGTCAGAGACGTCCCAGGCAACATGTCATGAGTGACACATTGCTGCTCTGAGCCTTCTTTGCCAACTTCATCCAAAGAAGGTTCTAGAACAGCCACAGCTAGAAAGAGTCACTCAAATGCTTTGTGGGAACAACCTCCTGGAAAGCCAGCAGCTGATCCCTGACCTTTGAGGGTAGTGCAGAGGCTGCACGGGGCAGGCAGGCTGAAGTCTGTGTGGAGTGGAGGACTACAAGTACCTGATGGAACGAAGTCCAGTCAACCTGCATGTGACAGTCATGTGACATGTGCCAGGACTTCTCTGATCCTTGGCATCCTCTTGTGAGGTATATGAAGGTTGGTGGGATGTAGAAAGGCTCCTTCAGAAACTGGAGTAGTTTGGAGTCACTGTCTAGGGGAGGGAGACGATCACCCAGGAAGCCCAGGGTGGTTACAGACTCGACTGACAGACAAACAACCAGTATGGTGGGAGGAGACACAATGAGAAACAAAGGAGGAAGAGGAGGAGGAGGAGCACAGGAGTGGAGGAATCTGGAGGTGAGGAAACAGTGATTACAGACCACATGGGAAATGGACAACACTGGATAAGACAGGAGGTCAAGGTGGAAGAGAGGAGAGCCCGGCATGGTGAGGTCAGTTCCATATCTTCCTGTCAAAAGCGAGGCCTGGGCTCAAGGGCATGGCCATCCTGTCTGTGACCACAGGGCGGAAATTCTGCAGCGTGGGAAGGAAGAAGTCAGAATGATAAAGGAAGTTGCTGGTCACAAGGAGGTGGAGATGGGGAGGTCCTGCCCCACTCTGTCCTCCACAGGAGAAGGCCCTGGGTTCATGTGTCATTTTACCCTGATTCTTCCTGACTCCTGAGCACCCCAGTGTCACTCACAGGTCCTTCTCTCTGCATGGTGGCTCTGCTGGTCTCACTTCCTGGAGAGATTCAGATCATGACTTGGATCCTGCTTCTGCTGCTGTCAGCTGCATGTCTGCAAGCTGGTGAGTGGTGGGGACCTTGTTAGCAGGGACTCTGCCTTAACCACAGGAGGGGCCAGTGGAGCTGGGAAGAGCAGGCTGTCATGTGGACAGGTCACTGCTAGAGAAGCCAGCCAGTCCTCTGTGCCCCAAGAGAGAGCTCATCCTCAGAGTGGGTCCATCCCAACCCTTCCTTGTCTGTCCTGTCCATATGGGACATTGGGACATAAGGACAGTCCTGCCCTGTGTCCCACACCCATCTGTAGGTAAAGAGTCGGAAATTCTGTATTGTCCTTTCTATCCCCTGTAGAGGGGTCAGATTCTCCCCATTCTTCACAGGAAACTCTGCAGGATCCAACAGAGAAAATGCCTTTGGGGTCAAACAACCAACCCGCCTCTCTGGTGTCCAGGGCAGCTCCATCGAGATCCCTTTCACCTTCTACTTCCCCGGGGAATTGGCAGAGGATCCACAGATGAGGATTCTCTGGAGATGGAAGCACTTCCATGGGGAATTTATCTACAACTCCACCCCCCTTTTCGTACATGAGCATTTCAAGAACCGGCTCATCCTGAACTGGACACAGCCTCAGACAGCCGGAGTCCTCAGAATCCTAAACTTGAAGAAGAAGGACCAGACAGTGTACTTCTGCCGAGTTCATCTGAACACAAAAGAAGGCATGAAGATTATTCAGTCGATTCCTGGGACTCAACTGACCATCACCCATCGTGAGCCACCCTGGCTTTGGCTTTGATGTCTCTGGCTTCCTTGTCACCTAGGTGTCACCTCAGGCTCCATGCCTCTGAGGTTTCTTTCATATTCCTTTCTCTTGGTTCTGCCCAGGCCTCTGCCAACAGGATCTTTCCCTTGTAGTTGTGACAAGCCTTTGCTGCCTCCTCTGACCTTGTCTGTCATTCTCTGCTAAGACAGAACCCCACCCCTCTGTAGAACACAGCATGGGCCCTCCCTCCTAGTTCACCCTCTTTCTGAACCAAAGTAACACTGCAGTCCATCCTGGCCAATTCCACTGTCCACATGACCTGGAGGTGGATTGACGTCTCCAGGATGTAACTGACTCACTTGGTCCTGAGGCAGGGCTCCAATGAGTCCCTGTATGGAGCATCTCCACACAGTTCCAACCTAGGCCCAGAACAAACAGCAGGTGCCCACTGGATGTTTTTTGAGTCCTCCAGTCCCACTGTCAACTGCCATCTAGCACCACAGTCCCCCATTTCCCCTCCTAGCTCCCCAGCACACATCTCTCTACTCTCTCTACCCACTCCCTTGTCTCCTCTCCATTCCCAACCCCCCTCTCCTTTCTCGCCTTCTTACCCTCACCTCTCCCACACAAACTCCAAGGCTCTTGGGAAATAACGTCCCCATTTTCATGATGTGGCTGCTCTGTCTTCTGATCCCTGCCTCTCCTCTGCAGCAGAAGTAACTGGGAACACAGAGTGGAACACTGTGTGACTGTTAACCTTCACATGGCCCTACAGAAGCTGGGAGACTCTGTGTATATCCTTGTAGGTTATAACCGTGTTCTGTGGCTCTTTTTTTATATTTTGGTGTTTGGGTTTTTATAAGACAGGGTCTCACCATTTAGCCTTGATTGTTCTGGAACTCACAGAAATCTGCCTGCCTCTACCTCCCAAGTGTTGAGCCAGCAGTGGCTCTTGACTGGATTAAGCCACCCTGTGAGAAAATGCCCACAGCACAGTTCTCTGCACAGTCTCTATGACCACCCTGTTGACCTGATGTAATGTCAACCAGCAGCTGCCAGGGCTTAGGGAAGGGAGAGAATGGAGCTGTTTCTTGGGTCTAGAGTAGTGATTCTCAACCTTCCTAATGCAGAGACCCATTAATGCAGTTCCTCATGATGTGGTGAACCCCCCATCACAAAATTATTTTCATAACTGTGATTTTGCTGCTGTTATGAATCGTATTGTGAATATTGATATGCAGGATGTTCTTATATTCACCACTGTGGGGTAGCGAGCCACAGGTTGGGAACTGTTGGTCTAGTGTTTCCAAATAAGTAAAGGTGGAAATTCACCTTAGTGATGTTTGTAAAGCAAATGAATGCACTCTTCCCTGTACTGAGCTGTACACTAATGGCTAAAATTACATATTTTCTGTTATATATCTTTATTTATTTTCTGTGTGTGAACATGTGGATCTGTTAATTCAGGTGTGTGTGTGTGTGTGTGTGTGTGTGTGTGTGTGTGTGTGTGTGAATGTTCACATTTCTTCCTGGGCATGTGGACCCTAGAGGACATATTCATTGTCATCCCCTTATTTTTGAGACAGGATCTCTCACTAGCTTCAAGTTTGCAAAGTAGACTAGGCTGGCTGGCCAGTGACCCCCAGTGACATACCTGTCTCCACTTCCTCAGTACTGGGATTACAGTTCACTCAACTTTGTTTGGTGTGAAACTTTATATATAGACGAGGCTGGCTTTGAACTCACAAAGATCACCTGCCTTTGCCCCTAGGGTTAAGATTAAAGGCCATGACAAATTGATCCAGCTCTTTATATGACTACTAGGGATGAAACTCAGGTTCTGAGGCAACAAGCAGCCAACACTCTGTGGACTGGATCATGTCTGCATGTTACCGACATCTATGACAAAAACAACTGTATTTCCTGTGACCAGATGACGATCTGAGGACACAGCTCCAGGACAGGTGGAGAGTAGACATTTGAGCTTGTTCTCCTAGAGTCTCAGCCTTCAGCATGTGTTCCCTCTCTGTGAACTTCTAACAGCTGTTCCCCATCCCACATCCCACAGAGGAGACAAGGTGTGACACTCACCCCATCCCTCCCTCATCCAGGGGGATCTGCTCACTCCTCATCTCTCCTCAGCCATCAGGACCACCATGCAGAGCCCCTCCATGGTCACCTCTGCAGTCACCACAGCTGGCCTAGAGGACACAGAGGACCAGAGGAATCCTTCACTTGTGAACCTGGGAGCCACGGTCGGGGTGGTGGTGGCCACGGCTGTGCTCATAACCCCCGTCTATGTGTTGATGGTCTTCCTCTGGTGGAAGCAAAGGTAAGTGGTCCAGGACAGGCTCTCACCTGAGCTTACCCTCTGAGTTTTCTCAGCTGTGGAGATGCAGAAGGACGAGCTTGTACAGGGTAGAGTCCAGAGAACACAAGGACAGAAAGGAAGCTGAACTCAACATGTAGGTGCAGGACTGAATCTGCACCTCCTTCCTTAGAATCCCAGCTGGAAATCAGAGGAGCAAGTGCAGATGATCACAGAGCCTGTGCTAAGGGATTCAAGGGACATGCATGTGCCTCTGGGGTAACTGTTCACTTGAATAGAGCCATTTGAGTTGAGGATATGGTATTAAAACAGAAATTAAGACCATGGTGAGTAATAAATCCACAAATGAAAAGAACATGTCTGGGAAGAAGCCGCACTAAAGGAGGTGAAAGATCTGTACCCTAAAAACAGAACAGTGCTGAGAAGTTACAGAACAGCCAGGAGATAGATCAGTGGGTAAAGTGCTCACCCAGGAACACAAGGACATGAGTTCCATCGCCAGGACCCACTTCAATGCTGGCACACACGAGGACAGCAGAGAGAGTAGGATCCCTGATGCAGACTGTGCTGCCAGCCTTGCCCAATCTGTGAGGAGACAATGACAGACCTGTCTCAAAAACATAGGTGAAAGCTCCTTCAGGACAGAACCCAAGGTCCTTCTGCCAGTGTGCAAGGCTTTCCTGAGGGAATCATCTCTCTAGATCCCTTGCATGCCTCTCATAACGAATTTCTCCCAGCATCCCCTATACCATCCATACATGTGTACACACATGCCAATGTACATACTGATGAAAAATAAATTTAAAAAGGAGGGAAATACTCAAATATGTAAGGATATTAGCATAAAAAATTTTTTATACATTCAGTCCTTACAATGCAAAACACTCTAATTATCAATGCAATCTGAATTCAAATCCCAATTGAATTTTATAAAAATAAATGGTCTTCTAAAATTAACAAGATTCTAAAAAACAAACATGGGACACAGTGGGGGACACCCTAACCCCAGCGTTGGGAATTACAGAGAGTTGGATCAGAGTTCAAGGTCATCTGCAGATACATAGAAAGTTGCAGGTCAACCTGGGCTCATTGAGACCTTGTGCTCACACAAAACAAGAGCCAAGTGTGGACTGTGTTCACAGCAGATTTAAAGCTATGGTGACTAGATGTTGCAGGACAGGAGCAGAGATGAGCAGAGAGTGGAGTGTAATAGAGAGAGCAGAACCAAGGTTTGAAGATGTGGCCCCTGGTCTTCAGAAGGGCTCAGCCCTCCCATAGGTAAGAGCAGCATCTGAGAGCTGGAGAGCAGCAGCCTGAGAGGCAGCAGAAGTCTGACTGGGATTCGAACCCTGAGACTGAACCTGCAGGGTGGCAGCAGCCTGCACTCACAGGGAAAGCTAGAGAGCCAGTTTCCAGGGAGACAAAAGGGAGGCAGGGTGAGTGCAGAGCAGGGAAAGCAGGAAGGTGACATGGGTTCAAGGCAAGGGAAGGAAGCAGAGGGAGAAGGACATGGACAAGGGACAAAGGACCAAGAGAGCTGTCCTCTGATTGGCTGTGCTGTGCAGAAGGACAGCTGAGGACTGTCCTCAGGTCCTGGTGACTCTCAGAGCTGTCCCTGAATGGCTGCTGCAGAGCTGTTTGCTGCCCTGGGCTCCTAATGTTGTCCTAACACAGAGAAGAGCTGAGAGGCAGATGGAGGATCAGCATGGCCGCCACACTGACACTGTTTCTTCTCCTACAGGCCAGCAGACTAAAGGTGAACCCCAGCCAGGGGAGAGCCTGTCATCGCAAGGAGCAGGTGAGGGGCTGTGTGGGGAAGTTTGTTATGAGAGGCATGCAAGGGAGCAGAGAGATGATTCAGTCAGAAAAGCCTTGCACATAGGCAGGAGGACCTGAGCTTGAACTGGAGAACCCACATATAAGCCAGTGGGGTGGCAGGAATTGTAATCTCCTGGCTGGACAAGCAAGAGCCTTTCAGAAAAATGGGGCTGGCTGTCCAGATACTCCAGCCAAATTGGTGAGTTCCAAGCCAGCAGGAGCTATATCATTTTTTAAAAAATGTAGATACCCCAAGAGGATAAATCATGATAATAACATTTTCTAAATTTAAAAATATTTTGTTCATTTTGCATACCAGCCACAGATTCCCCCTCTCATCCCTCCTTCCTGCTCCCCCGACCCCACCTAATCCCCTCTTCAAAAGAGTAAGTTCTCCCATGAGGTGACAGCAAATCCTGGTACATTCAGTTGAGACAGGACCAAGCCCCTTCCCTATGTCTCAAGGGTGAGGAAGGTGTCCAACCATAGTAATGAGATCCAGAAAGTCAGCTCATGCACTAAGGATATAATCTAATCACACTGCCAGGGGCCCCTCAAATAGACCCAGCTACACAACTGTCTCCTGTATGCAGAGGGTCTAGTCTGGTCCTATGCAGGTTCCACAGCTGTCAATCTAAAGTTCGTGAGTTCCTTTGAACAAAAAATTGTGTGAGCCAGCAAGATAGCTCAGTGGGAAAAGGGGCCTGCTGCCTATTCCAATAACCTGGGTTTGATTTCTAGGGACCCAAATGGTAAAAGAAGAAAACTAACTCTGGAAAATTGTCCTCTTCCTCTCAGGGTCACCCAAAGGCACCTGCTGAGACATCTGTTTTTGCCCAGCTAACAGACTCCAGGGACCAGGATCTCTCAGCAGGGAGGTCACTTTACATCATGGGGTGGTCACACATGCAGCATCTCCCTGCTTCCCTGCCTCCTGCCTGGGAATCAGGGAGCATGGCTGCACTCCTGTGTGTGAAACATCCTGTCCTTGGACAAGTACAAGAAAAAAAAACTCCACTTCTGCCATGTGGGTTCTGATTTCCTCCCATCAGACACATGTCAATTTGTCTGTCTCTGGTCCTGAGAGCCCTACTGTGTTGTTTCCTGTGTCTATTGAATCAATAATAACACTTTTTAATAAATATCTTACTCCCAGCAATACATCTCAGTGTCTCTCTTGACCCCCAATGTGAGACCTCTTAGAGAGTGATGTAATTGTGTCCATGACAAGGGACACAGAGAGAGGCAGGGACCATGGTCCACACTCAGAACCCTGGTTCCTCTCTCCCCTTCTCTCTGGACACTGACATCTCAGCCATAGTCCCAATCCCTCCACGCTCCTCCTCAGGTGACAGACCATGGCTTGACTGGATCCCATGTTGGGCTTCCTTTCCTCACAGGCCCATCTAATCTAGGATGGTGGCATATGCCTGTAATCCCAGCCATAGACAGGTAGTGAAGGAAGATCATGAATTGGAGACTCTCATTAGCACCTATTGAGCCTGAGGCCAGCCTGGGCTACATGAGACCCTGTCTTGAAATAAACAGAAAACAAGGTCAACAGAAACTCTAAATGGTACAGAGAGGTCAGGGAGGCAGGTCATCCATTTGTTCACTTTCAGATGGAGACAGAGAACTTGAAGGTGTCACCATTTTTCTATTTGGATTCAGGTGGACTAATTTTGTGGCCATAAATAGTTTTTCGGGTTTGTTTTGTTGTTGTTGTTGTATTTGGGTGTTTGGGTTTTTTATGCAACATATATAATGTTGAAGAAGGAACTGTGTATTTCTCAGTTTCTGTGACCTCCACTCAATGATTTATAAGTTTCAATTCCTGGCCCTGGGCATCAGCAGAAGCTGGGAGATTTCATACCAGAAAAGTAGGTGACTGAGATGATTGCCCAGCCACACTCACTGGGTCTTTAGGACACACTGTAGAGTCTCTTCTTGGGGTTCCCCTGGGCAGCGGTGTAGGGATGTGCTCATGCGGAGGTTGGCAGCACATAAGGGAGATGAAGATGATGATGTCATCCTGGGCGAGAAAGAAGAGGTCAGATGGGGGCAGGGCAACTGTGCTAATGTAAAGTCTCAGGTGCAGCCTGAGTGTCCTGTCTACACCACCAGCCGCCATCCTTCCACCCTCTCTAGCATCTCCTCCACTCTTCTCAGGACACAGTCTGGACATATGACACTGGGATTCCATCTAGGGTCTGTATGTTGTCCCTGGGGAAAGAAATCAAGGAGTGGGAGGGTAGGTGGTGTGACAGGAAAGACAGACAGATGGACAACTTTCATCAATGAGTTATCTGCTGGGTCAGGACACAGAGCTTGCGCTGTGTGTTATTTGAGGGAACTTTCTGGAACTGGATGGTTCAGACAGAAATAGGAAGGGATGAGCCTGTTCTCCTCCACCACTGTTACGGGAAAACACAGCTGGGTATAAAATCAGAGTCTGGATCTGGGGACACTGTCAGGAACTGGAGTCTGAAGAGTCACAGAGCCATGCCTGGGAGGCCAAGTTTACTCAGGATGAGGACTGGGTAAACATGTGGTGGCAGATCAGCTGTGAAAGGTGCCTTGTGTGATTTGTATGGGTCTTTGTGCAAGTGCATATGTGTGCAAGTAATGTGTGCTCATGTAAGTGGAAGCCAGAGGACAACCTCAGGCATTGTTAATCAGGATACCATCCACCTCTGTTTTTTATTTTTTTTTTGTAGGTTTTTTGTTTGTTTGTTTGATTGATTGATTTTGGGGTTTTTTGTTTGTTTTGTTTGTTTTATTTAGTTTTTAGATAAGAGGTGACTACATAGCACTTGCTGGCCTAGAATTGAACATATAGACCAGGATAGCCTCAAACTCACAGAGATCCACTAGCCTCTCCCTCTGCCTCCTAAATGCTAGAATTAAAGACATGCACCATCATGCCTAGCCTACCTTTGGTTTTAAGACCTTAAATTACATTTACTTCTTTATTCTGTGGGGACAGGGCACACATGTGCTACAGCCTGTGCAGCAGCCAAGTTCTCACACTGCTGTCTGACACACGCATGGTCACTTGTGTTCAGAAGACCCATGTGTGCACAACACAGCCCCAAGCTGCTCTTCCACACAAAGTGCCCCTCCCCTGTGAAAGCAGCATGGCTGCAGGGCCCAGTCACTGCTGTTGGAGGAATGGAGTTGGCACTGCAGGAGACTGATTACAGCATCCTGGACAGAAATCATCCCACAGCAGGTCCCTATGGGGATTCAATTGAGGACTTGAAACTAGAACAGAGTCCATGACTTGGGACTAAGGATCCAGCAGGTGGCAGCAGTGAGGCTGAGCACAGGGAGCAGCTGGGATATTACAGAACTCACTAGGGCCTGTTGTGTAAAAAAGCTGGGGTCCAACACCTGACACATGGCAGCCTCATCAGGTCCAGCCCTTCCTCCAGAGACATAGCAATCCAGTGACCTTTTTCACAGACCCCAGACAGTAAGGCAAGGACAAATGAAGCCTGGAGGTGAGTGGTCAAGACCAGGAGAGCCCCCTCTAAGACCTCCCTGAGGATAAAGACAAGGTTCATCTGGTAGAGTGCTTACCTGCACAGAACCCTGGGCTCTATCACCAGGAGGAGATAAACAGGCACAAAGCGACACACATGTCCCTCAGTATATGCGAGGGCAGAGAGGAGGATCTGTAGGACTTCAAGGTTATCTTTGCCTACACAGGAAGTTCAAGGCCCAGCCTGAGATATATGAGAAACCATTCAATAACAGGAGTGTGTGTGTGGTGGTTTCTGATGGGTACAACAGACCCGTTCCCTCTCCTTACTAACCATTTGAAACAAACTCATCCCAAAGATTCTGTGCATCTGTGTCTCCAAGGGCAGCACGGATGGATGTAGAAATGAGTCCATGTGCTGCTGGGAGTGAGGCCATGAGTGTTTGTGCCTGGCTCAGGTCAAGAGATCAGAGGACCATGGGAACTGTGGGGACTGTGAGGAAGGCAGAGACAGCAGATGTGACAGAGGCAGCTGTACAGCCCCCTGCAGGGAAGCATGGAGAAGGCAATCAGTGCAGGAATCTAAGGAAATGGGAAGTCGCCTCTGCACATGTCACTCAGGGAGAATGATGCCACTTCCTCTGGTACAAAGTTGTCTTCCACAGAACTGATGGAACCATGTCTGAGGAAGGGTAGGATGACCCTCCTACAGAACCAGCCCTGAGGTCACCAAAGCTTCTATCCCCACACTCAACCTCCACCCTAGTCACGGGGCAGTGTGTCCACTGTCAGAAATGTCCCAGGCAACATGTCATGAGTGACACATTGCTGCTGTGAGCCTTCTTTGCCAACTTCATCCAAAGAAGGTTCTAGAACAGCCACAGCTAGATGGAGTCACTCAAGTGCTTTATGGGAACCGTCTCCTGGGAACCCAGCAGCAGATCCCTGGTCTTTGAGGAAAGTCAGAGAATGCATGGAGCATTGTGGAGTGGAGGACTGCAGGTACTTTATGGGACAAATTCCAGTCCACTGCCATGTGACAGTCATGTGACATGTACCAGGGCTTCTCTGATCCTCGGCATCCTCTTGTGAGGTGTATGAAGGTTGGTGCGATGTAGAAAGTCTCCTTCAGAAACTGGAGTAGCTTTGGAGTCACTGTCTAGGGGAGGGAGACGATCACCCAGGAAGCCCAGGGTGGTTACAGACTCGGCAGCAGAGAGCAGACCAGGGCAGTAGTGTCCACTGGGCCTTGGTTCTGCCGGGTGCTGTGAAGGGTCCCTGAAGGACAAGAAGAGAACAAAGAGCAGATGGTGGTGAGGACACCGAGCTAGGGCTGGGGACGGAATGTGTTTCCTCATCACCTCCATCCTCGCTGTGTCTGAAGTGAGCAGAAACTGACCACTTCTGTGCCTCAGGTTATTAGAGAGACAGACAGACAGACAGACAACAAGCATGGTTGGAGACAAAATGAGAAACAGATGAGGAGTGGAGGAAATCTGTAGGTGAAGAAACAGTGATTACAGGCCACATGGGAAATGGACGAGACTGGATAAGAAAGGAGAGTCCGGCATGGTGAGGTCAATTCCATATCCCCCAGTCAAAAATGGAAAAGGGCTCAGTGACCACAGGGCGGATCTTCTGCAGCATGGGAAAGAAGAAGCCAGAATCATAAAGGAAGTTGTGGTAACAAGGAGGTGGAGATGGAGAGGGCCTGCCCCACTCTGTTCTCCACATGAGAAGGCCCTGGGGTTGTTTGCCACTTTACCCCGATTCTTCCTGACTCCTGAGCACCTCAGGGTCCCTCCACAGTACCTCTTCTCCTGCCTGATGGCTCTGATGGACTCACTTCCTGGAGGGAATCAGGCTGTTACTTGGATCCTGCTTCTGCTGCTGTCAGCTGCATGTCTGCAAGCTGGTGAGTTTGGGGACCTTGTTAGCAGGGACTCTGCCCTAACCACAGGAGGGGCCAGTGGGGCTGGGAAGAGCAGGCTGTCATGTGGACAGGTGTCTGCTAGAGAAGCCAGCCAGTGCTCTGTGTCCCAAGAGAGAGCTCATCCTCAGAGTGGGTCCATCCCAACCCTTCCTTGTCTGTCCTGTCCATATGGGACAGTGGGACACAGGGCAGGACTGTCCTATGGATTAAGGCTCAGGAAGCTCTGAGTTGTCCTTTCCATCCCCTGCAGTAGCATCAGATTCTCCCCCATCTTTTCCAGGTGAATCTGCAGGATCCAACAGAGTAAATGGCTTTGGGTTCAACCAACCAGCACTCCTCTCTGGTGTCCAGGGCAGCTCCATCGAGATTCCCTTCTCCTTCTACTTCCCCTGGGAGTTGGCAAAGGATCCACAGATGAGGATTCTCTGGAGATGGAAGAACTTCCATGGTGAATATATCTACAACTCAACCCCATGTTTCATACATGAACATTTCAAGAACCGGCTCATCTTGAACTGGACACAGCCTCAGACATCTGGAGTCCTCAGTATCCTCAACTTGACAGAGAAGGACCAGAGCAAATACTTCTGCCGAGTTCATATGAACACAAAAATAGGCATGAAGAAGTTTCAGTCGATTGATGGAACCCAACTCACCATCACTCCTGGTGAGCACATCCAGGTCAGGCCCTGGTGGCCCTGGCTTCCTTGTACCATACGTGTCATTAGAGATCCTACACTTGTGACCCTTCCCTCAGATTCCTCTCGTGTGTTCTGTCCCCTCCCCAGAGCTCCGACAACTGCACCTTTCCTCTTCCCCACAACCATCCACAGCCTCAGCTGCTCTCTGAGCTGCCCCTCATGGGCCTCAGATCCACCCCACCCCCGGCCTCAGCTCTGCCCTGATGGCCCAGTCTCCTGCTCCTTTCTCCACACTGACTACCGCCCTGCCCACCCCACCCTCGTTGACACAAATCCACGTGGATCTGACCTCTCCAGGATGGAGCGGCCTTCACCTGGTCCCGTGTCAGGGTCTCCGTTAGATCTAGACTTTACACCCTATCTCGTGCCTTCCACAGTAGGTGCCTTCTGGTCCCGTGTACCCCTCTCTTCCCAGTCCTCCCACTTCACCAGTCTCTAGACACATCCCTCACCTCTCCCTGCCCCAGTTTCTTTTTTCCCTCCCTCATTGCCCTCTTCCTCTCCTTCCTCCCCATCCCCCATCTTTCCCACACAGACCCTCACGTTCACACCATGATCAGGTTCTCTGGTCACTTCTCCTCCTCCATGGCAACTGTAACTGCAGCTTCCACACAGAGTGCACACAGGCCCAGCCTAGTCACTGTGTGGGCATTACCCCAGGCACCCGTCACCACTGCTGGGCACTCTCATGGTCATTGTACAGAGAGACACAGAGATCAGCAGAATTCAACCCCTGCCTAAGGTCATGCTGGTGAGGAACAGGCCCCGAAAGGTTTTTGGAGGTAAAGATGTTTACCTCCAAGCATCTGTCAACCAGTAGACACGTGGCCTCTGTGGAGTTCACACTGTTGCTTGCCTCTCTTCTGTCTTGATTATGTGGAGTGTGTATATATTGTGTAAGCATGCATGTGTGTGTGTGTGCATGTGTGTTTGTGTGGGTTCACGTAGTGGGGGCATGTATTTCATTTTTGTGCTTGGGAAGGCCAGAGGTAGATGGTCATTGGGAGTCCTCCTATACTAAGACCCACCTTATTCCCTTGACGCAGGGTCTCTCACTGAACCTGGAGCTCACTGTTTTAGGCTAGGATGATGGGCTGTGAAGATCTTCTTGTCTCCATCTCCCATGGTGTTGCAGTTATAGGTGCTCATGTGGTCTGTCTTACAAATAAGTTCTATGACATCTGAGGAAGGAACACCCAAGGTTAATCTCTCTCACACACACACAGACACACACACAGACACATAAACACACACACATTCATGCACCATTGTGTGTGTGCAAAAATTTAATTAAAAAACATTTTTAGAAAATAAAATATAAAATTAATAGTCAAATAACAATCATCATTAATTACATTGCCAATTCTCAGCAGTGCCAGTGATAAGTGGATTTGTCCCTTCCAGGTTAGACCTACCCATCTCCCCCTGGCAAACCACTCCTCATCTTAACCCCTGTTCTGGTTCAAGATAAACTCCACAGACAGAACTGACAGGCACCGACATCTGCATTTTTTGTGTCTCCTACCTGTTTCCCTAAATGACTCCTGTTCTTCCAGCCTCCTCCCTCTTCCTCCGTTCCTAATGTCTCCAGCCTTGGCAATAATCTATTAGGTGCTTGTAGAACAATCAATTTAAGGCAGCCATGCCTTTCTCTGCTTCAGGCACAGACACCATGTGTTTTTTCTTGTCCCGAGGGCCACGTGCACACTAGACAAGGGCTCTGTCATTGACTTACACCTCACCTCCACTATGAGTTCTTCCACCAGTATTTTTCCAATCAGCATTTTAAAAATTAATTCATTAACTAAATATTCCTGCACATTGTTTTTAATATATTAAAATTAACGATAAAAAGACATTCTTCTTTTTTTCCATTTCTTTAAGACAGAGTCTCATGTGTCCATGCTGGTCTCAAATTGCTATAAAACCTAAGATGGCCTTGAACTCTTTCCCCAGAGAAGGGACAAAAAGGGGATTTCACCATCCCGTGTCCCCTGCCTGATATGGACTCAGGGCCTTGTGCACCCTAGGCAAGCACTCCACCACTGAGCTGCATCCACAGCCCTCAAAAGAAATGTTTTATTCGAGCAAAATGTCCTCATTTAGGGCAAAGATATCGCACCTGGAGAAATATGTGCAACAAGTACTGAAAAGAACCCTGTGGTTGAATTATTCTCTTTCCTTAATTTCATTTTTGTAGCCAAATCAATAGTACTCTCCTTCGCACGTTTTCTCTTTCATGTCTAAACAAAGAGACCCCTAGTGATAGATTTCTCTCTGTGTCTCTCTTTCCCTCTCTCTAGCGCTCTCTCTCTCTCTCTCTCTCTCTCTCTCTCTCTCTCTCTCTCTCTCTCTCTTTCTCTCTCTCTCTCTTCCTATGTTTCCTTTGATGGGTCTTTCTCTGGGCTGAACTCACAAAGTGGGCTAGGACAGTTGGCAGTGAGCCACAGTGATCTGCCTATTTTCCCCCTGAAGTGCTGGGATTACAAGTGCACGGCAACACACAGGTCCCTGGGGATGCTGGGAAGAGGAAGGGTTGAGTCAGGAGTCCTCAGGCAGATGCAGAGGACACAAGATGAGACTGTCCTACTGAGAAAAGGTACCAAGTTAAACATAGGTAAGAATTATGGGTTAATTTAAGTGTAAGAGCCAGTTAGTAAAAAGCCTGATCTAACAGCGGATCATTTATATATAATTATATTAATATATATAATATAATATATATTAATTATTTAAGTCTCTGTGTGGTAATTTGGGAAGCAGCTGCCAGGTATTTGGGAGTTGCTGAAGGGACAGAAACTTCCACTTACACCAAAGCCCCACTCTGCTCTTCCATGGAAGTGCCTGACCCCTGTGATAGCATCATGGCTGTAGGGTACAGTCACTGCTGTTGGGGAAATGGAGTTGGCACTGCAGGGGATGGATTGCACCAACCTGGACAGAAATCATGCCACAGCAGGTCCCTATGGGGATTCAATAGAGGACTTGAAACTAGAATAGAGCCCATGACTTGGGATTCAGAGGCAGCAGGTGTCCTGGTTTGAGTTTCTATTGCTGTGAAAAACTCCATGACCAAAGAACTTAGGGACGAAAAGGTTTATTTGGCTTACACTTCCCAATCACGTTCAATGCTGACTTCCTTTGTCTCTTCCCAGCCCCCAGGACCACCTCTCCAAGCCCCACCACTGCAACTTCTGCACTCACCAGAACTGCTCTCACAGCCACAGAAGGGAAGAACAGCGGGAAGAATCAGCCCCTGGGTCTGGGAACCACAGCTGGGTTGGCAGTGGCTGCTGCTGTACTCCTGGCTGGGGTTTTGGGGTTGATAGTGTTCCTCGGGTGGAGGAGAAGGAAAGGTAAGTGGTCCAAGACTGCACCCCATCACACGTCCTGAGTGTTTCCACAAAGCAGTCCACACCAGAGTCCATGAAGGGGATTGATGACAGAGCAGATTCCAGGGTCAGGGAATGGCTGAGTCAGGAAAGTGCTTGAGTCCTGGACGTTGTCCTCTAACACACCCACACCATGGTGTGCGCACACTCACATACACAGTGAATAAAATAATCTAATGCAATTAAAAAATGAAAACAATGACAGCCAATGGTGATGCACATCTCAGTAAGTGCACTTGGGAGGTGGAGGCAGGAGGATCTTGAGTTCAAGGCTAGCCTGGATTATATGAGAATTTATCTCAACTCTCCTCCTCCTTCCACCAAATGGCCAGAAAAGGGCTGGGAGTGGTGTAGAGGATACTCTCTGGCCTTCCAGGAAAGGGAAAACATCTCAGGAACTCTTGAGCAGTGTGGTGCTGGTAAAGGAGGCAGATGACCAGAGGGAACCTGGTAAATCAGGTCCCCAAGCCTCTGATACCAGAGGACAAATGAAGTGGCCACCACAGCACCCTGCTATGATGACATCAGTGTGTGTGAAAGGTCTCAGATGGGGATTCAAGAGGGTCACTGAGACAGATAACCGGGGAGGAAGGAGTTTTGTAGCTGGAGTTTTCTCCAACTGGAGAAAACTAGAGTTTACTAAAGGTTATCGATGCCATGGACAGACAGAAAGGTAGCTATCAACATGGCAGGGTATTCTAGGAGATTTCAGGCTCCACCAACATGGCAGGGACTCCAAAGAGGAAAGGGGAGTTCTTTTTATATCCTTCTGAGGATAGGGGTGGTTTCACTGCACAAGCTGAACCAGGAAGGAAGCGGGAAAGGGAACAGGATGTGTGGTCACTAATACCGTCATTGACTAAAATCACTGCCCAGGTGAGAAACCCTGGACCTGGATGGAAGCAGGTCAGCAGGAGACAACAGTGTCTGGACAGTGTCTCTGTGAGAGGTGAAGGGCGGTGCTGTGGCCTGAGCAGCAGCTGGTTCTGACATTACAGTCTTAGGATGTAGAGAACAGACTGGAGGGGGTCAGGCTGTGTCACTTTGCCACAGTGGATCTGCACATGGGGATGAATGGCCAGAACCAGGAATATGTCGAGGCAAAAGCTTTCAGACTTTGTGATTAGCCTGGTGTGGTAGTGCATGTCTGTAACTCCAGTGTGTGGAAGGGGCAGGCAGGAAGATCAGTAGTTCAAAGTCATCCTTGGGTGCAGAAGACCTGAAACACTCAGTGATTAGATGGATGACATGGGGACAGAGAACAGGAACAAGTCTAAGTGTGTTGAGAAACACTCTGGTGAACCCACCAAGCCATATAGGGACTGAAACAGGAAGTCTGTTTGAGGGTGTGTAATGGAGGTTACTTTTCCACTGTGGTGATAAAACTTCATAATCAAAAGTAACTTGTGGAAGGAAGAATTGGATTTGGCCTGCGGTCCAGAAGGAAGGTTAATAGTGGAGGGGCAGCTGAAGCAGGACACTGAGAAGTCACATCTGCAACACATGCAGAAAACCAGGGAGAAAGCTGGAAGTGAGGGGGGGCAATACATTCTCAAAACTCACCTCCAGTGACACATAACCCTTCCAGAAGGCTCCACCTCCTAAATGGTCCATAACCTCGTAAATACGACAAAAATTTCAAATAGATGAGTGAGCCTGTTATGAAGATTTTTCATTCAAATCTAACCCTAACCTAACCCAAACAATTAAAAAATGAAAACAATTTAATTGTTTGGGTTAGTTAGGAGTGGGCTAACCAGCTGAGTTGGGATCTATTTGACGTGCCTGTGTGGATCTCACAGAGCTGAACAAAAACAAACAAACAAACAAAGTGTATTTATAAGTCAAAAGAAAAAACAGAGAGAGATGTTTCAGGAGTTAAGAGCACTTGCTGCTCCTGCAGAGGACCCAAGTTCAGTTCCCAGCACCCATATGGAGCAACTCACAACCTCCTGTAAGTCTAGCTTCAGGCACCCAGGGCTCTCTTCTGGCCTCCTTGGGCATCGGAACAGGATGGCATACACAGTCATGCACACATATATACACACACAAATGAAAATAAATCTCTAAAACTAAAATTATAATCTAAAAACCCTTAGGGAAGGCCAGTTGGCACACGCCTTTAATCCCGTCACACAGGAGGCAGAATCAGGCAGATCTCTGTGAGTTCAAGGCCAGCCTGGACTACAGAGCGAGATCCAGGACACGCAAAAAAAAAAAAAAAAAAAAAAAAAAAAAAAAAAAAAAAAAAAAAAAAAAAAAAAACTACACAGAGAAACTCTGTCTCCGGAAAAAAGAAAAAAAGAAAAAGACAGGGAAAAAGCCTAAACTAAGGCACCAAATGACTTGTTCTCCAAAACACAGTGGCTGACATTGTTGAAAAAGAGGAAGCGGGTGAGTAGGAATCATCTCATTCTTAAAGTGGAAACATTAGTTCAGATGTCTATATTAGGAGGCTGGAGAGATAGATCATTGGTTAAGAGCACTGGCTGCTCTTGCAGAGGACCAGGCTTTGATTCCAGCACCCATGCAATGGCTCACAATAACCTGTAACTGCTGTTCCAGGGGATCTGATGCCCTCTTCTGACAGCCACAGGGACCAGACACGTGTGTGGCAAACGGACATAACAGCAGGCAAACAGTCATACAATTAAAATGAATTAAGGTTTTTTTTTTTTAAAAAAAAAAAAGATGTCTATACTACAAAAATAATCAGTAAATTCAATATAATTCCTATTTAAAGTACAATGGGAGTTTTGTAAAAATAATTCATCTTCTCAAATTAACATACATTCTCAAAAACAAAATGAGATGAAATAACAAAAATGGCCAATAATGGAGCACTTCCGCTGCCTGATCCCAGAGTTTATCACAAGTTCCAACAGGAGGCTGGAGGGATGGCTCCGCAGTTAAGAGCACTGGCTGCTCTGGCTGAGAACCTGAGTTCTGCTCCTGCACCCACATCAGGCAGTTTACAACCGCCTGTAACTCTGGCTGCAGGCATATCGATCGAAGCCCTCCCCTGAATCCCACAGGCCTCTGCTCTCATGGCATCCACACCAAAAGAGGTGCAGACAATTTTCTTAAAGCAAAGCAAAACAAAACAACATCAACAAAAAACTTTTAAAGCTACAGTAGCTAAATAAACCAATAAATAATAATAATTGTTTTGTTTTGTTTAAAAAAAAAAAAAGCTACAGTAGCCCTCAGAGGTTAAAAGGAGTCGCTGTGGAAGCCTGGGAGCCACACAGAGGAAATGGACTACAACAAGTCTCCCTCTGACCTCCGTGAAAACTGTGGCGCACCTCCTACCATATAATAAATAAGTGACAATTTTAAAAAGCTTGATAATTAATGCACCAAGACAAAAAGACCAGTAGATTAAATATAATCCAGAAAGAGACGGTCTCTAAAGGCACACAAAGGAAGTCTGGTGAATGCAGAGTAGATGAGGCAGGTGTGGAGTGAGGGGAACTCAAGGTGGGTGAAGGAAGCAGAGGAGACAGGGGTGGACATGGACCTAGCAGAGATCTGGGGAGGGTTGCTGTGTAGGACACCAACCCAGCAGAGGGAGCTCAGGCTCCTCTCTGACTGCCTGGGGCAGGTTCTCTGCTCCCCTGTCCTCTGAAGGTGGTCTGAACACAGAGGACAGCTGAGAGGGATGATGGAGGATCAGCACTGATGTCACACTGACACTGTTTCTTCCCCACAGGACAGAGGACTAAAGCTGAAACCCCAGCCAGGTGAGCGCCATCCGGGTCCTCTGCAAGAGCAGCCAGCGTTTTTAACCACTGAGCCATCTCTCCAGCCCCTTCAAATAATATGAAAAAAGGAGAACCACACTCAGGACCCTTCACACCTCCCTAACCACTGACTCATCCTGTCTGCTCCCTCCTTGTCCTCTATGACCTCAGGCTCCTCAGGGCACCAGATTCTCAGTGACAAGGAGTTCAGAGGGTCTCAGGAGTCTCCTTCCCAGAACAACACCCCCTTTAGGCCTCAGACTCCCTCCCTCTCTCCTTCCATTTCCTGGGCTTCCCTCTCTCTGTCTCTGGTTCCTCTCAGCCTTGAACATCGCCTGGATTCAACAGCTCTCCCATCTTTTCCTTTCTTCTCTGTCTTTCTCTATGGTCAGTGAGCCCCGCTTCCCCAGAATCCTTTGTTCCAGATCTTCCACATCTCTGCCCTTTTCTATCCACCTCCCAACCTCTCCACCCTTCTCTCCTGCCTCTTCTTTTCCTACTGTACATGACCTGCTCTGACCCTTCCTCCTCCAACCCCTTTTTTTCTGAGAAAGGGTCTCATTAGTCCAGGCTGGCCTTGAACTCACTCTGTAGCCAAGGATGACCTTGAACTTCTGATCTTTTGCCTCCACCTCCCAACTGTTGGAAGGACAGGCATAGTACCACACCGGGCTTATGACGTGCTGGGATGGAACCCAGGGCCTTGTGCAGATAACTCAAGCATCTACTAGCCACACTGCATCCCAGCTTCCTCCATCTCTGCTCTCCCTGTGGACTCTTTGGCCAGATGCCCTTCCTCCAGTCCCATCTCAGATCCTTTCTTCCTTGAACCTAACCTGAGCACCTACCCAAGAGATCTGAAACTTTCTTGCCTTCTAGTTTTCAGGGTAGTGAGAGAGGATAGACTTGGTTCTTCCTATTTCTAGTCTCTGTTCCTGCCCAGGGCAAGACAATTTCCTAGAATGACTCCCCTTTAGCTAGTGCTGAGAGACCTCGGCCAGGCCACCTTCCCAATGGCCTCTCATTCTCTTCCAGAGAAGGTCTAATTCTGAGAATGGAACTCGGTCATGCTCATCTAGAGTCACTGAGGATGGCAAAGACCATTCAGAGGGAACCAGCTCCTGATGCGTGTGTGCTTGTGCTTGTGCTTGTGTGTGTGTGTGTGTGTGTGTGTGTGTGTGTGCGCGTGTGTTCTCAGGTGCCATCCACTCTTTTAAATAATTATTACATTTTCTTTGTGTGAATGTGCATACATGTGTGTGGGTATGACTTGACATAGTCCACATGTGGAGGTCACAGGACAACTTCTGAGAGCTTTCTATTTCCTTCCACCTTGTGAATCCTTGGGATGAAACACAAGTTGTCAGTCTTGATGGTCTGGCCTTACCCACAAAGTCATTTCACCTTGGGTTCTGGATTTTTGTTATTGTTATTGTTTGGATATGTTTTGTTTTGTTAGGTACAGACAGGGTCTCCCACTGGTCTGGAACTCACAAGTTAGACCAGGTTGGTTGGCCAGTGAACATCAGGAGTCCCCTATCTCCACCTCCTGAGCACTGAAATTATAAGCATGCCCACGATGCCCAGTTCTGTGTTATTACATTTTCTTGTGTGTATACCTATGCAGGTGCACATCCACATGTGCCCACATATATAGAAGCCAGAGATCAATGGTGTGTCATTTGTTCTCTATTTTGTGTTCCTGCATGTATGCTGTGTGTGTGTGCGTGTGCACCTGTGCATGTGTGTGGAAGCCAGAGGTCTATGTGGTGACTCCCCTCAGTTTCTCCCACCTATATTTAATATTTATTTTGAGGCAGGGTCTCTCACTAACCTGAGTTCATCAGTTGGGCCAGGCTGCCCAGACAATGAGCTTCAGGGATCCTCCTCTCTCCATCCCCACTATCCAGGCACATCGTATCCAGCGATTTTTGGTTGTTGTTTTTTTTTAATTTATTTATTTATTATGCACACAGTGTTCTGCTTGCACATATCCCTTTAGGCCAGAAGAGGGAGCTAGATCTCATTACAGATGGCTGTGAGCCACCATGTGGTTGCTGGGAATTGAACTCAGGACTTCTGGAAGAACAGTTGGTGCTCTTAACCTCTAAACTACCTCTCCAGCCCCTCCAGCGGTTTTTACATGTATCCTTGGGGATCCAAATCTGGGTCTTCGTGTTTGTGAAGTGGGCACTTTGCCAGCTGAACCATCTCTCTAGCCCTCCACTCTATCTTTTGAGACAGGGTCTTTCACCGAATCTAGAGCTCATCTGTTAGTTGGGCCAGTGAACTCCAGGAATTTATCTGCCTGTCTCTGCTTCTCCAGCATCCAGCGTTCTGTGGGTCCTGGGTCTGCAATCAGGACTTCGTGTTTATGTGACACTTACTTTCCTAACTGAGCCATCTCTGCAGCCCAGCACCTAATGTCTTAACCTTTTTCTGTCCAGATTCTGATATGTTGTCCATTTGTTCCTGTGCAGGGACCTCATTGAAAACACTGAGAATGTTGAACCTGAAGGTAAATTCTGCCAGCTTCCTGTTTCCCCACCAGGCTCTGCCTTCTTCTCCCAAGACCCCACACTTACATAAGCATCCCTCAGTATTTCCACCTTTCCCTCCATCACCCTGTCCCTCCCATGTAACCAAGGTCCTCACCTTCCTGTTGGAACTCCCAGCCATCTGTCTCCCTTCCCTTGACTTCAGCACTCTGTGTTCCTTTTTCTCTAGGGCAATATATGGATCCCAAAGAGAACCCCAAGGTAAGCCACTCAGACTCAGGTCTGATGGAAGTTAAAGGGATGTTGAAGAAGGAGGCAGAAGGGTGAAGACCAGAGATGTGGGCAGGACACTCAGGCTGCAGCTGCTGCAGGTGTGGACAGGACACTCAGGCTGCAGCTGCTGCAGGTGTGAGCAGGACAATCAGGCTGCAGCTGCTGAAGGTGTGGACAGGACACTCAGGCTGCAGCTGCTGCAGGTGTGGACAGGACACTCAGGCTACAGTTGGGGCAGGTGTGGGCAGGACACTCAGGCTACAGTTGGGGCAGGTGTGGGCAGGACACTCAGGCTACAGTTGGGGCAGGTGTGGGCAGGACACTCAGGCTACAGTTGGGGCAGGTGTGGGCAGGACACTCAGGCTGCAGCTGCTGCTTTATGGTAGCCACAGCTGCACTGCCGCCATCTAACCTCTTGTCCCCACAGGATAACAACATTGTGTATGCATCCATTGCCCTCTCAAGACCAGCCTCTCCAGGAACACCACCCTGCCAGCCCGTCCATGGGAACCCCCAGGAAGAGACTGTGTACTCCATCGTAAAGGCCAAATGAGTGGGTCTGGGTGACCATCTCAGAGTCACCTGTGCTTCTAGTAGGAAGACTCCCAGCTTCCACTGATACCCACAGCCAGAGACAACAACTCATGGGTCACTGATACCCATGGCCAGAAACAGAAATCCACACGTCAGGACATTTGAGCTCAGAGAAAATGAGAAATTCCCAGTTCCCTTTTCTAACTTCCTAGATCTTCCTCACAAAAATAAAACAATCCACAGAATTTGCCTAAATGAATCTAATTAAGAGTCACTCATGTGACCCTTAACTTCTGGCCCTCTAAGATCCCCTCCTCTATCACTTTTTTCTAGCTACCCTAAGGCAGGAGATGCCCCAAATGCTGGCAGCCAGTCTACAGGATGTACACCCACATCTGGGAGGGTAATAGCCAGTACACAGTGACTGGTTCCCATGGACCACCACACTGGACATCAGCAACAACCCTAGATAGATGGTGTGAGACAGGGAACTAAACACCAGATGGTCACAATGCTTTCCTAAGGCCATGCCGCTCCCAGGAAGTTGGGGAGCCAGGACTCACAGACATGCTTTTCTGAAGGTTCCCCAGGCCTGGGTCCTGCTGCTGTCCCCAGCCTCCTGTACCCTCCAGAGAAGGCAGGTTCCCATAGCGACATGAAAGGAAGCACAGCCTAAACAGTGACCCCAGAGACCTGCTTTATTACCCAGGATGCACAGCTCTGACCTGAAGCCTGGAGCAGGTCACCAACCCCGACATCCAACATCTGCTCAGGATCACTGAGAGGCAGTCAGCAGTAGAAGGACCAGAGCACACTACTCCTCAAAGAGACCCGCCAGGAACTCCTCTGAGCCATCCCCCTGCTGCGACTCCCCTCTCTCCTCTGCCTCCCCAATGTCTTCCATGAGTTGCTCCAAGTCCAGGTCACTGGAACCATCATCTTCAGGAAGGAATCTTGCTGCCTCCTGTGTCAGGGGCTCCTGAGGCCCAGGACCTTCCTTTCCCAATGGACAAGCCCCATGTGGAGCTGGTGGAGCAGGGCACTTTGATACAATTTTAATTTCCTTCTCCTCGGGTAAGTTGGTCACTGAGGCCTTGCTTTCAGGAGCCTTAAATTTTTTTTTAGGGCCTAAAGAGAAAAAAGGACAAATTGAGGGTCCCTTTAAGTCAACCTATCCTGGTGTTTTACAAGCAAGATTTCTGGATTCTTACGTTTAAAGCATCTGGAAGGATAGAGTGAGGAGTATGGACTTTCAGATCACACCTGGACTCCAGCCTTGTGTTAGCTGTGTGTTCAACACGGGTCTTAAACAAATCTGAACAATTCTGTGCCTTACTTAGTACATTTTTATCTGAAATGTCAAGGAGCTGGAAAGACGGCTCAGCAGTTAACAGAACATGCTGCTCTTGTAGAAGACTGTGTTTCAATTCCCAATGCTCACATGGTGGCTCACAACCATCTGTAACTCCAGTTCCAGAGGATATGATACACTCTTCTGGCCTCTGTGAGCACTAAGCATGCATGTGGTACACAGATATATATGCAAGCAAAACACTCATACATATAAAAATTTTAAATATATATATATATTAAATTGTAAATATATATTAAAAATAAATACATAAAATGACAAAAATCTAAGGCCCATTCCATGAGATGGAACCCAGACCTGGCACTGTTAAAGGGTCCAAGAACCTGTGTGTGACAATCTTAGGCCCTAAGGAAAATCCACTCCCATCCATCCTGTACCTAATGGACATAGAATTAAAGTGACTCTAATAACTTCACTGCTGTCCCCACAGATCTGTGCGTCTCTCAACCTTGTCAGAGCTGTTTCTCCTTGCAGCAGTGACAATTAACAGAGTCACTCAACTGGCCAGTGTCCTAAGAACAAGAGACTGAGGCATCTCGGCCCTAAATGGGACATACCACACCCCTCTACTGAAGGCACAAGGATCTTTGAGAAAGAGGGGTCAGGGCAAAAGACTGTAAGAGCCAGAGGTGGTGGAAACAGTATTTTCTGAACACAAGAGGACAGTTGCACAAATGAACTCACAGTGATTGTGACAGCAGGTATAAGATCTACACAAGCTTAAACACATAAAATTCAGTGTGGAAAGGACATGAAATCTCACTACAGGCTGAGATGCTACTGGCATTTTTTAAGAAAGATTTAATTTTATTTTGTGGATATTGTTGTTTTCCCTGCATGTATATGCATCACATACGGGAAGTGCCCAGGGGGCTCTGAAGAGGATGTTGGATCCCCAGGAACTAGAGTCATGGATGGTTGTGAGCTGTCGTGTGTGTGCCAGAAACTGAACCTGGGTCCTCTGGAAGAGCAGCCAGTGCTTGATTTAGCTTGATCACTGATGGGAGAGGGAAAGTCAGTTTTCTTTGATCTATGAGTGACCCCTGGTAGGGCAACTACACTCCAGGGCAGGCCCCACTCCAAGACTAGCTGGACAAACTGGTGAGGGGAAGAAGAAAACTCAAGCTTGTGTGATTAGGGAGAAGAGTGTGAAGAGCATAGATATAGGAGAAGCTGAGGTGTGTATATGACCAAAATACACTGTAAGGAATTCCTAAACTGGGCGGTGGTAGCACATGCCCTCTAATCCCAGCACTCAGGATGCAGAGGCAGGTGGATCTCTGTGAGTTCAAGGCCAGCCTGGTCTACAAGAGTGAGTTCCAGGGTAGGTAGGGCTACACAGAGATTTCCTATCTTAAATCTCACCCCATCCCCACCCCCAAAAAAGAAAGAGAAAAAGTTCTCAAAAGAATTAACAATATTAGCCGGGCAGTGGTGGTGCACGCCTTTAATCCCAGCACTCGGGAGGCAGAGGCAGGTGGATCTCTGTGAGATCTAGGCCAGCCTGGTCTACAGAGTTAGTTCCAGGACAAGCTCCAAAGCTACACAGAGAAACCCTGTCTCAAAACATTTTAAAAAAAGAATTAACAATATTATATTTTTAAAAATCAGAAGCTGAGCATGGTGGTGTACACCTTTAATTCCAGCACTCTGGAGGCAAAGGCAGGTATATCTCTGTGAATTCAAGGGCAGCCTGGTCTACATAGTGAGTTCCCCGTCAGCTAGGACTACATAGTGAGACCTTGTCTCAATAACAAAACAAGTCAGTAAGATGGTTCAGCGGGGGAACCCACATGGTAGAAGGAGAGAACTGACTCCCAAAAGTTGCCTTCTGACCTCTACATCTGCACCATGGCATGCACACATGCACACACAAACAAAACATATAAGTGTAAAATGCCAACTATCTAGTAATGGAACCACTGACAGACTTAGAGAGAACATCATGGAAGCATCAAGCATCCACATAGCCAGCCCACATCAATAAATGCTCTTTACCATTGGCTTATCCTTGGATTTAATCAAATCAGTAACAACTAAGTTTGTTTGTTTATTTAGTTATTTTGAAATAGAGTCTCACTATGTAGCCTTGGCTGGCCTAGACTATATAGACCAGGCTGGCCTGAAACTCAGAGAGTTGCCTGCCTCTGCCTCTTGGGTGCTAGGATTAAAGGCCTTCCATACTATAACTGGCCACAATTAAGTTTACAAAGTATGTTCTAGGTTCAATCTGAGACACGGTCTTTCATTCAGAATTTCATTTATTCTCCTTCTCCTCTTCCTAGCCCTTTGTTTTTGTTTTTGTTTTTTTTTTTTTTTGATGTTTTGGAAAAGGGTCTCACTACATAGCACTACATAGCCCATGCTAGCCTAGAACTCATGTACAACACAGCCAGCCTCAACTTCCCAACCCTCCTACTGCAGCACAAAAGCATGAAGAGTTATAGAATTGTTCAGAAATGACCCAAGGAGAGGAGACGCAGACAAGGTCTTCATTTCCCCACGGCCCTCGAGTCTCTGAGCCCTACCTGGATGGTCCAGGTCTGAATTCCCCTGTTCTTCTTTCCCTCCCAAAACGGGTCCAGGAGGGAATGCAGACTCACTGCCCAGAGACTTCTTCACAGTCTTCTCTTTTGGAGTCCTGGCTCGTCCTCCTGCTGGGCCTGTAAAGCCCCAGCCCCCAAGCATGAAGAAAATGTGTTGATAGCTTGGCAAGGCAGATGGTGGCCACACATTTTGCTTCTGCCTCGTCCCACATCTCCTGCTCATTCTCAGTCCAGCAGGTTCCCTCAGTGGCTTCTAGCTCTGGCCATCTTGACATTGCGACCCAGGGTCTTCTCCCCACCACGGTTCTCCTCAGAACCAGCCTTCTCCAAGAACTCAACCTTGGTGACCAAGCTGAGCCCCACACCTTTCACCTAAGTCTTTGGAAACAAGAACGAGGCACTGTGACTTCCTCCCTGGCACTGGCCCAGCCTGTACCCTCAGGTCGGGGAGAGGAGATTCAGCCCAGCACAGCTATGGGAAAACACTTACTCTCTGCCTCTGCCCTCCTACCTGCGGGACTTGCCCCTTTCCGGCTGTCTTCCTTACCTCTTGACTTGTTTTTTTTGGTCTGTATTTTAGCTGGCTTGGGTCTAGGCAAAGTTGGGTCCTTCAACAGGGAAAAAACAGAAAAATTGAATCACAAAATTCTTCCTAAAACTGAGGAGGCACCTAGTCATGTGATTCCCATGCAAACACGAGGAACTGAGCTCAATCTCCAGAACACACATAAAAAAACTGTGTGATGAGTTCGAGGCCAGCCTGATCTACAAAGCAAGTTCCAGGACAGCCAGGACTGTTACACAGAGAAACCCTGTCTCAAAAACAAACTAAAAAAGCTGCATGTGATGGGGCACACTTGTAATCTAGCACCAGAGACATGAAAACAGGTGCATCCTTGGGGCTTGTCAGCCAGCCTACTAAATGGACAAGTTCCAGATAGAGCTCAAAAAACCGAGGTGGATGGCACCTGAAGAATGACACCTGAGATTGACCTGTGGCCTCCGCATACATTTGCACATACATGTGTGCACACCTACACACACATGCACCTGCACACATATTCTCTCTTTAGTAGAGGGGTGCTAGAGAATAATGGTGGCCTTCAGAAAGTCAAATTTGGTTTTGTTGCAGCCTGATGCAGTTTAAACCTGTAGCAGGACAGAAAACATGTGGTCACCTTCCCATCCTGTTTAGTACCAGTCAATGCAAAGATTGAATGCATACGAAGGAAATTAAGCCGGGGGGGGGGGGTGTAAATTAGAGACTGTGAGATGTTTCAGTGGCTCTAAGCCTGACAACTTGAGTTCCGCTGGAGGGACCCACATGGTAGAGAGAACCAACTCCCTCAAATTTTTCTCTGGCATGCATTCCCACCCCCAAGTAAATAAATGTAATAATTTTTTTCCAAAAAAAAAAATATTAAACTAAAAGAGAAAGAGAAAAATGCATGTTTCACAGTGATACTAAGAAAAGGGGTGACATCTTAAGTTCCCACCCAGGAGAAAGAAGTGGAAAAAGCACTAGGGGCTCCCCGAAATTACATGAAGAACCAAAGGAACACAGCACAAATTGAGACTGTGCTCAAGAAGGAATCTCCTAAAGGGCTGAGAAAGTCCCACAGTGAGGAAGGAAAACTCCCCCGCCACCACCCCAGCCCTGGGAGCCTCAGGGTGAGGCCAGCCTGTCAGTGCCTGGGGCTGGATGGTTCACAGGGACCGCCACTCTATGCCAACCGCATCCCTCCAGGAATCCCAAGCAGAAATGTCACAAGAACTTTCTCTAAAGCAGCTTTACTTTCTTCTCTTCTTTCTCCTCCTTCTCCTCCTCTGAGTCCTTCTCTTTCTCCAGACAAGACTCGGGGCTGCTGGGCACACAGACCATCAAATCTAGGCGAGAGAAAGGAAGGAAGACTATGTATCCACGATGCATCTGGCGAGGTGGAGGTGATTTCTGGAAATCCATCTTCCAATCCTGCCTGCCAAGTCCTCGGGATGGTTCCCATGTCACCACGGTCACACTCATCACACACTCACATACCCCGTCTCATCCTCTCCTGAGTCACAGTCACAAGAGCTCCCACTAGAGAATCTGGAATGGGGAGGTTGGTGCAGGCTTGGGTCCTACAGGGAGAAGGGGCTCTCCACCCTCCCACCACCACTTTCCTACCTTTCCCTTCCCCACTGCCGTCAGATCCATTGTATCGACTCCAGAAACCAAACAAGTTAACCCGCTCCTGGGGAACCAAGACACAACAGTGTTCCCCACCACCCTCCCAGACACAACAGTGTCCCCCACCACCCTCCCAGACACAACAGTGTCCCCCACCACCCTCCCAGGTTACAACAGTGTTCCCCACCACCCTTCCAGACACAACAGTGTCCCCCACCACCCTCCCAGACACAACAGTGTCCCCCACCACCCTCCCAGGTTACAACAGTGTCCCCCACCACCCTCCCAGACCCAGCTTTTGCCCTGTCTTCTAGATTCTAGTAATGACAAAGTCTGTGTTCATCTTCCAAACCATTTTCACTTGAAATATCACATTAGTTTTATCTGATCCTTTAATGGAGATTAATTATAATCTCTTTTCTAGTTTATTCATGATGGGACAAGTAACTAGGAAAGAGAACTTCACGTGTCATTCTCTACCCCACCCCTGCTCCTTCCAGAGGGACTTGAGGGTAAAAACTGTGTTTGGGCTGAGAGAAGACACCACCTGTCCCAGAGCAGAAAAGGAGTGGATGGCTTAGGCATCAGGAAACCCGGCCAGGCAGGGAAAACAGATCCCGGCTGTGGGGCAGCAGGGGGACCCAGCCTGTGGGCTGGGCTCTCGCCCACCTGAACACTGATCTGCTCTGCCTTGTGAGCCATCCTTATGGCTGCCTCCAGTTTCTGGCCATAGTCCTTGTTCTTGCATTTTTTCTAAGATAGAAGGTTAGAGTTCATGATAGATATATCTTTAAAAATAGTCAACATAAAAACTCTCAAATAACTAATAATTCTTGAAATTATTCTATATGGGGCTAGAGAGATGGCTCAGCAGCTAAGTATTGCTTTTCCAGAGGACCCAAGTTCAGTTCTCAGCATCCACATCAGGCAACTAATAACCACCTAAACTCCAGCCTCGGGGGATCTGAAGCTTTGGGCCTCTGTAAGTACTTGCATGAAGTGCACATATCCACAATTAAAAACAAAATAAATATTTTTAAAAGAAAAATTAATAATAATAATATTAGAAAAGTGACCACAACATACCACTACCTCTGTCTCTCTCTCTCTCTCTCTCTCTCTCTCTCTCTCTCTCTCTCTCTCTCTCTCTCTCTCTCTCTTTCTTCACACACTGTGGCTCAGTCTGGCCAGGCACTCACTACAGCCTATTGGCCTCAAATTCACAGCAACTCTGTTACCTCAGCTTCCTGAACGCTGAGTTATAGATGTGAATCACCACCCCTGACTTGGACATTGTCTTAGCTACAGTTGTTGTTTCTGAGCCCCGGAAGATTAAGAACAGAGTGTCATGTCAGTACCCAGAACTGATAGTTAAGCAACACTCTCCTTCCCAATAAACCTCTGATGCTTTAGTGCCCTCCACAGTGAATCACACAGGGATTTGAAGGAAAAGAAGACTGAAGTTCAGGGGACTCCACTTTTTAGATTCTCACGAGTTCCTCTGAACCCAGCAGTTTAATGCTCGTAGCTCGACTGAATAGTAGGCATACAACAAACATCTTTTCTCCCAACTCCATAATTCCAAAGGTCATCACATTGGGCTTCAGGATCTCTGCTCACTTTAAGGCTAGTTAAACCCAAAATGATTATAGGAAAGAAATACGATTTAGCTAACTACATGCTTCTCAACTAAGGAAGACTGTCTCCCAGGAGACAAAGTTTGGGGACAATTATTTAGCTGTCACAACTAGAAGAGGTCAAGACATAGGATAGAGGATGCTGCAGTGTCCAGGGATGCTGCTAACACCTGCATGTAGAACAGGTGCTGCTAACACCTGCATGCAGAGGACTATCCGGACCAAGATGCCCACAGTGCTGGAATTGAGAAACCCTGAGTTAACCTGGGCCTTTACCGCTGCAACTCCCAAACTGACTCAGAACGTGGTATGGTGGTGCTTGCCTGTAATCCTGGGATTTAGGAGGTTGGAGGCAGGA
Source organism: Peromyscus eremicus (assembly GCF_949786415.1). Classification (NCBI taxonomy): domain Eukaryota; kingdom Metazoa; phylum Chordata; class Mammalia; order Rodentia; family Cricetidae; genus Peromyscus; species Peromyscus eremicus. The sequence goes on along the minus strand of NC_081438.1, from coordinate 27,260,755 downwards.
GAATCAGATGTTCTAGGTCATCCTTGACTACACAGTGAGTTCCAAACAAGCCTGGGACCCTCTCTCAAAAAACAGCAAACAAAGACTCACACACAAAAATGCCCTGTTCCCTGTATCACAGCAGATGCCCAAAGTTTGCTCACCACTCTGGCTAGCTCCAGGGACAGCTCCTGGAAGTTCTTCAGCATGCTAACTGGGATCCACGCACGAGAAACTGTTTCTCCAAAATATGTCACATGGTACTTGGACTGTAACAAAAGATGGGTTTGTTTGGTTCCTGCCCTTCTCTCTGCTTTTCCCTTGTCAGAAATGGTAGAGAAAGACAGAGTGTGGGGGAGGGAGGGGGATTCACAGGGAAGATGCTGGAGCTCATATATTCCCTGAGCCCTGGCTCACCTACCCAGCTCACTCCACTGTTCCTCTACGCTGACCTCAGGAATCCCAAGCAATGTGTACTGAACAAAACAAAAACGCCATGCTAGGAAGCAAATGTATCTCAATACAAGTTCCTCTCTCTGTATGTTTATCTTCCCTCCATATCTGTCACTCCAGTTAAGTGTTTGCTTCCACATGTGTCTACTGGCTACATCCATGTTTCTAACTCTAAACATGTTAGGATGGTTATGCTGCTGCTCGGCAGAACCAAGAAACTCACCGGCAGGGAATCAAGATGAGATGCAAAAAGAAAATACTCCCCCAGGTCAGGGTCAGATTCTATCATGCCTGGCCACCTGGGGAAGAGGGATGGGATGGGAGACAAAGAGGTTATGATCAGAACACAACCTCACCATCATGCACACATGGAAAAGAGCAAGACGTTTTGTAGAAGATCCAAAAGCTATACTCCGTTAGCCACTACCAAATTACTGACTTGACTTCCACCAGCATCAAAGAAAGCTCGGTCATCCTAGCAAGCCTGTGGACAGAACCTCTGACTGTCGCCAGAAAAGAGGCTAACCCACCATCCTCTCTTTACTTTGCATGCCTCTCGTATCTCAACATTTTTAAATGCCTTGAAGCAGGGCTTGGTGGCATGTGCCTTACAATTCAGGCACTAGGGAAGCTTAGGCAGGATCTCAAGTTCAAGGCTAGCATTGTCTCAAAAACAAGAAATTGCTTTAGGTCCTCTTCCCCCCCCCCCACTCACTGCAGTATCATTGGACCCATTTTTCCAGAGATCCCACCTCCACCCTGAAACCTACAGTCTTCCAAAGGCTTCCAGCTCAGCCCTCTGTCTTTTCCCTCACTGATGCTCTTTCTAATGAAGGTACCACATCTATGACAAATGATTGCCATATCCTTTCCTCCCCGCATGACTCTACCACTCCCAAGTTCAGGAAAGATGTTCTCTGTCATGGTGCCCTACCAGGGGTAACCGTATTGCTTGGCCCAGATGATGGATCCTGGAACGTAAGAGGCATAGGCCACATCGCTCTCACACCCTGTCCAGGTCTCCTCAGGAATATCACAGCGATTATAGTTCAGGTCTGCCAAAAGAGAAGGACTATAGAAACAGGAGGCTCAAAGAATGAAACCAGGATGCAGACCACAGACAGGGCAAAGGGAAGTGGTACAGGCTGCAGGTGGGAGAGACCAGAAACCCATAGAGGAAATGCAGCTCCAGGCAAGGGGGTCCTGCCCCATCCCAGTGTGACTCTGCCCCTCTGTGGAGCAGTGTGGGGGTCGTTTCTCTAAGAGGCTTTCTCGTCTGGAAAATAAGTGTGCTGGACAAGATGGTCATAATCTGTCCCAGACCCCTTCTAACATTCTAGAATGAATGCTAAGCTCACTGGGTCTTTCTCACTTGCTTTTCCCCGCGTCATATATCCTTCTCTATCCACAGTCCAACACCCATATTCCAGGAAGCACTGATACCATCAGGCAAGGCTGACACAGGTGGAATTCACTCGGTGTACTCACAAAGGTTCCCAGGCCACCCTTCCCTCCTCCCACAGAACAGGAAGATCCTCCCTTCCCAGTGCCCACAAGGACCCTCAATGCCAGCTCGATCTGAGTTGTACCTAACTGAAAGGAGACACACTGGGAAAGAAATGGAGGGGTAATAAAAACTGGAGGAAAACATTTCCATTCCTTTCTACCTGGATTCTGATCACAAGACCAGTTATCTGGGAGAACTGAGGGATCAATGCCTCCACGTAGCTGCCTCCATTTCTCACACTTTGGAGAGGAACACTGGACCCAGATGAGACACTGGCCTGTGATGGGGAGAAACAAAGGTGAGACAAAAACACACTCGTCCTTCTTCGATCCAACTAACTTCAATGTAACTTTCCTGATGGCCCCTGAATCATATCACAGACATACTATCTAGTCAAGTCTCTGAATTAAAACAGCCGAGTGAAAGCTCGGGGAAGACAACAAGTTGCTGAAGGTCAACCTAACTCGGTGACAGAGCTGACCTTAGAACTCAAGCCTTAAACTGTCATCTTCTCTCTACCAGGCACAAGCGATGCTTCCTGTAGTGACATCAAACAGAAAGGTTGCCTTAGCCCAGCATGCACCGTTTTCCAAGGGTTTAGTTCCCAGCATCCACATGGAGCAGCTCACAAATGCCTTAACTTCCACTCAGTGTTCTATAGAATACTTTTTTAACTTTTGCAAAGCCACAGGGTCCATCCTGTTATCACAAAGAAACAGAAAGCTTGGGGCTAGGAGGCTGCTTTCCTTAGAAGCAGGAGAACTGAGTTAGATCCACACACTACCCATGTAAAAAATGTTGGGCATGGTGATGGGTGCTTGTGATCCTGGCACTGGGGAGACCGAGAGAGGCACATTCCCTAGGGCTCACTGGCTAACTAGCCTAGCCTACTTGGTGAGTTCCAGGCCAGTGGGTCCGACTCTGACATCACACTAATATAACATAAGTACTAACCAGCACCTCTTCTGTGCACAGTATCTGTAATTGAAATTCTTACCCAAATCTCAACTGATTTATCCTTCTGTTATCAAATTACAAGCTTGTGGGGCTGAACAGCTGTCTCAATGATTAAGAACAGAGCACATGCTACCCTTTCAGAGGACCCCAGTTCAGTTCCCAGCCCACACAGGGCATCTCACACCTGCCTGTAACTCCAGCCCTAGGGGACTGTCTTAGGGTTACTATTGCTGTGTTGAAAGACCATGACCAAAGCAACATGGGGAGCAAAGGGCTTATCTGGCTTACGCTTCCACATCACAGTTTATCAACAAAGCAAAGTCACAAGAACTCAAACAGGGCAGGAACCTGGAGGCAGGAGCCAATACAGAAGCCATGGAGGGGTGCTGCTTACTGGCTTGCTTCCCATGGCTTGCTCAGCCTGCTTTCTTAGAGAACCCAGCACCACCAGCTCAGGGGTGGCACCACCCACAATGAGCTGGGCCCTCTCATCAATCACTAATTAAGAAATGCCCTACAGGCTTGCCAATCTTACAGAGGCACTTTCTCAATTGAGGGTCCCTCCTCTCCAGTGACTCTAGCTTGTGTCAAACTGACAAAAAAACTAGCCAGCACCGAGATCCTACTTCTTCATCTGGCCTCAGAAAGCACTGCACTCATGTGCACAAATCCACATACAGACACATGCATACACATAATTAAAAACAAAATAAATCCTTAAAAAATGACAAAGTTAGAGAGAGGAGGGACTGTATGAGCAAGAGATATTGAGACCATGATTGGAAAAAGCACAGGGACAAATAGCCAAACTAGTGGAAACGCATGAACTGTGAACCAATGACTGAGGAGCCCCCATGGATCTGGAGCAGGCCCTCTGGATAAGTGAGATAGTTGATTAGCTTCAACTGTTTGCGAGGCCCCTAGGCAGTGGAGCCGGACCTGTCCTTGGTGCATGGGCTGGCTTTTTTGAGCCTGGGGCCTATGCTGGGACTCTTTGCTCAGCCTTGGTGTAGGGAGGAAGAGAATGGACCTGCCTCGGCTGAGTCTACAAGGCTGGGCTGACTCCCCAGGGAAGACCTTGCCTTGGAGGAGGTAGGAATGGGGGGTAGGTTGGAGGGGAGGGCTGGGGGGTGGGAGGAGGGAGGATGGAGGAATCCGTGGCTGATATGTGAAATTAAGTTAATTATAAAATAAAAATATTAAATAAAAAAATGACCAAGTTGCATCCTTTAAGACCAATGTCCAGAGTTCATCCTCCTCCACAAGACCCAGGTCTGGGTCCAGCAGTACTCTCTTAACCACTTACTTTGTCCCCACACCAAGGCCATGGCTTCCTTTTATTCATCACCTTTCAGACCTCCACTTATATCCGCTCAACTTTTCCACTTTATTCTATGAAACTTCACAAGCTTGAGAAACAACTATTCACACATCCTCATGCTCGTGTTTGTATGTGTGTGTGTGTGTGTGTGTGTGTGGGGGCGCATGCGTGTGTGTGTGTGTGTGTGTGTGTGTGTGTGCGCATGCGTGTGTGTGTGTGTGTGTGTGTGTGTGTGTGTGTGTGTGTGTGTAGAGGTTTATGATCAGCACCCTTCCCTACTGCACCCCATCTTATTATTTTTGGGGTATGTGATTTGGGGGTTATATGTGTATGTGTATGCGTGTATGTACACACATGCACATGGGCTTTTAAAGAATTATTTGTTTGGGCTGGAGAGATGGCTCAGAGGTTAAGAGCACTGGCTGTTCTTCCAAAGGACCTGAGTTCAATTCCCAGCAACTACATGGTGGCTCACAACCATCTGTAATGAGAACTGGTGCCCTCTTCTGGCCTGCAGAAAGAACATTGCATACATAATAAATCTTTTTTTTTTTTTTAAGAATTATTTATTTATTGTTTTGTGTTTGTTTGTTTGTTGTGGGGTTTTTTTTGAGGCAAGGTTTCACTGTGTAGCTGGCTGCCCTCAAACTCAGAGTTCTGTCTGCCTCTGCCTCTGCTTCCCAAGTGCCCAAATTAAAAGCATGCACCACCATGCCTGGTAAGAGTTTATTTTTATTTTTAGTTATGTGTATGTAGGAGTGTGTGAGTGGAGTGCAGTGCTCATGAAGAAAGTCATAGCCATTGGATCCTCTGGAGATGAAGTTAACGTCAGTTGTGAGTCACCTGACCTGGGTGCTGTGAATTGGACTCAGGTCCTCTACAAAAGCCACTAAGACATCTCTCCAGCCCCCTTCACTTTACTTTTTAAGGTGGGATCTCTCTGAACCTGGAGCTCCCTGATTCTTCCGGCCCCTGCTCCCTGTGCACTGGGCCTAGAGGCACACATCACTGCACCTAGCTCTTTCATGTGGGTTTTAACAAAGGCCCAGACTCAGGTCCTCACACTTGCTCATCAAGCACTTTACTGACCAAGCCATCTCCATCACCCCATCTTCATTTTGAGACCTGGATGCTAATGACACTGCCCCCACTCAACCACTACCTCAGATCTCTAAGTGGAGTCTGTTCCTTCTCACAGTCCCCACATCTCTCGAGGCAGAAAGTAGGGCAAACTTCTTTATTTCCATTGCCACTAAGACTCTCCCTCCTGCAGAAACCCTTTCTCTGAGGTGCCCTCCATTAGGCACTATCTTGCCCTATTGTCTCCAAAAGATGGTGGCATCCTACTCAGTCTTTACCTCTCCACTTCAAGCCTTCAGTTCAGATGACAACCACATCACAGGAATACCTCAGGAGCACCCCATCTTCATTTCTTGGCCCTTTTCCATATACCTCCTCAGTAACCTACTCCCACTCCTGCATGACCCAGTCAAGTCAGAAAGCACACACACCCTCTGAGTCACATGTCCAAACATCCTCTGACAGTGTGCCCTGTCCTCCCCACCTCAGCTGCTCAGAGTCCTGCAACTCTCACTTTAGCTCGGCCTGCAGCCCTCCAGGCTATCCCATCCACTCCAAGAGCATGAGGACCTGAGTTTGATCTCCAGTATCCATGTGAAATCTAGGCACAGCAGTGCACACCTTTGATCCCAGTGCTAGGAAGATAAAAGCAGGATCCCTGGAGTTCATTGGCCAGCCAGCCTAGCTGAATCAGTGACGTCCAGGTTCAGTGAGAGACCTCATCTCAGAATAGAAAACAGTGTAACTGAGGAAGACACCTAAGGTTGATCTCTAGTACACATATACACATATGCACATGCACTTACACATGTACATACAAACAAACAAAAAAGATTTAATATCATCAAACAATGTTTTGCCTGTAAGTTTGCTGTGTTAAATTTTTACCCACTGTCAAATTTTACTTAAAACATCTTCAAACGCAGGGATATACCTCACCCATGTCTAATCTCATCCCACTGGAATCATGGCTCAGACTTACACTTGGGTCCTTTCAAAACATCATTATACTATGTATGGATCATTTCTTAAGTACTTCATCTAAAAATAAAATACTGAGGTCTGGAGAAATGGCTCAGTGGTTACCAGCACTTGTTTTTTCCAGAGGGTCTGGGATCAAGTCCCAGCACCCATATGGTGGCTCACAATCAATTATAACTACAGTTCAAGAGAAGTTGACCTCTTTTGGTCTCTGCAGGCACCAAGCATGCACACAGACATACATGCAAGCAAAATACCCACACACATAAAATAAAATTTAAAACGAGATAAAAAAAAATACTAATTGGGAATGATATGTTAGTTAGAAATGACAGCTGCTGGGGCTGGGGTGAAGCTCAATCAGTGGAGTGTTTGCCTAGCATACATGAAGCCCTGGGTCCTATCACTAGCACCTCACTAACTTGGTGCAGTAGCTCAGGGCTGTCATCCCAGAACTTAGGAGGCAGGGGGATCGGAGTCCAAGGCCAGCCTGAGCTACAAGAGATCCTGTCTCTTAAAACAAAACAAAGCAAAAACTAAGCAAGCAAATAAAAACAATTACCAATACAATTGCCCCTAATAGTTTGATATTTATGGAGGTGACCCAGCAAAACTAGAAAAGAGAGCCTCGATCTTAAAGAAAACTGTCTACACCCCAGTGGAAAGCCGCACACCCAAGAGGGTGGGGCAGCTCTTTGTACTTGACAAGTTGAGAAAGAGACAGAACAAAAGGTTGTGTGGGTAGGGAAGTGGGGTGGATCTGAGAGGTGTTGAGGGAAGAGTGAATATGATATAAAAAAATATTATTAAAATTCTCAAAGAACTAATACAAAATGAGAGAGGGGGAACAAAAAGATCTGCTTGCTGCTCACCTTGTGCGAGTGTGCGGCTGCATGACAATGGAGACTGATGTAACCAGCACACGTCCAGAGCATTCCGGTTGATGGCTCCTTCCTGAAAGGCTAGCTATCTGTCCTCTGGGATACCTCATCCCCTGTGTCCTCTCAGCTTCCTGGCAGTTTCCATCTCTTCCCTTTGCTCAGTTCTTTCTGTTCTCCATCCAGTCTCAAAAACTCAGGGTTCCAAAGCTCAGCCAAAGGTTTTCTCTCCTCACACCACACTGTCCCCTAAGCCCAGCTCGCCCAGCCCTACGGTTTTTAAATCCATTTTTCATACATGATGATACACAGTTGTATACTTTTGGCTTCTGCTATGAATTAAGTGACTTTGCTCTTTGATGCCTGTATGGTATTATATCGTATGATAAATGCTGTACTGTACTGATTAACTTTTGTGGTACTGAGGACTGAGCCCAGGACCACGTACATGCTGAGCACAAGCTCTATCGATGAGCTACTCTCCCCGTCCTACGCTATTTAGACGTCTCATACGGAGCTCAAACTTTATGCATCGAAACCGGAATGTTTAATCATCTCCCACACCGTCTTCTTCTACCCCATTTCCATTTCCTGTCACGTAAATGATTATGCCAGAGACCAATCTTTTTTGATAATTTCCTCTCTCATAGGCTACCAATTACTAATCATTACCTAGTTCTTATGATTTTATCTCTAAAATATTATAAAACCACACACTTCTATCTCTGCTTTCATCATCCTAGTCCAAGCTGCCACTACACATCCTGGTAATAGCACTCGGTTATTAATAGGCTTGTCCTCCTCCACACTCCATTCTCTAATGAAGACCATTTTCAAACATTAATTTGAAATTGTTGTTCATCTGGATACAACCCACCAATGGCTTCTCACTGCCCTTGGGATGAAATTCTGACTATACGGTATTTGCCTTTCAAATATTTTATTTATATTTATACATCTGGGTACATATATGTATCTGTATGTTTACACATGAGTGCATGTGCCCATGGAGGCCATAAGAGGGCATCAAATCCCCTACAGCTAGAATTATGGGTGGTTGTGAGCCACCTGACCTAGGTGCTGAGAATCACACTCAGGTCCTCTGTAAGTGCTGAACCATCTCTCTTGTCTATGGTATTTTCTTTTATTGAGTTACCGCCCATCTCTGTTGTGGAATATTATTTTAACTAGGTAAAGATGTGTTACATTTGTTTATGCTGCAAAATATTACTTTAACTGTGTACAAGTGTGTTACTTTTGTTTATGCTGCATTTGTTTAACAATGTAAGGGTGTATGTTTAATTATGTAAAGATGTGTTGCATTTGTTTCACCTTGCCTGCCTAAGGCACATGATTGGTCTCATAAAGAGCTGAAAGGCGAATAGCTAGGCAGGAGAAAGGATAGGCAGGGCTGGTGAGTAGAGAGAATAAATAAGAGGAGGAATCTAGGCTCAAGAGAGAAAGGCAGAACAAGAGAAGGAGGAGGAGAGAACGAGGGAGGTACCCAAGGCCAGACAGGCAGCTGCCAGCCAGAAAACATGAGAAGCAGTGAAAGTAAGATAAACAAAAAGAAAGTAAAAAGCCCCAAGGCAAAAGATAGATAAAGAGAAACAGGTTAATTCAAGTTAAAAGAGCTAGCCAGAAATGAGCCTAAGGTAGGCTGAGCTTTCAAAACTAATAATAAGCTTCTGTGTCAATGATTTGAGAGCTGGTTGGTAGCCCAAAAGAAAAAGCCTGGTACAATTTTGTTTTTATTTATTGAGTTATTGCCTATCTCTTTCCATGTTTCTGAAGCCGCTCCCTGTGCCTCCTCCCCTGATCACAGAACACAGATACTCAGAATATACCAAATTGTCTTATCGTACCTAAAACTTGCTCCTACCCTCCACTTAGATAACTTCTAGTCAGTTTTCAGGTTTTAGCTGAAACAGTCTCCATAGGAATGCACTCCTTGGCTGGCCTAACCTTACTTAGGGCTCCACTGTTTCCTTTCATGACATGATGTTCTTTTTCCTCACCACATTTATTACAGATTGTATTTATGATAGTCAGTCCCTTTCTACATCCTATACCAGGAGAGCTCTCCTCTCCTTGGCAACTAGAAAAAAACAGAAAAAAAAATGATTCATTGACAAGCTTCTTAGTTCTCCTTTTGAGAAATAATCTAATTAGATCTTCCCTTTGGGTGATTAAGCCCTAAACAAGCTGATCAAGAGATCACACTTCCAGCTCCTCCTTTATCATGTAATTGTATTAAGTCCAGGCTTACTACCAAGCTGGTGCTTGCAAAGTCTTTCTAGAGTGTCTCTCCAAGAATATATAAACCAATGTATGCTTTTACGATAAAAAGTTATGTAAATATATGGATGAGGAGATGACTCAGTCAGTAAAGTACTTTTCATTACAAGTCCTGAGTTCAATCTCCAGAACCCATGTAAAAAGAAGATGAGCACAGGCTAATGAGACAGCTCAGCGGTTAAGGGAACCTGCCACCAAGCCTGATGATCTAAGTTGATCCCTGAGTCCCATATGGTAGAAAGAGAGAACCAACTCTTGCAAGTTGTCTGTGACCTCCACACATGTCAGGAACATGTACACGTACACACACACACACACACACACACACACACACACATAAATTAAACTAACTTAAAAGGTTTTTTTAATTCTTGGAACAGGGGCAAATACTTGTAATCAGCACTGGGGAGATGGGGACCGGTGGATTCCTAGGGCTCACTGGCCTGCCAACCTAAGCTAATGAGAGCCCGTCTCAAAAACAAATGACAGATAGTTCCTGAGGACCAACAGCTGAGGTTGCCTCTGGCCTACACACACATATGAATGTGCATGTACTTGCACAAACATGGACAAATACAACATGAATACATATATATATATGCACACATACACACAAAGAAAAATTTAAACTATGTACATATATGCACATTATCAGACACTAGCTGAATTTTTATTTCATTGGTCCTTATACTTACCATTCTAGGTTGTTGTTTGAAACATGATCTCAATATGTATCTTTGGCTGATCTGGAGCTCACTACATAGACCAGGCTGGCCCCCAACTCTCAGAGATCTGCCTGCCTCTGCCTCCTGAGTGCTAAGATTAAAGACATGGGCCACCACATCCAGCTCGATTTTTTTTTTAGTGTGTCTGAGTCTGTTTTCTTCCAAATTATTACCTATTTTTTTAAAACTTACTAATACATTGTATGATCTATTTTATTTCTTATACCTAATTTCTCAAGGTCATATCATCATTATTTGATACATCTATTATCTATCTGACACATTAAATTGTAGTTTCTACGAAGGAAGGGTTATCAGATTAGCTCATCATCTTTTTTTGTTTTAGAGGGGAGGTTGTTTACTTCATCATTTTGTTTTCTGTTTTGTTTTGAGATATGATTTCTCTGTCTGTGTATCCCTGGCTGTCCTAGAACTCACTTTGTAGACCAGGCTGATCCTCAAATTCACAGAGATCTGCCTGCCTCTGCCTTCTGAGTGCTGAGATTAAAGGTGTGTGCCACCACACCCAGGCCAGTTCATCATTTTTCTTTGATATTTTGTTTTATCTATGTGTGTGTGTGAATGTAGGTACAAGCATGCTGTGGCATGTATGTAAATACAGGCCATGTACATCCACAGCATGTGTGTGGAGGTCAGAAGACAACGTCACCTTCATTTTTCTTTTTTTTTTTGCTTTTTTTTTTTTTTTTTTTTTTTTTGCTTTCTGTATATGCCAGGCTAAGTGGCTATTAAGCCTGCAAAGATTCTGCTGTCTCCACCTCCTATCTCCCTGTGTTTACGTGTGTGTGCTATTGCATCCAGTTCTATGTGAGCTCTGGGGATTTGAACTCAAACCTTCACACTTGTGGAAAACATTTTATCAACTGATCCATCTCCTTGGCCCTTGTTCATCATTTCTTGCACCTATATCAGACACATCATATAAGTCACTAAGAACTACTATGAAAAGAGTAAGTTAGCAAAGTGATTCAGTGGCAGACTGCGTGGTTAGCATATAAAAGGCCTTGGGTTCAATCTCAAACCAAAAAACAGAAGAAAGAAATGAGTTCCTACCTCATCAATCCTAACCTTCATTCCATCAAAGACTTCAGCCTTCAGATGAAGAATAAATTCTCTGGCTCTTCCCAGTCCTATCTCTTCATCCCTCCCTCTATAAATAACTATCCTTTGGCATATAAATATGTTCAACTGCCCGCTTCCATTGGGGCATTGCTTTTATTTGCCCATGTTACTACTGTTGTGTTGTGTTTCCACTTTTCATTGTGATGGTGTTGAAAGGCATGCCCAGGTGTTTGTACAAGCTAGGAAACCGCTCTACCATTGAGCTACCTCCTAACCCTCTCCTTTACAATAAAGTTACACATACAATAAAGGCAGCACATGCCTATAATCTAGCCCTTGGGAGGGAGAGGCAAAAGGATCAGGAATTCAAGGTCATCCTCAACTACACGGTAAGTTCAAGGCTAACCTGGACTACATGAAACACAGTCTCAAAAAAAAAAAAGGTAATTATAAAAAGAAAAATCATACTATAATTTTCACCTCACTCCCTTTTATCGACCATTTTCCCCCTCTTACTTTTCACATCTAAATTAATGGTGGGGGTTGGGGTGTGTTTATGTGTGTATACATGTATACATGTGTACACATGCATGTAGATGATATAGGTCAAGAATGAATGTCTTTTTTTAATAGCTTCTCCACCTTTGAAATAAGTTTTGAAGCTGGGCATGGTGGCACACACCTTTAATCTCAATCAATCTTTAAACTCAAGAGGCAGAGGCAGGCGGATCTCTGAGTTTGATGTCAACCTGGTCTACAGAGTGAGTTCCAGGACAGCCAGGGCTACACAGAGAAACCCTGTCTCGAAAAAATAAAATAGAAAAAACAAAAATTTGAGATGGTCTCTCACTGCACCTTGACTGTCTGGCCAGTGAGCCCCAGGGACTCTCCTGTCTCACCTCTCCAGGACAAGGACTACAGGAATGTGCCATTATGTGGGTGCTTTTTATGTGGGTGCTAGTGATCTGTCACAGGTCCTCACGCTTGCATGGCAAGCATTTTAACAACTAAGTCATCTTAGTGCCAATTCTTAACCAACTATAGCCTGCCAGTCACCTTGCTCAACTCATACAGCAGCCACAACCGAAACCTTGATAGCTAATTGTGATGTACTTGAACATGTCTAAATCCTCATCCTGACTTCTCTGGGATTGCATCTGACATGGCTGGGTGCTCTCTCTTTCATAAAATTCTCTCCTTGCCTGACGTTGTTACATCACCCTCTCCTAACTGTTCTATTCGCTTTTTTCGCCACACCTTAGTTTTCTTCCTGGACACCATCTAAAGTACCAGGCACAGAGTGTAGACTGTGTGAATAAATAACCAAACAGATGAAATCTTTCTCTTTCTTCCTCTTTCCATATCTTCTCAGAAGCAACTGTGAAAGATAAATTATATTATCTGTGGTTTCCTTTAACATCCTAGTCACTGCATATCTCCTCCATCTTGAATTTTCAGCCCAAGTTTTTCCACACTCAGCTGAGCTCACCAAAACCACCTTCTTCTTCTTTCTGCTGGCCCCGGATCTGAGAATGATCCTGAATCATTGTCTTCTGTTTGTCTTTCAGACTGCACTCATGTCCATCTTGGATTTTCTCATCTTCTGGGAAAAAAAAACAAGACATTGTGACAGGATCTCTGTAGGCAATAAAAAATAGTGACAGAATCACCAGAAAGTTCTAAGCCTGGGGCAGAAAAATCTTAGCCTAACACTATCCCATCCTCTAATTTCTTGAATAAGTATTTGAACCAGGTTTCAAGGACAACTGACTTGGGCAGGCAAGATGGCCATCCCCAGAAGCCACAGTGAAAGGAGAGAACTGACTCGCAAAAATTGTTCTCTGACCTCCACACATACACCACGGTATGTGCATGCCCTCCACTGATAATAAATAATATTATTTAAATGTAAAAAGGGTATCTGGGAGCTAGAGAGAGGACCCTAGTTTGGCTCTAGGCCCCACTTTGGGCAACTTACAACCACCTGTAACTCCAGCTGCAGGGGATCCAACATCCTCTTCTGGTTTCTATACATACCCACATACACATGGTATACACTCACACAGACACGCATACATACACATAAATAGAAAATCTTTTTTAGAGTCCATATAATGATACTTACCAGCTTTCTTCTTTCTTTTGCTTGAAAAAAGTCTGTTGAATTTCTTCTTAGAGGGTTCAGTAACTGGCTGGCCTGGCTTAGATGTCCTTGTCTCAGAGCTCACTTCCTCTTCCAGAGAAGATGCAATCTCTGGAGTATCAGGTACTATTACCTTCTCCCTGAGAATGATATTGTTCAAATTAAAAGCTTTCAGAGAGACACTTGCAATGCCAATCCTTTGAAAGGGTCCAGGGGTTAAAAGGAAACAGGAATTCTAGACTTGAATAGGGAAATGTAACTCAGTGATCCAGCACATACTTAGCATGCACTAGGAACTGGGTTCAATTCCCAAAAGACACACGCAACTCCCAGGCCTCCTAAGGTCTCCTGAGGTCATTTTATCCAACTCCTTGCCTGTTTCCTTCCTAACTCTAACAGGCATCTTTCCTGAGCCAAGAGAAATCAATGTAAGTATAATAGATGACTAAATAGACAGACTGGAAGACGGGTCACAGTTTACCCATGTCACCTCCACCCTGTGTTCAACTTGTCCCTCTGGGATAAACTTACCCATCAGCATTTTCATTATCTGCTGAAGGAGCAATTCCTGGTTCTCTGTCTGATTTGGTAGGTATTATGGGTTGGGCACAGGAAGTCTCTGCAAAATTAAGGCCAGACTCCAACCCTTCCAAAACGAAGCGTTACAAGCAGAGAAAACACAAAGGAAAACAAATGCTCTAGTATCTCAACCACAGCATTCCATTCACATATCTTACCTCTGTGCTTAGAAGAGTCTACCTTTGGTATTTTGTCACAGGATAGAACTTGAAATCATTAAAATTCAAGAGAAACTAAAATCCTTATCTTTCTGCAAGCCTTTCCATATTGATCAGCCTCATTCCAGGGCAGCTATGTAATAATTTTATTGTATACATGTACTATATTTTATCTTATTTTTACTCAAACTCCTATACGACAGCACTTTTTATTCTAAAAAACAAACCAAGGGCTGGGGAAATAGTTCAGTTGACAAAGTGTTTGCCTTACAAGTATGAGGACCTGAGTTCAATCCTCTTAACCCATGAAAATCAAAACAAATCAAGTGTGGTGGCATGCACTTGTAATCCCAGCACTGAGGAGACTGGGACAGGCAGATTCCTAAGATTCCTAGCAGCCTATACTAGAGGAATTGGCTGGGCCCCAGGCTTGTGATGACACTGTCTCAAAAACAAGGTAGAGCCTGAAAAATGACAACTAAGGTTGACTTCCTGCCTCAATCCACACGAGCTGACACATGCATCCATACGTGCACCTATATACGTTAGCATAGACACATACAAACTTGTGCATATACTTAAACACAGAGACATTAAATAAATAGTAATAAAAACCAAATCCCTAAAAAGAATCAAACCAGTATTACAGATATGGGCCAGCAAGATGGCTCAGCAGGTAGGGGCACTTGCCACCAAGCCTGATAACCCCAGCTCAATCCCCAGGACCCACATAGTACAAAGAGAGAAGCTATGCCTACAAGCTCTCCTCTCACCTGTACACACAAACCAAAGGCATGCATGCTCACTCACACACACACTAAAAAATAAATAATAAAATGTAATTTAAATATACATGCACATAAAGTACATTCTCCAAATCTGGGGAAACTATCTTTTCTAAGTAGATTGCAAACATATATGAGTAAATTAACTCAGGTGAGGCCATGTGGATCTGAAGTAGTATCACCTACTTTTCCAAAAGAGTTTTCTTTCACCTTTCTCTTACATGATTTAGCACAGGCCTATTGACATTAATTGAAATCACATTATTGAAATTAAATATTTCAAGTATCATTTAAGATTTTCTCAGGAAGGCAGGAGAGAAAGAAGCTGTCGACTTATACTACCCCTAGGATGATGGTCACTCTGCCTAACGGAAGGAAGCCTTTTCTCTTCACACCAGGCCATACCCAAGCACTCCTGCAGGGATTTCTGCAGTACACTCTGGAAAATCTCCTCAAATTCTGCGTTGGTAAGAGTTGGTTTTTCCTGCAGAGACTGGGGAAAAGAAGGAAAATTGCTTGTCTTTTCAGTTTCTCACCTCTGACCAGTCAGGGAAGCCTTGTTTACACAGAGCAGCAGATGAAAACAACCATAAGTATCAAGTCAACGGCATCAACAAACTACCCAGATCTCCTGGGGACAAGAGAGCTGGTGAAAAGGAAACTCTTCAGCGTCTCTGCGAATTTCTGCTGGAGTCTTTATCCCACTTGTCCCATTATTTCTAGCTAAACACTTTCATCAAAACATGTTTGACATTGCAGCATGGTGGCACACATCTGTAATCTCAACACTAGGGAGACAGAGGCAGAAGAATCAGGAATTCAAGGCCAGCCCTGGCTACATGGCAAGTTCATGGCCACCTTGAGCTACATGAGACTCCATCTCAAAAAACTAAAAACATGTTGGCTTCTTTAAGAAGAAACTGGAAATTTTTTTAATGAATAAAAAATGAATTTTTTAATGAATAATATTGAAAAAACAGGAGATGGCTCAGAGGTTAAGAGCACTAGCTGCTCTTCCAGAGGTCCTGAGTTCAATTACCAGCAATTACATGGCGAGTCACAACCATCTGTAATTTGATTTGGTGCCCTCTTCTGGCACCAAGTAGGAAGAACACTGTATACATAATAAATAAACAAATCTTTTTTTTTTTTCTTTCTTTTTTTTTTTTTTTTTTCTTTTTTCTGGAGCTGAGGATCGAACCCAGGACCTTGCACTTGCTAGGCAAGCGCTCTACCACTGAGCTAAATCCCCAATCCAAACAAATCTTTAAAAAAGATAAACATTGAAAAAGCTGTGTATAATGGCTTACATCTTAATTTCAACACTTGGGAAGCTGAGACAGGAGAATTACCATTGGTTCCAGGCCAGCCTGGGGCTACAAAACAAGATCCAAGCCAGGCTACAAGACCCTGTTTCAAAACCAAGTGTTTTTTATAAGATGAAGGCCAGACAGTGGTGGCGCACACCTTTAATCCCAGCACTCAGGAGGCAGAGGCAGGTGGATCTCTGAGATCGAGGCCAGCCTGGTCTACAGAGGGAGTTTTAGGACAGCCAGGGCTACACAGAGAAACCCTGTCTTGAAAAACAAAATACAACAAACAAACAAATAGCCAAAAAGAAAAGAAAATGAGATGAACAATGGCAGAACAAGCCCACAACCCCGGGTACTCGGGAAGGAAGCAGAAGTGAAAGGGCTGCAGTTCCAAGAGCAGCCTGGGAAACAGAAAGACCCCGTCTCAAAATTAGAAACAACACAGGTGTGGTGGTGCACACCTTCTATCCCAGCAGTCAGGAGGCGGAGATAAGCAGATTTCTGTGAGTTTGAGTCTAGCCTGGTCTACATAAGAAGTTCCAGGCCAGCCGGGGCTAAAAGACCTAGGAATGAAAGAATAGCTCAGTAGTACGATGCTTGCCTAGCATGCATGGGGTCCAGGGCTCATTCCTCAGTAACACCCCCCAACACAAAAGGATTCTGTTTATCTGGCTTATCCGGGAAACAGAGCAGGAGGGACTGTCCCACTGGCGTGTGACACGTACCTTTCCTTTCTTCTCAGCCAGCTTGTCTTGAGCCTTTCGCTTTTTCTCCTGGCCCCCACTTGGACCATGCTCTGTAGCTGTCTTCTGCTCCCTCTTCTTTGAGCTGGCTTTCGGGAGGCTTGGCTTGGCCTCGGCCTCTGGAGAACTGGTCCCCAGGGTCTCCTCCTTCCATGACTTAGGCTGGGGTTTCACGTTATGTGGTTTTTGTGTAGGTGGAGCAAAGGTTTTCTTTGTCCCCTTTTCAGATTCTGAAGGATTAAATGAAATTTAGGAAACTCATGTCAACAGAGACGGCCAAACACTGCCCGTGGAGTAGTCAAGTCAGAATTCGATGGAAGGAGCTTTCAACAAATCCACATCTCTCAGTCCCTCCCTGCACACCCCTTCCCCCTAGCCCTGAGATTATCTTTAAGCAGCTGAGAGTGAGACCCCGAAATTTGTAATTTGACAAGATCAGTTGGTTCTAACATACTCCAAGTTTTGTACCATTAATTCAAAATGATTCATACAAGCATGTAGGAAGGTGAATTATTCAAGTGTGAATTGATTTTTTTTAAAATAGGCTCATTTTAACTTCGTGAGAATAAGCTTTAAAAAAAAAACTATTGAGCATTTAGAAATGACTCAAAGCTTAATCTTCTTTTTTTAAAATCTATTTTTAATTTTAACTGATCAAAATGCACACAGGAATGTCTCTGAACTAAACAAAACACAATAAAATTCCCAAGGCCTAGTCTGATGCCATCTCCTCTATGAAAAGCATACTGAACCCACCAGGTATAAGTGATAATCTATTTCTTCTGGGCATCTATAACACTTTGTACTTCTCTAGTGGCATTCAGCATATTTAACTTCATATTATAAATACTTAAATGCATTTTTCTCCCTGTAAATTCATACATTCTTTGAGCATGGCTGTTTTTTTAAAGATTTATTCATTTTTGTTAATTTATGTGAATTCGTGTGAACTTTGGTATGTGGGTGCCCATGGAGGCCAAAGGGCATCCAGTCCCCTGGAGCTGGAGTTACAGGTAGCTGTAACTGTCTGATGTGGGTGCTGGGAACCACCTCTGAGTCCTCTGGAAGAGCAGCAAGTGCTCTTAACACTAAGCCATCTCTCCGGTCCCAAGCAGGACTGTTTCTAAGTCATATTTATTTTGTTCAATGCAACTAGGAAAATGGCAATTTGAACAAACTGAACAGATAACATGGGTCTAGAATTCCTCTTTGAAGGAAAGAATGAATGGAAGGGAAACGGGAGAGAAATGTATGAAGCAAACGCCTCTCATCCTTGGCTCACCTTCATAATTCTGTAATGTTGCCATCATCCAGTTCAGAAACTACACTTTCCTTGCCTCTGTTAGAAGAAATTATTATACTTTGGTTAGACATCATTTAAACTTCCTTTTTTTCCCTCTTCTGGGATTAGATTTCTTTGTCTGGGACCCAGGACAATAATACTTCCACCTTCTTCACTCCATTCTTACCCTACATCAGTACTGATTATGTGCCTGGGCATTCAGAGAGCTGCAGCTTTGAAGATAAGCAACAATGCTTGGTTTTATGTTTATTCAGTACTGGATATTAAACTTAGGCCTTTGTACATGCTGGCCAGGCAAACACTTCACCACTGAGCTATAGTCCCAGCCCTTTTTTATTTGACACAGGGTCTCCATAAGGTGCTAAGGCTGGCCTTGAATTCTTTTGGAGGCTTTGAACTCACTCTGTAACCCAGGCAAGCTTTGAACTTGTAACCCTCCTGCCTCACTCAACAAAATAACTAGGATTACAGGTCTGAGACACAGGCCTCAGTATTTTGAATGCCTGATATAAGGCAGGCACTTAACTAGATGGACACAGTAGCAGCAGTGATGGAAGCAAAGGTAGTATTGGAGTAGTGGTAGTAGGGCATGGTCAGTGCTGGGAGTGAAAGGCGGCTCTCTTCACAAAGTTCCCCCAAATACTTAGGACACAGATAACTTGGCAATTCTCCAACCTAATTCAGAGGTCCCTATGCAAAAAAAACAAAAAACAAAAAAACAAAAAACTTTGTTTTTCTGTTATTTCAACATTCAAGCCAGAAAAAAAATTCTCAGACTACTGGATTCTGATTGTAGCTCAGAAACATGTGACAACCAGCAAGAGTCCCCTTAGAAGTTAGCATCTTCTATCTTACTCCTCTACACTAAACCCTAGCAATGAAAACATCTTTGATCACCACAGCTCATCCTCAGGAATGGACTCTCAGTTGTCCTACACTAAATTAATGTTTTGTTCTTCCTAGTCACTGACACGTACTGAGCATAGACTAAGTTCTTCTTTACCATTCACGCATCATCGCATTGAACTCTCACAGCAAATCTACGAGATAGACCACAAGGTATGAGGTGCCTTCCGTTAAATCACAGGATGAGTTCAGAAGGCACTGGCCACATTAAGCTAAATGTAAAGTGTTTTTAAATTATCCTCTGACGGCCAGGCGGTGGTGGCGCACGCCTTTAATCCCAGCACTCGGGAGGCAGAGCCAGGCGGATCTCTGTGAGTTCGAGGCCGGCCTGGGCTACCAAGTGAGTTCCAGGAAAGGCGCAAAGCTACACAGAGAAACCCTGTCTCGAAAAACAAAAAAAAAAAAAAAATTATCCTCTGGCATTTCCCCCGCTCCTTTTCATGTATCTGTATGTGCACACACACAGATAATAATTCAGGAGTGCTGTTCTGAAGCAATTACTTTTCTTCTATAGTAAGGAGCATATTTTCATACTGTTTCCATCTTAATTCATCATTGTTAGTCCCCACATACATTTGCTCCATTAAAAAAAAAAAAGGCAAGTGGAAACTGGGAGGAGAAACAATAATTTGATATCTTTTTTCCCTAACTATAATCCTGAATACAAGCTAAAAACAATTGAATAAAAGGTTGCAAAATGAGTATTAATTTGGCCACATATGACAAATATTTCTTCTCCCAACTCCATAATTCCAAAGCAGATCGTGAGAAATCCCTATAAAAAGAGAAAAGGCAGAGTGAAAATGTGTGAACTTGATGTGACATTTGGCTATTTAAAATGCACGCCTACATAACCAGTTATATTCATAAACCAGCTCCAGAAAACACAAAGAACTGATCAAAATGTCTCTGAGGAGCAGTTTTAGGTAGATGCAAGGTGTGTGTATGAAGCTAGCCACTATACTCTACTCTGATGCATTTGCGCGAGCACACACACACAAATTCAAAAACTGAATTGTTTAAATACATAAAAGAATACTTTAAAAAAAAAGAATGCTCTTCACAAACTGCAAACTTTAGAATATTTAGCTTCAAAACCTTATTTTGTGAAGCAGAGGCAGGTGGATCTCTGTGAGTTAGGGGGCAGCCTGGTCTACAAAGTGAGTTCTGGGACAGACGGCTACACAGTGAAATCAGGCCTCAAAATAAAACAAAATAAAAAACCAACTTATTTAAAACTATACAGATCTCCAGGCTAATATGTTTCCGGAGCTCCAACTAACTAGGGAGAATTATAGATCATAGGGCTGGAGAGATGACTCAGTGGTTAAGAATGCTTGTAGCTCTTCCACATCAGGTAGCTCACAGTTGCCTGTTACTCCAGCTCCAGGAAATGGGGCCCTCTTCTGGCCTCTGCAGTCATTACACTCAGAGAAAAAAATACAAATTATGAATTACAGCAGGAAGTGATGTGCGCCTTTAATCCCAGCACTCAGGAGGCAAAGGTGGGCACATCTCTGAATTTTGGGCCAGTCTGGCTACAGAGTGAGTTCCAGGATAGCCAGGGCTACACAGAGAAACTTTGTCTCAAAAAAAAAATTACAGATGAGCCAGGTATGGTAGTACATACTTTAATTATAGCACTTGGAAGGCAGTAGTGGGCAGGTCTCTGTGAGTTCCAGAAAAGCATGGTATGAGTTCCAAGCCAACCAGGGCTACAGAGTATGACCTTGTCGCCGCCCCCCCCCCTCTCTCTCTCACACACACACACACACACACACACACACACACACACACACACAGGGGCGGGGGGAGAAGAAGAGGAGGAGGACAACGACAAGGACGAGAAGGAGGAATAGGAGGGGAGGGGAGGGGAGGGGAGGGGAGGGGAGGGGAGAGGAGAGGAGAGATAGCTCAGCAGTTAAGAGCATTTGTTGATCTTGCAGAGGACTGAGGTTCAATTCCCAG
The DNA here is from genome assembly GCF_949786415.1 of Peromyscus eremicus. Taxonomy (NCBI): domain Eukaryota; kingdom Metazoa; phylum Chordata; class Mammalia; order Rodentia; family Cricetidae; genus Peromyscus; species Peromyscus eremicus. The sequence continues at coordinate 27,239,595 of NC_081438.1, read as the reverse complement.
CCCCCACATAGTGGTTAACAACCATCTGTAACTCCAATTCAGGGGCTCAGATGCCCTTTTCTGACCTTGGCAGACACCAAGCACACAAATGGTGTACATACATAACATTCAGATAAAATGCTCACAAAGGCAATGAATAGATCTAATTAATTTTTTCATAAAAAAGAAAAAAGTTATGGAGCATTATTGCACTATTACATTAATAAGATGTAGCAACTCTATAAGCAGTAATGTATAGTAAACAGCTCCCCTTAATCTGAAGATGGAATGAGATGAACATTATTTTCAACAATTCTACCCCAATCAATAGATAAGAGAAATCCAGGAAGTTACTTTCTGATAAGTCAAGCTGCTGCTCCCTGTTTGAGATGAATTTGCTTCTTCTACAATAACAAATATTAAGAAACTGGCCCAGAGAGAGGAAAAAACTAGTTAATAAATACGCAAAATATCAACTTGCACTTGTGAGAGTGTGAAGGCAGAGCTGATGATATGAAGTCTTTCATCATTTTCCACTTTATATTTCTGAGGCAGGGTCTCTCAGTGAACCTGGAGCTTGCCATTTCAGAGAGACTAGTTGGTCAACAAGCCCCCAGGATCCAACTGTGCCACCTCCCAGTGCTGAGGTCACAGACCCACACCACCACGTCAGGGATCCTCTACTTGTAAGGTAGGTATTTACTTGCTGAGTTATCTCCCCAGTCTCCATTTGAGGTTTTAATTTCTCTTTTCTCTCATAGGAAAAGGAGAGAGGGAGGGAAATTAAAAAAAAAAAAAAAAAAAAGATAGACAGTCCCAGCTGGAAAGACAGTTCTGAGGATAAGAGCAGATGCTTGTTGCTCTTCCAGAGAACCCAAGTTCAGTTCTCAACATCCATGTTGGGTGGCTCACAACTGCCTATAATCACAGCTCCCGGGGATCTGGCACCCTCTTCCAGCCTATTCAGGCATTCATACATATGTGGTTTACACACATACTTACTTATAAAATAAAATAAACTTGCTGGGCGGTGGTGGCGCACGCCTTTAATCCCAGCACTCAGGAGGCAGAGCCAGGTGAATCTCTGTGAGTTCGAGGCCAGCCTGGGCTACCAAGTGAGTTCCAGGAAAGGCGCAAAGCTACACAGAGAAACCCTGTCTTGAAAAACCAAAAAAAAAAATAAAATAAAATAAAAATAAATAAATAAATAAATAAAATAAAATAAACTTCTTGGATTTCTCCACAGATTTTAAGAGTATAAGAGACAAAATCTGGTATGTTGAGCATGATGACACAAACCTCTAATCAGGATGAGAAATTCAAGGCCAGCATGGGCTACACAAGACCATACCTCAGTAAACAAAAAAAAAGCAAGGAGGGGACTCATAAGACACCACCCCTCTACAAAGATCCGAAGGCAGCACTAGTTGCTGAGGAGAGAAACATTTTCAAGGTGAAGCCACTGGTAAGATGGAAATGAGAGGTTAGTTGGGGTGGATATGATCGAAATATATTATACAAATGGTAAATTTATCATAATGAAACCATTATTATAAATAACATACTCATAAACTTAAAAATATGTTTACAAATATTTTAATTTAGTGCTGTCAATATTTGTCAAAAAGCATTAATTATCCACCTTATGATGTCCCCCTCCTGAATATGCAATTATTCCCTCTTTATATTGATTCTCCATTACTTAAGGAAAAGCAAACTCTTCAGTATTGTCTATTATCATAAATTCCAAGAGTTTCTAAAATTCAAAAAGACTCTATTTAATACCAGCACTCATGAGGTTAAGGCAGGATTTAGAATTCAAATTTGAGGGCTACATTGCAAGACTCCGCTGTTAAAAAGGACTAATTTTAACCTCCTTTAAGCTGGGATAGTGAGTCATGTCTGAATTCCATCTCTAGGGATACTGAGGCAGGGGGGTGAGTTCTAGTTTGAGACCTACAGAAAATCCCTGCCAAAAAAAGAAAAAGGAAAAACCTTTAAATTTAAAAACCTAAAAATTTAAAAATCTCATTTAAGGCTGTAGAGATGGCTCAGAGGTTAAGAGCACTGGCTGCTCTTCCAGAGGTCCTGAGTTCAATTCCCAGTAACTCACAACTGTCTGGATCTGGTGCCCTCTCCTGGTGTGCAGGCAGCACACTGTATATAGAGGGAAAATCTCATTTAAGACAGTCAGTGGCTGGTGGCTGTAATCCCAGCACTTAAGAGACTGATGAAGTCGATTGCTGCAACTTTGAGTCCAGTCTGGGCTACAAGTGACTTTGAGACAAGACCCTGTCTCTGAAAATAAATAAATAATAAATAGATAAATCAATAAATGCTGGGGAGATGGCTTGGTGGGCAGGAGTACTTGCTGCCAAGCCTAATGACCTGAGATGGTGGTGGTGGTGGGGAAAGTTTGTCCTCTGGCCTCCACATGGTCTATGACACGTGCACACACGAACACACAAACACACCCCACACAACAAATAAACAGGTAAGGGTAATAAAACTTTAAGATAAAAAATTTCATTTCCGCCGGGCGGTGGTGGCGCACGCCTTTAATCCCAGCACTCAGGAGGCAGAGACAGGTGGATCTCTGTGAGTTCGAGGCCAGCCTGGGCTACCAAGTGAGTTCCAGGAAAAGGCGCAAAGCTACACAGAGAAACCCTGTCTCGAAAAACCAAAAAAAAAAAAAAAAAAAAATTTCATTTCCTTTAAGATGGAGTTAATGCCCGGCCGCAGTGGCGCATGCCTTTAATCCCAGCACTCGGGAGGCAGAGGCAGGTGGATCTCTGTGAGTTCGAGGCCAGCCTGGTCTACAGAGCGGGATCCAGGACAGGCACCAAAAACTACACAGAAAAACCCTGTCTCGAAAAACCACACACACAAAAAAAAAGGATGGAGTTACTGGCCTTTGGATGTAAATGTCCAACAGCCTATGACTTCCTGCTTACTCTCATGACTTTTTTTAAGTTCCCTTTGTGAGCACGCATACAAGCTCGGCAAACCTTTCAACATCTAACAAGAAAAGAAAGACCAGGAGTATCTGCCTTGACTTACTTCCAGAAGTAATTAACCAAATTAAACTTTCCATAGAAATTTACAAATCAAATCCATGGTAAAGTGTATTATTTCGGGGGAGGGGGGAGGGGGCGGGGGAAGGAGAAGGCGGGCCGTGGTGGCACACGCCTTTAACCCCAGCACTCAGGAAGCAGAGGCAGGCGGACCTCTGTGAGTTCGAGGCCAGCCTGGTCTACAGAGTGAGTTCTAGGACAGCCAGGGATACACAGAGAAACCTTGTCTGCGGAGGGGGAGGGAGGGGGCGAGGATGTGGTCACTTGTGAACAAAACAGTTTCTTTCGCCACAGCTGATGTTATTTCTCTTCTTGACATCAGTCTCGGGACAGCCTCCATCGTGTCCGTCCCTGACCCTGTCCCAGAACCTCAGGCTAGCCCTCAGGGATGTCCTCACTGCAAGGCGCACGTGTCCTATGCCTTCACGGAGCGCGCCCCCTTTCGGCTTACAAGCTACCACGATGCGGGGCCACTGCCTGGGCGGTGGGGCACATCTGTAATCCCAGAGGCAGAGGCAGGCGGATCTCTGGAGTTCGAGGCCAGCCTGGGCTACAGAGCGAGCTCCAGGACAGCCAGGGCTACACAGAGAAACCATGTCTCAAAAAAAAGATGCGGGGCTTAAATACCCACCCCCACGGAGAAAACCCCAAAATAAAAACTTCTTCACCAGCTCTCTCTGGGACTGCCATTAAAAACGGGGTCCCGCCGGGCGGTGGTGGCGCACGCCTTTAACCCCAGCACTCGGGAGGCAGAGGCAGGTGGATCTCTGTGAGTTCGAGACCAGCCTGGGCTACCAAGTGAGCTCCAGGAAAGGCGCAAAGCTACACAGAGAAACCCTGTCTCGAAAAACAAACAAACAAACAAAAAAAAAAAAAAAAAAAAAAAAAAAAAAAAAAACGGGGTCCCGCGCAGTCCAACCACCCTCGCCTCCCCCAAAGCGTCAAGCAGCGCTTTGCTATTCCCTCTCCCTGACCAAGAGCCCCCACCATGACCGCCTCTTCCCCTCAGCTCCCGCTCCGCCTCTTTTCCCGCCACCATACTCGGTTACTTTTGTTGCGAGTGATTTGAAGAGGAGCGACTCGGAGGGGAAAGGCGTAGGGTCGGCTGTGGCGCTGAGGAGAAAAGTTCTCCTCAGCCGACAGGGACCGGGACTCCCCGCACCTAACACCTTCCTCTGCAGCTGGATAAAAGCCAACTACCTTCCGGGGCGACGAGGACCTAAAGACGAGGCGCAGCCTACGCTGTCGCAGCCATTCCGCACAGCCTTTCCACCTCGACCTACTTTTCCCGCCACCGAGACGAGGCGCGAGGACGCGGACAAATTCCGCCCCCCCAGCGGCGTGCGCTCAGAGGTAGTGCGCATGCGCAGCTGGAAGCCGCTTTGCGTTTGCGCGGCTAGAGTTGTACCGCCATCTTCCAAACTAAGGCCTGGTGAAACTACAAGTCCCATAATCCTCGCGGGTGCCGGTTTTTTTTTTCCAATAGGCTGCGGAGCGCCTGAGGCACTTCGTTCTCGTATCTCTGCTTCAAATCGCCTTCTCCTTCCTGTTTTCATGCTATAACCCTTCTCTTTTCGTTTCCCTCACGCTTTTATGTTTTGTTTGAGACTATCTTGAGCTCCACTCCTGCCTCTAGAGTGCTCTGACAGCCTGTTGGCAGGGAACCTCCGCCAGCCATCACTCTGGGGACTCGAATCAGTGCTCCCCACTGACCGGAGCAGGGGGGAAAGCGAGTCGTTACCCTTTCCCGCCCACGCTCGCTTGTGTGTAACGTGGAGCAGAGCTGCAGCTTCAGTGCTGCGGGATCAACACCCGCGATGGCGCTGGCGCCGACAACGCCACTGGGGACTGATACGCAGGCGCCGCACTATGGCGGAGGCGTCCGCGTCCAGACGTAGGTGTAGGGCAGGGGGAAGGCGTGGTTCTCTAGGTGTTCGCAGTTGGGGAAAGGAGGAGGGTCGCGAGGACGGCTGCGCCTCTTCGGGGGAAGAGGAACTTGGACCACGTCGGGTGTTTTAGTGCTCTTTTTTAATTGTTTTCAATTCAGAAACTATCTTGAATGATGTATTGCATTTTATTGATAACAGTTCTTGAGACAGCGTGCTTAATTCCTCGCCTACTTTATCCTTCTCCCCCTACGACTCCCATTAAGTCCTCCTAATTCTAATTAGATGGGCGGAAGGAAGAGGGAAGAGCTCATGAATAACTCACGCCCCGCCCCTTTCGCTGGGAAACGCGCACACCCCTTGGAATCGTGCTGACGCACGCTGCGTGGATCTAACCCGAGGAAGCGACGTCACACTCCCCGCCCCCAGGGCTGAAGGGGCGGGGCGTCACCTCCAGCACGTGTCGCTCCTTCTACCCGCGCAAGCCCGAAAGGGTTGTGCGCAGGCGCTCTCGGGGAGGGGCGGGGATGGGGGAGGAAGGAGGCGGGGCAGGGAGGTTGTTGGGTTTAGAGCCGGGCGGAGACCGCGGAGACTCATTCCTCAGGAACAAGGGTCGGGTGTCAAGGAGACCTTCTCACACCGGCTCCCGTTCCCCGCCCACGGTGGGTGGGATCGCACGGCAGAGACAAAGGATATCAGTAGGGCTTGGACTTAGCGGCGAAGGGAAGTGGGGTGTCCGTGGGGGGCGGTGGGCGTCTCGGGCTGGGGGAGGGCGAGGCTCTCGGCGAGGGGAGGGGGGCTGCATTTAAACTCTGGGAGCCGTTAAGTTGGTTCGCACTCCCGATGCGCGCGCAGCCCGGGCGGTGGCGGAGTGCGCATGCGTGGCTGCTGGGCGAGCGGAACGCGCGCCCGTCGTGCGCGCTCGCGGCGGAGTGGTAGTGGCGGCGGAGACGCGGGTGGCGGCGCACGCGCAGTGGCTCCCTCGGCTTGTCCGGGTCTCGCGGGCATCTTGTTTTGGTCTCGCGGGCGAGTGGGGCGCGCTTGGTGTGCCGCGGGCGGGAGGTGGAGGCGCTGGGGCGCGAGGCGGAGCTGCGCGCGCACTCGGGGAAGGGGAGGGAGGGAGGGAGGCGGTCTTAGGAAGGGCTGCAGGGGGCTTCCCCCTTGATCTCTTCTCGGTACCTTCGCTTGGGAAGGGGAAATTAAACGGGGCGAGGAGATGATCGAGATGGCGGCGGAGAAGGAGCCCTTTCTGGTGCCGGCCCCGCCGCCGCCGCTCAAAGATGAGTCGGGCGGAGGGGGCGGCCCCGAGGTGCGATCGCACCGGGAGGCTGCCTCCGGGGAGCTCCGCGACGGGACGGAACGCGGGCCGGGCCCACGCGCGCCCTCGGCCGGGGCCGCAGCCGGCGGAGGGGGCGGCCCCCAGGCACAGGCGCACGGGGAGCCCCACGGGCGAGCCACTGCTCCTGCGGACGTGGGGGAGGAGCGCCGGGGAGGGGGCGGGACGGACCTCGGTCCCCCGGCCCCTCCTCGACCTCGCAATGGCTACCAGCCCCACCGACCCCCCGGGGGTGGCGGGGGCAAAAGAAGAAATAGCTGTAATGTAGGGGGAGGGAGCGGCGGAGGCTTCAAGCATCCGGCCTTCAAGAGGCGCCGGCGGGTGAACTCGGACTGCGACTCAGTGTTACCCTCCAATTTTCTTCTGGGGGGCAATATATTTGATCCACTGAACCTGAATAGCCTCCTGGATGAGGAAGTAAGTCGAGCGCTCAATGCGGAGACCCCAAAGTCATCCCCACTTCCGGCCAAGGGGCGAGACCCTGTGGAGATCCTCATCCCCAAAGATATCACTGACCCGCTCAGTCTCAACACTTGCACTGATGAGGCCCATGTAGTTCTTGCCTCGCCACTCAAGATTGGTCGCAAGCGCCATAGACACCGGGGACCGCACCACCAGCAGCAGCAGCAGCAGCAGCAGGCATCTGGAGGGAACGATAGCCACGCCGTGCTGCCCACTGACCCTCTCACCCCCTCACTCCACGGGGAGGGTGCCACGCAGCAGCCCAGGGGCCAGAACCGAGATGCCCCGCAACCTTATGAACTCAACACAGCCATCAACTGCAGGGATGAAGTTGTGTCTCCCCTTCCCTCTGCCCTGCAGGGCTCCTCAGGCTCCCTTTCTGCCCCTCCAGCTGCCTCAGTTACCTCTGCACCTTCATCTTCCTCCTCCCGACATCGCAAACGCCGCAGGACTTCCAGCAAGTCGGAGGCAGGGGCTAGGGGTGGAAGCCAGGGTTCCAAGGAAAAGGGCAGAGGGAGTGGGGGAGGCCGTCATCACCACCCACTGCCTGCCACTGGCTTCAAAAGGCAACAGCGAAAGTTCCAGTATGGGAACTACTGCAAGTACTATGGCTATCGCAATCCTTCCTGCGAGGACGTGCGCCTTAGGGTATTGAAGCCCGAGTGGTTTCAAGGCCGGGACGTCCTAGATCTGGGCTGCAATGTTGGCCATCTGACCCTAAGTATTGCCTGCAAGTGGGGCCCAGCCCGTATGGTGGGACTGGACATTGACCCACGGCTTATCCACTCTGCTCGCCAAAATATCCGACACTACCTGTCTGAGGAGCTTCGTCTCCAAGCCCAGACTTCTGAGGGTGACCCAGGGACAGAGGGGGAGGAAGGGACTACCACTGTCCGAAAAAGGAGCTGCTTCCCAGCCTCACTGACAGCCAGCCGGGGTCCCATCGCTGCACCCCAAGTGCCCTTGGATGGAGCAGACACATCTGTCTTCCCCAACAATGTCGTCTTCGTCACGGTAAGAGAGTCCAAAGGCTCTTGGAATAGGGTCCAAGTGTGAAGATGAGATTAAATAGGAATGTGTTGGGGGGAAGGTCATGACCTAGAGGTGTATCCCTGCATCTGTTCCTCCTTACAAGAACATCTGGAGAGAACAGTCTGGATTGGCCAGAGAATCTCTACTGGGTGTGTTGTCTCCTCCTGTAACCTGAGAAGTGGGATCTCTACCTTCAGGCTCTAACATTTGGTCTTTTCTCATAACTACAAGGATCTCGTCCCTGATACGGGGGCTGACTTGTCCTGCTTCCAGTGGGGACTATAATCCAGACCCTTGGGGGTAACCTTTACTGCTCTGCCCAGATGGAACTTTGCCCTCAAATCTCCTGAGGGAGCATGAGGTTGGGTGTCTGGGGGAGGGGGAGACTGGTGGCACTCCACTATGTGTAGTTTGGGGCCTTTGATAGGGACCTTGTTTGCATCAGCTGCTTTTCGTTTCCCTGGATACAGCACAGACTGTTGAAGTTACTGGTCAGGAACCCAATAGGCTTGGCTTTCCGTCTTCTCCGTGCTGCCTCTGAATAGCAGGAGAGGGGCAGTGAGGAGAGAGTTCCCAGCCTGACAGAACATATGTCCCCTCTCCACCAGCTTCGTCCATTGAGCAGTTGTTAGGCCATCCAGAGGAATGTTTGCCCATGGCTTAGCCTGAAAAAAAGTCTTCGGGGAGTGGTGATGAAATTACCTTCCAAAGGTTTCCTAAGGTTTTTCATTTCATTGGAGAAAGAATAGGCCTGAAATGCTACCAGACCTAATGGGAAGAGCCTATATGGAAGGGCCTTGGTCTTTAGAACCACTGCCTTTGTATATGAGGTCCCCTGGGCTGGGGTAAGCACAGGCTGGGGCCTCGGGAGCATTCCAGTATTCTCCAGTTGTCCCTCAGATAATTGGTTCAGTTTACATCTGCACAGGCTCCCGTTTAGGTTTGTTTGGTTTAGCACGGGAGGAAGCAGAGGCAGGAAAGGGAGAAGAGAGAACATGAGGCCGAAAGAAAGCGCTATCTATCGGGAGGAGCCTCCGAGAAGGCCACCCAGGCCGAGTGAGGTTGTGTGTAGGACTTGGTCTCGGAGTCTGCAGGTGGTTGTGGGGCCAGTGGGCTTCTCACCCTCTTTCTGACCTCTTTCCCTCTTCTGGCCCTCAGGGTAACTATGTCCTGGACCGAGATGAGCTGGTGGATGCCCAAAGACCTGAGTATGATGTGGTGCTCTGCCTCAGCCTCACCAAGTGGGTGCACCTGAACTGGGGTGACGAGGGGCTGAAGCGCATGTTCCGCCGGATCTACCGCCATCTGCGCCCTGGGGGAATTCTGGTCCTGGAGCCCCAACCATGGTCCTCCTACTGCAGGAGAAAATCTCTGACGGTGAGTTGGGTTTCTGTAGAGATGGGGATAATCATCTTTTTATTTCACTGGGGACTAAACTCCAGACTTCACAAATGGCAGGGAAGGTGTCCTACCAGTGAGCTATAGCCCCAGCCTGTTTGTTTTGGGTGTTTTCCCCCTCCCCCATTTATTTTTATTTATTTATTTGGTTTTTCAAGACAGGGTTTCTCTGTGTAACAGTCCTGGCTGTCCTAGAACTCGATTTGTAGACCAGGCTGGCCTGGAACTCACAGAGATCCACCTGCCTCTGCTTCCTGAGTTCTGGGATATCAAAGGCATACGCTACTACCAACCACCTAGTCAGCCCTTTTTTTATTTCGAGACTGGCTAAGCTGCTAGCCTGAACTGGCTCCGTAGTGCAGGCTGGTCTTGAACTCTTCATCCTCCTGCTTCAGCCTTCTAAGTACCTGAGATGACTGGCTTGTACCACCATACCCAGCTCAGACTTTGTGAGCAAAGAGAAAACGGTGTCTGTCATTCTTGGCCAGGGAAAGGGATGATGAGCTGAAGTGACCCCCCCCCCCCCTTCCCCTGTTTCTCCAGGAAACAATCTATAAGAACTACTTTCGAATCCAGCTGAAGCCAGAACAGTTCAGTTCCTACCTGACATCTCCAGAGGTGGGCTTCTCCAGCTATGAGCTTGTGGCCACACCGAGTAACACCTCCAGAGGTAAGAGTGGATTGCTTTGTCACTGGGAGGAATGGGTCCTGGTTGAGGGTACTGGCCCTGTGAGAAATCTCAAGGTCCTACCCACCTGTCTTCTGTGTGCTCTTCTTTTTAGGCTTCCAGCGTCCTGTGTACTTGTTCCACAAGGCCCGTTCCCCCAGCCACTAAGTGGCCTTCTGAACAGAAGGTGTGAAGAGGCTGCCCTTGCTGCTCCTGAGGACCTGGGGGAAGAGGAAATTATCCCAAGGTCTTTCCTGTCTAACTCCAAAAAGTTTCCTTTCTTGGATCTGTAAAGAGAGCTTTTCTTAAGTTGCTTCTCCCAAGTTTTCTCCCTGACACCTCTGGCACTTGAGTAAGCCCAGCTGTGCTGGAATTACATCAGCTTCCTCTCCCAGCCTGCTGGGCTGGATGGCATGGACTGTTTGCTGACTGTCCTCCTAGGGCATGGGAAGGGAGAATGTCAAATTCTCTAGGCCCTTCCTCCTGTTCTCCAAAGGAGATTCCCGCTTCTCGGCCTTTGTTCCTAGCTGCACTTAAGTGGACCATGTATGGACTAAGGGTGTTAGAGGGGAAGTTTGGTAAGGAGACACACAGGTACTGTGAAAATCCTTCCTTCTGCTGTCCCCCGGTGGGAGAGGGAGCTGGGTTTGGAATGTGAGAACAGCACAATAAACTTGATAACTAGGGCAGTGGCCCCTGCACCTGTGTCTGGCACTTTCTAGTGGGATGGTACCTCTTAATAGGAATATGTGGTGTCTGCCCATCCCAGAGTCTCAGGAGGCTGGGTTTTGCTGGTTGTTGCACATTGGCCCTTTATCCCAGGACTTGGGAGGAGACAGACAGGCTGATCTCTTGAGGTTTGAGGCCAGCCTGGGTGGGCTGCATAGTGAGACAGTATCTCATGGGTGGAAGACTGTTAGTACCTGTCTTAGTTAAGGTTACTACTGCTGTGATGAGCAAAGATCTGACATCTCAGTTCATCATCAAAGGAAGTCAGGACAGGAACTCAAGTAGGGGAGCGCAGGGACCTGAAGGCAGGAGCTGATGCCATGGAAGGGTGCTGCTTACTGACTTGATCCTCATAGCTTGCTTAGCCTTTCTTATGGACCACAGGACCACCAGCCCAGGGATTGCCCCTTCCACAATGGGCCAAGGCCCTATCCTCATCAATCAACTAAGAAAACATCCTTACTGACTTGCCTACAGCCTGGTCCTTAGACACTACCCAGGAAAGGGGAGCGGGGGTAATGCAAATTTTGGTGTGTAGCTTGAGTCCCACTTACCTTCCTCCAAAAGAAACCCCAGGCAAGTGTTTGTGTATGGGAGTGTGAGGTGGAAGGCTAACTTTGGAGGGCTTGGCAGTGGGGTTAGGTGGAGCCCAGAGCCAATAACCTGCTCTAGGACCCATGATGGTTTGCACAGTGAAGGTCTTCATTGGTTTGTCAAGGATTGCTGGAACCTTGAACATTGAACACTGAGCACTCTGTTAGTCACACACAAAACGGGCAATACTCAAATGAAACAGGGAAAGTCTCCTTTCAAGCAGTTATTTAATGTTAATACCCACATTTGGGTAAATACTTTTTGAACAGAAGTTTTTTTGTTTGGTTGGTTTTTGGTTTTTCAAGACAGGGTTTCTCTGTGTAGCTTTGTGCCTTTTCCTGGAACTCACTTGGTAGCCCAGGCTGGCCTCGAACTCACAGAGATCCGCCTGGCTCTGCCTCCTGAGTGCTGGAATTAAAGGCGTGCGCCACCACCGCCCAGCTAGAACAGAAGTATTTGAATAGCCAGGTATACTGGTGCATGCCTTTAATCCTAGCACTTGGGAAGCAGAGGCAGGCAAATTGGAGTTCAAGACCAGACCAGCCTATATGAGTTCCAAGACAACCAGAGCTATATAGATTAAAACATTAAAGTTGTTCTTACAAATGGGGCAGAGTGAGGGTGCATTTTTTTTCCCTATGGTGGTTTTTGAGACAGTATCCCCTAACTTAGGTTGACCAGGAACTCCCAACCCTCCTGTCTACCTCACAAGTGATCATCGCCACACTTAGCCAAAGTGGAAATCTAAAGCATTCTGACTATTGCCTGTGCATACACTTACACACACACACACACACACACTCTGGGGATTAAAGTTGGGGCTTTGTACATGCTTAACCAGATACTACCACTGAGCTGAACCTACCTAGCCTGAAACCACATTAAAAGAAATAACTTGCATAGTTCAGACTCCTTGAACACAGGATCCTTCTGCCTTGGCCTCCCAAGTCCTGGGATATGGCACCATAATGTAAGGCTAAGTCTGAAATTCTAACCAAAACAAAGGTGATTTAAGTGGAAAGGAAAATCTGACCCCACACTTAGACGGTGGCTTTCCACTTGCCATCATGGGGGGAGGGAAGAAAATTTATACCTACAGGCAGCTTCCCACGAGGAGCTAAGTTGTTTTTAAAAAAAGAAAAAAAAAAACTTTATTCTGTGAGGAAACAGTTTTAACGAAAGTACAGACTGGCAATACGGGGAGTTGTGGAGGCTACGCTTCCCAGCGCCTCAGCATCCGATGCATGAGAAAGGTATCTTCTGAAGGGCGGGGCCGGGCTTGAAGCCTTAACGGGGGCAGCCCGTCCACTGTCAAGTGCGGAGATTCGTAACAGAGAGAGTCTGGGTTGCACAGCATGGTCATGTCTGGCCCCTGCCCGAGCACCTCCTGTGGGGAAGGTGAGGCCCAATGCAAGGTTACATTCCAGATGGAGGAAGAGAGCCCGGGGGGAGGAAGCCAGGTCCCCGATCCCTTCCTTCACCTTCGGGGGCGGGGCTCGGGGCTGCGGCGGCAGCATCGCCAGCTTCTCCCTCAGCGCCGCGTTCAGAACCTGCTCCTCTGGCACCTGCAGACTCACTAGGTCTCGGTAGAGTCGCTTAGAGCGCGGCACGTTCAACCCTGCGAGCGCAGGAAAGGCGAGGGTGAGCAGCGCCCTTCCCCCAGACCACCGCGCCGGGGCGGGCGCCTGTCCCCCTCACCCTCCGCCACCGTCTCCTCCAGGACGCAGCGGGTCTGGAACGACTTCCTCAGCTGCTCCTCCACCGCCTTCGAGGCATCGAACTGGCCGCTGGCGACGGCGGCGCGCGCATGCTGCAGCTCCAGACTCAAAGCCAGGCTGCTCTGCAGGGCCGGCGCCTCCAGCTCGTGCGGCGCCGCGGGATCGTCGTCGCTCGGTGCACCGGGCGCGAGCAGCGGCTCGGACCGCACCGGGGAGGACGGCGCCAGGTGAAAACGAACCTGGGAGCAGAGGGCGGAACCGTGAGCGGCGGAGTCCCGGACGCTAGGCGAGCAGGGGGCCGGGGCTTCGCCGCTGCTCACCTGCCGCCCCCTCCGGCCGCCGCCCCGACGCCCCTTCCGCCGTCCCGGGCTGTCGCCCCGCCGCTCCGGACTCTCGGGCAACGGGCTCGGGCTCAGGCTCAAGTCCAAGCCCGGCTCGGGCTCGGGCTCTGGGGCTCGCGGCTCCGGGGCTCGCGGCTCCGGGGCTGGCCCCGGGGCCTCCACGGCCTCTTCGCCCTCCATAGACTCCAACTCGGACGCCTCGTAGCCCATCATCTCGCAGGCGCTGCCGGGGTCCGGGCTTTGGGGACGCGTCCTCGCCTCTTCGCTCCCACCTCTCGGGGGGCTACCACTACCGGAAACCGTTAGCCCTTACCCACCGATGTACAACAAGCCCGCCGCGGCACTCCATTGGCGCTCCTGCGCGTCATTCCCATCGCTCCACCCTCCAGCTTCCGGGCGGGCGCACTTCCGCCCTCACAAACTGACTTCGCCCTTAAGGCGGGGCGTTAGCGCGCCGGTGCGTAGATGCCCTACGGATCCCCTGCAAGACTACTTGTCCTTTCGGGAACGTGGATGTGGCGTCCTTACCTGTCAAAATCGTCTTCGCATTTGTTCTGGGATTAGAGTGTTTGTCCTCTTTCACTGAAACAAAATGGTCAGTGCCCTCGCATCTAGACGTCCTGCGCGGTGCCCCCGGAGCGTTCTAAAGGTTTCGGTCACTTCAGAACGTCGATCAAAGCTTCCCTGTACGTGGAAGCGGGCTCGTTGCAAAGTCCCTGAATTCTTGTATTTGAGTAGGAAATACTATAGGAATTTACGGAATATTACCTTAATTTTAAGTGCACATCCTGGGGGCCGAAAAGATGGCTCCGAGGTTAAGGGAGCTTGCCACCAAGCCTGACGATCTGAGCTCAATTCCAAAGTCACCCGGGATGGAACGAGAGACCTGACTCCCACAAGTTGTCCTCTGACCTCTGCACTTAAGCACACACTAGTAAAATTTACATCCCAATCCTCCCACACACAAAAGGCCTTAAAAGCAATGACAGCTTGGGAGTTGGAAGCAGAAACGGATCAGGAGGAATTCAGGGCCAGTCTTGGCTACATAGGGACTTGGTGGACACCTTGGGCTATGAGAGACCCGGTTAACTAAAACCCAAAATTGTGACCTCTATATCCTTGGGCAATTGAAAACTTGTACACACATGTTTGCCTCACCTTTACTCGTAGCCCCAAACTAGTAATGTCCTTCAACAGATAAAGGGCTAAAAGGTACATAAATATCATAAAATAATATTGAGCAATAATGGGAGACAAATTATTGATACAGTGCAGCAGCTGGAGTAGGTGATACCTTTTGCCAGTCTGCAAAGGGTAGACAACGTCTAGTTTCTTTTACACATTTCAGAAACAATAGAAGTTTAGCCCGGTGTGGTGGCACAAGCCTGAAATACCAGTATTTGGGAGGCAGAACAGGAGGATCAGGAATTCAAGGTCATCCTTAGCTACATAAGGAGTCTGAGGTAAGTCTGAGCTTAAAAAAAAAAAGCTAAGGTGAGAAAGTAGGTAGGAGAGTAGAAACCTTTCTGTATTAATTTTTTGTTTTTGTTTGTTTGTTTGTTCATTTGAGACAGGGTCTCACTATGCATCTCTTGCTGTCCTAAAACTCACTCTGTAGACCAGGATGGCCTCAAACTCACAGAGACCCTCCTGCCTCTATTTCCTGAGTGCTGGAATTAAAGGCATGCACCACCATGCCTGGAGAAAATATGACTTTTTTTTTTTAATTTTCACATTTTATTCTCATGAGCTGGAGAAAGGAACTGCCAGTTACAACATCGCCTGGTTCTGTGGTTCTTCAACAAGAAAACAACCAAGCTGCTGTTTATCTTCATCAAGGACCTAGATGGTCATAAGTTGAACACTTGCTGAAGGCTGCATCTCTTGGGGCAGTGACAGGAAGCAAGTGTAGAATGACTCAGAGAATTCGTGTTAAAGGGTTCCTCAAGGATCTTCCATAAAGACCATGAGTAATGGGCCCCACTGCAGCGCCCTAGAAGCAACAGGAATGCCATAATCCAGAGCGTGGCACACAGGAGCTGGCAGGAACGCTGGAGGTGGAGCGATCGTGGGAGGTGGCTCATGGGTCGAGTGCTTGCCGCACAAGCTTTAGAATCTGAGTTCAGAGCCAGAGGCAAGTGGATCTCTGTGAGTTTGAGGATAGCTTCCTCTATAGATTGAGTTCCAGGACAGCCAGGGTTACACAGAGAACACCCCCCCCCCCAAAAAAAAAGGGAATCTGAGTTTCGATTCCCAGCATCTATGGAAAAGCCAGGTGTGATATCTGTAACCCCAGTGCTGAATGGAGAAGACAGGCGAATCCCAGGGGCTCACTGACCAGCCAGCCTGCCCAAAACATTGGGTTCCAGGCTCACATTGAGTCCCTGTCTTAACAAATAAGATGTGCAGTGACGTGATAGAGAAAGACATCTGATGCTTATCTCTACACACACACACACACACACACACACACACACACACTAAAAGAAAAACAGTAGCTAATGCTGATGATTGTGAAAGCAGACTGATTGGTACATGTTGTATACATTTGAATAATTCTGTGACTAAAGGGTCCCCTCCCCTCTTAACACAAAACATAGCTCACACCTGAAAGGTAATAAGATGATTTATTCTGAAACCAAAAGAAGTGACCATGGTCCAGAATCAGATTTAAGTTACCCCAAATGCCACGGCCCAATGTGGTAACAGTGTCATCAAGGTTTACATTAACAAAGGACAAAGAAAGTCATAAGTCAAGGTATTTCTCAAATACCTGGGTGGGAACATCAGGTAGGCGGGACACAGGAAAGAGAGGCCATCTCTGCCATAGAGCTCAGATGCTAGCCAAGAACGTTCTTAGCCTTTGGGTTGGTGGAAGTTGTTTGTACCTTTCTAAAAAGATTGTACCTGATAGTCTCAAGGATGTTAGGTCAAACACAAGAGGTGGGCAATAAATGACTTATTAGGAGGGCTCAAGATAGATAGATAGAGAGATAGAGAGATAGATAGATAGATAGATAGATAATGATAGATAGATAGATGATAGATAGATAGATAGATAGATAGATGATAGAGATAGATATATACATGTATTGTAGTATGTATGTATATGTACATATTATAGATATATAATGAATTTCATTTTCCACATTTTTTAAAAAAGAAAACTCAACGAGCGGCTGACAAGATTGCTCAGTGAGTAAAGGTGCTTGCTGCTGCCAAGACTGACAACCTGACACACACATACGGGTCATAGCATGAGCCAGCCCACACCCACATCTAAGAATAAATAAGTCAGATTAAAATTTAAAAGGGGGGCGGTGATGTAGCCCAGTGCAGAGCACTTTCCCAATACAAAAAAGAAAAGATGGCACCGGGGTGCATCCCCCCCCCCCCCCGTCTCCCTCCCCACTCCATTCCTGACACTCAGACATTACTCTCCTCCCTGCATGCCCTTTGCAACATCCGCTTCCCATTTCCTTGTTTCTGCATCAGATGAAAGGGGTGTCAAGAATTCTGACAGACAAAAGACCACCATGTGTTTGGGGGAAGGGGTGTCTCCAAAGACAAGGTTCCCTGTCTGTCCAGACTCCAGACAGTACCTCCTAATCTTGCACAGACCCCTTCCAAGATAACCCAGGCTCCAGCTGGAGGCCCAGCTTTGTGCAATGGGGAAAGAAGATAGGCCCGGAAATGTGCCCCCCACAAGGTCGTAACCCCATAAGGCATGCCTCTACTGCTTATCCACACCTGCTGTCTGTGGAAGTGTGGGAATGAGATGGGCCACTCACAGAGGGGCCATGGGGGGAGGGCAGAATGTGAGCATTCGTGCATGTAATCCCAGACAGGGAGACTGAGGCGGGAAGATCACAAATCCAAGGCTAGCCTGGGCTATAAGAGAAACTCTGTCGGAGGGTGGAATGTAGCTCAATTGGTAGAGTGCTTGCCTAGAATGCATGAGTCTCTGGGTTCCGTTCCCAGCATCTCACAAAACCAAGTGTGGTAGTGCATGCCTGTAATCTTAGCACCCCAGAGGTGGAGGCAGTAGATTTAGTGATTGACAGTACCCCGTGCTACATAGGAAATTCTAGGCCAACCTGGATACATGAGACCTTGTGTTAAGAAAGAAAGAAAGAAAGAAAGAAAGAAAGAAAGAAAGAAAGAAAGAAAGAAAGAAAGAAAGAAAGAAAGAAAGAGAGAGAGAGAAAAAGAAAGAAAGAAAGAAAGGGGGCTAGAGAGATGGCTCAGAGGTTAAGAGCACTGGCTGTTCTTCCAGAGGTCCTGAGTTCAATTCCCAGCAACCACATGGTGGCTCACAACCATCTGTAATGAGATCTGTTGCCCACTTCTGGTCTGCAGGCATTCATGCAGGCAGAACACTGCATACATAATAAATAAAGTTCAGACATGGAACACACTTGTAATCCCAGTCCTGGGGAGGTAGACACAAGAGGATCCCTGGGACGTGCTGGCCATTAGCCCTGCCTGCTTGGCAAGCTCCAGGCCAGTGAACAGCCTCTAAGTGATGAAAGTCACAGTTGTCCTCTGGCCTCACTCACCCACGTACTCCAGCACATGCACCCACACATGTGTGCACACACAAAGAGAGCACAGGCATGGAACAGGAGGCCCTGGAAGCTCCCGGGATTAAAATAATCCGTTGCTTGAATCTGTGTTTTCTTTGAGTTGCTTGACACAGGAGACAACTGTTAGAAGTCACAGAGCAATGCCAATGCGGCGTGCACCACTATGCCCAGTTTAATGAAGCACTAGGGATAGATGCCGCGGTTTTGTGCATGCTACGCAAGCACTCTGCCAACGGAGCCACATCCCCCGACCCAGCCTTGAACTTCTTTTTTTTTTTTTTTTTTTTTAAAGATTTATTTATTATATATACACAGTATTCTGCTTGCATGTATGCCTGCATGCCAGAAGAGGGCACCAGATCTCATTATAGATGGTTGTGAGCCATCATGTGGTTGCTGGGAATTGAACTCTAGATCTCTGGAAGAGCAGCCTGTGCTCTTAACCTCTGAGCCATCTCTCCAGCCCCAGCCTTGAACTTCTGATCCTCCTGTTTCTACCTCCCCAATGTTGGCAATACAGGCATGTTTTACCATGTTGTATCATTCTGGAGACAGAACCTAGGCCTTATGCATGCAAGGCAGGCACTCCACCAATGGAGCCCCGTCTTCACCCTCTTCTTTTTCTGTTGTTTGTTTTGTTTGTTTTTCAAGACAGAGTTTCTCTGTGTAGCCCTGGTTGTCTTGGAACTTGATCTGTAGACCAGGCTGGCCTTGAACTCACAGAGATCCACCTGCCTCTACCTCCCCAACGCTGGGATTAAAGGTGTGTGTGCCACCACTACCCGGCTTGGCTCATTTTTTTTTAAAGACTTATTTTTCTATTTCATTTTATGATATGCCTGTGTGCCTGTGCCTGAGTGTATGTATACACACCGTATACCTACTGATGCCTTTCAGGGCCAAGAAAGAGCCTCAGATTCCCTGGAACGGGATTGCTGGCAGTTGTGAGCTGGCTGATGTGGGTGCTGGGAATTGAACTTGCGTCCTCTGCAAGAGGGGCAAGTGGTCCTAACCACTGGGCCATCTCTCCAGCCCTTTCTCTTTCTCCTTACCTCTTCCATAATGACATCATTTCCTCCAGACAGCTGTTGGAACATGAGACTCACACACCCTGTGAAGATTTACTTTCTCTACTCCTGGCTTATTCAGCATTATTTTAGGCCTTGAAGAGAGTCGTCATCTTCAATAAATCATAACCGCAAATCCTTTTTTCCCTTTCGACACAAGGTCTATATAGCAAGCTGGCTTTGAACTCACTATGTAGCCAACAGTAACTTTGAACGCCTCATCCTCCTATGTCCACCTCTAAATTGCTGGGATTCCAAGTGTGTGCCGTCATGTTCTGTGGTGTGGGGGATGAAACTCAGGACCTCAAGCACGCTAGGTGAGGCACTTGATCAATGGAACCACATCCTCAGCTTTCCGCCATGATCCTTTTAGTAACAACGAATATATGGAGTCATCGCAATGTATATCCTCTGATCCTTCAGGCAACTTCATGATACAGATTATAACTCCTATGCCCATTTTATACATGAGAAAACTGAGGCTCTGAACAGTTAACTAATACACCACACATCCAGGAAGTATTGCTTTTAACCACTTCCGGGGCCCTTGGTTTTGTCAGTGTCTCCTGTAGGACTGATCTTAAACTTTCTAGTATGGCCTTGAGCTCCTGATCTTTCTGCCTCTACCTCCAAAACATTCTGAAATTACAGGTTTGTGCTACCATGCCCAACTCAGGGGGACAGTTTTCAACACAGGATGGGAGGATTAGGTCAGACATTTAGAAACAATGAGCCCAGGACACAATGATTAATAGCAAGTGTTGGTCTAAAGTGGATGAGTTAGTTGCTGGGCTGAAGAAATGTCATATAGAAGTTTTTGTATAAGGCTGTGACAGCTTGTTTGCAAGCTTGTGGTTCTCACTTTAAAAACTGGGGGTGAAGCCAGGCAGTGGTGATGCACACCTTTAATCCGAACACTTGGGAGGCAGAGGCAGAAGGATCTCTGTGAGTTCGAGGCCAGCCTGGTCTACAAAGTGAGTTCTGGGACAGTCAGGACTGTTAAACAGAGAAACCCTGTCTCAAAAAATCCCCCAAAAAATTGGGGGTGAAGCCAGGCATGATGGAGCACACCTTTAATCTCAGCACTTGGGAGACAGAGGCAGGTGGATCTCTGAGTGCAGGGTCAGCCTGGTCTACAGAGTTAGTTAGTTCTAGGACAGCCAGGGCTACACAAAAACAAACCAAAAAAATTGAACGTAGCCGGGCGGTGGTGGCGCACGCCTTTAATCCCAGCACTCGGGAGGCAGAGCCAGGCGGATCTCTGTGAGTTCGAGGCCAGCCTGGGCTACCAAGTGAGTTCCAGGAAAGGCGCAAAGCTACACAGAGAAACCCTGTCTCGAAAAACCAAAAAAAAAAAAAAAAAAAAAAAAAATTGAACGTGAGACAGACAGGGTCTCACCATGTTTTTCTGGCTGGTCTGGAACTCTTTTTGTAGACCAGACCGGCCTCTGTTTTAAATTTTAATTGTGTGTGTGTGTGTGTGTGTGTGTGTGTGTGTGTGTGTGTGTGTGACAGGACAACTTGTAGGACTTGGTTCTCTCCTTTCACCATATGGGTAGATCAAACTCAGATCAAACATGGGCTGCCAGTCTTTGTGGCAAGCGCCTTTATCTGCTGAGCCATCTCACCATCCCGAGCCTGTGGTTCTAACAGGGTCTCTGGTGATAATTACTATCAGGAGCCACACAATAACCCTCCATTCATAGCCTCCCAACTTTCTCATCACCTCCCCGCACCCCGAACATCCTGCTACATAGCTCACACTGGCCTTAAACTTGTGACTTGTATTCCTTCTCTTTCAACCTTCTGATGGTTGTTGGCCTTAGAAGTGGTTGCCACCACACCCACTTCTTTCTTTTTTTTAAGAATACATCAAAGTTTTTATTTTCCTTTTTTTAAAAAAAAAAAATTTCAGATTGCCTCTACATGACAAAGACTTGAAAAGTGGTTAAAGAATATGAAGTGAGCTTCTTGGTTCTTGTGCAGTGACCGTTTTGCTTCTGACTCTTTTGACATCAGATGGTGTGTATCTGTTTTTTAAAGCACACTGCAATCCCAACAATATCGTCTTTGCCTGAAGACTGTCAGGTCTTGAAGTAGTGGAGAGGGAATAATGCTGAGTAGGGTGACACATTGCAGGGACAGTTTCCAAGGCCACACCCACTTCTATTTACTGTCCTCAGTGTGTATTTGTGTGTGTGCAAGCAGGTGCACACATGTGCATGTGCCTGTGTATGTGTGTGTGTGTGTGTGTGTGTGAGCAAGTGCACCTGTGTGTGTATCGCCCATGCTTGCACATGCATATTTCTGAGGGTGGAGGCCAGAGCCAGCCCCGGGTGTCATTCCCCAGGAGGTACCCTTCACTATTTATTTATTTAGACAGGGTCTCTCACTGGAAACTCACCAATTGAGCTAGGCTGGCATAGCAAGCCCTGGAGATACTCCTGTCTCCATTTCCCCTGCAAAGGTATTACAAGCAAGTGCTACCCACTCATGGCTTTTTGCTTGTTGCTGTTATTATGTTTTTTTTTTGGGGGGGGGTTGTTGTTGTTGTTAAACAGGATTTCTAGGACAAACTCATGTCTGTCCACCTTTCCTTTTTTTTGGCTACAGCTGACACCAGTGACTCCATTTTGTGTCTGGAAAATCTAATTTCAGATATGTTGTGTTCCATGAAAAACTAGAGCCCAATCTGGGGTGACTCTAAGGTGGGCCTCTGTGTTTGTTTGTTTGTTTGTTTGTTGAGACAGTGTTTCTCTGGTAGCCCTGGCTGTCCTGGAACTCGATCTGTAGACCAGGCTGGTCTTGAACTCAGTGATCCACCTGCCTCTGCCTCCTGAGTGCTGGGATTAAAGGTGTGGTGTGCACCACCATGCCTCTGAGTTGGGTTTCTCTTCATCACTGGATCATGTGGTTTGGGAGAGTCCATAAAGAAGAAATAGCACCCAGATCTGAGAGAAGGACTTTAATTTTTAAAAAGCATTTAATTTTATTTTTATTTTATGTACATAAGTATCTTGCCAGGAGGTATGCATGTACACCAGGTGCCCTAAGAGGACAAAATATAGTGTCAGACCCCCTGAAACTGGAGTTACAGTTGGTTGTGAGCGGCCATGTAAGTGCTGGGAAATGAACCTGTGACCTCTGCAAGAGTAGATGATGCTCCTAACTGTGGAGCCCAAGATTTTAGTTTTTTAATGAGACAAAGTCCTGCTCTGTACCCCAGGCTGGCCTTAAACTTACCAAATAGCCCAGCCCAGCCTTGAACTTGCAATCTTCCTGTTTCAGCCTCTCAAATGCTGGAAAAACGGGCAGTGGCCACCATAGCGGGTTGGACAGGAAGATATTTTGGACAAAGATACTCTTTGGATATTTTTCCCCCTAAGGATGACAGAAAGCCACTGAAAGATTTAAGCCCACAAGGATGTCCAACCTGCAGTCTAACATGCCAGATGCATTTCAAGACAGCCATGAAATGTGGCTCAACACATTTGTAGACAACATATCAGAAAGTCAAAAGGTTGGCCATACCTGTCCAAGCAGAGGACAGCAAACCTTAAAGAAGAAACAACGGAAAGGAATTGAAACTTTTAGGTGTAGTGGTACACGTCAGTAGTCCCTGAAGTTGGAACACTGAAGAGGCCTGTGAGTTTGAATCCAGCCTGGGATACATGGGGAGACCGCGTCTGAAAAAGAATGGGGAAGCCGAGTGGCAGTGGCGCACGCCTTTAGTCCCAGCACTCGGGAGGCAGAGGCAGGTGGATCTTTGTGAGTTCGAGGCCAGCCTGGTCTACAGAGCGAGATCCAGGACAGGCGCAAAGCTACACAGAGAAACCCTGTCTCGAAAAATCAAAAAAAAAAAAAAAAAAAGCAGGCATGGTAACACATGCCTGTAAGCCCAGCACTTGGGAGGCGGAGGCAGGAGGATGGGGAGTTCAAGGTCATCCTCAGCTTCATAGGGAGTTCAAGGCCAGCCTGGGCTACAAGAGACCTGATCTCAAAAACACACACATGAAACTTTAAATTTTAAAAAGAAAGCGGAAGAATGGGGAGGGGGTCAGGGAGGAGGGTCAGAAAAGGTAGCTTTCTTTCTATCTCTGCGCTTAGGAGACCCAGCATGTTCTCCCTCCTGTTGACGCTTCTCTGATAGCTCACGCTCTTTCTCTATGGCTCTGAGCCGGAAGGGGTCAGAATGGAGGCCAACCCGAGAAAAAGCAAGTTCTACCCACTGGACCCATCCATACCCACCTCCGTTGATTTCACAAGTCTCTCTGGCCCTGCTTGGCCAAGCTCAGACAGGACTAGGCAAGGAGCCCCGTGAGATGGACAGGAGGCTCCCAAGGCTGCCGGCCGAGCACACCTTCCTTCATCTGCCTCCCACTCTTGATGCTGAAGGACAAGTGAGGATGATATTCCTTTCCATTAGCCCACAGCCTGTGGCCCAAACCCAGTTCTCGGGCCTGTAGTTACCTGCAAGGTTATTTACCGGTGACGGTGTGGGCCTACCTGTTTGGCCATACTGGACCCTCTGTGTGGACTCTGAAACTCCCTCTGTTTCTCTCTCTCCTTTCCCCCCCTTTTCTGGCTTTTCCCCCTTGCCTCAGCCTCTGGAAGAGCTGGCGTTACATGAGCTACCAACCAAGCTCAGGTAGCCAGGGCATTTCAGGTGACCCAGAGGTTGGAGTAGTACTCTATGTGAGATCCAGGATCAGCCACGATGTCTTACAGACAGAGTCTTCTTCACTGGGGAACCCAGGTCTCAAGAGTGGAGGGTCCAGGGACTGAGGATGTAGTCCGGTTGGTAAAATGTTTGTCCTGGCATGCACAAAGCCCTGATTTTGATCCCCAGCATCACATTAAACCACAACAAACAAACAAAAATAACAGACATGTGGACTCTTACAGGCTCAGGAAGAAGTTCAAGGTGATCCTTGTTTACATAGTGAGTTTGAGGCCAGCCTGGGCTACTGAGTAAGTTCAAAGCCAGCCTGAGCAATTTAGTGAGACCCTGACTCAAAATAAAATGTAAAAGGAGAACCAGGTATATAATCTCTATGATCCCACCACTAAGAAGGCTAGGGCAAAAGGATTGAGAGCTCTAGGCTAGCTTGAGCTACATAGTGAGACTATGTCTTCTAAAAAGTATGGGGGCCGGGTGGTGGCATGCGCCTTTAATCCCAGCACTTGGGAGGCAGAGCCAGGCGGATCTCTGTGAGTTCGAGGCCAGCCTGGTCTACAGAGCGAGTTCCAGGACAGGCTCCAAAGCTACACAGAGAAACCCTGTCTCGAAAAACCAAATTAATTAATTAATTAATTAATTAAAATAAATAAAGTATGGGGCTGGAGAGATAACTCAATAGTCAACAGCATGAACTGCTCTTCTAGAGGACCTGGATTTGGGTCCCAGCCCTCGTGTAGCAGCTCACAACCATCTGTAACTCCGATCCAGGTACCAGGCATGCAGATGGTGCACAGACGAAAACAGGCAAAACACCTTTATACTTAGTACAAACATTTTTTAAGAAGTATGTGTGTACTGGGGCGGCTGGGGAGACAGTTCAGTCAGGGGGGTAAAGGGCTGGCTGTGCAATCATGAAGACCTAAGTTCAATCCCCAGCACCCACATAAAAAGCTAGGTGTGGTGGCATACATTTGTAATCCTCGTGCTGGGCAAGCAAAGACAGGTGGATCCCTTGCAGGCCAGCCTCGCAAAATTGGCAAGCCCCAAGTCCCGGAGAAAAACCCTGGCTTGAAAAAAAGAACAAGGTGGGGAGTGGCTGAGGATG
Source organism: Peromyscus eremicus (assembly GCF_949786415.1). NCBI lineage: Eukaryota > Metazoa > Chordata > Mammalia > Rodentia > Cricetidae > Peromyscus > Peromyscus eremicus. The sequence goes on along the minus strand of NC_081438.1, from coordinate 27,214,940 downwards.
ATACCAGAGACTGACTACTGCCTCTGCATGCACACATATGCCCATGTTCCTGAACATTCGCGTGCACACCCACACACACACATTGTGGGAGGAGGGGTTAGAGAACTTGGGAGTGTGGCTCAGTGGTAAAGCTGAGTGGCGGATGCTTGCCTAGCATGCATCAAGTGCGGAGTTTGAGCCCAAGCACTACAAATGCATAGTGCACCAGTGCGTAGAGCATTGGTTCTCCACCTTCCTAATGCTGCAACCCTTTAATACAGTTCCTCATGTTGTGGTGACCCCCCTTTAATGCAGTTCCTCATGTGGTGACCCCCCCCTTTAATACAGTTCTTCATGTGGTGACCCCCCCTTTAATACAGTTCCTCATGTTGTGGTGACCCCCCCTTTAATACAGTTCCTCATGTTGTGGTGACCCCCTTTAATACAGTTCCTCATGTTGTTGTAACCCCCCCACCATAAAATTATTTTTGTTGCTGCTTCATAACTGTAACTTTGCTACTGTTATGAATTGTGATGTAAATACCTGGTATGCAGGAGATCTGATATGCAGCCCCAGGGAAAGGGTTATTGGACACCACCTCCCAAAGGAGTCGAGACCCACAGGATGAGAACCGCTGGGGTAGAGCCTGAGTTTTCCAGTGAGTTGATTCTATCAAACTGTCCTTGTATGCTGCTCTTTACTCTTCCCACGCTGTGCAGTGCCCAATGTGCAACTCACAAGTGTGTGTGTGTGTGTGTGTGTGTACAGATGTGTATTCACATGTGTGAAGGCCAGAGGATGATGTCTTCCTCCACTGCTCTCCACATTACACTTTTTTAAATTGCGTGTGCATGAGCACGTGTGTGTGTGTGTGTGTGTGTGTGTGTGTGTGTGTGTTAGCATGCACAAACCTCTATGTGTATGTGTAGATATTAGTGTGCACAAACCATGAGTATATGGGAGTCAGAGGACAGCAAGCAGAGTGAGGGATGGGGCAGAACTGTGACCCCAGGATGCCATCTCTTATTGCCTCATGTACTCACAACCTCCCTCTCCATTACTATGCACCCCCTCCACAGCATAGCCCCCCACCTCAGCTAATGAGTCACAGCTCCTACTTGGCCTCCTCAGCCCACCTTGACCCTCATCCTTCCCCAACCTTGCTCAGAGCCCATGTGACTTCCGGACAACCCTGGGAAGTATCATTGTCCAAGGCTCTCAGCAGGGCACAGGCAGCGGGACCAACATTCTTCCCAGCAGATAAATCTCTTGCGGCAGCCCAATGGGGCATCCTCAGAACCACAGCTTCCAAGCCTGGTGTATGTCACATTCTTGCCACCACAGCACACAAGAGATCAAGCACTTCTCTGGCAGAAGGACCAGGTAGTTCAAGGTCGTCTGTGGTGATATACTGTGTACCCTAATAAACTTGTCTTGAGGATCAGAGGACAGAGCCAGCCACTAGATTAGACATAGAGGTCAGGCAGTGGTGGCACACACACTTTTAATCCTGTCACTCGGGAGGCAGAGATCCGTGTGGATCTCTGTGAGTTCAAGGCCACACTGGGCTACATGAGATTGATCCAGTATAGGAGAAAAACAGAGCCAGGCAGTGGTGGCACACACCTTTAGTCCCAGCACTTGAGATCTCATGCCTTTGCTTGGGAAGCACACAGGCCTTTAATTCCAAGAAGTAATATGGCGGGACAGAGAAAGGTATATAAGGAGTGAGGCAATAGGAACTCACTCTCTCTAGGCTGAGGATTTCGTAGAGGTAAGAACTAGTGGCTGCTGCTCTGCTTCTCTGATCTTTCAGCTCTCATCCCGATATCTGGCTCTGGGTTTTTTTATGAAAAGACCATTTAAGATTCAAACAACAGTCATCTTCAAGCTGCACATTGAGTTTGACTCCAACCTGAGCTACATGTTGGCCTACTCACTAAAAGTGCCTGCCACGAAGCCCGATGACCTGAATCCGACCCCTGCAACCTACACCGTGGAAAGAGATAACCGATTCCTCCGAGTTGACATCCGGTCACACGCCCACCATGGCACGCACCCACTCACCCACATACACATGGTGCAAACAAGATAAGGAAGTGGAAATGTAATAGAAATAATTAGAAAGCGGGCAGCTGAGGATGTAGCTCGGCCGGGCAGAAGACCGTCTAGCATCCTAACATACACAAAGAAGGGAGGCCAGATGGGACTCTCACAGACAAAAGGAAAGCTGGAGAGCCTGATGAGCAATGAAAGCACTTGACTCCCAGCACCCACACTGGGTGGTTCACACCTGCCTGTAACTCCAGCTCTAGGGGATCCAACGCTCTTTTCTAGTACCGCCCCCCAACACACACACACACACACACACACACACACACACACACACACACACACGGACATCCTTAGCTAGAGGGCCTTGGATGAGTTCCTAGACCACCCTATCGTATGGAATTGCTAGGGAGAAAAGCCAGGGCTGCTACCCAGTGGACATATATGGTGCCCATGAATGGATGCTGTTGCTATGGTTACTGGCCAGGCAGAACAGTTAAAGGCAATTCAGCTCCTAGGAGGGGGGGGTATACGGATATAAGGACAGGACCTGTCCATCTATGACATATGCAAAAAAGAGACCTAGGAGCTACTCTCAAGCCTAACTGGGTCCCCCACTCAGTGGGTGTTTCTCTCTACCCCACCCCAAACTCCTCTTACTGCCTCTCCCATTCATGAACACAAACTCCATCTACTCAGAAACATCCGATATTTATTTCTCAATATTTAGATAATTTTTTTTTCTTTCTACAAATTGAACAAACACGGAAGGGGAGTATGTTCGACCCCAGGCCTGGTCTTGGGCTTCGGATGAGAGGTGACAGTATGGCCTCCTCACCAGCAACTCTGGCCTGATGGCTCTTCAACCCCTCCTGCCAACCTTCTTTAAGAGTGAGTGGGGACTTTCTAAGGATCTGGGGCTCCCCTGCCTAGAGGGGACTTCGGGCATCCGGTTTGAGGCCCTGCACGGGATCCGAGGGGCGGGATATGTAGGACGCGTGGGACCGCACACGGCGACGCCTGCGCCTCTCCTGCCTGCGGGCCAGCCCTCTGAGTTGTTTGCGGATGACCCAGAGTACCAGGTACACTTCCCGTAGCATCTCAGCCTCTGGCGTCTCCAAGGCCGTCCGGGTCCTTAGTCGAGAGGAAACTGAGGCAGAACTCACAGAAGACTGTAAAAGAAAGAGATGTGGGGACGTCAAGGGAGGGTAGAGGGACCAGCAAATAAACAGCAAAGGCTTCGACTTTTTTTCCTCCTCCATCGGATTAGCTCAGGCACCGCCTCCTCCAGGAAGGTCTCTCAGCTTGTACCCTTCCGTGTGCCTGTGTTCCACGTTTCTTTTATTTTCTTTCTTTTCTTCCTTCCTCCCAACCCCCCCCCCCTTCTTTCCCTTCCTCCTTTTCCTCTTTTCATTTAGAGGTAGGAGCTCATGTATTCCGGTCCACACCTGAAATTGCTGTGTAGCCAAGGGTGGCCTTGAATTTCCAATCCTTCTGCCTGTACCTCAACCTCCCTGTGGTGCTGGGGATGGAACCCAGAGTCGCATGCGAGGCAAGCATGCTAAGGACTAAGCCACATATCCAGTCCTGTGTTGGTTTTTGACAGTCTCTCATAGCCCAAGCTGGCTTTGAACTCATGATCCTCCTGCCTCAGCCTCCGAGTGCTGAGATTTCAGGCACGCACCTTTAGTTCAGCCGCGTTTTCTCTTTTCTTATTCTCTTTCCTCTCACTCACATTCTCCCCCTTCCCTCTCTTCCTTCATCCATTTTTTTCCGCTTTCTGTTTTGTTTGCTTTTTGAGACAAAGTCTCACATTGTTTATCTAGGCTGGCCTAGAACTCACTTTAGAGCCCAAAGCTGGCCCCAGACTTGAAGCAGTCCTCCTGCCTCCACTTCCCAAATGGTGGAATTACAGATGTGAGCCACCTGGCCTCGTTGTTTCTTTTCTAAATTAAACTTTAAATGCTTATACATTGGAATGCAATATATATATATATACATATATATACATATATATATGTATGTATACCCTTTACCTATTTTTTTTTAGTAGGAAAAATTTGCAAGACATAGGGGCAGAGGAAATAGCTTAGTGGGTAAAGTATTTGCTATGCACACATCAGGGCCCGAGCACTGATCCCTAAGCATTGCATAGTAAGCTGAGCACGACATTGTCTGCCTGCAACCCCAGTTCTGGAGAGAAGGACATGAGTGGACCATGAGGGGGCTCGCTGGCCAGCCATTGTACGGGAAATCGCAAGCTCCAGATTCAGTGAGAGGTGCTGTCTCCAAAACTACGGTGGAAGCCAGATGTGGCAGTAGTGCGCAGGGTCCTAGCACCTGGGAGGCAGAGGAAGGTAGGTATGAGTTTGAAGCCAGCCTGGTCTGGTCTACACAGAGGGTTCCAGGCCAGCCAGGGACATAGTGAGATGCTGTCTTAAAAAAAAAAAAAAGGCAGAGTAATAGAGGAAAATACCCAAAGTTGATCTTTGGGCTCCACACAGGTTAGTGCACCTGCACACGTACAAGGGCACACTTGCTCCCTCGTGCAAGCACACCAGCACACAACAGCAGCAGCAGCAATTATATTACAGATGGGAGAGGGCTGGGGTAACATACAATCAAGGTGCTGTGCTATGTATGTATGAAAATGTCAAAGTTATGAAACCTGTTATTTGCATGCTAGCTTAAATAAATAATTTTTACTATATTCGTATTTATATTTAGTTATATCTGATTTTGTTCAGATATCCCATGCTCGGTGAGACCCTAGTTTGTTTTTCTTTACTTTTTTTTTTTTTTTTTTAAGATTTGTGTTAGCCAGACTTAGTGGCATACACTTTTAATCCCAGCACTCCGGAAGCAGAGGCAGGGGGAATCTCTGTGAGTTCAAGGCCAGCCTGGTCTACAGAGTGAGTTCCAAAACAGCTAGAGCTACATAGGGAGACGTTGTCTTGAACAAAACAAACAAAACAAAACAAAAAATTGTGTGATTATCATTTGGGGAGAAGGGGCGTATGAGCATATGGCTGTAGTGCCCACAGTGGCCAGAAGAGGGCAGTGGATCCCCTGGAGTTACTGGTGGTTGTAAACTGCTCTACGTGGATGCTGGGAACCAAACTGGAATCCCGTGAAAAAGGAGTGGTACACTCCTTTAAAAAAAAAAAAAGAAAGAAAGAAAGAAAGAAAAACTTTTCAAAAACAATCATTTGTTTTATTCTATGTGTATGAGCATTTGCCTATATATATGCATGTGTACCACATACCTGCCTGGTACCTGATAAAGTCCCACAAGAAGGCACCAAATCCTCTGGAACTGGAGTTACAGACAGTTGTGAGCCACCATGCGGGTGCTGGGAATCAAACCCAGGTCCTCTAGAAGATCAGGCAGTGCTCTTAACTGCTGAGCCGTCTCTCCAGCCCACAGACATCCCTGGTGTCACTTGTATTTCTTTGTGTGTGTGTTGTTACGTGTATGCATGCATGCCTGCTTAATTCGACAAAATTTTATCACATATGCAGAATTGTGTATCTAATAACCGAAATCAAGAGCATCACAGGAATTACTAACTAAATTATCCTTTTATTGTGAAAGCAATCTCAAATCAATGAGTCCCTTCCCTGTCACTGTCTCCTCCCTCACAACCCCCGACAGGGATTAAATCTGAGGCCTCACACATGCAACCCCTCCTGACCTGCATCACTAAACCACCATGATGTCCTGAATTTCTGTATTTTATTTGTTTGGTTGGTTGGTTGGTTGGTTTTGGTTTTTCAAGACAGGTTTTCTCTGTATAGCCCTGGTTGTCCTGGAACTCGCTCTGTAGACCAGGCTGGACTCAAACCCACAGAGATCCACCTGCCTCTGCCTCCTGTGTCCTGGGATTAAAGGTGTGTGCCACCAACGCCCGGCTATATTTTATTTTAATAATGGTAAACTAGGGGCTCTACTCACTTGTTAGAATGCTTGTGTAACAAACACCAAACCCTAGGTTCCATCTCCAGGACCTCATAAACTGGGTGTGGTGGTACACACCCATCATCCCAGGACTTGGGTGTAGGTGACACCAAGAGGATCAGGAATTCAAAGCTATAGTAAACTACATGGTAACTTTGAGACCAGCCTGCAGGAGACCCTATCTCAAAAAAAACTTAAAAATACAAAATGATTTTATCATTCCTGCTTAAATATCTTCAGGGCTCTTGTTCTAGGGCCAAATTCAAATTCCACAACCTGGCCATCTATCCTGCCATCTACAAGTAGGTCCTTGGCTCAAGGATCACTGCCTCCTCTCCCATAACATAGGCAAGTCTCACCGCTACCCCCACACCCCCACACCTCTATCCTACACCCTCACCAACACTTGCTGTTCTCTCTTCCTGGAACAGCCACACACACACACACACACACACACACACACACACAACTTCTTCCACTTCCCCTTAATTTTCACCAAGCCAAGAAACCTCCATCAGGCCTCAGTTTCCCCATCTCTTCATCTATGGAAGCAGTCTTTGATGCCCCATGCCCAGTTCTTCATAGGATCCCCTCCTTTGGTAGCCAAGTTCTCCCTACCTGCAATATCACTCCCCATAGGATATGAAACCATGACCTGTGAGACCCTGCCTGTGTGTGGCCTCCCTGGTCTGGGTAAGCCTTGCTCACCATTGTCTTCTGAGTGCTTCTCAATAGAAGAGGCACCGCAGTGACTGAACAAGGGGGTGGAGGGAGCTGGAGACGGAGCTCGGCTGGTAGAGCACTTGCCCAGCATGCATGAGGTCCTGGGTAGTACTTGCCAGTAATCCCAACACTGAGGAGATGAGGCAGGAGGATGAGGAGTTCAAGGCCAGGAAGACAGCTCAGTTGGTGAAGTGTTTGCTGTGTAAGCCTGAGGACTCAAGTTCAGACCCTCAAAACCTAAAAACAAGGGACTGCAGCACGTGTATCTGTAACCATGGCGCTCCTACAGTGAAAGGGGGGACACAGGAGAGTCCCCAGAAACTCTCGGGACAGGTAGACTGTCATCTACAATAAGACCTGAGACAAGAGACCCTGTGGAGGGGCTGGAGAAATGGCTCAGTGGTTAAGAACATGGGCTGCTCTTGCAGAGGACTGGGGTTCAGTTCCCAGCACTCACAGTGAGAGGCTCACAACTGCCTGTAACTCCAGCTTCAAGGAACCTAACTCTCTTTCCTGGCCTCCATGGGCACCTGCATACACATGGCAGGCATATACATAAATAAAAATAAAATAAACTGGAAAAGACTGATGCCCAAGGTTATCCCCTGATCTCCACATACATGCTATGGCACGGGTTTGGCTATCCTCATACACTAAGAAGAGTTTTTTAAAAAGAAAAAGGGAAAGGAATTCAGGGATTAGGGCTTAGTGATGCACACCTTTAATCCTAGCACGTGGAAGGCAGAGGTAAGAGGATCTCTGTGAGTTCGAGGCCAGCCAGGGTACAAGGTGACAACCTGTCTCAAAAAAACTAAAATAAATGAACAGAATCAAAATCTGGCAGCTAGAGAGATGGCTTAGCAGTTATGAACATTTGCTCTTCTTGCAGAGAACCCAGCACCCATATCAGGCAGTTCACAGCCACCTGTAACTCCAGGTTCTAGGAGTTGACAACCTTTCACGGCCTCTTTCACACAACTACACATCCGTAGTGCACAGCCAGACAAGTACATGTGTGTACACATAAACAACATCTTAAAAGATAATCAGAAATAAATTTAAACAGGAACTTCTGGCTATTCTCAGCTACATAGCAAGTTCAAGGCAAGCCTGGGCTACATAAGACCCTGTCTCAAAAAAAAAAAAAAAAAATAGCCGGGCGGTGGTGGCAGCGCACGCCTTTAATCCCAGCACTCGGGAGGCAGAGCCAGGCGGATCTCTGTGAGTTCGAGGCCAGCCTGGGCTACCAAGTGAGTTCCAGGAAAGGCGCAAAGCTACACAGAGAAACCCTGTCTCGAAGAACCAAAAAAAAAAAAAAAATAGTGACGGAGGGAGGGACGGAGGGAGGGATGAGTCTCAGGGTAGGGGTGGAATGGTACTCACCTTCCACTTACACAGTCGCCAGCCAGACTGCAGCGCTGAGCACATCAACATGGAAACTGAGTGCACTACGGTCTGGGACAGCCGCATCAGGGAGCGACTCTTGTGACTCTGGAGAATCTCCAGAGTCTCACTCTCTCGGTGCACAACGGGTGGCACAGAGGGCCTTTCCTTGGCAGTGGCCAACACAGGGGGTTCAAGCCCCCCCGGGCACACATTCAGGTCAGAGACCTTGGACTCTTTGCGGGGCTTGACCAAATTTTTCACATCAAAGTCCGTGGAGGTCTTCTCCACTCCCTTCAATGGTTGTTTCTTGGGCTGCCTGGATATGTATGGCTTGGCTTTACGTTTCCAGGACAGGACCTAAGAAATAAGACACAGGGTGGGCTGGATAGCTCAGTGGGTGAGGACCCCTGCCAGGAGTGGGCCTGACCGCCTAAGGTGGGTCCTTGGCTCCTAGAGTGGAGGGAGGAAATCAATTCCCAAAAGTTGGCTGCTGACCTCCACACTCCATGATACGTGCAACCCCCTACACATCACAACAATAACAAAACAACAATAATAGAAACAAGACACAGAGTGGGAGAGAGCAGACCCTGCTGTAAACACAACGAAGCTAGGGATGACTGTCCTCCCTCCATTGTTCCCCAAAGCCCCTCCCCAGCCCTCTTAAACTCTCACTTCCTGTCCTGTCTGGTTTAGCCACAAGAGACCGAGCAGGAGGGCAAAGTCGTGAGGGTTGCTATGGCCCAGATGTCATGAACCAGAACGCCCATCTCCTGGCCGTGTTGGGTTTGTGGAACTCACCCAGCCGGTCATCTTTCGCCAAATTCGCCTAACCCATTTCAAGAGCCTCCCGACCATGGTCATCTCTCCAGACACAAGTCCGAAGTATGGTGCAAAGCCGGCATTTGGAGTGTAGACGGGAAAAGGCTATGGGCCAGTGGCCACCACCAGAGAGAATTCGTGGGTCCCGAGGAGCTTCAAGCACAGTAGGGAAGGAAGAAATCAGAAATCCAAAGGAAGTGTGCCCCCCAGTGGCTCATGCCAGGCCCTTCCTCCCCTCCCTGGGACAGGGAGAGGAGTCAAAGTGGATGAGAACTTAGAGTGAGGGAGTGTTCTAGATCATTGTGAGAGCCCCAAGGACCTTCCAAGACCTTCAGAGCCAATCACTGATGCCTTGTCCCTTCTGGCCCAAGATCCAGGATAATGAAGTCGACACCAATCAAGAGCCCAGATACACTGTCTGTGGATTTTGCTAGTCAGTCATGACAGCAGTACTTCAAGGTAAGTGTTATGGACAGTGAACACAAGATTCACAGTAACTGCATTTGAGGGGGCTGGAGAGATGGCTCCGCCGTTAAGAGTGCTCTTGCAATTCGATTTGGCTAATTCCTACATACTGAACATTTACGATGTTTCTTCATACATGGGTATTTCTCTTTACCTAAGCCCCCATTCCAGCCCTCCCCCCCCCCCAAGCCCCTATGCTCCATTCCCCTGGATAATTTTTGCTATGTTAGACGCCTGAAAAATGTTGGTGATGTGGGGGAACAGGATGAGAAAGCAGAGTGTGGGATGAGGACTCTGTATTCCAGATGGAGAAACCTGATTGTGTTACTACAGGAGGAGCAGCAGAGGAAAGAAGGAGATACCTAAGAGAGGTGTGAGGAGGAAATAAGAAAAAGGAAACTTGGCTTTCTCATCTGTTTGTTTCCATGACTAATTTATACACCTATACAATATCAGTGTCAGTTGCTACTGAGAATTTAGCTGGGCTGAGGCGGTCTGCTTGTGAAATTGGAAATTGTGCTGGTTATCTTTAAGCTTATCAGTCATTTGTCCCATCAGACACTTTACCAGTGTTCAGTCAAGGCTGAACAGATGATGTATTTGGATGTTGTCATTGTTCATCTACAGACTCAAATCATAATCATTTAAAAGTACCTTGGGAGTGTGTAGAGTGTAACTATAATAGCTTTATGATTCAGATGATTTTTTTTTTTGGTTTTCGAGACAGGATTTCTCTGTGCAGTTTTGGTGCCTGTCCTGGATCTCACTCTGTAGACCAGGCTGGTCTCAAACTCACAGAGATCCACCCACCTCTGCCTCCCGAGAGCTGGGATTAAAGGCGTGCGGCGCCACCACCTGGCCCTGATGATGTTTTGTTTTGTTTTGTTTTGTTTAAGATGGATCTTCCAGTTAACAATCACAAAATTAAAACCAGTATTAAAAAAATAAAAGAAAAAAAAAAGAGCACTCTTGTTTTTCACTGGTCTTCCAGAGGACCAGGGCTCAATTCGCAGCAACCACATGCTAGTTTACAACCCTCTCTATCTCCTGTTCCAGGGAATCCAGCACCCGCTTCTGGCCTCTACGGGTACCATGCACTCACACGGTACAGACGTACATGCAAGCAAAACACCCATACACACAAAATAAAGATAAAATAAAAAACTGGGTTTGAAATAGGCATGGTGGTATATGCCCAGAATCCTAGCACTTGGGAGAGGAGGCAGGAAGAGTAAAGAGTTAAAAGCCAGTTTCAGCAGGTTAGGGTGATAGTTCTGTTAGTACAGGGGACCACACAAGCATGACAACTTGAGTTTGGGTCCCCAGCATCCTCTGGTGGGGCTGGTCTGTAACACTAGTGGGGAAGCAGAGACAAGAATCCTGGGGCTTCCCAGTCACTCTAGCTCAATCAGTTAGCACCAGGTCCAATGAAGACAGCCTATCTCAAAAAATACTGCGGGCCGGGCATGGTGGTGCATCCCTTTAATCCCAGCACTCGGGAGGCAGAGACAGGAAGACCTGTGAGTTCGAAGCCAGCCTGGTCTACAGAGTTCTTGGACAATCAGGGCTACACAGAGCAACAAACCCTGTCTCCAAAAAAGGAAAAAACAAAAACTATGGCCGGTGATTGAAAAAGACACGCAAGGTTTACTTCTGGCTCCACGTGCATGTGCACACACAGATTCAAATCAAAGTCGGCCTCGGCCACCTAGTGAGTTCAAGGCCACCACGGGCTAGGTGACACCCTAGTCACAACAACAAAAGACTGAGGTTACAGGGCTGGAGAGATGGCCCAGCAGTCAAGAGCACTGGCTGCTCTTCCAGAGGACCTGGATTCAATTCCCAGCATCAACATGGCAGCTCACAAGTGTCTGTAACTCCAGTTCCGGGGATCTGACACCCTCACACAGACACGCATGCACGCATGCACTCGAAAACACCCATGCACATTAAACAACTCTTTAAATAAAAAAAAAAAAGGTGAAAAAAGACTGAGGTTATGGCTCAGTGGGTGACGAGCTGAGTTGGGATCCCAAAGAACTCCCAGATGCGGCAGCACACACATTTGCAATGCCAGCGCTCACAGAAGGAAAGGAGGGGTGAGAGAGAACAGGGCAGCTAGCCTGGCATCCACGGCGGCCCACGAGAGAGACCCTGACTCCAACAAGGACAAAGGTGAAGACTGACACCCACGTTTATCCTCTCGTCTCCTCACAAAGACCACGTCACCCCCCCACCCCCTGCACACACGCACACACACCTGCACACACGCACACCTGCACACACACACCTGCACACACACACACCTGCACACGCGCGCGCACACACCCCTGCACTCACACACACCTGCGCACACGCACACACAGCTGCACACACAGCTGCGCACACACACACACACACACCTGTGCACACGCACACACACACCTGCACACACACACACCTGCACACACACACCTGCACACACACACACACACACACACACACACACACACACACACACAAAGGGCCAAAGCTCAGCACCGTGGTGAACACCCATAATCCATGCACACAGGAGCAGGCAGGCTTTCAAGATCATTCTCAACTATATGGTAAGTTTGAAGCCAGGCTGGTCTACAGACTGAGACCATTTCAACCACCACACCCTGACTCTAAAAGAAGACATGGGGTCCAATCTGGTTGGGCTGCCAAGGACTTAACGCCACAAGACATTCTCCCTCGAGGCTCCAACTGCCATTGCCTTTTTCTCCACCAGAGGGGGTCCTTCTCCTTGGCTGCCTCCATCTGACTGGGATAGAAGCCCAGGCTGGCCGGGAGGAGCCTGCTCACCCCTGGGCCGAGTCCTCATCCAGCCAGGGGTGGGGTGGAAGCCAAGGCGGCCTGCCAGGCCTGGCGAGAGCACCATGTGCCCAAAGAGCCTGGCCCACACCCAGCCTGAAGACAAGGGACCCATTCAGGGTTCTCTGCCCTGCCTCCAAGCAGCCACCCGGATCCAGCCCACAAGAGGGGACACACTGGGAAGCTAGGGGTGGATCCTCACACTCACCAAAGACTTCATTGTTATCCCCCCCTTCACACCGCCAACCACCAGCACGTGGGTAGACACCGCCCCCTACCTCTTTCCTGAGGCTAGCCTGCTAGGCCTTTCCAGGGACCAGGACCATCCCTGTACTGTTTTCAGCGGCCTTCTCCAGTGTGGACCTGGGATCTTCACGGGAACTCTGTGTGTATGTGTGTTTGTGTGTGTGTGTGTTTTTTTTGGGGGGGGTGCCCACATAGGTCTGGACACAAGCAACACCACACCAATCTCCATATTCAAGTTTCTTCAGATTTTTTTTAATTATAATTATTATTTTAATAACAACCTGAATCCCAGAAGTTGAAGATACTGTCCATACACCCTCCCCTGGACAGAGGAGAGGTGGTGCTTGGAGGGGACAGGGTGGGGTGGGGGTGGGGCCTGCCAGGGAACCTCCAAATCTTTCCAGGCCATCTATTGCTGGGGGGAGGGGGGTCCCCAGAACACTGACACCCAGGGAAGGAGGTGGTGCTGGATTCTTCCATGGATGAGGAGCTCCAGACAAGCACCCAATCCTGGGTTTTCCCTCTTCCCGAAAGGCCTGGGGACTCTGGGGAGACCAGGTGGGAAGGGACAGGCCAACAGGGAGCCTTCAACTCCCATCCCTGGGTGCTGGGGTTGGGTGCGGGCATTAAAGCTACACAGAAGAAGGGGGCGGGCGGCTGGCCCAAGGCCCAGCAGCCAGTGGCAGCCCCCCCCTCCAAAGGCACATTGTGAGGGAAAGGAGGCTCAGACGGAAGGCCCATTGGGTGCAGAGGGCCCGAGCCGTGGAAGCCCCGAGGATGGCAGCTGGGCCAGCTGCTCCGGGCTGGCCAGGGCACGTAGCAATCCGTTTTCCTGCTCCAGCGCAGCATTCCGCTCCGCCAGGTCTCGGATCTGCTCCTTCAGTACCTCAACCTCTTCTCGCACGGCAAACATGAGGTGCGACTTCACCAAGTCCTGGGCCCCAGGGACAAACCAACCGTCAGGCCCTCCCAGGCCACCTCCAGGTGCCATCTCCTACCCAGGTACCTTCGGGGAGTCGTTATGAGACACCCAGCCCCCTGTGCCCAAAGGGGAGGAGAGAGAATAAAGGAGAAGCGGACAGGGAGAGCCCAAGGGTCAAAGGGTGAGAGACAGGACCAGACAGGGATGGAGCACAGAGGTTAAGGAGGCCAAAAGCTGATGAAGGAGAGATGGAGCGGGACAACGGGAGTTTGTGTTCCCGAGTAATGGGAGAAGGGAGATGGACAGACGGACTGCTCGAGGGCCTCCTGGGACCAAAATGTCTTTTCTTACCATGGCTTGTTCAATCTTGTTGTCAATGCCAACCAGACTTCCGGAACCACTGGAGAAGACACGGAGAGGTACAAGTTGAGGAGGAGGAGCCCCAAGTCAGCTCTGCTACTGCCTTCTAGGTGCTCCTTGCTCTGAAAGCCCAGCCTACACCCCACCCCGTGCCCAAGGTACCTGTGACAGTAGAGGATCAGGGGGAGGAGGCTTTTGTCCATCCCCCGGCGGGGTGAAGGTCGCTGCCCAGGTCCCCCCAGGCCCTGGTGGGAAGGAGGTCCCAATGCCCCTCGGATGGGGGATGACCCCCGTGGGGAGTTCGGGGAAGACACGCAGCCCCTTTTCCGGGGTGCCCCTGGCGCCATCCCCACCACCCGCGTCTCATACGATGATACCAAGGACTTCACAGAGACCCCTGGCTGGGACATTCCTGAGGTAAGGATCATCAGCATCCACTCCCAACCAAAGGGCTGTCAGAGGGAGTGCCTGGGGGGCTCAGAGCCCCCCGGGGCAAAGTAGAGTTCTGTGGATGCCAGGCAGGCAGGGAGGAGTCAGGACCCACCAAGTGCTGGCCTGAGAGATATACACCCTGCCCTCCCCCTCAGGGCAAGGCGCAGCTGCTATTGGTTCCTCAGGGACACGGGGACCCCCTCCCTTGGCTCCACAGTGGGCGGGAATTCCCAGACACACATGGTCTGTGCCAGTGTCCCCTTCCACCCTGGCACCACTCCCAGGTTGGAGGGGAAGGGGAGGCGAAGTCAGCTGGTAAGCCCCGGGTGGGGGAGGGGCTATAGGGCAAGAAGGCTGGCACGGGGAGGGCTTGAAGGTGACAGCCTAGGAGGCCTGTCCCCGACCTATGCCTGCCTTTCTGCGCGGTCTGGATTAACCATAGCCTCCCTCGGGGAAAGGGAACAGACGAGGGGAGAGTGGGGGTGGGGTGGGGGCGGGGACAGATGTATTTATGAGCACACCCCACCAAGTCCAAAATGTATACATTTTATACAAGGGCCACCTAGGACAGAGGGTCCCCCAGTTCCTTCAGTGGCGGAGAGAATGAGGGATGGTTTCCATAGCAACAGAAACATTTCCCACCCCACCCCACCCCCATGCTAGGAAGCCTGTAAATCAATGCCGGACTGTATAGGACCTGAGGGTTGTATGTGGAGGTCTTGGAATGGGTCAGGGCTTAAGGAAAAAAAAAAAAAAAAGGTGAGGGCGGACATGGGACACGGGATAGAACAGACGTAATCCGTAGTTTTAAGGCCTGGCTGCAGTTTGTCCAGTGGCCACCAGAGGGCACCTCATGCCTGGCTCAAAGGCCCCAGGGCTCAGGCTCCTGATTGGCATCAGGATTGAATGTCTGGTTCACTCAAGCCCCTCTGGTCACTCAAGACTTTCTAGGGTCCCCTTGCCCCGCCCCGGCCTCCAATGTCTCTTTGGCCACCAGAGAGGGGAAGGCAGGCTCTTGTTTCGGTTACCCAAGCCTCCTTTCTGCTTCCCGTGAGACTCGGGGGTCTCCAGCCCCGTTCCCTCCCAGAACCAGGGTGCCACTTTGCTCCAATCACAGATCGCCGGCTCCCCTGTAGCCCCTCCCACACTGGCTGTCAGCTCCAACCTGCTTTCCTACAGGGGGATCTGTACTAAGTCCAAGGTGACCCTTGCACGAGGCCCGGCTGTCAGAAAGGGAGCTGGGAATTTTCCATTTCCTGGCCAAGCTCTGAGTGCAGGAGGTGCTGACAGGTAGGACAGCCAGGGCTGACCAGGGTAGAAGAGCAGAGTATTAGTGACTAAGGACACCTGGAGCCCCCAAAGGCACAGAGGACATGTGTAAGAACGGAGGTGGAGGGGCGGAGGGGTTAGATACGAGAGGGTTCATGGGTAAAGGCTCTTGCCACCAACCCTGACAACCTGAGTTCCATTCCCAGAACCTACATGGTGGAAAGCAAGAACAGACTTCCCCAAGCTGTCCTCTTGATCTCCACAAGCCTGCCGGACTGCACCTGGACACACACGAGTGTGCATGCATACATACTCACAAGTGCGCGCGCACACACGCGCACACACACACACACACACACACACACACACACACACACACACAGAGGGCCAACTAGCCAGTGTCAAATCTGTTTTCAAGCCACAGGGATACAGAAGTAAAAACCCAACACCCTTCCTCCAACACAGAGACACCAAAGATGGACAGACGGACCAGAATAGACGTGTCAGCCCTGCCTGGCGGACACTCAGGCCGAGATGCCAAGTTAAATCTTCTACCCTTGCCAGAAACAAAGGAATAATACAACCACCAGCATTTGTTGGCTGACTGATGGCTGCCTTTTGTGTGTCCAGCTCAGGAGTTTGTGAAAGCACTTCCCCTACGCCATTCTAGCCCTAACAACTTGAAGGGATGTGGGCAAGCCAAGCCTTCGCCTTGATCAGCTGAGTGAGGGGCTGGTACACTGGACTTCTTGGGCAAGGCTGGGAACAGGTATGGTAAGTGTCACAAGTCCCCACACAACTCTGTGTGGACGAGGACGAAACAGCCCCTTTCCCACGACACTTACCACCATCGGTCCCCCCAACTGTCACAATTTCCAACACAGGCCAGGGATGGCTGCATGTGGAAATGGCGCCCCCTGGGGGTTGCTCAGTGCACTACCTAACTGAATTAGACAGCAACCTTGCAGGAAGGACCCTTGGGTCGAGGGCATCTCTAGAGGCTGGACTCTGCCTCGGAAGGTCAAGTACGACAGCTCGAATACGAGGATCAGAGGATGACGAGTCTGTCAAGAGTTGGGGACGTCCAGATCCTGGGGATATTGGCCGGCTTGGCTCCCCACGTATGCTCTGGGAGCATTCAGAGAGGCTGGGCCCGAGGCCAAGAAAGTGGTATCCAGCAATCCTGTCTACACTCTCTCCCAGACCTGATTCTGTGGTGCCTTTGGGGGTGGGCAGGGCAGGTGTGGGCCAGGGAGGGGGAGGGGCTGGCTTCCTGCCCCGGTTTTTGAGCTGCCCCTGCCTGTCTTAGCAAAAGGACATGGTAAGGACCACTGCCACCTCCTGCTCTCTTGGGACACACGCATTCCAACAGGAGAGCGTGTGGCTTTAGGGTGAGACCCAGGCTCACTGACTGAGTGACCCTGGACAGCTTTCTTTTCTCTAGAGTCTCATGGGACTGCTTTTACAATTCATGAGGTAAGCGTGTAGAGGGGTCATCCAGATGCTCAGTGGGTAAAGGCACTTCCCACAGAGCATAATGACCCGAGCTGGGACATCAGGAGCTACAGAGTGGGAGGAGAAAACAGACTCCCACAAGCTGTTCTCTGACCTTTGACCTCTACCCCCACACAGTGGCACACATACACGCCAACGTGTAAGTTACACACACACACACTCACAGATACATGAAAAAAACTTTAACTTAGCAATGGCTCTCAGTGGGTAAAATGTTTGTGCCATAAGCAAAAGGACCCAAGTTCGAGCCCCAGAACCCAAGTAAAAAAAAACAAAAACCAGGAGTAGTGGTACATGTTTATACTCCCAACTCTGGGGTGACAAGAGACAGGAGAATCCATAGGTCTCGCTTGTCAGCCGAACTGGCTGGTTCAACGGGCCCCAAGCCAATGAGACGTGCATGACACACACACACACACACACACACACACACACACACACACACACGCACACAGGAAGGTCGATAGCTCCTGAGTTGTAATAATCAGTCGGCCCATGTACACGCCCCCACACGTGCACACTCACACGCACACAAATGAACACACGAACACAAGAATGCGAACTGCGCTGGAGAGGGCCTGGTGGGGCGTGTCTGTCATCTCAGCCTCTAGGAGGCTGGGGTAAGAGGATGGCAAGTTCAAGGCCTGCCTGGGCAACTTAGCGAGTCTGTCTAAAAGTAAAAAAAACAAAACACAAGGAAAGGGGGTCGAGGTGGGGCTCTGGTGTGTAGCTCAGTGGCAGTTTGTGCTCACACGGCGACTGTGAGGCCCTCCATCTCCAGTACCACAAAAAACTAAAAGCAAAAGAAGAATAAAACAAAAAAAAAAACAAAAAACAAAAACAAAAAACAAGCACTGGACCCAAAGGAAAGCATTAGACACAATTATGCGGCTTTGGGGCTGGAGAGATGGCTCAGCAGTTAAGAGCACTGACTGCTCTTCCAGAGGACCCGGGTTCAATTCCCAGCACCCACACGGCAGCTCACAACTAACTGTAACTCCAAGATCTGACATCTCACACAGACATGCATGCAGGCGAAACACCAACGCACATAAAAATAAATAAATGTGGCTTTTCTGCCTAAAGCCTCTGGGACTCATTCCCTACACAGCCTTGAACCACACTAGCTAGGCATCTGCCCACTCATCCACCCTAACCAAGTATCTCCCACCCTCTATGGGATCACAGATCTTCCAACCGCAAACAGTCTGAATTCACCAGCACCCTATTAACCCGTCCCAGATCCAAGCACCGGGAAGGCACCCCCAGCTCAACATGGTACCCCAGCACTTAACACCACAACCCATTTTGGTCCCTCTCAAAAGGAAAAACTTCGCGCCACTGGGAACCTTGGTCTCCTTCTAGCTCTAGGAGACACATCCGACAGGTGAGGTGGGGTCTACCCACCCCATTCCTAGGGGGTAGAGGATGGCCCAACCCAAACCCGCTGGCCCAGCAGGGTGAGGCATGAGGGGCTGGGTTGGGCCAAAGCCCCAGAGCCTTGAAGGCTGGGAGCAACCGGTCAGACTAGGGCGTGCAGAGGAGGTGGGAAGGGGAGGGGGGGAGGGGACCTGTAAAAAGAATGGGGATTCTTCAACAGGTAGAACTCTCACGACCGAGAAAGCTGGAGGCTAGCTGAGAAAAGGGTAGAGGAGGGACATGGAGCCTTTTTGCCAGGGAACTTCCCAAATGGGGGGGTGGGGGGTGGGAAGTGCTGAGAATAGCATCTGGTGGGGGCAGGTGACTCTCTGGCCCTGGCTGACCTCACACCTCACACATTCCTGAGAGGCAGCTGGAAGGCAGCATAGAGGGTACCCTGCCCTGCCCTGCCCGGCCCAGCACCAGCCCCTTGTCCTCCAGCTCACATCTTTCTGGCCACCCCTTTCTCCTTTCCTTTACGGCCCCAACTCTCTCTCTAGGCCTCAGGCCTCCTCTTTTTTGTGGGCCTGGGTCTTAATTCCAGAGCGTGGTGGTAGCACCTAGGGGGAAGGTGGGGAGGAGAGATCTGCGTCCGAGACAGGTCTCCTGGAGACACCCACTCTTTTAGTCCCACTCATTTCCTTTCCAACAGGAAGTCCCTCCCTTCAGGGGCCTCCAACAGGAAGTCCCACCTCCTCTCTACAGCTCCCAGCTGTCTGACTTGGTCAACATTTCTACGCCTATTGAAAGCAAAAGTCTACCCACCATGCCACCAATGAGGCATCCACCCCTAGTAAGCAAGGCCAGTAGAAGTACCCCCCTCTCTGTGGTCCCTTTTTTGCCGCCAGGCATTGCTGTGGGAGGACTTGGTCACCATGCTCCTCCGAAGCCTATTGGTCACATCCGCTCACAGGGAAGAACTTTAAATCAATTCCTTCTTTCCTTCCCACCTCCGTTCTTTTTTTTTTTTTTTTTTTTTTTTGGACATAGTTTCATACATCCTAGGCTGAAGCAGGAGGACCACCATGGGTTGTTAGGTCATTAAGGATGACCTTGAACTTCTGATCTGATCTTCCTGCCTCCACCCCTACCCCAGGGCTGGCTGGGATTATAAAACATGGCACCACCAACCTGGTTTATGCAACTGAGATCCGCCTGCCTTTGCCTCCTGAGTGCTGGGATTAAAGGTGTGCATCACCACCGCCCACCTCTGGTTTGTTTGTTTTGGGGTTTTTTGTTTGTTTGTTTCAAGACAGGGTTTCTCTGTGTAGCTTTGGTGCCTGCCCTGGATCTCGCTCTGTAGACCAGGCTGGCCTGACCTGGAACTCACAGAGATCTGTCTGGCTCTGCCTCCAAAGTGCATGTGCCACTCATGCCTGGCTGAGGTTTTTTGTTTTTGAGACAGGGTACAGAACTGGCTGACCTAGAACTCAAATCTGTAGACCAGGCTGGCCTCAAACTCAGAGACTCACCCACCCCAATGACTGCGATTACTACTCTACCCTGCTCCAGGCTAGTTTCTAAACCCATGGTGATCCTCCTACTTCAGCCTCCCCAGTGCTGGGTTTACAGGATGGAGCTACCACACTCGGCTCCTCCCACCATGTTTTGAGGCGGAGTCTCCCTATACAGCCCAGGTTGGCCTTGAATTTGAAACCCTATTCCCGCCTTCTGAATTCCAGATCACAGCTGTGCACCCAGCCACTACACCAGGCAGGCAATGCTTTCTTGGTACTAGATAGTCTTGGGCCCTAAAGTAGTCTTGTGGATTAAGAGGATGGCATGTCACAATCCCACAGGGAGATGCCGATGGGGAAGGCACCAACTGCCTATTCACTCTATTTTTACTATTTTGAGAGAGGGTACGATACAGTCTATACTGGCCCCAAGGGAGTTTATGCAGCACTGGAACCCAAGGCCTTGTGCCCGCTAAACAAGAGCGCTACCCACTGAGCCACATCCCCAGCTGTCTCCCCTGCCCTCTTCCCATTTTCTATTTTTTTGTTGTTGTTCTGTTTTGTGAGACAGGGTCTCACTATGTAGCCCTGGCTGTTCTAGAACTCACTCTGTAGACCGGGCTGGACTTGAACTCTGAGGTTCACCGGCCTCGACCTCCTGAGTGCTGGGATTCAAGGCCTGTGCCGCCACCGCCCAGCCCCGTTTTCTATTCTCATCTCCAGTATATGCGCCAATGGATTTGATTCCTAAGGCTGGCAAATGACCTCTAGATCTGCAAGAGCTCTGAAATCCGACAACAATGACTCCCTTCTAACTCAAAAACTCTGACTTAACAGTCCTGGGCCAAGGAGTCCCACCCAGCTCTCTCCACAGAAAGGGAGTGGGTCCTAAGTGAATTTCACCCAGCAATTATACCCCTGCGAGGTCTCTGTTTAGTCCCTTCCCAAGTTCAGGCAGAGTCGTGCAGGTGTGACACCGGGGTCACCCTCCAGTCTCCCACAACACGGAAAGAGCCCGCCCACCTACCTATCGTCATCACTGTCCAGGTGACCACTGATGGCCAGCATGGACCGAGCCAGGCTGAGGCTCTGGGCCGCTGCGGCTCCAAAGGGGTCTGGAGACCTGTGGACCAGGCTGGCATCGAAGTAGAGGGCTGGTGAGTTGGGGCGAGAGTCGATCGGAGGCACCTGGAGGCAGAGGAGGAGCGGGTGAAGGATGGGGGGGACACAGTGCAGTTGGCAGGGTGCTTGTTTGGCACACACAATGGGTTTCATCCCCAGCACTGATAAAAAGGACTGAAATGGCATGTAGTTCAGTGTTGAGAGAGAAAGAGAGGGAGCCTGCCACCTTCCAACCTTAGCTAGGTGTCTGCCTCCCTTTCCACCACTCCCATCTCTCCCGAGCCCTAACACCCTCCCCGTCTTGCAGACTTGCTGGAAACAATGCGCAGGTCCTAGGGAAAGCGTGTGTGTGTGTGTGTGTGTGTGTGTGTGTGTGTGTGTGGTGGTGTTATGATGAGGTATGGGGGTTTTAAAAAAAGGGCTCCTTCTCGCCCTCAGCCAGGACTCCCAATGAGAGGACAATGTACTTTCGACAGTGAGTATGTTTTTTGAAATGAGGCCTCCCGTAGCTCAGGCTGGCCTCAAACTGACTATTTAGCCCAGGATCACCTTGAACTACTTGCTTCTTGGACTTCCTGTCTCCATCTCCCAAAGGCTGGAGCTTTAAGCAGGCACCACTCTGGGCATGCTTAGGCAAAGGCTACACTGAGCTACATCCTCGGAGATCCTCCCTCCCCAACCTTCTTTTCTGTGACAAGATCTCACTTTGTAGCCCCAGCTGACCCAGAACTTGCTATGTGGGCCAGGTTGGCCTTGAACTTGTCATCCTCCTTCCTGCCTCTGCCTCCCCCAGTTGTATGCCTTCTTAAAGGCACTCAAACGTCAGCTCCTTACAGAGACACTTCCTCGCTATTTACCAGTCCACGGAACAGTTTCTTTCTTTCTTTTTTTTTTTTTTTAATAGCATCTAGGACGATTTGAAAATTAAAGTACTTATTGTGTCTCCCCTGCTGGAAGGTGAATTTGTTCTGTGGCTGTCTGCAGAATGAATGAATCCTCAGAAACAGCTTCTCCACACCTCCCCTCTACCCTGGAGGTGGCCTCTTCTCTCAAACTTCTAAGACTAGAAATGCAGTTCAAAGATTCTCTCCTCTGCCTTTCTGGGGGGGGGGGGTATGAAAATGAGAGGGGTGGGGGGGGTCCCCGGGGTGTGGAGCTCTATAACCCACCAGGCAGCAGCTGGGGGCAGCTGCGAAGGGGCGGAGGTGTCAGGAACTGGACAAGAAGCCTCTGTGCGGGCCCCTGAGAGGCTCCACCTCAGGAAAGCCAAGGGAGAGTAGACGGCGGTTAGAGACATAGCACAGGAAAGGGGCACAGTTATCACTCACCCCTTGTCCTCCTCACCCTCCCTCGGCTCTTTTTTGAGACCACGGGACCGAATGAGAGTCAAACTCTGAGGCTGGGCAACAGCGGTGGTTACGGGCAGACAGGAAATGATCAGGGCAGATTGGGAGGAAGGAAGGGGGCTGGGGACACCGTGGGGAGAGACGCAGGGTCTACAAAGCCTAAGGGAGGCTCAGGCTGGCTTTACAAGTCGAGCACAGGGGGCCGCCAAGACGGCTGAGGGAATAGAGGGGCTTGCTGCCAAGTTCGGCAACCTGAGTTTGGCCTCACACGGCCAAACCTTCACGGTGTAAGGGCCGCTCTGACTCCCAAGTTGTCCTCTGGCCTCCCCCCCCCCCCCACACACACACACAGGCATGCATGTGCCCACACACGTTCACACATAAATTAAATAAATAAATGTAACGAAAGTAGGGCAAAGGGCCACTGACAGACTTGCCCTAGGAGAGTCTAGGGACAAGAACGAGGCAATGGCAGTTTATCCAGGGGACAGAAAAAAAACAAAAACAAAAAAACACACTTTAGAAAGATGGGAAATTTCGATAATGAAACGGGAAGCTGAAGGCCAGGAGAGGGTGGGAGAGGGTGGGAGAGCTGGTCCTAACCAGTTCTAACAGGGCTCGGGCTCAAGATATTTTTACACTGTGGTTTGAGCCCATGGCCAGGAAGGGACAGAACCTTCATCCTCACACCCCTACCTCCTCCTGGCAGCCAAGGTGTTATTTTCTCCACAGCAGAAACATCCAACTCTCCCATCCTAAGTACACACACACACACACACACACACACACACACACACACACACACACCAGGGAGCCAGGCATCCTGCCCCCAGCCCAGACTGCAGTCAGCTTCCTCTTTTGGAGACAGGAAGCAGAAACAGAGGATTTAACCCCTTCCCCCCTGCTTCCCCACCTCCCACCCCATGGTTTCTGAGGTCACCCCATCTGTCACTCCCAGAGAAGCCCAGGTACAGGGTACTGAGATGACTAAGCGTGATAGGTGCCTCCTCAACCCCAACGCCTCGGGGAAACTGCTTTGCAGTAAGGCAGAAAACGGAGCTGGCCTGGTGGCTGGTGGGAAGAATAAAGACCCAGAGGAATGCCTACCTTTTATGGCTGCCCCAAAACCCTGCCAGCTCCTCCCCTCCAGGGCCTAGCCAGCCACACAGCTGGAGCCTCCACCCTCATCACCTGGAGCCAGAGGAGGTAAAGGCTGAAGCGGGCAGGCCACATATGCCACAGGCGTTATGGAAACAGTCAAGGCCAAGGGCAACAATTTAAAGGCCACAAAGGGGGGGGGGGGTCGGAAGGAAGGAAGGAAGAAAGAGAGAGAGAAAGAAAGAAAGAGAAGGAAGAAAGGGAGGGAGGGAGGGATATAGAGGATAGAAGAAAGGGAGTCTGGGAAAGAAAAGGCTTTCAGTGTACAAATTGCTGAATGGGAAAAGGGACTTTATGCCCTATCCAGTAGGTGACAGAGGAGGTGGGAAGGACAAGATGGAAGTTGAAAGCAAGGACGCCCGGGATATAGGTCAGGCAACCCCTGGGTCCAGTAGGTCCCGCCCCCTTCCGTGGTCTCTCTGACCCTGGAGGCCATCTCTTACCTTCCCTGTCTCCTCTGGACCAACTAACTCCATCCTCAGGCGAACTGCTCCATCTCTTCTCCGTGACAGTGGAGGGGTTCCAGCTGCTGAACCCCCAGACTCCACTTCGACCCTCAGAGAGGGCAGGGGCTGAGCGCTATCTCCAGGCCCAGGCCCTGGGGGGCGTTGCTGGGGTGGAGAGGCTGACAGCGGGGGTGTCTCCACCTTGGCCTTGCCAGGCCCTGCCAGCTGGCCCAGCCCCCCTGTGAAGGAGCGGGCCTGTAGTCCAGGAGAAGTGGGGGGCGGGCGGAGCCAAGAGGTGGGGCCCTGAGACAGGCCTGGCTGTGGGATAGGGGTGCTTATGCCCAAGCTAGCCAGCTCCAACCTAGAATCCAATGATCTGCCTCCAGTGCCTCCTGAGGCCCCTCGAATTCCCTCCAGGAGCCGGCCGAAGCTTGGGGGCTCCAGGTCTCTCTCGTAAACATCCACACACGTCCACCGACCTCGACGATAAGGCTCTCCCAAGCCTTGGGGCAGCTTCACCACCCGGAAACGGGAGGCAGGGGCTCCAGGTGGCGGGGAGCCATTCCGGGGGGTGCCCCTGCCCCCTGGATCAGGGTTGGGTTCCCCATTGGGGAGGCGGGGCGGGGGCCCAGCGGGAGCCGGTGAGACAGGGGAATCCGAAGCCCCTGGGCTTCCTGGGCCCTCATAGTCCGTGGTGACGCTGGTGATCTGAAAACTACTTTTCTTCTTACCACCACTCATGGTCCCTGGGGCTCCCGACTAGGCTCGGGTGGGGGAGGGGCTGGGCTCCTGGAGAGGGGCTCAGGCACCTCTGGAACAAGGGGGCCACATGGCAGGGACATCGGGGCCCCTGGGGACGTCTGGGTCCGACATGGCAGGAGGGCCTTGTGGGAACTGGGGGTGCCTAGTTAGTGACTGGAGTACAGGGGAGGGGAGGTGACGGGAGGGGGGGCAGAGGCAGGTTTTTCCTGCTGCTGTCGCTGCTGAAACCCCAGAGCTGAGCTTGCAAACTGGAAAAAGAGAGAGACAGAGAGTGAGAGAGAGAGCGAGTCTGTGTGTGTGTGTGTGTGTGTGTGTGTGTGTACGTGAGCAAAAGAAAAAAAGCAGGGGCCAAACCACCTCCGGGGCTTCCTCTCGGGGGAGCCGACTGGGGGAGGAAAGAGAAAGCCACTAGAGACCCAGAGACAAGTACAGATGACAGACCAGAGCAGAGGGGACCGAATCCTGAGCACCCAGAACAGGAAGCAGCAGCTGGGACCCAAAGTTGGGCATTTCTAGCTTGAGATCCAAAAGTCGTCCTCAACACGGGTCTCCAGGGCCAGGGGCAAAGGGGTGAACCGGCTCCCCCCCTGAAAGGGCCACCCCGAGGCCTCTGCTGGGCCTCAAGCCCACCCCACCCCCATCCGGCTCCCCCATAGCTGGCTAGGCACTGCCCGCCAAGCCAAGCGCCCCGCCCAGCCCGGGAGTCCTACCTACCTCTCGGGCCTCGGCCGCCGAGCTGAGCTGGAGAGCGGACCTGGGGACTAAAGATGTCCTTTTTTTTTTTTTTTCCTTAGGGCCTCTTGGACCCCTGAGCAATGCAGGCCACGGCAGACGGCAATCAGGGGCTACCCAGTGCTCTCCGGCGTCTGCATCTCACTCTGCGAGGCATCTCCGTGGAAAGTTTGCAGCGGAGACGAGAAGAAACCGGCGGCGCTTCCACGGCGGAGCCCAGGCGCGGCCTCGGTTAACACTCCGCGGGTCTTCCCGGTGGCTGTGGGAGGGGGCGGCTCAGCCCCCCGCTGGCTCCAGGTCCCTCGAGTGGCTCCCTCCAGGCTCCTCCCACGTGGCCCCACTGGATGGAACTCTGGGCTCCTCGGCTCGGCTCCCTCTCCGTCTCCGTCTCGGCCTCTCTCTTTCTGGGCTGTTGACAACCCCCACACCAGGAAGTCCTGCCTTCTCGGGCCTGCTCACTGCTCCTCTCCTCCTCCTTCCCCTCTTCCTCCTCCCTCCTCCCTCCTGAGGCTCCCTGCCAGCTGGCACGGAGCCAAGCCTGCCACAGCCGCAGCCGCAGCCTACAGTTGCTGCTGCCGCGGCTGCCGCTGCTGCCGCTGCTGCTGCGGCCCCAAACTGGCTGCTTTAACCCTACACCTGCCGCGATCCAGCCAGCTCTTCCTCCGAAGGAGGGCCGTGGAGGGCGGAGAAAAATAGGAGGAGCCTGCGGGAGGCCTGGGATTCCCTTACTTGTAAGCTTTTGCTGCGTTTGGTCTCCTGGCTCCCCCAAAGAGTCGCAAGGAACGTGCCAGACATGTTCTGGGTACCTGGCTGTCCATAAATACCTAGTACATGTTACCGAGTGGCTGTGATTGTCCCACTCGTCTCTGGTTTTCACCGTAACTTGACGGGAAACTTCCCCCTCCCCGCTCTTTTTCAAAAGCGGGTGGTTATGAAAATTTTCAAACATGCCCCAAAGTAGAGGAAATAGGATAATGAACGCCCACGCGCGCCATCATGGACTTGTGACAGTTATCAGCTCTACCCAATCGTGTTTCATCCCTCCAATATCTTTTTCTCGGATTTTGCTACAGTATTTGAAATTTTGTACTACGTGTGTGTGTGTGTGTGTGTGTGTGTGTGTGTGTGTGCATGTGCATGCTTCTGGAGGTTAACTTGCAGGAGTCAGTTCTCCCACCATATAGGTCCCAGGATGGAATAGTGCCAGCCATCTGTTTTGGCGGCAAGTGCCTTTACCCACTGAGCCATCGTGTTTATCTTGTTCCTGTATTTTTGTTGTTTTTAGCGGGGGGGGGGGGGGGCAGAGGGGCAGGGGAGGGGGTTGTTCGAGAAAAGGTTTCTCTGTAGCCCTGGCTGTCCTGGAACTTGCTCTGTAGACCAGGCTGGCCTCAAACTCAGAGATCTGCCTGCCTCTGCCTCCTGAGTGCTGGGATTAAAGGTGTACGCCACCACCGTAGGGCTCTGTTCCTGTATTTGAAATCCAGTCTCCGATAACAGTGTTACTCCCTTTCTTTTTTTTTTTTTTTTTGTTTTTTTTTTGTTTTGTTTTGTTTTGTTTTTTTTTTTGGGTTTTTTTCGAGACAGGGTTTCTCTGTGTAGCTTTGCGCCTTTCCTGGAACTCACTTAGTAGCCCAGGCTGGCCTCGAACTCACAGAGATCCACCTGGCTCTGCCTCCCGAGTGCTGGGATTAAAGGCGTGTGCCACCACCGCCCGGCGTTATTCCCTTTCTTAGATGAGAAAATGGAGAAGCAGAATATCCAAAATGTCTCTGTGGCATATGTGCACATTCATGTGCAATTGCACACACCTGTGTGTTTGTTAGCTAGAAGATCACACTGGGTGTCTGAGTGTACTCTATCACTCTCCACCTTTTTCTTTGTGACAGGATCTTTCACTGAAAGAATAGCTTGGCTGGTAGCCAGCAAGCCACAGTAATTCTCCTAGCTCTCTCTTCCACAGCACTGAGGTTATAGGCATGTGTAGCCATGCCTGGCTCTTTACTCTGGTGCTGAAGATTTGAACTTGGGTCTCATGCTTGTCTAGCGAGGACTTTGACCTGCTGGGCCATCTCCTCAGTCCAGAACAGGTATTGCTACACGTTCATCTATGTCCTTATCCGTCCGTCAGACAGAACACAGGCAGACCTGAAGAGGAACTCTATTCCCCCCACAATGGCTGGACACACACCTGTGTCCACAAAACTACCCCGTAGATGTACGTGAGGACCAATCCCATCTGGCCACAGGCATAGCCCCCCCCCCCCCCCCCACACACACACCCAATCCCACCTCTCCCATACTATCCCTTGATCATTATGAAGGAGAATCCACACACATAAAGCATCTACTCTGTGCCTGGCATGAAAACACAGACTCCCAACTGCCATTTTTCTTTCTTGGCACTCATCACTGGCATTCTGAGCAGGCGTCTTTCAGCCAAAGGAGGATCGGAAGGCGGCATCTGCTGTCACTCAGGAGTTTGGAAGGAGATAGGTTCTAATTAATTTTACTCAAACAAGAACTGCTCTTAAGTCCTAGCTGGGTGTGGCAGTGTTCAGATCTCGGGAGGTGGCCAAGAGACAGGTGGATGAGGAGTTCAAGGTCAGCCTCAGTACAGGAGATCCTGTTTCATCAGCAGCAGACAGACAGACGACAGACAGACAGGAGGAAAGAAGGGAAGAGTCCTTGGTTAGGCTGGGGGTGTAGTTTAGTAGAATGCTTGCTCTAAATAAATGAAGCCCTGGGTTCCATTTCTAGCATCAGTAAGTCATGTAGAGTGTGAAGTGGTACCTCGTACATAGCGACTGGGCCACATAAGACTCGGGGTGGTGGTACACAGTCTTTTCAGCATTTAGGAGGCAGAGGCAGGTAGATCTGAGTTCAGGGCCAACCTGGTCTACATATCAGGTTCTAAGACAGCCAGAGCTACACGGAGAACCCTGTCTAGGAAAAGAGAGAGAGAGAGAGAGAGAGAGAGAGAGAGAGAGAGAGAGAGAGAAAGAAAACAAAAATAATATCTGCCCCCCAAAAAAATTTTTTTAAACCTTCACATTATCTCATAGGGAAAAAAGATGGTGTGGATGTAGAGATTCAGTGAAGGAAACTGAGGCCCGGAAGCATCCACTTACTTTTCTAAGGCAAAATTTAGGATTAGATGGGGATATCTAGACTCCTTGCTTTAGTTCATGTAATTTTTTCCCCTTTTTTTAAAGACAGGGTCTTATATAGCCCAAGCTAGTAGCTAAAGTGAACTCCTGATCCTTCTGCCACTATTCAAGAATTACAAGCGCGTAAGTCACACCCGACTCTCTTATTGTTGTGGCAATGTTGGTGACGGTGCTCTATGACCAAGCTACATTCCAATCCTCTTTTTTACTTTTGTTTGTTTGTTTGTTTGTTTGTTTGAGACAGGGTTTCCCCATGTAGCCCTGGCTATCCTGGAATTTGCTCTGTAGATCAGGCTGGCCTCGAACTCACAGAGTTCTGGCTCTGCCTCCCAAGTGCTGGGATTAAAGGCGTGTGCCACCACTGCCCATCTCCTCTAACCATTTTTAAGGTTAAGCAAATATTTTTATTTATTTATTTTTGTTTTTTTTTCGAGACAGGGTTTCTCTGTGTAGTTTTGGAGCCTGTTCTGGAACTCGCTCTGTAGACCAGGCTGGCCTTGAACTCACAGAGATCCGCCTGCTTCTGCCTCCTAAGTGCTGAGAGTAAAGGCGTGCACAACCACGGGCAGCAAATATTTTTTTAAAAAAGCAATTCTAGCTGGGTGTGGTTGCACCCACCTTTAATTCCAGCACTCTAGAGGAAGAGGCAGGTGGATCTCTGAGTTCAAAGCCAGCCTGGTCTACAGCGCCACAGCCAAGGATACAAAGAGAAACCTTGTATTGAAAAACCCAAAAAAGGGGCTGGAGAGATGGCTCAGCAGTTAAGAGCAGTGGCTGCTCTTCCAGAGGACTTGGGTTCAATTCCCAGCACCCACATGGCAGTTCACCAACCGTAACTCTAGTTCCAGGGGATCTGACACCCCCACACAGACATACATGCAAAACATCAATGTATATAAAATGAGAATAAATAAATCATTTTTTAAAAAGAACAATTCCTGCCCCACCCCCGTCTCATCTATTTATTCTTTATCTTTCTGTTAAAATTCATCCACACTCTTGCCTGTTTTGCATTAGCCACAGTAAACAATGACTGTAGTAGCCAGGTCCTACGGTCCAAGAAACAAGCTTTCCACACACCCTCGCTCCTCCAGACCTGAACCCTATATGGGGCTCTAAACTTATAAAGTGCTCACAACTCCTCTTCCTTCCTAAGGACTTTGTTTACACAGTCTCACGTAGGCCACATTGGCTTTGAACTTGTGTAGCTGAGGATGACCTTGAGACTCAAGATTCACTTCCACCTGAGGAATGCTGGGATCACAGGTGTGTCCACAGCGCGCCATCCCTCCAATAACGTTCATTGAGGCAGGTATGAAACGAGGCACGGCTCCGACCAGTAGTGAGATTTGCTTGAGGCCACACAGCACACCTGCAAAGACTTTGCCGCATTGCAAAGCATCTACAGGTACCAAGGATTAGGAAGATGTGCATACTGTGCAGGAATCCCATTTTTCAGTCAGTGGAGGGTACAGCCCAGGTCTTCTTGACGCTAATTTACCCAACCACGGGGCTAAGTGTGAAAACCGATCCAAGCAAGGAATTTGTCAACCGGCTGATGAGAAAAGGTCAAGGGAGGGGAGGGGTGAGGTCACATCCCTAAACCACTGCTAGGCGGTGCCTGGGGTGGTCTCCCGTAGAGGCCAGCCTGGTGCGCCCAGATCCTGACGGGCGGCGCCCACGGAGTCAAAGGTTAGTAGAGGATGACTTGGACTGTGGGGGCGGACGTGCGGAAGACTTTGAGCCCCACACGATGGAACAAGGTCCGGGCGCCCGGGAGGCTGCAAGGGGAGGAGGCCCAGTACCAAGCCAGCCAACTCTCTCGTGCCCTCCCCTCACCTAAGGGCGGGGTGGGGGTGGGGGCACGGCAGGGACTAGGCCCAGAGAGCACGCCCCCTGCTGAGCAGATGCGCCGATCTCGGGGCTGCGGACTCGGAGCCCCTCTGCCAGCCTCAGCTCTTGGCAGCGCCCAGGGACCGCAGCCGCAGCCTCCCACCCGGGAGCGCTAAGGCGCACCGGGTTCGCGGGTGGGTGCGACCTCCAGACTCCCGCTGGGGGGCGCCGCTGAGCACCGCGCTCCGCTTAGGGCTTGGGAGACCCAACCCAGCACCGCCCGGCAGGGCTGGGGGGCTCGGGTCGGCTAGGATCAGACACCCGAAAGCTGGGGAGCGGGACTCCCGCCCTCCGAGACCTTCCTCTCAAGCTCCCTTGTCCGCTCGGCAGGTCCGGTGCCCTCCACCCCAACCTGCGGGTGCAGCGCTGCACCGCCGTTCCCGCTCTGTCCTTGGAGGGTGTGGAAGGGTGGGTTTGGGGCCGGGGGCGGGTCTGGGGGCGGACCCGGAGGCGGGGCTGTCTCTGCGGCAGGGCCCAGTTCGGCTCCCCCGGTCTCTCTCTGTCTCTCCTCCTCCCTCCTCCTGCTCCGGGCGGAGCCCGGCATGGGGGGGCCGGCGCCCGGCAGGCCAGGTATGGTGATGTAGAAACTGGGGAGGCTTCATGCGGGGAGGTGGTGATGGGGGCACTAGAGGCAGGGAGGATTGGCGGGGCGAGAGGCGGAGACACCCAGGGTACCAGGACAAGAGGAGGAGGAGGGGGTGCCCCGGGAACCTGGGGCCCTTGGATGGAAAGGGGGGGGGGGATGAAGCAGGCCAGGTTTGGAATAAACTGGGAAAGGAGGAGGACGGCTGTGAGGAGGGGCTCCAGGGAGGAGACGTGAGGCTGAAGGCGAAAGGGAGAGAGTCTGTTTGGGGGAAGGGACGCAGAAACGCAGGTATGGAGGCCGCAGCCCAGAAGGTTGCTATGGGGCCAGGCTGGAGACCCCCGCCCTCGCCAGGGTGGGATTCAGGGGCGGGACTACGAGGGGGAAGCCGGGGGTTCTCCCAAATCGTGGAGCAGAAAGAAGGTAGATTTGATTTGGGCCATCAGCGAGAGGAGGGAGGCAGAAACCGTTGCTGAGGGACCAGGGAGCTGGAATAGAGGTGGACGGAGGTCCAGGCCCGGGATTGGAAAAGCGGGACTCCAGGGAGTGAAGGTAGATGGATGGATGGGATTTTTAGTTACCCAACTCATTATCACCATCCTTCCTTCAGCATCCCCACCCTGACCTGATGATCCCCCAGTAAGCCTCAGGGCCCAAGAGAGGGTAGCAAGCCTAACTGCCCCCCCTTCCCTAGCTGGGTGCAGTGTACGCAAGTAGGCCCTGAGCACAACTCCTTGTCTGTAGGTGTGGCCAGTTCCATAGCAGATTTGTGTGCTAGAAGGTCTGTGTGTATCGGTGGGTGTGTCGGTGGGTGTTTATGTCTGTGTGTTTGCTGTTCCTGGGTTTGTGTTTACCTATGCCCCTCTCCGTCTGCCCCTGTTTGTAGATAGATCTGTGGCGGCGGCGGCGGGGTGGTGTGTCTAAATGTGCTCTGTGCTTACAGAGTTGCTGTATATTCGTGAGGTCTGCCTGTCTCTGGTGGTTCAGGTTGTATTTACACAGTATGGGGATCTGTGTCAACCTGATCTCTCCAGAGTGGCTCCAGACACCTTTGTCAGGGTGTGGGACTCTGTGCACACAGACTTCTACGTCTGTCTGTCTGGGAGGGGTCCTGTAGACTGTGTTGGATATTCTCTGCCCGTGTTTTCCTCCTCTGAAGACCCAAATCATGTCTCTGCTCCCTTTTTCTCCCTCCCCCAACCGTATCTTGCCTCTTCTCCTTCTCACCCGTTCCCCACATCAAGTGGATCCGGGACCCAGGGAGGGCCGCCCCCCGGGCCTGGTGGCGTTAAGCAGGGCCCCTCAGCCCCCACCTCCTGCCTCACGACATGAACCTTCTCTACCGAAAAACCAAGCTGGAGTGGAGACAACACAAAGAAGAAGAGTCCAAAAGGAGGTAAGGCTAGAGCCCTCGACTGTCCGACTGTCCGTCCCACGGCCTGTTGCACGGTCCCCCCGGGCCGTCCCCTTTGGCTCGGCCACAGCCCCTCCTGGGGGCCATCAACCCTGTCACCAGCGAGAGTTCTTTTTCCCCCTGATTGATTTTCCACTTAGCACAGAATGGCTGCAAATGCATATGCTTGGGCCCAGCCTTGTTCCGGCTCCCTGAGAGAGGGATATGGCCAGGGGCATGCCTTCCAGCTTTGGAGAACCCCATTGGCTTTTCCCTCTGCCTACGGCCCCCCAAGTCACTCCTTCCCAATCCTCTTTTCTGTTGTTTTGAGACTAGCTGCTGGCTTTCCTCTGTCACCTGACCTTGGAAAGGGCAGGCCCCACCATCCTCACAGGGTCTATGGCGAGGGTCATTTTAGGGGCCTCAAGAGCATTCATGTCTCTCCCACCCAGTCGCCCCTTTTGAGGGAAGTGAGTAACTAAAGAGGTGCGTGTGTGTGCGTGCGTGTGTGTGTGTGTGTGTGTGTGTGTGTGTGTGGTGTCGTTAGAGGATTTATAGGCTAGGTCCTACAGAAGAGCCAGGTGGAGACCCCCATGCCCCTCACTCTTACATCCCTACCAATCTTTCTCCTTGCCCTCCCAGGAACCCAGGCCTAATCCCTCAGCTTCCTCCCCCTCCTCCTCCTCCCCCTCCTCCTCCCCCTCCTCCTCCCCCTCCTCCTCCTCCTCCTCCTCCTCCTCCTCCTCCTCCTCCTCCTCCTCCTCCTCTTTCCCCTTTGACTACACAGCCTCTTGGAGCCTGAGTCAGAACCACCTCCCAGCTCCCTTCTCCCTCCTCACAACTGTGGAGTTTAATTCTTGTTGTTAATTAGATTAATCAGGGCGATCACTACAGCGATCTCCCCCTAATGAAGGGTTAGTAGACGGGGCCTTAATGAGAGCCCACCCCACAGCAGCTCCCCCTGTCTCTGCCAGCCACCCGCCTTCACTCACCCGGGACACAGAAAGGGAATAGGAGTGAGCTGGGGAGGCTGACAGAGAGAAGGCAGCAGAGAAGGAGGGAGGGAGGGAGAGAGGGCGGAGAGGCCCAGGGAGGCTGCTCCCGGTGATTCAGGCATCACACCCTGCCTCTGGAAGAGGTGGCCTGTGATGTGACTGAGGCCACAGGAGCGGGGCATGAAGGGAGACCAGAAGCCAGGTGTGGGGGAGCGCAGTGGCAGGTGTGTCTGTCTGCTTGTCTGTCAGGTGGCTGTTGCCTGGACTGTGTCTTTCTCCACACAACAGGCTGTGTACTAGTGAGGTGGTCAGTCAGCACAAGGGACACTGTCTTATACAAACACCATTTCTTCCATTTCTCACACCATACGCGGACCCCCCCCCCCCAGTGCCTGGCTTTTCTTAAGTCCAAATAATCTGCCTGAAAGCGTTCCTACCTTCAGATAACACTACCCCACGCTCCTGTCCTCCTCACTGGAGAAACAGTTGCTCTACCCTTGAAAAGGCCATCTCCTCCTGAGATGGAGGCAGGCAAGTTGGAGGCCTGATGTCTAACTTCTGTTCCATCCTGTCTTCTCTCCTTAGCTCCAGTAAGGAAACAGCCCCCACAGGCCCAGTGGGGCCTGGGGCTGTCCCAGGGCCTGGGGTCCGAGTGCGGGACATTGCCTCGCTTCGAAGGTCCCTCAGGATGGGCTTCATGACGATGCCCGCATCCCAGGAACACACCCCTCACCCCTGCCGCAGCGCCATGGCCCCACGCTCTCTCTCCTGCCATTCAGTGGGCAGCATGGACAGTGTAGGGGGTGGGCCTGCAGGAGGCGGGGGAGGTCTCACAGAGGACAGTAGCACCCGAAGACCCCCGGCCAAGCCCCGGAGACACCCCAGTACCAAGCTCAGCATGGCAGGATCAGGGGCAGAGACACCACCAAGTAAGAAAGCAGGTGAGAGAACCACCCTGTTCCCCCATCCCTTCTCAGGGGAAGCTAGCAGCCGGCAGGATCCATTCCAGACCAGGGGGGTGCCTCTGGGAGGGTTCATTCAGCCAAGAGCCAAGGAAGTTGGAAGGTTCCATTCTCAAAAGGAAAAGGGGGTTCCTTTTAGCTGGACCTCAGATGAACCATTCAAGGGCAGGAGACACTCCCTAAAAGAACAGTTCTTAGGAAAGGACACAAAGGTGGGTAGGAATTGCAGATCCTGGGATTGGTAGTGGGGGCTGAGGTAGGATGCTTGAGGCTAGCCTAGGGTACATGATGAGACCCAGTCTCAAAAGGAAAAAAAAAAAATACCAAACAACAAACAAAAAAAACCTGAAGAAAAACAAAAGCAAACCAACAAAGCCCTAGACATGGTAACACTGGCTTTAATTCCAACACTCAGGAAGCAGAGGCGAGAGGATCTCTGAGTTCAAGGCCAGCCTGAACTACATATCCAGGCTAGCCAAGGCTGCATAGTGAGACCCTGTCTCAAACAAACAAACAAAACGAAAAGAAGAGCGAGAAAGAGAAAGACGGGACTGATATGTAGAAAAGGAAGTTAGCGGGGTCTGAGTGGAAGGTTATGGGAAAGGTGACTGGACAGATATGTCCTTGAAGGTGGGTCAAGAGGTCAGGAATTTACCCGCTTTACTATAGAGTGAGTTCAAGGCCAGACTGGGCAACTTAGAGGCCCTATTTTAAAAGATAAAAAAATTTATTTAAAAAAACAAAACTGGGGATGTGCTTTAGTGGTAGAGCACCTGCCTGGAATCCCCCAGTGAGGGGCTGAGGTGTGGCTCAGTGGTAGAGCCTCTGCCTAGAATCCCCCAGTGAGGGGCTGGGGTGTGGCTCAGTGGTAGAGCCCCTGCCTAGAATCCCCCAGTGAGGGGCTGGGGTGTGGCTCAGTGGTAGAGCCTCTGCCTAGAATCCCCCAGTGAGGGGCTGGGGGTGTGGCTCAGTGGTAGAGCCTCTGCCTAGAATCCCCCAGTGAGGGGCTGGGGTGTGGCTCAGTGGTAGAGCCCCTGCCTAGAATCCCCCAGTGAGGGGCTGGGGTGTGGCTCAGTGGTAGAGCCTCTGCCTAGAATCCCCCAGTGAGGGGCTGGGGTGTGGCTCAGTGGTAGAACACCTGCCTAGAATCCCCCAGTGAGGGGCTGGGGTGTGGCTCAGTGGTAGAGCCCCTGCCTAGAATCCCCCAGTGAGGGGCTGGGGTGTGGCTCAGTGGTAGAGCCTCTGCCTAGAATCCCCCAGTGAGGGGCTGGGGTGTGGCTCAGTGGTAGAGTGCTCACCTGGCATGTTAGATGCTCTGTATTCAATAAGTTCCATTTCTTTTTCTGCTTCTCACCCTACTTAGGCTCTCAGAAGCCAACCCCTGAGTGCCGAGAATCTAGCCGGAAGGTTCCACCACAAAAACCCAGGCGAAGCCCCAACACCCAGCTGTCTGTGTCCTTCGATGAGTCTTGTGCCCCGGCCCCATGTCCTCGAGGGGGGAACCTGCCCCTGCAACGCCTCAGCAGGGCTTCTCGAATAGCCGGAGACCTGGATGCAGGTGCCCAAGAAGAAGAGCCCGTGTACATTGAGATGGTGGGGGATGTCTTTCGTGGAGGAGGAAGAAGCGGAGGAGGCCTGACCGGGCCTCCTCCTGGAAGTGGAGGCCCAACCCCTCCAGCTGGTGCCGATTCAGACTCTGAAGACAGCGAGGCTATATATGAAGAGATGAAGTACCCCTTGCCTGAAGAGGCAGGAGAAGGCAGAGCCAACGGGCCCCCTCCATTGATGGCACCCTCCCCTCCACAACAGCCCCATACCTTCCAACCGCACCCTCACCGCCGTCCAGCTTCAGCCCTCCCGAGCCGGAGGGATGGGACACCCACCAAGACCACTCCTTGTGAAATCCCCCCACCTTTTCCCAACCTCCTTCAGCACCGGCCTCCATTGCTGGCCTTCCCCCAAGCCAAGTCCGCTTCACGAGCCCCTGGCGATGGGGTCTCAAGGCTACCGGTCCTCTGCCACTCCAAGGAGCCAGCTGGTTCCACCCCAGCTCCCCAAGTGCCTGCACGAGAGCGGGAGACGCCTCCCCTGCCGCCTCCGCCTCCTGCTGCCAATCTGCTATTGCTGGGACCCTCAGGCCGAGCCCGGAGCCACTCAACACCATTGCCACCCCAGGGCTCCGGCCAGACCCGGGGGGAGCGGGAGCTCCCCAACTCTCACAGCATGATCTGCCCCAAAGCGGCAGGGGTATCGGCAGCCCACCCTGCCCCAGCTGCCTTGCTCCCCGGCCCCCCCAAGGACAAGGCCGTGTCGTACACTATGGTGTATTCTGCGGTGAAAGTGACCACACACTCGGTCCTGCCTGCTGGCCCGCCCCTGGGTGTTGGGGAGCCAAAGACGGAGGAGATCTCAGTTCTCCATGGAATGCTGTGTGCCAGTTCGAGGCCCCCTGTACCAGGGAAATCCAGCCCCCATAGTGGGGCAATGGGTTCAGCAGCTGGGGTCCTCCACCACCGTAGCTGCCTGGCTTCCCCCCACAGCCTTCCCGATCCAACTGCAGGCCCCCTGACCCCCCTCTGGACCTACCCAGCCACAGCAGCTGGGCTCAAGAGACCCCCTGCCTATGACAGTCTCAAGGCTGGGGGGGTGCTGAATAAGGGCTGTGGAATGGGAGCACCGTCCCCCATGGTCAAGATCCAGCTGCAAGAGCAAGGGTCTGATGGGGGCTCCTTTGCCAGCATCTCCTGTGCCCACGTTATCGCCAGTGCAGGGACACCAGAAGAAGAAGAGATGGGCGCCGCATTTGGGGCAGGCTGGGCTCTACAGAGGAAGGTCCTGTATGGAGGGAGGAAAGCGAAGGAACCGGACAGTGAGTGAGGAGTGGGCACTGGGTGTGGGGGTGCCCCTGGTGGCGTGGGGTTGGGGGTAAATACTGAAGGGAGGTATTTAGAAACCCGCAGGTCCATTGTCCTGACCTGGGAAGTTTTCTGGGAGACCAGATAGATGGGGATGGGGAGCGGAATGAATGGATGGAGGAGGGGAGATGTCTCTGAATGTGTTCAGGAAAGGTAGGAAGGGCTGGGATAGGGGCCGGGGTATAATCCAGCCTCATCCCGCTCCACCCTCTGCCCCTCCCTTCCTTGGGCTGCAAGGGTGTGTGTTTGTGAGTGTGTGCACACTAGGAGCTAAACACAGCTGCCTCCCAGCTATTACCATGGCAACCCATCCAGACAGGAGTGAGAGGAGAGGGAGGCCCCTACCGTTGCCAGGCAACGCAATGCTCTGCCAGGCCTGCTCTCAGAGATGGGCTTAGTTCACATACAGCCCTTCCCCCCACTCTATACACTCAGCATAACCCTCCCACCCCCTTTCTGAGATCAGGATTTGGGATTCTCCCCACTGAGAGACAGCACCCCTCTTTTCCAGGGTGTTCATTCTAACCCTATCTGGACCTGGAGAGGTTTCAAAGCCAAAGCTAGGGCAGAGAAAACCCCGCTGGCCAAGGGAAGGGCTTTCTGAACAGAGCACATATACATGATTCTGAGCCCCAGTGATGATAACAATGGGTAGAAGGGGAGGTGACAGGGCTGGGTCTGGTGTGCGTGCGTGTGTGTGTGTGCGTGTGTGTGTGTGTGTGTGTGTGTGTGTGTGTGTGTGTCCTGGGGGAGTGAGAGGTCTCCCATTCTCGTGGTGATTTGCAGAAGGGCCACCCATGCTGCATTGTATGTGCCTGCTGGGGAACAGAAAGGCCCCTCCCGCCTGCAGACACTGAGCTTTTTCTGTTATCCCAGCAGAAGTCGAGGACGGTGCCCGGGCCTGGACTGACAGTACAGAGGGTCCAGGCAAAGTAGAGCATGAGGACAGGGGCCCTGTGGCATCAGGGATCCCTGTGAGGAGCCAGGGGGCAGAGGGTCTGCTGGCCAGGATCCACCATGATCGCGGAGGGAGCCGCACAGCGCTGCCAGTCCCTTGCCAGACTTTCCCAGCCTGCCACCGGAATGGAGGTGACACCTTGCCCTCATACTCTGTACAGATACGGGTGGGTCAGGAATCTGCCAGGGTCTACCTTGGACCACCCTGCCTGACTTTCTATCAACTTTGTATGGCCATATCAACTCTATGGCCATTAACCTTTGAAAAATATTTCTTGTACTTTGAATGGAACCTAGGGGTTCCCTCATGCAAGGCAGGTGCTCTACCCCTGAGCCACACCCCAGCCCCTCACTGGGGGATTCTAGGCTGGTGCTCTACCACTGAGCCACGCCTCAGTCCCTCACTGGGGAGATTCTAGGCAGGTGCTCTACCACTGAGCCAGACCCCCAGCTCCTTACTGGGGTTCTAGGCAGGTGCTCTAACCACTGGACCACACCCCAGCCCCTCACTGGGGATTCTAGGCTGGTGCTCTACCACCAAGCCACACCCCCAGCCTAGAACCCTGAATCTCAACACTATCTCCATCGTCTTTCCATTGATGAGGCAGGGGACAGTTTGGCCTATAGCCTCCTCAGGGAGGTGAGGGACTAGGCATCTCTAGGTCTCTCTTCTCATCTCTGGTTTTTGGGCCT
Source organism: Peromyscus eremicus (assembly GCF_949786415.1). Taxonomy (NCBI): domain Eukaryota; kingdom Metazoa; phylum Chordata; class Mammalia; order Rodentia; family Cricetidae; genus Peromyscus; species Peromyscus eremicus. Next base: position 27,175,975 of record NC_081438.1, on the reverse strand, counting down.
AGATTTCACAGGAGGGTACCGCCTGGGCCGCTCTGCCTCCACTTCTGGAGTCCGTCAGGCTGCGCTCCATACCTCTCGACCCTGCAGCCAGCCCAGGGTTACCCTGAGCCAGGTGAGATCTGGTCTTTGTTTTATCTTTGAAGAAGCAGCTAGAAAAGAAAGCTAGTGTATGGAAAGAAAAGATAGACCCACTCATTCACCCCTGTAGCCCAATGCTCTAGGGAAGCTGAGAAAAAAGAAAAAGAATTCATCGGGAGTTGGAGGCCAGCTTGGGCTACATTAAAAAAAATACTGTCTCAAAATACCAAATTAAATAATTTAATAAACAGGGTAAGAAAGGAGTCAGGGCACTATAGGGCACATACCTGTAATCTCAGTTTGGGAGGTGGGGCAGGAGGATTGGAAGTTCAAGGTCATCTTCCCTGAACTACATACTGAGTACCAGGCAAGCCTGTCTCAAAAAAGAAAAAAAGGGAGAAAAGAAAAAGGAGCTGGAGAGATGGCTGAACAGTTAAGAGCAGGTTCTTCCCCTGCGAAGGACCAGAGTTCAATTCCCAGCACCCACACTGGGCAATTCACAGCTGCCTGCAGCTCCAGCTCCAGGGGATCCCACGTCTTGCAGCCTCCAAGTCCAAACGTATAGCATATACTCACTCAGGCACATACACCAATAAGTGAAAGAACATCTTAAAAATAAGGTGGGCTGTGAAATGGTTCAGGGGGTCAAGGCACTTGCCGCCGCCAGCCCTGACGACTGAGTTTGATCCACAGAAGCCACAGGGTGGGAGGAGCGAGCTGACACCCAAAAGCTGCCCTCTGACCTCCATGAGCTGTGGCACGTGCCATCCTCCCAGACACAAAATAAATGAAAGGCTTTTAAAAATGGTTAGTAAATAAATAAGAAAGGAAGATGGATGAAAGAAATAAAAAAAAAAAAAGAAAGTCAGGCTGGGGACCGGCCAGTGTGGCCTGCGCAGATTGAGAGGAACGGGAACTAAAAACAAGAAGGGTAATAGACAAGTTTCCAGGAGGGGGCGAGCTACTTAACATGGTCACAAGTCGGGTCCTGGGTGGTGGCAAGTCTGGGCAGTGAGTAGTCTTTGGGGTACTTTTAGCGATTTAGGAAAAAAGACCCCCTTCAAAGACAAATTTGAAAAATACATGTCTGGTCTGGAAAGACTAGTATTTTTGTTTGTTTGGTTTTTGGCTTGTTTGTTTTTTGAGACTAGGAATGATCTCATGGTCTTCTCGAACAAGATCTTCATTAGGAGGGGGGGTTGTTTGTTTGTTTGTTTTGTTGGTTTTTTGAGACAGAGTCTCTGTGTAGCCCTGGCTGTCCTGGAACTCACTCTGTAGACAAGGCTGGCCTCGAACTGGGAAATCTGCCTGCCTCTGCCTCCCACAAGTGCTAGTTGTTGTTGGTGGTGTAGGTTTTTGTTTTTTAAAAGCGCCTTCCTTAGTGCCAGGCAGGCCTAATCTAACACCAGAGCATATCACTGTGGAAAGGGTGTCTGTCCATCACACCCACCGCCTGGGCGAGGGGACCCGATGCAGGCCTGGGGAATGGTTTGTTTCTATGGAAGGTCTTTGGTTTGGGCACCAGGTCCTTAACACTCCCTGTCCCACATATTTTTCTTTCTCTGGTGTTTGGCACAGACCCACCCTGTGCTGCCTCTGCCCCTGCCGCCCCAGCCTGCCCGGGAGCGCGATGGCAAACTCCTAGAGGTGATCGAGCGTAAACGCTGCGTGTGCAAGGAGATCAAGGCACGCCACCGCCCCGACCGGGGGCTCTGCAAGCAGGAGAGCATGCCCATCCTCCCCAGCTGGCGGCGGGGCCCCGAACCCCGCAAGTCCGGCACCCCGCCCTGCCGCCGGCAACACACGGTCCTCTGGGACACTGCCATCTGAGGATGCAGGGGCGGCTTGGGACGCCTGGATTCGAAGGGGAGGGGCCTGCCCGGGTCTACTTGAGACTTGAGAGGGAGGACCGAGGAGAGAGGGTTCCTACTAGGCCCATCGTGGCGACTTGAGGTGCTAGTAGCATCCCAAGTAATTTGGGGGAGGAGGAGGGTTTGCTTGATGTTGGAGGGAGGGGTCTGAGCGTGTAGACCCCTCTTTAAGTGAAGGCCAAGGTGGAGATCACCACCGGGAAAGGCAGGGTTTGGTGGAAGGTGGGGGTGGGGCATATTGACTGGAGAGACAGGGAAACTAGCTCTTTTATTGAGAGCCAGGGGGAGTGGGGAAGGGTATTTATTTTGTTATTTATTTTAGTCTGGAGGGCAGTTCTGGGCCCTTTTGACCTACTCCTGAGCAGGAGGTGGAGAACCGAGGCTAAATTTGCACCCTCCCCAAGGCCAGTGCCTAAAGACCTCCGCCATCCTTGCCCAGCTAAGAGGGGAGGATGGGTCCTGCTGGGGGGGCAGTCAGAAGGTAGAGGCTAGGCCGTGACAGTATTTATAGTTTTCCCAGAATTTGGTAGTGAGTGTGGTCTGCTGTAAAACAGGCATTTATTTAGTTCTGGGGTAAGGGTCTAGCCAGGGATGGGTGGGATGATAGGGAAAGAGGGGGAACTTAAATGGGTGGAGGGGGCGGGTATTTATTTAAATTAAAAAAAAAAAAGCTGTCAGGAACTTTTTTTAATTCCTTTCTTTTCAGAATAATATATTAAAAGACTCAAGATCCTAGAGCTGGCTTGTTATATTTCCCCCGTGTGCTCTGTCTTTTTCAAGGGCTCCTTTTCCCACAATGCCCTGGGTGGGTGGGAGTCCAGGGGGTCCCCGGGAGCTGCCATGATCAGTCACAAGGAAAGGTAGAGTTTCAGGTAAGTGGGAATTCCATCATGCTGTCCCATCACTCTGTGTGTGTGTGTGTGTGTGTGTGGTGAGCACACTTGTGTACTTGTGTGTACCCCCTGGGGTATGAACACGTGTTTGTGAATGTGTGCACATGAGTGTAGAGGTCAGAGACTGGTCTCGGGTGCCTTCCAGAATCCTTTCAGTGAACCTGGAGCTCATTGATTCTGATAGACTAGCTGGCCAAGAAGCTCCAGGGATCTGCCTGTTTCTACCTGGGATTGCAGATGTGGATGCCTGGTTTTCACTTGAGAGCTTGGGATTCAAGCTCAAAGCCTTGTGGTTGTTAGACAAGAACTCCATCAGCTGAGCCATCTCCCCAGCTCCGGCCACTCCATTCTTCCCGAGTATCTGCTGTGTTCCTGGCAGATGCAGAAGGAATGCTCAGACCCATGAGGCTTGCATGCACTCTGCTGACCTTGGGGGTCTACTGTGAGAGCTGAAACTCCCAGGCTCCAATACACACCGATGCAGGACTAGCAGAGAAGAAAAGGGCTGTTGGTCATTTAAGAACACAGGACAGGTGAGGAGGCTGGGGATATACGTCCACAGTAGAGCATTTGCTTGGAGTCTCCCAGGGAAGAGGGTGAGGCATGGGTCAGCAGTAGAGTTCTTGCCCAGAATCTCCCAGTGGGGGACTGGGGGTGTGACTTAGCACTTGCTACATCTGTTCCAAGCCTAAGGTTCAATCACCTGTACCACCAATAACAAATAAGTAATGGTGAGGCATTATATAGATTATTAGGAAATGCTGACAGCACCATGAAGGCTTTTAGAATTGAGGAAACGCCAATCAATTAATGGCCTGTTGGTGGTGGCTCAAAAAACCAAAAACAAACAAGAAAGAAAAAAAAAGGAAGAAAAAAAGAAATTAATGCTAGTTTGACGGGGTAAGATAGTGGGCAGTGAGGGTGTAGTCCTGTAATCCCAGCCTTTGGGAGGTGGGGGGACGGGGATTCAAAGTTCAAGGCCTGCCTGAGCTATATCACAAGACCCTGTCTCACTGAGCGGTGGTGGTACACAAATCTTTAGTCCCAGCACTCGGGAGGCAGAGCCAGGTGGATCTCTGTGAGTTCGAGGCTAGCCTGGTCTACAGAGCGAGATCCAGGACAGGCACCAAAACTTTACAGAGAAACCCTGTCTCAAACAAAAAAAAAGGGGGGGGGGCTGGTAAGGTGGCTGAACAGGTAAAGATCCCTGCTGCCAAGCCTGGTGGCCTGACCTGGATCCCCAGGACTCCCATAATAAAAAGAGAGAACCAACTCCCACAGGCTGTTATATGACCTCATTATTATATGACCTGTTATATGACCTCATGAGCACATTATGGCGTGCATACTCACACAGATATGAATAGAAAATAAAGCAAAAGGAAAAATGGAATGAAACAAAATAGTATATTAACAACAGCATCACGAGTCATGATATGGAGCTGGGCATGATGGCACCAACCTTTAGTCTCAAGACTCAGGGGGCAGGCAGACTTCTGTGAGTTTGAGGCCAGCCTGGTTTACATCGTGAGGTCCAGACCAGACAAGGCTCCAATAGTGAGATCCTGTCTCAAAAAATCAAAATCAAAAAAATCATAATGTGGGCCTGGGGATGTAGTTCAGATGGCAGAGTGCTTACATTCAGAGCCCTGAGTGAGCCCATCGTGAGTTTGAGACCTGTATATTAAAAAAATTATTACAGCCGGGCGGTGGCAACAGCAGTGGCGCAAACTTTTTTAATCCCAGCACCCAGGAGACAAGAGTCAGGAGGATCTCTGTTAGTTCGAGGCCAGCCTGATTTACACACACCAAAACTACACAGAGAAACTCTGTCTTGAAAAACAAAACAAACAAAAAAACAAAGAAAAATTATATATCTTTATAATTATTATATTATTAATATTATATATAGGGAGTGACTTTAATAAATATATAGAACTTAGAATTCATATCAGATCAATCAATAAAACCAACATCCTACAGGGTTATTTTAAAGAGGAAATCTAGACAGTAAATCCCTGCTCATAACACATCCAGCACTCCCCACCCCTGCACTCTTTCCCCCATCCCCCCCACCCTCATGCTCCCCATCCCCACCCCCTCCTGGAGAGCCAACTCAGCAGATAGGAGTGCTGGTTTCTCTTGTAGAGGGTCCCGAGCTTGGTTCTTAGCAGCTCCATGGTTCCCAGACACCTCTAACTCCAGTTCCAGGGCATCTGACATCCGCTTCTGACCTCATGGTACACAGGACATGGCAGACAAATACTCATAAATAAGTAAATCTAAAACCAAAATTCAATAAGTTAAAAAACAACAAGCGCCTGGTATGATGGCTCAGAGGGTAAAAATGCTTGCTGCCAAGCCCAGTGAACCAAGTTCAATCCCCAGAACCCCCCAAAGGTAGCTGGAGAAAAAGCACTCTACAAAGTTGTCCTCGACCTTGACAGGAACACTGTGGTCAGGATGCACACACACACACCACACACACACACACACACACACTAAATATTTTAAGGTAAAAGGGTAAGATTTGTTTGACTAAGCAAGGAGCAAGGACTTGTCGGTGCATTTAAATAGCTTCATAACAAAAGATGACAGTTTTCAAATGGATTTACCATAGCCCTCAGGGACTCACTTGGGAAAATTGATAAAATTTGAAAGTTCATCCAGAATGATAATGGGGAAAACCAGAACATTCTGAAACAGAATAACAGGGTGACCTGCCTTCCTGAACACTAAAACATAAAATCGGAACATGTCGGCCCTAGCACAGAACTCAAATATCAAATAACTCATCGGAATAAGAAGTGCCGAGAGGGGGCTGGAGAGATGGCTCAGTGGTTAAGAGCACAGGCTGCTCTTCCAGAGGACCCAGGTTCAATTCCCAGCACCCACATGGCAGCTCAAGACTGTCTGTAACTCCAGCTCCAGGGGTTCTGACACCCTTACACAGACATACATGCAGGCAAAACACCAGCGCAATACAACATACATAAAAAATAAAGATTAACCAACAACAAAAAACTAAAACAATAAGGAAAATAAACACCATGGAGTGTAAGAATTCAGGTATATTAAAAAAAAAAAAAAAAAAAAGAAGTGCCGAGAGACCCTAGCATCTGGCACTAACCGAAGAGGGAGCTGTTAGGAAGTTTGTAAGGAAGTGGTTGGTTCCTGTGGGGTGCTTGTGATCCCAGCACTCAGGAGGATCAGGAATTCGAGGCCATCCTCAGCCACAGAGCTAGCTTCAGGCTAGCCTGGGCTATCAGAGACACTGCTTCAAAACAAAAGTGATGTCTTGAACAGTTAACCCGTTTGGGGGGGTATGGTAGAGGCTGTAGCTCTCATCATTGGTGAATGTGTCCTACAGAAATAATAATGCAGCCCTGCGGAAGGAGTGCCTGCATGAGGGGGCTGATCACAGCATTGTTTGAAATCATGAAGAAAGCAGCCCCCAGAGGTCACTGGGACGACGCTGACCCAAGAATGTATGGTAACATGGACAGCAGAAGCTGTTAAATAGAATGCAGAAGATACAGATGTTCTGGACGAGACACAGTTCCCAGTATCACTGAAGGGAATTAAGCAATCTGTAGGCAAGACATACAGAAAGGAACTCTCTAGACAGCTTGTCCATTTGTAAATCTTGACAGAGGACAAGGTCTGGAGGAAGTACACCAAACAGCTGTGACTATTTTGAAGTCTGGAAGAAAAGAGACTTAACTTTTAAGAAGTTAATTGGGTGGTGAGGCGGGGAAGGGAGGGGCTGGAGAGAGGGTTAAGAGCACTGATTGCTTCTTCCAAGGGCCAGGGTTCAGTTCCCAGCACCCACAGAGTGACTCAGAATCATCCGGAACTCCAGGCAATCTGACATGACATTCTCTTCTGGCTTTCTCTGGACATGGCACACATACACACATGCAAACAAACACTCATATACTTGGAATAAAAGTAAGCTGGGCAGTGGTGGCAAAAGCCTTTAATCCCAGCACACATTTGTCTTCTGATCTCCACATTTGCCCTGTGCCAGCCATGTGCACACCCCCATCTCTCTCTCTCTCTCTCTCTCTCTCTCTCTCTCTCTCTCTCTCTCTCTCTGTCACACACACACACACACACACACACACACACACACACTCACAGATTAATACATTGTAATTGTAAAAAGTCTGGTGTGGTCACTCACACGTGTAATCCCAGAACTCAGGAATGTGAGGCAGGAGAATCGATTTGATGACTGGCCTATATAGGGAGACCCTTTCTCATGCTCCCCCTCCCCCAGAAAAAAAAACAGACATAAAAAAGAAAATATAAAACTGATACAAAGCACAGTTCTGGTGGCGCACGCCTTTAATCCCAGCACTTGGGAGGCAGAGGCATGTGGACCTCTGTGAGTTCGAGGCCAGCCTGGTCTACAGAGGGAGTTCCAGGACAGCCAGGGCTATACAGAGAAACCCTGTCTTGGAAAAAAAAAAAATCTTTTCTTTTAAGGGCCAATGAGATGGCTCAGAGGATAAAACTGCTGCTTGCCCCCAAGCCTGACAACCTAAATTTGATCCCTTGGACCGAGTGGTAGGAGGGGAGAATGGACTCCCACAAACATGCTGTGACAAGCTGCATTCCCTCACCACACCCACACTCACACAGAATCAATAAAATGTAATAATTTTTTTTTGAAATTAAGGATATAGAGATAGCTCAATGATGTAAAATGTTTGCTGAGGGACCATAAAGACTGAGTTTCGGGGTTGGGGATTTAGGTCAGTGGTAGAGCACTTGCCTAGCAAGTGCAAGACCCTGGGTTCGATCCTCAGCTCCAAAAAAAAAAAAAAAAAAAGACTGAGTTTGGCCAGGCCTGGTAGTACATGCCTTTAATCCCAGCACTCTGGAGGCAGAGCCAGGCGGATCTCTGTGAGTTCGAGGCCAGCCTGGTCTACAGAGTGAGTTCTAGGACAGCCAGAACTACACAGAGAAAACCTGTCTGGAAAAACCAAACCAAACAAACAAACAAAAAACAAAAAAGGCTGAGTTTGACCCCTATAATGCTTGTAAAAGCTGTATGTGGGGGCTCATACTTCTAACCCCAGCCCGGGGGAGGTGAAGATGGGGATCCATGGGGCTCACTGCTGGCCGGCCAGCCTAGCTGAGTTCATGGGCTCCAAGCCATTGAAGAGACTATCTCAAAAACCAAGGTGCCTGAGGGGTGGCACCCAGAGTTGACCTCTGACCTCCACGTGGGTTTGCACTCAGGCCCACATGTATTGGGTGCAGATATACACAGACACAGGAAATTAATTTTAAAGTTCTATGTTGAGGCTCACATCTGTCACTGCAGCACCCGGGAGGCTGAGAAAGGAGGACGCTGTGAGTTTGACCGCAGTTTGGTTTACATGAGTTCTAGGATAGCTGGGGCTACACAGTCAGATGCTGTCTCAAGAAAGAAAGAGAGGGCCTGGAGAGATGGCTCAGCGGTTAAGAGCACTGACTGCTCTTCAGGAGGACCCAGGTTCAATTCCCAGCACTCACATGGCAGCTCACAACTGTCTGTAACTCCAGTACCAAGAGATCCAACACCCATGGCAAAACAGCGATGCACATAAAAATAAAATAATTAACTAATTTTAAAAAAAGAAAGAGAACAAATACAACAATAATAATGACAATGGTCCTAATTTTTAATTGTGTGTGTGTGTGTGTGTGTGTGTGTGTGTGTGTACATTGTGAATTCAGGCATGTGTGTGCCAGGGTGAATGTATGGAGGTCAGAAAACAACTGAATTCCCTATCCTTGCCTTCTCCCTTGCTTGCTTGATTTATTTTTATTTCATGGGCGTTAGTGTTTTGCCTGCATGTATATCTGTACGAGGTTGTTGAATCCCCTGGAGCTGGAATTACAGACAGTTGTGAGCTGCCATGTGGGTGCTGGGAACTGAACCTGGGAACTCTGGAAGAGCAGCCAGTGCTCTTAATCGCTGAGCCATCTCTCCAGCCCCAACTTTTTCCCTTGCTTAGGGCGGGACTTCTTTGTTTTTCATCTCACATAGCCCACACCAACCTCAAACTTGCTATGTAGCCAAGGATGAGCTTGAACTACTGACCCTGCTGCTTTTACCTTCTGAGTGCTAGGATTTACCGGGGTGCTGGGGATCAAACCCCAGACATTGTAAATGTTAGGCAAGCATTCTGACGACTGAACCACATTCCCAGCCCATCCGTGTTTCTTCTTTTATTTTGTGTTTATGATTTTTTTTTTTGGTTTTTTGAGACAGGGTTTCTCTGTGTAGTTTTGGTGCCTGTCCTGGAACTCAGTGTTTATGATCTTTAATTATGTATATGCATGTATGTCTTATGTGTGGATGTGCACGTGAGTGCAGGTGCCTTCAGAGGCCTTGGGTCTCTGGAGCTGGAGTTACAGGTGGTGTAAGCTGCCTGATATGGGTGCTGGAAACCAAACTTGGGTCCTCTGCAAGAACAGTATGTACCCTTAACCACTGAGTGAGCCATTTCTCCAGCCCTCAAAACGCCTGTAAAAGTTAGCTTAGAGTCAGGTGTGGCATATGCCTTTTTATCTAGCACTGGGGAAGCAGAGGGAGGCAGATCTCTGAGTTCCAGGACAGCCAGGGATACACAGAGAAACCCTGTCTGGAAAAATAAATAAATTAATTAATTAAAGTTCACTGAGGACCAGGGAGATGGCTCAGCAGATAAAGGTGCTTGCAGACAAGCTTGATGACCTGGGTTCGATCCCTGGAACTCACAGGAGGGAAGAGGAGAATCAACTCCTACAAGTTGTCCCCTGCCCTCTCTATACCAGCTGTGACATGTGGGTGCCCACACACATTCACACACAAAATAAATTAATGTAATAAAATTTAAAGTTCCCTTATGTCATGTGCGGTGGCTCACATATGTAAACCCAGCAGGGACTTTGGATGCTGAGGCAGGAGGATCACCCTAGGTGCAAGGCCAGCCTTGACTACAGTAGTTCCAGGGCAGTATGGGTTACAGAATAAAACACTATCTCAAAAAAATTATTTTCTCATTTTGGCAGCATATATACTAAAATTAGATGATACAGTGAAGGTTGGCATGCTCCTTGTGCAGAGATGACACGAAAATCCATCGGTGTTACATACATTGTTTTCTCCTTTTTTTTTTTTTTTTTTCTGTTTTGTTTTTTCGAGACAGGGTCTCCCTGTGTAGCCTTGGCTGTCCTGGAACTCACTCTGTAGACCAGGCTGGCCTCGAACTCACAGAGATCTGACTGCCACTGCCCCCTGAGTGCTGGGATTAAAGGCGTGAACCACCATGGTGCATGGCTGTAGTCCATATTTTTTAGCAGAGCCTTGGCAGATGCATCTGGAGGTAGGCTATCACTCTGTAAAGACCTTTAATAAAATATTACCCAAAACAAACAAACAAAAAAACCACCCACCAGGCAGCGGTAGTGCACGCCTTTAATCTCAGCACTTGGTAGGCAGAGGCAGTCAGATCTCTGTAAATTCAAGGCCAGCCTGGGCTACAGAGTGAATTCCAGGACAGCTGCAGCTAGACAGAGAGACCTTGTCTCAAAAAAACAAAAAACAAAACCCAAAAAACAAACAAACAGAAAAACCTGGAAAAAAAACCCAGTGGGTTGGGCATTTCATGATATTATGGGACTTTATTATTTTGGGGGCATGACAATGCATTGTATTGTGTGTCCTTAAGAGTCCTCAAAGACATTGTACTGAAATATGAATAAGATGACTTGTATGAGACTTGGCAGTTGCTTCAAAATAAAATGAGAATAGGGAAAGATGCCCATGGTGGCCATGAGTAATCCCTGGAGGGTGGACAATGGGCACATGAGTGTTCACTGAAAGTGTTTTGTCTGAAAATGAGTCTGTTTGAAATTTTCCAAAGTGTTTATTTTAAGTCAGTATGACCGGTCAAAAATTTTTCCTCCTTTGGAAATTAAAAAAAAAAAAAAAAAAAAAACAAACAAGGTCTGGGAATGATAGACTAGGAAGTCCCTCCTGTAATAGACAACACTGACTCTAAAAATACCCCATTCTTTTTTTTTTTTTTAGATAGTCTTGTGTAGCCTAGGCTGGTCTCAAAATATAGCTGAGGATGACCCTGAATGTCTGTTCCCCCTGCCTCCATCTCCTTAGCTCTGAGGTAAAAAGCATAAGCCACCATGACCGATTTATGCACTGCAGGGATTGAACCTAGGGCTTCGTGTGTGCTAATTAAGCACACTTCCAACACAGTCATTTACTCAGCTTCTAAAAGATAATCCCCTTTGTGTTTACAGAAGCAATGTGTGTGTAAGGTGGAAATTTTCCAGGTGCTAAAAAGCAGAACTAAAACAAGCTATCCCCACCATCCACAAGTTAGAGTTTACTGTATGTTACAGAAAACTTTCTCTGCGTAGGTATATGTATACTAAAGCCAAAATCAGGCCATCCAGCAGGTTTTACGATGTATTTATTAATACTGTGGAGGGGAGGGGCTTGAGTGCCAGGCATTGGTGTGGATGTCAGAAGACATCTCTGCCATCAGCCCTCTCCTCTCACCCTGCTAGGAGAATATAGTCTGGGAAGGACTAGGGAGGGGACGCTCCACCTATGCATTCATGGGGGAGTCGTCATCCATGCTGGGTGCAGACCTTCCAGTGTATCTGCTGTAAGGTCGCTCACACTCTACCCGTAGCCCCTGTAGCTCTGTAAGGAAGCAGGAGAGGCTCCCTGGTTCCCCTGAGTCAACGCTGGAATCCTAGCTCCTTCATTTGTTCGTTTGTCTCCTCCCTGAGGAGGAGGGGTAGATGTTTACATCTCCCAGGGGAGGACTTTTTAGCCATATTTCCACACTTCTGAATCTCACACTCCTGTGGCAAGCCCTTGACCCACTGAGCCATCCCTCCAGCCCCTCCATACTTCTTTGTTTTTAATCTTTATTATACATTACTGATTTCCTTCTGTGGATGGGCAGGTGTGTGCAGGTGCCATGTGCCACAGGGTGAGTGGAGGTCAGAGAACACGTTGTGGGAGTCACCTCTCCTCCCATCGTGTGGGCGCTGCCATCAAACTCAGGCCCTCAGCCACGGCGGCAAGTGCCTTAACCCCGGAGTGACAACGCTGGGCCTGTTTGGTTTTAAGTAGCTCAAGTTGGCCGTGAGCTTCCAACACAGCAAGGATGACCTTGAATTTCTGATCCTCCTGCTTTCACTTCCCCAGTGCTGGAGTTACAGACAGTTATGAGCCACTGAACGTGGGTGCTAACCTGAACTCAGATCCTCTGGAAGAGCAGCAAGTGTTCTGCGCATTTGGTGCGCAGGATGAACCACCCACCATGTTGGGTTATTTCCGTTGTCCTGACGTGTGGAATAGCCTGGGCTAGGTGCATTGGAGAACATAGAATCCTTTATGAGCTTGGTTGCTTCCTCAAAACACCACCTAAGGTTCACAGGAAGTAGGAGCTAGAGGATCCCAGCACTTCCTGTTCAGGCCTTTGCGTCCCTTGTGCATGTACCAGCAGAGTGATAGCCCACCCTGAGTGTCCAGCTTCGATATCTCTGTCACCTCATGAGGGTGCCAAGCATGTTGTCTGGGCTCATCCAGCCCACTTCGTCCTCTGTCACCACCCTGGGGCAATCTCTGGTTACCAAAAATGGCCGACAGCCAGAACTCACAGGTGGGAAGTCCCAGAGATGGCATTGCCACTGTACCAAAAACTTTCCGCTGACCAGATGGTGACCTTTCCTGATTGTGTTTGGCATTCCTTCCTTAAAGCTCAGGGTTGGGTGGGACGGGACAGCGACATGTACACATTCCAGAAACTTCAATCATGAGGGAGAAACTGGAAAAATTAGAACTAGAGGGAAAATTTTAAATATATGCATTATTTATTTCAAGGCCCCCTTCCTATCTGAATTTACTGAGTTCATCTAGTAACTTCAAAGATATCTTTGCATTTGGGTCATAAACTGCCATGGTTGATCTACTTAAAGACATAGAAGTAAAAAAATATTGGGAAACACTCCCACTTCCCCCTTCTCTGCATTTTAAGGTTGGGCTGGGTGCGTAAAAAGATCTGGAGGAAAAACCATCCATTTTCTCCCTCTGTTTTCTTCTTTTGTGAGACAGAATCTCATATATTCCAGACTGACTGCCAACTCACTATGTAGCCAAGGATGTCTTGAACCCCCTTCTTCAACCTCCCAAGTTCTAGAATTAAAGTGTGTCCCATCATATCTGGTTTCCTTTTCCTACACCCTCCCTCCTTGGGTGGTAGTGTATTTTGTTTGAAACAAGGTCTCATGTAGCCCAGGCTGGCCTCCAACTTGCCATGTAGCCAAGGATTACCTTGGTCCTGATCCTCCTGCCTTCACATCCCATGTGCTGGGATTACAGATGTGCACCTGGGCCACATCTGGGCTCCCTTGCTTTCCTTTGTAGCTAGGTGAATCAAGAGAGATCTGAATGGAACCTTATTTTTTATTTTTAAGATTCATTTGCTAGGCAGTGGTGCGCATGTCTTTAATCCCAGCACTTGGGAGGCAGAGGTAGGCAGATCTCAGTGAGTTCAAGGCCAGCCTGGTCTACAGAGTGAATTTCAGGACAGCCAAAGACTGGTACACAGAGAAACCCTGTCTTGAAAAACCATACACATAAAAAAAGATTTATTTATGTGCAAATGTGTATGTGTGTTCTGTGTGTGTGTCCATGGATGACAGAGAAGCGTGTTGGATCCCCTAGAACTGGAGTTACAGACAGTTATGAGCCACTGAACGTGGGTGCTAACCTGAACTCAGATCCTCTGGAAGAGCAGCAAGTGTTCTCAAACACTAAGCCATTTCTCCTGGACTCTCTCACACACAGCACACCTGGAGGCAGAAAGGGCCTCAAGGCAGCAAAACACAACCAGAGCCCAGGACAAGTCAACTCCTGGAATTCCGGGGTGACAATGGTCCGCTCCCTTCCTGTGTCTACTTGCTTCCCTCCCAGCCTGCTGCTGTAGCTGACAGAGACCCAGCAACGGAGGATTCCCTTGCTATGATTCTGCCTAAGAGGAGGCCTTCTGATGGAGAAGGGACCGGGGCCCTGCCTACCGTCAAACCAACACATTCTCTTTCTTTTTTAATTTAATTTTTCAAAAACTCTCTGTGTGTGTGTGTGTGTGTGTGTGTGTGTGTGTGTGTGTGTGTGTTGTATGTCTGTGCACCACTGTGTGCCAGGTGCCTGTGGAAGCCAGAAGAGGTATCAGATTCCCTGGAATTGGAGTAACAGATCATTGTGAGCTGCCTCATGGGTGCTGGGAATCGAAACCAGGTCCTCTGGAAGAGGAACTAGGGCTCTTAGTCATTGAGCTATCTCTTTAGTCCCTGCCCAGTTTTTAAAAACAGAGTCTCATTATATAGCCCTGACTGACTTGAAGCTTGCTATATAGATCAGGCTGGCCTAGAACTCACAGAGATAAGCCTGCCTCTGCCTCCTGAGTAATGGAGTTCATTTCCCAACATGTCTCATCCCTCCAACTCCAGTGGAATATAATGCCTCTGGCATCCGTGAGCACCAGCACACACACACACACACACACACACACACACACACACACACACACTAAAAATAAACAAGATCATTAAAACAGCCCTAAATCAGATTATCTTTTTTTTTAAAAAAGATTTATTTATTTATTATGGATACAGCATTCTGCCTGCATGTATCCCTGCAGTCCAGAAGAGGACACCAGACCTCATTACAGATGGTTGTGAGCCACCATGTGGTTGCTGGGAATTGAACTCAGGACCTCTGGAAGAACAAGCAGTGCTCTTAACCACTGAGCCATCTCTCCAGCCCTAAATCAGATTATCTTAATGCTCAACAGGAAATACCTTTTGATTCCTGTTGCAAAACCTGACATCACTCTGTTTCCAAGTCCTGACCTTTTTGTTTTGTTTTGCTTTTGTGAAAGGGTCTCACTTGTGTATACAACTGGCTGTCCTGGAACTTACCACGTAGACCAGCCTGGCCTTGAACTCACAGAGATCTGCCTGCCTCTGCCTCCTGAGTGCTGGGTTAAAGACCATACCCAGCCCTTATTTTTTTAAGCATTGTTATATTCATATGCATCTGTATGATGTATGCATGTGGACATGAACATGGAGGTCAGAGGACACCCTTCAGGAGTCAGCTCTCTCCCTTAACTGTGGGTTCCAGGCACCCAACTAAGGCCATCAAACTTACCTGACAAGTGGTTTTATCATCTTAGTCATCTCAGGGCCCTGTGCTTGTTGTGTGCCCATAAGAACATATACACAGACCCTCCCTCCCTCCCTCCCTCCTTCCCTCCCTCCCTCCCTCTTTCTTTCTTACATTTTTATTTCTTCTAGTGTTTCTCAGAGCTAGAACTCTGTTCACCAGGCTTGGCATCTTCAAGCATCTTCACCCACAGAGACACCTCTACAGAAGACATTTTGTTGAACAGAATCTTCTTTTTTTCCCTAAGTCTCCATGAATTCCTAAAATGACCGCATTTCCCCACCCGATTATATATGTACATATATAATCATATATACATACCTATGTGTGAGTCCAAAACCAGCATTTCCAGCTCCATCCTCTTACATAGACTGCAGAACAGTTTGCCTAGGCCTGCCCCAAATCAGCACATCTGCTCTTGAACTCATTAGGGACCTCAACCACCTGCCATGTCCTGCTCAGCCAGCAGCAGCAGGATCCGCATCCCACAGCTGAAGTCTCTACATAGAAATATCTGTCTCCTTTCTGCCCCACTCACATACTTGATTAATTAAGGTATCAGATTAATCGCTTCAAAACAGACCCAAATGACAGCGATTTAACCCAAAGAGGGGTTTATTTCTTCCTTGTGTAACTATCTAGACATTAGCAGTCCAGAGCAGATGTGTGACTCCAATACAGCAGCAGCCAGGCTCTTTCTGATTCCCTGACATCCCTGGGGTGTTGTCTTTGATTCACAAGGTCCACCCAAGGAGTTTAAGACCAAATCCACTTTTTGTGCATCAGGATTATACCTTGTTGTGATGTAATAGACATTGTCTCCACACAGCACCGAGATACTGGTGACAACAGGTTCAACCATAAACAACTGACTTTTTTTTTTTTTTAGATGTAGCTTAGAAGGGCTGGGGTGTGGCTCAGTGGTAAAGTACATGCCTAGAATCCCCCAGTGAGGGGCTGGGGTGTGATTCAGTGGTAGAACACCTGCCTAGAATCCCCCAGTGAGGGGCTGGGGTGTGGCTCAGTGGTAGAGCACCTGCCTAGAATCCCCCAGTGAGGGGCTGGGGGTGTGGCTCAGTGGTAGAGCACCTGCCTAGAATCCCCCAGTGAGGGACTGGAGGCGTGGCTCAGGGGTGTAAAGTGCTTGTCTATCATGCTCAAGGTTTGAATTCTATCACCGGAGTCTGCCAGAAAAGAAAAAAAGGGTTCTTCAGTGGGTAGTCATGGGTCCTATTTCCCATATACTCATACCTTGTTTAAAAGAAAAATTAGCCGGGCGGTGGTGGCGCACGCCTTTAATCCCAGCACTCGGGAGGCAGAGCCAGGCGGATCTCTGTAGGTTCGAGGCCAGCCTGGGCTACCAAGTGAGTCCCAGGAAAGGCGCAAAGCTACACAGAGAAACCCTGTCTCGAAAAACCAAAAAAAAAAAAAAAAAAAAAAAAAAAAAAAAAAAGAAAAATTAACAGCTCAAGAGAAAAATGACAACAGCTTAATACAGCTACATAAGAATATCGTGAGGCCACAATGATGTTGAAAAGACCATTGATAGTGGCCTGAGATGACGGCTCGGTGATTAAGAGTCCTTCTTTGTACAATCATGGGGACCTGAGGTCAAGTTCCCACATAACTCTAACCCACATAAGCAGTCAGGTATGGCCACACACCTGTAACCCCAGCTCTAGTAGAAGACAGGAGGATCGCTGGGACTTGCTGGCTGCCCGCTGAGCTCCAGCTTCAGGGAGAGACCCTGTTTCAAGAGAATAACCTGGAGTGATAGAGGACATCCTGCACCTCTGCATATATGTGAATGGTTACACACATGTGCATATCACACACACACACACACACACACACACACACACAATCACTGCCAAATGAGTGGTAATAAAAGACTTTATTTTTCTGTTTCTTCTTTTGTTTTTTGTTTTATGAGGCCTGAAACTTGCTATGTATATAGATCAGGGCTGCCTCTGCCTCCTAGGTGTTGGCATCAAAGGCACATACCACGACACCCAGGATCTATTTTCTTCTTTTAAAGTAGTGTCACTATGTAGCCCAGGCTAGCTTTGAACTCTCGATGCTCTTGTCTCCTCCCTCCAAGCTCTGGGATGACTGTGAGCACCACCACATCCAGGTCAGCAGAGTATTACTTTGGTGAAAGAGAAGTTAGCAGTTACAAGCTCACTCTGTGCTTTTCAACACAAGTTTGAGAAGTTACCTGTGAAGACTGGGTTGCGTGTACTTAGGCTTTTCTTTCTCTCTCAGTATTCTGCACTTTCCATTTAAGAATCTGAGTTATGGGCCTTTGAGACTGCTCAGCAAGTAAAGGCTCTTACTACCAAGCCTGACCACCCGAGTTCAATCCCCGGGACCCACATGGTGGAAAGACAGAACCAACACCAGCAAGTTGTCCTGTGACCTGCCAAGGACTATGAGGGCTGTGGCGAGTGTGCACCACATGTAATCAATTAGTCCATCAACATTAAAAAAAAAGCTGGGCGGTGGTAGCTCACACCTGTTATCCCAGCACTGGGGAAGCAGAGGCAGGTGGATGTCTGTGAGTTCAAGGCCAGCCTTGTCTACAAAGCAAGTTCCAGGACAGCTAGAGCTGCTGTTACACAGAGAAACCCTGTCTCAAATAAACAAACAAACAAACAAATAAATAAATAGAATCTAGATTAGGTTTGCCACCACTGTGCGCCCCCCCACCGCCCTTTCTTGATATTCTTTGTCTCTCTGTCACACTGTCTTCCAACCTCACCCTGCCCTTCCACGTCTTGCCTGTGTAACTGTCACACATAAATCCCGAGTCTTTTCTACTCTTCACTGCGCACATTAAGTAGCTTGATCAGCTCTGCCCTTAATTTAAAATGCAGAAGAACAGAATGTCCCAGGACTCCACCTAGCTCCCATTTCCACCGAATCACACCTTCTTGCCTGGTCTTCCAGTTAATTAATTAGTTGGTATATTTGTCAGGTTAGATGTAGGCATAGGTTTGAAAGCCAGAGTGTGCTGGAAAGTTCAACCCGGATCGCTCCACCTCTTTTTACACTTCTGACCCGCTGCTCCGATTCAACAGTTTGCCAAGTCCTTCAGCTGTGTTTTCGACCAGGTTCCTCCCTGTTCCTAAGTGACATGCCTGTGCATCTGTTTCTTGATAACTCAGTGTCATATATAATCAGTGAGTTTTTAAAAATAGGAAATGAAGTGGGACCGGGACCTGTCCTTAGTGCATGAGCTGGCTGTTTGAAACCTGGGGCTTACGCAGGGACACTTCGCCAGCCTGGGAGGAGGGGACTGGACCTGCCTGGACTGAATCTACCAGGTTGAACTGAATCCCCAGGGGAGTCTTTGCCCTGGAGGAGATGGGAATGGGGGGTGGGCTGGGGGAAAGGTGCGTGGGGGGGGAGGACAGGGGAATCCATGGCTGATATGTAAAATTAAATTAAATTATAAAATTAAAAAAAAATACCAAAAAAAAAAAAATAAGAAATGAGCTGGTTGGTGGCGGCGCACGCCTTTAGTCCCAGCACTCGGGAGGCAGAAGCAGGTGGATCTCTGTGAGTTCAAGACCAGCCTGGTCTACAGAGTGAGTTCCAGGACAACCAAGGCTACACAAAAAAAACCAATCAATCAATCACAGGAAAAGGGGCCCAGCAAGATGGTTCAGTGGGTAAAGGCACTTACTGCCAATCCTAACAACCTGAGTTTGATTCCCAGGATCCACACAGTTGCAACACAAGAACTGACGTCCAGATGTTGTATTCTGACCTCCACACATGCACATGCACATCTGTGTGCCTGTCTCCCTCTCCCTCTCTCTCCAACCCCTCCCCTCTCAATAAAAATGTGAAGCAAAGCAGAAAAACAGGATTTAATTCTTCTATTCCCACCTGCAGTGTTTCAGTATTAACATATTAGTATTAAAATGCTAAGACCGTGTATTGGTATTAAGAATGTTGGACCTTGAGCTGCTGAGCCTCCCGAGTGCTGGAATTACAGGTCGCGTCAACACACCAGCAGGGAGTTGTTGTTTTAATTGTTCATAATGTGTGTATAAACTTCTACCACTACTAATCTCCTTTTCAGGATTAACAAGCTGAAAAGCCAAGCATGATGGCTGAACATTCAAAAGGCTGAGGCAGAAGATTACCAAAAATTCAAGGACAACCTCCATGAAAACTCTCAAAAGGGCTGGGAATATGGTTGGTGGTGGAGGGCTTGTCTAGCATGTAGAGGCCTTGGATTTGATCACAGTGTTTAAGAAGAGGCAGAGGCAGGCAGAGCTCTGTGAGTTCGAGGCCAGCCTGGTCTACAAAGTGAGTTCCAGGACAGCCAGGGCTACACAGAGAAACCCTGTCTGGGGAGTTGGGGATCTCAAGGTAGTCTTCAGCTATATAGCAATATAGCAAATTCCGGATTGGCCTGGGCCACAGGAGATCCTGTCTCAAAAGGAGACAGAACACTAATGCTGAGGTTCCAAGATTCTGCTAATCAAACACCAATCAATAATTTTCCCACCCAGAGTGGTCAGTGTCCAAAACTGACCATCTTCAAAACTGTCTTGTGTTGTTTTGGGGTCACATGTAACTCAGGCTGGCCTCGAACTCACTATCTAGCTGATGGCCTTGAATTTCAGTTGTAAAGAAATACTAGAGGGATACATAGGCTTTCTTAAACTAATATTTTATGTTATAGGTATGGGCATGTTTTTCTTACATGCGTGTCTGTATACCACATAGGTATACAGTGGGCAGAAGAGGACTTTGGATTCCCTAGAACTGGAATTACAAATGGCTGTGATCTGCCGTGCGGGCTTCCGGAAGGGCAACCAGTGCTCTTGGCTTCCGGAAGGGCAACCAGTGCTCTTGGCTTCCGGAAGGGCAACCAGTGCTCTTGGCTTCCGGAAGGGCAACCAGTGCTCTTGGCTTCCTGCTGAGCCCTTTCTCTATTGACTCTCACTGTGTAGCTCTGGCTAGCCTGGAACTCTCTCTGAAGACCAGGCTGGCCTGGAACTTGTGGTGATCCTCATGTTTCAGCCTCCTGAGTGTTGGGACTAAAGTGGATGTCACCAAATTCAACTTCGTGGGTTCAAAAAAAAAAAAAAATCTAGATTCTACATAGAAAACAAAACATGCAATATTTGTCTTTCTTTAACAAAAGCAATTAAAATTTATTATTAATGTGTGTTCATTTGTGTCGGGGGGGGGGCACATGCAGGCCATCAGCCCTGTGTGGAGGTCAGAAGAAAACTGTGGGGACAGTTTCTTTTTCTACCTTTATGTGAGTTCTGCGACTCGAACTCAGGTCTCTGTGCTTGAGTCACAATTACCTTCCTGCCAGACCAACAATTCTTTTCTAATTAACATGGTGATGCCCACTTGTATTTAATTTCTCGTGAACAACACGATTGCATTCTTCTTTATGACTGAACGATAATATACTACTGAGTATATATGTGTGCATGCATGTGTTTGTGTGTCTGTGCATATGTACATATATTCCTGTGTGTATGTTTATATGTGTGTTTGTATAAATGTGTGAGAATGTGTGTGTATATATGTATGTGAGTGTGTGTGTGCGTGTGTGCGTGTGTGTGTGTGAGTGTGCGTGTGTGTGTGTGTGCGTGTGTGTGTGTGTGTGTGTGTGAGACGTCCAGAGGAGGATATCTGACGTGCTGCTCTCTCAATCTCTGCCTTATTCCCATGAGCTAGGGTCTCTCACAGAACCTACAGCTCGGCTGGCAGCCAGCAAGTCCTCCAGCAGTCCTCCTGTGTCTGCCCCTCAAAATGATGAACTCACAGGTTCACTCAGACACTCACCTGGCTTTTTGACGTGGGTACTGGGGATTCAAACTCAGGTCCTCACACTTGTGCAACAGGCACCCCTTCCCTCTGAGCCATCGCCCACCCCCTGACTCTCGTTTTTAAAGCCCACAGTCCTGATTTTCAAGACCCCTTTCTGGTCTCTGATGCTTCTTTCCGCTGCCCTTGGTCCGGGCTTCAGGGAGGAAGCATCTATTCTTATCTAACCCAGCAAGCAACAATGTTAATCTTTTAAAGCCTTTCTTCTGTTTTTTTTGCTCCTGCTTCCCCAAGGTCACTTTTATCTGTGTTGTTTTGGTTCCTGTGTCTCACACCAAAAGCCGATTTGACCTTCGGGTCTCTATTTATACATCACTAACCTTGTGCTAGGTACTTCTTCCAGAGAGGACGCCATCAATCACACACAGGGCGTGGAGGAAGAAGGTGTGGGAATCCTGGCTCTGAGACTTGAAGGTGAGCGTGTGTAGGGAGAGGACAGCTGAAGGTCTCCCCTTGTTACCCACCCCCAGCCTTAGCTGTGTTATGCTCCCTGGGCTGGAGTCAGCCTCATTTAACCTCTCCAGAAGGTCACTATCACATCTTGAGCTCCTACTGGCAGGAAGTTGGTCACCTTGTTGTTCTTGGTGGGAGACTCTGTTCCTCACACCCTCCCAGGCTGGGGATGGAAGTCAAGGTTCTGTGCATGCCCACAGGAGCTGTGCTCACACCCCCTCACTGGGGGGATTCTAGGCAAGAGTGTGACCACTGAGCTGCAGCTCTAGCCCCTCACTGGGGGATTCTAGAAGGTTCAACCCATGAGCCACACCCCAGCCCCTTGCTGGTGGGTTCTAAGCAGGTTCTGTATTGCTGAGCTACATGCTCCCCCCAAGCCTCACAGCCTAGACTCTAGAATGCCCCAGTGAGGGGGGTGGAGGCATGGATGTGGCTAAGCAGTAGATTCATTGCCTAGCATACAAAACTCCTTAGCAACACACACACACACACACACACACACACACACTACAGAAAGCCTGCCAGACCCTCCAAATTAAGCTAAGTACCTATTCTCTGTGTGCCCTCGGTGCCGAGTGTACATCTGTTCTCATTGTGTCGGCTATCTTTCCTGCAGTACAAATTACTTCGAGGCTTTAGCGTTTTAAAATGACAGCTCTCATTTACCGTCTCACGGCTCTGTGGGCCGGGAGCGCGGGGCATGATGGGACTGACTTGGCTCGGCTGCCCTGGTGTCTGGGGCCTCAGCTGGAAGTCCTGAGGCTAGAGGGCTGAAGTCACCTGCAAGGCTGACTGATGCTGGCTGTTGAGCAGATGACTCACCTGGCAAGCAGGTCGGGACTGGCTGTGGGCACCCTGCCCCGGTTCCCCCTGGGTGGTCCTCTCCCCAGGCTGTCTGAAAAGTCTCCATGATAGGGCCCCTGGCTTTCCCCAGAAAGGATGATTCAAGACAGTGTGGTGTAGGTACCACCTGCCCCGCTCAGCGAGTGTGTGTGTGTGTGTGTGTAAGCCAGAGTTCAATCACAGGTGTCTTTCCTGATAGCTTACTATTTATTTATTCTTATTTTATGAGTTTGCCTGCATGTATATGGAGTGCACCATGTGTGTGCAGCACTCAAGTCAGAAGAGAGCCTCAGATCCCGGAACCTGGAGTAACAGACAGTTGTGTGTAGCCATGTGGGTGCTGGGATCCAAACCCAAGCCTTTCACAAGAACCACAAGTGCTCTTAACTGCTGAGCCATTTCTCCAGCGTCCCATCATAATCATTTTATCATATATCCTTCGGTACATTTCAGACACGAGTATGATGTATTTAGATCATATCCACCTCTCACGTCTCCCCTCCAACTCCTTCCGGATTCCCCCATCTCCTCCAGACTCCATATCTGCTGCGGCTGCTGTGGCTAATAACCCACTGAGTTCTCTATTAAGGGTGGGTTCTTGTGAGCACTTCCCCTTCACCTTATTTTTTGAGAAAAACTATGCCAGGCCCTCTTACTTGCCAAGTGCAATGATTGATTGAACCTAGGATTATCTCTGAGATAATCCTCTTCACGCCAGTGAGGAATGATCTAGGGTAGGTTAGCCTCTGGGCATGTCTGTGGGGATTATCATTGTTCAGGTCGTTGAGGTGGGGAAGGCCTCCCACTGTGGGTGGTACCATTCCCTAGGCAGGAGTCTTGGATTGTATAAAAAGGAGAAAGTGGTGGGCTGGTGAGATGGCTCACTGGAAATGGTTCTCAACCTTCCTAATGCTGCGACCCTCTAATACAGTTCCTCATGTTGTGACCCCCCCAACCATACAATTATTGTCGTTGCTGCTTCATAAGCTGTAATTTTGCTAGTGTTAGGAATCTCAGTGTAAATATCTGATATGTAGGATACCTGATATCTGACCCTGACCCACAGGTTGAGAACTAATAACGGAATGGCTCAAGGTGCTTACTACCAAGTCTGAGGACCTGGCTTTGATCCCTTAGACACACAAGGTGAAAGGAGAAAATCAACTCCTGCACGTTGTCCTCTGACCTCCATCTGGGCACGCTCCACACACAAGGTAAAGTAAATAAATACATGTAACTAAACAATATTTTCTTATAAGAGAAAGTGAGCCGAGCACAGTCTTCCTGAGGGTGACCGTATTGGGGCCAGCTGCTCCAGCCTCCGGCTGCCTTGACTCCCATCAACAATGGACTGTACCTCACGCTCTGAGCCCAAAGAAACCCTTCCTCCCTTAAGTTGCCTTGGTCAGAGTATTTTTATCACAGTGACAGGAAAAGAAACCAAGATGCTCAGCAAGCACAAGAGGGGCTCCCCAGGACCTGGCACCACTTCCTTGATCGCCTGACCTCTGAAGACGCCCGCCAACTGTCATTCCCATTACATACCGTTTGTTGGACTTGAGTCTCGAAACTAACACAGAACTGAGAACTGGCGAGTGAACGCCAGTTTGCAGGCCGGGGATACAGCCAGTGGAGTGCCTGCTTTGCATGCATGAAACCTCGGGGTCCTTTCATAAACTGGGCACGGTGGTGTATGCCTGTGTTCCCGGCGCTTGGCAGGTGGACGAGGGGGGACCGAGATTACCAGATTATCCTTGATTATGTAGGAATTTTGAGGCCACCCTGGGCCCTATCTCAAAAAGAAAATCTAAACTAGATTTAAAAAATAAACAACTATAATTTTGGATGGAGGCCTCTTTCAGGCTGTGTGAATACATTGGATGATCACCATGCCATTAGCATGACATTATTTTGAGTTACATGTTTTCCTTCACACTCTTCACCCCCATAAAGGCCAGGCTCTGACATCCAGCCTGGTACCCACTGGAGTGCCCAGTAGATACCTGACAACTACTTAAATGTAAGAACTCAACTGTGCTGACTCTGAGGCCATTGGGGGGGCGGTGTGTAGACCAGAGGCCATTGTCAGGCGGTATCTTTCATCTAGTCTCAACCTTATTTTTATTGTTGCTGGTTTTTTGTTTTATTTTCCTTGTTGAGATAGACTCTCACGATGGAGCCCTTGCTGAACTGGAACTCACTAGATCAGTGGTTCTCAGCCTGGGGTTTGCAACCCCTCTGGGGGACGAATGACCCTTTCACAGGGGTCGCATGTCAGATATCATGCATATCAGATATTTTTACATTATGATTCATAGCAGTAGCAAAATTACACTTTTTTTTTTTTTTTTATTTTTAAAACGCTTTTTTTTTTTTTTAAGATTTATTTATTTATTATGTATACAGTGTTCTGCCTGCATGTGTACCTTCACACCAGATTTCATTACAGGTGGTTGTGAGCCACCATGTGGTTGCTGGGAATTGAACTCAGGACCTCTGGAAGAGCAGCCACTGCTCTTAACCTCTGAGCCATCTCTCCAGGGGCGGTGTGTAGACCAGAGGCCATTGTCAGGCGGTATCTTTCATCTAGTCTCAACCTTATTTTTATTGTTGCTGGTTTTTTGTTTTATTTTCCTTGTTGAGATAGACTCTCACGATGGAGCCCTTGCTGAACTGGAACTCACTAGATCAGTGGTTCTCAGCCTGGGGTTTGCAACCCCTCTGGGGGACGAATGACCCTTTCACAGGGGTCGCATGTCAGATATCATGCATATCAGATATTTTTACATTATGATTCATAGCAGTAGCAAAATTACACTTATGAAGTAGCAATGAAAATAATTTTATGGTTGGGGATCACCAAAACATGAGGAACTGTATTGAAGGATCACAGCATTAGGAAGGGTGAGCAGGGGCTACAGCGGACCCCCACCCCCTGACACAGGGTGTAATGTATCCTTGGCAAGTGCACAGTCCTCCTGCCTGAGTCTCCCAATGCTAAGATTGTAAGCATATGCCAACATGCCTGGCAAGCCTCACGCTCCTGCCATTATTTCTTTTCCGCCATGATGGACTGTGTACCCTCAGTCTGTAAGCCAGAATAAACCCTTCCTCATTAAGCTGCTCTGTCAGACACTTTATCGAAGCAAGGAGAGATGTAATGAATACAATGGCTGAGTCATGCTTACCGTTACAGCAAAGGTTGGCGAGATAAGGGCACCTTTGTATAGGCCCACCTCCAGTTTCCCCAGCAACAACTCAGATACCACTTCCTTTTGACGGGGATTAGGGACACAATGGGGAAAACCAGTTAGCAACAGCAGATATTTGGGCCTGTGAGCACACCAGGCATCAATTATGGAATAGATAAATTATATGTTTCCTATACAGAGGGAGGGTTTAAATATACGTAAATAACAGATTAATGGAAGTGCAAATTCACTGAAATGTAATTGTGATTCTGTTAATGTTTTTTTTTTTTTTAAATCAACACAGCTATCTTTATGGGGATCATAAAAATCTTTTTAATGTTAAAAGAGATCCAGGGGCTGGAGAGATGACTCACCGGTTAAGAGCACTTGCTCTCTGACAGAGGACTTGAGTTTGATTCCCAGCATCCACATGACAGTTCACAAGTGTCTATAACAGCAGTCTCAGTGAACCCAAGGGCATCAGGCACTCATGTGGTGTACTGATACACATGCAGACACAGACAGACAGACAGATGGATGTAAAAGTAAAACAGACAGACAAACAAACAAAGTGGGGAGGTAGAGGCAGAAGGATCAGAAGTTCAGCATCATCCTTAGCTACATATCAAGTTTGAGATCAGCCTGGGTCTCAAGCCAATGAAAAGAATGAGAGTAACAAAGAGATCTCTAAAATTAGGGTTCCAGGTGTGTTAGTATGTGTGCAAAATGTAAATAAATACGAGAACGACTATACATTACTAAACAGCTGTGAAAAAGAACGAAGACACTCCCAAGGACTGATACAGAACAATTTCTAAGATAAACTAACAGTTAAAAAGTGAATTGAGAGAGCTGTTGGGCTAAGAGTCGTGCACTTGCTTATGCTCCATTCATGAAAAATCTCATGACTTATCTTTCCCTGGAGTAAAGAGTAGGAGGTAAAACATAGAAACCAACCATCTGCAAATGGGGTGAGGAGAGATCTTCCACAATGCAGCCTGCACAGTTTTTGGATTTTGAATCATAAGGCTATTTTGCTCATGTCTAAAAACCAAAGTAAATTCTTAGTGTTTAGTTTTATATATATATATCTTACTTTGCAGGCCTGGAAAGTAAGAGCCTGAAACTAAACACGAAGAATAAAGGATGTGGCTCAGTGGTAGAGCACCTGCCTAGAATCCCCCAGTGAGGGGCTGGGATGTGGCCTAAATTTCTCCTCCTACATACTCTCCCTGCCCAGAAGTCCCGCCTATACCTCCTCCCTCACTATTGGCTATTCAGCTTTTTATTAGACCAATCAGGTGCTTTAGGCAGGCAAGGTAAAACAGCAACACGTCTTTACATAGTTAAACAAATATTCCACAACATAAACAAATGCAACATATATTTACATAGTTAAACAAAGACATCTTTGCATAGTTAAACAAATTCTGCAACACCATCAATTCTGTCAAAGAGCCCTTCTAGGTGTTATAGACACAGAAATTAAAGAACACAGTCCTTTGACCTCCACACAGATGCCATGGCCATGTTCCCACCCATACACACAGAGACATACTAAATAAAAAATAAATATAAATTATTAAAGAATAATGCTTTTTAAACAATGAAAAGCTAAAGAGTTGGCTTATTGGTTAAGAGTACTTATCAGAATCACTCATAGATTCTCTCTCTCTCTCTCTCTCTGGTTTTTATTTTTTTAAGGAAACAGAGGAGGAGGTGATCTAGGGGGAGGGGTTCCATGGGGAAGGACTGGGAGGAGTGGAGGGAGGGGAAATTGCGGTCAGACTATAATGTATGCAAGAAGAATAAAAATTTTTAAAAAAGTACTTGTTACCGAGCAGTGGTGGCGCACGCCTTGAATCCCAGCACTCGGGAGGCAGAGCCAGGCGGATCTCTGTGAGTTCAAGGCCAGCCTAGTCTACAGAGCGAGATCCAGGAAAGGCGCAAAGCTACACGGAGAAACCCTGTCTCGGAAAAAAAAAAAAAAAAGGACTTGTTGCTCTTGCAGAAGACTAGGGTTCCATTCTCAGCACCCAAATGATGGCTTGCAATTGTCTGAAACCTCAGTTCTACAGGATCCGACACCCTCTTCTGGCATTCACAGGCACCAGGCACACATGTGGTAAACAGAAATATATGTGGACAAAACACTGGCACACATAAAATAAAATAAGTAATTTTATAAAAAATAAAAAATTATTTACTTAAGCCGGGCGATGGTGGCACACACCTTTAATCCCAGCACTTGGGAGGCAGAGGTAGGCGGATCTCTGTAGCCCAGCCTGGTCTACAGAGTGAGTTCCAGGAAAAGGCGCAAAGCTACACAGAGAAACCCTGTCTCAAAAAACAAAAACAAAAAAAAATTATTTACTTAATTTATTTTTATTAGTCCTGTCTGCACTGTTCCCACACCACTTGCCGGGCATGATGGCATGAGACTCAGGCATTGTGAGCTTGCCAGGGATATGTATCATCCTGTGTCAGGGGATGGGAGAGAGAGAGAGAGAGAGAGAGAGAGAGAGAGAGAGGGAGGGAGGGAGGAAGGGAGGTGGAGGGAGGAGAATTGGGAGTTCAAGGCTATCCTGGGCTATATAATAAGCTCAAGTTTAAGGCAGAATGGACCACACGGAACGCTATCTTTTTTTTTGTTGTTGTTGTTGTTTGTTTTGTTTGTTTCGAGACAGGGTTTCTCTGTATAGCCCTGGCTGGCCTGGAACTCACTCTGTAGACCACTCTGTAGTTCAAGGCTCTGTAGACCTCGAACTCAGAGATCTGCCTGCCTCTGCCTACCAAGGGATGGGATTAAGGCATTCCCCACCACTGCCTGGCTGATGGAACCCTGTCTTTAAAAAAGTAATAAGCCGGGCGGTGGTGGCGCACGCCTTTAATACCAGCACTCGGGAGGCAGAGGCAGGCGGATCTCTGTGAGTTCGAGGCCAGCCTGGACTACCAAGTGAGTTCCAGGAAAGGCTCAAAGCTACACAGAGAAACCCTGTCTCGAAAAACAAAAAACAAACAAACAAACAAAAAAAAGTAATAAAATAAGAACAGTGAGTGAGATATCAGTGTGCAAAGAAGCTTACCTTGTCACCCTGGTGACCTAATTTCATTTCTCCAGAACCCATGTAAAGAGAAGGAGAGAATCAGTTCCACAAAGTTGTCTTCTGATCTCCACACTTGCCCCGTGCTGTGTGAACACCCCCATCATACACACGCAAAATAATATACTATAAATAGTAAAAAATTAAAAAGTCTGGTGTGGTCACTCACACGTGTAACCCCAGAACCCAGGAATGTGATGTAGAAGAATCAATGTGATGACTGGCCTACATAGGGAGACCCTGTGTCGTGCTCCACCTGCCCCCCAAAAAACCACAAATAAGAAAATATAAAACTGATACAAAGCAGGTGCTGGTGGCACAAGCCTTTAGTCTAAATGTTCAGGGGGCAGAGGCAGGCAGATCTCTGAGTTCGAGACCAGCCTGGTCTACAAAGAGAAACCTTGTCTCAGGGGAAAAAAAAAGATACAAATCTAGACTGGAGGGTGATCAATGGCGACCTGTGTGTCTGTGGTGTCCTCACAGAGCCTAAGCCCTCAAAGGAAAGTCAACTGTCGTGTGGAATTTCCTCTCAACCAACTAGACTGTGTCTATCCAGCTCCCCTGCCGTTCTGGGGCACTGTGAGCACACCAACCAGTATTATCACGATGCCAAGACAGAACCCAATTGTCTGCTTTATCTCTGCCGTCAGACCATGTCTGCCAAGACCAGGGAGTAGGCTTTACATTCAAAAAGTTACATGAAGATGGGATTAGAATCAGGCCTTGACGGATGAAGATAATTTTAACTGTTGCTGCAGATGTGGAGAGGTTCGTGGATGCTGCAGTGCGAGGTGGCAGGGAGCAAAGGAGGATGGGGTAAGACCAAAGATGGCAGAAGACCTGTGGTCTGCGGCAGCAATAGTGAAGGACACGTGTGCACACTCCCCAGGGCCAGGGCCGTGTGAGACAAAGTGGGCTCGGTTTCTTAGAAGGTTTAGTTGTTCGGTTCTCTCATGCACCCTAGGGTAGTCTTGAAATTGCTATATCATTTTTATTTTATTTTATTTTATTTTATTTTATTTTATTTTATTTTATTTTATTTTATTTTATTTTATTGTGTGAGTCCAGGGCTTTTGGGCAGCCAAGTGCTCTACCACTGAGGCAAACCCCCAACCCCTCACTGGGAGCTTGCTGAAAGAAGTTAGTCACTAGTGGAGTGGTGGGTCCTTGGAGAATCTATCTTCCATGTCTTCCTCCTGTTCTGCTCGCCATCCACCAAGAAGTGAAAAATGGGCTGGAGAGACTGCTCTGTGGTTAAGAGCCCAGACTGATCTAGAGTTCAGTTCTCATCACCCACATCCTGCAGTTCACAACTGCCTGCAAATCCCACTCCAGAGGACCTGACACCGCATGCAGGTGCACAGACCCACACCCACACCCACACACATGCAATGTTCTTTGACGTTCTTATTCTGATTAGTTATGTGTAGGTGTGTGTGTCAGAATGTAGGTATGTTCACGTGAGTTCAGGCACCCACAGAGGCCAGAGGTGTTGGATCCTCTGGAGCTGGAGTTATAGATGGCTGTGAGTCACCTTACATGGGTCCTGGGAACTGAACTCTGGTTCTCTGGAACAGCAGCCATCTCTTCAGCTCCCATACTATTTTTTTTTTTTAAGTGAAAAGCAATCTTAGCCATATGTCCTAGCTGTCTTGGGGTTCTGTCCAAGTATGTGGGAACAACTGACACATACTGAGCCCTCTGAACCCATGAATCACAATAAATCTTTCCTTCCCACCCCCTCCATCCCCCCACCCCCCGCCCACACGGTCTCTCTACATAGTCCTGGCTGTCCTGGATCTCACTCTGTAGACCAGGCTGGCCTTCAACTCACAGAGATCCACGTGCCTCTGCCTCCCAAGTGCTGGGATTAAAGGTGTGTGCCACCGCCCAACCTTAAAAGATACTTTTATCACGTTTATGTGTGTGTGTGTGGGGGGGGGTTTACATGTGATACATGTGCACATGTGGACACCAGAAGACAACCTTCAGGGGTCAGTTCTCTCCTACCCTGGATTCCAGGAATCAAACTCTAGCCGCTGTTTGAAAGATATTCTCAGAGAATAATTAGGGGGTGGGAAAGCTGGCTCAGTGGGTAAAGTGCCTGCCAAGTCAGCATGGGATAGACTTTCGGTCTCCATATGCACAGACACTCACACACACACAGCGGCACACGTGTGTGGGCACACACATGTACTCACATATTCTCAAAAACCTCCACCTGTAGATGTAACCAACCTTCTTATTAAATAAGAAACACAGAACCAATGCAAAGAAGAAAGCCAAGAAGTCAGAGCTAAGAGCTAAAACCTTACCCTTCCTCCTGCAGTGGTCCTACCTCTCCGAACCAGAGCTACCCCTGTGTTAAAGTCTTTTTATATAGAGTTCCTGTTCTGCCTTCTCATTGGTTGTAAACCCAACCACATGACCGCCTGGTCACGGCCTGTCTGTATAGGCCTCCAGGTTTTCCATGCTTGGTATTGAGATTAAAGGCATGTGTGTCCAATAATGGCTGTATCCCTGAACACACAGAGACTTACCCAGCTCTGCACACCAAGTGCTGGGATTACAAGTGTATGCCACCACTGCCCTGCTTTCCTATGGCTTGCTAATAGCTCTGACCCCTGGGCAACTTTATTTATTAACATACAAATAACATTTTAATACAAATAAAATATCACCATATCCGCCCGCCCGCCCCGCCCCCCAAAATACCCAAGCATCAAGGAGATGGGTCAGTGGGTGAAGCTCTGCTGCCAAGGGGGCAAGCCTGAGAACTGGGGTGTGGAACCCAGAACCCACAGGAATGCGGGAAACACCAGGTGGAAGCAGCAGCTGCCAGGAATCCCAGCATTGGGAAGGTGGAGACAGGATCCCAGGGGCAAGCTGCCCAGCTAGACTGTCTGCCCGGGGAAACTCTGGGTCCAGCTGGAGAGACCCTGACTCAAGGAAGAAGGTGGAGCACAGTGGAGGAAAACTCCCATCGTCAACCTTAGGCTTCCAGACAGACAGACAGACATACACACACACACACACACACACACACACACACACACACACACACAGAGCAGAAATCTGAGAGAACGACAAGGAGTCTAAAGCCTGGGTTGGACGAACATTTCCCAGATGATCGAGTGATTTGTATCAGGAGTGCTCCAGGCTGAGGAGATGGCCCAGTGGGGCGGGTAAAGCTGCTTCCTGCCAGCCTGATGACCCATCACCGGAACCCGCGTGGTGGAGGGAGAGAACTGACTCCTGCAAGTTGTCCGGACCTCCACACACCTGTGCCACGGCACTCTCCACCCATGTACATTTACAAAATGAACAGATTTGCACTGAGGCTGTAGCTCAGTCGGTAGAGGGTTCGCCCAGTCCCCAGCATTGCACAAACCAGGCATTGTGGGATGTGTCTTCAACTGTCTATGAAGTCAAGGATGAGCATGAATACCTAGCTTCCTGTCCCCATCTCCTGGGTGCTGGGGTGACAAGCAGGTGCCTCCACACCTGGCTCATGGTTGCTTTGTTCCGCTGCATCATAGGTAACATACAGAGCATATTTCTTTTCTTTCTTTCTTTCTTTTCTTTCTTTTTTTTTTTTTTTTTTTTTTTTTTTGAGATAGGGTCTCTTTGTGTAGTTCTGGCTGTCCTGGAACTTGCTCTGTAGACCAGGCTGGACTCACAGAGATCAGCCTGCCTCTTCCTCCTGAGTGTTGGGATTCAAGGCGTGCGTCCCCACCATCTGGCTCAAAACATACTTCTTTATGTCCTTTCAAATATATTAGAAATATCTCCAAAATTAAATTAAATTATAAAATTAAATTAAATTAAAAAAAATATCTCTGCTAAGTATTTTATGATAAAATCATGACTGTTAGTTGCCAAATCACAACATTAATTAAACTCACAAATTCGCAGCGCTTCTGTGGTTCAAATGAAAGGTCTTGGCTATCAAAGAGTGGGAATTCTGGTGGCTGTTGCCACATCTTGAGGGGAGGGCCTTCCCTGGCCTCCTCAGCGCAGTTTCTGCTGCATTCATGGTTACCAAGCAAACACCGTGAATCGCCGCCTAAGAAGTCACAGGATTTGGACATACCAGGAAAGGAAAGGTGGTATGCAAAATGCTAGCAGAGAAAAGTGGAACCGTGGCAGAAGTTTCTAGGGAGATTTTTTTCGAGAGTGTGTGTGTGTGTGTGTGTGTGTGTGTGTGTACCCTTGGAGGCCGGAAGAAGACATCAGATCCCCAGAGCTGGAGTTACAGGCAGTTGTAAAACACCTGACGTGGGTACCAGGAACTAAATTCAGGTCCTCTGAGAGAGCAGCAGGTGTCTTTAACCACCGAACCATCTCTCCAGCCCCTACTTTTCAAAGAAACAAACAAACAAAAAAACAGTGTGTATACATATGAGTAACAATCTCCTAAGTTTCTTGTCTCCCACCTTATTTGAGACATGGCCTCTGCATTTTTTTTTCTACTACATATGCTAGCCTAGCTGGCCCACGGCGTTCTGGGTATTTTCACATCTCCACCTCCCATCTCCCCGTAGATGTTCTGAGACGAGCTTACTGTGGGTTATGAGGATTCGAACTCACATCCTCCCCGTACCAGAGTGCTTTACCAGCTGAGCCTCCTCTGTGTCTGTCTGGATCCCTGGCACCAGGCCATCTCTTTCTAGTCTCTTTCTGCCTTGACGTTAGTTGACTCCCGTTCTTTGAGTCATCGCTTGTGGTCCAATCCGCTAAGATCACGTGTGTTTCTTTGCCCAGCTGCCGCTGAAGAACTTGATAGCTCCCAGCACCTCGCTGGTAAATAAATATTAAGATTGAAGGACAAAAGGAATTAATTTGTCAACAGTGACCTGCTTGCAGCTGCTGTTCCCCACCCACACTCCCTAATGCCGTGTCCTTATTTAGGACACAGAAAATCTTAGCAATGATGAAAGACTAATTTGTTAAGCTCCTTGTTGGAGGAAGTTACCTAAGCCTGGGTCGGAAGAAGGGTGGTTAACCCATATCATTTTTTTTTTCTTTCAAGACAGGGTTTCTCTGTGTAGCCCTGCCTGTCCTGGAACTCGCTCTGTAGACCAGGCTGGCCTCAAACTCAGTGATTTGCCTGCCTCTGCCTCCCGAGTGCCGGGATTAAAGGCATGTGCCACCACTGCTGCCAGCACCACCACCTAGCCATATCAAATATCTTTAAATTATATATATTGTTTTTTTTTCGAGACAGGGTTTCTCTGTGTAGTTTTGGAGCCTGTCCTGGAACTCACTCTGTAGACCAGGTTGGCCTCGAACTCACAGAGATCTGCCTGGCTCTGCCTCCCGAGTGCTAGGATTAAAGGCGTGCGCCACCACCGCCTGGCAAATTATTTATATATTTATATATATCACATCGTACCATTCATATGAAGGTCAGGGGACAACTTGTGGTAGTCAGTTCTCTCCTTGGATCTTGGGGTTTGAACTCAGGTCCTCAGTCTTGCTGGGACGTTCCTTCACTCACTGAGCCATCTGCAGACTCTCACAGGAAATCACTGATGTAACACTGGGAAAGTGGGAAACGGTGGTTAGACCCGAGAGGAGGAAGGCATAGACCATTCCTTGGCTGGGGCTTTGTTCAGGGCAGGTTGATATGCCTCCAGGGTCCATCCTGGTTGCTGTAACACTGAAAAGCTCATGTCAGTTAGTAAGGGCTGCCTGGGGATGTAGCTCAGGTGGTAGAGTACTTGCTTGCTTAGCATGCCTGAAGCCCTGGGTTCCATCAGTAACTGACATGGTGGCACATGTCTATCATCCTGGTGCTGGGAGGTAGAGGCAGAAAGATCAAAGACTCAATGTCATCTTCCACTACACAGTGGATTCGAAGCCAGCCTGGCCTACATGACTCTTCACACACACACACACACACACACACACACACACACACACAGACACACACACACACATTATATACCATATATATGTATGATATGTATTATAATATATACATTACTGACAAGGTTTTTTAAGTGCCCCACCTCCCCCTAACTGCCTCCTGGCCACCAGACCTCACCCTTAGCGACAACTAAAGAGTTATAACCAACATAATGGTAGACCTCCAAGAATTTGACTTTGTGCTAAAGCAAGCGTGTGTTCAAGTTAGGATCGTAGCCATGTAGAAGCCAGTTGCTAAATAGTTTGAATACTGCCCCTAGTCAGGGTCATGAAAAAGCAAAACCCAAGTAAGTGTGATAAATGGTTTGTAGCAAATGATCTAACATTGAGCCGAGGTTTTGGCTTCTGCTTGGAGCTTTGGCAGGAGTTATACACCAAGGCGGGCCCGTGTTTTGCTTCATTTGTGCAGCAAAATAATGCCTTAGTTTAGAGAACAAAGGTCTGACTCAGGCCAGCACACTGCATACAGGTATGAGCTCTCTGACCACAACCATCTCAGAGTCAATCTCTACTCTGTTCCACCCCCACCCCACCCCAGGGACGAGGAAATGAGAACTTTGAAGGAAGTCTGCTCAAATGTCACTCAGGTCTCCAGATTGGTTGGTGCTGAGGACTGAAAGACTTCAAAAAGGAACAAAGGAGCCGGGCTGTGGTGGTGGCACACCTTCAGTCCCAGCACTCGGGAGGCAGAAGCAGGCCAATCTCTGTGAGTTCGAAGCCAGCCTGGTCTACAAAATGAGTTCCAGGGCAGCCAGGGCTACACAGAGAAATCCTGTCTCAAAAAACAAAACAAAACAAAAAGTCACTGTCTATTGGGGCTGGAGAGATGGCTCAGCAGTTAAGAACGCTGGCTGTTCTTCCAGAGGTCATGGTTCAGTTTCCAGCACCTTCATGGAGGGTCACAACTATCTATAACTCCAGTTCCAGGGATCCAATGCCCTTTTCCGGCCTCCACAGGCACCAGGCATACATGTAGGGCACAGACGTACATGCAGGCAAAACACTCATACACATAAAAGATTTAATTTACTATTTGTTATAGTTCATGTTAGTACTCCTCATCTGCTGTTTTTTAAATCAGAGCACAGCCAATAAAATTAATGTCTTTGTTGTTGTTTGTTTTTTATTTCTAAAGAATAGAACAGGCATTGTGATGCACATGTTTAAATCCCAGCATTTGGGAGGCAGAGGCACATGAATCTCTCTGAGTTTGAGGCCAACCTGGTCTACATAGTGAGATCTTGTCTCAAGTATAAATAAATGTACCGAACATGTTTGGTATAGATACAAGTTTCAACCCCATTCCTCTTTAGCTTAGAAAAATTATTTAAATATTTGTGCATGTGGTATATGTACGTGTGCCTGAGTGCATGTATGTGCACCATGTGCTTGCAGGAGCCCTTGGAACTAGAATCACAGATTTTTTTTTTTTTGAGACAGGGTTTCTCTGTGTGATTTTGGAGCCTGTCCTGGATCTCGCTCTGTAGCCCAAGCTGGCCTCAAACTCACAGAGATCTGCCTGGCTCTGCCTCCAGAATGCTGGGATTAAAGGCGTGCGCCACCGCCACCCAGCCTCACAGATGGTTTTGAGCCACTATGTGGGTGCTGGGAACTAAACCTGAGTCCTCTGGAAGAACAACCAATGCTCTAAACCACTGATCCGTCTCTCCAGCCCTAAACCCTCTATTTCCACCTCCTAGATGGTCAGGTTTCTAGGAGCAGAACTCACAGGTCTGCAGAACTGTTTGTGGTGTGACGACATCCCGCTGTAACTCTGCCACGTTTGTCCCGCCCTGTTGTCTGCTGACTTGGGCTGTTCCCATCTTTGTCTGTTGAGAGCAGTGCTGGTATGTGCAATCACACGCACGCATGCGTTTATGAGAGCGGCTACTGTCAGTTCTCTGGATATGTAATTTAAGATAATTCCGTTTCTGAGAATATACAAGGACTCCTGTTTCTCACTATCCTCAATGACAATGTTATTTTCTCCTTTTCTTTTTTCTTTCCTTTTTTCTTTTTTCAGATAGGATCTCTTGTAGCCCAGGCTGGCCTCAAACTCCCTGTGTAGCTGAGGATGACCTTACACTTTGGATCCTCCTGCCTTTGCTGGGATTACAGGCATGCATGGCCATGTCTGGTTAATCTTCCCAGTATATTTCGTTTTCATAGATAGTTTCTATTATGAATTCTTAATATTTTCTTGTGTCGAATATATTCTCAATACTACCCATTCTGCTTTTCATTTTAGACAATATGCTTCATTTGTGGGAGTTAGATTTCAGCCTTCCTTTCCTTTTTTTTTTTTTTTTTTTTTGAGACAGGCTCTCATGTAGCTGCGCATGACCTTGAACTACCTGACCCTCTCACCTCCCCGTCTCGAATGCTGGGATTACAGGCGTGCACCACTGCATCTGTGGTGCCTAGTGATGAGAATCGGACCCCGACTCTCTGTGTGCTAGACCAGGACTCAGCCGACTGAGCTGTAGCTCCAGCTGTGTGCCCTTCTTCTCGGAGCTTGCTTTTAAGCTTTCTCAGTGGAGGCCAAGTCACCTTTGGTCTGGAGCTAATTTGACTGCACTGCGGCCCGCGTCTCCGGGAGCCTCAGCACTCTGGTTGCTAGGAATGCGAGCTATTCCCAGCCATGCTTTTCCATAGCTCATTATCTGGACTTTAGTTCCTGTACAGCACATGTGCTGATAAGGCCACAGCTGACCACCCAAGAGAAGGCTCGGGAGTTACTAGGAATCTTCCTCTCCTCTTCTTTCCTCCTTGTTCCTTCCTCTTCTTCCTCTCCTTCATCTTCCTCCTCTACTTCCTCTCTTTCTCCTCCTCTTGTGCCCCCTCCTTCTCCTCCTTTTCTTCCCCTCTCCCACCTACCTCCCCTCCCTCTTCTCTTCCTCCTCCTCACGGTTCCCCTTCCCCTTCTCCTCTTCCTGCACCTTGAACCTTCTCAGCCTCCAAGAGTCCTTAACTCATGAGACTCAGGTGGGGCCCAGACAGCGTCTCTGTCTCCTCGCACCTACGGCAGATTGGAAATGGTCTACAGGCAGTAAACTACAGCAGTGTTAGAGCTGACCTCATGTGTCAATCCTTTCTTCAAAAGCATGTTTCTAGTCAGGTGTGGTGGCTCGGGCCTGTGGGTGAAGCATCCAGGAAGCTGAGGCAGGACAAGCCTGAGTTCAAGGCCAGCCAAGGCTATATCTAGTAAGCTTCAGGCCAGCCTGAGCTCTAGCAAAATACTTTGTCTCAAAAATAAACAAATAAGGGATGGGGGTTGTGACACACGCCTTTAATCCCAACACTCGGGAAGCAGAGGTAGGCAGATCTCTGTGAGTTCTAGGCCAGCCTGGTCAACAAAGTGAGTTCTGGGATAGCCAAGGCTATTACACAGAGAAATCTTATCTCACAAAACCAAAATAAATAAATATAAAATAAATATGTTAAAATAATTTAATAATAGTGGGAGAGTAAATCTGCATCCAGGTGGCTCAAGGGCATGGCCCTCACTAGGGCAGCGATGGCATGAATAAAAGGCAGACACAGACAGAAAGCTGGGGTGGAATGGTCTGGGGTCTCCTCTGGAGAAACTGAGGCACTCAGTGTGTTTATTACATAGAGTTGAATGGAAGGCAGAGTTGTTGCATTCAGCTAGACAAGGAGTCGGGTTTATGGTGTACAGCTGGATCAAGGAGACAGGACTGGTAGGAGCTGTCTCTGAAGGAGCAGTCTTCAGGCTACAGACATATGGGAGAGAAAGCGATGGTGGACATTTCCGCACACATTGTCATCATTCACACAGGAACCAGAGGAAAAGTTTGACCTTCCTCAGTTCTCTCTGAGCCTGGAGCTATGTGTCCTTGACATGGCTGTGGCCACCTCGACAGCAACATTCACCTGACTTCACTCACGGAAGGCTGTCTCCACTCCCCACAGACGACAGTTCCCTACAGCTGCCTCTACGGAGCCTTCCCTTCTGTTCATCATCCACTCTATATGCCCTAACCCCTTCCAAGACAACATCGAGCTGAGGCAGGAGGATTACATATAGCTTGGGGTGGGAGGTGGTCACAAGAGTGGCTGGAATCTCAGGTGAGAGACAAAGGACAAATTACCCTCTCTACCTGCGCCTTCTTTTTTTTTTAGTTTTCGAGACAGGGTTTCTCTGTGTAGCCCTGGCTGTCCTGGAACTCGATCTGTAGACCAAGCTGACCTTGAACTCACAGAGACTGGCCTGCCTCTGCCTCCTGAGTGCTGAGATTGAAGGCGTGAGCCACCACCACCCAGCTCTGCCTACTCCTTCTGAGAGGGAACATCAACAGGCCTGATGTCCTTGGGGGCCTCTCGTGCAGGTAGCTCTGACTGAGAGGGTAGGGGCTATTACGTCCATCGCTGGAATCCCAGATGGTGGTCCAGACAGGTCTGTGTCTCCACGCACAAACCTTGCTTCTAAGTGAAAGGAGACAGGGCCGGGAAGAGACAGCCCAGCCGGTAAGGCACTTGTACAAGCACGGGGACCTAGATTCAATCCCCCTAGCCAGGTATACTGACAGAAGTTTGTAGTCCCAGCCCTGGGTCACAGAGGCAGGGGCATCCCTGGGGCTTACTGCTAGCCTGGCGTAATCAGTGATCTCCAGGCCAGTGGAAGACTACCTTGGAAACAAGGTGCAAGGCACCTGAGGGACAGCACCTGAGGTTGACCTCTGGCATGAACTCACACGCACACACACACACACACACACACACACACACACACACACACGAATGCCTGGGAGTACATGCACATGAGCACAGGAGGAAAAAAAAAGGTTGTTGGCCAGGCAAGGGCCCGTATCATATTTCTTGTGCACCAGAAGCAGCTGGCCAAATAATGCCCATGAAATGGTCCCTGAAAACTGATCTAGTGGTATCTGGGAGACCATACCCGCGAGGCTGGACCTTTCCCTTGCTGATGGGGATATGTGATCCAGTGACTGACATGGTGTCAGTTCATCCCCAGCCAAGATAGAAACCGAGTTACAAAGGTCTGGGAAGCTCTCACCATTACTAGTGTGTGTGTGTGTGTGTGTGTGTGTGTGTGTGTGTGTTAAGGTACCTCAGGAGCCATCC
The DNA here is from genome assembly GCF_949786415.1 of Peromyscus eremicus. Taxonomy (NCBI): domain Eukaryota; kingdom Metazoa; phylum Chordata; class Mammalia; order Rodentia; family Cricetidae; genus Peromyscus; species Peromyscus eremicus. Next base: position 27,136,396 of record NC_081438.1, on the reverse strand, counting down.
ACCGTTTTTAAGGTTTTGTTTAGATGTATTTATTTTATTTTATGTGTATGAGTGTTTTGGCTGCGTGTATATCTGTATACCACATGCATGCCTGGGGCCCTCAGAGGTCAGAGGAGAGTGTCAGATCCCCAGGGATGGATGGTACCCTGTAGGTACTGTGAACCAAACTCAGCCATACTGCAAGAGCAACCAGTGCTCTTAACTATTGGGCCATCACTTCAGCCCTCTTTTTCTCTTTATTATTATTAACCAACTTGGTTTTTGTTTGTTTGGTTTGGGTCTTTTTTGTTTGTCTGTTTGTTTGAGATAGAGTATCTCTATGTAGTCCTGGCTGTCCTGGAACTCACTCTGTAGCCCAGGCTGCCCTTGAACTCACAGAGATCCGCCTGCCTCTGCCTCCCGAGTGCTGGTATTAAAGGTGTGCGCCACCACCGCCCGGCCCCACCTTGTTTCTTAGACAAAGCCCCTCATTTGGATCTGGGGTTCCCTGATTGGCTGCTAGCTGGTTGGTGAGCTCCAGGGATGCACCTGTCTCCACCTTCCCAGAGTTGGGATTACCAGCATGTACTACCATGCTCAGCTTTTTCAAATGGATTCTTTTTTTTTTTTTTTTTTTTTTTTTTTTTGGTTTTTCGAGACAGGGTTTCTCTGTGTAGTTTTGGTACCTGTCCTGGAACTCACAGGCTGGACTCGAACTCACAGAGATCTGCCTGGCTCTGCCTCCCGAGTGCTGGGATTAAAGGGGTGCGCCACCACTGCCCGGCCTTTTTTCTTTTCTGGAGCTGAGGACTGAACCCAGGGCCTTGCGCTTGCTAGGCAAGCACTCTACCACTGGGCTAAATCCCCAACCCCTCAGATGGATTCTAGAGGTCAAGTTCAGGTCTTCATGCTTGCATGGTGGGCACTGACTGAACTATCAACCTAGGCCACCACTCCTGTACCCTCCACCCCTGATTATTGGTGTGTGTGTGTGTGTGTGTGTGTGTGTGTGTGTGTATGACACATGTGGGCCGGTGCCTTGAGGACAGAAGTCATTGGATGGATCCCTTGGAGCTGTAGTAATAGTGATTGTGTATCACCTAGTGTGGGTACTGGGAACCGAACTTGAATCCTCTGGAGGAGCAGCAAGTGTTCCCCACCCCTCCAGCCCCTACTACGATACTCTTTGAAAAAACATTTGCCTTCCACCCCCCAGATCACCCAGGTTCTATCGACTTAACTCCCCAAGGGCAAAGGGCTCCTACCAGGGAAGCCACCAAGGCACTAGCAGAAGAGGGTGTCCCCGAGCTGCCTGTGCTCTTGCTGATTATGAGAGGAAATAGGGTTGTTCCTCCCTGATATGGCCTGGGTGGAGTGGACACAGGAGGAGGAAGCACCCTTTGGTTGCTCTTGCAGACCACACCCTGGAGGAAAAAAAAAAACTGACTGAAAGCTATCAGAGTCCAATGGTCATCCAATGTCTTTTTCATTTGCTAGTGGTGGTGGGTAAGTGTAGTGGTTTGTTTAACCTTCCAAGAGGTGAAGAAATAACTGTTGGCTAAAGAGAAGCTGCAGAAGAAGCAGACAGCACAGGGGAGACGATGAACTCTGAGAAAGTACAGAAGCCTTCCTTCCTTCCTTCCTTTCTTTCTTTCTTTTTTTTTTTTTTTTTTTTTTTTTTTGAGACAGGGTCTCACGATGTAGCCCTGGATGTCCTGGAACTCGCTACATAGACCAGACTAGCCTCACACTCACAGAGATCCTCCTGCTTGGAATTCAAGCCGTGTGCAATCGTATCAGGCAGCGATGTTTTAAATGGACAAAGATGTTCCCCCTGCATGTCTGGATGGGACTTAATGTCACCTTCTTTCAGGGGTGAAGTGTATTTGTGGCTCTGACAATTGGAGAGGTGGAACAAACTGTCACTTACATCTGGACTTCTTGTATTCTTTCTTCCTGTCTGCATAGATGTATGTGTGTATAGGTATGTATGTATGTGTGTATATATGATATAATTTGCCATCCTGGAGAGGAAATACTGTTCCCACCACTGATCCAGCACCCCACTATGGAAGACTGTGTGTGTGTGCTCATGTGCACAAGTATTTCAAAGCCAGAGGTCAATACCAGGTCCTCGATCAGTTTTCACTTTGGTTTTCTTTTTCTTCCCCTGGGGGAAAGTGTATCTCAGTGGCCTGGAGCACATTCATTTAGCTAGATGGTTGGCGATCAAGCCCCAGGGACCCTCCTGTCTCTGACTCCCCAGCTCCAAGATTACAGGGGCACACTGGCTTCTACAGGGGTTCTGAGGCTCGAACCCGGGTCCTCAGGCATGCATGGCAAGCACACTTCACCGACAGAGCCATCTCCGCAGCCCTGGACTTTCTAGTCTTCATCTACATGGGACCCGTAAGCAACTTCATCTGCTCCGGGGCTCTCCATAACTCCTGTGTACTGGTGACTCCCAACCCCATCTCTCTGGCTCTGGCCTCTCCTGGAATCAGGCCTCCGCCTACCCACCTCCTTCATCAGCCCACTGGAGGTTTCACAAAGCCATTCCATTGACGCGTCTGAAACAAAACTGCTGATTTATGGTTGTCAACATCCCTAAGCCCCCTCTCTTTCAGCCTTTCCCTTTTGAGGCAGTGACCGAGGAGGACCCCGAACCTCGAAAACTCCTACCTCTACTTCCCAAATGCTCGAATTACAGGCCTGTGCCACCACTCTGGGTTGTACGCAGAACTGGAGGTTGAACCCAGAGCTCAGTCTGTGCTAGGCAAGCACTCTACCCACTGAGATACATCCTTGGCCCCAGAGCGGAGCTTTTAAAATCGAAAGACTCAGATTCAAATTCTGACCGAGCCACAACCCAGTTCTGTGATACACTTCAACATGTTTTCTTGAATATATAGTTTAAACATAAAGTGTGTGTGTGTGTGTGTGTGTGTGTGTGTGTGTGTGTACACTCATGGAGATCAGATGACTGCTTACAGGGGTCGGTTTTCTTACAGGAGTGAGCTCCGGGGATCAAGCTCGGGTTGTAAGGGTCGATGGCCAATGCCTTCATCCCTTAAGCTATCTTGGGTATCCAACCTCGAGTTTTTAACTTTAAAGTGGGGGCTCCACCTATGACATGGGTAAATAAAACATCTTTTATAAAGCACTCGCCCTCACCGTCTCTGTCTTTCCCTTTCTCCGTCAGCCCCTCCTAGGGCTTTGCTTCTTTTCTGCTTTGCTCGTCTCCAGCCAGGCTCAGCCTTGGAACAAGCCTTTGAAATTTGGCGGGAATTAGTACCAGCCGGGGGATGAGCACTGCGCACGCGCGGAACATCTCCTTTCTCTCGCACGCTAATTTTGCAACCTTCACAACCAATAAGAGTCTTCCTGAGAACCCGTGGCGAGAGGGGGCGGGGACAAGGAGGAGGGCACGCTCGGTGCTAGCACGGCGGGGGTCTTTGTGAGCCAATGGAAGAGGCAGGAGGCCGGGCGGCCGGGAGGCGTGGCTCTGGAGGCTCGAGCAACCGGAGGCCGTCCCGAATCGGGCCAATCAGAGCGAGGAGGTGGGAGGGGACTGGCCAATCAGCGTGCAGAACAGGACGAGGAAGGGGGCGGCGGAGTCTCTCGCGGTCGCGGTCGGGGCTGCAGGAGCTGGTGTCAGGGTTGCCGGGCGTGCGAAGGCGGCGGAGGCGGGAAAGGCGGCGAGCGGTGAGAGGGGAGCGACCGCTGACTTGCTGCAGAGCAGCTCGGAGGAGAGATGGTGATGGCAGCTAAGAAGGGCCCGGGCCCAGGTGGCGGGGTCGGAGGGAGCAAAGCGGAGGCTGAAGCGGCTTCGGAGGTGTGGTGCCGCCGGGTGCGGGAGCTGGGCGGCTGCAGCCAGGCCGGGAACCGCCACTGTTTCGAGTGTGCCCAGCGCGGGGTCACCTATGTGGACATCACCGTGGGCAGCTTCGTCTGCACCACCTGCTCCGGCCTCCTGTGAGTGGACCCGGGGAAAAGTGGGTTTGGGGTGGAGGGGAGCTCGGAGCGATCCGGGAGGCCAGCGGGGGGGAACCCCGGCGTTGGACGCGGTTGGTGGAAGGTCGCCTGCTGCAGAGATGTGTCGTGGGGGGAAAGGGAAACAGCGCACGGGGACAGAAGGCGAGGCTGGAGTCGGGTTGCGGAGGGAAGGGTGGGGGCTGGAGAGGGACACCGGGAGAGGATTGGAGAAACTCCCTGTGGGAGGCGAGGGCGAATTGCAGGTGGGGAGAGAGAAAGTGTGGAGAATTGAAAGGCACTGGGGTGGGGTGGGGTGGGGGAGGGACTTAAAGGGCCAGAAATTGACGTAGACCTTTAAAGGGAACTTTAGCTGGGGATGTATCTCAGTTGGTAGAGGTGCTCGCCAAGCCTGCTCCGAGTTTTCATCCACAGCGCTGCATAATAATACCGAGTACTGTGGTACTCGCCTGTAATCCCAGCACTGAGGGGCCGGTGGATCAGGAGTTCAAGGCCAGCCTGTGATACTCGAGACCCTCTCCCCTCCACGACAAAAAAATAAAATAAAAAGGAAAGAAGCAGGGAAATCGAGCTTAGGATAAAAGTGCCCTGCTCCGGCTGGCTTGTGTGCCTCCAGCAGTGCGATGGACGCAGAAGGGAATGGAAAACACTACGTGCTTTCGTCCAGGCTGACAGCCTGGAGTGGCAGGTCCGAGGCCAGGGATCAGGTGCAGATCCTAATCTTCCAGAGCTCTGGAATGCTAGCTAGAGGGGTGGACGACTTATGAAATCGAGCAAGGGCAGAGAGCCAGCGGGTTATCCTAGCGGACAGCTCTACTTCCCCAACGAGATGAGGATCAGAACGGGAGATTCTTTTCTTTCCCCTTTTCTACTTCCCTTTAAAGTTACATTTTCTTTATTTATTTTGTACTGTGGGGGCAGGTAGGTTCCGTGGCTTGTGTGGGGATCAGAGGACAACTTGTAGGAATCAGCACTTCCCTTCCAGTATGTGGGTCCCGGGGATCACACTCAGGTGGTCCACAGGCATGCCTGCAAGCTCCCATTCTTGCTGAGCCAGCATACTATTAATTTTTTTTTTTTTAATGAGATGGAATCTCATACAGTCCGGGCTGACCTGTTTGTTTGATTTTTTTTTTTTTTTTTTTTTTTTTTTTTTTTTTGAGGCAGAGTTTCTCTTGTGTGCTGTCCTGGCTGCCTTGGAACTCATTCTGTAGACTGGGTGGGATTCAAGACATGCACCACCACCACCACCACTGCCGCCCAGCCCAGGCTGACCTGTAATTCGCTGTGTAGCTGAGGCTAGCCTTGGAATGCAGATCCTCCTGCCTCCACCGACCAAGGGCTGGGATTCCCCGAATGCACTGCCATGCTCAGCGTGGGGTCCTTCTGAAGTGCACTGAGTCTCACCTAGTAAACTGTAAATTTGGGGACAGAGGCTTTGGTTGTAAAATCCACAGTGCTCCCTCCAGCGTGGACACTATTTATTCAGGCCCCGCTACTTCAGGTAACAGCGCTCACCCAGATTTCGTATATAGTAAGCTCCCCCTCCTTAGGGAATTATTTGATGAGTGTCAGGTACCAGATCTTTGGGTTTTTAGGGGACTTATTTTGCCCGGTTTTCTAGTGTTATTTTAGTACACTGCTGTTTTGTTGTTGTTGTTGTTGTTGTTGTTTATTCAATAAGGAAAGTTCTCCTGTTCTTATATGCATACCAGCCTAAAAAACAAGGAGTATTGTTCTTATGCGACAGATGGGAGATCAAAAGCAGAAAGAGGTTTAGTAATTTACCCAGTGCCATATGGAGGACTCTGCAGCGTTTGTTATTTAGTGTGAGTTATGATCGTGGGGAAACCAGAAACGAGGATCCGGGTGTCCTAGGAGACAGTTTGGAACCACATCTCTACTCAGTTGCCCTTCTTCTCCAAATCTCTGTGTTCTTTTTTTTTTTTCTTCCTTTTTGAGACAGTCTCATGTAGTCCAGGCTAGCCTTGAATATGTGGCAGAGGATGGCTTTAGAATTCTGTTCCTCCTGCTTCCATCCCCTGAGTGCTGGGGTTACAGGTGTGCCACTCTTGCCTGGTTTGCGAGGTGCTGGGGTCCAGCCCCGGCCTTTATGAATGTTAGGAGTGCGCCTGACTGAGCAGGAGCCCCAGCTGCCTCTCACCTGCCCTTCTGTATTGTGAAGTTGAAAGTGATTTTTGGAGCAGGCGGTGGTGGTGCACCCCTTTAATCCCTGCTCTTAGGAGGCAGAGGCGGGTGCATCTCTGTGAGTTCGAGGCCAGCCTGGTCTACAGAGCGAGTTCCAGGACACACACACACACACACACACACACACACACACACACACACAGAAGAGGGGAAATGCATGGGTTTGAGGGGATAGCTCGGTGGATAAATACTTGCCGTGCCAGCATGAGGACCTGAGTTTAGACCCGCAGTACCCAGGTAAATGGCAGGAGGTCGTGGTAGCTTGTAATCCTGTTACTTGGAGGAGGGTGTAAGGGGTCATGGCAAGCTGGCTAGTAAGAGTGACTGAATCAGTCAGCTTCTGGTTCAGGAGAGAGACATTGCCTCAGGATATAAGGTGGAGAGAGATGGAGGAAGATAACCAATGTCAGCCACTGGCCCCTGCCTGCACATGCACTCACACACATGTGACCATACGTGCATATACCCTCCCTGCCGCTCAAAGGGGAGTAACTATACCATAGCATATAGTAAAAAAGAAAGCATAAATCTTGAAATGTTATGCGAAGGGACATCTGTATTGTTGTTCGGATACTTGGGTTTGAACTCAGGGCCTTACACATGACAGGCAAGTACTCTGTGACTGAGCCACGCCCCCCCAGTCCTGGAAAATCAAATTACAGCGTTGGTTAGAAGTGAAGAGAAGCCTTAATGACTCCTCAGAGCTGGGCCGTAGAAAGAAACTGCCAGGAGAACTGTTCATTTGTCCCAGTGGTTAGTGGTGAGGGCATGGGAGATAACACACTGGGGGTGGGCTGGGGCCGGAGAGATGGCTCAGCAGTTAAAAGTGCTTGCTTTTCCGTAAGACCCAGGTTCAGTTCCCACCACCGACAAGGCAGTTCACGACTGTCTGTAACTCCAGTGCGAGGGGATCCAATGTCTTCTTCTGGCCCCCAAAAGCACTAGGTATACGTGCGGTGTACAGGCATACATACAGAGGAAACACTCATACACCTATCCTTTTTTGTTTGTTTGTTTTTGGTTTTTCGAGATAGGGTTTCTCTGTGTAGCTTTGCGCCTTTCCTGGAACTCACTCTGTAGCCCAGGCTGGCCTCGAACTCACAGAGATCCGCCTAGCTCTGCCGAGTGCTGGTATTAAAGGCGTGCACCACCCCCGCCCGGCCTCATACACCTATTCTTTGTTTCTTTGTTTTTCTTGTTTTGTTTTTGAGACTGGGTCTCATTGTGAACTCTGTCTGTCCTTGAACTCGATCTGTAGACCAGGGTGGCCTGGAATTTATAGGGCTTCACCTGCCTTTGCTTCTGGAGTGCTGGGATTAAAGGCATGGGCCATTTTATTTTTATTCTAAAAATAAATAAATTAAAACAAACCAAACAAAACAACAACAACAAAAAAAAAAAAAACCCAGGGGGCCAGAGAGATGGCTCAGCAGTTCAGAGCAGTGGCTGCTCTTCCAGAGGTCCCGGGTTCAATTCCCAGCACCCACATAGCAGCTCACAACTGTCTGTAATTCTAGTTCCAGGGAATCTGACACCCTCACACAGACATATGTGCAGGCAGAACACCAATGCACGTAAATAAATCTTTAAAAAAAAAAAAAACAACAACAAAACCAGAGCCCGGTGAGTAATAATAAAAAAACAAACAAAACACAAACCTTGGGCAGGCAGGGGCTAGATCTCACTTGATAGAGTCTAGAGTGCATGGGGCCCCAGGTTCAGTCCTCCACACTGTGTAAAACGCATCTGCAATTTCATCACTTGGGGGGGACACAGGAGGATAAAGAATCCAAGGTCATCTTTAGCTACTTAGTGAGCTTGGGGTTAGCCTGTGATACAGGAGACCTTGTCTTTAAAAAAAAAGAGAGAGAGAGAGTGAGGGAGACGGCTCAGCTGTAAAAGTGTCTGCAGCCAAGCCTGACGACCTGAGTTCAACCCCCAGGACCTGAAATGTGGGGCGAGGAGAGCTGATTCCCCCGAGTTGTCCTCTGACCGCTACACATAGGCCATGGCACAGGTGTATACACACACAGAATAGATAAATGTAATTAAATTGGGCCCGGGCTGTCCTAGAACTGGCCGTATAGACCAGGCTGGCCTCAAACTTAGAGATCTGGCTACCTCTGCGTCCCAAGTGCTGGGATAGAAGGCATGCACTCACTACAACGCCCAGCTTGGAAAAAAAAATTTTTTTTAAGGTTTTAAAAAGATAAAACTCTGCATAAGTAGGAAGTGCTGACATTGTTACCATTGTTTTCTAGATTTTGTTTCAAGTATCCCTTGATAATCTCCGTCTTCTATAATGAATATCCCTCAACCAGGACAGAAGGGAGGCCAGGGGATCTGGGACACTGTAAAAACCTGGTTTCTTCTGCTGGAGAAGTTAACTGCTTCTGTATCAGTGCACGATTTATAGAACTTTATACCTCTTCTGTTGGTCAGGACCTGGGCTGGTGAGATGACTCTGTGGGTAAAGGTGCTTGCTGCCAAGCCTGATGACCGGAGTTTGATTCCCTGGATCCCCACGGTAGAGGGAGAGAACTGTCTCCTCCAAAGCTGTCCTCTGACCTCCACTGGAGCACCGTGGCACACGCACGCACACGCACGCACGCACGCACACACACACGAATGACTAGGGGCTGGAGTGATGGCTCAGTGGTTAAGAACACTTGTTGTTTTTGCAGAGGACCAGGGTTCAATTTTCAACACCCACACAGTGGCTCACAACCACCTGTAACTCCAGTTCCAGGGGATCTGATGCCCCCTTCTGGCTCTGAGGACACCAGGCATGAATGTGGAATATATTCATACACTCAAGCAAAAGCACACATAAAAAAAATAATTATTATTTTTTTTAAATCTTCAAAAAAATTTTTAAGTGTACTGAAAAAAGTTGACTCTTGTGATTTAGGTAAACACTGGATGGGGGTTGCTGTGGTTGGCTTTGTGTCTCAGACTGGGTGGGCTGCTGAGGATCTCCTGTTCCCATGGCATTAAGTACCAGAACTCAGTTCTCAGTGGGATGTCTATATGGCTCAGTGCATAAAGGGGCTTGCTGCCAAGGCTGACAACCTGAGTTCGATACCCAGGACCCATTTGGTGGAAGGGAAGAACTGATTCCAAAAGGGTGTCCTCCCTCAGACCTTCATACTCCTGCCATAGCTCAAGGAGACAGACACTCACAGGGAGTAATAAATAAATTATTAGATTGAATTTTTAAGAGTCCATCAAGTTGATTGCCCATACATTAGGATTTTGTGATGCTGGTAAATGGAAATAGTAGTGGGCCCACAGCCTGCATACTTACGTATTTGGGTAGTTGACAGATTTCAGTTGAATAACCCCAGCCACTGCCCTGGGTACTGCAGATCCAGCAGTAACAGTTCACCAGCTTACCTCAGTGGAGCCTGGGGGCTAGAAATAGAGCCTTCTCTGTGTAAGTATGTATGTGGTGCGCCTGTCAAGGCCAGCAGAGCTCGGTGTGGGGGGCAGGGCAGTGTGAGCACTTATTAAGGTATGGTGTCAAAAACAGACCTAGGGAGATGGCTCAGCTGCCTAATCCACTTGCCCCACCGTAGTCTGTTCTCTGTTGCTACGGTAAAACATCATGACCAAAAGCAACTTGGGGAGGAAAGGGTGTGTAGCTGGAGTGTTCCTGTGACCCAGCCTGCCGGCAGTCGGGACACATCTCTCCCACTCACGTCCCCCAAGTAAACACAGAAACTCATATTACTTATAAACTGTATGGCCGTGGCAGGCTGCTTGCTCTCTGTTCTTATATCTTAAATTAACCCATTTCTATAAATCTATACCTTGCCACGTGGCTCGTGGCTTACGGGTATCTTATGTCATGCTTCTCGTCATGCTTCTCGTGGTGGCTGGCAGCGTCTCCCCACCTCAGCCTTCCACCTCCCAGCATTCTCCTCTCTCCTTGTTCCGCCTACACTATCCTTCCTGCCTGGCTACTGGCCAATCAGCATTTTATTTATCAATCAATCATAGCAACATATATTCACAGCATACGGGACATCCCACAGCAAGGGTGTATTTTTGATTATCATGCTCCAGTCACAGCCCGTCGTGAAGGGAAGTCAAGGCAGGAAATTGGAGGCAGGAGGGGAAGCAGAGGCCAGTGCTGCTTACTGGTTTGCTCTCCATGGGTTGGTCAGCTGCCTTTCTTATATCATCCAGGACCACCTGCCCAGAGGCCCCACCCACAGTGGGCTGGGCCCTCCCACATCAATCATTAATCAATAAAATGTCCTATTCCCTCTTGTCAGAAGACTTTAGCTTGTGTCAGATTGACAGAAACCGACCCTCAAAGCCTGAGGAGCTGAGTTCAAATGCCCAGTACCTGTGGGCATGGTGGCGCACGCCTTCGATCCCAGCACTCTGGAGGCAGAGGCAGCTGGATCTCTACAACTTCAAGACCAGCTAGATCTACATAGGGAGTACCAGGCCAGGCAGGTCTGGGATGGCTCCGTGTGTGTCTGTAACCCAGTGCTGTCGGGAGCAGAGACAGGAGGATCCCTGGGGTTTGATGGCTCCAGGGTAAGTGAGAGACCCTGTCTCAGGAAAGGTACCTGCCACTAGGCATGAACCCAGGGACCCACATGGCGGAAGGAGAGAACTGACTCTCCCAAGCTGTCCTCTGACCTCCACATGGACACGGTGGCATAGGCATGCACACATGTATGTCTCTGTACTATGTGCGTTCAGGGCCCACAGAGGCCAGAAGAAGGCCTCGGATCCGCAGGAACATGTGGATACTAGGAATCAAACCTGGGTCCTCTGGAAGAGCAGCCAGTGCGCTTAACTGCTGAACCATCTCTCCAGCCCCCTGCATTCCTTTCTTCTTTTCCTTCCTTCCTTCCTTCCTTCCTTCCTTCCTTCCTTCCTTCCTTCCTTCCTTCCTTTGTTACGGGGTTTAATGTAGCCCAGGCTAGCCTCAAACTAGCCAAGTAGCCAAGGGTGGCCTCGAAGTTCTGGTCCTCCTGCCTCTACCTCCCAAGTGCTGGGATTACAGATATGCACTGCCCTCCTGTACCCAGTTTATGAGAATTGAACCAAGGCTTCAGGCATGCTAGCAAGCAACTCTACCAACTGAGCTACGTCCCAACGCCTCCCCCCCCCCCCCCCAATAGCAGACTGAGGAGCCAGATACCTTTAGCACCCTAGTCAGGGAAAGGAAATAGCAGACTAGGTTTCATCTTAAAGGCCATTTTTCTGTTGGCTGTATTATAAACATGGCTGCCTTGTAGAGAGGGAGTCTTCTGGGCTCAGTGCAGAACTGCCAGAGTTCCCAGTTGGCCAGATTGGCTGATGCAATAGAGCTGTGTGTTCTTGCCAAAGCTCAATTCCCTAAGATTTGAGGAAAGAAAAAAAAACTCATTTTATTTCGTTTTGTACATACTTATTGCGAGTGTCTGCGTATGTGTGTGCATGCCTATGCCACGGTGGCCATGCGGAGGTCAGAGGACAAGTTGGGGTTCTCTCCTCGCACCATGTGGGTCCCTGGGTTCATGCTTAGTGGCAGGTACCTTTCGTTACCCACAGAGCCATCTGACTGGCCAGAATTCCACATTTCACATTAGCAGACAGGTTTCCTAAGCCCCCGCTGCATATATGAGTTTATATGTTCACGCTTTTTCTTTGTTTTTTGTTTGTTTTTCGAGACAGGGTTTCTCTGTGCAGCCCTGGTTATCCTGGAACTCTCTCTGTAGGCCATGCTGGCCTCGAACTCAAAAATCTGCCTGCTGAGTGCTGGGATTAAAGGTGTGCGCCACCACCGCCCCGGCACTTTTTTTTTAATGAGGTCTTTTCTCAGCTGTAGCAATAATCTGCCACGTTGGTGGGAGGGCCTGAGAGCGGCTGCTAGTTGGTGTAGTTTCTAAATTTGCATTCGTTTGCATACGGGCTGCCACAAATGTGGTTGCCAAATCTGACTTTGATCATTTTGTTTTCTTCCAATACCTAGCTTCTCTCTTTGGCAGTACTGGGGATTGAACTATGGACCCCATGCATATGAAGCAAGCACTCTACCAGTGAGCTACAGCCCCAACCCCCCAATACCTAGTTCCTTTAACCAGGATTTAGATGTTTTGGATGTCCCCCAACATACACACATGCTTAAGATTTTTCTTTGTGCTGGGCGGTGGTGGTGCACGCCTTTAATCCCAGCACTCGGGAGGCAGAGGCAGGCGGATCTCTGTGAGTTCGAGGCCAGCCTGGGCTACCAAGTGAGTCCCAGGAAAGGCGCAAAGCTACACAGAGAAACCCTGTCTCGAAAAACCAAAAAAAAAAAAGATTTTTCTTTGTAACTGCATGTGCTTGTTTGTGTGGAAGTCAGAGGAGAGCCATAGATAGATAGGCATTGGCTCTCTCCTTGTACTATGTGGGTCCTAAAGATCCAATTCAGGTCCAATCCAAGCACCTTTACCTGCCAACCCATCTCACAAGCCCTTGTCTTGTCTTTGAGACAGGTTCTCATGTAGTCCAGGCTAGCCTCAAACCTCCTATATAACCAAGGCAGGCTAGCATCAAGCCTCTCTATAACCAAGGCTGGTTTGCTACCTCACAAGTGCTGGGGTCCCAGGCATGTATCACTGTCTTGGTTTCACGTAGCCCAGACTGGCCTCCAACTCCCTGTGTATTGTGTACTTACAATTCTAACTCTCCTCCAGGAGGATGGACCTGCCTCTTGATGCTTAAACTAAGGTAAATATTGTTACTGAGAAGCCATCTGTTGAGCTGGTGTAGTGGCATGCACACTGTAACCCCGCCACTCATGAGGCCTAGGCAGCGGGGTAGAGTTTAAGGTCAGCCTGGGTAACATGTTGAGACCCCGTTTCAAAGAAAAGGCATCTACAGAGCAGTACCTTAATGTTCTGTATTTGTGTGTGTATGTGTCCACATGTACATGTGGGGCCAGGGGTTAGCCTTGTGTATCAAGTGTCACCATCTTGGTTTTGGTTTTTTAAGACAGAGTCTCTCACTAGCCAGGAACTCACTAGTGAAGCTAGGCTGCCTGACCAGCAAGTAACGGGAAGTCATCTGCCTCCGCTCCCTGGTGCTGATTACAGTCATGTGCCGCCACATCCGGCTTTCTTTATATTGATTCTGGGGATTGGACTTGTGCTTGTTCAGTAAACACTGTGTAGACTGAGCTGTTTCCCTCATCCCTGTTCTTTCCCAGGCTTTCTTAAGAGCCCCTGTGGGATAAAACACTGTTTGGAAAGAGAATGGAAGCCGGTCAGGGTGCCACATGCCTACAGTCTCAGCACTCAGAGCTGGAGGCTGCAGGATCAGGTGTTCAAAGTCATCTTTAGCTGTGTAGTAAGTTGAGATCAGCCTACATGAGACTCCTGCCTTAATATATCCCCCCCCCCCAAAAAAAAAAGAAAAGAAAGAAAGAGAGAGAAAAAGAAAGAAACTAACTTTGATGCTACTTTTTTTTTTTTTTTTTTTTTTTGGTTTTGGTTTTGGTTTTTCGAGACAGGGTTTCTCTGTAGTTTTGGAGCCCATCCTGGATCTCACTCTGTAGACCAGGCTGGCCTCGAACTCACAGAGATCTGCCTGCCTCTGCCTCCTGAGTGCTGGGATCAAAGGCGTGTGCCACCGCTGCCTGGCGGCAGGTCCTTATTTAATACTTAAGGTCTCACTAATAGACACTTTTTACCCCTGCCCATCTTTATGTGACCGTGAGAGTCAGACTTTTAACATGGATGGTGCTCCAGGAGGGCGTTTATAGAGATGTGCTCTGACAGCTCTTTCTTTGAAATCAGTCCCACATTACACGTGCCTCAGTTTCCCTGCCTGACTTGCTAGAAGTGGTTCCTACTTGAAGCGTCCTGTCTCTGTGGAAGGAAGGTGTAGCTGGCTGTCCCGTAATTCGGTACTTTTCCATCTGTTTGAGTAGGAAGGTACACATGAACCTTGCCCTGTTCGATCTCTAGTGCCCTCTGCTCCCTCGTCGCTCGCTCGTAGCCGCCTTTACGGGGCGGTAAACGGCAGAGGTTCACTTAATAATTGACTTAGGCTTTGTGTACGGGGGTGTGGCTAAAGCTGGTGTCGTTCCCCAGGAACTCTCCACCTGGTTTTTGTTTTTTGTTTTGTTTTGTTTTGAGACACTGTCTCTCTGTGTAGCTCTGACTATTGTGGAACGCACAGAGATCCACCTGCCTCTGCCTCCCTGGTGCTGAGAGTAAAGGACCCAGCCCTGTTACACTTTAACCCTGGTTCTGTCTCTGGCCTGGAGCTTACCAGCCATGCCTGGCCTTTTTTTTTTTTTTTGAGACAGGGTTTCTCGGTAGAGCTTTGGAGCTCATTCTATAGACCAGGCTGGTCTCGAACTAGGAGATCCCCCTGCCTCTGCCTCTTAAGCACTGGGATTAAAGGCATATGCCACCATGCCTGATGACTTGGCTTTGGTTTTAAGCATCAAACTCAGGTTCTGGAGCTTGTGAGATAATCTCTTTACCATCCCAAAGTCCCTGATTGATTCATTTTATGTTAGAGGTCCATAAATAACTTGAAAAACCTCTAAAGAAGTAATTAAAAAAAAAAAAAAAAAGGTGAAAAGAAGCGAGGCGTGGTGGCCTAGGTCTGTGACCCTAGCACTGAGAAAGGCTAGCCTGGGCTCCCTAGACCCAGTCTCAAAAAGCAGAAGAGCCAGTGAGCTAGCTCATGCGGTCAAGGAGCCTGCCACCAAGCCTGACCCCACAGGGTGGGGGGAGAAAGCCGACTCCCTAGAGTTGACCTCTGACCTCCACGTGCAGACTGGCACACGTGTCCCCACACACAGAGACACACAAACAGGGGAGCCTGTCGCCTGGGTCCACGGGTAAAGGTGCTTGCTGTGTAAAATAAATAAATGTTGTTTTCCTTTTTAACCAGAACAAAAGGAAAAGAAGGTGGGGACGTCACTGTGGACGGTGGCGCCACGCACACCTGTAATCCTGACACGTGGGAGGCGGGAAAAGGAAATAGAGGTGACAGGCTTGAGAGTGGGGAGGGGAGGAGCCCGCGGGGCCGCCAGGCCAGCGTGGCCGTGCTCTGCACCACGAAGTGCTGTCGTCCTCCCAGCTGAGGAAGGATGGCGCCGTGGATTGGAGCAGGGTTGAGATAGGAAGAGAGTTTTACGTTAGTGAGATCGACCGCGGAGCAGGGTGACGGGGACCTTCCTCAGGACTGTGGAAGCCCCTCGCGGAGACTTCTTGGTGTGTGTCCAAGAGGGTAAAGGCTCCTACCCGCAAGCCTGATGACCTGAGTTCAATCCCCAGGACCCGAGTGCTGGAAGGCGAGGGCTGGCTCCTGCGTGTTGTCCTCTGCCCTACACACACACACACAGACACACACACACACACACACACACACATACACACACACACATACACACCACATACATACACACCACATACATACACACACATACACATACATACACACACATACATACACACATACACACACATACATACACACACATACACACACATATACATACACACACATATATACACATACACACACATGTTACATAAGTCAAGTTTATTTATTTATTTATCTATTTATTTTTTATTAGGAAAGAGCTAAACAGGTTTACCTATCCCTTGCTCACAAGAGTGGAGCCGAGTGCGGAGATTCCAGCAGTAAAGAAACCCAGATCCAGGGTGTTGAATCTGAACACAAACATTCAGAGGAAAGGAATTCCCAAGTTTGAATTTGGCACCGAAGAGAGGCGAAGTTAGATGCTGGGTGGGACTGGGTTTTTTCCACTGTTGACCTGGCAGAACCTTCTCCTCTCAGCCTCACAGCAGGTTTGATGCTCTCGTGGATCGAGATTGAAGCAGAAATATAGGCCAGCGTGAGGGTGATGAGGTGTGGTAAGGTGGAGATACTTGTGTGTCTAATAAAATCAGAGGGGAGGAGAGAGGCGGGGAGACTCCTCCGGTGTCTGTACATGCATGAAGTTGCCTTTGCAGAGGACTGTGGAGCATTTCGAATGCTATTAGGGGCCTGGTTAAAAAAAAAAAGTAGGGCCTGGAGATGTGGCTCTGTTGGTGGATGCTTGCCTAGCGTGCGGGAAGATGCTGATTGGTCCCCAGTGTTTCATAAGTTGGGCATGGTGGTCCAAGGGTATAATCCCATCCGTCACTGGAGAGGTGGAAACAGAAAAATCAAGAGTCCAGTGCCATCCTCGGCTGAAGAGCAAGTTCAAGGTTCAGCCTGGGCTGCGTGTTTCAGAAGAAGTGAGGAGGGAGAAGAGAGAAAGTGGATAATAACGCAGGCTTAAGACTTAAGTCCTAGAAACCAGTTTGCTTTCTCCTGGGGTTGCAGAGAGGCTCTAGGGGTAAGAGTCCGCACCCCCAGCCTCCACGTAAAAAGCTAGGCATGTACATGTAACAGTAAGGAGGCGGGAGGTGGAGGCAGGGGGATTGCTGGGACTCGCTGGTTGCCAACCTAGCTCCAGGTTCAGCCTCACTCAGGAGAGTGACAGAGCAGCACTGTCTCTCACCCCCTCACATGCACACCGCACAGGCACATTCATTAACTAATTTCAAATGGTTGCCCTATTCAGACTGGGCAAGTAGATTTAGTCTCTGGGTTTGTCTGGCATGGGGTTGTCATCACAGAAGGGCAGTACCTCTTTGTGTGTGTGTGTGTGTGTGTGTGTGTGTGTGTGTGTGTGTGTGTGTGTGTAGGGGGGAACCTGAGTTTTGTTGGGGACACTGGGTGTGAGCCAGAGGGTTGGGTCTGTTTCATTCCAGGCCAGTGAGTCACATCTGGCCCATCACATGACCCTGGAACTCACATGACCCTGGGCTGGACCCAACGAAATGCAAAACACCTAGGCCAACTCTCTCAGCTGCTGGCAGGAGAGGGCCACGTTTCTACATCAGTGTTCGTTCGCAGCCAGCAGTGGCCTCTGTATGATTCACAGAGACATGGTCTGACTCATAGGCCCTCTTCCCGAGCTGCAGCCTCCTTGTGGAGAGTTCTCCCTGCCCCCCAGACTGGCTGTGGTTATTCATAATCCAGTCCCCAGGCATCAAGGTCAGAGCCGGGCTCTCAGTGCTGTACCACAGAAACATCCTGTTCCCTTCAGATGCATTCAGCCCCATGTTTTCCAATCACTTCTCGGCCTTCCTTCACCTGTCATACACCCCCCTCCCGAGACACCCCTCCTGCCAAGCTCTGGGGGAAGGCCTGCTGTTCTTTTGATTGATGCCTGCCTGAGTCCCGCCTCCTTGTCCTTCCCCCTAACAAGGAAGCGCCTCTGTGTTTACAACTGCTAACAGTTCCTGGTTGTCCTTTCAGGAAATGTCAGTGACCTTCTTATGATAGGCTTAAAATCTGTTTTTCTAATGTAAACATAATAAATTTGACCATTCCCATGACCTGACGGTTCTGTTCCTCCCCCACTGCTAATATACTGAATTGCACCCTCTAATCCATCAGTGTTTGACTGGATGGTATCTATTGCAATGAAAAGTACTCTTGTGTCAGCTTTTTGAGTCCCCAGCCTTCCTGGGGTTTTTTAATTTAATTTAATTTTATTTTATTTTATTGAGACAGGGTTTCTCTGTGTAGCTTTGGAGCCTTTCCTGGAACTCACTCTGTAGCTCAGGCTGGCCTCGAACTCACAGAGATCCGCCTGTCTCTGCCTCCCACTCCTGAGTGCTGGGATTAAAGGCGTGCACCATCACTGCCCGGCTTTCCTGGGTTTCTGTTTGGTTGTTTTTTGTTTTTTCAATACTGAGGAGTAGAACTCAGGGCTTTATACATTAGGCCACTGAGCTATATCACTGTAGTGTGTGTGTGTGTGTGTGTGTGTGAGCTAACACGTGCACAGGAGTGTATTTGTATATGTGTGAGTACACTTGCATGTGTACATACTTGTGTGGAGGCCCTGATCAGCCTCAAGTGTTGGCCTCAGGTGCTGCCCACCTTGTGTTTTGAAATAGAACCCCAGTGGGACCCAAGGTTGCAGTTTGCCCAGGCTGGTTAACAAGCCGTGGGGATCCACCTGTCTCTGCCTCCCCAGCCCTGGAGTTGCAAGCATGTACTACAGTGCCTGGTTCTGGGAATCAAACTCAAAACCTCAGGCTCACACAGCAAGGACTGTACGGGCTGAGCTCTCTCTTCCCGATGTCTTCTCCCAGTCTTGTGTTTTGTTTCGAGGCCTCACCAAGTTGCCTAGGCTGGCCTTGAACTGATTGTGTAGCCAAGGCTGTCCTAGAACTTACAATTCTCCTGCTTTGGTCTCCCAAGTAGCTGAGATTGCCCTGACAGTGAACTCCTTGGGTCATTGGATACACTTGGCGGTCCAGACTCTGTCCTTCAATTTGCGTTTTCCTCCGAGCTCCCGCGTCATTATAACGCCTTGTACTTTGGCAAAGTGAAGATTTGTCAGTGGCCTGGTGTGGTGGTTGCAGGCCTGCAATCTCAGGAATTGAGTGGCGGGAGGCAGGGGGATGAACCTGAACTCTTTCATGAAACCTTGTCTAAGAAACAAAAGCAAAAACAGGCCTGGGGATGTGGCTCAGTGTGTAGAGTGCTTGCCTGTCGTGCAGGAAGGCTCGGGTTCCATCCGCTAGCACCATTAAAGCACCCTGGTGGTGCATGCACACCTGTAAGCCCAGCACTTGGGAGGTGGAGGAAGGACGGTCAGAAGTTCAAGGTCATCCTCGACTACATGTGGAGTTGGAGGCCAACCTGAGCTACAAGAGAACCCACCTAAAAAGACAAAAAGGACTCAGCAGTGGAGGGACAACGGAGAGAAAAAGTGGAGAGACAGCAGAATGGACTCGGGCTGGGATGCAGAATGCCCTGGTGGTCTGAACAGGGAGAATTTGGAGGCTAAGGAGAGTAGACAATGGAAATGGTTTATTAAAAGCAGGCTGGCAGCCGGGCGGCGGTGGCACGCCTTTAATCCCAGCACTCGGGAGACAGAGCCAAGTGGATCTCTGTGAGTTCGAGGCCAGCCTGGTCTACAGAGTGAGATCCAGGATGGGCTCCAAAACTACACAGAGAAACCCTGTCGGGGGAGGGGAGGGCCAGGAAGCAGGCTGGAGCGGCTGGGGTATAGCTCAGTCGGTAGAGTGTTTATGGACCATGCAGGAAGCCCCAGGTTCGACCCCCAGCATGCATAGGAGGGGACATGGTCTCTAACACTTGTAATCCCAGCACTTGGGAAGTGGAGGCAGTGGGGTTGGAGCTCAAGGTCATTCTTCACCACATAGCAAATTCCAGGCCAACCTGGACTATTTGGGAGTCTTTGTCCCAAAAATAAAAGAAGGGGGAGAAGCAGGCTGACTCAAATTAACAACCAAACCAAATCAAGTCGTTAGTGAGCAAGCGCTCAGAGGAAGCTGGACTAGCTGAGAAACCGGATCCCAGCAGACTTCAGGACGGATCCTGTTGAGGAGCTATTGTCTGCTCCAGTTCCCGGCTCTGCTGTCTGGTCCCCTCTCCCCTTTCTTGAGACGTCCTCCTCCTGGATCCCGCTTGTCGTTGTATAAGGGCATTTGGAGAGCCCTTACTCAAAAGTCTAGCCGCGCCGGGCGGTGGTGGCGCACGCCTTTAATCCCAGCACTCGGGAGGCAGAGCCAGGTGGATCTCTGCGAGTTCCAGGCCAGCCTGGGCTACCAAGTGAGTTCCAGGAAAAGGCGCAAAGCTACACAGAGAAACCCTGTCTCGAAAAACCAAAAAAAAAAAGTCTAGCCGCAAGAATGGCTGGAAACAACCTCCCGTGTCTCGGCCATTGCTAAAAATCCCTCAATGAGCCGTTCATCACCCAGGAGCAGCCGTCCTTCCCTCTTCATTCTGGGGTTAGCATCTGCCCCTCCCCACAGTCGGCCGTCACTGACGCTGCTGGCACGTTCACTGCCATTCTCCCAAACTTGGCAGGGATATCTTTGTGCTGTGAGTGTAGGTATATATTCCTCACTTAAGTATTTTTTTATTTTATTATTTTACATGTATGGGTGTTTGGTCTGTATGTCTGTGTACCATGTGGGTGCAGTGCTATCTGAGGCCAGAAGAGGGCGTCAGAGTCCCTGGAACTGGAGTTAGAGATGGTTGTGACCCACCATGTGGTTGCTGAGAATCCAACGCAGGTCCTCTGCAAGAGCAGCCAGTGCTCTATGAACTACTGAGCCATCTCCCCAGCCCCATATTTTTGGTCTTTTTTTTTTTTTTTTTTTTTTTTTGAGACAGGGTCTCATTCCCGGCTAGCCTTGTACTTGCTCATATAGCCAAGGATGGCCTCCTACACCTCCCCAGAGCTGTGACTGCAGGTATCTCTGCCACCACAGCGGGTTTATGAAGGGCTTCATGAAGCATTCGACCAACTGAGTTACAGTCCTAGAACCTCCCCAGTGTTTCAAAGCCAAAGAGGCCTCAGTATCAGAGACTTTCTTATGTGCGTCCGAGGTCTCTCATTTCCTGGTCTAATTTATTTGTTTTTGCTTGGCTGGTTTTGTTTTTTGAGATGAGAGTAATAGGTCTACACCAGAGTAAAATGTAAAGTATAAAGCAAGGAGGACCTGGGGGCTGGGGAGATGGACCAGTGGGTAAAGGCACTTGCCACCAAGCCTGATGACCTGAGTCGGAGCCGCATGGCGGAAGGAGAGAACTGAGTCCCGCAAGTTGGCCTCTGACCTCCACACGTGTGCACCCTGTAGTGTACACACAATAAACAAGTCAATAAATAAATTTAAGAAAGGCGAACCCATGAAGCCTCCACCTAGCTGAGGCCCCCTGGTTTCCTGTCAGAACCGCTCTGCACCGGAAGGCCAAGTGAGTGGGAGTGGGAAGTCTTTCTTTGCTATTGTAATCCCCACAGGGTGTCTGTGGGGAACTTGGCTCTCCAGGGAGTTGACAGCAGGCACAGAAGCATGGCTGTGAGCCCATGTCCTTCTCTCTCGTGGCTGAACTTGACTTCCTCCTGCTTTATTAAAAGATCCTGGAGGAGGAAAGCCTGGGATAGTTCTTTGTCCAGATGTGGCTCCCTGACGGGGCAGGGCGATGTGTGTGTGTGTGGGGGGGGGCGGGCGGGGAACTACACGCTGTCCATTCCCACCCACACCTCCATCCTTCTGCTAAGGGAACAAGGCAGCTGCCTTCCAGATCCCGACTCTGGTCGACATAAGCCTATCTCTTGTCGCCAAGGGGCCCCTTTTCTGCCATATCTCCTGCTCGGCGGAGTTCATGGGACCTCAGGATGTGCCGCCACAGGTCAAGAATAACAGGAGGAAATGGGATATGTGGCTGAGTGTCTCAGCTCCCAGAAGTCACCCCTCAGTCTACAGGGGTGGACAGGATCTGAGCTAGACGAGAAGAGGTGTCCAGATGACAGGCCTCTGCCTCCTCCTCCGAGTCATTGACAGGGTCACAGTGTGTCTGTCTCTCTTCCTTGTCTCTCATTTGAAGTCTACAGAATATCCTCATGTACGTTTTCCCCTGATACTAGCTTTTTAATTACATTTATTTATTGAGTGTGTGGGGCACATGTGCCACAGTGCATGTGGAAGTCAGACAAGAATTTGCAGGCATCGTTTCTCCCCTTCTGTTGTGTGAGTCTTGGGTGCTCAGATCTTGAAGCTCTGCGAAAAGCTCCTGTACCCACTGAAGCATCTTGGAAGGACTTTCTTGTTATTGTATGGTGTCCCCACACACACTTGTATTGGAGATAGAACCCAGGGCCTTGTGTATGCTAAGCCAACCAATTTTCAACTGACAAATCACACCCCAGCCCCTCACTGGGGGATTCTAGGCAGATGCTCTACCACTGAACCACACCCCAGCCCCTCACTGGGGGATTCTAGGCAGATGCTCTACCACTGAGCCACACCCCAGCCCCTCACTGGGGGATTCTAGGCAGATGCTCTACCACTGAACCACACCCCAGCCCCACACTGGGGGATTCTAGGCAGGTGCTCTACCACTGAGCCACACCCCAGCCCCTCACTGGGGGATTCTAGGCAGGTGTTCTACCACTGAGCCACACCCCAGCCCCTCACTGGAGGATTCTAGGCAGGTGCTCTACCACTGAGTCACACCCCAGCCCCTCACTGGGGGATTCTAGGCAGGTGCTCTACCACTGAGTCACACCCCAGCCCCTCACTGGGGGATTCTAGGCAGGTGATCTACCACTGAGCCACACTCCAGCCCCTCACTGGGGGATTCTAGGCAGGTGCTCTACCACTGAGTCACACCCCAGCCCCTCACTGGGGGATTCTAGGCAGGTGATCTACCACTGAGTCACACCCCAGCCCCTCACTGGGGGATTCTAGGCAGGTGCTCTACCACTGAGTCACACCCCAGCCCCTCACTGGGGGATTCTAGGCAGGTGCTCTACCACTGAGCCACACCCCGGCCCCTCACTGGGGGATTCTAGGCAGGTGCTCTACCACTGAGCCATGCCCCAGCCCTGGGGTGTGGTCCTAACTGGGAAGATCGTACATGCTGCTGATTTATTTCTCCTCCATCACTCCCTTAATACATACACTGCCCTGGCTCACCTCTCTATCTCTGCCCTACAGGAGAGGCCTAAACCCCCCACATCGAGTCAAGTCCATCTCCATGACAACTTTCACTGAGCCTGAAGTCTTGTTCCTCCAATCTCGTGGAAATGAGGTGAGCAGCCACCGCCGAAGGAGGCGGGAGCAGGCCACAGCTGCGCCACTTGCCAGCAGAACTTTGTCTCAAGATGAAAAACCCAATAGTTTCCTTTGAATTTATTTTCTTTTTTTTTTAACATTTATCTATTTAGAGTGTTTGTGTGTGTGTGTGTGTGTGTGTGTG
Source organism: Peromyscus eremicus (assembly GCF_949786415.1). Taxonomy (NCBI): domain Eukaryota; kingdom Metazoa; phylum Chordata; class Mammalia; order Rodentia; family Cricetidae; genus Peromyscus; species Peromyscus eremicus. The sequence continues at coordinate 27,113,407 of NC_081438.1, read as the reverse complement.
TGTGTGTGTGTGTGTGTGTGTCTGTCTGTCTGTCTGTCTGTGGTTGGGGGAAGAAAAGGTTCTCTCCTTTCATCATCTGGGTCCCAAGGATCCAGCTCAGGCCATCAGCTTATCTTCCCAGCCCCCAACAGTTTCTTTTGGGATGAATTTCTCTTTATATTTTTAGTATGTGCTAATGTTTGCCTTATGCATGTTGTATGTTTATCTAAGGCCTGACCTATTCACTTATAAACTGTGGGTCAGGGATTTGTAGGTGCATGCAGATCCTCCCACTGTGTCCAAGCTCAGTAGATATTTTGTCTTTGAAGACATCGACCGGAAATCATTCCATTCACACTTGGTACAGTTTACCGGTTCCGTTCCTTCAGGTTTGCCGCAAGATCTGGCTGGGTCTTTTTGATGCTCGGACATCGTTGATACCAGATTCCAGGGATCCTCAGAAAGTGAAGGAGTTTCTCCAAGAAAAATATGAGAAAAAAAGATGGTAAGGAGGAAGGAGGAAGAGAGAGACACATGTCCAAGGCACCTTGTTGGGCGGCCCCATTGCCAAAGTATTGCTGGCATTTCTCCAAGACCAGACTTGACCCCAGCTCCCAGGTTGAATTAGTGTTAAATTCTGACTTCAAAGTAGTGAATTGAAACTGAGCGTATGGGTGCATGCCTGTAATCCCAGCTCTCGGGAGGCTGAAGCAGGAGGATCAGAAATTCAAGGTCATAGCTGGGCAGTGGTGGTACACATTTTTTTTTAGCGTCAGCACGCAAGAGGCAGAGGCAGGTGAATCTCTGTGAGTTCAAGGCCAGCCTAGTTTACAGAGCTAATTCTAGGACAGCCAGAACTTCACAAACAAACCCTATCTCAAACAAACAAACAAACAAACAAAAAATGAATTCAAGGTCATCCTTGGCTACTTTGTGAGTTCTGGGCAAACCTGGGCTACATGAGACCCTGTCTCAAAATAATGAGATAACAAATCAACATTGTGCTCGTTATGCATCACTAACCCTGCAGTTCTGTTTGTTTGAGACGTGTAGCCCAGGCCAACCCTGAGCTCCGTACATATCCAAGGATGACCTTGAACTTTGGATTCTTCTGCTGCTGCCTTCTGAGTGCTGAGATTTGAAGTATGCACCACCACACCTGGCTTATTGGGGCTTCCGTGCATGTTTGGCCGGTGTTTTACCTGCTGAGCCACATCCCTAGCCCTAACCCTGCAGTTTTGATGTCCCTCTGTTGGGGAATGATTGGACCAAGGAGACAGATCTGTCCACGTGAACTGGTTTCTACCGCTCCGTAGATCTTGAATACACACATGTGCATGTGTGTGCCAGGGCGTGTGTGTAGAGGTCAGAGGACAAGTTTGTGGAGCAGCTTCCCCTTCCAGGTGGGTCTCAGGGATTGAACTCAGGTCATCAGGCTTGGCAGCAAGCCCCTTCACCTACCGAGCCAAATCACAGGCCCTCCATTTCAATTTTTTTTTAAAAGATTTATTTATTATGTATACAGTGTTCTGCCTGCATGTGTCCCTGCAGGCCAGAAGAGGGAGCCAGATGTCATTACAGATGGTTGTGAGCCACCACCATGTGGGTGCTGGGAATTGAACTCAGGACCTCTGGAAGAACAGCCAGTGTTCTTAACCTCTGAGCCATCTCTCCAGCCCCCCCTCCATTTCAATTTTGAGGCAGGGTCTTTTGGTGAACCTGACACTTGACACTTCAGGTAGACTGGCTTCCCGGTGAGCTCCTGAGACCTACTTGTCTCTACCCCTAGAGCTGGGATTACAGAGAGACTTGCCCCACCACATGACCTTATGTGGGTGTTGGGGATGTGAACTCAAGTCCTCATGGTTATACCCACTGAACCTGAGACCACTTCCTTGGGGTGCCCTAGCATTAAGATGCTTCCAGAATAAGGGTTGTAAACATAGGGACTGGAGATCGGGACAGACTGAGCTCCATGTTGGACAAGGTATAGTCAAATTCTCTGTGGGACTGAGAGGGAGAAGTCAGAAAATCTGGTAGTGCGGCCAGTGATCCTAGCCACTCCAGAGGCTGAGGGAGGAGGAGGGAGTTCATGGCCAGCCTGGGCAACTTAGTGAGACCTTGTCTCAAAATCACAAGTGCAGAAAGGGCTCCTGTGTAACCTGTGGGAGGCCCAGACTTCAGTCCCTAACACTGAGAGAGAGTCAGCGACAGGGAGAGACCCAGAAAGTTAAAGAGGGGTTGGGGGCTCAAGAAGGAAGTTGTAGGGGCTGGAGAGAGGGCTCAGGAGTTAAGACAGGCTGCTCTTCCAGAGGTCTTGAGTTCAATTCCCAGCAACCACGTGGTGGCTCACAACCATCTATAATGAGATCTGGTGCCCTCTTTTGGTGTAAAGGTGGACATGCAGCTAGAACACTCATATACATAAAATAAATTTTTTTTTTTTAAAGAAGGAAGTTGTAAAATAACAAAATTGCTCCATCCGTATTGTGTATCTGATCACTTAAAACCAAGAAAGTTTGAGATGTTGAAAGAGGAAGGAGAGAAATCCGTTTTTTTGTTTTTTTAATTATGTGTACAGGGTTCTGCTTGCAGGCCAGAAGAGGGCACCAGATCTCATTACAGATGGTTGTGAGCCACCATGTAGGTGCTATGAGTTGAACTCAGGACCTCCAGAAGAGTAGCCAGTGCTCTTAGTAGCCATCTCACCAGCGTTATTTTGTTTTGTTTTGTTTTGTTTTCCAAGGCAGGTTCTTCTGTTTAGCCTTGTCTGTCCTGGAACTCACTTACAGAGCAGGCTTGCCCTGAATGCAGAGATCCTCCTGTCTCTGCCTCCGTCATCCTAGGATTAAAGGCATACACCACCACCACCACCTGGTGAAATCCATTATTTTGAACAAATAACATAAGCTCATTAAAAAAGTTCTTTAAAGAACCCGGGTGTGGTGGTAAAGACCTTTAATTCCAGCACTTGGGAAGCAGAGGCAGGCAGATCTCTGTGAGTTCGAGGCTAGCCTGGTCTACAGATTGAGTTCTGGGACAGTCAAGGTTACATATTAAACCCTATCTCGGAAAAAAAAAATAGAAAATGCCCAGAGAAAACTGGATATTCCTGAAGGAAATATTTATCAAAATCTGGGCGTGGTAGTATACACGTTGAGTCCCGGCACTCTGGGAGTGGAGGCAGGGAGATCAGTTAAGTCATTTATGGTTACATCCTGACACCATGTCTCAAAAACCCAAAGGAGTGATGGCAGGATGGGTTAGCAGGTAAAAGCACCTGGTGACCCGAGTTCAGTCCCTGGGACCCACGTGGCGGAAGGAGAGAACAGACTCCTGCACGTTGTCCTCTGACCTCCAGTGACACACATGCCTGTACACACACATCTACTTGCACATGTAGCACACACATACACACTCACATAATAATACAAAACTTAAACATAAAGTAAAGAAAGACGCATTAAGATACCCAGGAGGCTGCTGGGTATGGGTAGCTCCTGCCTAAACAGCCTGGGTGTGTAGCTTAGTGGTAGAACATTTATCCTAGAGTCCCCCAGTGAGGGCTGGGGTGTGGCTCAGTGATAGAGCACCTGCCTAGAATCCCCCAGTGAGGGGCTGGGGTGTGACTCAGTGGTAGAGCACCTGCCTAGAGTCCCCCAGTGAGGGGCTGGGGTGTGACTCAGTGGTAGAGCACCTGCCTAGAATCCCCCAGTGAGGGGCTGGGGTGTGACTCAGTGGTAGAGCACCTGCCTAGAATCCCCCAGTGAGGGGCTGGGGTGTGGCTCAGTGGTAGAGCACCTGCCTAGACTCTCCCAGTGAGGGGCTAGGGTGTGGCTCAGTGGTAGAGCACCTGCCTAGAATCCTCCAGTGAGGGCTGGGGTGTGGCTCAGTGGTAGAGCACCTGCCTAGAATCCCCCAGTGAGGGGCTGGGGTGTGGCTCAGTGGTAGAGTACTTACCTTGCTTGCACAAAGCCCAGCTCACAGAAGCAGAGGGGCACACTCGAGAACATTGTTAGATCGCTAAATTCTTTGTATTCATAAAAGGGAACTGCTAAAGCAACAATAAAACTTTGACCCTGTGACTTGTTTTTTTCTCAACCACCTCAGCTGACACAGTCAAGGTTTTCTCTTTCACAGCGTAACTGTTCTTTCTCACAGGTACGTCCCCCCGGAGCAAGTCAAAGGGCCCCCTTACAGCAAAGGCAGTGCCTGTACCTCCGCCCAGGGCTCTGTCCCGGAAGGGAAGCCCGTGCGGACACTTCTGGGAGACCCTGTGCCCTCTGATGCTGCTTCCTCTTCGAGCCAGGTAACCCGGACCTGATCCTCCCGTTCCCACTGTGGCTTGTGTAGATGGTGTGCGGCAGGGTCGGTGCTTTCCAAAGGCAGATCTCCAGGATTTAGCAGACCAGCAGTCCAGGAGCTGGAAGTTGGTTCTCAGCCCTGCTGCTCCCTCAGGCTTGTATCTGGTATCCCGGGACCCCAGGAGGAAGTGGTACCTAATGACCTCAGTCCTGACCCTCCCTTCTGAGGAGCTAGGACAGCACTTCCTGGATCCGGCAAAGACGCAGACGGGAGAGCTCCTGGACACTGTGGCAAGTTGCCATGTGTCTTAGGGCCTACCTCTACGTGCCCTCAAATACTTGCTTCTAGGGGCTGATGTTCTGAGAGAGGATTAGCTGAGTTACAAGAGATGCTTAGAGTTCTAGGAGACCCAACACACTCTTCTGGCTTCCAAAGTCACCAGGTACACATATGGTATACACATATAAATGCAGGCAAAACACCCATACATATAAAATTAAAAGGAAGAAAAGAAAAAAAAAGAGGAACTGAGGTGACTTCTGCGTGGGACCCCTCTCAGCCGAGACACCAACTCACTCTGCCTTCTCTCTGTTTAACTGTTTGGGGGCAGCCTGGGAAGGTCTGGAGGGACTCAGGTCACGGGTGGGATTCTGACTGTCACACGCGATTCTTTCCCACGTCTGGCAACCAGTCCCAGGCTCGTACAGCCCAGGCCAGGACTTCCCAGCCTCCTTCCCACTCGTCCACCAAGAAAGCCAGCACTGACCTGCTGGCCGATATCGGCGGAGACCCCTTTGCTGCTCCCCAGGTGGCACCAGCCTTTGCCTCGTTCCCAGCCTTTGGAGGTGAGTGCCGCCTGTGGTGAGAACCTGTCTGCACCGTGTATAGTACCACAAAGACGTTCGGTCCACTGGGGCCTGACTTTTCCATGTGGCTGGCAGAACAGGGGGTCAGGGAACAGCATGGACTGTATTTGGGAGTTTAGCCGTAGAGTGTCTCCGTGGGGGCCCCCAGCCCGTCCTTTATCAGTCCGAGAACCCATTTTATTACTTCATCTCTGCTAAGCAGGGAGCCAGGTGCATGCCTGTAATCCTGGTACTCGGGAGGCTGCAGCCAGAGAAGAAAAGGCTGACTGATTTTCCCCACGTACATGTGTATGTCCATGGTCATGTGCGTGCACTTAGAGGCCAGGGGACTACACTGGCTGTTGTTCCTCCGCTATCGGCCACCTTTTCTTTTGTCCTTTGTACTTTTTTTTTTTAGATTTATTTACTTTATACTTATGAATGTTTCTCATATATGGATGTCTGTGCACCTCACGCATGCCTGGTGCCCACGGAGGTCAGAAGAGGACTTACATTCTCTGGAACCAGAGTTACAATGGCCGTGAGTCACCATATTAGTGCTGGCCATGGAACCCCAGTCCTCCGCAAGAAGAAGTGTTCTTCACCACTGAGCCATCTCTTCAGCACCGACCTTTTTAATTAAAATAAAACAAACAAAAACCACTTCTCACTGGCCTGGAACTTGCCACGTATGCTAAGCTGGCCGGCCAGTGAGTCTCAGAGGTCTGTGTCCTCAGTGCCGGGATTATAAGCACATTACATGGGTCCTGGGGACAGAGCTACCCTCTAGCAGAGACAGAGAGAGACTGTCTGACTCTGTCTGTTTTGGAGACAGGGCCATACTATGTAGCTCAGGCTGGTCTCGAACTCATGATTTTCCCCACTCCAGCCTCCTGAGTCCTGGGGTCACAGGTGTGAGCCACCGTGCTTGGGTGTCTAACTTAGGTTTCTGTTGCTGTGATAAAACACTGACCAAAACCAGTTTGGGGAGGAAAGGGTTTATTTGGCTTACATATCCTGGTTCACAGTCCCTTAAAGTAAGTCGTAGCGGGAACTCATGGCGGAAACCGAAGCAGAAACTATGGAGGAACACTGCTTACACACTTGTTCCTTATGGCTTGCTCAGCTGCTTTCTTCTTTTTCTTTTATTTCCAAGACAGGGTTTCTCTGTGTAGCTTTGGAGCCTTTCCTGGAACTCGCTCTGTAGCCCAGGCTGGCCTCGAACTCACAGAGATCCACCTGGCTCTGCCTCCCGAGTGCTGGGATTAAAGGCGTGCGCCACCACTGCCCGGCTCTTTTTCTTTTTCATGTTTTGTTTTGTTTTGAAGTTTTGAGACAGGGCCCCACTGTATAGCTCTGATGGACCTGGAACATTCTATACAGACTAGTCAGCCTGCTTTCTTACGTAACCAGGGACCACCTGCCCAGAGTGGCACTGCCTGGGTTGGGCTGGACCCTCTCATATTAGTCAAGGAAATGCCCCCACAGACTTGCTACAAGTCAGTCTGATGGAGGCACTTTCTTTTTCTCTCTCTTCTCTTTTGGTGGTGGGGTAGGGGGTCTCCATGGAGCCTTGGCTCTCCTAGAACAAACTATATAAACCAGGCTGGCCTTGAGCTCACAGAGACCCCCGCCTCTGCCTCCCAAATGCTGGAATTAAGAGCATGCACCACCGTGTATGGTGGAGGCATTTTCTCAATTTGAGGTTCCTCTTGCTGAATGACTTTAGCTTGTTTTAAGCGGGCAAACCAGCCAACTGTAGTGGTTGGAAAGAAAATGGCCCCTAAAGGGGATGGCATTCTTAGGAGGTGTGGCTTTGTTGAAGTGGGTGTGGCCTTGTTAGAGGAAGTGTGTCACTGTGGGGGTGGGCTTTGAGGTCTCCTGTGCTCAAGCTACACCCAATGAGACAGTCCACTTCCTGTTGCCTTCTGATCAAGATGTAGCCAGCACCCTGCCTGCCTGCATGCCGCCATGCTGCTAATGGACTGAACCTCTGAACCGTAAGCCCCCACCTCAATGAAATGCTCTCCTTTATAAGAGTTGCCGTGGTCACGGTGTCCTTCACAGCAGTGGAAACCTGACTGAGACACCAACACATCTCGCTCTGTGCACATTTCATTCACACAGCCTTTGTCTTCCTCCACCTGTAGGCCAGACTCCTTCCCACGGAGGCTTCGCCAACTTTGACGCCTTCGGCGGCAGCCCTGGCACTCCCGCCTTCGGAAGCCTCCCTCCATCGGTCCAAGCCCCGTTCCAGGCCCAGCCGACCCCTGCAGGTAAACTGCCTTACCTATTGCCTGCCTGTCTTTCAATAGCATCAACTGTCCACGTCTATGTCTTCCTTCCCATCCCCATTGACTGGCGAGGAGGCATAAAAAACTGCTTCTCCCTGAAGGGTAATGAGTGTAGGGCCGGCCAGTTACAGACAGAGGGCGCTATGGTCCTGTCTTCCATAGGAGGAAAATTGCCACAAGATCAGCACAGATTCTACCCCGAGACAATTTTCTTTCTTGTTTTTAATAGTAATTTATTTTACATATTTGGGGTTTTTTTGTTTGTTTGTGTTTTTTGTTTGTTTGTTTTTTTGATTCAGGGTTTCTCTATTTTACATATTTACATGTGTGTGTGCATACCCAGGCAGGCCCATGGGTGCCATGGCACTCATGTGGAGGTCAGATGACAATTTACATGAATGGTCCTGGGGACCAAAGCTAGGCCTTCAGACTTGCATCACGAGTGTCTTTACCTGCTCCTCTGACCCGGTCAGAAAACTTCTGACTGGAAATACCGGAGGCCCGAGTCCTATAAAAATGTGTGCATCCTGTTCTTATTGTCTGTAATATCCTGCCCCAAAGGGTCAAGTGGCTAGGTGAAGTTCAGGGTAATCCCCAGGCATCCACACCCACCCCTTCCAAGATCAAAGGTCTTTAAAACCAAGTGTTGTGTTTTTAGGGATTCCAGGAGACTCTGGCTCCCTTTCAAGCCTGTGATTCCTTCCAAAGCCTCCAGATATCTGTCTCCATAGCCCTAAGGCTGCCTCTCTTCCTTCGGCTGTTCAGGACACTAGGAGTTGGCAGCTGAAGGGCTGTCGACCAGATGTCTAGGGACAAGCCAATGACTCACACTCTTTTTCCCTTCTCCGCCCTCATTAGCAGCCAATCGGATGCTAGCCGGAAGTTACAGCTTTGGTGAGTCCTTCTATGCAGCCCCCAGCCAACTCCAGGTCCTCTGAAGTCTTTAAACGTGTAGCTGGGCACGCCGGTACACACCTTTAATCCTAGTACTTGGAAAGCAGAGGCAGGCATATCTCTGTGAGTTCGAGGCCAGCCTGGTCTACATAGTGAGTACCAGGACAGCCAAGGCTACATAGTGAGACCCTGTCTCAAAAATAAATAAAATGTAGCCAAGGTATGGTTCAAGTGGTAAAGTGTAATTAGAGTACTTGAGAGCCTGGGTTCTATCACCAGAATGAAAAAAATACAGCATTATAAAACAGATTATCTAATTGTGCAACATAGGATAACAGAACCAAAACTTCCTGGCTCTGCCTTAACATCAGCTCTGTGCCACTCAGGACTGCAGGGCTGCTTTGGTTTGATTGATTGATTAATTGATTGATTTTGTGGTACTGGGAATTGAACATCGGCCTCAGGCAACCACTACCACTGAGCCACACCCCAGCCCCTCACTGGGGGATTCTAGGCAGGTGCTCTACCACTGAGCCTCGCCCCAAGGTACTCACTGAGGCATCTAGGAAAGTACTTTACTACTGAACTATATCCCTCGTCACTCTTAGTTTGGAACAGGATCTAAGTTGTCCACACTGGTCTTGAACTTTCAGTCCCCATGCCTTCACCATTTTATACTGATAAAAGTAAAATCCAGGCTGACAAGATTGTCTGTTGGTTAAAGGTGCATGCCGCCAATCCTGACCATCACAGTCAAATCCCAGAAACTCAAAGTTGGAAGAAAACCAATGGAGGAACGTTGTCCTCAGAGCTTCCCATGGGGCCATGCACTCCCTGACACACACTATAAACACATCAATGTAAACAAGACGTTTATGTTAAAATCCATACAGAGAGCCGGGCGGTGGTGGCGCACGCCTTTAATCCCAGCACTTGGGAGGCAGAGCCAGGCGGATCTCTGTGAGTTCGAGGCCAGCCTGGGCTACCAAGTGAGTCCCAGGAAAGGCGCACAGCTACACAGAGAAACTCTGTCTCGAAAAACCAAAAAAAAAAAAAATCCATACAGAGGTTCCCGTAGATGTACTGAAAGTAACTGACAGTTCAGCCTTGAGACTGGCAGAGCACGGACTACCAGACATAATGAGGATTTGAGACAGGGATTGTCTGTGCAGCCCTGGCTGTCCTGGAACTCACTCTGTAGTCCAGGCTGGCCTCGAACTCACAAAGATCCGCCTGCCTCAGCTTCCCGAGTGCTGGGAGTAAAGGTGTGCGCCACTACCGCCTAGCCCGACACAATGAGAATTTAATAAGCCAAGTGAGTAGGAGTCTGTGGTCTCTCCCTCAGGAGATTAATGGACACCGTGTGATTGGAGCCAGCTGAGGGCGACCTGAGGAACTATTAAGCAAGTTCGCTCTGAAATAAAAATGGGACTTTGTGACCCACTGACAGAATCTCCCTCCAGAATATATTTTTCCTTTAATAATTTATTGTTATTTTTTATGTGCATTGGTGTTTTGCCTGCATGGATGTCTGTGTGAAGATGTTGGATCCTGTGAAACTAGAGTTACAAACAGTTGTGAGCTGCCGTGTGCGGGGGTGCTGGGAATCGAACCCAGGTCCTCTGGAAGAGCAGCCAGTGCTTCTAACTGCTGAATCATCTCTCCAGCTTCCCCACCCCGTTTTTAAATTTTGTTTTATTTTTATTTGTGTATGAGTGTTTTAGGCCTACATGCATGCATGTACCCCACGTGTGGTGTCCAGAAGAGGGCATTGAAACCTCTGGAACTGGAGGTAGGTGGTTGTGAGCCACCGCACGGGTGCTGAGAACCAAACCTGGTTCCTCTGCGATCACAGGAAGTCCTCTTAACCGCTGAGCCACCTCTCCAGCCCCTGAATATTTTTTTTTCAAACGTAATCCTTTCATGGTTGGACATGCACTAGGAAACAGAAGTCCCATAAATTCCAACAAATAAGAGTTACATATGTCGGGCTTGAGAGATGGCTCAGTGGTTAAAGCGCCCTGAATGTTTTCCAGAGGACCCAGGTCCGATTCCCAGCACCTGCATTGGCTCAGAGACATCTGTAGCTCCAGTTCCGGGGGATCTGATGCCCCCTTCTGGCCTCTTTACACCAGGCACATGTGCAAGGAAATTTTTTTAATTTTTGAAAATTTAAAATTTTGGCTTCTATTTATTTATAGTTCAGTTGGTAGGGTGTTTGCCTAGCTTGTCCAAGACACTAGGTTTGGTCCTTATGACCACAGAAATCAGGGATGGCTGGGCCAGGCCCGTCATCCTGGCATTCAGAAGTTTAAGGTCATTAGCTACATTGGGGGTTTCAGGCCAGCCTGGACTACATGAGACCCTGCCTGAAAAGACATCGAGAAGGGGAAGGGTTGGGGGGACGCCTGCCTACAGCACCTGACTGCATTCCAGTAGAACTGGTATCTAGGGCTGGAGAGATGGCTCAGCGGTTAAGAGCACTGACTGCTCTTCCAGAGGTCCTGAGTTCAATTCCCAGCAACCACATGGTGGCTCACAGCCATTTGTAATGTGATCTGGAGCCCTCTTCTGGCATGCAAAGACACATGCAGGCAGAACACTGTATACATGATAAATAAAATAAAATTAAAAAAAAAAACAACCTGGTATCTATCTGAAGAAGAAAGATAGCAAGAGGAAAGTCCCGAGACTCACAGCCTTCCCGGGGCATTGGGCCTGAATGTCTCTAACTGTGGACAGGCCATCACGGGAAGAGGATCCTCATTGTGCACGTGGCTAAAATGGAGTGGAGCTGCTCGCTGGAGGGTGTAGCTCGGCGGTAGAGCACCTGCCTTGCACATTCGAGGCCCCAGGTCCCACCCCCAGCAACACAAGGGATAGAGGGATCTGTCAGACTTGATGGGAGATTTTGAGAGGTGGGCAGCTCTTCTGACAGGCTGGGTTTCGTTTGTGTAGGTCAAAGGAGTGTGAAAAGGAGAAGTTGCTAAATGTGCAGAGCAGCGTCCTGAGGCCAGCGAGATGGCCCAGTGGGTAAAGAAAGGCATTTGCCGCCAAGCCCAATGACCTGAGTTTGATCCCTAGAACCCACATGATGTAAGGAGAGAACCAGCTACTGCGGGTCCTCTGACCTCCATGTGCACCCCTCTCTGCAAAAAATTAATGAATAAATACTGAACTGCCGCTTTGGAGCTGGCGATGGTTCAGTGGTTGACCCGAGTTGTTTTTTTTTTTTAAGCTCAGCTCTGCCCCCTAGTGTCCACAGGGAACCACTTCACAGACCGCGATCCAGCTAGGGTGAAAAGCTCCCTCTCCCTGGAAGTAGCTGGAACATGGAGACCCAGGCAGCATTGAAGGGTTGACTCATTCCTGGAGGTAGCTGCGTTAGCTCAGAAACCCCATGTACTCTGAGTCAGGCAGGCAGGCAGGGGAAAAGCATGACCCAGATCTACCTGCCTTCCATTCTGTGGTTGAAAGCCTGGACGGGGGCTGTTGAGATGACTCATGGGTCAAGGCGCTTGCTGTGCGAGCCGATGACCTGAGTTCCATCTCCAGAACCTACGTAAAAAGCTCTTTCACCCACACACAAATAAAAAGTAATTAAAAAAGAAAAGATGAATACAGCCTTTGGAGGATGGGGAGCATAGAAATTGAAATTACAATGTTAGGGCGTTTGAAAGAAGCCAGAACTGAACTGGAATGTGGCTCTGGCAGAGTACTTGCCTAGCATGCACAAAGCCCTGGGTTCTTTACTCAGCACCCCTGGAGGGGATTGGGAGGGGGAACACTGAATGTAGTGACCTCCCAACACTCAGGAAAATGAAATAGGATTGCTGCAAGTTTGAGGTCTCCCTGGCTACACAGTGAGACACCGTCCGAAAATCATCAAAGGTTTGGGACATAGCTCCATGGTACGGCACTTGTCTAGCAAGACAAAGGACCCTACATTTGATTCTTGGTACAATTAATAAACTAATTTTTTTGTTCTTTGGGTGGTTGATTTGGGTTTTTTTGGGTTTTTTGGTTTTGTTTTTGTTTTCTTCAAGACAAAGTTACTCTGTGTAGCCCTGGCTGTCCTGAAACTCTCTGTAGACCAGGCTGGCCTCAAACTCAGAGATTCACCTGCCTCTGCCTCCTGAGTGCTGAGATTAAAGATGTGCACCACCACTGCCCAGCTAACTAGTTAGTTTTTAAGATCAATTAGAAGCTAGGATTGTAGCCCGGTTAGTAGAGCATTTGTCTTGTATACACAAAGCCCTAGGTCCGATCCCTAGCACCATCTATTCCAGGCCTACTTGTAATCCCAGCATGCAGGAGGCCGAGGCAAGGGGATGGAGGAGAGTTCAAGGCCAGCCTGGGCTCCACATTGAGACCCTGTCTCACAAAAGAGAGAGGAATGGCATTTTGCTGAAGAGACAGGCATCCATCTAGGACATACAGATCCAGCTGTATGACGTGAAGGAGGACAGCCAAGGTGAGGGTGGCCGTTTACATCACTGGGCAGCTGCAGAAGGTCTGGGCTACTGCCTTACCCGGGAGTTCAGGAGACGAGCTCCCCCATGCTAGGTGATCATGGGAAAACCGGGCTGGCTCAGAGGGTAGGCGTCTCTCACCCGTCATCACCGCATCCCACCCTCCACACCCCACCTCCATCTCCTCTCCTGCCCCTTGCCTCCAGTCTCACCCCAGCCTCCTCGTTTTATCTCGTCATCCAGGGAGCAGCCAGATGTCTGCATTCGGTGTGGCTCCCCTCGCGGCTGCCACTCAGCCCAGCAGCCTCGCAGACGTGGGTGGCCTCCTGGGACCCAGGGTGGCAGCTGGAGGTCTCCCTGGCAGGTGGGTCCAGATGTGAAGGTGACTCACTCACCTGAAGGTGGGTGGCGTTGTCCCGGGCTGATAGCAGCACCTCATGGCCCGCTGTCTCCCCTGGGCTTCCCGGCCTGGCCTGGGCTAACATGGTGGGCTCGCCTCCTCACCCCCCTCCTCTGCTCTTCCTGGAAGATGCCCATTCCCACCTCTCTCCCTGTGCCACAGTGTTTTTGGGATGCCCAGCCAGGTTCCTGCATTACAGCCAGCTCTGCCAGGTGTTAGCGGCAATGCAGGGCTCACCTTTGGAGGTGAGTCCTACCTGCGGAGACCTGGGGGGCGGGGGACACACCCCCAAGAGCGACAGGACTCAAACCATCTTTCTCTCCCCCCCGCCTCTCTCTGCTGTGAGCAGCCTTCACCAACCCCTTCGCCACCCCTGCCCAACCCCAGCTGCCTTCTACCAACCCATTCCAGACCAATGGCCTAGCCTCGGGTAAGTCCAGAGCTGCATTCCACTGTTTCAGAGTGCAGAGTCTCCTAACCTATGTCTCTCACTACCCAAAGAGTAGTCAGCCACCCACTCCTCCCCACCACCAGCAGCCCAGGCTAGACCCGTCTGCAGACCCAGGCCTCCTAGTGGGCTGAAAGCCAACACCCCACCCCCCCCACCCCGTAGTACCAGTACTGCCTAAGAAAGAGGATTACAAGTTCAAGGACAGGCTGGGGTACCCAGTCAAGTCCAGGCCACCCCCGCTCTACATAGTGAGACCCTGTCTCAAAAAAAGAAAAAAGGAAGGAGAGCCGAGAAAGGAGGAAGGGGGTGGGTGGAGAAGAGGGAAGGAAGAGGAAGAAAAGCATGCTTTTCCCCCAGTTGGTTCTGAAGTGTGTTTTCCCATTGGCTGACGGTGTCATGATGGTCCTGTTCGCAGCCCCTGTCCAGATCCCCTCGGGGGATCCAGTTAGCGCCCCAAGCCTGAGCTACCAGAGAACCACAGTGAAACAATCCTTATTCCCTGTCCTTCTCAGCAAGGCCTTGCAGTGGCTTCCCACCCACCCTCCACAGCCTCTATAGTGTCCCCTCAGACTCCTCAAGTCCCCCTAGCTCAATGAAGTCTCGGGGCCAGGAAGACAGGAGGCCACCTAGAGAAAGCTGAGTCACACATGCTGGGTGCCTCCCGTTGTTAGCTCTCGGAGTGGCCCTGTGAGGTGGGTGCCGCGCCCACTCTAGGGATGAAATAGTGGAGCTGGGCATGATGGCATCAATCTGTCATCCCAGCGCTAGGGAGGTAGGGGTGAGGACAGGCGTTCAAGGACAGCCAGCCTGGGCTCCTCGAGACTCTGCCTCATAAAAGGGGGGTGGGGGAGGCAGAGAGAATGGATGAGGCAGGACACAGTTCACCTTGCCTGTGTTGTTTTTAATGGGCACGATTCAGTGTGGTTCACAGGAACTGCCCTCCAAGCCAGGAGCCCCGAGTGCAGGGAGATCACAGGGTCGGTAGCTTTCCGGGGGGAAAGCTGAATGGCTCTGTGGACTCATTCAAGGTCCTTCCACTGTGGGAAACGTGACCCCATTTCCCATATGGAGGTTTGGGGAAGAAAATAAAAAGCTTGTCATCTTACCATCCTCAAGCTCACCCGAGCTTCCGGTCTCTCACTCCACAGGGCCCGGCTTCGGGATGAGCAGTGTTGGGCCTGGCCTCCTCCAGCCGGTACCACCTGGTGGGGCCTTTGCCAGCCCCTTCCCTACACCAGTGTTCCCCACACAGGCTGCGCTGGCTGAGCAGCAGAATGGTAAGAGGACTGGGTGTGAACCCCCTCCTCCTCCACGCTTCCCGCTGTATGTTGGTACAGTACGGCTCCTGAGTATTCCGTGTGGTCTGTTCCGGGGCTCCCGTGCGCACAGGACTCCACAGACGCTGCTTATGTGAACGGTGTATCATTTACACAGAGCCTCTGCACACTTGGTGTGCATCCTATAATCCCAGCTACCCAAGAGGTGAAGACAAGTTCAAGACCATCTCAAAAACCGAAAGGAAGGCAGGGATATGTAGCTCACAGGCAGAGCTCTTGGCTAGCATGAGTGAGGCACTGAGTTTCATTCCCCGTACAATAAAGAAGGGAGGAGTACACACACACACACACACACACACACACACACACACACACACACACCCCGTACAATAAAGAAGGGAGGAATACACACACACACACACACACACACACACACACACACACACCCCGTACAATAAAGAAGGGAGGAATACACACACACACACACACACACACACACACACACACACACACACACACACACACACCCTCCCTCCCTCTCTCCGTATATATATCCTTTAAGAGGAGTTTTTGTTTTGTATCTATGGGTGTTTTGCCTGCATGATGTCCATGCAGCATATGCATGCAGTACCTGAAGAGGCCAGAAGAGGGCATCAGATCCCCCTGTATTGGAGCCGCAAATGGCTTGATACACCCGGTGTGTACTGGGATTTGAACCCTGGTCCTCTACAAGAGTGGCCTGTGTTCTTAACTGTAGAGCCCTCTCTCTCCAAGCCTTTGCCTTTTGTGGTTTTTTGTTTGTTTTTTGGTTGCTCGAGACAGGGTTTCTCTGTGTAGCTCTGGCTATCCTGGAATTCGCTCTGTATTAACAGTTATTTGGGCGCTGGGGGGGCACATATCACATCACTGCTATGAAGGTCAAGACAGTCTGTGATAGTCAGGTCTCTCCTTCCACCCGGTGGATCCTGGGGATTGAACTCGGGTCGGCAGACTTGGCAGCAAGAACCTTTACTACTGAGCCACCTCACCAGCCTTTTTATTTTATCTTATTTTGTTTTGTTTTGAGATAGGTTTGCAGTATGTAACCCAGGCTAGCATTGAATTTACTATGATCATCTCACCTCGGCCTGCCGGGTGCTGGGATTACGTAACTGGGCCGCTATGCTTGGCTGCCTATGATCTAATGCAACAGAAACGCCATGTAAACGCCTGTAAAGACAAGAAAGGGACTCCAACACATGTCAGATGTAATCTTTCTTCACATTTTGTTTGGTTTTGGTTTTGGTTGAGACAGGGTTTCTCTGTGGAGCTCTGGATGTCCTGGAACTCAGTCTGTAGCCCAGGCTGGCCTCAAACTCAGAGATCCACCAGCCTCTGCCTCCCGAGTGCTGGGATTTAAAGGCGTGCGCCACCACCGCCCAGAGGTGTAATTTTTAAATTTAACTCTCTCTTTATATGTATGTGTGTCTCTGTGTGGGTGTGTGTAGGTACTCCCAAAGGCCAGAAAAAGGCATCAAACGCCCTGGAGCTGGGGTTGTCATTTGTGAGCTATGCAGTGTGGATGCTGGGAACCCAACGTGGGAACCCAACCCGCTGAAAGAGTAGTGTGTGCTTTCAACCACTGTGCACAAGCATGCACACCCACACATAGATACGAATTTAAAATTTTTTTCAATGTATTTATTTATTTTCCGGAACTGAGGACCGAACCCAGGGCCTTGCGCTTGCTAGGCAAGCGCTCTACCACTGAGCTAAGTCCCCAACCCTTTTTTTTTTGAGACAAGGTCTCTATGTAGCTCTGGCTGTTCTAGAACTCACTCTGTAGACCAGGCTGGCCTTGAACTAAAAGATCGCCTGCCCCTGCCTCCTGAGTGTTGGTATTAAAGGTGTGCGCCACCACTGCCTAGCCAAATATTTTTAAAGATTTTTTTTTTTTTTTTAGTCCCCAGTTGCTTGAACCATAGGAAGATAAATTTGTGGAGGGGTGGGGGCTGGCGGGGGAAGGTTGCCTGAACTACACACACAGAGACTCTTTCTGACCAGTAGGGGGACCAGATGAGCTATAGGTCTGCCCGTGTCCGATGGCTCCATACTTTTTCCGAGAATTCTGGAAGGGCCCTTCTTGGGTCTTCACTGGGGATATAGCAGTGGCTCCCCTCCAGGAAGGTGATGGACACACTCAGCCAAATTATTGCCCTTGCCTCCTAGGCTCTTCCTTTGGTGACTTGGGACCCTCCAAGCTGGGGCAGAGGCCTCTGAGCCAGGTGTCTGGGATCTCCACCAACCCTTTCATGGTGAGTACCACACTGTGGCAGTGGAGACGTCTTTCCAGAAGATGGTGATGTGGGATAAAATCCCGTCTTTGAGTGCATGTGTGTACCCATGCACTCACCGAGGCCGGAGGAGGAATTAAGGTGCCCTTCTTTTTTTTTTTTTTTTTTTTTGTTTGTTTGTTTGTTTGTTTTTTGAGACAGGGTTTCTCTGTGTAGCTTTGCGCCTTTCCTGGAACTCACTTGGTAGCCCAGGCTGGCCTCGAACTCACAGAGATCCGCCTGGCTCTGCCTCCCGAGTGCTGGGATTAAAGGCGTGTGCCACCACCGCCCGGCTAAGGTGCCCTTCTATCCCTCTCCACCTTCTCTTCTTGAGATGGGGCCTCTCACTGAACCTGGACAGTTAGACTGGTGGTCAGCAAGCCTCCGGTCACTGTGCCCACAACACGGGGGGTCAAAGGTGCACGTGTGACCACACCAGCTTTCTTCGTGGGCGCTGGAGATTCGTGCTCAGGTCTCCATGCTGGCACAGCAAATGCTTTTACCCACAGAGCCAACACCCCCTCCCTTTTTTGAGACTGAGTCACACTTTGTAGCTCAGGCTAACCTAGAACTCATGATCCTCCTGCCTCAGCTTTCTGAGTGCTGGGATGACAGGGGTGTATCACCACACCCAGCTCCCAGGCCCCCTCTGTATTCCACTCCTTTCACATCCCCTCCATCTCCCTTGCTCTGTGGTCCTCAAGCGCAGTTATGTTCTGTGGCCTCTACAATTTCCCCCCCTAACCTATTAACCTTTTGCTCTTTCTTTCCAGACTGGAACCTCAGCCTTTGCCTCCAAACCTCCAACCACAAACCCATTCTTGTAGCACTGTGTCCTTGGGGGAAGAAGGAGCTCTCCCCTACCCTGGGGTGGGGGGCTCCCCTGTCCCCTTAGAGCTCTGTTGACCATCTGCCTGTGGAGCATTTCTGTGGGTCTGAGGCTGGGGTTGGGCCTGGTTTGCAGGGCTAGGGATCTGGGAACAGGGGAGGTGCTTGAGGCTTATAGATGAATCAGACTGAGGCCTCCCGGTCTGCCGCCCAGGGGCTTCCTCCCTGCTCGCTGTCACCTGTCCAGGAAGAAGCCCAGAAGGAGCAAAGACACCCTTACCAGGGGGCCCCACAACCGTGTATTTCTGTCAGATTATTCGGTATGAAGACAGCCCTCCGTCTGGCCCTCCTGGCCTGTGGTGAGGGAAGTCAGGCCAGCAGCAGCCTCCCCCGAGGGAGCAGCCGCCCCACGCCAACCTTCCAAAGCGGCCTCACTCCTCCAGCTAGAAACCAAGCCGGGAATGTAGGGTAAAGATGAGGCCTGGTGTTGACAGCCAGCAGACGGCCCCGGGACTGGAAGCTTCTGGTGTCCAGTATTTCTGTTTTTTTTCCTGGCTCAGCCACACCCTCTTTTCCACCTCCATTTCCCTTCCCAGGCTGCCCCCCATCCTGGCACTCAGGATGCAGAGTTTGACCTACGGGGTCCATGTGCCCGGCTTCTGTCAAGCACTTTAGTTAACCGTGTCATGTTTGGATACCAGTGTTTTATATTTATAGAGAATTTTCTAATATAGCCTATTATATACATATATATATATATGCACACAAATGTAAACAAATATACACCCAGCCATTCTTCCTCTCCCAGACAACCCTGTAACTTGGGGGATTAAGCTGAGTTTGGCGCAGGCCTGTAATCCTAGAACTTGGGGGACTTAGATAGGAGGATATCACAAGTTCAAAGCTAGCCTGGACTATAGAGTGAAGTCAAGGCTGGTCTGGGCAGCTTAGTGAGACTTTGTCTCAAAATCAACTAAGAAGATAAAAAGTAAAAAAGAGGGCTCAGGATATAGTTGAGTGGTAGAGCCCCTGCCTAGAATCCCCCAGTGAGGGGCTGGGGTGTGGCTCAGTGGTAGAGCCCCTGCCTAGAATCCCCCAGTGAGGGGCCGGGGTGTGGCTCAGTGGTAGAGCACCTGCCTAGAATCCTCTTGTGAATTTGAGGAATAGGGTAACCCCTGTCTGTGCCTGGGTAGTAAATTCTGGAGCCCAAGGGGTAGAGGGTGAGTAACCAAGTGTCCTCATTCTCTCCACAACACACAAACACAGGAGCGTGTACCCCCGAGTCTAGGCTTTTCCGATGAAAGGGCTGTGATTGGCTGGGGAGTTCGTTCTTTTCTTTTTTTCTCCACATTCCTCCCGCTGCTCCTAAATATCTGCACCAAAGCTTGTTTGGAGGCAATGTTGGAAAAGACTGCATTTGAAAGAAGAACAAAGTGGCTCTCGGCGTCTTGCTTTGTGCCAGCTGGAGTGGACACGGATCAGTCAACACGACCGATCCGCACTGCCCGGGCTGATAAAACACGTGACCTCAACCAAAGGCTGAACTGCGTACCCTCTGTTAGCAAGAGGCAGGGATGAGTGGGGGTCCCCGTCTGCGGCTGGAGCTCAGTAGTCACGGGGCAGGTGCCACAGGGGAGGGATTTGGTGAGTAAACAGTCCCCTCCCCGGCATTCTCAGAATCTCCAGCAGTTCCTTACCCCGGGCGGGCGGCTGGGTCAGCAGCCAGGTGTCTGGGCGATCGTGCAGGGATAAATACTCCCCTCCAGCTGAGAAGACACTTGGCGTTTGCTGTTTACCCCAGGAGGCCTGGCGAGGCCCCGCCCTGCAGACCTCAGCCAAGAGTTCCTGGCCCTGGAAACTACTCATTCTTAGGATTTCTCTGGGCCTTCCACAGGGACCTGCAAAGGGATGTGGGAATTGGGTTATCATTTACTTTACTTACTAGACTTTTCTGGAAAGATTTCTAGCTCTTGCTATTTGCTAAGCCAGGCTTGGCCTTCCTGTTTTGCAACAAGATTCAATCCTTCACTGTTTCCTACAGGCCTAGCCTCTTCCCTCTCCTGGGAGGGGGGAGGAGGGAGGTCACCCAGCTGGCCCCTAGCCTTTGTACAGATTTTTCCGTATTTTTCTGTCTCCCGTCTGATTTTTTTTTTCTTTCTTCATGGTCATCCTTAGGATCACTCTTCCCCACCACCACCAAGCCTGTGTAGCTCAGGCTATCCTCCGCCTCCCAAACACCAAGGTTCCCGGTGTGTGCCCTCTTGCAAGGCTTCCTCTCCGGTTGCTTTTTGCTGCTGCTGTTTTGGGCCCAGGATCTCGCTGTGTAGCCCTGGCTTGCCTGGAACTCACTCCGTAGCCTGGGCTGGCCTCAAACTCCTGACGCGCTACCACACGGTTTTAGGAGGTGCTGGGGATCAGGCCCAAGCTTCCTGCGTGCTGGGCAAACACTCCCGGAAGAGCCACGTCTCCGGGTGCTCCCCTTTCCCCTCATTCTGCTCTCAGCCAGGAGTGAGGGCTTCCACAGTCCCAGGCTTCTTTCACCCAGCTTCCCTCGCTCTGGCTCCAGATCACTTCAGATTTAAAGGGCCCTAAAGTCCAAGTCACACTGTGCCGTACATATCCCAGGGGCTTTCCTGTCGCCCACTTGCTGCCGGGGCCAGGACCTCCTGGCTGCTGTCTGTCCGTCTTGTCCCCTGTCTGACAGGGACCCTGGCCAGTCTTCTGGCCAGCACTAGATACTAGGCTGAGAATCTGCCCTGGGTTAGCCTCAAACATTCCCTGGGCACAGGCTGAGGCTGGGGCTGAACCACTGTCCTTAGCAAGGAAGGGCCCGGCACTCTCCTCCATATAGCCTCTCCAGACCAGTGGCAAAAACAATGGAATCATCCCTGATTGAGTAGGCCTGTCTTCCTCTTTGTACAGCCTCGCCTGACTACATCTAACCAGATGTGTGTACCCACATGTGCACGCACACGTGCACAAGCAGGCTGGAACTGCATTTGGCTCACACACTGTCCAGGTCCTTCATACAGGCCCTGGCCAATGCTCTAGCCATACTATACAGGTGACAGCCCTCTGGCTCGGGGCCCATCTGTCAGCCAGTCACCCATGGGTAGCCTCTGCGGGTAACAAAGCAGGAGCTGAACCTCTGGAATTTTCTCCACGTGGGAGCCACGGGGTGGGATGATTGATGGAGCTCATATAGCTTGGTCCTGTACCCTCACCCATCCACCCCGCCCGCCCCAGTCCACAACATACACACCCAGAGAATAAGCCATCACAGGGACCATCCACAGGCTCCACTAAATGGATTCCTACCCCTGATAACAAAATTTCATAGATGTCGTGTGCCCCGAACCTAGCAGGGCCCCAAATATGCCGCTTCCTGGGTTGCTGGGGTTTCAGATTATAAAATATGCTTAAGCAGGGCCAAGAGCAGAGTTGTTGCTATGGCAACTGAGGTAAGCCAGGCTTTTCCTGGTACCCAGCAGACCAAGTCACCTGGCATTGTTTACATCTCCTAGCTCTTGCTAGTCCACACCCCAGGTCCTTGGATAACTGCTGCTTCCTGCTTTATCTTTTACCCAGCGCTCCAGGGCTGAATGACACAGAGCGTTAGAGCCGTCTCTGTGACAGCAGATGGGATTTCACAAGGACAGATGTTTGCAAGATGACCAGATTCAGGGAGGCAGGAAGAGAGAGAGACCCTTCCTGGATAGCGTCAAATCAATCCTGAGGGAGTGAGACTGTTTCCCTTGAGATGGAGACCTGTTTGCCACCATATACCTCAGGCTAACAGCCTAGAGATCTGCTGGGGTCCTGCTGTCTCCACTACCCACCTCACTTGGGGCCTCTAGAGTTCCGGTTGAGGCTTCCATGTCCAGCTTTCTGTGCATCCTGAGGACCCAGCTCAAGTCACAAACTTGCAAAAGCGCTTTATCCACAGGGCTCCCTTCCAGGGCCTACCAGCTGAACTTGGAGCTTTTCTCTGTGCCCTGGGTGGGGCTCTGCCTGGCTGGGAAGCACCTGGGGCAGGCCCCAGGCACTCGATGCCCATATGGATGATGGTTGTTGGTACTGGGTATCTGCTCTCAGTGTGGTGTTTGGAAAGGTGTTCAAAGTTGCCCAGTTTCAAAGGTCATGGCAAGTAATTTCTCCAGTATTCCAGATTACAAGTGGGCCGTGGACCTCTGCTTGGGCTGCCCTTGGACTGGCCTGAGAAAAAGACCCAAGTTCTTCTGCTTCTGTTTACTTGTTAGATGGGTCTTTTCTTCTCTATACCTTCAGCTTTCCCCACGGGGATTTTGTTTGTCACAGCATTGGGGAATCACCGTGTCTGCTTAGGCCCCACTACTTGTCAACTACGCTGTGACCGACTGCACTGCACCACTCCCTACCCCTCGATCTGTATGTACCAGTGTTCCTAGTACGGAAAAACAAGATATCCAAGGGGCTGGGGAGATAGGTTGGTTGGCAGAGTCCTTGCTGTGCAAGCCCGATGGCCCATTTGATCCTCAGAATCCACGTAAGAGTGGGATTCATGGCATGCATCATAATCCCAGGACTCCTATAGCAAGATATAAATATATATAAAACTACCACTAGCTGGGCAGCGGTGGTACATGCCTTTAATCCCAGCACTTCGTGACAGAGGCAGGTAGATCTCTGAGACCGAGGCCAGCCTGGTCTACAGAGTGTTCCGGGACAGCAAAGGCTACAAATAACTAGCTTTGAAGCTCCCGGGCCAGTGTGCCCCGAGTACATGGCACAGCAGCAAAAAGAGACCCTGCTTCAACAAGACGGAAGGCAAGAACCAACTTCCCAAAGCTGTCCTCTGACCTACACATGCAGGCAACCTGCACAACACACACAATACATATTTTAGAAGCTGGGCGTGGTAGCATGCACTTGTAATCCCAGTGCGCGGTAAGTGGAGTCAGATCTCTGGGGCCTCCTGGCCAGCTAGCCTAATCTGTTAGCCAAGTTCCCAGCGGGTAAGCCTGTCTCAGAAAACAAGGGGGCTGGCTCTTGTTGATACCAGAGGTCGGCCTCTGGCCTCCACAGGCGTGTACACTCATGGTGTGTGTACGCATATGCAGTCTGATCTCTGACCCCACCCTCACCTCTCAGGATGCAAAGGGTCACGAGGCATCTACCACAGAATCCTGGCTTCTGTGACCACAGCCACGGGCAGGTTCAGGTCAGCCTTTTGACTTGATGGCGAGGGGAACTTTGAAGGTGTCCCTGAGAAGGGTCCTCTTCTTCGTCGTCGTATCTTTCAGTGGCATTCAAGTCGAATGCAGAGGAATCTGGTGGGTACGGTTCGTGACCAGGGGCCAGTCTACTCATTTCCCTGTCCTGGGACATCCATCGCCCCAAACTCATTGAGGAACCGCAGTTAGAACCTCTGCGGTGATCAGCAGCCGTGTTCTCTGAATAACTGGGAGCAAAGGCACAAAAATCATCTCTGGGTGGGAAGGAGAGGGACACTGCGGGTAGAGGTGGAGCGGGGTGGCTCCGGCCTGGGGAGCTGGTGCTGGCAGGATGGCCCGCTAGGCGGCTCTTCTAATCACTTGTCCCATCACTACTAAGCACAGCCGCTTCTGCACCCTGGTATCTGGCTTTCGGGATTGCCCGAGGCTGCCCCTGGCGGTACTCCTCCACCCCCATATCCAGTCAGCTGATTGGTGGAGACGCCCGCACACTCCCCGCCCCTGTGAAAGTTCGGTCCCAGCGGTGCAGGACTCCTACTCTAGCCTGTGGGTCCCAAACTCAAATTCCTGCGCTCGGGCGTGGGAGGGTTAACTTGAAGGGGTGGAGACTCCAAGAGGGAGGTTGACCCAGCTGGGTCAGCTTTCCTTAGACCTAGGAGTCCTGGTGTCACTGGCCACTGGGACACACTCACGCTGGTGCACAGGCTCCTTGTGCACCAGCTTCAGGTCCGGAGAGGGCGTGGGGAGATGCAGGGTAACCAGACAGTTGCCATCTCCCAGGTCTCTGCTACTCGTCCCAAGCCGGTGGTGGCTCAGGGGACCCTATCCAAATCAGTCCTTCCGAGGGCACTTGACTGCCTTTGGCTGGAGATGAAGCCGGCAGGCACGGGACCCACAGTGGGTCCCACCGTCTCCCCCGGGGCCGAGCCCACCGACGCGTCCCTTGGCTCGCCGTTTCCCTGGCCCTGCCCAGCCGACGTGCGGCTCTGTGGCCACCTGCGGAAGCAGAAGTCCCAGCGCCGCCGCTTTTTCGTCCTGCGCGCGGACCCTCCGCGCCTGGAGTGCTACGAGAGCGAGAAAAAGTTCCTGGCCGGCGGCTGCCGCCCGCCGCGACCCCGGCGCAGCGTGAGCCTGGAGGGTGCCTGCACCATCAGCAAGCGTGCCGATGCCCGCCAGCGCCACCTGATCGTCGTCTATACCAGCGACAGCAGCCTGGGCGTCGCGGCGGCCAGCGAAGCGGAGCAGCAAGCGTGGTACAGCGCAATGCTGGAGGTGCGCGCCTCCGCCGCTGCGGCTGCTGCCACGGCTATGGGTGAGCCCCGGGCGACAGGGAGGGCAGGGGGGTGCCAGCTTAGCTTATCCAGTGACCCCAACCCCTGCCTCCCAGTGACTTGCCTGTTCTCTCCAGGTCTCAGTCCCCAAGAGGCCCCTGAGTCTTGGATCTTCGCCCCGTTCCAGGACGTCTGGCCTGTGACACTGCGGTCCAAGGGGCTGGGGCGAGCACGAGGCCTGAGCAGCGGCAGCTATCGCCTGTGCCTGGGTTCTGGGTCCCTGAGCCTCCTGCGGAAGCCAGGAAGCAAAGGCTCCAGAGACAGCCGGACATCGCCACCACCGGCCCTGCGCCTGTCCTTGCTCAGCGTGCGCCGCTGCGGCCATGCGGACTCCTTCTTCTTCCTGGAACTCGGGCGCTCAGCGCCCACGGGTCCCGGGGAGCTGTGGATGCAGGCGCCTGATGCAGTGGTGGCCCAAAGCATTCATGAGACGGTCCTGGCTGCCATGAAGAGGCTGGGGAGCAGTGGGAAGGATGAGCCACCGTCCGGAGAGCCTCCGAAGAGTGCTTCTGCAGCCCCTGCCCCGGCACCGTATGAAACCCCTGTTTCTGCAGCGCAACCACGAAGCCCCGGTGAGAGAGAAAAGCAGGACTACTTCAAGGCCTTGGAAAGGCTGGGGCCCGCACCCTCCTACAAGGGGCTAGCTCTGGATGGGGACTCTATCGCCATGGGAGTGAGGGATGACTACGTGCACATGGGGGGAAGAGAGGCTGGTGACTACATGTGGATGGCACCCCCAGGCCTTCCTCCCACCCCTGCCAGGGCAGCTCTTGGCAAGTCGCTTCAGGATTCTGAGGGCACAGAATACATGCCCATGAATAGATTCTTACCAGGACCTTTGTACTACGAGCTCAAGGCCAGGGAACCTGAACTTGGGCATCAGGGTTTCCCCTGCAGCATTAGGAACAGATGGGGACCCACAGAGGCTCAGGCCCACTCTTCCAAACTTTCAGAACTATCTGGGGACTACATGTACATCCCAGACTATGTAGGAATGAACAGTGCTAAGCCAGGGTCTCTGGACAACTGCCTCAACTACGTGGACCTGGACCTAATCCCTCCCTTGGAAGTGCCCAGAGCAGCCCCTGGGGAGAGTCCACATGGCTATGCCAGCATCAAGTTCTAGAACTCTGTGGGAGATGGTCAGGGGAGGAGACCCAGGCACTGGTCAGGGAAGAGAGGAAAAGAGGAGAAAAAGTTACTAGCTCAGCTCAGCTCAGCTCCTGCACGCGGGAGCGAGGCGCCCTGTGGCCACCACGTCCCTTGTAAGCTGCTCTGCTGCCCCTTGCCGGTTGTCACTTCCAGCTAAGAAACCCTCAGGAAGAGATTCTCCCCAGAAATTAGACTCTTGGAAAGTTCTAGACCCTCTCTCTGCCCCAACCCCCAAAAACCAACCAAACAAACAAAAAACCCCAAAACCTTACAAAGTTTGGGCCCTCTCAGCCGAAACCCCCTGATCTTATCTCCCTGAAGAATTCCTACAGAATCGGTCTCAAGCTAGCTGTGGCCAAGCCATGGATGAAGATTCCCCACCCCAATTTGGACAGTTCTGTCCCCTCACATGTTGGCAGCTGACACTAGATGTCACTGTGTCCTCTGAGCCCAAGAGATATCCTCACTCAACTTTTCCAAGTCAGAGAGGAACTCCGAGAACCCCAGCTCAAAAACGACGGGAGCATCAGGCATCTCATCAGAGCTCCCCAGCAACCTGCCCTCCCGAGTCCTCCTCTGGTGCCCGTCAGGCTCACCTGACCCTTCTCGGGGCCTGGCCCAGCTGACCAAGCCCTTGCTTCCTAGAGCACGGCCCAGTCACATCCTGTGGACCCAACCTACCCATTAAAGGTGCTCTGCACCCTGACTGTCTGGCTCAGTGGATTTCCCCACCCCAAGTAGTGGGCGAGCGGTGAGTGAGGAGACTGAAGGAAGGGCAAGTGAGTGTGGCGGGATGAAGGAGCCCACCTCCTGCACATCCCATGCCCACTGTCCCCGGCTGCACACACAGTCTGCTTTGCAAACTAACGGATTTATTGTGGACGGAACAGCTTGTGGGAAGCGAGCACTCACGGAGGGAGGGGACTATGAACAGTGGGTATCTGGGCTCCGTGTGGGACATGGGTCAGTGCTTCCAGAACAGCTCTGGCCACCACTGGGGCCTGGGTCTTCGGGGGCAGAGACGGGGTCTGGGCAGCTGGTAGAGGTCAGCGGGCTGGCCAAGGAGTGAGACCGGGGCTCGCTCTGGCTCATCTGCAGCAGACCAGTGAGGGCAATCATCTCTGCTTCGCTGAGCCAGGCGGAGGAGCAGGTCTGGGACGACGACGAGGGACACACAGAGGAGGACACGATGGGAGGTGGGGGCAGCAGCTTCCGAGAGCCCATGGCCTGAGGAAACGGAAGGGAAAGTCATCCTCCCAGGCCTGGCGGAGGAGGTATGGAAAGGGCTCACTCTTCTTACCTGCTGAGGGGGCTTGGACAGGTACAGGGGAACACGCTGCCCACAGGGTAGCAGAGGGTCCAAGAGGAAGACATCATCATAGCTTGTCACCGGGAGCCCTGAGGAGGACAGCCTGCTAGCTTGGTGGCCTCGGCCTCCCATCCTAGCCCTCACTGCAGAAACACCCCAACTGAGCTGAGGGGCCACGAACAGTACCTGCATCCCTGGACACCCGCTCTTCTTCTGGATGCCCTGAGGTAGGGATGCTACCCCAGGCGTCATACATAGGCCAGGAAGGATGACACAGTGTCCTGCCAGACAAAGACACGCCTGACCCACAGCCGGCCCCCTGTGGAGAGCAGGAAGTGACTGAGCTCCATCTCTCTCATGGCACCTCTTGCTACCTGGAGACGGAGCCACACATCTCCCAACTCACCATCAGCTGAGGTCTGGCCTTAGCCTCATGGCTGGGATCCCAGAGTGGCAGTGGGGTCATCCTTGAGGTGGTGACCCGGGAGGTCACCTGGGGAGAAAGAGGTACTGCAAAGGAGAGACAAGATTAGAACAGGCTCTGAATCCCCGGGGCCTTGTGGGTAAAAACAGCAAGACCTGGAGCCTACCCGGGGCTTCGGCGGCCTGCCCAGTGGCCAGGTGACTGGAGGGCGGCGACGGCTTTGCTCCGGCCTCAGATGGGCTGTGTGAAGGGAAGGACATGCTCTTCCACACGCGTCCCTTCCCAGGGCTGACCTGAGTCAGGGCCAGCACCCAGCCCGGGTGCGACCTCCTCCTGGGACTTCCTCGGTTCGGGAAAGTGCCCACAGCGCCTCCTAGCGGCCGCGCCACGCCCTCACCTGTCCTGCGCGGGCGGCCCTGGCTCTTCCGTGCTTTCCTCTCCAGGGCTCCGGTCTCGGCCGTGGTCACTGCCTGTGGAGAGGCCTGGCTCCCCCGGCGCCTCCCCCGGGCCTGTGCCCCACGGCCCAAGCCAGGGCAACATTGTGTGGTGGAGCGCAGGCACGCCTCCGCCGGGCCGCCCACCCGCCCGTGGCCCCGACTACATGGGCGCCCAAGGCTTAGCCGACCCCAGGGCCTCGGCACGACGCCTGCGCCAGAGCGCCCAGCCACGTGGTGCGCTCCCGCCAGCTTCTCGAGGGCGCCCCCTGGCGGCAGAGCCGTGGGGCACTTGTGCCCTGCCAGCCCCAGGGCTGCCCAGCACAGGACGCGGCAGACTGACCGCCCGGGGACCCACCGCAGAGGACCCAGGTCCCCAAGAAGCTCGCGCACTCACAGACAGGCACACACCTGAGGGCCAAGCTGCAGGCCTTTGGGCTTTTCTTTATTGTGTTCGACACAACACTCTTCACCCAGACCCGGGGCTGCACCCCGGCAGCCTAAGGGCAGGGGGATACCCAAGCCCCTGCTACGCGCAGGGCCGTGGTCACCAAGTCCTTGTTAACTGGCAAGGCTCAGGTGTCATCTGTTCCCAGGACAGGTCCGGTGGTGGCTGGGGCCAAGCGCCCCAACCTCTACCCTAAGGCTGTTCCAGAAGTGCGTGAAGGACAGCAGCGATGTGAGGGAGGCCCCTTCCAGGGGCCCCCTCCTCTTCCAGGATGTGGTGGGGCTGGCACAGGGACTCCTGGGGGGAGGGGCCCAGGTTAAGTTTTCCCTGGCATTCCCCAAGCAAGGCTGGCGGGGTGGGGCGCGCTCCTGGTTGACACTGCCCCATGCCTGGGGCAGACGACACATGGAAGCTGTCAGCACATGACAGAAGGGGGGACACAGAAGGCTCAGGGCAGGAGAGGCCTGACATCTCCAAACGGAGATGCTTGGACAGGCGGGCTGACGGACACGGAGCCCAGGCAGGCCAGGGCCTGGCTGCGGCAGCCGCTCACACAAGACACACAGAAGTGACGCTCTATACAGTTTATACACAGAACCAGGGGCCCACAACGGCCGCACCCCTACAAATATAGAGTTCTCTCTACAAAACAGAGATAATTTAGCTCCCCCTAGCAGCCAGCAGGGGGAGGGAGGAGGGAGGGGGGGAAGGGCCGAGGGCTGTCATCCTCTGGGGGACAGGGCTGCTGGGGACATGAAGGCACCGTCAGCACTAGTGGGTAAGGGCTACTGTGGGCACTGAGGGGCTTCTGAGGTCAGTGTTGGTGAGGGTACACTAGTGTCTTTGGTGGGGCTGAAGGCACTGCCGGGGCACGGCTGACTAGGAGGGCTATAAATAGAAGGTGGGGTAGGTAGGGACAGCGTGGGTCCTAGGAGCCCAGGAGCCGAGTGTAGACGACATAGAGCAGCAGCATGGAGACCACGTAGAAGAGGAGGAAGCCACCCAGACCGGAGGAGGGCTGGACTGGGAGAGGGGCCTTGCCCCCCACCAGGATCACAGCCTCCAGTATGGTCCGCAGCCCCTGGGTGGTGCCCCGGAGGAGATCTGAGGACGAGCACAGGTCAGCCTGGGAAGGGAGGGCAGGGCACATGGACAAGGACAAATAACAGGCGTCAGCAGCATCAAGCCACAGACCTTCCCACCCTCGCCTCACACACCAGGAGCACAGCCAGAGCCATACCGACATGCAGACATGCAGGACCGGGAGCCAGGAGGGAGGCAGGGCAGAGCTGTGAGGGTGGGCCCAGGACACATGCTTCGGGAGAATTAGATCCCCTGCGGATGGAACGCCACCCCTCATGCACCGTATTCAGCTGAGCCCCAGAGCAAAGAGCACCCCCATACCTCAGGCACACCCATTTTTCGACAGGCTTCTAAGAAACTCTCCACGTTCTTCCGAGACTTGAGGGCACTGAGCTTTGGCTGAAGGTGGGGGAAGGGAAGAGTTTGGAAAGGCCAAGCCACACACCTGTCCCATGCCCTCCTCCTCCTCCTCCTCCTCCTCCTCCTCCTCCTCCTCCTCCTCCTCCGGGCTCCCACTGACCACAGCAGGTGAGGGCACATGAATGAAGGGCACAGAGCGGGGCCGCAGCTGGTTGGCTAGCTGACAGAGGATGACCCCATTGGCGAGGGCCTCTGCCAGGTCCTCAGGCAGGGGCTGCTGCAGCCGGGACTCGAGGACCTGGAAGCGGAGACAGGAGGAGCCGGTGAGGTCAGCAGGAACTCACTCCATCCCTTCCCCTCCTCGATAACGGTTCTGGGTCAGGAAGGAGAAGCTGGGGCTGTGTGGGTCCTGAGGAAAGAAAGGGGAAGGAGGTCCACGCTGGGTCAGGCCTCTGCCTCCACACATCGCGCTCTGCTCACCTGGCGAAGTTGGGACATTAGCTCCTTCTCGTCGAGAGTCTGAGGAAAGGGCCGAGGTCTCACAATGGAGTCTGGAGAGGAAGGGCCTAGGAGAGCAAGGAGGGTGGGGTAGCTCTGCTTCACGGGGAAACTCTGGAGGCAGCTTCCCACAGTCTCATACCAAAACCACCTCCTGCCTGTGGGATTCCCACGAAGAGGGACAACACCCCGAGAGACTCAAGGCCCAAGAGACAGAACGGCAGACACTCACCAGAGCCACTCTGAGAGGACGGACGGAAGAGGAAGCTGTTTGGTCTCTGAATGGAGCCCAGTGGCCTGGGAACAGGAGCTGTCCCTGGGGAAAGCCAGGGACAGGCAAGA
The DNA here is from genome assembly GCF_949786415.1 of Peromyscus eremicus. NCBI lineage: Eukaryota > Metazoa > Chordata > Mammalia > Rodentia > Cricetidae > Peromyscus > Peromyscus eremicus. The sequence goes on along the minus strand of NC_081438.1, from coordinate 27,082,756 downwards.
GAGACCCCCTCAGTGGCCCACTCTTCTTCCTGTGTCCCAAGCAACCCCAAGCCACCATCTGAAACACTGTCCTACCTGGTCCAGATACAGGAACGGGGTCCTGGGAGAGGGGGGATGGTGTGGGAGCTCCCTGCCCCCCGGAAACTCCTAGTTGGGTAGCACTGGACTTCGGTGGGCCACTGAAGAAAAACAAGGGACTCAGAGAAGGCCACGAAGAAGGCGTAGGGAGACGGGTCACGGGAGGACACCTACTTGGAGGCGGCCTGTGTGGACGAGGCCGAGGCGCCCGCGGCTCTGACCCCCCGCTTAAGGACCCTGGAAGAAGCAGAGGCGGCGTGAGCTCTACAGTCAGGCCACCCCCTCAGAACACAAGTCTGAGGGGGTTGCATCTGCCCGCTGTCCAGCCCCCCCCCCCCCCCCGTCCCTCCGGGGGTCCCCACCCCCCACTCTGCTGCTGCTGCTGCTGCTGCTGCCTCCGCTCCCGCTCCTGCCACAACTGCAGAGTGTCCGGGCGCCGTCTCTCCTCCCCTGCAGGCTCCTCCCGCCTGCAGAAGACAGCCCGGGAGAGACCTCTGTCAGGTGAGGGGAGGTCCCCAGGACTGTTGAGCACGGGGCAGAGGTGTGGGCTTGGGGGCTGAAGTACCTGCTGCTCCACGTCTTCTCCACATCTGCGACAAGGCTTAACTCGGCAGGCAGCTGCTCCTGAGGACAGAGCAGCAGAGGCTGAGGAAAGGCCTGGTCCCCCGGTTTGCCCTGGTGTCCCCATTAGTACCCTTCCCTTCCCCTGGACAAGGGCATCACGGGTCCTCACCTCAGCCGCACCCCGCTCTTCATCTTCCCCAGGAACATGGCTGTCAATAAAGTCAATCTGCTCCAGGTCTCCATCGCCTGCAAGGCCAGGGCACTTTAGCGAGCACGCAGGAGGGGATTCCAGGCCCTCCCTCACCCTCGCCCTCCTGGACAGACTCCCGCGCTCACCAGAACCATCTTCCCTCTGGTGTCTAGGCCCCCGGGGCTCCCGGGCCAACTCTGAGATCCGGAAGGACAGCTCTGAAAAATCATCTGTGGACTTTAAGGCAGAGATGGGACATGGGCTGAGACCATATGGGGTCCCACACTGGGTCAGGGGGAGAGCCAGCCTCTTGGGGATAGAGGGAGGAGGAGTCCCAGTCATGACCTCTTACTGGAGGTGCCTCTTACAAGGGATTCGGTCAGGGTCCTCAGTGCCGAGTCCCCTCAGCGGTGACACCCCGGTGTCCTTACCTCGTTTCCCGACCACCGCTTGCTGCCACTGTCAACACTGTGGAAGCCAGAGTCCAGGCCACCATCATACCGGCGTCCCGGAAATAAGTCTTCGGCAGGGCTAGAGCAGCCAGGGAGACCTGGTCAGCCCCATGCTGGCAGCACCCCCCCCTCACCCTGGAATCCAGGGGTGGTCTCTGGTCCCAGGAAGAGGATTCTTTCCCCTTACCAAGGACTAAAACTTGGGGGGCGGGAAGGGACCAGGTCCCCGAGGGCAGCTCCCCGCCGTCCGGCCTCCATCGTTAAGTACTTGAAGATGTGGAGTTTCCCCTTCAGACAGATCTGTGGGGGGGCACAGGCATGAGAATAAGGTGGCTCCCCAAGCCTTACTGGACCCTCCCATGCTAACAGCATCACTGTCCTCAAGGTCCACCCAGACTGCGCCTCACCTGGGCAGGCGGGCTCTGCAGGGGGTTGCTATCCAGCAGAATGACCTGCAGGTGCCTGAGGCGGCAGAAGGAGACCGGGATTCGGGAGACACGGTTACAGGAGAAATCCAGGCGGACCAGAGGAAGGTCCCCCAGCTCTAGGGTTGGGCAAGGGGAGAGTTAGGAGAAGCCCAGGCCTGAGGCCTTGAGTTCTCTTCCTTGTCTTTGGCTCTGACCAGCCAGTCACTCCTGGGCTGGCTCAGTTCACTTACCAGAAACAACCTGCTCCTCTCCCCACTCACATCTGAGCCAAGCCCTGTGTGCGTCAGCTGCCGCGGAGCCCGACGCATCCTCCTCCCCTGCCAGCCCCCACCGAAACCCACTCTACACTCTCAAGTGAGCAGCACAAGACAAACCAACTGACTGCTGCACAAAAGCCTCCCATACCACACAGCCATGGCTGCTGAAGTCGGGTGGGCATGGTGTGCAGAAGAGCACACAATTCAAGGCCAGCCTCAGCGACATAATAGTGCATTAGTTCAAGGCCATCCTGAGCTACACGAGAGCCTCAATCAATCAATCAATCAGGAAGCCTATTTTCAAGCTTTACCTCTTCTATGAATCTTCACATACCTCAGGGTCCTGGAATTCACTGTTCCTTCATACTCAAGAAGCGTTTTGCTCGGGTCTTTCATGGCCCCAGGGAGAACTCCCTGTATTTATGCCCCTACTGCTATGACTAACTTTCAAGCGTTAGATACTTAATCACCAAATCCCTGACACTGGTGTTCTGAGGTGGGATTAACAGGAGGTAACGGGGTCATGGGTCTCTCGAGGGATGAATGGAATGGGCTATTCCACGGTGGATTCATGGATTAATGGACCATTAAGTGGCCTTTTCAGCCAGGCAGTGGTGGCGCATACCTCTAAAACCAGCACTGGGGAGGCAGAGGCAGGCGGATCTCTGTGAGTTCGAGGCCAGCCTGGTCTACAGAGCGAGATCCAGGACAGACACCAAAACTACACAGAGAAACCCTGTCTCGGGGAAAAAAAAAAAAAAAGAAGTGGCCTTTTCTCTGGCACTCTTGCTCTATGCTGCCCTGTGCTGCCCTGGTGACACCCACAGGCATGTGATACTTGCACATATGAATGTGTAGGTACCCACAATAAATAAATAAATAAGCAAGAAAGTAAATAAATAAATAAAAAGAAATGTTTTTAAATTACATTACTTGGTCCTCAGGCCTCCAATGCTGGCTCACACTTACAATCCCAGCACTTGGGAGGCTGAGACAAAAGGCGCATCACAAGTTAAGGGCTAGCCTGGGCTTCAGGGTGAAACCCTATCTCAAAAACCAAAGAAATAAAAGGAGTGCTAGGTACATAGCCCAGTTGGTGGAATGCTGACCTGGATGCATAAAGCTCTAGGTCTGGTCCTCAGTACTGCAGAGACCAGGCATGGCGGCACATGCCTGTAACCCCACCACACAGAAGGTAAAAGCAGGAGAAGCAGGGGTTCAAGGCCATTCTTGGCTACATACTGAGTTGGAGGCCATCCTGAACTACAAGAGACAAAGAACAAAAAAAAAAAAAAAAAAAGAAAGAACCAAAAAAAAAAAAAAAAAAAACTCCAGCCAAACAAAACACAAAATTTTGTTGTTTATTCTCAAAGAACAAAACAAAAAACAAAATTCCAGCCAGGTAGCGCACACCTTTAATCCCAGTACTCGGGAGGCAGAGGCAGGTGGATCTCTGTGAGTTCCAGGCCAGCCTGGTCTACAGAGAGAGATCCAGGGCGGCTACATAGTGAGATCCTGTCTCAATTCAACAAAACCAAATTCCTTAGCTTCAGTTATTTTGTTACAGTAAGAGAAAATTAATTAAGACACTTAACAGACTTGGGAGGTGGACGGACGGACGGACGGACGGACGGCAGAGGCAGAAAGAGGCAGGAAAATGGGTGCCCACTACTCCTGTTCTTCCTGCCGCCCCCGAGTTTGTCTTTCTAAGTGCACCCATGCTGCACCATGCTCCCCGTCTCCATGCTCTGCATATGGTGCTCCTTCCTCTGCCTGGACGAAGCATGGACCGCTCACCTCCTAAGGTCTGAGCTTCGGGGAGACGTGACTTCCCAGGCTCCGCAGAAGAGCCCTCTTCTCCCTCACTCCCTGGGCTCCCTAGCCTCCTGCTTTAGCAGGTCCCTATGAATGCCTGTCTCTCCATTAAGCCACTAAACCTTTGAGGGATGGTCTCAGATCTCGGTCACATCTATCGCCCCACCTGAAACACAGGAAGCACACATACCTGGCTGAGCAACAAGCCTGCTTCCCAACAGACCATCTGGTACGTCATAATTACCTCATTAAACAGGGCTGCCTAGACTGTCATGTCAGGACCCCCCCCACACCTCCAGTTCAGAGGCCTTGAGAGGAGGTTCAAGAGCATCACCTGACCAGTGTTTCGAGAGCTCTTGCTGGGCTGGGTGCTTGGGTGGGCCTTAAGGTCCCTTCCAACCTTAGGATTGATTCTACAGTTGACTGACTTCACTCCTACCCTTCTTTCCTAGCCTGTTTCCACGTAAAAACAGACCTGGGAATCCACGCCTTCCCAGCCTCAGAGGGTTGCCATAGTCAAGAGCAAATACAACTGTTTACTGTTTGCTTTAGCTACTGAAAATCCCTGAGCAACTAAGGCAAGGTTATTTTTAAAAGATTTCTTGCTGTGACTTTTCCAAGGTAGAAGCATTATTTCAGATTCAGTGTTTGTGCCCCTCTGCCATGTCATGTGTTGAAATCATAACCTTCAAAGTGAATGGTACGAGAAGTGGGGCCTCTGGGTGGTAAGCAAGGCCATGAGGCAGAGTCCAGAAGGGATTAGCATCCTTATACCATAGAGCTCAGAGACCCCAGGAGCTCTCTGCGCTGTGAGGTGAGGAGCCGGTGAGGTGGGACCCTAACACCACCTGACCACACGGCACCCTGATCTAACGGTGGGAAGCGACAGTGCTGTTCAGAGCCCCGTCTACGGCATCTTCATTACAGCAGCCTAGCTGAAGGCGCCCCCCCCCACCCACACACAGGCACACACCCCGCCATCCTCTGTGCTCCCTTTTCCTCACCATCAGGCAGGGCACTGAGCTGGTTCCTCCGAACATTGAGATCCCGCAGGGATCGGAGGCTGCACAGCTCCACAGGGAGAGACTGCAGCTCATTGCTGCTCACGTCCTAGGTCAGAGAAGGCGCCGTCAGCCCAGGAGCGGCGGAAATCGCTCTGCCGTTGTTTCTCCCTGGCCACTTGTCTTTAGTCCAAGCCTTTTCCCAAGGGTGCTTCCTACCCTTCTCTAGCTACCCCCCAAAGTCCCTCTTCTGGCCCTTGCCCCTCATTCTCACAAGCTGCCGCAGGCTTCCTAAGGTGCTGATGTCTGGAGGCAGGGCTCCTAGCTTGTTGTTGCTGACAATAAGTACTCGAAGGGGCAGCTGGCAGATGTAGGGTGGCAACGAGGACAGCTGGTTCCGGCTGTGGAAGGGAGAAAGGCAGCAGGCGCAGTCCTCAGGCAAGGCACCCCAGCACTGGGCCTGCTCTGGGGAGCCAGGAGGACCTCTCAGGGCAATAGCACTGGTCTTGGAGGCCTAGAGAAGCAGCTCCCACTACCTGAGGTTGAGGTAGGTGAGGGCTGTGAGATTCCCCAGGGCTGGGTTCAGGCATCTCAGGCAATTGTGGTAGAGGTTCAGGCCTTCCAGGGACACCAGCTGGCACGCTGCCTCGGGCACCTCGGGAAACCGGTTCCGAGACAAGTCTAAGGAAAGTAAGGGTCAGGAGAGGCTCAGCCTTGCACAAGGGGACTGAGTGTCCCCTGAACCAGCGCCAGCTCCCGAGCCCCCGCTGACCGAAGGAATCAGGCCCCTAGGGCTGAGGAGCCAGCTCCGTGGGTAAAGCTGTTGCCCGTGAGTGAGGACCTGAGCTCCAGCCCCCAGAACCCACATATAAAAAGGCAGGTGTGGCAGTGTTCGCTTGCAATTCCACACTGGAGAGGCGGGGCTAAGTGGCTCCTTGGTGCTCAGTGGTCAGCTGAGCAGACAGCCTGGCTGGTTCAGTGACCAGGTCAGTGAAGAGACTGCTTCAAAGAAGCAGAGTGGGTGGCACCTGATGAACAGTTGAGATCGAGCCCCTCGCCTCCACACACGTGTGCCCACATACACACGCGTTCACGCACGTGGGCTCCCTGGGCAAACAACAAGCCTTCTACAAACTGAGCACGTTACAAGCACGACCAGAAAGGCCAAGAGAAGGCCAGACTTGAGAGGGTACAACAGACCATAAACACCATCTTTATTACAAATGAAGCCGCATGGGGTGGCTCACGTCTGTAACTCCAACAATCAGAACCGCTGAGAGAGGAGAATCAAGAGTTCAGGACTAGACAGCTTGCTAGACTCTGTCCCACCCCTACCCCCCAAAATAAGACAAATGAAGATTTCTCCTAGCAGTGTGGCGGCAGGGTTCTGTGACGCTGTGCTCTCTGTGTTCTGAGATGTCAGGAGAACGGAAAGGCGAAAGATCCCAGAAGGGGGATGGGCTTGGAAGGAAACAGTCTGAGGGATGAAGAGAGGGCTCAGGGAGCAAGCACACTCACTACACAGCATGCGGACCCGAGTTTAGATCCCACATTCATGTAAAACACTGGGCACGGGTATGCACCTGTGACCTCAGTGCTGGGGGACTGGCTGGGAGTCAGAAGACATTAGCTGGGCCTGTGGGCTGCCAGCCTAGCTCCAGATTCAGTGAGATGCCCTCTCAAGACAGTAAGGTGGAGAGTGATGGAGCAGCACACCCAACATCCTCTCCTGGCCTCCATACACACTTATGAACTTACTCTCCCCCCTCCCTGCCAAAAAAAAAAGCTGGTTAGGGCTGGCTGTGATCGATGGGTCTAGCACACAGACAGCTCTGGATGTGATCCCAGCACGAGAGAGAGAAGTTGAAAACCACAGTGAGAGGATAGGTAGGAGAGGTCAGGGGATAACACAGAAGCCGCTGGGGGAAGCACAGGGAGGAGAGCCCTTCCTCCCTGCGTCAGCCTGTGTTCAACCCGGGGAAGAAATGAAGAACGAGATAGACCCCAGCTCTAGGGACTCTCCGCCAGCTTTTCATCAGCCTCCAGGACCAAAGGACTAAGAACATCCAGCTCCAGGGAGTCTAGGAGGGAAAGGCAGCAGGCTAAGCTGGCCCGGGAAGCGAGTTCTCAGAGTCCTCGAGGTCCCTCCCACTGGAGTCCCTTGTCCCCAGGCTGGCTGCCCTATTCCAACCCCAGCTGTCTTCCTCCACTTCCTCTCTGACCCAGGCCCAGGCGCCGAGTCTTTGCATTCACCTTAAGCAGAGCAAGTAGCAGAGTGAGGAGGGGAAGAGCCTTCTTCCCCTTATTTCAAACACTGCTCACTACGGCAGTGCCAGAGGTGAGTCTGTGGTTCCCTGCAGTGTGGACACAGACCACAGACCCCTAGAAGCCCCTGTTTCTGTTTGTTCTGTTCAGCATGCCCTGGGAGGTGTCTGGGCTTTTGAGGGGAAATCCCAGGCAAGAGACGTTGTGAGCTTCTTTAAGGGCCTCCTTAGTGGGGGGTAAAAGCTAAGAGGAGGGGAAGCTGGGGATAGTCCCTGAGGAAATGCATCTTGTGACAGGAAATGGGGTAGAAACAATCCATTGGGTTGTGGCTTGTAGGATCTGTTTCCCAGGGGATATTAGCCTGATGCCCTACAAACTGCTCACTCCTCTTCTCTGCCCCAGCCTTAGTGAACACAGAGCTAGTGTGGGAAAAATAGTTCCAGAGAGGGTGGAAGGCTTGCATCTGGTCCTCCACCCATGCCCGACACCTGCCTGTTTCCTCTGTGCCCACAAATGCATAAGTATGTGTGTGTGTGTGTGTGTGTGTGTGTGCGCACATGTGTGTGTACGCGTGCATGCATGCATGCATGCGTGCATGTGTGTGTGTGCATGTTCACTGGAGTGGAGACCACGTTAAGATGGGATAAGGGGTAAGGGGTAAAGGGGCAGAAGTCAGGGGCGGAAGGAGCCCAGGCTGGAGGAGGCCGGGCTTAGGGGCACAGGATGTGGTCTGTGGGAGAGTGATCTACACTTCTCCTTTGCTGAAGGTGCCCTCCCCCAACCCAGCTCTCTACCAGTAGGCCAAGGGAACACAGTCCTCCAGTGTCAGGAATGTCCACAGAGGGGGCATGCAGGGGCAGCGCAAGCAGGAGACGGTTCAGAACAGTCCAGCAGCACAACGCTAAAGTACTTGGTCTGGGTTAGAGAGCGAGGGGATGTGGAGGACAGGGTACCGGGCAACTCTGGGCTTCAGTCACACACACACCCCTCCCAGGCTAGGAGTACCCAGCTTGGAGAGAGGAGACAGGTCAGCTGGACATAATGGAACCCACCTGCCTAGAACCTGGGCCCCGAAGAGACTGAAGAAGGCAGAGGGGCTTTCAGGATTTCCCACTTTACCACACAACTGAACCTGTACCCGGGGAGCCCTCGCTGCACCCTCAGCCGGAATGCTGAGGAGGAGGCTGGGTGGGGGCAGGAGCTGGGAAGGGCGAGGAGTGCTGGGTAGTTTTCCCAAGAGTCCACTCACTGAGACAGAGCCCTGAGGAAGTAAAGAAAAACATTTGGTCTTTGTCAAAAAACAAGCAAAGGGGGGAGGGGAAAGGGAACAGACGGCCAGTGTCACACAGCTGCTGAGGTCAATCTGGAGCTGGGGGGTTGGGGGGCCTGGGAGGGGCAAGAACGGCTCGTGGGGCTCACCCATTCCCAGGACTCACTCGGCGGGTATGGGGGAAAAGAACTTAAAAACAGAGAGATTTAAACTTTTTCTCTCCAGAGCTGTAAGGGGAGATTGTGGCCCAGCCAGCGGGTGTGATTGCAGGTGGGCAGGCACCTGCTGGAGCAACGTGCTCTTTGATCCCGCCCTGGGGCTGAGAGGTGCAGAAAGGGGCCCTCCCGCACCAGCCTAGACCGGGGTGGGGCTCCCGGAATGCAGTCCTGTGTTCTGATCCCCACCCTCAGCTGCCAGCCCAAGTTCATAGGCTGCCTCCTAAGCAGCTGAACCCTGACTCACCTGTCACAGTACAGTCCCCAGGGCCTGGCCATCAACAGACACAGGGTAGAGGGGACATGATTAGAGGGATCCCAAACACACACACACACACACACACACACACACACACACACACCCACCAGGGTGGAGGGGACATGATTAGAGGGATCCTGAGGGCGGGGACTGGAAAGAGAGTCTCCAGCAGGTCAGCACTCCTAACTACGAGATACAATTTCCTTCCTTTCAGTAAACTGCCTCAAGTTCCTCCCCTAAGGGAAAAGCAGAACCTGAAATGGTAATTCTAGGGTTCCTATGAGGTCACAGGCTCCACAGTGACCTCACAGAGAGGCAGGAAGAAGATAAAGGAGGCAGCGACAATAGATGGAAAGTTAACAGCGGGGGATTCACTTCTTTCACACAGACGGGCTGGGGAGGACGCGGGAGAGGGTCTGGGACGTGTGGAGACCAGGGTACAGCAAGCAGAAACGTCGGGTTGTTAGGGGCGATCCTTGGGAAGGAGATAACTGGGGCAGCTGGGATAGGGGTGGAGGGGTGAGGAAGGAGTTGGAAACGACCAGAAGGATGAAAAACGCAGTGACTGTTGATTACAAGTGGGGGCTTGCTTTAAGGGCCCATCAGATCTAGGACTGAAGAAGAAAGGAGGTGAGGGGCGGGACCACGCTACAGGTGCGCAATATGCAAATAAAGCGGAGAGTCTGAGAGAGCCCGGCCGAGAGTGTTGTGTGCAAGCTGGAAGCCAACTCCTCGTCCAGCGGTTCTGATACGGCGGGGAGGGGAGGTCGCAGGCTCGATGCCGATCCCGAGGGGCGAGCCCTCAAGAGTGCCAGGTGAAGGGGTGGGCCTGCTTCGGACGCCAGGCGGGGCTATGCAAATGAGGGGTCGCGGTCCCGTGTGGGTCCCCTCCTCCTCTCTCCGGGCACCGGCGCAACTCACCAGCCTGGGTGATGTCTGACAGGTCGTAACTGCGGGCCGCGCCCCGCGGGAAGTGCTTCAAACGCCGGTTGGACAAGTTCAGGGTCCCGGTGGCCACAGCCTCCTCTAGGGCTCGTTCTGCGCTGCGGCTCCCGGGTAGGCCAGGAGACCCCGGCACGGAGACTGAAGCTGCAGCTTCCTCACCCCCGGCGGCCAGTGGGCCCGCTACCACCGCCGCCATCCGCTCCCGGCGGTTCCCGCTGCCTGACTGACGGCACCGGCCGGCCCTCCTCGCCCCTCCCCCACCTCCGAGCCGCCGTAGTCGCCCCCGGGGGGCGGGAACGAGGGTCGGGAACCCCGCGGACCAATCACGAGCCAGAGACGCCTTAGAACTGCCCAATCAGAAAACGCCAAGGAGGTGGAGCTTCTCGAGTCTCGACCCGGCCGAGGGACGGGAGGGGGTCAGTGCGGACCCTCGCCAACGGCCGCGGCTTCTGGATGGCCCGCCCCGCACAGCGACAACCAATCACAACTCTGGAGGCGAGAGATGGAGCCAATGAAACGCACCCAGGAGGCGGGGACAACAGCCCTCGACTTCAAGGGATTAGACACCCAGAGACCGCAAGCCCGAGAGTCCGGCCCTCTTTCAAAGGAGACCAATTGCAATCTAGAGACGGGCGAGTGACTGTCAAGAGCACCAATTAGAACCTCGAAAGGGCACCTGTCCCGGCCTCTTCTCTGAGGGACGGCTCTGCCGACCAATAGCATAGGCGAGGAGAAGGTGCTTTCACTAAACAGGAGGCGGGGGAACTAGAATTTTTGAGACGCAGGTAAAGACGGACCGCGGCGTGCTGGGCGGGCTGACAATGCAGTGTCCTAGCTGGGTCCTAGCTGAACGTGCTGGGGAAGCGAGGAAGGGAGAGGCATGCCCCGGGCCGGCGTCCAGGCTGTTGTCTTAGCAGAAGGGACCGTTTCCGGTCGTGCAGGCTGCGTCCCAACGGGGGACTCCAGGGTTGACCGGTGGGTGAGGGGGTTTCCAGCTCAGCCTGGGAAAGTCGCCAGACCTGCCAGCTCCACCAGAGTCCCCCCCGGACAACACTTGAGACTACGAAAGATCTCAAGATCGTTGTTTTTTGTTTGTTTTGTTGATTTTTTGGAAACAGTTTCTCTGTGTAGCCCTGGCTGTCCTGGAACTCGATCTGTAGACCAGGCTGGCCTCGAACTCACAGAGATCCGCCTGCCTCTGCCTCCTGAGTGCTGAGACTAAAGACGTGCGCCGCCACGGCCCGACTAAGATCTTCGTTTTTTCATAAATGAAGAAACTGATGCTGAGCAAATCTCAGGCCTCCACGTGGGACTCTCTCCCACTTTCATAATGCACTTTGTCTATTGGAAACCTCTTGTTTGAACCCGGGTGTAGTGGCATGAGCCTGCCATGCCAGCATTTGGGAAGATGATAGGAGGATCAACACTTCCGGGTCAGGTTATTCCAAGCCAGCCTGAACATGAGACCTTTGTCTCAAAACTAAAGGTTTTTGTTTTGTTTTGTTTTTTTAACTTCTTGAGGTGAAATGGAGTACAGAAAAGGATCCCAAATGCAAGAGGCAGTAAAAGGATACCTTTTTTTTTTTTTTTTTTTTGAGATTTTTTACTTTTTAAAGAATGTTAGCATTTAATGAACCTCCCTGACTGGCTTCCAGCCACTAGGAAACAGACACCCCCAACACCTTTGATCTCCTCAGCTCTTCTGTTGCAGAATTTGGTCTTTCCGGTGATAGACTGCTTAGCCAGCTTTCCCACCCCCATAACTTGGTGGTATCCCAGGAGCGGCTCCTGTCTTGGTTTTTGGCAACATCACCCGAGTCTGCTCACGGATCGGTGTCCACAGTTTATCCGGGTGGACAGTTCGGCCGAAGCTCTGGTTCCTCTTTAAGTGGTAATGACTCATACCGGCTTTCCCAGAGTCACCTGGATGATTCTGTCGAAGTTGATCCTGTGATGAGGCATGCCACTAGCATCCCCTTTCTCCTCCTGGACGCTTCCGGTACTTTCCCAGAATTTCACAGTCCTTTCCTCAGTCTGGGTGGCATGGTGGTCTAAGGAAAGAGGAAGACTGGTTCTTTGAGACAAGAGCTCATATAGCCCAGGCTGGCCTCCAGCTGGCTATGTAGCTGGGAATGACGGTGCACTCTTCCTGCCTCGAAAGTGCTAGATTACAGGTGTGCACCATCATGCAAGGCTCACTTAGCTTAAAATCCTTTGTAGTGACACGAGACCCCAAGTCTGCTTCCTGGGCTGCCTGACCACCGGTAACTGAAGTTGCTTTCTCCTAAGTCATACCTGCTATGCTAATGTGCCTAAACATCAAATTATTAAAATTTGCGGGAGAGTTTAGCTGGCTGCTCTTGCAGAAGACTGTCTGAAGCAGCCGTAGAGTGGCTCCCTGTATCCAGCTTGAGGGGATGTCCAGGGCTCTCTTCCGGCTGCCACGGGCGCTGCATGCACATTCCTCCACATACACCCCGGCACACACAATGAAAAAGAAGTCAAGTCTTAGGGGGCTGGAGAGAAGATGGCTCAGAGGCTGTGAGCACTTGCGGCCCTTGCAGAGGACCCAGGTTTTGTTTGCAGCATTCACATGGCAGTTTACAACCGCCTGAAACTCCCAATTCCATGAGACTCAGGCATTTATATATTCATATGGTATACATACATACAGGCAACACACAAAAGATCTTTTTACAGTGTAAGTGTTTAAATAATAGCTGGACATGATGGCCCACATCTTTAATCCCAGCACTGGGTGAGGGAGGGATGGGGGGTGCAGGAGGCAGGCGGATCTCTGTGAGATTGAGGTCAGCCTGGTCTATAGAGCGAGTTCTAGGATAGCCAGGGCTAAGGGCTACACAGAGAAACCCTGTTTCAATCCCCAACACACCAAAAAAAGAAAGCAGGTGTTGGAATCCGAGGCCATGCACATGTTAAGCAGATGCCCTACACATGAACTGTATTTCCTAGTTACCACAGATAACGGAGTTGGTGTGAATGATGAACGTCTGACTAGAGCAGTCAATGAATGGATCTGCTGGGCACTTACGCACTGGTTTTAAATCCTCTTGTGATCCTGAAAAGGCTATACTCCTTACATTTACTGGTGTAGACTTGCCCCTACCTATCATGTACAATAATCTCATCTGCGGTTTCTCCTCGACAAAGTCACTCCACAGAAAAAACTAAGTGCCTAGGCTCTAGAAGATGCCCTAAACTCTGGAAAAAATTCACCCTTTCCCCCACCTTAACAGCTTGTCCTTCGCACATGCCACGAGGCCACTGGTCGAAGGGAAGAAGCCTGTGATTTTGGACTTGTTTTCAGTAGCTTGTGAAGAATTTGTTTCAACTGTTCCCATTTGCATCTTGCCTTTGGGAGCAGGAAGTGAGATCAGGGTCCCCCTTTTCTCCATTGTCATTGTCCGTCAATTTTTTTTTTTTTGAGACAATGTCTCATATAATGCAGTGATGCAGACTGGCCAAACTCTTTATGTAGCCAACGATGACCTTGAACTCCTTCCTCATCCTCCTGTTTCCACTTCCCACGTGCTGGGATTGCAGGTGTGCACCACCATATTGGTTTTATTTGGTGCTGGGGATCAAACCCAGGGCTTCGTGCATGATAGGCAAGCACTCTACCAAGTGAGCTACATGTAGCCCTATACTTTTTTCTTTCTTTTCTGGCTTTGTACTCTTGAGATATAGAGACCGAGGACTGCTCAGGAGTCCCCATTTGCCTCTTCAGAGTTAAAATTAAAAGTGAGAAAATCTACTACTACTTCCTAAGAGGAGAGGACTTACCATCTACCAATAGTTCCCTCTTTATGTCTCCGGTAAACCATGAATCCCATGAGCCATCTGGTGGCTGGATCTGAGCTAGAACCCAGAAGCTAGTTCTGGGGTCAGGTTAAGGAGAATAGGTCACAGTCACTGGACAGTGAGGTCACAAAAAGGTTTATGTGCCCCAGACTCCATGGGGGTGGAGCCTAGATGATCGAGGGGCCCTAGAGGTCCCCCAAGCCCAGACTGGGGACATGGTGTGGGAAAGGCAGCGGGGACAGGGGCCTGGGGCCTGGGGAGCCAAGGGGCCTGGAGAGATGAGGGCAGGAGCAGGGAGGGGACAGTCAGGATGTTGAGGAGAAGCCGGAGACAGAAGCTGCAAAAATGGACCAGGCTGTGCAGACAGGAGGAGGGGCTCAGGGTGAGGGGGGTGGCAAGGCCAGGGAAGGGCAGGGAGTTGACTGACAGCGAGAAATCCGGGGAGAGGCCAAGGAATAAGGCAGGCAAGGGAGGGAAGACGGCCTGAGGTCCTGGAGAGCGATGGGAGGGCTGGATTTGCTAGCACAGAGCTGGAGTGGGATGGGCCCTAAGGCAGGCGTTTACAGAGACGTAACAGTTTGACAGCAGGGAAGGAAAGCAGGTGTGTGACCCCCACAGAACCCTTCGCTCCCTTTCCGCCCTGGCAGGTGAAGCGCAGCTGCCCTTCCTGCGGTCTGGAGGCCGGGAATGAGAAGGAGAGAGGGAACCCTATTTCTGTACAGTTGTTCCCCCCCGAGCTGGTGAGTCTTTAGGGTCTGGTGAGGATTGTGAATGTGGGGCTGAGGGGCAGCCCGTGACTCCCCCAACTGCCCCTCCTGCCCCTCCACAGGTGGAACACATCGTCTCGTTCCTCCCGGTCAAAGATGTTGTCGCCCTAGGCCAGACCTGCCACTACTTCCACGAAGTGTGTGATGCCGAGGGCGTGTGGAGACGCATCTGTCGAAGGCTCTGTCCACGCGTCCGTGACCAGGGCTCTGGTGCCCGGCCCTGGAAGAGAGCTGCCATCCTTAACTGTACACTTCCCTCAGTAACTTCTTCTTCTCCTTGCCTCTCGCCTTCCTTATTCTGGAAACTTCCTTCTTGGTCAAGTTGCCTGGTGATCTTTGCACCCCCTGGCAACCTTTCTCTAGAAGAAACTGGTTAAACTCAAACATACTCCATGGAGTACTTCCTCCAAGGTTCTCTGGTCACCTCTGACAGACATCCAATTCACAGCTCAGTACCATTTCAGCCAGGTCTCCCTGCATGTACCAACTCTTCCAGATCTTACCCTAGAGACACCCCTAGTCCCCAGACCTGGAGTTTCGCCCTCTTTTAAATCAGAGTTAACATTGTCAGCTTTTGCGTATATCGTGTGTGTGTGTGTGTGTGTGTGTGTGTGTGTGTGTGTGTGTACTGATGCATCTGCTAGTGTAGTCACATGTGGAGGCCAGAGGTTGACATTAGTTATCTTCCTCTATCCCTCTCTACCTTACTTTTTTTAATATTTATTTTTATTTTATGTGTACGGACATTTTGTCTGCACATGTGCCTATGCACAACATGCATGCAGTGCCTGTGTAGGCCAGAAGAGGGCATCAGATCATCTGGACCTGGACTGCCTCGTGGGTACTGGAAACCAAACCCTGGTCCTCTGGAAGAGCAGCCAGTGCTCTTAACCACTGAGCTATCTCTAGCCCTGACTGAGGTTTTTATTTGTTTTGTTTTCAAGACAGGGTTTCTCTGTGTAGCTTTGCGCCTTTCCTGGAACTCACTCTGTAGCCCAGGCTGGCCTCGAACTCACAGAGATCCGCCTGCCTCTGCCTCCCAAGTGCTGGGATTAAAGGCATGCGCCACCGCCCAGCCTGCTTTAGGTTTTTAAACAGGCTCTCACTGAACCTGGAGCTTGCCATGGCTAGACAGGATGGCCAGCAAGCCCGGGGATCCTTCTATCTCTCCCTTCCCCTTCCCCCAACCAGTGCATGCTAGCATTAAAAATATCCATGCCAGCTTTCACGTGGGTGCCAGGGCTCTGAATGCAGGTCCTCGTGCTTGCACAGCAAATGCTTTACACATGACCCACCGCCCCAGCTTTGTGACCTGATGACAGTTGAGATGAGCAACTCTCTCTTATGTTTATGTGTGTGGTGTGTGTGTCTATATGTATGCATGTTTGCATGTGTGCACATTGGGGTATGTGCATGTAGAGACCAAGGTTGATCTCAGGAATTACCGTCCATCACCCTTCACTGTATTCAATGAAGCAGAGCCTCTCCCTCAGTCAGACTCAGAAGTCTTGCTAGCTAGCTTGCTCTGAGGCTCCTGCTGCCACGTCCGAGTCTCCCAGTTTCGGGGCCAGAATTACAGGTGGTCAAGAAGGCCATCCAGTATTTACGCCTCAGCTCTGGTCCGCATGCTTGCAAGGCAAGGACTTAGCCACGGAGTCACCTCCCCAGCCAGAGATGAAATACTTCTTTGTTGTGGTGGCTGTCCTGTTTATTGTGTGACAGCAGTACCAACTCCGTAGTTATGACAACCAGTCTCCGTGAGGGACAAAATCACCCCAGCTTGAGAGAGAACGGTGATCCAAATACTCCAGAAAGGCGCTACCTAATTACTTATTTCACACATAGAGAAACAGCCACAGCCGGGGGTGAGAGGAGATGCCTGGCCTTGCCTGGCCATCCTTTTCTCTCTCCTTTCTGCTTCCTTTCTGTGTTTATTCTTATACTTCCTTGATGTCTCTGATTCAAGGCGGGACTAAAGAAATGCTACTGAGAAGCGCATGTGTGGCCCTGGGATGAAGTGGGACAGATGTAGGGTATAAACCAAGTTTTCTGTGTCACCTCAGGAAGGAGTCTGATCCCTAGTGTTGGGGGTGGAAAAGAGCTAAATTCCAGGGTGTCTGGAAAAAAGCCAATCTAGCTCACCCTCGCTCTGACCCTTACCATCATGTCACCTCAGCCTTGAAACCATTTCCTTCTGGTCTTCAGATACAAAGGGCCTGTATTTCCAGGCATTCGGAGGACGCCGCCGATGTCTCAGCAAGAGTGTGGCCCCAATGCTAGCCCATGGCTACCGCCGCTTCTTACCCACGAAGGACCATGTGTTCATTCTTGACTATGTGGGGACCCTCTTCTTCCTCAAAAATGCTCTGGTGTCCTCCACCCTTGGCCAGATCCAGTGGAAGCGGGCCTGCCGCTATGTGGTGTTGTGTCGAGGTGCTAAGGATGTGAGTAGGGGAATTCTGGGTGCTGAGAATCCACCTTAGTGGTCTTGAGTGGTCTCTCCCTTAGGGAGG
The DNA here is from genome assembly GCF_949786415.1 of Peromyscus eremicus. NCBI lineage: Eukaryota > Metazoa > Chordata > Mammalia > Rodentia > Cricetidae > Peromyscus > Peromyscus eremicus. Next base: position 27,065,915 of record NC_081438.1, on the reverse strand, counting down.
GATGTCAGGACATCTATCCTCTCCTAGAGAACCGAAAGCGATCCATTTATCTGTCATTTGCTCGTTTTTTTTTGGTGCTGGGAATTGAACCCAGGACCTCACACATGCTAGGCAAGCATTCTATCACTGAGTTAGATTGCCAATCCTAAATAAGCTCTCATTTCTTAACCCTGGGCCCCATCATCTCATTTCCCGTCCCATGATCTGCCCTAGCCTTACCCCATTCAGAGTCTCTAGATCCCAGACAGCCTCACTTTGTGCCACAGTTTGCCTCCGACCCAAGATGTGACACAGTTTACCGGAAATACCTCTACGTTTTGGCCACTCGGGAGCAGCCAGCAGTGGTGGGCACCACCAGCAGCCGGGCCTGCGACTGCGTGGAAGTCTATCTGCAGTCCAGTGGGCAGCGGGTCTTCAAGATGACATTCCATCCCTCCATGAGCTTCAAGCAGATCGTGCTGGTCGGCCAGGAGACCCAGCGGGCTCTACTGCTCCTCACAGGTGTCCCCTACCAAGCAGTGATTTGCAAATGTCTAGCAGATTCTTCAGGGTCTGCTCCAGGGGAGAGGAACGAGGAGTCTGTCAGAGAGAGTTCTACCTTCTCCTGCTCCACAGCTCTCAACCCGAAAAATTCTAGAATTCTGCATAGAATTTCAGATAAAGGTCCTTCTCGGGCTGGGGGTGTGTAGATCCATCTATATGAAGCACCAGGTTCAACTCCCAGCACCATATAAAGTGGGTGTAGTGATACATGTCTGTACTCCCAGTATTTGGAAGGTGGAGCCAGGAGAATCCTAAGTTCAAGGTTATTCTTTTTTTTTTTTTTTTTAATTTTATTTATTTATTATGGATACAGCATTCTGCCTGCATGTATACCTGCAGGCCAGAAGAGGGCACCAGATCTCATTACAGATGGTTGTGAGCCACCATGTGGTTGCTGGGAATTGAACTCAGGACCTCTGGAAGAACAGTCAGTGCTCTTAACCTCTGAGCCATCTCTCCCCTCAAGGTTATTCTTAAGCTGCATAGTTTGAGGCCAGTCTACATAAGATCCTGTTTCAAAAATAAAAATGCAGTGCTGAGTAGATGGTACAGTGGGTAGATGATTTGTTGCAACAACCATGAGGATGTGAGCTTGGATTCCCAGAACCAACATAAAGGTAGTTCAAGTTGGTAATCCTAGCATTCTTTTTCTTTTTTTAAAAGATTTATTTATTATGTATACAGTGTGCCTTCATATATGCCTGCATGCCAGAAGAGGGCACAAGATCAAATTTTAGATTGTTGTGAGCCACCATGTGGTTGCTGGGAATTGAACTCAGGACCTCTGGAAGAGCAACCAGTGCTTTTAAACTCTGAGCCATCTCTCCAGCCCAATCCTAGGACTCTTATAGTGAGATTCAAGATGGAGACAGGAGACTCCCAGAAGTCCGCAGGCCAGCTAGGCTGGCCTATGTAGTGGTATTGGTGAGACTCTAACTCAAGCAAGGTAGCTGGTAAGGACCAGCACCCCAGTCGTCCTTTGCCTCCTGCGCATGCGCTGTGGCGTGTGAGCCCACACAGCAATGGTTTAAGTAGTTTGGAAATCACTGCTGTAGTGAATATCTAATTTTTCAACTCTAATCCCCTCCTATCCTCCGTGCCAGGCACTTCACTTTATACCCCAAGTTGCCCCCTCCCCCTTTCCCAGTGTCCTCTATAGTTGACTGCACCCTCCTTAAGCCTGAGACCCTGTGGATTCCGAATGCCAGGCAGGAGCCTAAATGTCCAGACTTCCTTCTTCCCAACACTCAAATTAGGGGCTGCAGCATCTAATCACTGGGTTTGCTCTCCACTAGTCTCTCGTGCTGAAGTTCCTCCCTGTTTTACTTTCAGGGTTGAAGGCTGGGGGCTGGAAGCCATTCTCTCTTTTTTCCTTTCTTCTTCCTTTTTTAAATTTTAAAAAAAAATTATTTTTCCCAAGACAGGGTTTCTCTGTGTATCCCTGGCTATCCTGGACTTGCTCTGTAGATTAGTCCGCCCTTGAACTGGGGCCTGACTCTGCCTCTCAAGTGCTGGGATTAAAGGCGTGCGCCACCACCGCCCGGCTCTTTCTTTCTTCTTATTTTATTTTATTTTTGTTGTTGAGACAGAGCCTCACTGTGTATGTAGTTCAGTCCTGGCTGGCCTAGAACTTACTATGTAGACCTTTAACTCACAGAAGTGTGTCTGCCTCTGCCTCCCAAATGCTGAAATTAAAAGTGTGTATCACCATACTTTATTCCCCCTCCCACTTTCGCACGTGTATGTGTGTGTGTGTGAGTGTGTGTGTGTGTGTGTGTGTGTGTGTGTGCATTTCCTCTTTCTACCATGGGTTTCAGTAGTTGAACTCTGGTTGTCAAGCCCGTACAACGTGTAGCCATCTCACTGGGCCTCTACCCTTTTTCGTGTGTCTCTACTCTAGGGCGGTAAATGTTTCTGTTGAGTGTCCCATGGGATGTTAATCTGGGCATTGATGAATCCCTTCCTCCATGGAATTGTATGCTTCCCTTCATATCCCCAGAGGAAGGGAAGATCTACTCCTTGGTAGTGAATGAGACCCAGCTGGACCAGCCACGCTCCTACACAGTACAGCTGACCCTCAGGAAGGTGTCGCGGTGCCTGCCTCACCTTCGTGTGACATGCATGGCTTCCAACCAGAGCAGCACCCTCTATATCACAGGTAAGAAGCACCTCCCAGAGCCGGGGAGGTAAAAGTAAAAGGTAAAAGTACTGGTTGTGTAAGGTTGAGGGTAAGTTCAAGTCCCCGGTACCCACATAGAGCTGGACCCAGTAGCACATGTCTGTAATCCCAAGGGCAGAGAAGGGCATTCCCTGTAAACCTGTGGGCCAGCTAGTCTGGCATCAAAATGGCAAGAGACCCTACTTCAAACAAGGTGGAAGACCCCGACCAATACCTGAGTCTGTCCTCTGATTTTGATATGTATGCTATGGCACATACATACCAATATCTACATTCATGCCAAGATCATACACATACATCACATATCACACACACACACACACACACACACACACACACACACACACACACTGGAAAAAAAAAAGAACTATATTCCTTTCTCTCAAGACTCCAGTCTTGGACAGATCCCTCCACACACTGACACTCCTTAGGCATGCTGGTGACTATGGGTAGGCTCCCAGCTGTCGGGCTGGTGTGTTGATTATATGCGACCCCTGCAATCTCTGAGCTTTCACCATCAAGGTAGGGCCTTATCCCTAGGAAATGGGTGCCCAAAGCTGCTGAGCTGAGGGCTCCCGACCCCCCAGACCAGGGGGGAGTGTATTTTGAGGTGCATACCCCAGGGGTGTATCGTGATCTCTTTGGGACCCTTCAAGCCTTTGACCCTCTGGACCACCAGATGCCGCTTGCGCTCTCCCTGCCTGCCAAGGTAGGATGCTGGTGTGGAGGATGGCGGGCAGATTGCAGAGGGCTGGGCTCTAGGGGTTGGAAGGATAGATGTGGGTGGGACAGAGGGATTCAGGGAGAGGTCAGCTGGGATCTGTTGGGGGGCAGTTCTGGAGCTGAGTTTCCTAGGAACTGAGTGCTCACATGCTCTTGCTGTCTTAATCTCCCTAGGTCCTGTTCTGTGCTCTTGGCTACAATCACCTTGGCCTGGTGGATGAATTTGGCCGGATCTTTATGCAGGGAAATAACAGATATGGGCAGCTGGGAACTGGAGACAAAATGGACCGAGGGGAACCCACATTGGTGAGATTGTTTCCTGGCAACTCTTATCCAATCTCCTAACCCTGAACCCAGCTACTTTGCCACATTTCCTAGAAACCACTTTCTCCTCCCCTAGGCAAAGCTAAGCCCATCATAGACAGCACCTGTGCTGCTGGTGCAGGCCTCAGCCAGGGCTGGCCCCAGAAGGTCTGTTCTGCGCTGTGTGTGCAGAAGGAATTCAGGAAGGAGTGGGCTGGGGACCTGGGTGTGTCGAAGTACTAGAAAAGGGGAGATGCAGCCTGAGAAGATGGCTCAGGGGGTAAAATGCTTGTCACGTGAGCATGAAGACCCAAGTTCAGATCCCCAATCCCCGTGTAAAAAGCTGGACACAGCTGTGAGCGCCTATGATGCCCGCACTAGGAGAAGGAGACAGAAGGATCCCAGGGACTCACTGGCCAGCCTGTCTAGCCAATCGGTGAGCTCCAGGGGCAGTGGGAGACCCTGCCTCAACAAAATAAGGTAGAGGGCAAGTGAGGAAGGCAGACAGTTAGCATTGACCTCGGGCCTCAGTAGCCACATTCGTGAATGCACATCCCTAAATACAGACATATTTCTTAAAAGGTAAGACATATTTCTTAAAAGGTAAGAAAAAGGGCCTGTGCGTTTGGGGAGATTCAGGTGAGGATAGAGAAAAGTATTCCATGCAGCGAGGACAAAAACAATGATGACGTTTATACACAAGACAGTAAAAAGACTGGCCAGATGGACTAGATGTATCCATTGGTAGACAGCACTTACCTAGCATGTACAATGTCCTAAAGTGAGCCGGGCCGTGGTGGCGCACACCTTAAATCCCAGCACTCGGGAGGCAGAGCCAGGTGGATTTCTGTGTGTTCGAGGCCAGCCTGGGCTACAGATCAAGTTCCAGGACAGGCGCCAAAGCTACACTGAGAAACCCTGTCTCAAAAAAAAAAAAAAAAAAAAAAAAAAAAGTGAGGAGGAGGCAGAAGAGAGTGAGTTCCAGGACAGCCAGGGCCACACAGAGAAACTCTGTCTTGAAAACACATACACACACACACACACACACACACACACACAAACAAACAAAAAAAAAACTGAGACAAGAGTGGCAGATGTAGGCAGTGTCTGTCATTGTCACAGAATGAGAAGAGATGTCCTTGAGTCAGGGACAGGGTTTAGTTGGTAGAATGCTTGTCTGGCATCATGAGACCCTGAGTTTCATCCCCAGCACTATGAAAACCAGGCAGAATGGTGCATACCTATAATCCCAGCAATTGATATGTGGAAAAAGGAGGATCAGAAATTGAAGATCATCTTCAGCTACACAATGAGTTCTAGGCTAGCCTAGGCTACATGTGACCTGTTTTCTTTTTTTGTTTTTTTGTTTAAATATTTCAAGACAGGGTTCCTCTATGTAGCCCTGGCTGTCCTGGAACTTGCTCTGTAGACCAGACTGGCCTTGAACTCAGAGATCTGTCTGCCTCTGCCTCTCAAGCGCTTGAATCAAAGGTTTATGCCACCACCACCCAGACCAAGGCAATTCTTATAAAAGAAAGCATTTAATTGGGGGTTTGCTTACAGTTTTAGAGGATTAGTCCATTATCACCATGGTGGGAAGCAGACAGGCATGACGCTAGAGCAGTAGCTGAGAACTTTGTGTCCTGACCCACAGGCAGCAGAGAGAGACCTGGCATGGACTTTGAAACCTCAAAGCCCACCCTCAGCAACACACCTCCTCCAAGGCCACACCTCCTCCAACCAGGCCACACCTTTAAATCCTTTAATCCTTCTCAAACAGTTCCACTCCCTGGTGACCAAGCATTCAAATATATGAGCCTATGGAGGCCATTCTTATTCAATCCACCACATGACCCTATCCCAAAATAAACAGAGTTGTGGAAGTGGTTCATCAGGTAGCAGCACTGGCTACCAAGCCTAGTGATCTGAGTTTAATCCCTGGGACCCCCACGGTGGAAGGAGAGAACTGATATGCAGAAGTTGTCCTCTGACCTCCACACGTGTGCTATGCACACTTGCGTCACACACAAACAAAAGCAATAGACTAAACAAACAAAAACTTTATGAAAATTATCTCATCTTTTTTGTTTTGTTTTGTGTTTTTTGAGACAGGGTTTCTCTGTGTGTGGTTTTGGTGCCTGTCCTGGATCTCGCTCTGTTGAACAGGCTGGTCTCGAACTCACAGAGATCCGCCTGGCTCTGCCTCCCGAGTGCTGGGATTAAAGGCGTGAGCCACCACACCCCACATTATCTCATCTTTTATTAAAAATACATAACATTTACCCATGTCTGAGGATGGGGGGAAAGGTCTATTCAAGGTCAGCCTGCACTACACCAAGTTTAAAGCCAGCCTGGCAATATATCAAGTCTCTGTCTCAAAAAAAAAAAAAAGAAAGAAGAAAAAATTGAGTGGAGGATACAGTTCAGTATTAGAGTACTTGTCTGGCATGCATAAGACTAGATTCACTACCCAGTACTGTTGACAAATGTGTACGTGCTTCTTTAGGAAAACAGTAAAACATGGATATCCATCACTAGAGAGAAAGCTCAGTTGGCACCGTGCTTGCCTTGCAAGTAGGAGGGTCTGAGTTTGAGCCCCAGGAAACATGTTCCCCAAAGAGCCAGCGTAGTAGTTCATGTAGCCTCATCGACAGGAGGCAGAGATCCCTGGAGCTCTCTGGCCAGGCAGCCCAGTGTGCTTGCTGAGCTCCAAGCTGACTCAGACACGAGGTGGACAGTGCGCCAGGAGTGACAGGTTGACAGATATGCACACCTGTACACATACAGCACATACACAGAGACCAGCCATCGGGAAGTTAGTAGTTAGTAGTGGGATTTCCAGTTTCTTTGTTGTTGTTGTTTTGAGACAAACTCTCACTACGTAGCCTGGATTAGACTGGAACTCACTTTAATCCGCCTGCTTCCCCAGGCCTGGCTGGCTTTTTAATTGTTACTTGCTGGTATTTTGTAATTAAAGATTTATTTATTTATTTATTCATTCATTCATTCATTCATTCATTTATTTATTTTTACTGTGTGCGTATTGCACGTGCAAGAATGCACATGTGTGTGCATACAAACGTGTGCAGGTGCCCAGGGAAGCCTGAAGAGGGCATCAGGTCTTGTCCTTAAGAAAGAGCGAATTTCCTGAAGGGCAAGACACAAAGTTTTACCAAGTACCAGAACCCATATAGTCAGACGTTGTGGGCACAGGGACAGATTGCCAGTTTGCAGGGCAGGGCCGACCTTCTGGGACAGGACCCTCTTTTCTTCCAACTCCCAAGACTGCACTCTGCGCCAATTCCTCTAGTATCCCCACCTTAAAGCCCTGGCCATGTTGTCCGTCTATCCTCAGGTTCATTATCTACAGCGTCCCATTGCCCTGTGGTGTGGCCTCAACCATTCCTTGGTGCTGAGTCAGACCTCGGATTTCAGCAAGGAGCTGCTGGGGTGCGGCTGTGGGGCTGGAGGCCGCCTTCCTGGCTGGCCTAAGGGGAGTGCCTCCTTTGTCAAGCTACATATCAAGGTCAGAGCAGGGTCGGGCAGCGGATGGACAGGGAGGGCAGAGCGGCAGAGCCAGGTGGCCCTCAGGACCATAGCCAGGACTCAATTTCCCTTCTCTCAAAAATTTTTTTTAACATTTACTTGGGAGGGGTTATGCCACAATGTGCCTGTGGAGGGCAGAGGACAACTTGTGAAAGTTAGTTCTCTCCTTCAGTGATGTTGGTCACCAAGCTTGGCAGCAAGGTGAGCCATTTCACTGGACTCCTTTTTCAAGCAGTCTCACTGTGTAGCCCAGGCTGGTCTTAAACGCTAGATTTTCCTGGCTCTCCTGTCACCATGCCCAGCTTGTACCTGGGACCCCTGCCAGGGACCCATTGGTTCCATGTCCCCTGGATCATGAAATCATGAAATCTCCCTTTCTTGCCCCCCACCCCCCACCCCCCTGCTCGCCGCTCGCTCTCTCCTTAGCTGAGCATGCTGGCTTTATCCAGGTTCACATGGTCCTGGAACAGAGCAAGCTGAGGCTCACTTCCTGGTTCAGGGCCTGTCTGAGAGGGATCCACATAGCATCAGGCTTAGGCAGCTTCCTGGAAGCCTGGCCGTGCTGAGCCTCCCTCAGCCCCGCCCCTTCTCTCCTCTAAGGTTCCCTTGTGCGCCTGCTCCCTCTGCTCCACCAGAGAGTGTCTCTATATGCTGTCCAGCCACGACATCGAACAATGCCCAGTCTATCGAGACCTGCCGGCCAGCAGGGTGGGGGGAAGCCCTGAACCTAGCCAGGGGGCTGGAGCCCCTCAAGACCCTGGGGGAACGGCCCAGGTCTGTGAGGAGTACCTCAGCCAGATCCACAGTTGCCCCACGTTGCAGGACCGAATGGCGAAGATGAAGGAGATTGTGGGCTGGATGCCCTTGATGGCGGCCCAGAAGGATTTCTTCTGGGAGGCACTGGACATGCTGCAGAGGGCTGCTGGTGGGAGCGGCCCAGGCACCTCGAACCCTGAGAGCTGACCCTCCTCTAGCCTTGACTCCTGAAGGAAATCAGGCCCTGGGCTAGGGGCTGGGGAGAGATGGAGAGGCAAACAACATTGTGTGTACACGGGAGCTGGGGTGGGTTTGGGCTGGGTCGTGGGGAGTAGTGCTGGACGTGTCAGGGTAGGGTAGGGAACTCTTTTTTAAATATTCAGGGGGCTGCCCAGGTGGGGCCCCAACCTGACTATCATGGACAAGAAATTTGATGGACAATAGAATAAAAGGCTAAAGGCAGGCCTGTTTTGAAACCCTGGGCCTTACGGGGGACAAGGGGGAAGGGATGGAGGGGGCCTTGGCTGCGGAAGGAGGGAGGGAGGACAGAAAGAGCCCAAGCTGTTGGTTTACTGAGCAATGCCAACACCCCAACTCACTCCAGAAAGCTCACTTCGTCTTTCTGATGGGGAAGTCGGGCCTGGTCTTGTGGAGTAACTCAAGTCAACACACCTTGTTTGCCCAGTTGGGAACCTCCGCTGGGTCTGGAACCTTAACTGGAATCTGTTCATTTTGTTTGTGACAGCGCCTCACTGTGCGGTCCAAGCTGACCTCTTTAACCATCCTGACTCCGTCTCCAGAGTGCTGGGATTGCAGGTGTGCTCCCTGCACACCTGGACTGGCCCAGGGATCTGAGTGTCCCCTCTACTCCTGGAAGCACCTCCCCCAGCTAGCCCTGAGTCCTAGCAGCCAGCACCCTCTTCTCTCTCTGTCGTTTTCCAAGCCCAGTCTCGTCTCTTTTCCCTTTCTGCTCCTTCCCCTCTGCCCAGGGAAAGGCATACTCGGTGCCTCCCTTAACCCTTCTCCAGTACCTAAAATAGTTGGAAGAGAAAATAAGGGGTTAGAACTTTCCTTCCTTGGCCTTATCTGGTCCAGTGTTAAAGGGAAAGCCATAAGCATGTGCAGAAGATCCTGGGTAAGGGGTGCAGGCCTGTAATCCCAGCACTTGGGAAGCTGAGGCAGGAGGATTGAAAGTTCCAGCTAGTCAGGACTTCACGGCAAGACTGTCTTAACAACAACAAAAACTATCTAGAATGTGCAGTGGGCCAGGGGATGATGGCCAAGAGACTCAAGAAGGACGTCCTCTCTGGACGCCGAGAGAACAGCGGGTAAAGAGGTCCATCTGCACCTGGAAGTCTACAGGAAAGACCAGGTTCTCAGGCACAGGACAGAGTGGAGTCGCCAATGACATCATTCGACGTAGACGATGCTCTTTCTGCCTCCTGTAGCTCCCAGCATCCTTTAGTCAATCAATATATGTCCAAGACATAGAGAGGCCCCTGCAGGGACTCACCACTGTCCCAGCTGTCTCCCTGTCCCGCCTCCCCTGCCGCCCGCCCAGTTGGCCAGTCCCCACGCCCACACACCCAGGGCTGCCTCATCTGGTACTGATTATCCTGCTGCTGCTGCTGTTGCTGCTGCTGCTGCTGCTGCTGCTGCTGCTGCTGCTGCTGCTGCTGCTGCTTCCAGCACTCCCCCTACACAATGCTGTCTGCTGCCCTAACCTCCCTCCTGGGGCCATTCCTTGTGGCCTGGGTACTGCCTCTTGCCCGGGGCCAGAACCCCAACTATACCAGGTAGGTCTCATGTCTTCCAGATGGCGTCCAGAGGGAGCTTCGAAATGCTTGTGACTCTGGGAGGGCTGTGCCTTTAGGTCCTGTGAGCTCTTCTGCTAGCAACCCCTGCACATTCCCCATCTTCCTCTAAGATTCATACTCTCCCTGTCTGCTGCGAAGCCATGCTGCTCTGCAGACCACCACTGTCCCACCACTTCACTACCGTTCTCCTGCCCTAAGTCTGCCTTCCACCCAGAGCCATGCCTCTGCGTGGAGTTTGAACCCAGAAAGCCACGACCTTGAACTTGTCTCTTAGCTGACATTCAGAAAATGAGACTGGGGGAAGGGCAGCACGCAGGAGTCAGATACTGGTCCTTAGCTGGCTCTGGAGCAGGGCAAAGGTGGGAACCCCTAACCGTATGTCCACTGCTGCTCCCTCAGTTCTCTGGCCCCCTCCCCCTCATGGCCTCATGGCTTGTCACATCTGGAAGTAGTTAGGCGCGGCTCCTGTCCTTGACTGCCAGGCAGGGCAAGGAGGGGGGTAGAGAAAGCTAGGGGGACTGAGGAGGATTCCGGGAATTCCTGCCGGCGTGGGGGTGGAGGCTCCAGGGGCTGGAGAGATGGTCCCGTTGCCTGGCCCCCTTCCCTGGTCCTTGGGCAGGAGTCCCTGCCCCACAGGCCAAGGCCTTTCCAGCATCCTCCTCCTTTATTGCCCGGGGCTTCACATTCTCAAACCATCTCTCCAGTGGCTCTGTTCTGCCTGACACCTCTTCTGTCCTCCAGACCTGTGTTCCTGTGTGGAGGGGACGTGACAGGAGAGTCGGGTTACGTGGCAAGTGAGGGTTTCCCCAACCTCTACCCCCCAAATAAGAAGTGCATCTGGACAATAACGGTGAGAAGGTCCCTCGGGTCATCATTGCCTTTCATCAGTTTCTCTAACAAAACCCTGACAGCACAGGGTTACCCTCCCCACCACCAGGCATCACCGAAATCTGCAAAGCCCTCTTCTCCCCTTTGGATGTCAGGCTCCAGAGTAACGTGCTCTGACATATCCTAACCTTCCTACCCCTTTGTCCTCCCCCACCACTGGAAATGGAACCCTGGGACTTGCCAGCCATATATATAATTTTTTTTTTTTTTTTTTCGAGACAGGGTTTATCTGTGTAGCTTTGGTGCCTGTCTTGGATCTCACTCTGTAGACCAGGCTGGCCTCGAACTCACAGAGATCCGCTTGGCTCTGCCTCCTGAGTGCTGGGATTAAAGGCGTGCACCACCACCGCCCAGCCATCCCAGCCATTTATTCATTTAGGTTTTTTTTTCTTTGTGTGTGTGTGTGTGTGTGTGTGTACTCACACATGCATGTGCACAGAGGTCAGAGTGGTATGTTGGGTGTTCTAGAGTTCTACCCCTCTCCACCCTGTTTCCTTGAGACAAAGTCTCTACATCTAGAGCTAGTGTGAGGTCAGCAAGCCCCAGTGACGCTCCTGTCTCTGCCTCCCACAGGGCTGGGTTCCGGCATACCCGTGGAGACTTTTAAATGTGGCCTTTCATAAGGGTTCTGGGGATTTGAACTTGAACTTTACCCCCTGAGCCATCCCCCCAGACCCCTTTACCTTTTATTTTTGAGAGAGGGTCTCTGTAAATTATGGGCCTTGCATTTATGACCCTCCTGCCTCCGTTTCCCAAATAGCTGGGATCACAGACATGCACTCATGGTGCTGAGCCTTAATTCTTTGTTTCTGGAGACAGTCTCACTGTGTAGTTTAGGCTGGCCTTGCTTGAACTTTGAGGCAGTCTGGGATTACAGGTGTGAGCTGCCATACCTAGCTTTAGCTTTCGTGGGTTTTTGTTTTTGCTGTTGTTGTTTTCTTATGGTAACAACCCTGTTCTTTGCCTCCAGAGACCAGGGGCAGGGAGTAGAGCCCAGGCCCTCTGTGTGCACTGGCCAGGGGCAGGGAGTAGAGCCCAGGCCCTCTGTGTGCACTGGCCAGGGGCAGGGAGTAGAGCCCAGGCCCTCTGTGTGCACTGGCCAGGGGTCTTTCCAGTTATGACTGTTTCTCTGGGACGTACTTGGGGGAGGGGGTGATGCCCACTGTTAGGGTTGTTTGGGGCCTGATTTTGTGGGTGCCTGTTTTGTCAGGTGCCTGAGGGCCAGACTGTGTCCCTGTCCTTCCGAGTCTTCGATATGGAGCTCCACCCTTCCTGCCGCTATGATGCTCTGGAGGTCTTTGCTGGATCTGGGACCTCAGGCCAGCGGCTTGGACGCTTCTGTGGCACCTTCCGGCCTGCACCTGTAGTCGCCCCTGGCAACCAGGTGACTTTAAGGATGACGACGGACGAGGGCACTGGGGGACGAGGCTTCCTGCTCTGGTACAGCGGTCGGGCCACCTCAGGCACTGGTGAGCATCCTCACCTCCTCTTTCCCCTCTCCTGGCCCCACCCCGGTTCAGGTCCCCACCCCTGCCCTAACCTCGACCCTCCCCAGATTACTCCCAAGAGTTAGGGCCACCATTACTCCCTTTCTTCTCACTAACCGCCCCTTCAGTCCCTCCTCCTGGTCTTCTCTCCCTCTCCCGCTCCCACCTACCCCTCTTCCAGGGCCTCCCCCAGGTGCGAGGCGGAAATGGGTCATGGACCCGCGGGTGGAATGGGCGGCCTGGGGTTACTGGGACGGTGAGTAACTGCCCGCCCCCCTCCGCAATCGGGCTCCTCTGACAGGAGTAAGGGGGCACCCTGAAGCTGGGGGACTAGGATTCCCTCATCTGGAGCCCCCTGGACCCAGCTCTGGGATCCCGATTGCGGTCCCATCACCCCCTCCCAGCAGCACAAAGTCTCTCTGGCTGTTTCAGGCAGACCTCATCAGAGGGGAGGGCCCCTCACAACCTGAGAGCTCTCTAGCCTGTTGAGAGGACTCTTCTGCTAGGCCGGGATGGAGAGATGGGATCTCCTAGGGGAACAGGCGTGGTGTGGCGGAGGGTCTGGGAGGGGCCAGAGGGATCCATTCAAACATTTCGTCTCTGTTGGGCGCCCCAGCCCCGTCTTCCCAGCTGTTTGCTGACCTGCCCTCTCTACTGTCCCCTTCCTGTGCCCTCATCCTAAGACCCATGCCAGCTCCCAGTCTAGAGCTTCTACTCTAGCTGACCGAGGGTCTCCACCGCCCCCCACCCGGCCCCTCTCTCCCCTTCTCAGAGCACCAGTTTTGCGGGGGGCGGATGGAGAAGGCGCAGGGAACCCTGACCACGCCCAACTGGCCTGAGTCGGACTACCCCCCAGGCATCAGCTGCTCCTGGCACATCATCGCACCCTCCAACCAGGTACTGACCTTCTTGCCGAGGCTGTCCACCAGGCACCCAGGCAGCATCCTTAAAGGAGCCAGCCGGCAACATGTTATTGAACATCTGTGTCCTGATCCCTGAGCTTGCCCTGGAAGAGACCAAAACCAGACCCAGACCAGCTTACATGCAAGCCAAAATGGCAGACGGGCACTACTGGCCTTAGGGGAGGGAAGTACCAGGTCCTGATAGGAACTGTGTGTGGAACTCATGGGGCGGAAGGAGATCTGTCCACCGGGGGCTAAGACGCACTGGACCTTGCCCACCAGGGCAAAGGATGCTCCCTGTGGGGTATAGGCACGTGTGTGTATGACCCTCAGGCTAGCAGTGTGAGAACATTAAAGAGAGAACAAGGGTACTTACTATTGGTACTACTACCAAGTATACTGGGGCTGAGGAGGGGCGGGGCACTACTCGTCCACTTGGCCTGTTGCTACGCAGCCGATGCCTCTCCCAGGTGATCATGCTAACCTTCGGGAAGTTTGATGTGGAGCCCGACACCTACTGCCGCTATGACTCTGTCAGCGTGTTCAACGGCCCTGTGAGCGATGACTCTAAGAGGCTGGGGAAATTCTGCGGAGACAAGGCCCCCAGGTGAGGGATGGATCCTGGGATGGGCAGTGGTGGGCCTAACTCCTCATCCCTGTGTGAACAGTTGCCAAAGGCCGTGCAGGGTTCGGGGAGGCTCGGCTGACCAGGCAAGATCTGAGCTCTAGGATTCCAAGCCATTGGTCTGAACAAGGGTAGGAGCTGGTGAAGGTTTAGTGGATCTTCCGAGTCTACAGAGTCTGATGTCAGAGGACTAGTTTAAGGTTGGCCACTGGGGGACAGAACAGGGTGCACAGTCTGCCTTGGTGTCTCAGCTGGTTCTCTTCTGCCTACGGCAGCCCCATCTCTTCTGAAGGGAATGAGCTCTTGGTCCAGTTTGTATCGGATCTCAGTGTCACCGCAGATGGCTTCTCAGCTTCCTACAAGACCCTGCCACGGGATGCCGTGGAAAAGGAGCCAGCCCCAAGCCAAAGGGAGGATGTGCAGCATGGTCCCCAATCCCGCTCTGACCCAAAGACAGGAACTGGGCCCAAAGTCAAGCCACCCAGCAAATCTAAACCCCAACCTGCAGAGAAACCAGAGGCCTCCCCTGATACCCAGGAGACTCCAGCAGTCCCAGGTGAGTGTGAAAAGGTGGGAGAAGGTACTGGAGAGATGGCTCAGTGGATAAGAGCACTGGTTGCTCTTCCAGAGGACCCGGGTTTGATTCCCAGCACCCACATGGCCACTCACAACCATCAGTAACTCCAGACGTACATACAGACAAAACACCCATACACATAAAAGAAAAAGAAAAAGTGGAAGATGGGGCATAGACTAAAGGAAGCACTAAGTTCTTCCTTGGTTCAGCATTCATTCATTCATTCATTCATTCATCCATCCATCCATTCATTCAACACTCACTGGTGCCTGCCTCCTGTCAGTGTCTGGAACAGTGCTGGGAAGCAATGCTGTGTGGAGCTCTGCGTTTCCATCTATATGGCTGTTACAATTTCAGATGTGACTAGCTAGGGCAGAGTTTGCCTAGAATCTCCCAGTGAGGGCTAAAGGCATGGCTCAGTGGTAGATCTTTTCTAAAATTCTCGCAATAAGGGGCCAGAAGTTCGGCTCAGCTGTAGAATGTCTGTCCCAGAATCCTCTAGTAAGGATCTGGGGTGTGACTTGGCGGCAAGGTGCTTGCCTGGAATCCTCCAGTGAGATCCAAAGGCTGTGGCTGTGCTGTAGAGTATCTGCCTAGCATCACCAGACTCTGGCTCTATTCCTAGCACTGCAAAGAAAGGAATAAATAAATAGGCGGATGTGAGGCCAATGGTCCCGCCTGCCCTCCACAAGCAGCACTGTCTTTCCTAGATGCACCCAGTGTCACCTGTCCAAAGCAGTACAAGCGGCTGGGCACCCTGCAGAGCAACATGTGTACCAGTAGTCTGGGTAAGACTCTCCATCCTGCCCTCCCGCTCCTCACGCCCTCCTCCAAGCCCAGCCCTAGCCCCTGGACTCTTATCTCTCACCCCCATCCTTCCACAGTGGTGACCGGAACAGTGAAGACCATGGTCCGAGGCCCAGGCGAGGGTCTCACTGTTACCATCAGTCTTATTGGTGTTTACAAAAGCGGAGGACTACACCTGCCCTCTCCACCCAGGGACACCTCTCTGAAGCTCTATGTGCCCTGCAAGCAGATGCCCCCCATGAAGAAGGGTAAGGGGCCTGGGAAATGGGGATGGGCACTGAGCACACTGCAGTCACGAAGGGGGAAGATCTGATCAAGAAGAAGGTGTCACAAGGTCTTGATAACTTGAGCTCTCACCCCGCCCCCACAGGAGCCAGTTATCTGCTGATGGGTCAGGTGGACGAACACAGAGGCCCCATCCTCCCTCCAGAGAGCTTCGTGGTTCTCTACAAGCCCAACCAGGACCAGATCCTCACTAACCTAAGCAAGAGGAAGTGTCCCGCCCAACCTAGGCCAGCTGCCTGAGGTCCCAGCCAGATACAGCCTCGGAATGTGGTGCTCTCATCCAAATAAATATTTCTTAACTCAGGAAGGGGTCATATATCAGCTCTATGGTTGTGTGTGTGTGGGGGTGTGCATCTTGGATTTCAGAATACCTTTTCCTTTGGGTAATAGGAAAAGTACTAGAGGATGAACTCGGACTTACGCATGCTAGGCAAGTGCTCTACCACTGAGCTCTATCTTCAGCCTTCAGAACACTCTTTTAAGAACATATGGTAGGGGCCTGGCAGTGGTGGTGCACACCTTTAATCCCAGCACTTGGGAGGCGGAGGCAGGCAGATCTCTGAGTTCGAGGCTAGCCTGGTCTACAGAGCAAGTTTCAGGACATCCAGGGCTACACAGGGAAACCCTGTCTCAAAAAACCACAAAACCAAACAAAGAAACAAATGAACATACGGTAGGGGCAGGCAGGCTGGCTCAGTGGGAAAAGGTGCCTGCTGCCTAAAGGCCTCCACTCAATCCCTGGGATCCACACGGTGAAGGAGAATTGACTCCTGCAAGTTCTCCTCTGACTTCAACAGATGCATTGTGCACACACACAAATACAAATACAAAAAGAATAAAACAAAACCAAAGGAAATAAGGTGGGAGGCTGGAGAAACGGCTTCGTAAAGCGCTCACCGTGCAAGCACGTGGCTCCCAGCACCCACAAAAGTAACCAGGCACAACAGTATGTACCTGTATCCCCAGTTCTGGGCGGGCAGAGAGAAGAGGCTCCAGGAGACTTGCTGGCTAGGCAGTCTAGCCCGCAAGCTTCAGTTTCAGCGAGAGACCCTGTGTCCAAACCAGGTCGACGGATGTGACGGCTGTGGGGCTAAAGGCATTTGCCGTTAGGCCTGATGCTCTGAATTCAACCGTAGACCCTGTATGGTGGAAAGAGAGAATGAACCTCAACAAGTTGTCCTCTGCCTTCTACATATGCACTGTGTGATGGGTGTCATGGCACATATGTCTGCACAAACAGACATACATGCACCAAAAATAAAAATGTGTTACTTAAAAATAAGGAATAAAGGGGCTGGAGAGATGGCTCAGAGGTTAAGAGCACTGACTGCTCTTCCAGAGGTCCTGAGTTCAATTCCCAGCACCCACATTACAGATGGTTGTGAGATCTGGTGCCCTCTTCTGGCGTATAAGGTTACATGGAGGCAGAATGGTGTATACATAATAAATAAATCTCAAAAAAAAAAGTGATAAGGTGGAGAGCAACTTAAGAAAACACTCATAGCCGGGCGGTGGTGGCGCACGCCTTTAATCCCAGCACTCAGGAGGCAGAGCCAGGCGGATCTCTGTGAGTTCGAGGCTAGCCTGGTCTCCAAAGTGAGTTCCAGGAAAGGCGCAAAGCTACACAGAGAAACCCTGTCTCGAAAAACCAAAAAAAAAAAAAAAAAAAAAAAAAAAAAAAAAGAGAGAGAGAGAGAGAGAGAGAGAGAGAGAGAAAACACTCACTGTTGACTTCTGGACACCATTCTACACACACCGCACAGAAAATAAAGAATGTAAAGTAGAAGCTGAGTGAGTAGGGCTGGAGAAAGGGCTGAGTGCTTAAGAGTACTGGCAGGCTCTTCCAGAGCCTGGGTTCGGTTCCCAACACCCACATGGTGGCTCACAACATCCTGTAACCAGTTCCAGGAGATTCAGTGCCCTCTTTTGGCCTCTGCAGGCAGCAGCATGCAAGTGGGCACAGACACACATGCAGGGGACATCCCCCTTCCCCCCTCAACAAAAAGTCTTAAACTCTTGCTCCCCGCCCCCATCCCAACCAGAAGTTGAGAGTGTGCTCCCTGTAATCACAGCACTTGGGAGGTGGAGGCAAGATGATCAGGAGTTCAAGGCCAGCCTGGGCTACACAGAAGCTGAAGGCCAAATCTGAGCTATATAAGATTCTTTTGCTTTAAGAAGTTAGAAGAACTGGGCCATGGTGGCACACGCCTCTAATCCCATCACTAGGGTCAGAAGCAGGTGGATCTCTGAGTTCGAGGCCAGCCTGGTCTACAGAGGGAGTTCCAGGACAGCCAGGGCTACACAGAGAAGCCCTGTCTCGAAAAAACAAACAAATTGGGGAATCTGTGGTTGGTATGTAAAATGAATAAAAAAATTTTAATTAAAAAAAGCAAATAATAGCCGGGCGGTGGTGGCGCACGCCTTTAATCCCAGCACTCGGGAGGCAGCGGCAGGATGTGACCTCTGTGAGTTTGAGGCCAGCCTGGTCTACAAAATGAGTTACAGGAAAGGCACAAAGCTACACAGAGAAACCCTGCCTTGAAAAACAAAAACAAAAAAAACAAAACAAAAAAAAAAGCAAATAAGGGCTGGAGAGACCGCTCAGAGGTTAAGAGCACTGACTGCTCTTCCAGAGGTCCTGAGTTTAGTTCCCAGCAACCACATGGTGGCTCACAGCCATCTATGATGAGATCTGGTGCCCTCTTCTGGCCTGCAGTCATACATGCTGTATACACAATAAATACATAAATCTTAAAAAAGAAATCCTTAAGAAAAAAAAAAGCAAACAAGTTAGAAGAGTAAGTTGCATATGGCCACTCCATTGCTCCAAATGCTGAGGACTGGGCCACTGAGATGGCTTGCTGCCAAGCCTGGTGACCCAAGTTCTCCCTTCAGGCTCACACGGTGGAAGGAGAGAGCCCACCCCTGGAAGTTGTCCTCTGTTTCTACAAGTGCACTGTAACTAACACACACACACACACACACACAAAAACAGGGCCAGAGAGATGGCTCAGCGGTTAAGAGCACTGGCTGCTCTTCCAGAGGACCCGGGTTCAATGCCCAGCACCCACTTGGCAGCTCACAACTGTCTGTAACTCCAGTTCCAGAGCTTCTGACGCCCTCATACAGACACCAATGCACATAAAAATAAGTGATTAATAAATGAACTGATGTACTTTTTAAAATTCTGAGGATGGTTCTCAAAATAGAGACCAATTTCACTGTGGGTCTTGCTCTCGATACTCTACAGCTTCCCTCCTCCCTCATCGCTTACTGTTACCTCCGGTGCCTCACTGTCCCGTGTCCCCGACCCCCTTCCCATTCATTCCTCTTCCCTTTTATTATTGTTTAAACAGGATCTCACTATCTTGCCTAGCATGACCTTCAACTTACTGTGTAGCCCAGGCTGGCCCTGAATTTGCAATCCTTAGTTTCTGGAGTATTGGAATGGCAGGTGAGTGCCACTACACCAGCTCTCCTAGTTCATGTCTCTCTCTTTTCTGTATGTGCATGAACATGTGTTTAGAGGGCAAAGAACAGCCTTGGGTGTCATCTTCAAAAACAACATCCACCTCTTGTTTCTTTTGATATTGTAACTTAAAAAAGTGTGTGTGTGTGTGTGTGTGTGTGTGTATGTGTGTGTGTGTGCGTGTGTGTGTGTGTGTGTGTGTGTGTGTGTGTGTGTGTGTGCGCGCTCAAAGAGGCCAGAAGAGGGTGTTGGATCCCCTGGAGCTGGAGTTACAAGTGGTTGAGAGCTGAATAACATAGATGCTAGGAACCGAACTTGTGTCCTTTAAAAAGCAACAAGCAGCCGGGCAGTGGTGGCGCACGCCTTTAATCCCAGCACTCGGGAGGCAGAGCCAGGCAGACCTCTGTGAGTTCGAGGCCAGCCTGGTCTACAGAGCAAGATCCAGGACAGGCACCAAAACTACACAGAGAAACCCTGTCTCGAAAAACCAAAAACACAAAACAAACAAACAAACAAACAAACAAACAAACAAACAAAAACCCCACCTCTGAACCATCCTCCAGCTCCACCTCACCTTCCCCTTCACCAGCTTTGAAACAGACCTCCTGTGGAACTATAAGAACGCACTGCCATGCTCCACATTTTTCTTCAGGGTTACCACTCAGGCCCTTGTGCTTGCAAACCACCCCCCACTTCTAGGACAGTTCAGCTTCGGGATTTTGCTGTTTCCCTCCATCTGGAATTCTTTCCCATAGATACATTTTGGATTCCTTCCTAAGTCTAGTCAGGTCTCTGCTCAAAGTTCATCTAACTCATTCCTTTGTCCTTGCCAAATGGCAGATTAAGTACTGAAAATACACCAGAAAACAAACGTCCCTGCATTTGGAGAGGACATTCTCTGGAGGAGAGATTTAACAAAATACGATGTCAAGTATCGAGAATGTGCTAGGAAGAAGCAAGACAAAACCAGGTGGTGCTGGCACATGCCTCTAATCCCAGCACTCGGGAGGCAGAGTGAGTTCCAGGATGGCCAGGGTTACACAGAGAATCCCTGTCTTGGAAAAACAAAACAAAACAAAAAGCAAGGCAATGGCCAGTGGTTGTAATTCCAGCTACCCTGAAGACCGAAACAGGACTGCAAGCTCAAGGTCAGTCTAGGCAAGTTAGGACTAAGGATGTAGCTTGTGGTTGAGCATTTGTCTAGCAAGGGTAAGACTTTGGGTTCAATGCTCAGGACCACAAAAAATAAACAAAACAAAGTGAAAGCATGATAAAAGGAAAACAAGGTTTTCAGGAAATGCTTTCCCCATAAAAACAACTTAGATTTAATTTTTTGCACTTATTTTGCACACGCACACACATGTACATATATGCACACCGTTTTAGCTCATGTAGAGGCTGCTTCTCTCCTCCTACCAGGAGAGTCCTAAAGATCCAGCCCAGGCCTTTAGGCTCACAGAAACTCCTTTGCTGGGTGAGCCATCTTGCCAGGCCAGTGCTGTTGGTTTTGTTTTTATTTTGTCTTGAGATCGGGTCTCACTATGCAGCCCTGGCTGCCCTCAAACTCACAGAGATCCACCTGCCTCCACCTGGATCCAGAGTGCTTGGATTTGAAGTGTGTGCTATCATGTTAGCACCTGCCCCTAATGTTTGTGTTTTTTGAGACAAGACTTCACGATGTAGCCTTGGCTGGCCTGGAACTCCCTATGTGTAATAGACCAGGTTAGCTTCAAACTTCCGGCAATCCACCTCACCTGCCTTTAGTACTTGGGACTACAGGAATGCGCCTGGCTTCTGTTGGTTGTTTTATTTTTCTCTTTGTTGTTTCTCCCCGCCCCCATCATCATATTAATTACAGATAATTAGTTTTATAGAAATAAAGTGATCTCATCATGGCATTTTTATACATGTGTATAATGAATTTTGACTACATTCACTACCACTATGTCCGTTGATCCCCGTTCCTGTGGATTCCCTTCCCCTTCCCAGGTATTTCTGATTTCTTGGTGGTTCTTATTTTGGTGTTTTGGTGAACCAGTAAGTTTTATTGCGGTTGCTTCTAGGAGCACAGGCAATTTAATAGTGGTTATCCCAAGGAAGAAAATGTCTCTCCTTTCCCAGCAACCATTAGCCACCTAGAGGAGCTGGGCCTCGTAAGTCCTTTAAAACTCTTTTTTAGGGCTGGAGAGATGACTGAGAGGTTAAGAGCATTAACTGCTCTTCCAGAAGTCCTAAGTTCAATTCCCAGCAACCACACGGAGGCTCACAACCATCAACAATTGAGATCTGGTGCCCTCTTCTGGCGTGCAGGCAAACATGCAGCCAGAACACTATATGCATAATAAATTAAAAAAAAATCTAAAAAGGAACTTTAGATTTGTTCAGGTACATCTAGTGTTTTGTCTGCATGTATATGAACCACGTACCGGTAGAGGTCACAGGAGGGCGTCCGATTCCATGAAACTGGAGTTACATATGGTTATGAACCCTGTGAACGCTGGGACCGAACTCGGGTCCTTTTAACAGCTGAGCTAACCCTTCAGCACCCTTCCCCCCTTTTTAAAGTGTAACCAAAGCTGGTTGAGACTCTTGCTTCATCCAGTTCTGTTATTGATTACTGACTATTAACCTTACGTCACTGTGCACACGTGTTTTCTCAGGCCCAAGTAGGAAGGAAAGAAAAGCGAAACGAAAAAAAAAAGAAAAAGTCTAGTAGGGCTGAGCTCAGAGAAAGACACAGTAGCCGGCAGCCCAGGACCGCCTCTCCGAGTTATTACCAGAGTTGGAACTCGGGACCCGTAAAATACTTACCCAAGACGCAGCCAATCATTAGCGCCGAGAGAGGCGTGTTTGGTCTTTGAAGACCACCAATCAGCGTACAGTTAGGCGGAAGCGAGACAGCACCAACCAATGAGAGAGGCCGTACGGCGGAAGTACCTCAAGGAACTTTCGGGAAGATGGCGACCTTAGCCCGGAGACAAGTTGACTGGAGGAAACTTTGACGACAAGGTGATTATCGTAGTACGAGCGGCCATTCGGAGGCGGAAGGCCGGAGACGGCACAAGCCGAGCTTAAGGGACGGGGTCAGAGACACAACCCGGTGACCTGGAGATCCGGAGGACTCAAGAGGACAGAGTCCGCCATGAGCGGGAACCCCGGAAGGGGCGGGGCTTACTGCACCATACGAGAAGACCCGGATTGGGAAGCGACTAGGCGGGCCAGATTTTTAGCCGAGTGGGCGTGGCCATTGCGGTGCGGTTTGGAGGCGGGACCTCCAGGAACCTGGGGCCCAGCGGGACGGGGAAAGGGTTTGGGAACCCGGGCCTGGGGCTGTAGGACCCACACCTGGCAGGGTACCGAGGCCGCGGTGACATCAGGCCAGGCTCTGCCGCGATCTCACCCGGTCCTCTTTTCGTCCCTCGCGCCACTAGCCCTAGACTCCAAGGCCCTCCTATCCTTCTGAGCTCTGCCCTCGGATGTCCGACCGCCCAGAGCCTGCATGCGCCGTGGGGCGCCCCAGGACCAGGAGCTGGTGGGTCCGGGGGCCCCTGGGCGGGGGCCCCGGGGCTCCGCTCCTTCCTCAGGACCCGTTGTCCCGGTGCTCGTCTTTCCCCCGGATCTAGTATTCAGGGCGGACCAAAGGAGTGGACCCCGGCAGCTGCTGACCCTCTACAACCCCACGGGAACTGCGCTTCGCTTCCGAGGTGAAGAGATGGACGCCTAGAGCGAGGGTTCTGGAGATTGGTAGCAGGCTATGGAAGGATTATGTGGGCTGGAGGAATTAGTTAAGTAAGAGGCAAGGTGACCAGCTTTGGGTCGGAAAAAAATCATGTCCCTCTCTGGGGTGGCTGACAGAAAGGGGCTCTGGTGACCCACCATGAGCAAAACTTGCCTAAGGTCTCTTTGTGTATCTTTATCCCACAGTTCTGTGTACAGCACCTGCCAAATACACGGTATTCGATGCAGAAGGATATGTGAAGCCACAGTCTTGCATTGACATGTGAGTGGGGAGGGCGGGAAAGCGGCCTTTGGTCTCCGACCTTTTCACCCGCTGGCTGCAGTCACTCTGGGAAGAGTTTCTGGGGAGGAGATCTGGTTGGTTGCTTCTCACTTACTTCCTCCCAATGGGTCAGTGTGATACGGCACGTGGCCCCCATCCCCAGCCACTATGATGTCCAGGACCGATTCCGAATTGAGCTATCTGAGGAGGGGGCTGAGGGACGTGTGGTTGGACGGAAAGACATCACCTCTGTTCTTCGGGCCCCAGCGTACCCCCTGGAGCTTCAGGGACATTCTGAGCCAACACCCAACCCAGGGCCTCCTGTGTGGACAGGACCAACCCCAGCCAGACACCTTCAGGAGAGTGAGTTGAAACGGATTCTTTGTGTGTGTGGTGTTGTGTATGTGTATTATGTGAGTATGTGCGTGTGGGTTCTTGTGCACGTGTGTGTGTGTGTGTGTGTGTGTGTGTGTGTGTGTGTGCATTTGTGGAGGCCAAA
This sequence comes from Peromyscus eremicus, assembly GCF_949786415.1. Classification (NCBI taxonomy): domain Eukaryota; kingdom Metazoa; phylum Chordata; class Mammalia; order Rodentia; family Cricetidae; genus Peromyscus; species Peromyscus eremicus. Next base: position 27,042,509 of record NC_081438.1, on the reverse strand, counting down.
AGTTGATTTTCCTCAGTCTCTTTCCACCTTCATTTTTTGAGACAGAGTCTCTCCCTGAACCTAAAGCACATTCATTTGGCTGGGCTAGATGGCCAGTTAACTTGAGAATACAGGATCCACCTGTCTCCACCACCCAGGTTTTCCAGTGGGTTCTGGGGATCTGAACTCCGGTCCTCATGCTTGCACTGTGGGCCCTTTACTGACTGAGTTGTCCCTCCACAGTGCTTGTTTTTCTGCAGCACTGGGGGATCGCCTTGTCCCTACGGCATACCAAGCAAGCACTCTACTACTGAGCAGTATCCCCAGCCCTGCAGTAGGGACTCCTGAATTTTTTTTTTCCTGTAGGGAAAGAAGTAGCTTTACCCTAGAAATGAACTAAACGGGGTTTGAAGAAGTCTCTGGGTTCAGGTGTGTGTGTGTGTGTGTGTGTGTGTGTGTGTGTGTGTGTGTGTGTAGATGTTCCCGGTTGAGGTTTTCTGTCGGGTGAGAGAAGACTTTGCGGTTGTTCTGGTGTCCACCTTCTAATCAGAGGGACAGGTTCCTCTCCAGCTCCAACTGTTATCAGGTGCCAGCTACGTTCAGTTCAGTAAGAAACCTGTACTGAGTGGTCACGCTCTTGTGTGCTGGGTATGGGAGATATAGAGGTCCCTGCCTGTCAGCCCAGGACACTGAGAACACAGTATAGAAGGCAGGAGGAGGTGGGGGGCACCAAAGGACAGAGAGTTTCTTGTGGCTTCAGAACAGAAGCTCCAAGGAGGAGAGGATACTCCCAGGATACCCTTGGAGGGCAATAAAATGTAAACACAAAGGCCAGCGTGATGGCCCAAGCCTGGGATACCACCACTTGGGGGGCTACAAGGAAGGAAAGAGGATTTCAGGTTCCAAGCCAGCCTGGGCTATATAGTAAGGCTTTGAAAAACGGGGGTGGATGTGAGCAGGGAGTGTTGGGGAGATAGTTCAGTTGGTCAAGTGTTTGCCACGTAAGAACGAGTTCAGTCCCCAGCACCCATGACATGGCAGCATTGTGTTTGGAATTCCAGGTCTGAGGAGGCAGAGACAGGCAGATCCTTGGGGCTGGCTAATCAGTCAGCCAGTCTAACAGACAAGTCCATCCCATTGAGAAAAGCTGGATGGTTCCTGAGGAACCACACTGGAGGCTGACTTCTGGCCTCGGTGCATAACACACGTGTGTATGTGTATCCACCCACTCACATCGATACACACTTAAGAAAGATAACCAAGGCTGGATGTGGTATTGCACACACCTGTAATCCTAGCACTTGGGAGGTAGAGGCAGGAGGATCAGAAGTTCAAGACCATCCTTGGCTACCTAATGAGTCTGAGGCCGTCCTGGACGACATACATGTGAGTCCCTGTCTTAGAATAAATAAACAGTATATGAATAAACCCCAAACAAAGTGGTTGCGTCTCCCTTTTCATCCTGATCCCCGGCAGACCGTGGGCCGCCAGCTCTCTCGTCCCTCTTTTGCAGATGCCCCCCAGCAGCTGGCCACCAGCTCCTTCCTGCTCTTCCTGCTGACAGGCATCATCTCTGTGGCCTTCCTGCTGCTGCCGCTGCAGGACGAACTGGGCAGCCAGCTGCCTCAAGTCCTGCACGTGTCCCTGGGACAGAAGCTGGTGGCCGCTTACGTCTTAGGTGAGCATAGAAGGGGAGCACCTGGGCCTACTTCCAGAGAAGGACAGGGGAGGAGGACTCCTGCGTGGACTCTCTCTCTCTCTCTCTCTGTCTTTTCTCACCCTCAGGCCTCCTCACCATGGTGTTCCTCCGGACCTGAGGTCTCAGCTGAAGCCACCCCGCCCACCCTCGTCTTCGAAGGCAGGGACCTGAGGCGGCCACTGTGATGTTTGCATCCTGCCCCTTCTCCCTCTTTCTGCCCCTCCATCAGTTACCATCCTGCCCCTTCTCTCTCTTTTCTGCCCCTCCATCAGTTCCCATCCTGCCCCCGGCACTGAACACCCAGGGATTTATACTCATTTTCCAAGTTGAATAAAATAAGTTTTAAAAATCAAAATGTGAAATGTAGGATGCTTGTCCCTGGCTTCTCAGCCTTTATTTATTTATTTATTTATTTATTTTTAAATGCGTGTGTGTGCTTGCACGTGTGTGCAACCCCCACCCCCTGCACCTGTGCATGAGGCTAGAGGTCTCTACCTCAGGTGTCTTCAAGTGTGCGCACAGGCAAGCACAGAGATCAAAAGACAGCTTTCAGAGTTGGTTCTCTCTTCTACCATGTGGATTCCAGGCATTGAACTCAGGTCATCAGAATTGGTGGCAAGTGCTGTTACCCAAAAGCTAATTTTTTTGCCAGCCCCTATACCTTATTTTTTTGAGGCAAGGGCTCTCCCTGAACCTAGAGCTCAGTGGTTTGCTAGGTTCCCTGACCAGTGAGCTCCAGGGTCTCCACCCCCCGCACCCAGGTTACACACTCACAAAGCTGCGCTGTTAGCTGTGAACTTGACAGGCTTTAGCATCACCTGGGAGGTGGTCTGCTGGGCGTCAGGGGGATTCTCCTGATTAGGTTAATTGGGAATCCCTGCCCTGTGTGTGGGCTGCAAGATTGCATGGGTTTGGTCTTGGAATGAATGAATGAGGGGGAACTGAGCACTGCATTCGTCATGCCCTCTGACAACAGAGGTGGTGTGGCCAGCTGACTTCAAGCTGCTCTCACTTCCTGACCATGATGGACCCTGCATGAACCATGAGCGAAAACAAACCCAGTCTTCCTTCAGTGGCTTTTGTTGGGGTGCGTTGTCACAGCAGCAGGAAAGAAACTCGGACAGCATGGGTGCTGGGGATCCGAACTCAGGTGCTCCTGCTTGCATGGCAGGCTCAGTGGTGACTGACCTTTCTCCCCGGCCCTCCCTACCCTTCTCCCCAGCCCTCCCTACGCTTCTTTTTAAAACCATTTTTTTTTTATTTTATTTTTTTGACACAGGGTTTCTCTGTGCAGCTTTGGCTGTCCTGGAACTTGTTCTGTAGACCAGGCTGGCCTCTGCCTCCCAAGTGCGAGGATTAAAGGTGTGTGCCCCTACTGCCCATAAAATCATTTTTAATTTTTTAAAAAGTAATTTATTATTTATTTATTATTTTATGAACATTGGTGTTTTGCCCACACGTATGTCTGTGTGAGGGTGCCAGATCCCCTGAAACAGGAATTACGTAAGGTTGGGAGTTGCCATGTGGGTGCTGAGAATTGAACCCGGGTCCTCTGGAAGAGCAGTCAGTGCTCTTAACCGCTGAGCCATCTCTCCAGCCCCATTTTTAATTTTTCACTAAGGATTTCTTCCTATGTGTATGAATGTTTTTGCTTGCGTGTATGTATATGTACTACATACATGCCTAGCACCTTGCAGAAGTCAGAGAGGGTGTCAGATTCCCTGGAACTGGAATTACAGAAGGTGGAGAACTATCATGTAGGTGCTGGGAACCAAACCTGGGTCCTCTGGAAGAGCAACCAGTGCTCTTAACCACCCACTGAGCCACTGGCCTCCTGCGCCACCATCCCAGCCCTTCTCCAGATATCCAGACAGCCTCTTGTTCTTCCCACGCCCATTCCCAGGGATCCAGGGGAAGTTAAAGGGCAGCTTGGGCAAATTAGTAAGATCCTGTCTCAAAATAAAAAGCAAAATGAGGGCTCGGGCCAGTGTGGTAGCACAGGCAGGGGCAGGTAGATCTTTGTGAATTTGGGGCCAGCCTGGTCTACATAGTTTCAGACCAGTCAAGGCTACTTAGTGAGACCTGGTCTCAAAAAATCCACAGACAAAGCAACAGAAACAAAAAGAGGCTTAGGCTATGGCTCAACGGTAGAGTATTTGTCTAATGTGGGTGAGTCTCTAGGTTCAGTTCCCGTTATGGAAGAAAAAAGACCCCCCCCCATACACACACACACACACACACACACACACACACACACACACACTCATCATTAGAACAGGGCTGTGGCTCAGAAGTTGGGCACTTTTCAGCATGCCTGAGACCTTGGGTTCCAATCCAAGCACCACAAAGGATTGAAAAAAAATTTCCCTTTGCTCATACAATAGAGATTTGCCCCTCGGCCAGTATATCTCGCCTTCCAGGAAACATCTAATTGAGTTTGCTATAATCTTAGTTGTCAACTTGACTATATCTAAAATCAGCCAAAACACAAGAACCGGGGCCTATCTGTGGGGTTTTTTGACTGGCTCATTTGAGCGCAGAAGGCCCAACCTTCCGGTGGCAGCCCACATAAAAGGACACGGAGGAAGGAAGCTTTGCTCACCGCCTGCTTGCCCTCGCTCTCATCCCCAAGTTCATCTACCCTGCTGCTGAGGTGTTCCTTCCCTGGTCTTAGGACCTACATCTTCAGGATTCCACAGCAGACTGAGGACCAGCAGCTCTCTAGGAGTCCTCCAGGCCTCCAGCACCAGATGGGGAGTGCTGAGACACCCCGTGTTGGGGATCTGAATGACTACCAGATCCTCGGGTCTTTCCATCATGAGGCAGCCATTGTTGGACTAACCCAGACCAGGGCCTGTAAGCAACCCTAAGTTCTCCCGACTTTTTGTATAGATAAGCATTCTATCAAGTCTGTTCTTTTAGAGAACACTATATAGCCCAGTTTTAAGCAGACAGAGCCCCTTTGCAAGGTCATACACATGCTGGCCACCTCCAGGATACTCTGCTGACTTTGTGACTCCCCCAGCTCAGGCTGGTTTTGAACTTTCCACCCTCCTTTCTTATCCCTTTGAGTAGGCTTTTGAAGCCTATGTTTTTTTTTGTTTTTTTGTTTTTTTTTTTTTTTTTTTTTTTTTTTCGAGACAGGATCTCTCTGTGTAGCTTCGGAGCTTATCCTGGAACTCACTCTGTAGACCAGGCTGGCCTCACTCACAAAGATCCACCTGCCCCTGCCTCCCAAGTGCTGGGACTAAAGGCGTGCGCCACCACCGCCCGGCGAGTTGTCATTGTTTTTAACATTTATTTATTTTGGGGGGAAGGGGTTGGCACATGCACGCCATGGCCTTGAAGTGAAGGTCAGAGGACAATTTGTTGGACTCCAATCTCTGCTTCTACCGGGTGAGTTCCAGAGATTAAACTCGGGTCGTCAGGCGTGGTGGCAAGCACCTTTATTCACTGAGCCGTCACTGACAGCCCCAGTCCTATTTTGTTTGTTTATTACGTTTTGTTTTGTGACAGAATCTCACGTAGCCCAGGCTAGCCTCCACTGAGGGCAATCTTGAATCCCTAATCCTACCTCTACCTCCTGAGTGTTGGGATTAGAAGCAAGTTTCACCACACCCCCCATTTATGTGGCGCTAGGGATGAAACAGGATTCTGTGCATTCTGGACAACGGGGCTACATATTCAGCTGTTTTTAGGCTCTTTTTTTTTTTTTTCTTAATTAAAAAATTGCATATGTATTGAGTTAGTATAAGTGTATGTATGTGTACCATGTGCAAGCAGACACCCACACAAGCCAGAAGATCATGTCAGATCTCCTGGAACTGGAGTCACAGGTGGTTGTGACCAGGGTGCTGGGATCTGAACCCCACTCCTCTGCAAGAATCGTGATAGCTCTTTACTGCGAAACTGTCTCTCCAGCCCTGTGCGGGCGCTTCTTCATGACCTCAGCTCCCATGCATCAGAACTCCAAGGCCCCCGCCGAGATAGGCAGAAAGGAATTGGCCTGACATGCCCACACTATAACTGTGCCGTAGAAACCAAGGCACAGCCAGAGAACAGGGTCTTCAGAAGGCAGCATCTGCTCTGGCCACCCTCCTTCAGATGCAGGGAGGTGGTGGAGAAGGGAGAGCCGGGGACACTGGACGGACGGTGGATTGGCAGCCCAGAGTCAGCAAGATAACACAAGACAGACCCAGTCTGTTATGCTGATGAATGTTATCAGTTTCCCCAGCTGGGCTGTGGGGGCTTTGGGACGGTCACACTACCCCGGCAATATGTGTGTGTGTGTGTGTGTGTGTGTGTGCAGGTACATGGAAGGTCAGAGGTCAACCTCGGGTATCTCCCTCAGTTGCTCTCCGCCTTATTTATTTTATTTTATCTCAAATTACATGTATTTACTTATTTAAGGGATGGAGTACACATGAGTGCCACAATGTGTGTGTGTGTGTGTGTGTGTGTGTGTGTGTGTGAGAGAGAGAGAGAGAGAGAGAGAGAGAGAGAGAGAGAGAGAGAGAGAGAGAGGAACTTGCAGGAGCTGGTTCTCTCCTCCCACGTGGAGCCCATGGGTTGAACGCCGGTCCTCAGGCTTGGCAACAAATGTCTCCACCCACTGAGCCATCTTGCTGGCTCCTCCATCTTATCTTTGAGACAGAGTCTCTCCATTTTATTGGGAGCTGGCTGATTTGGCTAGGCTGGCTGGCCAACAAGCCTAGAGATCCTCTATTCTCCACCTCTCCAGTGATGGGATTACAGGCATATGCCATTAAAAACTGGGTTTTTGTTTGTTTGTTTTATTTGGGTACTGGGTATCAAGGTCAGGCCTTCACACTTGCATGTGAGCACTTACTGTCTGAGCCATCTCCCTGGCCCCCCCTGCCCTAAGATTCTTGTTTCTCCCATGTCCCCAAGATGCTCTGGGGATGGCCTCATAGAATACATAAAATGAGTCCAAAGTCTGTGCCCACGAGTTGGAGGTGGGGAGCTCTGGCAATCCGCTCTTTCCAAGTTCCATGTGGGGTTGCTCACCATTTACCCTGTGCCAGCTTTAGACACGCCCCCAAGATGAGGTGAGAGTCTCCACACGTGAGGATGTTTGCAGTGTCTGCTGGGAAAATCCCTGGTAACAGTGAGGTCAGGAAGGCTTCTGTTTGATGTTCTATTTTACTTTGTTATTTGTTTGTTTGGTTAGTTTGTTTTGCTTTTCCAGACAGGGTTTCTCTGTGTAACCCTGGCTGTCCTGGAACTCACTCTGTAGGCCAGGCTGGTCTCAGAGATTCATCTGCCTCCGCCTCCCGAGTGCTGGGATTAAAGGTGTGTGCCACCACATCTGGCGATGGAGCTTTCTTTTCTTTAATTTTGTTTTCTTTTGGGGCCAGAGAGATGGCTTAGTGGTTAAGAGCACTTGGTGCTCTTGCAGAGGACAAAGGTCTGGTTCCCAGGATCCACATGGTGGCTCAGAACCATCTGCAACTATAGTTCCAGGGGATCTGTCATCCTTTTCTGGCATCCCTGGGCACCACACATGTACCGAGTGAGCGTACATGCGTACGCTCATACAAATAAAATAAAAACAAATAAATCTACTAAAACTGTACAAGTAGCATAAAGAGTCCACTCTGCTTGACAAGTGCTACCGTGGTTGGTGGGTTCATCACTTTAACTTAACTTTAAAGGCCTTGTACCTAACATTCTCTGTAACCCTAGTGCTCAGGAGGTTGATCCAGTAGGATCTTGAGTTCAAGGCCAGCTTGTGCTACACAGTGAGCCCTGGTCTTCAAAAGAAGAAGCCAGGTGATGGTGGCACACACCTTTATCTAATCCCCACAGTCGAGAGACAAGAAATAGGCAGATCCCTGAGTTCGAGGCCAGCCTGGTCTACTGAGTGAGTTTCAGCACAGCCAGGGCTATGCAGAGAAACCCTGTCTCAAAAAAACCCAAAAAACCCAAACCAAACAAAAAACAAAACAAAACAAAAACAAAAACAGGGGCTGGAGAGACGGCTCAGTGACTAAGAGCACTGACTACTCTTCCAAAGGACCTGGGTTCAATTCCCAGCACATGGCAGCTAACAACTGTCTGTAACTCCAAGATCTGACATCCTCACACAGATATGCAGGCAAACACCAATACACACAAAATAAAAATAAATAACTTAAAAAAAAATTAAGTCCTTAAAAAAAAAACCCTAACAACAACAACAGCAAAGCCCTATCTATATCCACAGCCACATTCTGAAGTGCTGGGAGGCGAAGCTTCCACACAAGGCCTTGGGAATGGGAGGACACGATTCAGACCTTTAATCTCAGCCAGGCACGGCAGCACATGCTCTTAATCCCAGTATTTGAGCAGAGGCAGGAGACTCTAAAGTTCGGGGTAACCCCTTGGAGAGTCCCATGCAGCCTGAACTACATGAGACTCGGCCTCAGAAACAAAGAGGAGGCAGAGGAGGATGAAGTGGAAGGGAGGGGAGGAGGAGGGGGAAGAGACCTCAAGTCACAACTGCCAAGTCCATTCTGCCTATTAGATGACATTTGTTGACACACTACAATGTGGACATCTTTGTGAATACCACTTTCTGTCTATACAAGCAACTGGGCAAAAGGCAGGAGGGCTGGGAAACCCCACTGGAAAATGCGCTGTCGAGGAAGAGAACAGTTGAGGTTTCTGACCCCAATTCAGGCCCAAGGTCCTGAGAACCTAGCAAGTCAGTCTCGGTGGGAGAGGGGAAAGGCAGAGAGAAGGGAGTTTCATCCTGAAATTCAAAACCTGGGACATCTCAAGCTATAGATAAAGAGCTCTCTGCTTCTCAGTGCCCGAGGAGCTGGGTGAGACCTCCCAAACTATGATGGGGGCAGGAAAAGAATAAGGAGATGCCAGTGGTATTTATATCCCTGCCCAGCAAGTAAAAGCCAGGCTGCAGCTCCGAAGCCATGCTTAAAAAGAAAGAACTGGGGGGGGGGGGGCTGGAGAGATGGCTCAGAGGTGAAGAGCACTGGCTGTTCTTCCAGAGGTCCTGAGTTCAATTCCCAGCAACCACATGGTGGCTCACAACCATCTGTAATGAGATCTGGTGCCCTCTTCTGGCCTGCAGACATGCATGTAGGCAGAACACTGTATACATAATAAATAAACAAATCTAAAAAGAAAGAAAGAAAGAAGGAAAGAAGGAAAGAACGAACTGGGCCAGGGAGATGGTCCAGCGGGTCAAGACACCTGGCACCAAGCCTAGGTACCTGATCCCCATCCCAGAGCCCCACAGGATGGAAGAGAGAACTGCCTCCTCCAAGTTATCCTCTGACCTCCACACATGGGCTGTGGCATATATGTGCACACAAGAAATTAAAAAAAAATACAATAAGAATTTTAATGCATAAAGTAGGTTAACCCCACCCTAAAGCAGAAAAAAAAAAAGAATTTTAATGCAAAGAGATAGAACTGCCATCATTTAAAATCTCCTAACCTTTAGCTCACATTTAAGGTCTCCATCCTCACTGGACAAAGATCGGCCATTGGGAATCCCAGAGGAAATGTCCTAGACAGGATCAACCTAAGAGGTGTGTGACCAGCACAGTCTTACAGGGGCCCACGCTGTGTGGGGGGGGCATGTTCATGTGTGTGTGAGTGCATGTGTGTGCACATGCATGTGGGAGCCAGAGGCCAACCTTGGGTATTGTTCCTCAGCAGCTGTCCACTTTACTTTCCATTAATTATTTTTTTACATTGATTTACTGTGTGTGTATACACTTGCTCACCCATGAGCATGCTCGCGGAGGTGGTCAGAGGCCAACCTTCGGAGTTAGCTCCTCCCACCACGTAACCGGATCATCAGGCTTGGCGGCAAGTGCTCCCACATGCTGAGACATCATCTCACTGGCCTCCACCTTGTTTTCCTCTTTCTCTTTTTTTTTTTTTAAGACTGAGGGCTGGAGAGATGGCTCAGTGGTTTAACAACATTTGTTGTTTTTTCAGGGACCCAGCACACACAATCAGGTGGTTCACAACCACCTGTAGCTTTAGCTCCAGAGGACCTGTCACCCTCTTCTGGTCCCCAAAGGCACTGCACTCACATGTGCAAATACCCACACATACATAGGCATAATTAAAAAAAATTTTTTTTTTTGAGACAAGGTTTCTCTGTGTAGTTCTGGCTGTCCTGGATCTCACTCTGTAGACCAGGCTGGCCTCAAACGCACAAAGATCCACCTGGCTCTGCCTCCCGAGTGCTGGGATTAAAGGCGTGTGCCACCACCGCCCGGCTCAATTTAATTTTATTTGTTTTTACTTTATGTGTATGGTGTTTTGCCCGCATGTATGTCTGTGCAGCACGTGCGTGAATGCCTATGGAGGCCGGAAGAGGGCGTCAGATCCCCTGGAACTGGAGTGACAGGCAGTTGGAAGCCGCCCCTGGAAGTGCTGGAAAGAAAACTAGTGTCCCCTGGAAGAGCATCGAGTGCTTTTAACCACAAACTTTCACCATGTGGGTCCTGGGGATTGAACTCAGGCCATCAGGCTTGGCAGCAAGCATCGTTCCTGATGAGTTATCCCTCCGTCTTCCTTTCGTTATCTTTAGGCAACGGAACAGTTATTTCCCCCACGGAGATAGCATCTTGCAGGCATGCTGGCAGGTCCCTTCTGTCCATCCTTCCCTAGGTCTCAAGGTGGGTGTGAGGGGTGGGGACGGCAGGAAAAGGAAGCGAAACTGCTTACAGACTACAGATGTTACCAGGTGGTTTATTGACAACTAATCCCCTTGGGCCTCCCACCACAGACCACCCACTAAAAGGGCTGGCCGGATCCCAGCGCCCACGTAGTCTCTAGACAGGGAAGACTTCACTCCTGAAGGTGGAAGAACCAGTAATGGGAAGAAAGCCGCTTTCCGGATCAGTATGGATGTCACACTGAGAAAACAAGGCTCACCTACATTGCAGGACCCGGGGTGTTCGTGAGAATAGGTCGCAATGAGAGGCGCATGGGGCACCTCCTTTCGCCTGCACCACTCCAACAGGGAGACGGGAGAATGCCGTGGGGCTCAGGTAGGGCTGGGCGCCTCAAAAGTTATTGTCAATGTTCCACACGTCGCCGCTGAGCGCGTTGGCTGCCCCCTGCAGCGTCCACGTGAGCAGCGCCAGCTGGCGCCGGAAGCGGCTCTCCTGGAAGCCCAGACCTGATGCCAACCCGGGAGAGACGGCCTTGGAGGCGTTGGAGCGCAGCATGCGCAGGTGGTCTAGCAGGGCACCCAAAGTGTGGTCGCCTTGGCCCAGGAAGATGTGGCGGAATGGGGAGTCAGCCGGCGACACGTACTGGGACAGGAGGTAGAATTCCACCTGCAGGAAAAAGTGAGCGCAGGTCACTCCTCCCTCCCCCAGGTCCTAACTCACCCGGAGGCCCCCTAGTACCTGCTTCACAGAGGATGTACCTTGCTTGCACACTCAACGTCTTTTGTGTGTGTGCATGCATGTATGTGGAGGCCAAGGTCAACACTAGTAAGTCTTCCTCAATCATGCTCCACAATATTTTTTGAGGCAGGGTCTCTCACTGAACCTGGAACTTGGTGCTCTGGCTAGACTAGCTGGCCAGTGAGCCCCGGGCTTCTCCTCTGCCTCCCTAGTCCGAGGTCCAGGCATACACCACTGAGCCTGACTTTTTACGTATGTACTGGTGCTTCGAGTTCAAGGCCTCATGTGTATATGGCAAACGCTTTACCAACCCAGCCCTCACCCTGTTTGCTTTCCTTTGAAACAAAGACTCACTGTGTAGCCCAGGCTGACCTGTAATTCACTATGTAGCCCACCCAGGCTGACCTGTAATTCACTATGTAGCTCAGGCTGACCTGTAATTCACTATGTAGCCCAGGCTGGCCTCAAGCTCACCATTCTCTTGACTCGGCCTCAGGAGACCTGAGATCGTGGATTTATAGTGTGCACCTCCACACCAGCAGCACTTGTACCTTTTAAAACATCTGTTCAAGAGTCCATGTGTGCCTATGACTTTGACCAGAATCTCAGTGGGCACAGCTTCCAAGTCGCTTTGCCAAATCACTCACAGGATCCTGCTCTACAGGATTAGGGGATATCTGGACGTAGCCTCACACGCATGCCAGCATCAGCTTCTTACACATGAGATTCAGAGGCCAGGGGTGTGGCTTAGTGGTACAGCATGATGCATTTAGTTCCAGCCCTGGTACCCACATCTATCTATCTATCTATCTATCTATCTATCTATCTATCTATCTATGTATTCCCTTCCTTCTCTCTCTCTCTCTCTCTCTCTCTCTCTCTCTCTCTCTCTCTCTCTTTCTCTCTCGGGGGGGGGGGGGAAGGGTCTCATCATGTAGCCCAGGCTGGTTGTCTCAACGTTCCGAGAGACGGGAATACAGGCACCTTCACATAGCTCTTGGTACTGGGGACGGAGCCCAGGGTTTCATGCATACCAGAAAGTACTCCATCAACGGAGCTACAGCCCTAGCCCATTTTATTTTTTTCTCTTTCTCTTTTCTTCCCTCCTTCCTTTCCCTCCCCCTCTTTCCCTTCCTTTTTCATGGCATGGAGCACAGGCTATGGGGTCAGAGTTCCTCTAACTTTGGCTCCATCACTTCCTGTGTGATCTTGGGTAAGTTAACTTGGCTTCTCTGAGCCTACACTACTGCCAACCTCACAGCATGGCAGGAAGTCCTGCTATTGAACAAAATGAAGTAACATCATTAGCCTCTGGGAGCTCGCTACAAACGCCAGCTGCTGTTATCATGATCGAACTCTGCTTTCAACACCTTGCGTGTGCATTTTTTTCCTGCTAAATGACGCCCATCGGCACTGGCACCCCCTACAGGCATTTGTTGGCCCCTGCAGCTGGCATCCAGGACCCAACCTTCATGAAGTCCATTTCCTCCGCAGGCCATTGGCACTCCCGCCAGAACCCTTTCCACAAGCTCTGCTTTGCCACCTCACCTCCTTGTAAGAAATTTTCGTGATGCCTAGACACTCAAAATTCAAAATCCTGAGCCTTGCCTGGGGGCACACGCCCATAATCCCGGTTACTTGGAGGAATGAGGCAGATGGAGATCTACCCGGGCTACAAAGCGAGTTCAAGATTATTCTGGGCAACCTAGGAAGACTTTCAAAATGTAAAACAAAAAGTGGGTTGGAGGCACGCCTCAGTGGTAGAGCACCTGCCTAGACTCCCCCAGTGAGGGGCTGGGGTGTGGCTCAGTGGTAGAGCCCCTGCCTAGAATCCCCCAGTGAGGGGCTGGGGTGTGGCTCAGTGGTAGAGCACCTGCCTAGAATCCCCCAGTGAGGGGCTGGGGTGTGGCTCAGTGGTAGAGCACCTGCCTAGAATCCCCCAGTGAGGGGCTGGGGTGTGGCTCAGTGGTAGAGCACCTGCCTAGAATCCCCCAGTGAGGGGCTGGGGTGTGGCTCAGTGGTAAAGCACCTGCCTAGACTCTCCCCGTGAGGGGCTGGGGTGTGGCTCAGTGGTAAGGCATTTGTTTAACACGCACAATACCCTGCTTTGATCCCCACCACACACAAACACACAAAAACCCAAATTTCTTCAGCTGTGCAAAGGCTGATCACAACTGGTCCCTGTTCGGTGCTCCACAGGGTCTCTGTTCTGGCTCTGATGACCCGTGCGCAGCTCCCAAGAAAGGCCGGGTTCACTCCCCTGCCTCACCCTCCACCCTGAAATGTCCTTTTTTCTTTGCCTACACCCACGTTTTGCCTGTTCTTGAACACTCAAGCCACACAGTCTAAAGCAGAGGTCAGCAAACTTTCATTTCTGCGAAAAGCCATGGAGTAAATACTTTAGGCTTTGCAGGTTAAACAGTAGACAACGAGGAGGCAGGTTTTTCCTAACCATTTCATCACCTGCCAGAGCCTGCAAAAGTGGGTCTTCTAGCCAGGCTGCTTTATGAACCCTGTGTGTCCGGTGTAGTACGCCCAGAGACAGGGAATCACAGGGGGCGCAGTGCTTTAGAGTGTCAGGTCCTGGGATGAGGGACCCCAGGCCAGAAGGGGGCGGGCGGGAGCGGGGGCCTCACCCTCATGATGCGCACGTTGTACATGCGCATCAGACGCTCGTCGCTCTGCTCGGAGCTGTAAATCTCCTTCCGCAGCTTCTCCGCCGCCCGGATGTAGTCCCCCCTCGCGGAGTACACCCACTGCAGAGTCAGTCCGCGGGCCTGTGGGTGAGGCACAGTCTGAGACTGACAGATCGGTCCCAGCACCGATGCCTAGGGTGGGGTCAAAGCGCTGCCAGGAAGGGGGAAGGGATGCAGGGAGGCCACCAGGCCTTTGAGGTCAGGGAGGGCAGATCCCAGGCACTCGGGTCGCACTGGTTGTGTCCTCGGGGATTAAGTGACTGGAGGTAGAAATAAAAAGGGCCAGACTGCAGGATGGGACCTAGATCTCAGGGTTGTTGAGAGGAGAAGCCGGACACCCCCAGAGTTGAAGCGCCCTGCAGGCTGGGAGCGGGATCGGCATCTTGGACCTTGAGGTCTCCAGAGAACTCGTTGAGGTTGCCAATGTGCCTGAGGACCACGTCCCCATAGCGGCCAAAGTCGAGCGGCAGCAGATGATCGTGGCTTAGTCGGATGAGGAGCAGGCCTGTGAGCTGAGCCACTGCCTGGGCCACGGCGGGCAGGCGACCTCGCAGCATCTTGTGCAGATTCTCATACGTGTCCTCCTTCGTGTGCAGGAATGGGTACACCCGATCATCCTGCCGGGACATGGAAGGGCTGGGCGCAGGAACGTGGTGCTGACCGGCTGGGGGCCTGGTGTCCTGGGGCAAGGGCTGGGGAATCTCACCTCCGTGAAGGAGAACTCCACAGCTGGGACCCCCGCAAAAGCCGTGAAGGAGTATGCACTGCTGTCCATGGGCAGGGGCCGAATCCTGGGGGCAGGCAGATGGGAGGCCTCTGAGGACTCAGTTTCCCCAGGCTTCCACCCCTAGTCCTCGGTTCAACTTACACTTCGGCATCCCAGTTGGGATTGGTCAACACCCCTTGTTCATAGAGCGTCTGTCCGCTGTGGTTAGGGGAATCCACCTGAGGCAGGATGAGGGGCACGAGTCAGGCTGTGCCCCCTTTGGGCTACAGTCTCACAAGCGTATCTGTCACCCCCAGTCCCAGCCTGTCTTGCCTGCTTCAGGATATTCTCAATGAGGCTGATCAGAAGGGGGCTGGTCTTGGCGTGAAATGTGCCATCTCCTGTAGAGAAAGAAGGGGAGGGATGACAGTCTCAGGGGCAGATTCCATGGCACAGATGGACCTGAGAGACAGGGCCAGGTAGCATTGCCCAGCTCACCCAACACTGAGTTGTCCAGGCTCACATATACCACGGCTTTGAGGTGTAGCACGCTGAGGTAGCCCTGTGGGTCGGGAAGAGTGTGAAGAAGGAAGGGTCCCCTCCCCCCGCCTCTCCCCATTACTTGTGCAGAACCCCAAATCACCTCCAACCACTCCATGGATCCCACGTTGCCAAAGTCACCTCCGTCCCAGCTGATGAACAAGAGACTTCTTCGCGGTCTGAACCCTACGTGAAGAGGGACGACACACGGGTTCAACACCCCCTGCACCTTCCTCTATCCCTGTCCCCAGAGGCTCTCCATTTCCTCTTCACTCACCCAGCATCCTCGCCCATCTCTCCTGATCTACCCTGACTCAGTAATAATACCTTGGAGTGGCTTCTAAAGATGCCATTTCTTGCTTAATTGTCACTCTGGCCATTGACACCACATTCCAGTCTTTATTTAGTTTTTTAATTTTTTTTTTTTTTTTTGGTTTTTTCGAGACAGGGTTTCTCTGTGTAGCTTTGCGCCTTTCCTGGGACTCACTTGGTAGTCCAGGCTGGCCTCGATCTCACAGAGATCCGCCTGGCTCTGCCTCCCGAGTGCTGGGATTAAAGGCGTGCGCCACCACCGCCCGGGAATTTTTTTTTTTTGTTGTTGTTGTTGTTGAGACAGGGTTTCTCTGTGTGTAACAGTCCTGCCTGTCCTGGAACTCACTCTGTAGCCCAGGCTGGCCTCGATCTCACAGAGATCCGCTTGCCTCTGCCTCCCGAGTGCTGGGATCAAAGGCGTGTGCCACCACTGCCTGGCTTAGTTTTTAATTTTTAAAAATAATTTCTTTGTGTGTGTGTGGGCACACACCCACCTCAGTGGGGGGAAGTGGAGGTCAGAGGACAACTAGCAGGAGCCTGTTCTCTGCTCCCACCACGTGGGTTCTGGGAACTCCAGCTCAGGTTCTTGGGCTTGCCAACAAGTACCTGCTGCTACCATCTGCCTGCCCTTATTCGATGTCTTAAGACAGGGTCACATGTAGCCCAGGCTGGCCACGAATTCCCTATACGGTAAAAGATGACTTGTTTCCAACTCCAAGTGCTGGAATAACAGGTGTGGGCCCCATGACTGGCCTAGTTAATGTCTGAGGTCAACATGCAAAGGGATTTTACTATGGCATCGGCACACGTGTGTGCCATTCCGCTTTGTTCTAACTAGTCCCCTCCCCCACCATGCTCTTGGTTGTCCCCTCAGTAGCCTGGCACCTCCCTCTCTCTCTCTCTCTCTCTCTCTCTCTCTCTCTCTCTCTCTCTCTCTCTGTAGTCCTAGGGATTAAACAAGGGCCTCTTGCAAGCTGTCTACCACTAAGCTATATCCCCACCTCTTTTTTTTTTTTTTTTTTAACTTTTGTTCATTTTTTTTTTAATGGTTCTGTTTTGGAACAGGGTCTTGCTATGTAGACCTGACAGGCTAGATACTTGCTATGGAAACCAGGCTGGCCCTTGAAGTTACAGCAATCCCTCTGCCTCTACCTCCTGACTGCTGGGATTACAGATGCGTACCACCATGCCTGACCAGTTTTTTTGGTTGGTTGGTTTGGGTTACCTCCCTGTGTAGTCAGGGATTACCTTGAACTCCTGATCACCCTGCTCTCACTTCTGGAATGCTAAGATTACGTAAGAGCACCACCATGCTCAAATATTTTTTTTTCTTTCTGTTTGTAACAGGGTCTCATTATGTAGACCAGGCTGGCCTCAAACTCACAGTGATCTTCCTGTGGAGGTACTGGGATTGAAGGCATGTGCCACCATGCCTGGCTTTGTTTGTTTGTTTTTGTTTTATGAGACATAAACTCATGTAGCCCAGGCTGGCCTAGAACTCCTTATGTAGTTGAGAATGACCTTGAAATCTTGATCTTCCTGCCTCAGTCTCCCAAGGGCCAGAATTATAGGTATATCTAGCCAACTCATTTAAAAAATTAAAAATATTTTTGTGTGTATGTGTGTGTGCATGCATGTGGTGGCATATGTGTGGCGATCAGGGGACCACTTTCGGGAGCTGGATTTCTCTTTTTACCATGTGGTTTCTGGGAATCCAACTCAGGTTATTGGATTCGGTATCCTAGGCTAACACACTGATGAAATAGTATTTTGGTGAAGTTACTTACCTGGAACCACACACTGGATACTCCAGTCATGGGACTCTGACCCAAGTGACCTCTTTCCAGTACATGCTGCCAACTACCTTTGACCTAGGCCTAGCTCAGGACACAGCCCCAACTCACCCAGGCTGGCTCTGACCTTACCATTGCTGACCATGGAGGAAAAGGTCTGAACCAGTTCCAGCAGGATGGCAGTCCCCACCGCAGATTTGGCTGCTCCTGGGCCCCACGCATCCCTCTGGGCCCCGATAACAACGTAGTGATCTGGGGAAGGTGTGTGTAGAGCCCACATCTTAAACTGACAAGGTCTCCCCATGTGGCTCTGGAGGGTGGGTGCTCCCAGAGCCTCACCCTTTCCTCTCCACTCCCCGACCCCCGACCCCCGACCCCCAAGAGCTTCCACGCTATAGACCCTCCCTGTTCCACAAGCATAGCTCTCTAATCCCTGCTAGGTCAGAAGACCACGCCCATGTCTCTTGGCCCCGCCCAGATGGGCTGACCCATCAATAGGCTTTTGGAGATGATTCAAACACACAGACCTCCCCGCGTGAGCACACACACACACACACACACACACACACACACACACACACACACCTTTGTTTCTGAAAACAGGGTCTCACATAACCGAAGCTGGTCTCAAACTCCTGACATTTCTGCTTCCCTTCTTCCCAGGTGCCAGGATTACAGGCACGTACCACCACATCAGGTTGCACGAAGTGCTGGCATGAAACCCTGGTTTCTCCCATGCTAGGCAACCACTCTATCGGCTGAGCTGCTGCCGATAGAGGGGGTATTCTGTTTTGCTGGAGTTTTTGTTTTTGTTTTTCTTTGTATCCTACACTGGCCTTGAACCTCTGATTTCCTGGCTCTAGGTGTGTGCCACCACCCCGGCTCCTTCCTCTGCTTAATACAGGCTCTCGAGGCCTAGGCTATGTAGCATAGGCTGGCCTTGAACTCATCAACCTCTGCCTCAGACTCTTGAGTGCCGGGATGACAGATGTGAAGTACCACGCCTGACCAAACCCTAAGGACATTCTGGACTCCATTCTCTCCCTGGTCAGGCAGGTCTGCACCTTCCCTAGCCTGCTGCCCTCACCCCAGCTCTTCTGCACCCCTACTCCGACCTCCAACATCCTCATCCGAGTGTCACGCCAGGTCCCTGATTCTCCCTCAACACCTGGGCTTCCCAGGTCTGCCCCACCCTGACAAGTCTGCTCAGCCACCTTGGATTCCCTACTACCAGAGTCAGTTGTCCAATCTGGTCCTTGTTTGTTGCTTGGATATCCAGTATAATAACATTATCCAACATACGCTTGCTTACCCCCAGTGTATGGGGAGCTCACTACTGAACAATACCGCCCATTTGGAGGGCTCCTCACTGCCACCTCTCATCAGCTTCCATTCCCTGGGCATCACTCCTGGCCCTTCTCGAGGGCCTCCTGCATCAGTCCTTGGTTGGGTTTAGGAGCAGAGCCTAAGTTGTGGGAGATACCGGCAGACAAGCCCACCTGGTTCTGCGAAGCCTTCAATGCAGGCAAAGATGTTACTGATGGGAGTCGAGGCTCTGCGGTTGTTGACCACAAGGCGCAGGGCTGGCCCAGGACCCAGCCGATACGGAGAGCCTGACAGGTGTCCTTTCCACTCCTGGGGGGCCACTGGGCCTTTGAGTTTCCTGGAAAAAGATGGAGCAGAGACGTCTTGAAGTGGTAGTGCGGCCTAGGCCGCAGAAGAGCCTAGAACCCCATTTCATCCTCTCTTGTCCCCACGGACAGTGGTACAGGCTGTGTCCTGGGCAAGGGTCCTCAGCACTTGTGGGTGTACCAGACGGTGGGGCCTGGTAAAAGGTGTGCCCACCTAGAGGGTCACCTCTTTCTTTTGTGTGTGTACGCATGCACATGTGTGTGGAAGTGTGTGTGCAGAGGCCAACCCCACATCCTGCCCTCAAGTGCTAGTCACTTTTTGTTTGTAAGTTTATAACACATTTTTTTGTTTGTGTGTGAGTGTGCAGCATGTGTGTCGCAGTGTGCGTGTGGAGGTCGGAGGACAACTTGTGGATGTCAGTCCTCTCTGAGTGTGTGATACTTGGAGACGGTCTTCAGGCTTCCTGGAAAGTGCCTTTACCCACTGAGGCACCTGAATAGGACTTCTTGGTTTATTTATTTATTTATTTATTTATTTATTTATTTATTTATTTATTTATTGACAGGATCTGCATTTGGCCTGAAGCTCACCAGTGACCCTAAGCTGGATGCCAATGAGCTTCAGGGATCCACCTGGCTCTGCCTCTCCAGGGGAGGATTGCATACACACTTAGGTTTTGTTTATTTTTTTTTTTTATTTTTTATTTTTTTTTGGTTTTTTGAGACAGGGTTTCTCTGTGTAGCTTTGCACCTTTTCCTGGAACTCACTTGGTAGCCCAGGCTGGCCTAAAACTCACAGAGATCCGCCTGGCTCTGCCTCCCGAGTGCTGGGATTAAAGGCGTGCGCCACCACCGCCCGGCTTAGGTTTTGTTTATTTTTTATTTTTTGGGTTTTGTTTTGTTTTTTGAGACAGGGTTTCTCCGTGTAGTTTTGGTGCCTGTCCTGGATCTCGCTCTGTGTACCAGGCTGGCCTTGAACTCACAGAGATCTGCCTGCCTCTGCCTCCTAGGTGACCCTCTAGGTGGGCACATTCCGGAGACAGAGACAGGGAGTGCTGGGATTAAAGGCGTGCGCCACTGACGCCCGGTGGCTTTGTGCTTTGTTTTTAACACGCACGGGTTCTGGGGATGTAAAACCGGTCCTCATACTTGAGCGGCAAGCCCTTTACTGACAGAACTATCTCTAGGGAGTTAGTTATCTAAGATAGTTCCAGCGTCACCTTCTTATTCACCCAAGGAACCCTTCAGTATCCTCCCCACTCCCCCACACCCACACACTTTCCATCTCTTACCTGAGCAAGCGAACTGCGACGTTGGCACTGATGGGCTGGGCAGGGATGCTCGGAAGGCCTGATGACTCTACCGGCGGGAACTGGGTTTGATTGAAGGAAGGGAAGCCAGGTGTGTAAGGGTCTCCCCGAGGTGCACCTAAAGAGGAAAGGGGTCCTCGCTCTGAAACTGTGGGCTGAACAAGCCCCATTGTGCATCCCTGGGCCCCAAGACTCACATGTCCATACACAGCCTGGTAGCTGGGCAGGCCTGGCTTGTGAGGGTCCTGGGAGAAGTCTGCTGGGTCGGGGTATATCAGTACTCCTTGGACCCCAAAGTCCTGGGCAATGGCTACCTGAGGGAGCACAGAAAAGCTAGGAAAGGTAAAAATGGCTCCTTCCAGCGGATCTAACATCTCATCTGGCCTCCACAAGCACCAGGCACATATACGGTGCACGGACTGCATGCAGTATGCAAAAGACACCAATATACATAATAAAATTAAAAAATTAAAAATCTCTGTCCAAGCCGTGAACGCCTTTAATCCCAGCAGTCAGGAGGCAGAGGCAGGCGGATCTCTGTGAGTTCGAGGCCAGCCTGGTCTACAAAGTGAGTTCCAGGACACCTAGGGCTGTTACACTGTTACACAGAGAAACTTTGTCTCAAAAAACAAAAAACAAAAACAAAACAACAACAACAAAAAAAAAAAAAACAACCAACCAAACAAGCAAAACCTGTGTGCCACACTGCCTCCCTTTCTCTTCCCTGGCTGATTTAACCAAACCTCCCGATTTTGTTCATTGCTAACGTTTGTCTTTCACTCCTGAGATTTAGCCAAGGGCCTGGCACATGTTACATGTGGAGTCAGTGTTCTCTTCCCACCATGTGTATCCTGGGAGGGTAACTTGGGTCATCAGGCGAGACAGCAAGCACCTTTACCTGCAGAGACACCTCACCGTCTCCCAGCCTTGTTTTTCTTTTATTTCGTTTTGAAATAGTCTCTAGCACAAGCAGGTCTTGAACTCTCTGTAGCCAGGGATGATCTTGACTTCCTAACCTCCTGCTTCCTCATCCTCAGGGCTGGGATTGCAGGTGTGTGCTACCATGACTGGTGTATGCCGTGCTGGGGAATCAAACTCCGGGCTTTGGGCATGCTAGGCAAGCACTCTACCAACTGCACTGCATCACAAGCCCATGTGCTATTTTATTTGGAAAGAGAATCGTGTATTTATTTATCTGTGTGTCGAGGACAGCTTGCAAGAACAGGTTCTCCTCTCCCGCCTCTAGGTCCCAGAGGTTGGATTCAGACTTGGTAGTACGTGCCTTTTCCCACCGAGCTATTTCCCTTATCTCTCTGGTTTGGTTTTTTAGACGGAATCTTACGTATTCCAGGCTGGCTTCAAATTCTTTATGTGGCTGAAAATGACTGAACCTTAATCTTCCTGCCTCCACTGGCCCCTGCAAGCACTGAGATGACAAATCTGTGCCACCACATCTGGCTGTCAGCTGTATTTTCATTATTTAATTTAAAAAAATGAGACATGCCAGGAGGCATTGGTGCACGTATTTAATCCCAGCATTCGGGAAGATCTCTGAATTTGAAGATAGCCTGGGCTACAGAGTGAGTTCCAGAGGGCTGCACAAAGAAACCCTGTTTTGAGAGAGAGAGAGAGAGAGAGAGAGAGAGAGAGAGAGAGAGAGAGAGAGAGAGAGAGAGACCGGGTCTCGCTGTGTAGCCCAGGCAGGTCTTGAATTTAATCTTCCTGCCTCAGCTTCCTACGCAGCTGGGGTTACAGGTTACATGCCTGTCTTCTGCCAACACGTTCTTAAAATGTGCCTGATTTTTCTTTTCTCCCGGTGACAGCCTCCTAGATCCTCGACGAAGACACGCCTGTTCCTCCCCAGACCTCTCGCGCCTCACTGCACACACTGCCCTATGCGGGACCCTCACCTTCTGGGCGAAGCTGGTAATCCCCGCGCGCACTAGCAGGAGGCTGCCGGCCAGCTCCACGCCCTTGGCTCTCAGCTCCTGCAGATCCTCCGGCCGCCCGTAGTGGGCGTACACCAGCTTGCCCTGGGGACCGAGGAGTCTTTGAGGATCCTCCCATCCCTGCGATCCCGACTCAGCTACCCACCGAGGGCGACGTGATAGGCTCGCTCACCGTGGCGTTGCCAGTGGCGCTGTAGGGACAGTAGACTTCCGGATCCTCCAGCGGCAGCTGCTCCTGGGCGCTCCCGGCTGCATCCACCCAGTGCAAGGTGTTAGGGTGAGCCCTGAGGACGGGGAGGGTGAGCACCCCTGGCTGTGCAACCCCACGGCATGTCCCATTGTCGCGTCCCCAGACTCACAGGTCCGGGAACTGAAGCCCCACATAGTGAGTGTCAGTCCACACGTGGTCCAGCTTCTGGCTTGAGAACATATCGAGGATGTCTTTGACCAGAGTGGCCATCTTGGTTGAGCCAGCCACGCGTTCCCGGAGGGTGGTCACCCTGAGCAGAGAGGGGTCACACTGGGAAGGGAGTTGTGCAGAAAAGGGACTCCCATTTCCCCCACAGAAGTGGGGAAAACGCAGGTCTGGAATGCCATCTAATGAATCCCAGGCTAGCCTCGAACTCAGGTAGAAAGCACTTGGGAGATGGAGGCAGGAGGAACGAGCTTCAGGACAGGACCTCACCCTGTCTGCTTCTGTCATCATCACCCAGCAAGAAATTGTCACCTAAACTCTTCTCGACTCGAGCATGTGCTGCCCTCTCATGGTTTGTGACCAAGGTCTGTCTGAAACCTTTGCAAGAGAAACTACCCTCCCCATTTATCACAGACCTGTGGCCTTGGCAGAGCCCTGGCCATTCCCAGAGTGGACACATCTCCCACCGGACTCTTGGTTTTCCCGACCTCTAGTCTTGGGATGGAGGTGCTCCTGCCTCTCTAGACCCGCTCCCTCTCTCTTTCCCTTCCTTGTAGGGGATTCTAGGAAATCACTCTATCACTGGGCTACAGCCATTACCCCAAACCACCTTTACATTTTTTTCTGTTCTATTTTTAGACAAGGCTATGCTGAATTGGCAAGACTAGCCACAGACTCCCTCGAAACCCAGGTAGACCCAGAACTTCTCCGTTTTAGCTTTAGGATAAGTTAGAATCTGGTTCTCTCCTCCCATCCCTGCGATCCCGGGGATTGAACTCTGGTTGTTGGACTTGGCAGCAATCACCTTTACCCGCTGAGCCATCTCGCCAGCTCTGAGCCTCCCTTTTTGACTACACCTTTTGAGGTTCTGGTTTTGGTTTCCCCCCTTCATCCTCACTGTATTTGCCAGTCTGTCTGTCTGTCTGTCTGTCTTGGGAGGAGACATTTATGTTGGCTCACATTTCCAGAGCCTTTTTCATTCCTTACTATGTTGCAGAGGGTATGGATTTAGGAAACCTTGGCAGGTTTTTTAGCTCTACCCATTTCCTGGCTTTCATAAGATCTTTTTAGGGGGTGGGGTGGAGGGTGGAGGACAAGATCTCATTTGGCCTGGAAGTCACTATGTGGCCAAGGACAGCTTTGAACTCCTGACCCTCCTGCTCCTACCTCCCAGGTACTGGGATCACAGGTGTGAACCACCACACTTAGTTCACGCCATTTAGGGGATCATGCTAGGTCACCAGAGCTATAGCTCGAGCCTCAGATTGGAGGTCCTTACACGTGATAGAGCCATATGTTTTGATCAAGTGCCCTGCTGTGTATCAAAAGATACACCATGATCAGGCTCGGTAAGGAAACACGTGTATCCAAATGGCTACATCAACGTTAAAGACAGCACTAGCTTAGCTTAGATCCTCAGTGCAGAGGAGGAGGAGGAGAACCTAGGCACACACCTATAATCCTAGCACTTGGGGGGGGGGGGTTAAAGGGAGAGGATCTCAAGTTTGAGACCAGCCTGGGCTACATCACAAGACCCTGTCTGGAAAAAAAAAAAGCTAAAAACAAAACAAATTAAATCAAACAAAATAGAAAAAAGGGTTAGAGACGTAGCTCAGCAGCTGAGTACTTGTCTACGAGCATGCAAGGTCCTAGGTTCAACCCCCAGAACTGTAGACAAAAAAAATTGAAGAAGCCCAGTGAGATGGCTCAGAAGGTAAACGGCACTTGTGGTCAAGCCTGAGGACCTAGGTTCAATCCCTGGGTTCTACATGGCAGTAGGAGAGAACTGACTTCTGCAAGTTGTTCTCTGACCTCCACACATGCGCAGCAGCACCCAAGCACCATACCCTGGTAATAAATAAATAACTGCTTAAAAAGAAGAAAGAGGGAGCCGGGCGGTGGTGGCGCACGCCTTTAATCCCAGCACTCGGGAGGCAGAGCCAGGTGGATCTCTGTGAGTTCGAGGCCAGCCTGGGCTACCAAGTGAGTTCCAGGAAAGGTGCAAAGCTACACAGAGAAACCCTGTCTCGAAAAACCGAAAAAAAAAAAAAAAAAAAAAAGAAGAAGAAGAAGAAGAAGAAGAAGAAGAAAGAGGGTCTGGAGAGATGGCTCAGCAGTTAAGAGCACTGGCTGCTCTTCCAGAGGACCCAGGTTCAATTCTCAGCATCCATAAGGCAGCTCACAACTGTCTGGAACTCCAATTGCAGGGGATCTGACATCCTCACACAGACACACATGGGGGCAAAACATCAATGTATATAAAATAAATAAATGAAAAAGAAAATAAATTTAAAAAGAAAGAAAGAAACCCAAAGAGGAAAAAAAATCATGTGGTTGTCTTAGTACATGCTGAAAAAATACTTAAAAAAAAAAAATCAAACCTATTCTTCATTACCTGACCATTACATAAAATAAAATTAAAATGTCATTTACCTTTACAAATTATTATTTTTTTTTTTTGAGATGGGTCTCATGTGTCCCAGGCTAGCCTCCAATTTACTATGTAGCCAAGGATGTCCGTGAACTCCTAATCCTCCTGCATCTACTTCCTGAGTGCTGGCACTACAGGCATAGGCCACCAGGCCCTGGTCCCTCTGTTTTCTTTTGCTCAGCTGCTTGTCTCCTAAATAAACCATCCTCAATGTCTCAGGTCCTTGGGTACTCAGCTCCTGGTATCTGCCATCCTTCCAAGGGCCACTGAACGTGGAAGCCAGCAGGGAGGGTGGAAAGACCCAAGAGGGGACTTAGGTAACATGAGAACTGACGGGGCCTCCAGTTTGAATTGCACTGGACACTGGGTCAGGAAGGAAGCCAGGCTACTCTTACCTGATGGTGTCCTCCAGGTGGCCCTCCCCAAGGAACCGAAGAAACATGGCCTGGAGGTCACTCCAGTACAACGTGCCCAGGCCGGAGTTGAGGTCCAGCTCAGAGTTGACATCCTCACCGACCATCAACACGGAGTCCCCGCATGCCTGGCAGGACCCTCGAAAGGTCACATAGCCCAGGAGGAAGGCTGGCAGGTGGTAAGATGTGGGTTCTCTTATGCCCCTCTTCTACTGGACCCCAGAAGTGCCCCCAGCCCAGGCCTTTCGCTGAGGAAGAGGAAGGGAACACTCACCCCCAGTGAAGATCAACAGGGTGGTCAGGACCAGATAGGGGGCAGCCTTTCGACCTGCTGCCGCCCAGGGGATGGGAGCTGACCTCCCGGGGCGGGAGCCTAAGGGCTCAGGGCCCTTGAGTTCCATGGGGCAGAACTGGACAGGCAGCTCGGCCTCTTCCTCCCTGTCTTCCTCTTCCTCCTCCAGGTGCCCCAGATCAGGGCCTTCCACACGTTTATAGATGGTCTGAGAGGGTCTTGGGGACCACTGTTGCTGTGTGGAGCGGGCAGGTAGGCATGAGATTAGGGGAAGGGGCCTAGGAGTTGGGGAAGGGTTAGGCAAGAATGGTGTCACCGGCTGGGGCAGGGAGGGAGCTCTAGGGGGGAGGCTGGAGAGGAGGCACCCAAGGGGGATGAGGTGGGGCCAACCTTACGCATTAGGGAGGGGCCTGAGGACCATGGAGGAAGACCTAATGTGTGTAACCCTCCCACCCGCGTGGTCTTACCGCTCTCTGCAGTAGACCCCAAAGTTGGTCCATGCTTGTGCCCCCTCCTGAACCCTGCAAATAGTCCCCCCCAATGACAAACCGTTTGTGGGAGCCCCAGAGGGCCCCTTATCAGCCCTGGCAGGCAGCCTGAGCCTAGGCCGTTCCTCACTCCCCAAAAGGGTGGGAGCTCAGTCTGGCCTCGGTCCAGCCTTCCGGACATTCCTCCCCCGCCCCGGACCCCGCCCCAGCTCACGCTAGATGACAAGGGGGCTGTGCCTTCGCCTGCCAATCCTTCCACAGACCCCACTGCTGCGGGCTGACTGCAAAACAATCAATTTTTTTAAACCTCAGGGCAGACTTTGAACACCTTAGTTCCCGGCACAGGTCGGGGGAAGGGGAGCTGAAAGTGAGGGGGAAGGGGAGATGTGGCCAGATCCCTCCTTTTTTCCTGATTCCACCCTCTCTCAGTGTCCTTGGAAGCTTCATCATGAAAATTCCTGTCCCCCTCCACCCCTTGTGGGGTTTTTAGGTTCCCCAACATACAGCCCTCCAAACGACCTGTTAGCTGATCTTCCTGCCCCGACCTCTGCTCAGCTAGATCCCAAACTAGCGGCAGCCTAGTGGGGGTGACTCGGTAGTTTAATCTGACCATAAAGTTGTCTGTCTGTGCTGGGGAGGGAGGGCTATAAATAAGGTGAAGAGGTCAAAAGAAATCGATGAGTGGGTCCCGGGGTCAGGAAGCTCTGGGTCGGGCGCCCCAAAACCAGCTCCTCTTGGGTCACTAAAGGACTTAATTAGATGTTTCTCTTTGGGGGTCTAGGGCTCTCTAAGAATTTGATGAATGGCCACAGCCTCAGTTTACCCTCCAGTTTCAAATCCAAGACAGCCAGGACCCGCAGCTCTGAATGGGAAAGTTCAGGGTCCACCTCACCCTCACTCCCGATCCGGGTCTCCCCTGGGAAACTGCAGGTCCCAGCCAGGTCCAGAGAGATCTGAGAGGTAGGGGCTCACCAGTACCCCAGCCCCGGCCTCGTGCCTGTCAAAAGCCGAGTCCTGGGTGGGACGACACAGCAGCCAAGCTCGCTTTAGCAACAGGTCGCTGGATTTCTTTGACCACGCTGCCGGGGAGACCCAAAGCCTGCGCTTAGGCCACGCCCACTAGAGCACGCCCCCTCCCAGAGCCCCGCCCCCGCATGTCCTTTTCCGCCGAGTCCTCAGGTCTTGTAACTTCCAGGGTCCTGACCCCACTGAAACCTAACAATTTCGTGCCCCGGTGTAGCATGAACGTAGAAGGGACTCTCTCTGGCCCCCCTCACCAGACCCCCGCCCCATTCCCTATCCCCAAGGAAGTCAAATTATTTGTATTTTCTTAAAACTTTTTTTTTAAACTTATTCCAACTCAGAAACATCACAGTCTAAGAAGGTGTGGGTAAGAGAGGAGAGGGCAGTGGGAGATGGAGGGTTCAGCGCTTTCGGAGGCCTGGCTGGTAGAACGCCCCTCTGGAGGGGGTGGGTGGGTGTTTGCGGAGAGGGAGGGGTCAACCTCAGGGGCACTTCCGCTCCACGCACTGCTTCCCTCCCTCCTCGTATTCCTGCTTGGAGATCCACATCTGCTGGAACGTGCCCTGGGAGAAAGGGGCAACATACGCTGTCAGGAGAGCCTGGCGTCACCCCACACGCCTCTACACCTGTTGTTCCTTCTTACCTCCATGTCTCTCACCTGTACCCCTCCCCCTCACTGGGGGATTCTAGGGAGGTGCTCTAACCACTGAGCCACACCCCAGCCCCTCACTGGGGGATTCTAGGCAGGTGCTCTAACCACTGAGCCACACCCCAGCCCCTCACTGGGGGATTCTAGGCAGGTGCTCTACCACTGAGTCACACCCCAGCCCCTCACTGGGGGATTCTAGGCAGGTGCTCTACCACTGAGCCACGCCCCAGCCCCTCACTGGGGGATTCTAGGCAGGTGCTCTACCATGAGCCACACCCCAGCCCCTCACTGGGGGATTAAAAGTTCTTTGTTCGGCCGGGCGGTGGTGGCGCACGCCTTTAATCCCAGCACTCGGGAGGCAGAGCCAGGTGGATCTCTGTGAGTTCGAGGCCAGCCTGGGCTACCAAGTGAGTGCCAGGAAAGGCACAAAGCTACACAGAGAAACCCTGTCTCGAAAAAACAAAAAAAAAAAACAAAAACAAAAACAAAAACAAAACAAAACAAAACAAAAGTTCTTTGTTCATCTGTGCCTGTGTTTGCATGTGTGATGATCGGCTCACGTGGACATATGGAGGACAGAGGGCAACCTCGGGTGTCTGTCCTCTCCTTTCTATGTTGAGGCACTCTGTCTGGAAGATGGCTGGCCTGTCAGCTTCGGGAGCTGCTCCTATCTTCTCCTCCCATTTTGCTGTTAAGAGCGCTGAGATTACAGACAAATGCTCTCATGCTCCGATTTGTGTGGGTTCTAGGGATTCGAACCGGGATTCGAACCCAGGTCCTCAGGCTTGTGTAGCAAGTGCTTTACCCACTAAGCCGTCTTCTCAGCCCTTGTGTTTGTTTTCCTTTTATTTTGACAAAGGGTCTCACTGAGTTGCCCGGGCTGACCTTGACCTTGGGATCTTCCTGCCTCCTCCGCTTCCAGGTGAGCTGGGACTACACCTCTGCCACACAGCCAGCTCCACATCATCATTCTGACACGGCCTGGCTCCCACCCCTGCTGCCCTTGAGGAATCCTGTCCCGGACAGGCGGGCATCTCACACTGGCTCTTCTCACAGATGGCTGCTGGGCTTCCATCTGAAGGCTGGTGTCTCCAGCTCACGGGCAACCTTCCTGGGTGACCTCATTCGATCCTCCCTGCCACTCCCCAGCCTCTTGTTCCAGACTCAGACACCCAGCTGTGTCCTGGCCACTTCCTCCTGAATACCCTTGACCTTAACCTTTCTCTGTCTATTACTGAGCTCATCATCTTCCTGCAGGCTTTGCCCAGATCTATTCTCCTTTGGCCTTCTCCCCCCTCTCCCCTCCTGTCCCTTTTCCTCTCCTCTCCTCCCCTCCTTCCCTCCTGTTCCCTTCCCCCAGATCCCCTCTCTTTCTTTCAACAGGCTCTCATGTAACACAGGCTGGCCTTGAACTCCGTGTAGCTGAGAGCATGATTCTACCCCCGCCCCAAACCCACATATAAAATCTGGACATGACGGCATGCACTTTGAACCCCAGCACTAGGCAGGCAGAGACA
The DNA here is from genome assembly GCF_949786415.1 of Peromyscus eremicus. NCBI lineage: Eukaryota > Metazoa > Chordata > Mammalia > Rodentia > Cricetidae > Peromyscus > Peromyscus eremicus. The sequence continues at coordinate 27,013,268 of NC_081438.1, read as the reverse complement.
GGCAGATCCCTGAGGCTCACAGGCGATCCAGTCTTCTCGGCATAGCCCCCTTGGCCATGCAGATCCCAGGCCACACCGTGGGAGGCTCACGACACATCTGTCATCGCCACTCCTCTATCCCAAATTCCAGGATGTCCCCTCTACTCACTGATGGCCTCACCCAAACCGTATCCTCACCAATCTCTCTGCTTCTCGATTCGTACCCCGAGGGAGCCCCCAGTCTGCAGGGAGCACTCATTGATTGCGCTCTCTCCAGAAACATTTTTTTCTTTTTCAGGGCTGGGGTTATATGTCTCAGTCAGTAAAGTGCTTGCTTTAGAAGCACAAGGACCTGAGTTGTTAAGTCTCCAGAACCCATGTAAAGAAAAAAAAAAATCTGTGCTGTCATCCCAGTGGCAGGGATGTAGAGACAGGATTTGAGTTGACTGGGTAGCTAGCCTACATGAATCAGTGACTTCCAGAACAATGAGGGTCCCGGCCTCAACAAACAAGGTGGGAGGCACCTAGGAAGGACAGCTCAGTTTGTTCTCTGGCAACAGGATCTTGCTATGTAGGCCAGGCAGGCCTTGAACTTGAAATCCTCTTGCCTCGGCCTCTCTAGTGCTGGGATTACAGGTGTGACTAGGTGCATGTTGCTGAGTAAAAATGGGCAACCGCCGGGCGGTGGTGGCACACGCCTTTAATCCCAGCACTCGGGAGGCAGAGCCAGGCGGATCTCTGTGAGTTCGAGGCCAGCCTGGGCTACCAAGTGAGTTCCAGGAAAGGCGCAAAGCTACACAGAGAAACCCTGTCTCGAAAAACCAAAAAAAAAAAAAAAAAAAAAAAAAAAAAGGGCAACCATCAGGGTCTTCTCTCCGAATACTCAGTGGCGTGCCCCTTCCCTCTCACCAGTGAGGCCAAGATGGAGCCCCCAATCCAGGGGCTGAACTTGCGTTCCATGGTGCTGTTGCTGGCGATGAGTTTCAGCCGCATGCTCTGGGGGAGAAAAGGGAGCTGGGGGAAGTGGACATCTAGATCCTGGGAAGGGACAAGGCTTGGGAGGCAGGAGGAAGCCACAGAGGCAGGAACTCTGAGCATTTCCATGTAGGGGAATCAAGAGGGATTTGGGGTTTCAAGAGCTAAGCAGGGACTGGAATCCGGGCGCCCTGAGCCGGGTGGAGTCGGGTGGGCTCTTACCGGTGGGGTCTTCTGGGAAAGCTCTCGATTAAGCCTGTCTGTGAAGCCCTGAAGCAGCGTGTTCCCGCCCGTGACAATGACGCTACCGTACAGACCCTGGGAGCAGGGAGAAGGGTGAGCCTCCTGAGCAGGTCCTTCCCTTCCTCCATGTTAGCCCTAGCACCCTCTGCCCAGCCTTAGGTTCTGGCCTCACCGGGCGGATGTCAATGTCACACATGCCGATGCTGGTGGTAACCACGTGACCCACTCCTAGCATAGTATTCCCAGACAGGCCCTGTGGATAAAGGCGATGTGGACTTCGGGGACTCTGCCTCCCTCTTCCCCAAACCCCTATCATCCTTCCCAGACTCCCCCACCACACCTCTGGATCCAAGACTCCAGCCAGCCCCACCCCAACCCAAACCCAGCAACCAGCCAGACCTTGACATTGGAGGGATCAAAAAGGCCCTCGGGGATTCGAAGTCTCTCGGCTCCATAGTCCGTGTTGTAACCGTTGGGCATTTCATAGTGTACAGTGGGCATTTGTGCAGCCACCCTATCCAAGGAAGGAGCAAGACTATGGACTACCCTCTAGAGGGTCCCGTGAACCCCAATCATGTCCCCCCCATCTTTGGTTTGTGAAATGGCGTCTCATGTAGCCCAGACATGCCTCCACCTCAACAAGTAGCAGAGGCTGGCCTTGAACTCTTGATTCTCTTGCCTCTGACTTCCAAGTGGGTTTCAAACTTGTACCACTGAGATCCATAGATGTGTGGCTGAGGAGGGAACCCGGATCTTTGTATGTAGTAGACAAGGTGTCCACCCCCACCCCACCCAGTTTTTGAGACTGGGTCCTGCTGTGTAGGCCAGGCCGACCTGGGACTCTCCATCCCTCCTGCCTCAACCTTCCCGCATGCTAACATTACAGGAACTCAGTATGCCCGGTATCAGTTGTGCCCTCCCTGCAGCGCTGAGCCCGACTCACTGTTCGTCATAAGGGGAGTCAGACACCTGGAGCACGGAGGCCTGGAAGTCTTGGATCACCTCCTGAGAAGCAGGGAGAGGTGAGGTCTGGCCGCCCTCTGTCTCCATCTCCAGCGCCCCTTCCCCCAGCTCCAGTCCACCCACAGTCACACCCTCCACCTCCTCTAGTTACACAGCAGGGGACCAGGGGCTAGTAGGGGTGTGGGGGGAGGGAAGCTCCTTTCAGCTACAGCCTCACGTTGCACATGTAGTTATGCCAGGACTTGGAGACTTGGGGTAGCTTCTCCTTCTTTTTCCAGTTTGGGGGGGCTCCCTCCCGTACAGGCTCCTGCGGGGACACAGTCTTTTGAATGTCCTGCCCCAGCTGGTGCTTGCCCAGCCCATGGGCACATCTGCCTCCCTAGCGCTGGCCAGCTCTGCCGCTGACCAGCCGTGAGGCTCCGCTCTGTCTCCAAGGAGACGGAGTGACTTGTCACCCTTCCCTAATGGAGATGTGAAGAGAGTGAGAGGCGTGTGTGAAACACACGCTGCAGATATGATCAGAAGGGCCTGAGTCAGGGGCTAGGGATGTAGCCGAGTGGGTAGAGCACTTGCCTAGCATGCGAGAAACCCTGGGTTTCATCCCAGCCCCCGCCCCCCTGCATAAACCGGGTGTAATGTAGAATGTAGTTCTCTTATAATCCCAGCACTCAGGAGGTAGAGGCAGGAGGATTGAGAATTCAAAATCATCCTCAGTCTCATAGTGAGCTTGAGGCCAACCTGGGTTATGTGAGATCCCATCTCAAAACACTAATCAATGGAGCTTTTTTCCTTCATCTGGGAAGCTTTCATATGATGCTCTGGGTTTTGTGGCAGAGGAATGACTTGAACCTGGGTTATTTTGTTGTTGTTGTTCAGATTTTTTTTGAGATGGGCTTGATGACGTCATCCAGGCTGGCCTTCTTATAGCCATAGTTGATGCGGTGCTAAGGATCCAAGTCAAGACTCCTTACATATCAAGACCTTCTTAACTGAGCCACATCCCTGGTCCTTGTTTATTTGCTTTTTGAGGGAGAGTGACTTGTGTGGCTTAGGCTGGCCCCCAGCTCGATATGTTCCCAAGGCTGACCTTGAACTCCTGGCTTTCCTCCCTCCACCTCTCAAGTGCTGGGATTACAGATGTGCTTCACCACATCTGGCTCAAGAATTCGGATCTGTCAGACCCTCGAACCCATCCCACTGGCCCTCACCCATCTATCAGCTGACTGCATGGCTTCAGCCATGACCTGAAGCCTGTCCCAATCTCTGGAAAATGAGGAACTAGATTCATGATCTTCTGGGGAATTTGGTCCATGATCTCATGGGTCAGGGGACTGGTGGGTATAAGGCAAACGCCGGGGCTATAGATGGCACATCTGGGCGCAGCCGAGGGCCTACCTTGGCTGCAATCATGTAAGGGGGGATGATGTCAATAGCCATTTCCTGGAAGAGCTCCCGGCACTGCATGGAGATGAAGTCCCCTGCCAGGGGGGACTTGACTATGCCTGAAAGAAGAGGCAGCATCAGAGCTGGGCTTCCCTGGGCCACCCCGCAGCCCTGACAAGGTCCTACCTTGCTGTAGGACGTAGCCATCATGGACTGGGATGGCTGTGGTGTGGGTGGCCCCGCTGTCCAGCACCAGGCCTGTGGAGCGTCCATTTGCAAAGCTGGCGTGGGATGGGTCCGTCAAGGAACTAGCAGCAGACAGTGAGAGAGTCTGGAGCTGGGTCAGGCCTTGGTCCTTCTCTGTGCTCTTGGGGTAAAGCCAATCCTAGTCTGCAAAGATAACCCTTTGATCTACCTTTTTTTTCTTTTGTTCTTTTTGCATATGTGCACGTGCATGCGTGTGTGTGTGTGTGTGTGTGTGTGTGTGTGTGTGTGTGCATGTGTATGTGTGTGTATGTGTGTGTATGTGTGTGGTGTGTGTGTGTGTGCGTGTGGTGTGTATGCGTGTGTGTGTGTGCGTGCATGCATGTGTGTGTGTGTATGTGTGTGTGTGTATGTATGTGTGTGTGTATGCATGTACATATGTGTGTGTTTGCAGAGGCCCAAGGTTCATGTCAAGAGTCATCCTTGGGGCTGGAGAGATGGCTCAGAGGTTAAGAGCACTCACTGGCTGCTCTTCCAGAGGTCCTGAGTTCAATTCCCAGCAACCACATGGTGGCTTACAACCATCTATAATGAGATCTGGTGCCCTCTTCTGGCTTGCAGGCGTACGTGCAAGCAGAATACTGTATATGTAATAAATAAATTTAAAAAAAAAAATAAATAAAGGTGTGTGCCACTACACCTGGCTTTAAAAAAAAAAAAAAAAGTCATCCTTGATCACTGTTCCGCCTTATTCATTCAGGAAAGTGCTCTCAGTTAAGTGCAGAGCTCTGTGCTCTGGCTCCTCTTGCCGGCTGCCACCCCCTGAGGCTGTATTTACATGTAGGTCATCAAGCCTACCAGGCATACACGCGGGTTTCTGAGGACCCAGACTCTGACCCTCATATCTGTGCGGCCATTGCTTTCATTGCTGAGCTGTCCCGTGCTGGTACTGTAAATCAACCCAGGTCCTCTACAAGAGCAGCAAGTACTCTTAAGTGCTGAGCCATTGCTCCAGCCCCCGAACCCCATATATATATATTTGTCTCACTATGAACTCCCTATGTAGCTCAGGCTGGCCTCAAACTAAAGGCAGTCATCCTGCCTTGGTCTCCAAAGTGCATTTCCTAACCTAGCGTATGTGGAGCTGGGAACTAGGGCCTTTGACATGCGAGGCCAGCCAGGCTCCATCCCCAGCCCCTTGTTCTCGGTTTTGGTAGCCCAGGCTTTGAATGCTAACTTCATCTCTTTAAGCCCTTTGAGTGACAGGGTCCCAGGTACATATGGTCCTGTGTCCTGTGGACTCTTTAAATTGGGGTCCCTGTCACCCCATACCTAGCACCGAGTTCAGTATACCACCGATTCTGAAAAAAGACAATGGCCCTAACTGGCCACCTGTGTCCTTTCCCTCTGTGTCCCGACCCAGTCACCCAGTCAGTCCCTGATGTTTACTCGGCCCAGCTCCTCCTGCTGAGATTGACCTATGGAACAGGGAAGGGCCATTAACCTGCTCCCCTTCCCCCAGCTCCAAGCCTTCAACCTATGGGGCCTTCCTGCACTAGTGAGGTGCAAGGATGTGTCTTCCCACCCAAGATAGTGATCTCCAGGGAAGCAGGCGGAACCCCAACGCATCTCACACACACCCCACTCAGGCCCTCCACCCAGCAGAGCAGTAGGATACGCTGTGAGGACGGCTGTCTTGCACAAGAAGAAGGCAGGAATGTTGTACTGCTCGAACATCAGCTCCGTCAGTTTCTCCCGCTTGGCCCGGGTGTTCCACTGCGGAGAGAGCACAAGAGGGGAGGGGATGGAGGCACAGCCAGAGTATCTGTGTGAATGTTTGTGTGCGTGTGTGGGGTGTGTGTGTGTGTGTGTGTGTGTGTGTGTGTGTGCGCGCGCGCGCGCGCACGCACGCACGCACGCACATGTGCAGGCATACACAGCAACAAATACACTCATAGGATCAAACACACATATATAGACCTTCCTACACAACGTGTTACATGATGTATGTAAACAGATGCATGGATTCGGACACAAATATGCACACCGATGCAAACACTCCCATACACACATTCACATACATTTCACATACACGTATGAAAACATTCTTACACGCATGCACGTACATATATATATATATATAAAACAGGCTAGGAAACAGGTCAATATACATCTTTACAATGTAAGAACTACAAGGAACTTATTCAATTTTATTTTGCCATTCCAGGGTTAAAACCGGTGGCCTGGTGCACGCAAGACAAACACTCTGTCATTGACCTGTGTCCTCAGCCCTATCTTGTTTTATACTTTAGTTTATTTTGACACAAGATCTAGCTGTGTAGTCTGAACTTCTTGCCTCAGATTGTTGATCTTCCTCCTAGGGTCTTCCAAGCATTGGTGTAACAGGTATACACCACCATGCCTGGTTAGGAATGTCATTTTCCCATTTGTTTGTCCGTTGGTTTAGTGTGTGTGTGTGTGTGTGTGTGTGTGTGTGTGTGTGTGTGTGTGTCTGTCTGTCTGTCTGTCTGTCTGTCTGTCTGTCTATGCATACGCCTGGGAAGACCAGAAGTTGAATAAGGTACCTCCACAGCCACTCCCCACCCTATGTTTTGAGGCACGGTCTCTCGTTGATCTTGGAGCTCACCAGTTTTGCTAGGTTGGGTAGCCAGCACACCGCAGGGAATCTCTTGGGTCTGTCTCCCCAGAGCTGGGTTTGCGGGTGTCTGTTGCTGCACTCGGCTTTTTCACATGGATGCTGGGGGTTGAAGTCAGGTCCTCGTGCTTCTGTGGCAAACACTGCCAACTGAGCCACCTCCCTGGGTTTTGGGTTTGTTTTTGTTTTTTTGATTTTTGTTTTTATTTTTTCAGACAAGAACCCTCGTAGCCCAGGGTAGCCTTGAACTTGATACTTAGTTGAGGATGTACTTAAACTTTTAATCCTCCTGCCTCCATCTCTGAGCACTGGGACTGTGGGCCTGTGGTTTACGTGGTGTCAGGAGTGGAAGCCACGGCTTCCTGCATGCTAGCCCAGTGTTCTACCAACTGAGCTACAGCCTCGGTCCCACAGTTCTTTTTTTTTTTTTTTTTTTTTTTTTTGTTGTTTTCGAGACAGGGTTTCTCTGTGTAGCTTTGCGCCTTTCCTGGGACTCACTTGGTAGCCCAGGCTGGCCTCGAACTCACAGAGATCCGCCTGGCTCTGCCTCCCGAGTGCTGGGATTAAAGGCGTGCGCCACCACCGCCCGGCTTGGTCCCACAGTTCTTAGTGGGGCTGGATCTGGAGTCTCCATCCTTCTGCGTCTGGCTCAGTGTTCCTTATTGTACACTCTACACCTCAGCCTCTTCCAGGCTTCCACCCCCACCCTAGTTATCTCAGATGCCAGGATGCAAGAGAAGACGATTTCTGGGTAACGACGGGAGACTGAATACAAACATCTAATTTTCCACCTCTCAAGATTCCAGCGAAAACAGAGACATTTTTAAAGACAGAAACCTACAAAAGCCAGCAAGCACATGGAGAGATGTGCCACTAGGGGAATGCAAATCTAGCGTCATTAGTCACTGGAGAAATGCAAATCAAAAGCATAATGAGGTCCTACTTCACACCTACATAGACAATGTGGGTAATTAAAAACCAGAACAGCGGGGCTGGTGAGATGGCTTAGCTGGTAAAAGTGCCTGAGCCAAGCTTGACGGCCTGAGTTCAAGCCCCAGGGTCCACACGGTGGATGGACAGACCCGACTCCTGCAAGTTGACCTCTCACCTCCACATGTGTGCCATGGCATGCAGGTGCCAACATACAGACACGATAAACAAAGAACCGCCCTCCATATAAAGCCTAGAAAGCGACCCGCTGATGAGAAATTGGAACCCTCTCGTCCCTGGCGGGCCCGGTAGAAGGGTTCAGCCACTGCAGAACGTAGCTGTTGGTCCCTCAACATAGATAACAGAGAAGTTCCACGGGACCCAGTGATTCCAGTGCTGGTTACGGACCCAAAAGAAATGAAAGCGAGGGTCTGGAGAGAAGGCTCCGTGGCTGCTCTCGCCGAGGACCCAGGTTTGGTTCCCAGCACAAGCGTGGAGGCTCACAACGACCTATAGGGATCCTATGCTCCCTTCTGTCATCCACAGGCTCCAGGAACGCCCGCGGTGCACACACAGACATGGAGGCTAAGTGCTAACACACATTAAATAAGAGAAATAATCCTTTTTAAGAAGGTGAAAACAAGTACTAGAGGAAATCTTGGCACACAACAGCTGGTGGCTGGATACGTGAATGGATGGCTGGATACGTGAATGGATGGCTGGATACGTGAATGGATGGCTGGATACGTGAATGGATGGCTGGATACGTGAATGGATGGCTGGATACGTGAATGGATGGCTGGATATGTGAACTGTGGTATGTCTTTGAAGGGGAATATTGTTCACCCAAAACAAAAAAATGAAATGCTGATAAGTATTACAACGTGGATAACATAAAATATGTTAAGTAAACAAACAGAGATGCAAGGCAGCAGGCAGCTCCAAGGTAGAAGGCGTGACGGCCATGCCAGCCTCTTAGTGCCGATCCCCACCCCCCAAAAGAACACGGACGCAGAGTCATACTGTGTGATGCCATTTTTATGGAACACCCTGAGCAGGTATCTGTACAGGGACAGAAGCAGCCAGGTGTAATGATGCATATCTGTGATCCCAGCACTGAGGAAGCTGAGGCAGGAGGATAGAGACTTTGAGCTTAAACTAGGTTATATAATGAGTTCCAGCTCACACAGTCAACTATTTAAGTAATAGATCCCTAAACTATTTATCAGACTCCATGTCTTTGGGCTGTTGTCCATTCAAACTCCCCAAGTTGATTCTTCAAAGAGAGTCAGTCTGAGCATCCCAGAGCTGGTGGGACCCTTGACACGGATGGAAATGAAAATATCGTACTGAGAACTGAGTGATACCATGTATTTTCAGGACCCCCTCCCCAACCCACCCCATGCCTTCACTAGGCTCTAAGGAACGGGCAATCAGATGAATCTTGGGGTAGAAATATGTGACACCACATTGAAAAACAGGGGCTGGAGAGATGGCTCAGCCGTTAAGAGCATCTGCTGCTCTTGCAGAGGACCCACGTTTGGTTCCCAGCACGTACATGGGACAGCTCACAGCCAGCTGTGACTCCAGCTGCCAGGGGATTTGACGTCTTCTGGCCTCCACGGGAACTTGCACACATGTGAGCCTACCCACACACAGACACATTGGCACACACATAATTAAAAAATAACATAAATGATCTTACAAACTAAAACAGATGTTTTAAAAATCAAAACAATAGGGCTGGAGAGATGGCTCAGAGGTTAAGAGCACCGGCTGCTCTTCCAGAGGTCCTGAGTTCAATTTCCAGCACCCACATGGTGGCTCACAACCATCTATGATGAGATCTAGTGCCCTCTTCTGGCCTACAGACAGAACACTGTATACATAATAAAGAAATAAATCTTTAAAAAAAAAACAATAAATAAGCTGGGCGGTGGTAGCACATGGCTTTAGTCTCAGCACTCAGGAAGTAGAGGCTGGTGTATCTCTGAGTGTGAGGCCAACCTGGTCTACAAAGCTAGTTCTGGGACAGCCAAGACTGTTACACAGTGAAACCCTGTCTCAAAAAACCAAAATAATAATAATAATAATAGTTAGTTAATTTAATTAAAAAGTAATTTAGGGCTGGAGAGTTAGCTCAGCACATAAAGCTCTTACTTGTTGCTCTTGAAGAGGACCTGAGTTCAATTCCTAACACTCTCAAGACAGATCACAGCCATTGATAACTCCAGGCCCGGGCAATCTGACACCTTCTTCTGACCTCCAAGGGCACCAGACACACACATGGTACACATACATATGTACAAGCAAAACACTCATACACATAAAATAATTTTTAAAAATCTAACCATTTTGGGAGGCCTGATCCTTTCTGAATGGAGACAGAGGAGGAGTGGATGGGGAGAAGGGTAGATGGAAGTGGGGGGGAGGGGGAGGAAACAGGAGGAGAGGAGGGAGGGGAAACTGTGGTTGGTATGTAAAATAAATGAAAAAATGTTAATAAAATAAAATTTAAAAAACTTAAAAAAATCTAAAATTTTTCAGTTTAATTAAAAAAATTTATAAAGATACCAAAGCAGAGATTTCCCTCAAACCTCCCTGCTCAAATAGTCCTACAGCAGAGAACATAGCAAGCCCCATTCCCCTTACACAGGAATTCTCTCTCTCTTTCTAATGTACCACTTTTAAACAAAATCAGGCAATCCATTTGCATCTTCCAAAATAAAATGGATGCCAAAATATGGCTGGAAAAACAGTGTAGGAGAAGGAAGATTCCTAATGACAAATTAGTGATATCTTTAGTAAAGGAACATGATATTGGACCCATGAAACAAGAGCAAGATGCCCCCAAAAAGAACATTCATAGGGATGTGTCCTGGTGGTAGGGCTTCTGCCTAGAATTCTTGAGGCCCTAATTTCAACCACCGGTATCCCTCTCCCAGGAAAATAAAAATAGCCTTCAGATGTTTTCAGGCTCCAGTCATTTAAAAAGAAGACGGAAATTAAAAAGAATATTCACAGAAAATAAAAGAGCTTGTTGAGATTAAGGATACAGGAGCAGATATAATACACTCAGTAAAATGGTTGGACAAGACAAAGTCTTGGAAATTAGAAGAAATGGCAATGATGGAAAACAAAAGGGAAAATATAAGAAAAACGGGATACAAATTATAAGTAATCGGATTTCCCAAAAGTGGAAACAGAAGAAATGGAAAGAAATAAATAGTAAAAATTTAATTAAATTTTTTTTACTCAATGGGCTAGTAGGTGCTTGCCACCAATCCTGATGACCTAATTTGATTTCCAGATCTTACATGGCGAAAGAGGAGAGCCAAGTCCTGCAAGCTGTCTTCTGATGTACAATATGACACGCTCTCTTTCTCCCTATCCCCCCCTCTCTCTCTCACACGTACACACAAATAAGAAACACAATATACACATAGGTAAGAAAATTACATAAAATTTTTTCACTTAACTGAAAGACAAAGGTTTCTAGAACAATTTTTGTTTGTTTGTTTGTTTGTTTGTTTGTTTTTTCAAGACAGGGTTTCTCTGTGTAGCCCTGGCTGTCCTGGAACTCTGTAGACCAGGCTGGCCTAGAACTCACAGAGATCCACCTGCCTCTGCCTCCCAAGTGCTGGAATTAAAGGTGTGCATCACTACTGCCCCACCCAGTGGTTTCCAGAACAATTAATAAAATATGCCAACCTCATGACATATCACGATGAAGTTTTATAACACTTAGGATAGAGTGAAAATTCTAACTACTTTTTTTGGGGGGGAACAGTAAGATGGTTAAAGACTTCTCAGTATTAACAGTAGATGTTTAAGGACAGCAGAAGGTAATGCTTGCAAGATCTGAAGAAAAACGTCTTCCAGCTCGGAGTATGATACCTAGCTAAACTATCAACGCCAAGCCTCAGAAGAAATACTTCCTGTGATCTAAGTGGTTGCTGAAGGATTTGCTCCATGAAAATAAAGGAGCAAGTCAAGAAAAGGACTCAAGGTACAGATACACCTGCTTTTCTCAGAAGAAAAACAAAGAAATTCTCCTAGGTAAGGCTGAAGGGAGAGGTTAGTGTAACAGCTATTTCCCAAATTTAAGCCAGAGTGGAATGTCTGGGCTCTGAGAGAAGTTTCTTCAGTAGGACTAAATAAATAGAATATATCATGGAATTAGTGTCTTGAGAAAATGCATAGATATCTGATGGGTAACCTAGGGTATCACTGATAAATTAAAATTTAAGTAAAATAAAACCCACAATTCTTAGATCTGGGGAAGACAAAAGTTGCCTAAGAATGAAAAAGTAACCGTGGTTTATTCCTGACTCAGCTCCTATTAGCCTGCAAGATATAAGAGAGCATAAACTCAGATTTTTTTTTTTTTTTTTTTAAATTGAGTCAGGGTTTTTCTGTGTTACAGCTCTAGCTGTCCTGGAACTCAGTTTATAGATCAGGCTGGTCTTGAACTCACAGAGATCTGACTGCCTCTGCCTCCTGAGTGCTGGGATTAAGGATGTGCACCACCACCCAGCTGTGTTTTTTTTTTCCTTTGTTTAAGTATAAAATATAACTGTAGTTAAAGGTGGGAAAGTGAAAAGCACTTATGATACAGGGGAAAGAAAGAGCTAATTATTCATCTTCCATGGTGGAAAACCCTTGGATGATGCATCAAATAAAACACAAGAGTGGACATGATGGTTCAGCCTGACAACCTGAACCTGAGTTCAGTCCTTGGGACCTACAGGCTAGAAGGTGAGAATTGACTCTGGCAAGCTGTCCTCTGACCTCCGCATTGACACTGTGGCATACTCACCTCCCCCCACCCCTAAACACATATGCAAAATAAAAACAATAAAATGCAATTTTTAAAATGCGCAGAAAGGGGCTGGAGAGATGGCTCAATGGTTAAGAGAGCTTGCTCAGGTGAGGACCTGAGTTCAGTTCCCAACACCCACAACGGGTGGCCTTTACCTCTAGTTCCCGGGGATCAGATGCCCTCTTCTGGCTTCCATGGGGAATGCATGCATGTGATGCATCTACAGACAAGTTGGCCTATACACAGACACATAATACAATTTTAAAAATACATTAAATAGTCAATGCAGTAATTCAAGTGTGGTGTTTAGAGATATAGAAGGAATGGGTCCCAATAGTATCTACCAGTAAGCTCAGTACTCAGGAGTCTGAGGCAGAAGGATCTCAAGTTTGAGGCCAGTATGAGCTACACAGGGAGACCTTGTCTCAAAAACCGACAAACGGGGCTGGTAAGAGGACTCGGTGGTGGGTCAAGACATTTGCCACCAAGTCTGAGCTCAATCTCAGAGCCCACACGGTGGAGTTGAGTCCTGTAAGTTGTCCTCTGACCTCTCCCACCCACACAAATAAGAAGACAGACAAGCAAAACATATGTGAAAAGCACATAGGAAAAAAACAAAAAAGTCAACTGAAATCCCCGCGTGGCCGAGGGAAGGACCCACGAAGCCCCACCCCTAGCTGAGGAGTTGATTGACAGCTGTGAGAGAGGCCGAGAGACAGCTCTCTTTAGGGATGAGGCTTCGGAGAGCTACTCATGCTCTAGGAGATGTCTTACACCCACACACATACAGACGGTGCTAGATGGGCAGCACTAAGTGGACTCAGTCTTCTTTGTTTGTTTGGCTGTTTGGTTTTTAAAGCACGTGGAGTTGGGAGACAAACGTGGTACAAGAAATAAGGGAAGAACCGGAGGGGAGGGTGGGGTATATGTCATTTAAAAAACACATTATATGCACGTATGAAATTCTCAACAACAAAAAAACATACAAGGAAAAGGTATATATATATATATATATATATATATATATATATATATATATATATGTATGTGTATATATATACATATATATATATACACATACATATATATAAATGAATCTCTTTATGTAGTCCTGGCTGTCCTGGAACTCATTATGTAGTTGAGGATTACCTTGAATTGCTGATTCTCCTGCTTCTACCTCCTGAGTACTGGGATTACAGGCTTAACCTTTTTCCCTTCAGTAGTGGGGATTGAACCCAGAGCCTTGTGCATGCCAGGCGAGCACTCTACCAACTGAGCTACAGTGGTAATGTGTGTATAGGTAACATTGACCAAAAAGTTAAGTATAGTGAACAACCATGGGCAATGGAGTGGATGGAGCAGAAGAGAGAGGAAGGAATGGAGAGTGGGGCGGGGGAGGAAAGCGTGTGGTGGACGGTGACAGGGTGAGAAGGAAAATTCTGGAAAGGAAGGTGAAGTGGCTGACAGCAGTGGCTCCCAGTTAGAGGTGATGGTGGGAGGGATGTGTCCCTGGGGACCCAGGGTCCCACGTGGGATGAGGCACTCACCGGGGCCTCCGACATGAGCACTGGGTGCAGGTTGGGCTCGGACTTGACATGTTTGCTGTAGGTATGATCCAGGATGGCTCTGAAACACTCCCAATCCTCAACTAGGGACAGAGGACCAGCACGGAGAGATAGACCGGAAGGTGGGGAGGGAGGCAGGGATCAGAGACAGGAAGTAAAGGGGGGAGGAAGGCCAAGTCGAGAGGTAGGGAGTCCAACTTCAGCTGACAAGCACCCCCTCCCTTAAGTTCCAGAATTCTTGGGGGGGGGTCCTGGTCTGAGACCCCTGTTGGGAGCAATGAGGAAGTTCTTGGGACTTGGGCAGCAGCAAGCAGGACTCTGTGGGTGTGGAGATCTGTGTCCACACGTCGGGGGCAGGGCTCCCCGTCTGCCTCAGAAGGTGGTGGGTGGGGGCCCCTTACTCATGCCATTCTTGAGGGGCGACATGACCTCTGCTCCATCCCGAGGCACGTGCAGGGCGTTGGTGTCGATGTGGAAAATCTTCCCTTTCTTCTCTTTCTCCCCCTCCAGCTCCAGCCCTCCCCCCTCTTCTGCGGCCAGCAGCCCCACAGTGGTGGGGAAGTCAGCCTGGGAATGAGGAACATGAGGGGGAAGCCAGGTTACTCCCTCCTTTTTTGGAGACAGGGTCTCACCGTGAAACCCCAACCGGCCTGGAAATCTCTGTGTAGACCAGGCTGGTCTCGAACTTACAGAGATCCTCATGTCTCTGCCTGAGTGCTGGGATGAAAGGGGTGTGCTACCATGCTGAGTGCTGAGTGCTACCATGCCCAGCTGGATCACCCCTTAGTCTAGTCCCTTGTCCAACTGTACTTAAGGCCCTCAGCCACCCCTTGGCTTCCTCCCCTCCACTCAGGTGAGCTACTTGGATTGAACTGTGCGAGCTGACCCGCCTGGCAGAGGGTGTCCCAGCCCCAGGGATTTGGGGAGGGGACTGGAAGGCTCACCTTGGGGCAGTCCTCCCCAGCGTACCCAGCTCGGACTGAGAAGGAGCCAATGTCAAAGACGAGCGCCCCCACCTCATCTGTGCAAGGAGACAGGTGTGTGAGGAGACCTCTCTCAGACTGTCCCCCTAAACAGCTTGGAGAGGAGTCTGGGGGTATAACCACAGTTTGAACTTCAGCATGGAGTAGGTGGGAGATCCACCTGGACTTCAGGGCGTCCTGGAAGTGGAGGGTCAAAGCCACCAAAGTTCCCCCTCTTGCCTAGTGGCCTGGCAGGGAGAAGAAAGGCCCAGGGGCCGTGGGGCGGGGGGCCGTGCACGCTTGGGAACCCGAAAAGAATGGAGAGCAGAAGTAGCGGGAGACCCAAACCTCAGGCTGGACCTGATGCAGTACGGAGGTGACAGGCCCGGGGATGCTCAGGGCTTGGGACGCGCGGGTTCGGGATGCAGGGCTGGAGACCAGGCCGAGAGCCCGGTGCCCCAGGCCGCCTCACCTCCGCCGTAGACGCCCCCGCTCATAGTGCCCTCTCTCCGCGGCTCGCGGCCCGTGGGCGGCGGCGGGATCAGCACCGAGGCGGCCGGACAGCTCCCGGGATCCGGGCGGGGCGGGGCGCAGCGGCGGCCAATCAGGAGGCCGGATCCCCTGCCCCCAACGGCGCGGCCGATTGGTTACGAAGAGAGACAATAACCCGGCTGGGGGCCGCCGCTTTAAAGGGGCAGCCGCTTCTTCACGCCGAGGTTGGGAGGGGGTGAGGGTCCAACAGCGGGAGCCCCAGAGACTGGTTCAACACAGAGAGAAAGTAGGGAAGAGATGGGGACTCGGACTCCACAGGGTGACGGAGGGGACGGGACCCCTGATGGCGTGGGACCCCTGTTTCCTTAGTGGTTTTTTGTTTGTTTGGTTGGTTGGTTATTGTTTTTTGGTCTTTTTTAATGCAAATGAAGAAGAGGTCGCCAGAGCTGTCCATCCCTAGACTCCTGAGTCAGAGTCTACCACATTCAGCCTAAATGCAATCCTAGAAAGACCGGGGAGATGGGAGGGTAGAGAGAGGAACCAGAGGAGTATTTCTCTCCATCTCTCCCTGTGCTTTCCACCTCTGTCTTTGGGCTTATTTATTTTGTAGACCAGGCTGGCCTCTGCTTCAGGTGCCACAACAACTGGTTTATTCTCTTTTATTTGGGGCAGGGTCTCATTTAGCCCAGACGATGCTCAAACTCATTATGTATCTGAGGATGACTTTGAACTTGTGACCTCCCTACCTCCACTTCCAGAGTGCCAGCATTACAAAGCCTATGCCAGAACCCCAGTTTGTGAGGCTCCGGAGCTGGAACCCAGGGCTTCATGCCTATTAGATATGAACTCTGCCAACTGAACCATGTCTCCAGCCCCGTCCCCTTCGTCTTTCTGATGGCCGTTTTTCCTTCCACCATTCCCCGGGTTCTTGACTTTGTACATAACACATATTATAACTCGTGTGTGTTCACATGTTTACATGTAGGCACTGGCTAACCCAGCAAACTTACTGTTTCTTTTATTTATTTTTATTTTATGTGCATTGGTGTTTTGCCAAGAGTGTTAGGTCCCCAGGAACTGGAATTACAGACAGTTAGGAACTGCCATGTGGGTGCTGGGAATTGAACCCAGGTCCTCTGAAAGAGCAGCCAGTGCTCTTAACCATTGAGCCATCTCTCCAGCCTCTGTTTCTTTTATTTTTGAGATTCTAATACACTACATAATTTTCTCCTTTCCCTTCTTCCCTCCAGACTCTCCCATATACCTCTCCTTGCTCTCTTTCAAATCTATGGCCTTTTTTCAGGGGGGGGTGTATGTATATATGTATATATTCCTAAATATAACCTGTTCGGTCTGTATGTTATTGTACACAGGTTTTCAGGGCCGACGATTCGGTATTGAATAACTAACCGACTTGCTGTTCCCTGGTGAAGACTATTTCCCATGCTCTCAGCACTCCAGTAAGCCCTGTTGACTCACCTCCCTACCCAGAGGCCTGTGATCTAATGTCATTCACCAGAAAGTCCTGTTCTTTGCAGGGTGTCGTGGCAAGTGCCTGTCTTTCCAGCATTTTGAAGGCTGTGGCAGGATAGTATGTGGGAAGTGATCTGTGCTATGTAGGACTTAGAGAAACCTTGTCTCAAAAAACTAAATAAATAAGACAGAACAGAAAAAAGAAGTGGAGGAGATGGCCCAGTTGGCAAAGCGTGAGGACCTGAGTTTGGATTCCTAGCTCTCATGTGAAAATCCAAGTGTGGCAGCTTGTGACCCCATGGTGGGGGGGGGGCAGATAGAGACAGGAAGATCCCAAGAGGCTTGTGGGCTGGCCAGTCTCACTGAATCCATGCTCCCCAGGTTCAGTGAGAGATCCTGTCTCAAAAACTAAGGTAAAGGATGATTGAAAAAGACACTTAACATGGACCTCTCTCTTTCACACACACACACACACACACACACACACACACACGTGCACATGCAAATGAACACTCGAGTGCATACACACAGAACGCCACATGTGCTCACAAAGTCCATTTTCTGAAAGGTCCCTAAGTTCTTGAGGGTCTCTGGTACCACGGACATACCAATTTTGACAGTGACAGTTAAGGAATGACTTTGATCACCTGGAGTGTCCAAGAGACTCTAGGTAACCCATGTGTCCATGTATACGTGTTGGTGTGTACTAGTATATGTGCACACAGGTACACTGAATGCATGTGCACATTGGACACACTCCCACCTGCTGCCAGAGGTGGTGCAGGAAGAGGACACTGTGACAGCCATGCACTTCTGAAAATGTCTCTACTTACTCATTGTTGGAGGGTTGAGTCATGTGTCTGCCATAAGATTTGGGCATTGGAATATTGGTTCCTCCGTGGATGGCTGTTCTGGCAGGATTGGGAGGTGTGGCTCTGGAGGAAGTCTGTCTCCGGGAGGAGGGCCTTGAGGTTTCCAGATGTGCGTTCTCAACTGCTCCAGCTGCCACGCCTCTGCTCAGGCATCACAGTGTCTAACCCTGTGGAACCGAAAGCTGAGCATCTTCTGTAAACTGCCCTGGTCACTTATCGCTCTATCACAGCGATAGAAAAGTAGCCAATATAGCCGCTCAATGGCAGCGCACACCTTTGATCCCAGCACTCCGGAGGCATAGGCAGGCAGATCTCTGTGAGTTCGAGGCCAGCCTGGTCTACAGAGCAAATTCTAGCACAGCCAGGGCTACACAGAGCAACCCTGTCTCAAACAACAAAAACAAGCAAACGAATAAAAAAGTAATCAATGCACTCGCTATGCAGAAGACTCCACTCTTCCTGGCCAAAAGACGGATGGGTTAAGCTGCCTAATTGGTTGTCTGCTGGTGACAGGCGCTTACCATGACCAGCTGTGTCTGACTTCAGATTTGGATCCCTCAATGGGACAGATCCAGGTGTTACTGGGAGGTGGGAAGTGTAGGGGAGAGAGGTGACTCTGGAGCTGGGAGACAGATTTCCCCAAGTGACCCCTCAGTTAGTCACTGTTCTCTATACACAGGAGTCACCTCTTAGAGCCTGTATTTCCTCATGCTCTGAAATGCAGATGTGAGGATAAAAGGAAAACTGGGGGAGGGAATAATTTTGGTAATAACTTCTGATTATCTTCCACCTCCTTCTGTTGGTGTCTGAGATCAAATCCAGACAAGTACTCCACTATTGAACCACACCCCAGCCCCTCACTGGGAGATTCTAGGCAGGTGCTCTACCACTGAGTCACATCCCAGCCCCTCACTGGGGGATTCTAGGCAGGTGCTCTACCACTGAGCCACACCCCAGCCCCTCACTGGGGGATTCTAGGCAGGTTCTCACCACTGAGCCACACCCCAGCCCCTCACTGGGGGATTCTAGGCAGGTGCTCTACCACTGAGCCACACCCCAGCCCCTCACGGGGAGAGTCTAGGCAGGTGCTCTACCACTGAGCCACACCCCAGCCCCTCACTGGGGGATCCTAGGCAGGTGCTCTACCACTGAGCCACACCCCAGCCCCTCACTGGGGGATCCTAGGCAGGTGCTCTACCACTGAGCCACACCCCCAGACAAGATGCTTTCCTGTTTTGTTATGCCTAAGTTAGGAATCTGCAGTCCATCTAGTGGTAGGTACTGTATTTTCTTCTGGCTGCAGGAAAAGGTGCATCTGGCTAACTAAGAAGACAATTCACCCCTCAGTCAACTGTGGCCAATATTCATTTGTCGTGGAACCTGACCTAGATTCTAGCATACTATAGACATGGGTAGGTTAAAATAATTACTGCATCTCATTTGTTTCATTCATTAATTCAGGAAACACCTTTTAGCTGGGTATGGTAGCACAGACCTATCATAACAGCATTTAGGGGGCTATGGCAGGAGGACTGTAGGTTCAAGGCCAGCCTGGGCTATGTCGCAAAATGCTGTATAAACAAACAAACAAAAGTTTTCTGCTGAATGAGAGGTATGCAATACAAACTGTGCTAGCTAAGGGAAGGCACATAAAACACACACTTCCTCTAAAGGAACTTGATGTAGCAGGAAGCAGAGATACACATGAAAAGTGAGGTGAAGGCTGGCAAGATGGCTCAGAGGGTAAAAGCCTGCTGCCAAGTCTGATGAACCTGAGTTCGATCCCCGGGACCCACGTGGTGGAAGAAGAGAACCAATTCCTACAAGTTGTTCTGTGACCTCCACATGCACACTATGGCACACACACACACACACACACACACACACACACACACACACAGAAATAAAATATAGGGTCACACAGTGAAATCATGTCTCAAAAAATATATATATATATTTATATATATGTATATATGGCTATAATTATTAAAAATTAAATAAAATGAGGTGATATGGAGGCTGGGAGTCCAGACAGGCTTATGTGAGTAAAGTTCATGTTGAACTGTTGAGACGTTAGGGGCTCATAAGTGAACAAGGTAGGAAAGGTTTCCCGCACAGAACAGCATGGGGAAAGATAGCTGGAATCTGTGGAAAGAGGAGTTTGGCCTAGGAGAAAGGCTATGAGCAGAAGCCATGTCGACGGCAGACTAGACTGGAAAAGGAAGCAGAGGTTCCCCTCTGTGATTTTATTGTTGTTGTTTGTCTGTTTGAGGCAGGGACTCACACGGCCCCACCGGCCTCCAGTTCACTCAGTAGATGTAGCTGACTTGAGGCTGGTCTTGAACTCCTCCTGCCTCTGGCTCTGAAGTGTTAGGTTTACAACAGTGTGCATCACCATAACTGTTAGGAGCTTTCTTTCTTTGTTTGTTTCTTTTCTTTTCTTTTGGTTTTTCGAGACAGAGTTTCTCTGTGTAGCTTTAGTGCCTGTCCTGGATCTCACTCTGTAGACCAGGCTGGCCTTGAGCTCACAGAGAGTTCGGCTCTGCCTCCAGAGGGCTGGGATTGAAGGCGTGCGCCACTGCCGCCCGGATGAGCTATGTTTCTTTTATTGTTGTTGTAATTATCATCATGAGTGTGTGTGTGTGTGTGTGTGTGTGTGTGTGTGTGTGCTATGGGTATGTGATTTTGTGTGTATGACTGTGTGTGTGAGATACTGTGTGTGTATTATGGGTGTGTGACTGTGTATGTGCACTATGAGTGTGATTGTGTATGTGTGCTATGGGTGTGGGATTTGCGTGTGTGCTGTGTGTGTGCACTATGAGTGTGACTGTGTGTGTGCTATGGATGTGGGATTGTGTGTGCTGTGTGTGTGCACTGAGTGTGAGTGTGTATGTACTCTGAGTGTGAGATTGTGTGTGTATGTGTGTCTGTGTGCATGCTATGGGTGTGTGAGTGCAGGTGTGCACATGCCAGGGTGTGCATATGGAGGTCAGGGAACAACTTTGGGTAGTCAGTTCTCTCCCTCCACCTGTGGAGGTCAGATTGCTTTCCTTTCCATTGCTCCGCCGTAAATATCAAGCTAGCTGGTCTGTGAGCTTCTGGGTGATTCTCCTGTCTCTACCTCCCACCTCCCCACAGGACTGCTGCGATCTCACGTGCACACCATTGCATTTGGCTTCCTGTCTTACGGTTCCTCCTCATGCTCAGGTCATGAGGTTTGCACTAATGAGCTTTCTCCGCCCACTGGGCCATCTCACAGTCCTAGGAACTCCATTTCTCACTAAGGAAACAACAGTGTCTACTGTGTGCCCAGAATTTCTATAAAGGCTTTACAAACACAAATTTGTTTACTCCTTAAAGCAAGCCAATTATGAGCATGATTTTCCAACAACAAAGGCAAAGAAAGTTTAAGGACGAATTGAGCATGGTAGTGCACATCTGCCACCCCAGCGCTCAGAAGCATTGTGCAGGAAGATTGTACGTTCAAGCTCAGCCTGGCTACACAGCAACATCCTGTCTCAAAAAGTAAGAAAAGCAGGCTGGAAAGATGGCTCAATGGTTAAGAGTGCTTGTTGCTCTTGCAGAGGACCTGGGTTCAATTCCCAGCACCCATATGGGGTTCACGACCATTCATAACTCTAGTTCCAGGGGACCTGACCCCTTTTCTGACCTCCCTGGGCATCAGGCATGCACCCGGTGCACAGATATACACACAGGCAAGAAACTCACCCACATTAAATAAAAAACTCTTCTTTTAAAAACACAAAGCAAAAGAAAAGATAAAGTTAATGAGTTGTCCAAGATCACTCAGCCAGCAACTGATCACTGATATTTGAATCAAATTGTGTGAAAAGTGCTGATATTAGGGTAAATGTTTTTATTCTTACTGTAACTTTAATTGTTCTGTATTTTAAAATGTTTTTATTTTTATTATGTATATATGGTGCACAAATATACATTGTCTCCATGTATATTTATGCACCATATATACATTTGGTACCTGTACCTACAAAGGCCAGAAGAGGGATCCCCTGGAACTGGAGTTACCGGCAGTTGTGAGCTGCCATGTAAGTGCTGAGAATCAAACCCAGATCCCCTGGAAGAGCAGCCATGTGAGTGCTGTGGGTGTGTGAATGCATGTGTGTGAGTGTGCATATGTACTATGGCTGTGTGTGTATGTATGTGTCTGTGTGCATGCTATGAGTGTGTGAGTGCATGAGTGTGAGTGTGGGGGTGTGTGCATATGTGCTATGGGTGTGTTTGTATGTGTCTGTGTGCATGCTATGAGTGTGTGAGTGCATGAGTGTGAGTGTGTGTATGTGCTATGTGTGTGTGTGTGTGTCTGTGTGCATGCTACGAGGGTGTGAGTGCATGTGTGTGAGTGTGTGTATGTGCTACGGGTGTGTGTGTGTCTGTGTGCATGCTATGAGTGTATGAGTGCAGGTGTGCCCATGCCACAACCACTGAGCCACTCTAGCCCCCCTCCAGTGTGTTTTAAATCATATTGATGAATTGATTGGTTGATTGTGTGTGTGAGTGTGCTCATACACGATCGCAAGTACATGCACACACACACACACACAGATACACACACTCATGTGCCACAGTTTGCCTGTGAAGGTCACAGGACAACTTGCAAGACTCGATTTTCCCATTCCACATGCCTGGAAAGAAGTGGGGAACCCAAGGGCCCAATGACCCTCCCCATTCCCTCTTCCACGAAACAGTGTCAACAGCCCACAGGCCCAGTTGTGATGAATTTGCATGCAGGCACGGCTGATCTGGTGGAGATAGCAGCTGCTTTGCTGAGCAGACATATTCTATCTACACTTGGCATCTTGTGAGAGTCTGTTTCTTGCTGGCCCAGGTCTCATCCTGCCTTCTGCCAGATAACCAAATGCTTTGGCTACACAGGAAGTCCTTGGCCCAGCACAGGTGGCAGGAACTCAAAAATACCCAGCCTGGTTTAAAAAGGCTGCAGTAGAGATGGGGCCAGAGTGGCAGTGGGGTGGGAGGCATTCTAAATGGAGGGGGCGCGACCCGACCTGAGTGTCATGCAGCTAAGTTTGGTCCTTCATATGGAAGAAGCAACAAGAAATGACCACATGGGTTTTTATTTTACAGAACTGAGGATTGAACGTAGGGCTTGTACACGTCATGCAAGCTCTCTACCACTGAGCCACACCCCAGCCCCTCACAGGGGGATTCTAGGCAGGTGCTCTCCCACTGAGCCACACCCCAGCCCCTCACTGGGGGATTCTAGGCAGGTGCTCTCCCACTGAGCCACACCCCAGCCCCTCACTGGAGGATTCTAGGCAGGAGCTCTACCACTGAGCCACACCCCAGGCCCTCACTGGGGAATTCTAGGCAGGTGCTCTACCACTGAGCCACACCCCAGCCCCTCACTGGGGGATTCTAGGCTCTATTTCTCAACTACTTGATTTGGAACAGGGAAGTTGTAGGATCCAATTTGCGTTTCAGAAAGATATCTGGCAGCTGATTAGTAGGGTGATTAGAGAAGGACCATCCTAGAGCCAGAAAATAAGTAGGAAACAGCAGTTGGTATAAATTAGAGGGGTAGATTTACACTGTATCCAAGAGATAGTGATATAAACCGCTAACCTTTCACCGAAATCTACCCTCCCTAGCCCAGACAGAGTCTGGCCTTGTAGGCCAAGCTGTCCTTCAACTCCTGGATTTAGGCATAAAGCCACCCACCACCATGCCTGCCCATCATCCTTCTTTGCTTTTCTAACAATATTCTAGATTAATACATGTCTAGCAACTGCATACCCCAGCCTTCTGTGTCTGATCAGCTGTAAGCAGAGGGGAAGGACTTGCAGCCCCATGGTTCTAGAATGTTTCTTTGGGGTTATTTCTTAAGTCCTTGCTTGCACTTTTTTTTCTTTTAATGTGTAGCCCAGGGTGGCCTCAAACCCTCGATCCTCTGGCCTCCGCCTCGTTAGCATTTCATCCCAGGGTGTACAGCTTCAACTAGCACTTGTGCTGTTTCTCTTTGCTTTGTTTGCCGAGCCAAGAGCTCACCATGCAGCCCAGACTGGCCTTGAGCTCATAGCAACTCTCATGTTTTCGATTCTCAAACACTGAGATTAAAGGCCTAAGCTACCGTGCCCAGCTGCTCTCTTTGTTGTAGTTGGGTATGAGAGGACGAGGTGTTCCTGAGTGGCTGGTGGTTAGTCTGTACTAGTTAGTCTAAGGCTGACAGGAGAAGATGCTGGGGGAGATGGCAAACCTAATTTGGGAAGGCTGGACGTGGAGGTGCACATCTGTAATCTCAGCACTGGAGAGGCCATGGTAGGAAAAAAGATTTCTTTCTTTCTTTCTTTCTTTCTTTCTTTCTTTCTTTCTTTCTTTCTTTCTTTCTTTCTTTTTTTCTTCCT
Organism: Peromyscus eremicus; assembly: GCF_949786415.1. Classification (NCBI taxonomy): domain Eukaryota; kingdom Metazoa; phylum Chordata; class Mammalia; order Rodentia; family Cricetidae; genus Peromyscus; species Peromyscus eremicus. The sequence goes on along the minus strand of NC_081438.1, from coordinate 26,989,348 downwards.
TTCTTTCTTCCTTTCTTTCTTTCTTCCTTTCTTTTTTTCTTTCTTTCTTCCTTTTTTTCTTTTTTCCTTCCTTCCTTCCTTCCTTCCTTCCTTCCTTCCTTTCTTTCCTTTCTTTCTTTCCTTTTGGTTTTTGGAGACTGGGTTTCTCTGTGTAGCCCTGACCATCCTGGAACTCACTCTGTAGACCAAGCTGGCCTCGAACTCAGAGATCCCCCTGGCTCTGCCTCCCGAGTGCTGGGATTAAAGGCATGAGCCACCACACCTGGCTTAACTTTTTCTTTTTTAAAGATCTACTTTTATTATTTATGTATGTCTCTGTCTGTGCATGTGAGTTTGGGTGCTCATGGAGGCCAGGGTGTGGGATCCCCGGGGCTGGAGTTGCAGGAGGTCGTGAGTCACTTGACATGAATGTTGAGAGTGAGGTCCTGTCTTCTGCAAGAGCAGCAAGTGCTGTTCTTAATGCTGAGCCGTCTCTCCAGCTCTGTGGAATACCGCTCTAGTTTGAAGCCAACCTAGACTACTTCGTTGAGATCAAATGTCAAAAAAATTTAAACCGTACAGTGGTGTCATACACCTTTAGTTCTAACACTCAGGAGGCAGGGGTAGGCAGGCAGGTCTCTGTGAGTTCGAGGCCAGCCTGGTCTATAGATTGAGTTCCAGGACAGCCAGGGCTACACAGAGAAACCCTGTCTTGAAAAAACAAACAACAAAATTTAAGGCGTGGAAAGTCGCTCAGTTGACAGGGTGCTTGCCTAGCACACACGAAGCCCTCAGTTCGATCCCCCTACCACGTAGAACTTGACCTGGTGGCGCACCCCTGCAGTCCCGGAACTTGTAATGCAGAGGCAGAAGAGCAGAAGTTCAAGGTCATCCTGAGCCACCCTGTCTCAAAGACACTAAAAAAATTGTCTTGGTTGCGAATATGTTGAGGTGTCTATTTACAGCAGTGTGTAGTGTGTGTGTGTGTGTGTGTGTGTGTGTGTGTGTGTGTGTTGATCCTGGGCTCACCTATGCATGTATATTCTGAAGCCTGTGGTCCACATTAGGTGGCTTCCTCTATTACCCCCCTCCTTTTGTTTGGAGACAGAGCCTCTCACTTGGCTTGGAGCTTGCCGTTTTAGCCAGGCTGGTTATTCTGCAAGTCCTCAGGACCTGTCTGTCCCTGTTGCTCAGTGCTGCGGTTGTAGGTGTGTACTGACTGTCACGGCTTTTTTTTTTTAACATGGTGCTAGACATGCAAACTGAAGTCCTCCTCCTTGCATGGTAAACACATACACATGGAGCCATCTTACCAGCTCCTCTCTCTGCTGAGTGTCTCTTCAAGGAGGGGGGCGGGGCTGACGAGAAGCATTTGTGGATTTCCATGATGTAAATACTCCAGCAGAGACTGGCTTCCAGTTCCTACAATCCACATTGATTCACTGAAGAAGCAGTTAGGTTGTGAGGTGGACAATGGGCTCTCCTGAGCTGGCATGAGCTGGCACAAGCTGACGCCAACACGCCACGGTTCGTGTATCCAAATGCGGATATTCAGCCTGCCATTGGACAGACGCCAATTCTGCACACTGAGAAGATTCAACTAGGCTTTGAGTGCTGTTAGAGGACTAAGTGGGTAAAGAGGCCGAGAAGATGGTACAGTCAGTAAAAACTCCTGACGCACAAGCGTAAGGACCCGAGTTCACATCCTAAGCACACACAGCGAGACGCCAGGCGTGCTGGCGTGGCAGAACTCAGCCCTGGCAGAGGGGACAGTAAGAGGGACAACGGATGTCTGGGGTCACTGGCCAGCCAGCCTAGCTCATCAGTGGACTCCAGGTTCATTGAGAGAACCCTGTCTCAACAAATAAGAGCGTGATAGAGCGAGATGCCTGGCTTTGACCTGTGGTCTCTATCTACATGCATGTGCACCTACACCTACACACACACACACACACACACACACACACACACGTGCACACACGCACGCGCACACACCCACACCCACACGGGCGCGCGCGCGCACACACACACACTCACACACACGCACACATGTGCACCAGGAACAAATACTAAATATTCCAATAGGCAACACTAATTGGACTCAGTGGGGTGCAGAAAAATAGAAAGGAAAAAACATGAAAGTAGAACAGGTGTGTGTATTGGGGGTATGTAAGACAGAGGGAAGACAGGAATTGGGGTAGATGTGATCAAGATACTTGTATGAGCCGAGCGGTGGTGGCGCACGCCTTTAATCCCAGCACTCAGGAGGCAGAGCCAGGCGGATCTCTGTGAGTTCGAGGCCAGCCTGGTCTACAGAGCGAGATCCAGGAAAGGCACAAAGCTACACAGAGAAACCCTGTCTCAAAAAACAAAAACAAAAAACAAGATACTTGTATGAAATAGTCTTTGACTAAATAAAAGCTATCCTAAAGATAATAAAAATAGTAAATTTTTAAATTGGGGTTGGGAAGATGACTCGGTGGATTTAGGGCACTTACTGGCATCTCAGACAGTGTGAGCTTCATTCTTGGATCCCACCGGGCAGAAGGAGAGGGCGGACTCCTGCAAGTTGTCCTCTGACCTCCATGGGTGCACACAGCAACCTGTGCCCACACGCACACACTGCACATCATTAACACACACACAATAATAATAAAACAAAACACAAAATGAAATAATAACTAAAGTGGGTTCGGGGCGTGTAAGCTGTGCAAGCAGAAGGCGACTGAGAGATGAGAAAGAGATCACATGTGAGTGAGTGCGTGTGTGTGTGTGTGTGTGTGCGTGCGTGTGTGTATGAAGCTGTGTATATGTGCAGATGTGCCCACTCTGTGTGTATGTGTGCGCACATGCATACAGGTACACAGCATATATGTGGAGGTCAGAGGATATCTTGCAAGAGTTGGTTCTCTCCTTCCACCATGTGGGTCCCAGGGACCAAAAGGAGGCTTGGCACCAAGTGTCTTCATCCCGAGCCATCTTGATGTCCCCAAAGGAGGATCTTCATGGAGGGAGTGGGGGTGGGGAGGAGGAGGGTGGTGGAATTCATGTGACATGAAGCAGAAAGAAGGGCTGTTTGTGAGGAGGAAGGTGGGGAAGTGGGGGATTGGGCAAGGGCAGCGGGGGAGGGGATGAACAGCGTGCCCTGACGGTGTGTATAAACGTCAGAGTGAAACCAGTCACTTTGTATGCTAACTTTAAAAATTAACTTAGCGTTCTTAATTAAAGGAACAAAAAAAGCAAGTTATTTCAAGCATTGTCGAGTATGTCTGTAATCCAACACTCAGGCTGAGGCAGGAGGATCAAGAGCTCAAGGCCAGCCTGGGCTACATAGTGAGCCCCTATTCAAAAAAACCCAATATATATGAAAAAAAAAAAAACACCCTAAAGTAAGTGAATAAGTAGAATGAAAAGTAGGCATCAGCTTGGGATATTATCCAGTGGCAGGGCACTAGCCTGAAGTCCTGGGTCTGATCCCCATCTCCTTTGCCAAAAAAACACAGTAGACATTTGACTCTCCAGGATCTTCCCATGCTGCTCCATCCTTCATGACTTCTCTAGGCCTCGATTTCCAAAGCCTTAGCCACTTAGACCTCCAACTGCCTCACTGCCCACACGTCCTCACGTCACTTATGTGAGTTTTCCTGGGTACATAGGAACAAAACATCTACCATAGAAACAAGCCCACCCAAGGGGCCGGGAAGACAGCTCCCATAGTAAGCACACGGACATGAGTTTCATGCGGAAAAGCCATGGGAAACAGCAGGGCATGGTGGTATGTCTAAAATCTCAGTATTGGAGAGCTGGAGGCAGGTTGCTCCCTGGACTCACTGGGCAGCCAGCCTTCTTGATTCAGTGAGTTTCAGGTCAGTGAGGGACAAGCTAGGAGGCTTGAGAGAGAAGTTGTTGGGTAAGATCACTTGCTATGAAAGCATGATGACCTGAATTTGAAACTTAAGCACTCATGGAAAAAGATGGGCGTGTCCATGCACCTCTAGCCCCAGCCCTGTGGGAGACAGACATGAAGACCTCTGAGGCTTGCTGGCTGCCAGCCTAGCTCTAGGTTCAGTGGGAGACCCTGCCTCAAGGGAAGAAGATGGTGAATGATAGAGCAGGACCCCTGACACCGCTCTTGCCTCCATGGGTACACCAGCACCGGAACACACATGAACCCCCAAAAAGAAAAGGATGAAACAAACGTGGATGGCGTTCCTAAGGAACAACACCCAAGCTCTTCACAGATCTGTACACACATGCATGTCCCTCTGTACCCACATACCCACCCGCACACACACAGGAACTTAGAAAGAAGTAACCTGGGCCAGGTGCAGTGGCGCACACCTTTAATTGCAGCACTCAGGAGCCAGAGGCAAGAGGATCTCCATGAGTTCGAGGCCAGCCAGGTAAACTAGCGAGTTTATATGAATTTACTGGGGAGAATGAGTGTCAGCTCAAAAAAGTTACATCCCTGGAGCTCCCTGCCCAGCCTTCAGGCAGCTCCACCAGAGAGTCTCGTTTCCCCAGCAGTTATGAGCTGCTTATATAAGCTTGGGGAAGGGGCCTTGCGGGACGTGTAATGTTGGTAAGTGCGCTGAGCCTTGCAGGTTTCCTTATGATCCTCCCGCCTCCCTCCGGCCAGGAAGGCTTCCATGTGGAGGACACAGCTAGGCACAGTCACTCTCTCAGGCTCCTCTCAACTCCTTGCAAGTGGTCTAGACGAGGCTCCCAGTGGCCTCTGTGCTGCTCAGCCCGGTGCGCACATCTCAGAGCAGTCTTGGTTCATCTATCTGCGGCACGGAACGACCGTTCTTCTGCAATGCCTATTGAGAACATTTTTGGATTCCAGAACCCCACATTCTCCCGAGTTTCTCCGCAGCTCTCTGGCTTCCTGCTTTGGCAGTTTGGAGAATGGCTGACCTCTAAATGTTGGAGTTCCTTAGAGGTTGGTCTTTGGCCATTTTTGTCTTTTCCCTGAGACTTTTTTTTTTTTTTTTTTTTTTTTATGACCTCATCTGCTTGAATGTGCCACTCACTCTTAGGGCTCCATTCCAAGCCAGATTTCTGTGTTGAGTCCCAGATCAGCTTCTACACTACACAGTGAACATTTCTCTCTGTGCCTCAGATCTAAAACTTCTACCTCCTTCATCAAGTGTCTCCTCTCTCAAATATATTGTGTTCCCTAGTGCAGTGAGGGAAGGGAATTGATGAAAACCGAGCACCAGGGGATGTCCGTAGGAAGACGCAGTAATGGAATCCATCTCTATGGACGTACCTTCAGGCCGTGCGGCTGACAGTCTTGAGTGGCAGCTCAATGGGAGTTAGAGGGTCACCTGGGAGACAGGCTTCCAGGTGTGTCTGCCAGGGTGTTTCCGGAAAGATTTAGTGGAGGTGGGAAGACCCACTTTGAGTGTGGGCGGTATCACGGCATCACAGCATCAACTGAAGCCCTGGACTGAATAAAAAGGAGAAAGCGAGCGAGCATCAGTGTTCATGTTCTCTGCTTCCTGGCTGTTCGTAAACAATGTGGCCAGTTCCTCGTGCCCCTGCCATGAAGCTTTCCCCGCCGTGGTGGACTGTGTCCCCTCAAACTGCAAGCCCAAACGAACCCTTCCCTCCTTAAGTTGCCTCCGGCAAAGCCGCTCATGCTGGGCATCAACACTGACTTTTCTTCCCATGCTCACCTTCCGTCCCTCCTCCTCTGTAGACCACAGTCTCCTTGAAAGGGGAGGGAGGGGGCTGGAGAGATGGCTCAGAGGTTAAGAGCACTGACTGCTCTTCCAGAGGTCCTGAGTTCAATTCCCAGCAACCACATGGTGGCTCACAACCATCTGTAATGAGATCTGGTGCCCTCTTCTGGCCTGCAGGCATACTGTATACATAATAAATAAATCTTTAAAAAAAAAAAAAAAAAAAAGAAAGGGGAGGGAGGGACCGCACTCTCAGTGCCGACGCCAGAGCCTCCAGGACGTCACCAGGGCTCAGGAAATATCGGCTCAGTGAGCTAAATTAAGGGAAGCCATTAGTGTAGAAATCAGCACGAGAGACGGCAGGTCGGCAGAGGCTGGTGCTAGGCAGCGAGCTCACTTAAGGGGTCTCCAGGAAGTCACTTTGCCCCTTTGGACTTTACGACAATGGGAGTAAAACAATCTATAAGGTCCTTTCCAAATTCCAATGCTGACTCTATTATCTATATACATCATAGAATTCACAAGTGCACATATGTGCAATCTGTGAATAATGAATGTTGCTTAAAAACAAACAAACAAACAAAAACAGAAGCTGGTGCACGATTTTAATCCCAGCACAAGGGAGGCAGAGGCAGGTGGATCTCTGAGTTCAAGGCCAACCTGGTCTACAGAGCAGAGTTCCAGGACAGCCAGGGCTACACAGAGAAACCCTGTCTTTAAAAACAAAACAAAACAAAAAACTGAATGACTAGTGTTGCTTCTTTGTTTTGCTTTATGTCCTGTGTTTTTGAGACATGGTGTTGCTATGTAGGTCTGGTGTTACAAGTGTGGGCAACCACTTCTGATGACTAGGTGGTTTAAGTGGGTAGTGGTGGATGGTGTCTTCCTCAATTACTCTGAACCTTACGTTTATTTTATTTTATGTGTATGCATATTTTGCTTGTATGTATGTGTGTGCCTTGTATGTGAACCTGATGTACCAGAAGAGGGCATTTGATTCCCTGAAACTGGAGTTACAGAAGGTCTTGAGCCACCATGGAAGTCCTGGCAACTGACCCCAGGTCCTCTGGAAGAGCAGAAGTGCTTTTAACTGAGGAACCACCTCTCCACCTCCCACCTTGATGTTTGAGACAAGATATCTCACTGAACCTTGAACTCCCTGATTTAGTGAGACTGGCTATCCAGCAATCCCTCAGGTTTGCCCCAAGTTTCAGTTTCTGTCTCCAGATGTTGGGACTGTAGGCATGACCATTGTGCCTGGATTTTTTTTTTTTTTTTCTCTGTGTAGCTTTGGAGCCTATCCTGGAACTCACTCTGTAGCCCAGGCTGGCCTCAAACTCACAGAGATCCACCAGCCTCTGCCTCCTGAGTGCCGGGATTAAATGTGCGCCGCCACTGCCCGGCCTGTATTTTTTTTTTTTTAACATGTTTTTGGGGATCAAATTTGGGTGGTCATGTTTGCATGGCAAGAACTTTGCTGACTGAGCCCTCTCCTAAGTCTCCCCCCCACCACACATTATGTAGCCCAACCTGGCCTCCAACTCAACATGCAGGTAAAGATGAATGTGAACTCTTGATTCTCCTGTCTTTATAAGTGTCCACGAAATCCACCACACTCTATTTTGAATAATGTGTTTTGATCCACTCAACTATGAGGACTGTCCGAAGGCCATACGGCAACTTGAATTTTCCCCAAACACTTTCACTATCTACGGTGATCGGAGTCCCAACAACCCAGGAGACTTGAGGATAATCATCAATGCACTCATTGAACAGGTTTGGGAATCAAGTCTCAATCTTTTATTGTGCTCTCTCGGTGGAGGTGCTCCACGATGTAGTTTCCTTCAATGGCTGCACAGTCAAGTTACAAAAGCTGCCTGAGATCGTGATCTCAGCTGATCCGGAAACAGTATCGTGAGGATTAATAAGCAAAGTATAGGCTGGAGAGGCGGTTCCGTGGATAGAACCTTCGCCTAGCATTCTGGAAGCCCAGAGTTCCACCCTGCATAAATCAGGCACGGTGGTGCATACATTCTAATCCCGGCACTGGGGAGGTAGAAGCAGGCACGGAGGTGCATACATTCTGCTTGAGAGGTAGAAGCAGGGGGATTTAATCAGATCAGGGTCATCCTTGGCTATGTGTAGTGGGCTCACGACACAAAACAAAACCCTTTAGCCGTGCAAATCAGTGAATATGAACTGTTTATTGCTGCGGTATGAGGCCTAGTCTAGGAGCCTACAACCCCCCACAGGGCTGCGCTGAAGAACTGTTCGGGTGTTATTCCCTCTGACTGTATTTTCCGGGCTCCGAGCGGTCACCAACCGCTGTCTTTTTTTTTTTTGCCCCTCTGTCCTACACTGGTTTGGACTCCTCTAGCTCCGCCTCCGGGAAGGGGGCGTGGCCTCGCCCAGAGGGGCGTGACCAAGCCGAGAACTGGGCCTGCAAGCCTCCAGTCTGGAGCCGCCCAATGTCGGGGGGTGTGGGGGAGTGGGGTGGGGGGGGCGGAGGAAGAATGGAAGGAGGTCGGTCACGTGACCGGAGAGGGGGGTTGCACCCTCCCCTGTGCCTATACCACCTCTGCCGTCCCTGGGGAGGATGTTCTTTGCCCCCTTTTTCAGGGAGCCAACCACTGGCTGTGGTCCCGGCTGAGTTGGAAAAAACCACGGCGTGGTGCTTTTCCCGGGACGGAGCCCGTGCGCGCCCCTGCCGCGGCGCGGTCGCCTCCCCACTCCCCCCCCCCGCACTCGGGTAGTTGGTCTCGCCCAGCCTGGCCCTGGGCGCGGCGGCGGCGGCCGCGTCACTGGCGGGCGGGATCCCTCCGCTCTGGGGAGAGCTGCGCTGGCCGGTTGAGTTGGGGTGACGGAGGAAATCCATCCGCGCCGCCGCCGCCGCCGCCGCCGCCGCCGCCTCCGCCGCGGAGGAAGACAGGACCTCCCGCGCTCCTGCAGGCGACCCCTTGGCAGAGTCCCACCACCCCCAGGTACCTCCGCTGACAAAAGGAGTCCTCCTCGCCCCCAGCCCCAAATTCCCACGGGTGTGTGCGCGGCAGGGGGAAGCCCCCGTTCCTTCCGTCTCCCGGGTTCGGCTCTTGGGAAACGGACGTAACTCCCCAGACCTCCCCTCCCTTCCTCTGGCCCGGTCGCTGCCGAACCCGGAAGGGGAACTGGGGGGGACCCTCGGCTTCAATAATGCATGCGTTCCCTGCGGTATCAGTGGCAGATTTTTTTTTTTTTTTTGACCCTAACCCCCGTCCCAGCCCCGCCTGCCTCTTGCTCCCTTCATAGCTGGGGGGCTGAATTCCGGGTTTCTTCTCAGTCCTGTCCCGCCCCCTTGCCCCACCACCACCCCGCTGCCTGCCCCTGGGTAGCAGCCCTCGTGCCCACTCGTTTCAAAGCCTTGCTTGCATTGGACTTGCAGAACTCCAGAATCCTAGGAGATACAGCCGAGGCCTCAAGGCCACCCTTGCCTTCGTCTCCACCCTACTGTCGGTCCCTTGGTTTGGGCTCTGTCTGTGTTTTTTTCCTTCTTTTTCTCTGAGTCCCCTACCCCACACTGGAGATCTCAGCACCTTATTCTTTTGACAAATCCCTACCCCAAGTCTAGCTCCTCGTCGCCTGTCCCCTTTGCCCAGACTTCTTTTGGGCAAAATGGAGGTCCTAGGAACTGGAGGGCCTGGCCCATTGCACTTCCCAGCACCACACCAGCCTTCCAGCTGCCAGATCTGAAGACCCTTCCTTGTCTCCTCTCACACCCGCGGAGGCGGTGGCACCCCCCCTTTTTTTGTTTGGGGGCTGTGGTGGTTTTATTCCCAGAATCTAGGCGCTGCTGAGGTTGTCTTGGAGGAGAAGGGAATCTTAGGGCTAGGAGCATGGCCCCCGACCCAGTGGCTTCTTCCTGGCCTGTTTTCCCTCTGCCCCAGGCCTGTGTCATTGCGGCTAGACCTGGGCTGCTGGAAGCTGGAAGGAAGGAGCGTCTGTCCACAGCTGGAGTGGGGTGGTAGCGGTGTCGTTGCCCGCTCCCATCTCGTTGTGGAGGGGCATCCCCTGGCACTGGCGCAGAAAGCTGAACTCGCAGAGGGGGAAATATCGCTGGGGAAGAGGAACGCCCAGTGGTTGGGGGAAGTGGGAGCTGGGTGGGGGCCGCCTGGGTCGCCGGAGTGCAGTGTGCACGGCCAGATCGCACAGGTGTCCCGGGGAAGGCAGGACGTCGGAGGCTGGAGCGGTGCCAGCTAGGCCTCGGGGGCTCCTGGGCGTAGAGCTGGGCTCTTGGGGTGCCTGGGGGCATCGGGCCAAGCCGTCTGGGGCCGCTTGCCGGCGCCTGGGAGAGAACAGCTCCGCGCACGGGGCCGAGGGCCTCCCTCCGGAGCCCTAATTACTTCTGAGCGGCTCCCACGGGCTTTGTGCGGGCGCGGCGGGGCGGGCGACCTCGGTGCTGGAGGGAGCAGGCTGCTTGGGGGCTTGCCTGCCCCGCTGCTCTCAGCGGCTAATGGGGTGCAGCCGGCCCGGAATGGGGATTATCCCGGGTTGAGCCGTCCCGAACCTATTAGTGCTCAATCGGCTTTCCCCAAATCCTGTAAACAGCCACCCTGGCCGGTTCTGGGGAAGAGGCGGGAGACTAGGTCGGGCGGGGGCGATGGGGGCCGGGGGTGGGGTCACCCACCCTACAGGTCTCTGCCGCGGATGCGGTTGCCTTGGCAACGAGGCTAGGGTGGGGGCCCTTCACCAATGAGGTGCTCTCAGTCCGGGTGACGGTTGCCTAGGCAACCCCACGAACAGCCTAGCTTCTCCCCTCAGCCCCCCCATCACCACCTCTGTCTTAGCTGGGGGTGTGTGTGGAGGGTGTGCGGTGTGGGGGTGCATTTAAAGAGGCACCGCCCCTTTTTAAAATTAGGTGCTGGGAGGGCGGCGCCTTGTGCGGGCTGGGGCGGACGCCAGGTCTGTTTTCGAAGGGACTCCCCCCCCCCCCATCCCCAGTTCCTGCCGCCCGAGTGTCCCGCCCGGGCTGCTGTCCGAGGGAGGGGTTTCCCCCGTTCTTCCTCTTGCACTTCCCACTCCGTTTCCGGGGGCCCGGGAGGAAGATTGGGGAAGTCGTCTGTTCCTCGGCAACGTCTCTCGGGTGCCCGAGACCCCAGTCCTGCCCCGGGTACCGCGTCCTCTGCTCCCCCTGCCCAGCTGACCCCTTCCGGGCCGCGGGCTTCCACCCCGCCTTTGCCGGCTGCTTCCCGGGCGGTCTTGGGGCCTGACGTCAGCCTTGCATCCCCCCTCCCAGGCCTCGGGCCAGCGGCCAGGAGCTGCCTCCCCCAGCCCCCGTCCCGCGGCCCCCAGCCGCCCCCAACCCCGCCCCACGGGCCCGGCGCCATGAGTGAGCTGGAGCAACTGAGACAGGAGGCCGAGCAGCTCCGGAACCAGATCCGGGTGAGGGCCTGGCGGCTGTGATGGGGAGGCCGAGCCCGGCCAGGCGTGGCTTGAGTGTGTATGCTGTTTCCCTTTGACCTGAGCAGAGTGGGTTGCCTGGGGCCGGGGTGTGTGTGTGTGTGTGTGTGTGTGCGCGTGTGTGTTCTGCGGGTGAGAGGAGAAAGGGGTGCTAATCTCCCAATGTCTCCGTCTCATCCTCCCTTGCCTCTGCCTTCTGTTTTCGTTATTCCTTCCTCACCACCCTCGGTCCCGTCTCCTGCTCTGCCCATCACTTACAGGACGCCAGAAAAGCATGCGGGGATTCCACACTGACCCAGGTGAGGTGACTGCAGGGCTGGGGGGGGGGCACCGAAGGGAGGGCACTGGACGGGCGTCTGTTGCTTGGGTCTCCTTGTACCATCGGTCTCCGTTGTTCCAGATCACAGCTGGGCTGGACCCAGTGGGGAGAATTCAGATGAGAACACGGAGGACCCTCCGTGGACACCTGGCAAAAATCTATGCCATGCACTGGGGGACAGACTCAAGGTGCGTGGGTGGCCTCTGCTTTAGCGCCCCTAGGCTCTGGGGTGATTCTATATAATGGGTAGAATGGTGGCACAGGATGTGAGGGGACCCCAGGTCGTCCCCCCCCCCCAGTCTGGTGGGGAGGACCTTTGTCAGTAAGTTTGGGAATATTGATTCCCAGTGTCCCTAGTGGACCAGGGATGCAGGTTATACTGAGGATTTGGGGGGATGTCTGAAGAGCGTCTGTAGATGGGAAGGGATAGGGGCCGGGTGCTGTCCTCACTCTGACCTGTCTGCATCCTCCTGCCACTGCCCACCAGGCTGCTGGTCAGCGCCTCCCAGGATGGAAAGCTCATCATATGGGACAGCTACACCACCAACAAGGTAAAACTGGCACTCAAAGTGGGTAGGTTAGGGCTGCCAGTCTCTGGCTGGCTCTAACTAGGGGTGCTGCTCTCCTCTAGGTCCATGCTATCCCTCTGCGCTCCTCCTGGGTCATGACCTGTGCCTACGCCCCCTCTGGGAACTTTGTAGCCTGTGGGGGTTTGGACAACATCTGCTCCATCTATAGCCTCAAGACTCGGGAGGGCAATGTCAGGGTCAGCAGAGAGCTGCCTGGCCACACTGGTGAGTGCGCCTGAAAGGCAAGGACGCCGTCTGGGGGACAGGGCAGGGGAGGCACTGGTCTCTGAAATGTCTGACCACAACCTCCTTTCCCAAGGGTACCTTTCATGCTGCCGCTTCCTGGACGACAACCAAATCATCACCAGCTCTGGGGATACCACCTGGTGAGGCTCTGCCAGGCTGGGTTCCCTGCCTTCGGGGGATCCAGGGCCCAGCAGGTGGCACATTCCTGAGCACCTAGTCCTCCCCTCTGGGTAGGGGCCAAGTGGCTCCCCCACCACTTCCGGCTCCAGGCCTTCTTTCTAGACAGTCCTGTCAGGACCTCGTGGGGTGGGAGAGCCAGGGATTCTGTCCAACTCTTTTCTGATCCTTCTTCCGATGTCTCTCCAGTGCCCTGTGGGACATTGAGACAGGCCAGCAGACGGTGGGTTTTGCTGGACACAGTGGGGATGTGATGTCCCTGTCACTGGCCCCCGATGGCCGTACCTTTGTGTCAGGCGCCTGTGACGCCTCCATCAAGCTGTGGGATGTTCGGGATTCCATGTGCCGACAGACATTCATAGGTCATGAGTCTGACATCAACGCCGTGGCTGTAAGTTGGGAGAATGGTGGACAGCCCCCATACTCTATGGCCCTGGCCCCACACCCTCACGGTCACCGGCCCAAATCTTGCAGTTCTTTCCCAATGGCTATGCCTTCACCACGGGATCAGATGACGCCACATGTCGCCTGTTTGACCTGCGGGCCGATCAGGAGCTGCTCATGTATTCCCATGACAACATCATCTGCGGCATCACCTCGGTTGCCTTCTCACGCAGTGGCCGGCTGCTGCTCGCGGGCTATGACGACTTCAACTGCAACATCTGGGATGCCATGAAGGGTGACCGTGCAGGTGAGGCTTGTGTGGGGCCCTCGGAGGGGAGAGGTACAAAGTGTGGGCCAGGCTAGTCCTCATGTCCCTCTCTTCTCTAGGTGTCCTCGCTGGCCACGATAACCGTGTGAGCTGCCTTGGGGTCACAGATGATGGGATGGCCGTGGCCACAGGCTCCTGGGACTCCTTCCTCAAGATCTGGAACTAACCACCCCAACCCCAGATGGGCCTAGGCAGGGAGCATCCCTGCCCATGCCCACACTACAGGCCCGGGGCTTTGCAGCTGGGTACACATGCCAAGCCTCCCTCCCTGGGCTACAGGGCCTTGGGTCCTGCTCCTATACCCAGGTTTGGTTCCTCCCGGGGGGGCCCCCCACTGTGGAGATAAAAGTCGGGATGGAATGGGGGAAGAGGAAGGGCAGGAAAGCCCTCAACCTTTGCTGCCCTGGGGCTGGGGCCTCATCCCTCTGGAGGGCCAGAGGCAAGAGGTGGAAACTCCAGGGGCTGGCTTTTTTAACTGGTTTTATTTTAATTTTTATTATATTTTCAGTTTTTCCATAAAGGAACCACTTCCAACTCTGTACCTAGTCTCCTTGCTTGCTGTTCCCGTCCCCCCCCAGAGCTGACAGGCAGTGGGTGTGAAGCTCCTCCAGGCTATAGACGGAGGGTGCCTGAGGCCAGCAGTCCCCAGAGGTGTACAGCCCTACCCGACTCGGCCTCGTCCCAGCTCAGTACCATGAAAAAGCCAGCAGACACATGGACTGGGGGGACACACCGAGTTTTATTGGGAGTATTTACAAGGGTGGGCAGAAGGGAAGTCACATGGGGTAGAGGTAGGGTAAACTGGGGCACACAGGACACCTACACTACCCTGAACCCCAGGAGGGCGTGGAGCAGCTAGGGCCTGTAAGACTGGATGGGGAAAGGATTGAGATGGGGGTGGGGTGTCTGAGTCCCTGGGCTAGGAGCTCAGGGCTTGTAAACATTGACCACTCTCAGAGGGGATGGGGTGGGAGAGGGCTCCCCCTACACTTCCTCACAGGGTTAAGGCCTCTCCAGGCTCATGGGCCCCCAAGTTCAAAGTCTCTTTAGCTGGGGGAAGGGGTAGGAAGAGACAAGTGCCCTCCCTTCCCCTGCATTGGCTGTGGCAGGGGCAGGTAGGTTACATTCAGTCACAACAGGAGTCTCTCCCACCCCTCCAATGCCACCAAAATGGCAAGAGGGACAGGGAGCTGGGGGGCCAGCAGCAGCAAGACATTTCCCCCTGGCCCATCACCCCCTTATTGCTTTAGAGAGAATATTGTCTTTTCACAGACGCTAACACTGTCAAAACCAGGGAGAAGTAGGTGGAGGGGCCTTCCACCCAGAGGCCAGCCTTATCCCCAACACTGACCCAGTTGCCACTTTGGTGCAAAAAAAAAAAAAAAAAAGAGCAACAAAAAAAACAAAAAAGAAAAGTCAAAACAAAAGGTCATCTCTGGAGACAAATGGGAAAGAAGAAACCGGGGCCATTTCCACTTCCCCAGGCTAGAAAAGAGAAATACATTCATGGAGGGGAGGCAGTGGCAGTCTCGCCCTAATACTGCGTTCTGAGCAATGAGGTCGATGGGAGAACTCACTAACGTAAGAGCGTATTTTCAAAAAGAAAGAAAGCCAACAACAACGGAGGGAGACGAGCCCAGGCGGGGACGGGACAGGAGTGAAGTCGGTGAGCAACAGGCAAGACGGCCCCAGCCTGGACGTGGGCGCGGCCTCCAGCTCCACACCCAGCGTGTGAAAAACACAGCAAGGAGAGGGCTGCTGGCCCTCTCCCATTTGGTCAATGGAGGGGTCAGGTGCAGAGCTGTGGTCCGCTTCCCACGCAGCTGGCTGCAGACGGGGCTCCCATGGTCCGCCGCCTCGGGTTCAGCCCCAAGCCGCCCTTCACTGTCTTTCCTCACACAAGCAAGGACTCGGCCATGATGAGGGGAGGCGGTGTTCTCCAGCTGCTGGAGGAAGGGCTGAGTCCCTTCTCGGAGGGGGAGAGACGGGCTCGGGGGCCAGAGAATACATTCATGTGGCAAAGGCAGGGAGCCGGGGTTTCAGTGTCGCACCCAGGCTGTCCCCCGAAATGGCAGCAGTGGGGGCAGCCCCTCAGCAGGTCTGAGTACAGACCCCACCTCTGACAGGCTGGCACTGACAGGTCCTCCCCAGGCTCCCTCAGCCAGTGTGGGAGGCTGCTGAGGGGGAGGGAGAGGGGCTGAGGCAGCTTGGCCAATTTGTGCAATGTCCTCCGAGAGCAGCTGAGGCGAAGGGCAACGCGGCCCCCTGACCAGACACCTGCCACAGTAACCACCACAGGGAGCTGTTCACATCGGGTCCAGTGGGCAGGGCTTCTGGAGAGGGCCTCGCTGTGCCAACTGCCAGCACCCAACTTCCAGTTACCCCCGTGACCACCTTCTGGGGGCAGCAGCAGGGTAAGTTGCAGCCTTAGGGAAGCCAGGCAGGACAGTTCCATGGGGCCTGGTACCCACTGCCCCAAAATAACAGTGTGATTTTTTTTTTTTTCTTTCAGCCTAACTTTTTTTTTCATTATTTTTCATCTTTTCTTAAAAAAACAAAAAACAAAACAAAACAAAACAAAAAAACCAACCCCAAAACAAAACCTCTTGTGGACCTTCCAATGTCACACCCATTATCCCCAAAGGGGTGAAGGGGTCTACAGTCTAGTTTCTGAATGATACTTTTGTCTCTCCTAACATTTAAAATTAAAGAGAAAAGAGCCCCTCCCCCATCTGTAAAGTGCCTCGTGGTGGGTGAGTTAAGGTGCATTGTGGTTTGTAACAAGTGCTGGGGACCCCGCCCCACTTGCTTCCTCCTCTGCTCCTGCTTGGGAGCCTGCAGGCTGGAGACCCAAGGGTCCAGGCCGCCGCCGCCACCCAAGCCTAAAGCCCAGGGGGCTGGTGGGACAGGCTGGTCAGTAGTCATCCACGCTCTCGATCTCATCGGAAGGGCCGTGCAGGGAGTACCCTGAAGCCAGGGGAGAAGTGAGGGTGAGCTCCCCAGGTCCTGTGCGGGGACAGTAGAGCTCCCCAGCACCCCTATGCTTACCCAAGATGCTGGGGTCTGAGTGTAGCATCAGCGCCCGCCTCTTGGCCTTGCTGCCCTCCCCAGGGCCCAGTTTGGTGCTGTGGTTGGCCTGAAAGGCTGTCTGTAGGGAGGTACTGCTCAGCCAGGCCTCCTAAGGCAAGAGAGCGTGGAGTCAGGAGAGTCCTGGGCACCCTGCCTCCCCAGGTCCCCCAAGACTCCACCTGCTGCTGTTGCTGCTGCTGCTGCTGCCGCTGTTGGCTGGCTTTCTGCTTGGCCCTCCGCTCCAGGAATTGTTTGGCAAATTCTTTGGCTTCCAGCGTGTCCCCCAGGCAGGAACGGATATAATCATGGACATCATAGGGGGACTCCACCTCCTTGAGGATCGCTACAGCCATGGGCACTATGGGGAGGGGGACAGTCAAGCATGCTGGACAGGTCTGGAGTCCCCGTGCCAGCATGGCTCAAGGATTGCCTTCATACCATCCAGGCTGCCTGTGGTGCTCAGGGTGTGTAGCATCTGCTCACACCACTGGGTGAAGCCGTCCTGGGGCCGAGGGATGCCCTGGAGCAGCTTCAGCAACTTATCTTCCTCTTCTGTCTTTTTGCGAACAGGTCGACCTGACAGGTGACTGTACGAGTCACTGAGGTGGGTGGGGAGTTGGAGGCCACAGATGAGCCCAGGAGCTGAGCACCCATCCCCCCCAGACAGACCCCAGCTACACAGGTCATCTCACCCACCTGAGAGATGGGCTGCTCCGACTGTTCTTTAGGCCCAAGCTCCGGGCCAGGCTCCCGCCACTCTTGAGGGTGTCTTCCCAGAGTCCCAGGCTGCCACTGCTGCTGCCCCCACTCTTGTCTGGCCCGCCCCACAGTGGCCCAGCCTCAGACACCCACTGGTTCAGAGGGGCAGTGCCCAAGCCCCCAAGCTGCGGCAAATGGCAGGACGTCAGGGGGCTCTGAAACGGAGCCCTGGACACTAGGCAGGGAGGCTCATTTGGGGGCTAAGGGAAGGGGAGGAGGTAAAGACTAGGGAGAGGAGACATCCTTCCAATATCGGAGAGAACCAGGTCTCCAGCTGGGGTGGAGTCTGCACGTAAGGACAAAACCGCCGCCCCCATCTCCTGAGTGCTGGACGCTGCACTGGAGGGGTTGCTTCCCTGGGGACGCTGCTGCTTACCACTCGGTGGTTGGGGGCCTGGGCCCGCAGAGGCTCCCGGGGTGCAGGCTGCTTGTGCAGCTGCCGCTCGCTCTCCATCTGCAGCTCCAGCAGAGTCTTCATGGACAGACCCTGCTTGGCTAGGCCAGCCCAGAGTGGGGGCGGGGAGCTGGGTGCAGGGGGCACAGGGACATTCGTGGCTTGCTGCTGCTGTAGCAGCTTCAGCAGCAGTTCCTGCTGCCGCACCTAGGGGAGGACATGACGGGTGTTGGTGGCCGGCTGGCGCCAGGCCCAGGCCAGGCCCGGCCCAGGAGACAGGTAGGACTTGAACCTGCTTGCGCCGGAAGAGCTCCTCCTCCTCCTGCCGCCGCTTCTGCTCCTCCTGCTGCTGCTGCTGCTGACGGCGCTTCTCCTCACGGCGTTTGCGCTCCTCTTCCTCACGCTTCGCCCTGAGCTCCACTTCTCTGCGCTCTTGAAACTGCGGTGACAAGGACTTAGTTAGCTGGGAGGTGGCGCCAGCTTCAGCCAGCCTTCGACAGGCCGGCCTGCTACTTACTTTATGTTGCAGCTGGAGTTGTTCTAGAATTGGACCCTGAGTCGAAGAGTTAATTGGTATGTCCCAAAGACTGGCCTCACCACCTGCGGGAGGAAGGGCAGCTGCGGAGGCCCAGGCCCAGGCCCAGGCCCAGCGGAACCACCCAGATAGGAAGCAGAGCCACCGAGTGTAACGAGCAGAGACTGGGGTAAAGGGACCAGGATGCAGCATGGGGCCGGCTGGCCACTCACCTGACTGTGATGAAGCTGAGGTATGTAAGTCCCAGAGGGGGCCTGAATCTGGCACCGACAAGGACCGGCTCATCGTCGGGAGCAGGTTCTGGTCCCCACCCCTAAGAAGCAAACCACTGGCCCTCAGGACACTACATTCACTTGTAGCCTGACCTCCTCCATCTCTGTCTCACCAGCACACATATTCACACACATTCACACACACACACACACACACACACATGCTCGCACACAGAAAGAGACACACAGATACACATGCACAGAGGCACACACACAGACACAGGCATAGACATAGACACACACACGTGCACACACACACACACACACACACACACACAGAGCACACTCGCACATACCTGGGGGTTTTGAGAGCCTGGAGCTGCTGCAGCCCCCCCATGCGCACAGACACACACATGTGCACACACACACACACACACACACACATGTGCACACACACACACGCACACACACACACACCTGGGGGTTTTGAGAGCCTGGAGCTGCTGCAGGAAGGTTGTGAGCTGCTGCTGCTGCTGCGGCGGCGTCAGGTCCCCCATAGCTGCCTTTTCCCGGAGCGTGCACTGCGGGAGCTGGCGGCTACAGACAGACTGGGCTCAGACAGCAGACCACCCAGGACCACTGCCTTGCCCTCATCAGCCCCGAAGCTCCCCATACCTGCCAACCAGCTGCAGAAAGTGCTGGTGCTGCAGCTGCTGGTAGAGGGCCGCGGCAGCCAGCTCCTGCTGCTTCTTCAGCCGCTCCTGATCCATGTTCCCCTGCGGGAGGTCAGAGCAGGCCTGTGTGAGCGTGCCCAGCGGGAGCATGCCGAGCAAGCCGGGCAGTGGGAAAGCCTGCGGGCCTGCTGCTGCCCCCACTGGCCTTCCCTGCCACCTGCAGAGCGGACAGTGCTCACCAGCAGCGGGGGTGGCGAGGGCCCGGGGGCAAAGGGCACGCGGCCCCACATCTTGATCACCTCTCCCAGAGGCTGGAAGCCCTCGTCACACCCCCTCTTCACTAGGAGTGACATGGGGAAATAGCCGGCCTGGAACCACTCCGCCATCTCCTGGGTCGTGAACGGGCCTGGAACGAGGGCGTGAGAGGGGTCAGAGAGCACACTCCAGTCTGCCCCGGCAAACCAGCTCCCGGCAGTCTGCCGCCCACAGCTACCTTGGATTTCCCCCTGTGGGTCCTTGTAGAACCACTTTCGGGCAGCGCCATGGCTGAGGGGGAGGGCAGTGGCGGCTGTGGAGTGGCGAAGGCCCTGGGTCTGCATGGCAGCCGTAAACTGCTCCTCCTCCAGGGAGCTGTCCTGCAGGGAGGCCACCAGCTTCTCTGCCTCCTGGGAGTCAACAAAGAGAGGCAAGTCTGAGCCGACTAATACCACAAATACCCCAAGGAGGCTGGGCTCGGGAGGGCAGGCCAGGGACCATGTCAGACAGATCTGGGACGGAGGGGGCAAGGTACTCTGCAACCCTGGAGTGGAGGCCCCCTGAGCACGCACAGGCACCCCCCTCCAAACCTGCTGCAGGTGCTTCAAGCCTTCTTCATCTTCCAGATCTCCAGGTGGGCCAGGAGGTGAGCCGACTCCAGGGCTCAGGGACAGTCCCCTCATCTCGTCTCCTGGGAGAAGAGTTGGGAAAGTAGGGAGGGGCAGAGGAGGGCTCTTCTCCCCGCTAGGAGAACAGGCTCCTGCCGCAGCCCCGCAGCCCCACAGCCCCACTTCCACACCCACGCCCCGGCGCTCCCTCCCGCACGAGCTCTCGCCGGTCTACCTTCAGCGGGCGGAAGCTCTTTCTCCACTGCTTCATCACCATCCTCCTGCGTCGTCCAGAGAGGGCCCAAGGCAGGCAGTGAAGACGGGGAGCTAGACTTCTCTGGAGGAGGCAATGGGGTCACCTCCTTCCCCCCTGGAAGAAACAGGTGACTGCCTGAACTCAAACCTGAAGGGGCTGAGGCTGAGGAGTCGGCTCAGCGCGCAAGTGTTTGCCTACAACCATGGGGACCTGTGTTGGAATCGCAAGAACCTGTACAGAAGCCACACGTGGGGGTGCCTTTAATCCCAGTCTTCCTATGAAAGGGGGAGGCAGAGGTAGGACACTCTCCACAAGTTGGTAGGCCCAACTGGGCACAATGGGAAAAGAACAGAGAGCCTACCTCACACAAGGTGAAAGGCAGGGCCCTGTACCCACGGTTGTATACCCTCTGACCTCCACATACATGGTGGACATGCATTTATACACATCCAGATGCAATCAAAAGAAAAGAGCAGGGGAGGGCCATGTGAGTGAGGTGCACACCCAGCTCCCAGACCTTGGCTAGCGTCTATCCTTTGTAACTCCCCAACTCGGCATGAAGCAGGACGCCTAACTGAACTGTCTGCACTGTGCACACTGGCCCCAGCCCTGCGCTGCGACCTGTCAGTTAGGACCCACGAGCGGTGAGGGCTGTGTGGGCGCCTGCAGGCTCCACAGCTTCCAAAGGTCATTCTGTTCACACCGACTGCTGGCCTGGCGCATGCATGCACGCACAGGTGCACGGATGTGGCAGATTAGAGGACAACTTGGCAAGGTCTTAAGGGCTCACCTGCCTCAGGCCCCTCTTCATCTACCCCCTCGGAAGGCTCCTCCTCCTCTTCCTCCAGGCCCTGGAAATCAAGCTCTTGCTCCTCGGGAATCGGTTCCTTGGGGCCCTTCTGTGTGAGGAAGGGCAGAGTGGGTCCAGCGGGAGAGCGGCTGGGGGACGGCTTCCCCAACCCAGCTGGTCCCGAGCTGTACCTTAAGGGGCAAGAAGGCCCCCGAGGCGTCGAAAGTCCCCATCTCCTCATCTTCATCATCCAGGCACCACTCAGGGAGCCCGTCCTTGTCCTCTTCAAACCCATCGAGGCCCCGGCATCGCCGGAGGTGGGAGCTGCCTCCCCCAACCCGCCCGTCGTCTTCACCACACCCTCCTCGCTCCCCTCGCAAGTCAAAATCAAACTTGCGCCTCCGCTCCCCATGCTCCCGCCAGCCAGCAGAGCGGGGACCGCCATCTGGAAGAGAAAGTCGGAGAAGGCAAACCAAACCAAACACAAAAGTCAGTGTCCGGCCCAACGACGGTCTGCCTTCCGCAGCTCACCAGGCCTTCCCAACTAGCATGTCTTCCCTGGGATGTTCTCACTCCTCACATGCATGGCCATCGGCTTCCCCAGCATCAGCCCCCCCCCCCTGCACCCCGCCTTGCCCCATCTTACCAGGGCTGGTAGAACGCCAGCGATCACCGTCCCGTCGGGGTCCTGCCCCGAGTCTCCAGCTGCCATCCTCCTCCTGCTCCTCTCGCAGTGAACGCCAGTTCTCACTGTCTGAGCGTGCGTGCTCCTTCCTCGGGCCAGCCCCTCCCTCCTCAAACCCAGATCGTGCTGGTATGGGGGAGACGGACAATGAGCACCGAAGAGCCTCAGGACAACTTACTCCTGTCTCTCCCCCCATCCTCTACCTGGGAACCCCACCTCAGTTGCCTCCCTACCGACTGGCCGCCACACTCGACACTCTCATACCTCCGTCCCTCCTTGCAGACTTCTCAAACCGCCTCTCACCTCTGTGGAAGAAAGGTGCGGGTCAAGGCATACACATCACCTCCTCTGCTCTCAGGCGGGCAGAGGCAACTAGGGGACATCGGGCTGGGGAGAAAACGACAGGACCCCAGAACAACCAGAATGAAAAGGGCAGGCAGGAACCAGAGGGCTCTGGCCAGGGCTGGCCTGTTCCTGGTCTCTCTACCGTCACCCCACCACCAGCCCAGCCCTCACCACCCTCTCTTCTGCCTGCATTCCTCATTTTCCACTCCACCTGTCATCCCAGCTCTGGCTTCGCTGGATCTCCCGGGGATTGCGTCCGAAGGCCCCATCGCCTTCCTCAATGCTTCTTTGGTAAAAGCAGCTGTCCCCACGGCCACGGCCTGAGGGAAGAGGGCTCACATCTGGGTCTGGACCTTCCAGTGCCCCTCTATATCCTTAGCACCACCCATTCCGACGCTGCCCATCTCCTCCCCTAAAAAACACGGGGAGTCATCCTCTACCTCGGCTCCGTGTGCTGCCCCTGCCACGGGAGGTGGCAGCCAAAGGGGGCCCAGCCCCTTTCCCCATCAGCCTCAGCACGGCCACACTGTTCACTGACAGGGAGAAGTTTCTCTGAGGAGGGAGCCAGGGATGGGAGTGAGGACATATCACTCAGTCAAACCCCAGCCTCAAGCCCGGCTCCTCCTTCCTCCACCCGAGGCCCATTTGCCTCGCCTGGCTGGGCCCAGCCCACCTGCTCCTCCTCAGTCAGAGGTTCCAGGGCCAGAGGTTGCAATGGCTCCTCCTGTAACACCGCGGCGAACTCCTTGTCCCTCAGCTCCTCGGGGACCTGTGACGGGCAGGTCATTATACACGTACATTACACCCCAGGGCCACTCACTGACGAGGCAAACGGGAGGGAGTGATGCTCCATCCCAAGCTCACCTTGTTCTCCTTGACATAGAGGGCCAGCATCTCCTCTCGCCCGTAGCGGTAGTCGGCCAGCTTGTATTTGGGCATGGCAGGGGATGGAGGTGGAGAGGCCACACTGCCACCACTCGACAGGGCCCTCAGCCTACACCAGGCACAGAAAGGAAGGAGGGAGAGGGAGGTCCGCATGGCCCTTCCCCACTGCCCCAGCTTCTTCCCAGGAGCCAGAGCTTGAGCAACCCACCACTCAGGCCCAAAGTTGAGCGTCTCCGCTGCCATCGTGGAGTTGAGACGCTTCTCAAAGGTCAAGGACGAGCAGAGAGGGGAGGACCGGGCGTGCACTGTCCAAATACCTGCAGGGCCACAGACAGGGCCATCAGTAACCATCTGCAGGTTAGTCATGGGGCCAGGACCTTACTGGGCCAGTCACAGGCCTCTTCTAGATGGTCAGTCATTTTGGCACTGAAGAACTCACCTACACCAGACCCGAGACCACACACACCATGAGTTAACCCAAGTCGAGTCGGAGGAGGGGAGGGTCCTAGGGGAGTGAGAGAACAAGGAAGCTTGAGCCCTTTCTGCCTCAGAGGGGCGCCCTCTGGTGGCCCAACGCTCACCTGACAGTCCTGCCCTGGGAAGCAGAGGCAGCAAGGACTCTCTTCTGGCAGGGCCTGGGCTGAGCTGGACCAGAGTCCCCAAGCAACTAGCTATGGTCTAGGGCCTCGGTAGTGCCAGGGAGAAACTTTCACATCTGGGAAAGATCCTTAGGGAGAAGAAAAGGAAGGGGTGGTTACACCACTGAGTCAGATGGCCTCCCAACCTCTGGCCCACATCTGCGGGGTACAGTGAACTCAGGACAGATGTACAGGCGTGGCCAGTGGTCAGTGCTCTCACGGGGTGGCAGAGGTGGCCAGTGCAGCACGGAACACAGTGAGGAGAAAGGAAGGGCAGTGATGGCCTTTCAGGACCGCAAACCAGGTAAGTAAGCCACCAGGGCCAGGCGTGGCGGGGCCCACGCTCGCAAGCCCAGCACTCTGGAGGCTGAGGCAGGAGGATTGCAAGTTTAAGGTCAACCTGGGACACACTGTAGGACCGTGTTGCAGAAACAGCAAATGGACTGGGGATTTAGTTCAGCTGGTAGAGTGCTCATTTACCACAGAGGCAGCCCTGGGTTCTGACCCCAGCACCACACAGATAAGGTGTGGTAGCACATGCCTGTGATCCCAAAAACTTGGGAGATGGAGTCAGGAGGTTCAGAAATTTACGGTCATTCCTGGCGACACACAAGTTCAGGGTCAGCCTGGGCTACACAAGGCCCTGTCTCAAAATAAAATAAAATAAAACACAAAGGCACTGGGACCACTTATGTCCTACAGAGGAATGGCCCATTTTAGAGAGCATCACAGTAAATCTTGCAACAAGATGACTTCTTTAAAGAAAAAAACTTGGAGCACCTGTCTGGAAATCAGAGACTCAAGGGACTGGGTTTAGTCAGAAACCAAACACAAAAAGGAGCAGACGGACACTGCCAGGGCCAAGTAGGCATGCTTAGAGCAGGGGGTGTGGCCACAGCACCCCAGGCTCATCTAGGAAATGGGATCAAGCCCTCGACTCCTTCCCTTACAGCAAGAACTGTCCCTCAGAACAAAGTTCAAGGTGGGAATGGTTCTCAGATGGTTGCCCTCACCATACGGGAAGAGGCAAGTTCAGTCTCTGAGGCTGATGAGGCAGCAGGAGCAACAGCTGGGGAAGGTTCCTCGAGGAGCCTGGGGAGGAGGCTCTCAGGAGGGGTTCATCCAGGAAGGGCGGAGTAGAGGAGGCGGCAGACAGTGTCCAGAGGGTGTGCGCGGGTTTCTATCACTGGCTGGACAGGAGGCTGGACCAGTGTGCCTCTGCAGGCCCCATCCGCTGCTGGATGCCAGGAGTCTAGAGGACGGAGGAAGAGAGTCTCCCCTGTAGCTAAACCGAGACACCACGGCAGACAATGGGGTGACCCAGAATCCCAGCACCCCAAGAGCCTGGGCTGGCCCAGAGCCCCTGTGCTGCATAGTACTCTGGAGGCCTCCATAAGCACAACTTTCTAAACTACCACCCTGAAGACGTGATGCTAAGTGTAACAAGTCAGACACAGAGAGCTCAGCTCTGGGCTTGGGGATGTCGCTCAACTGGCAGAGTGCTTGCCTAGCATACACAGAGCCCTGGGTTTGACCTCAGCATCACATAAACCAGATGTGGTGGTATACACCTGTAATCCTAGCACTCAGGTGCTGGGTGCAGAAGAATCACAAGGTCAAGCTCCCCCACTCCCCACCGCAAGGAAAAACAAAACAAAAAACTAAAGGGGCCGGGCGGTGGTGGCGCACGCCTTTAATCCCAGCACTCGGGAGGCAGAGCCAGGCGGATCTCTGTGAGTTCGAGGCCAGCCTGGGCTACCAAGTGAGTTCCAGGAAAGGCGCAAAGCTGCACAGAGAAACCCTGTCTCGAAAAACAAAACAAAACAAAACAAAAAAACAAACAAACAAAACTAAAGGGGCTGGAGATGTCACTGGTCAAGCACTTGCCTAGCACACAGGCCCTGTCTTCGACCACCAGAACTGTCAAAAAAGGGACTTGGGGCTGGAGAGACGGCTCGGTGGTTGACTGTGCTTGTGGCTCACCTAAAGGACCTGAGTTCAGTTCCCAGCACTGGGGGGGGAGGGGGGATAAAACCTCTGCAGTAGGATGTTTCTTACAGAGGAGCCAGGTAGGTTAGGGGCAGGTCAAACACAAAGACCTGGAGTTGGGACAGAACCACCAGCAAATGCTGAATGGGTCCAGGGTTTCAGCTGGGCACGGGGAGGGTCTGGAGGTATCAGTGGTGACAGGTGACGGAGGCACACTGTGAATGTATGAACATCGACCCCATAGAACTGCACACCTAAAGAATGATTAAAATGTTTAAAGAATCCTTTCCTCTCAACCTTCTGAGTGCTGGGATTAGACACATTCACCACCATGCCTGGCTTACACCCATCATTTTATTTTTATTTCTTAATTATGTGTGTGTGTGTGTGTGTGTGTGTGTGTGTGTGTGTGTGTGTGGTGGGGGAAAGATGGTATGTGCCCTTGAATGCAGGTGTCCGGGGTCTAGAAGGTGTCGGATCCTCCGGAGCTAGAGTTACAGGTGGCTGTGATGTTGGGAGTCACACTCTACAAGGGTTGTATGTGCACTTAACTGCTGAGCCATCTCTCCAGCCCCTACACCAACAATCATTTTAACAAAGGGAGGCTGGTGGCACAGGACATGCTTAGCATGCGCAAGCCCTGGGCTCCTGCCCTTGGCATTTCTTTTTAAGAAAACGTTTTAGGGCTGGAGAGGTGGCTCAGTGGTTAAGAGAATTGACTACTCCTCCAGAGAACCAGGAGTTCAATTCCTAGCACCCACATGGCAGCTCACAACTGTCTGTGACTCAAGTTCCAGTGGATCTGACTCTCTCACACAGACATACATCCAGGCCAAATACCAATGCACATAAAATAAAAATAAATCATTAAAAAAATAAAAAAGCGTTTTGTAGGGCAGGGTAGATGGCTCAGTCAGAAAAGTGCTTGCTGTACAGACACAGGACCTGAGTTCAAGCCCCGACACTCACAAAAGCCAAGCACTCCTGCCTATAACCCTAGCTGTACCCTAGGGAGGTAGAAAGAGGAGGATCTCTGAGACTTGCTGGCCATCCAATCTAGCCAAATTGGTACTTCCAGGTTTAAGCAGATGACTGGAGAGACGGCTCAGTGGGTAAAGTGCTTGCTGCACGTGCCTGAGGACCCGAGTTCTAATCCCCAGAGCCCATGTAAAGACAGATGTATGGTGTTCCTACAGGGAGATGGGAGGTGGAGACGGAGGACCCTTGGGAGACCATGGACCAGTTAACCTGATGAATGATGCCTCCAGCAAGAGACCCTGTCTCCAACAAGGTGGAGGGGCCACCATCCGAGGTTCCCTGCCCTCCATGTGTGTACACACTCACACATGCATATACACAAAGATTGAAAAAGCAGTAAGATGGACAGCAAGAGAAAGGGTCTCAATATCAACCTGGGGTCTTCACATATTCATTTGCATGTGCTCACACACAAAAGTTTTAGGGGGAAAAGTCACGATGGGGACAAAGTCTTTCCCATTCCAAACAAACACCCCACACTCCTTCAAACCACCTCCAAAGCGACACTCTTGAACCTTCTCAGTCACTCCTGGTGGAGCAGGTATTGGTCTTGGCAGTGTGGAGGGGCTGTCCAGTAGGGGAGGTCAGGGGTATCCTACCCTCACCTCCTGCTCCTCCCACCCTTCATGGAGCTGCCCTGGTTGGAAAGAACAAGGAGAGGTGGGCTGGCAATGGGGCTCAGCCTGGTAACGGTGCTTGCTGCCAAGCCTGACGACCTGAGTTCGATCCCTTAGAACCTACGCAGTGGAAAGGGAGAAGCACCAAGTTATCCTCAGACCTCCACATGCATGCTATGGTGCGCACACACACACACACACACACACACACACACACACACACACACACAGTGGAGGGTGGGGTGGGAAGGAGGTGGACACAATGACGCCCTTAATTTAAAAAGAGAAAAGAAAAACCAAAAAAGAATAAGCAGCAGCACTGTGGAGGGAGCAGGGCCAGTGCAGAGGCGGGGGAGGCCCAGGGGAAAGAGAGCAAGCTCTGGGGCCTGCAAACCAGCCGAGCAAAGCGCCAGGGGCTGGGCAGCCCTGGGCTTCTTGCTCACACTGAAGGGACCGGGAAGCAGCAGGCAGCGCAATGTGTGCTCTCTGAGGGAGAGTCTAGTCCCTGAGGAATACGGACAATGACTGCAGACACTTCAGGCTGTCACAGCTGGGCAGAAGGGTACTACTGACTTAGAAGAGACCAGGGATGCTGTGGGCCACCTTACAACCCACAGGACAACCCAACACAAAGTACATGCAGGCTGGGCATGCGACTCAGCTGGTAGAATGCTTGTCTAGCATGCACGAGGCCCTGGGTTCGGTCCCCAGCAGCGCATCCATCAGGCAGATGGAGTGCAGGCCTGTCATCCAGCACAGATCCAGGCAGAGGCACTTGGCCTGAGATGCCAATAATGCAAGACTGAAACTCTCCTCTGCCCAGAGCCCAGGAGGAGACCCTGGAGCATTTCAATAAGAGAAACCTGTAGGCTCCCTTGCCCCTCCGCCGCAGGGAAGGGCTTCCCTCATCACATTGTCCCATGAGAAAGTACAAAGTCCTGCCAGGAGGCAAGTCCTGGGGAAAAGAATAGACTGAAAAAACAACAGCATCCAGCTGGCAAAATGGTTCAGCTGATAAAGGAGCTTTTGTGGCCAAGCCTGATGACCTGAGTTTGATCCTCAGGACCCACATGGTGGAAGAAGAGAACCATCTCCTCCAAGTTGTCCCCTGACCCCACACACCAGGATACACACAGATACACAATTTAAAAATTAGAGAAAAAAAAAAAAAAAAAAAACAAGTTTGCCCATCCCAGCTCCTCCAAGGAAGTAACCGAGTCCCTTTCTAATAAAGAAAACAGGACATCAGGGTTGGGGACCACATCTTTTCTCACCTCTACTTCTACTGGCTGCCTAGGCGAAGGGTCTTTTCCTCCCAGGCCACCTCTGCTTCGCAAGGCCCCCTCCCCACAGCCTACTTCAACTCCCCCAGGGTCTGTGGTCTCTTGATATTCAAAGAGTGACCCCTGCTGGAGGCACCGGCTGGGGCTGGCAGCTAGCAGCTTCCCTGAAGGGCTGCTCATCCTGTGTGCAGAACTCCAAGCACAAGCTGAACACAGTTAGGGATGATGCTTCCTCACTGGATCACCCCTAAACTTTGTCCCAGTATAACTATGCACCATCCTGTACCAGTGTTAACAGAGTCAAACCCCCAATGTTCCAAAGTGGAGCAATCACCCAGCCACCCAGCCTGCTGAAGACCACTTTCCATGGATGGATGGATGGATGGATGGATGGATGGATGGATGGATGGATGGATGGAGACTCTGTGTGCATGTATTCTCCCTCCATGTGTAGTGGGAGGAGGAAAGGCTATAGGCCCTCATCAGCCCCAGGGCAGCAGTTACCCCCGGCTCTACTCTGAGCCACAGTGATGAATAACCCCAGCGCTTGGCAATTGTGAACTGACTTCACAGTTTTCAAAGCAGTTTCACGCTTTACCTCATTTGATCCCTCCTGCCAGCTCGGCTAGCCAGGGGACTCCAGTACCTAGGAAATGAAGTTACAGCTTCCCTGACAGGGCACCCCGACACCCTCACCATCACCCGAGACCGACAGAGATGTGATAGGTCGCGGGGGCCATCTGAACGTTCAGGCCTCCTATGGGAGTGAGTCTGAAGCCGTTTCGAATTCCTTCTTAGACTTTGGGCTGACGACGCCTGGTGAGACAGTCTCATGCCGTACCCGAGGCTGGCCTCAAACTTAAAGCAGCCCTCCTGCTTCCTGAATGTCCCCATGATTGGCACAGCCTTCCAAGTCAAGTTCTCAAGACTTTCATGTTTTGCATGTGTGTATGGTGTCCGTGTATGTATTCAAATTCATGTGTGGATGCACACACGTGTGTGTGAATGTAGAGGCCTGAGGTTGACACCTAGTGTCTTCAGTCGCTCTCCACTGTATTTATTGAGGCAGGGTCTCTCGCTGAGGCAGAATATGCTGTTTTGGCTAGCCAGCCCTCTTCCAAGAGGGATTGTCTTCCTGGGATGGCTGGGATGACAGGCGAGCCTCCACGGCCACCTAGCATTTATGTGGCGCTGGAGACCCAACCTCTGGTCCTCACGCTTGCTCAAGCGCTTGAACCACGAGCATCCTTTCCTCAGACTTCTGTGTCACCCTCTCTCACCTAAAGCTAGGCTGTTTTTCTTTTCCTCTCTTTTTATTATTATTGTATGATGAGGGGGAGGGGCACACGGGCAGAGGACAACTTCGTGGAGTCTGTTCTCTACTCCCACCCTCAAGTGGGTTCTTGGTCAACAGGCTTGCACACCAAGTGTCTTGACCTGCTGAGCCATCTCACCATTGGGCTGTTTCCTATGCCAAACGCCAACAACAGACTACCAGGCTCGGGTTAACTTGGGGTCTCTTACTCACTATCCCTACAAGCCACTAATTTGCAATCACTAGCGGACAAAGTCAGTCAACAAAAGTGAACACACTGTAAAATTTTACCAGCATCCCCATGTGGGACACTCAAGGCCCCCGAGCCCACCTAAGTCCACAGAGAGAGAGAGAATACGCCAACTTGCACAAACCCTCCCTCAGATTCGAGATACTGATGTCCCACCACCTA
This sequence comes from Peromyscus eremicus, assembly GCF_949786415.1. Classification (NCBI taxonomy): domain Eukaryota; kingdom Metazoa; phylum Chordata; class Mammalia; order Rodentia; family Cricetidae; genus Peromyscus; species Peromyscus eremicus. The sequence continues at coordinate 26,959,467 of NC_081438.1, read as the reverse complement.
TGAAATCCAACTTGAGCTGGGGTGGGGGGCGGCTGGCCTGGGGCTGCAAGGGGAATAGCTGGATGGGTAGATGCCAGAACAAATCAGACACTGGTCCTAGATGGGTTGGGGGCTTGAGTAGCAAGTGGCGTGCCAGCTTGGAGGGGCAATGGCTGTTGGGAAGGGGCTTTGCCCGAGGGGTAGCACTTTGAGCTGTGAGAAGGGAGAAGGACCGGGGTGGGTGGAGGAAAGATCTGGCCATCAAGTATTTACTGAGCATCTCCCTGGCCCAGCACTGTAAGCTGCTTGGGAGCTGTAGTAACTATTGGGTCTAAGAGGGGACACAGAAGGGTCTTTCAACTTGAAAAAACAAAATTTAAGAGGAAGAATTCTAGGCAAACTGTGAGGGGCAGCGACCTGCAGCTGTCCCGTCTAGCGGGGACATATGGACCGGGAAGAGCCTGGTCTAATGTCAGGGAAGCCCAGCAGCCTAGCTCAGCCAGACAGGTGTCTCACGCGCCCGGACAACCGAGGAGGGAAGCGGGACCTCGATGACCAAGCAGTTAGGTGACCGCTTAAAACGCAAGAAACCGGGGTGACGATCCGAGAGACGAGACGCTCGGGCAGGATGGATCTTCCATGTTGCCCCAAGTGCCAGAACGCTTGGACCAGCAGCAAGCCCCGCCAGGCCCCGGTTCGGCCACCAGAACCGTGCTTGGCACGGAGGGGGGGGGGAAGAGGGGACACCGCCAAAAGGGGAGGTCGGGGACGCGCGCACACACAGCACACAAGCCGAGAGGCCCGGCCCGGGGCGGGACATTTCGGGGAGCCTGGAGGGGGGACCCCAGAGCCGCGACCGTTACTTCAGGACCGAGCACGGGGAGGTGCGGGAAAGCGCGGGCCGGGGAGGACGGCGTGCCCTTCAGGGAGGGGCGCCAGGTGCGCGGGGCGCGCGCGGGGACGGCCCCTCGGCCCCTCTCACTCCCCGTCCTCCCGCCCGAGGCACCGAGGGGCAGCGGGGGCCTCCTCCTCCTCCTCCTCCTCCTCCCATCACCCCACCACCGGAGCCCGGGAGCCCCGAGCCGAGGCCGCGGGGGCCGCTCCGGAGAGAGAGAGGGAGGGTCGGGTGGGAGGGAGGAGGGAGGAGGGAGGAGGGAGGGCTGGCAGCGCCGGGCAAGCGACCTGGACGAGGAGGAGGAGGAGGAGGAGGAGGAGGAGGAGGAGGAGGAGGAGGAGGGCCCGCGCGCGCCGCGGCTCCGGCTCCGGCGGCGGCGGCGGCGGCTTCTGCCCGCAAAGGCTCCCGGGCGGCCGCCGCTGGCGTCGGGGGCGGGCCTGCTCCGGTGCTCGCCAGAGCTTACCGGGGCACGGCACGAGGTTCCCGGTCCTCCCCGGGGCGTTGGTGACCCGGGCGCGGCGGCGGCGGCGGCGGCGGCGGCGGTGACGGTGACGGTGACGGTGACGGGCGGGCGGCGCGCGGCGGGGCCGGGACGGCGGCGGCAAGGGGGGGACCGGAGGGGGGGCGCTGGCGCTCCCGCGGCGGCCGCTCCTCTCTGTTTGTGTTTGTAGCAAGATGGCTGCCCGCCTCGTACCACGTGACACGGACGCGGGGCCGCCCCCTCCAACGCCACCGCGGCCGCCGCCGCCGCCGCCGCCGCCGCCGCCGCCGCCGCGGCTCCCGCGGGCCGCCTGGCTCCGGAACGCCGGACGCGCCCGCCGGGATCTCCCGACCCCGACCGCCCCCCACGGTGCACCCCGCCACCCAATGCAAGGGGCTCCCCCCACCCCACCCCGTGCACGTTGACCCGGGAGCGTGTCGTGTGTCCCCCCCCTGCACGCGTCACGTGACGGGGTGCCTGTGCAACCTGAGGCTTGGTGAAGTGGGGGGTGGTGGGGGTGGTGGTGGGGTGTCCCCACTTCCCCCGCCCTCTCCTGGGCATGCCCAGCCTCCTCCAGGGAGCCCGCCTGGGTTAGAGGTGAGACAGTCAAATTCAGAATGGTCCTCCCCACCCCCGGGACTCCGGGACTCCGCCGTGGGGGTTCGGGGTAACGCGAATGCGCCGTGATTTAGAAGCGGTCTGATCTGACCCAGGCTGTCTTTCGGGTGAAAGGATTTTCTGTGTAGGCTGGGAAGTGGAAGCAGGAGGATGAGTGAGTGGTGCAAAGTCAGCCTGGGCTACAGGGTACCTGCACATGCCGAGAGAGGTACATCCTGCACTCCGGCACTTAGGAGCAGTTTCCAGACCGGCCTGGGCAGGAGACCTCCAAGCATAAACCAAAGAAAGTTGAAGGTGGTACATGTTATAATCCCAGCACTTGGGAGGTAGAGACAGAAGGGTCAGGAGTTCAAGGCTAGCCTTGGCTACGAATTATTGTGTCTGAGAGTGTTTTTTAAAAATCTGAAAGATTCAGAAATGACTTTTCCTTGAGACTGATGAACTCAGGATGTCGAAGTTTGGTGTGTGTCTCCATGGTTTCCTTTGGAAGAGTATTTCCTCCCTTCCTTCCTTTTTTCCTTCTTGTCTTCTATTGTGTTTCTGTTTGTTTTGAGACGCGGTCTCACTGTGTAGCCTTGCTATGTAGATCAGTCTGGCCTTGAACTCAGAGAACCACCTGCCTCTGCCTCCCAGTGACTTGGTTTTTGAAACTGAGTCTCACACACTGTAGCCCACCGGGTGGCCCTTCCACCAGCCTGGAAATCATGGTAGTCTTCTGCCTCTGCCTCCCAGGTGCTCGGCTTTACAGACATGCACCTCCATGCCCGACACCATTTTGAACATTGTTTCTGGGAAGTGCCATTACCTGCTGTGCTAAGGAGGGCTCTCCAGGTGTGGCAGTTGGGAGTACGTTGCTGCAGTCCTAGAAGTTAGGAAGTAGGTGGAGACAGGAGGATCAGAAGTTCAAGGCCTGCCCAGGCAACCTGAGCCCTTGTCTATAAAAATAAACAGAAAGAGCCCCAAGCCATGATTTTGCCCCAAGCCAAAAGCGGTAAAGATGGAATCAACATAGGTATCCTTTCTCTTCTTTTAAAAAGAAAATTTTAAAATGTGATTTTGTGAAAGTGTTTGTCTGTGTAAGGTGTGTGCACATAAGTGCAGGAGCCTAAGGGAGCCAAAAGAGGGCACCCAACCCCCTGAAGCTGGAGACAGGCGGTTGTGAGCTGTCTGACAAGGGTACTGGGAACTGAACTTGGGTCCTCTGCAAGCCATCCTCTAGTTTAGTGGTTTTCAACCTGGGTTTTGTGACACCAAAAGGACCCTCAGAAAACACAGATATTTACATTACGATTCATAACATTAGCAAAATTGCAGTTATGAAGTAGCAATGAAATAATTTTATGGTGGTGGGGTCACCACAACATGAGGACCTGCATTAAAGGGCTGCAGCATTAGGAAGGTTGAGAACCACTGCGCTAGCCCTCATGATATAGTTTTATCTAAAGCTTTCATTGGGGCACTGATGTAGCTCAGTGGTAGGGCACCTGCCTAGAATCCCCCAGTGAGGGGCTGGGGTGTGGCTCAGTGGTAGAGCACCTGCCTAGAATCCCCCAGTGAGGGGCTGGGGTGTGACTCAGTGGTAGAGCACCTGCCTAGAATCCCCCAGTGAGGGGCTGGGGTGTGGCTCAGTGGGAGAGCACCTGCCTAGAATCCCCCAGTGAGGGGCTGGGGTGTGGCTCAGTGGTAGAGCACCTGCCTAGAATCCCCCAGTGAGGGGCTGGGGTGTGACTCAGTGGTAGAGCACCTGCCTAGAATCCCCCAGTGAGGGGCTGGGGTGTAGCTCAGTGGGAGAGCACCTGCCTAGAATCCCCCAGTGAGGGGCTGGGGTGTGGCTCAGTGGTAGAGTGCTTGCTTAGCTTGTGCAAGACCCTGAATTCAATATATAATTTAATATACACACAAACACAGGCAGAGAAAGATAGAGGAAAAACAACTTTTGTCGGTGCCAGACTTGGAGATGGAAAGAAGGCTGGGGGTGGGTCATTACTTTAAGAAAGGTGGATGAGGAGGGAAAGGTGAATGGATATGAACTGGAATGCAAAGTGATGGGAGAAAGAACCTAGCAAAAGAGCGTGAACATCGAATTTTGGTTGAGAGCTTTGATTCCCATTGTGAAGCCCAGATAAATATTTAATCTTTTTTTTTTTAAAGATTTATTTATTTATTATGTATACAGAGTTCTGCCTACATGCATGCCTGCAGGTCAGAAGAGGGCACCAGATCTCCTTATGGATGGTTGTGAGCCACCATGTGGTTGCTGGGAATTGAACTCAGGACCTCTGGAAGAACAGCCAGTGCTCTTAACCGCTGAGCCATCTCTCCAGCCCATATTTAATCTTTTTAACATTTGTATGTGCTCGTCATGTGTGTGAACCTGCCATGGCACACATGTAGCGGTCAGAGGACACCTTGCAGGAGTTGGCATCCCTGGATTCAAGCTCAGATCATCAGCCTTGATACTGAGTGCCTTCCACTCCCTCCCACTGGCCACACACATACAATTATACATGTGTATGTTTGTTTTATGGTTGGTTGGTTTAGGTATATGTGACACACACACACACACACACACACACACACACACACACAGACACTCATGGTGTTTTCTTTTTGGCAGTGGTAGGTACTAAACCCAGAGTTTCAAGTATACTAAACAAGTACTCTTACCACTGAGATATGTCCCCAGTTCCTGGGGTTTGTTTAGGCAGTTGGTTGGTTGGTTGGGTTTTGGTTTTCCTGAGACAAGATGTCTCTGTATGTAGCTCAGGCTGGCCTCAAGTCCACAGGAATCCTTCTGCTTCAGCCTCCTGAGTTTTGGGGCTCAGGCTGCACCACCATAAATCTAGCTTGTCAAACAGGATTTTAAAAACCTTGGAAAGACACACAGCTTGAGTCAGGGAATGCTCATTTAAAAACTGTGTTTATTGTTTTGTGAGTGAGTTTTGTTTTTGTTTTTGTCTGTATTTGGTTTTTCAAGACAAGCTTTCTCTGTGTAGCCCTGGCTGTCCTAGAACTCACTCTGTAGACCAGGCTGGCCTCAAACTCACAGAGATCCTCCTGCCTCTGCCTCCTGAGTGCTGGGATCAAAGGCGTGTGCCACCACCACCAGGCTTTAGAAGTGTTTTTTTTTTCTTTTCTTTTTTTTTTTTTTAATTTATTTATTTATTGTGTATACAGTGTTCTGTCTGCACATATACCTGCATGCCAGAAGAGGGCACCAGATCTCATTACAGATGGTTATGAGCCACCATGTGGTTGCTGGGAATTGAACTCAGGACCTCTGGAAGAGCAGCCAAATCAACGCTCTTAACCGCTGAGCCATCTCTCCAGCCCAGAAGTGTTTTCTAGAATGATACCTTGATAACTTTTCCTAAGAAGATACACACAGATGTCTATTCAGCCACAAAACAAACAGTTCCACCAAAGTCCACCTTGGAGAAACTGTGAATTTCTTAGGGTTACTTGCAGGAGCATGGATGACCAGAGGCAGCTGTGGCACTGGAAGGTCGACTTCACATGGGTGATGACTCAGGAAAGCTGCATCCCTGGAGCTCCCTCCCTGTGGGACTTGTGGAGGGAGCTTGGGTTTTCCAACTTCAGGCTATTATATATATAAACTACTGAGAACATGCCAAGATCTATCTATCTATTTATCTATCTATCTATCTATCTATCTATCTATCTATCTATCTATCTAATCATCTATCTATTTAATCATCTATCGAGTCCTGGGTATAGGACTGAGAACTAGTTCTATCAAGACCCACCCCCTTATGAATTTTGTTAGTTTCAGGAACTTTCTAAGCCTTCTATGTTTCATTTTATTTATTTATTTATTTATTTATTTATTTATGGTTTTTTGAGACAGGGTTTCTCTGTGTAGCTTTGGTGGTGCCTTTCCTGGAACTCATTCTGTAGCCCAGGCTGGCCTCGAACTCACGGAGATCCACCTGGCTCTGCCTCCTGAGTGCTGGGATTAAAGGCGTGTGCCACCACTGCCCGGCCACTTCCTGAGTCTTAAAGAGCCCCCTTCTAAGACAGAATGTTTTCATTTGGAGGGAAAAGCCACACAATAAATGACTGAGCCATTTCACATTTCCAGAAATCTAGCAAGTGAGATCCTGGTTTTTCTGCACTTCCATCTGAACTTTGATATCGTCAAGATTTTTTTTTTTTTTTTAAGCAGAGCCTCAAACTTACTGTGTAGCTGAGAACGACCTTGAACTTCTGATCCTCCTGCTTCTACCTCCTGAGTGCTAGGATTTCAGGTGCCCCCTGTTTTCTGGTTTATGCCTGGCTGGGGATGGAGCCCAGGGTTTCCTGTACACTAGACAAGCACTCTGTCAGTAGAGCCACATCCCGCCCCTCACTGTGGTTTTAATGTGCATTTCTCTAATGGCCAACTATACTGGACATCTTGCGAGGTACTTACCATCCTTACGCCCCCTTGCTGAAATGTGAGTCTGCTTATTTTGTAATTGAGTTGTTTTTTCTCTTCTTTCTTTGTTTTTTGTTTTTATTTTGTTTTGTTTTGTTTTGAGGCAGCGTTTCTCTGTGTAGCCCTGGCTGTCCTGGAACTCACTCTGTAGACCAGACTGGCCTTAAACTCAGAGATCCAGCTGCTTCTGCCTCCTGAGTGCTGGGATTAAAGGTGTGCACCACCACTGCCCACTGGGTCTTTTTGGTTTTTCGGGTTTTTTTTCTTTCTTTTTTTTTTTTTTTTCCCCTAAAGATTTATTTATTATGTATACAGTGTTATTTCTGGAGGCCAGAAGAGGGCACCAGATCTCATTACAGATGGTTGTGAGCCACCATGTGGTTGCTGGAAATTGAACTCAGGACCTCAGGAAGAGCAGTCAATGCTCTTAACCGCTGAGCCATCTCTCCAGCCCCTGGGTTTTTTGGTTTTTTTTTTTTTCTAACTTTACTTATTGATACATGGTTTTTTGCTTTCCTGAAACATGTCCTTGCTGCCTCATCCTTCAAAGAGCTGGGCTTACAGGCACCATGATGCCACTTGAGAGATTCAAACGCTTCAGTTCCCAGAAACTTGTATATAGTCTATATGTAAATCTTTTATTGAATGTGTGACTGCAAATGTGGCTTCCTGCACCTTGTCCCCCTTTATAATTCATTTATTATTATTATTGCGTGTGCATGTGGGTATGGTATACGGTGGAGGAGAGATAGGTGTGCCAGCCCCATCACTGTGTGGAGGTCAGAGGACAGCTGTGGACTTGGTTCTCTTCTTCTGCCTTTCAGTAGGTTCTGGGGATCAAACTGAGGTCATCAGGCTTGGACAGAATTCACTTTACCCATTCAGCCATCTCCCCAACCCTACTCTTTCTGGACAGGGTCTCACATACCCAAGCTGACCTCAGGCTTGCTATGTAGCTGAGGATGGGGTTGAACCCCTTAGTCTCTGGCCTCCGCCTCCTGAGTGCCAGGACCAAGCACCGGGCACTGCACCCAAGATCCTGTTTTCATACTATTTTGGTCTTTCATAAAAGTTTAATTTCCGAGACAGGGTCTTATGTTGTAGTTTGGAGCACTTTAGCTCAAGACGTCCTCAAACCCATGGCAATCCTCCTGCCTCAGCTTCTAAGTGCTTGTATTGCAGGCATGAGGCATCGTGCCCAGCCTTAATGGTTTTTCGATTTTATTTTGACATTTGTTTATTTTGAATGTGTTTGGGGAGTATATGTGTATAGAAGTCAGAGGACAACTTGTAGGAATGCATTTTTTTTCTCTTTTCTCCTTCTACTATATGGGCCCTAGGGACCTAGCTCTGATCCTTAGGCTTCAAAGCAGGTGGCTTTACTTATGTTATAGACCCTCCAAGCTTGAAATTCTAATGAACCAGTTTGTCTTCGTCCTCCACACCCACCCATCTCTGGACTTGTTTTGACTACCCTCTTTTTTTTTTTGTTTGTTTGTTTTTGGTTTTTTGGTTTTTTTTGGTTTTTCGAGACAGGGTTTCTCTGTGTAGCTTTGCGCCTTTCCTGGAACTCACTTGGTAGCCCAGGCTGGCCTCGAACTCACAGAGATCCGCCTGGCTCTGCCTCCCGAGTGCTGGGATTAAAGGCGTGCGCCACCACCGCCCGGCTTGACTACCCTCTTATATATATAATGTGCATTAGTGTTTGGCCGTGGGTTTTGGGCCCCCTGGAACTGGAGTTACAGGCAGTTGTGGACTGTCATGTGGGTGCTGGGAATTGAACCCAGATCCTCTGGAAGAGCAGTCAGTGCTCTTAACCATTGAGCCATCTCTCCAGCCCTCGACTAGCCTCTTGAAGAGCTCCCTTACATTTTCTCCAAATGGTTTATAGTTAACAGTTTCATATTTAGACCCACTGTCCATGTTATGGTCTTTTGTTGTTTCTCCAGACAGGGTTTCTCTGTGTAGCCCTGGCTGTCCTGGAACTCACTCTGTAGACCAGGCTGGCCTCGAACTCAGAGATCCGCCTGCCTCTGCCTTGAGAGTGCTGGGGTTATAGGCGTGCGCCACCACCGCTGGGCTCCATGCTATGGTTTTAAGGCTCTTTTCTTTCCCTGGCCTGTTTCAGCAATATTTGAAACACAATCTCTTTGCAGTGTGCTATGTTTGCATTTCAGCCAAAACATGAATGGCTGGGGATATAGCTCAGATGGTCGCAAGCGCGAAGCCCTGGGTTCCATCCCTAGCGCTGCATAAATCAGGTGTGCTGGCCCACACCTGTAATTCCCACACTTGGCAGACGGAGGCAGGAGGATCAGAACTTAAAGAGCATTCTCAGCAAGTCTGATGTCAGCCTGGCTAGAAGAGACCCTTTCTCAAAAGGGTTTATTTTACTTGTATGTTTCTGAGTTCTCTGTTTCGTTGACTTTTGTAACTATACATCTGCCAACAGCACACTTTTCTTTCTTTTTTTGAATTGATTTTATTTTATAATCATTTTCTCATGCAACATATCCTGTTTAGAGTTCCCTTCCCTCCACTCCCAACCTCCCACCTACTCTCCCCTCCATATCAAGCTAGTAGCTGGCTCTGTCCTCCGATCCCCAGGCAAGTTTATTAGGGTACACAATATATCACAACTCCCTTTCTGCCTCTGATTAGAAAAGAACAGGATTCTAAAAGATAACAACCAAACATGACAAAATAAAATATAAATAAGATGAAGCAAAAACTATTATCTCAAAGTTGGTCATGGCAACCCAACAGGAGATCCAAGAGGCGTAAGGGTCAGAGACAAACTCACTCTTACAGTCAGGAGTCCCATAAAAACACTAAGCCAGTAACCGTAATCTGTATGTAGAGGACCTGATACAGACGTGTGTAGGACTCGCAGCACACTTTTCTGAATGACTGTATTTACCTAGTTAGGTCTTAAGGGGCCAGCAAGATAGTTCAGAATGTAAAGTGGTTGCTGTGTGAGGCTTTGATCCCCAGAACCTTGACTCCATAAAGTGTCATAGTATGCTCCCCCATCGTCATACACACAATAATCATAAAGATTTTTTTAAAGTACATATTGAATTTTTTTTTTTTTTTGGTTTTTTGAGACAGAGTTTCTCTGTGTAGCCCTGGCTGTCCTGGAACCACTCTGTAGACCAGGCTGGCCTTGGACTCATAGAAATTCTCCTGCCTTTGCCAAAAGCTGGCATTAAAGGCATTTGTCACCACCACCTGGCCTATATTTTTTATTTTTTATTTTTATGTATGTGTGTGTGTGTGAGTGTCTAGGCACCCACACAAGCCAGAAGAGGGTGTCAGGTCTCCTGAAGCTGGAGTTACAGGTGGTTGTGAGCCACCCAACATGGGTACTGGGAACTAAACTCAGATCCTCTGGGAGTCATCTCTGAAGATCAGCAAGTGCTCTTAACTGCTGAGACAATAGGAGTCCAATAACTTTGCAAAATTATTTTATTTGCCTTTTCGTAAGTTTTAGGATAAATTTATCAAGATGGCACAATGGTGCACACCTGTAATGCTAGCACTCAGGAGGAGTATGAGTTCTAGGCTAGCCTGAGCTACATAGCTAAACCCTATCCTCCCCAAATTGACGTCTAGAATGTCAAACCTTCCATTTCAACACAAAACCCAGAGGCTAGGGATGTAGTTTGGTTGATGGTGCCTGCTAATCCCAACATTCACAAGTTGGAGGCAGAGGGATCAGAAGTTCATGGTCATCTTTGACTATATAGCACGGAACAAGGTTCTCTTTCCAACCTTCAAATCAGATTCTGCCCAGGTAGGTAGCCTGGGGGTGTAGTACGAGTTCCCAAATGCAGGTTTTACTCATTTCTGTAGGGAACTGTCCAAAGGCTTTACCAATCTGGGCAGAGAGCCAGGTCCCCACTACTAAGGGACTAGGAACCCACGTATTTGCTGTCCCTGTCCCTCCCGCCAGGGGGCAGCCCGCCACGACTCGCAGGTCGCGGGTAGCCGCTGGCTGAGTGCTGCATGGAGAGGTGTGGCGGGAAGCTGCAAACGCTTGGCACCTAGTGTGGGTCCCTGGCAGAGGGAGGAGCCCAAGGTGGACATCCGGCCTTCACTCGGTCCCTTCGATCTCTCTGCGCCCGGGGCTGCCAGGACCCCGGGAGGGAGGTCAGCTGTCAGTGCCGCGGCTGAGCAGAGCGATGGATGCGGATTCCAGACTCACCTCCCGGACCTGGGCGGTCCCAGCTCCTACACCGACCCGATCCCCCTTTCCCAATCCTGCAAAGCTCGAGAACTGCTCCCCGCGCCTGGATCCTCGAGTCCCGCCGGGCTGACGGGGGGCGACGACAGCCGGGGAGATCCGCACCACGCCCCTCTTGGCCCCGCCTTCATCGATTAGCCCCACCTCTGGCAGCCAGCCCCGCCCACGATGCGCTCGAGACTGGAACGCCTCGAGTCCGGAAGTCTCGCGAGACTGAAGCGCCCTTGCGCAGGCGTCTGAGGCAAGGGGGGTGGGCCGGAGAACGGAGGCCGGGAAGGCTACGAGCGGATGGGTTCCGGCTTGGGGACGGCGGTGCGCGTGCGCAGTGCGTAGTCCTTGCGGGCGCCACTCTCCGGCGTCCCTGCGGCGGCCGCTTCTTCTTCATTGTTTCTCTGGGCGTCTGGGGCAGCAGCGCCCGCTTGGGTCGGCCGGCCAGGCGCACGCGAGTGAAGGGCACGGTGGGACGGAGAAGGTAGGCGGGGAAGCGCCGGGAATGGGAACCACGTGACGAATGAATTAAAACTGGGAGAGGATAAAGCGGAAGTGGGGCGGGGGGACGGAGAGGCTGGGACGGAAGAGGGTCGTCGAGGGCGCCCCCTTCCGGTTGCACCCTTGGAAAGCGGGGCAGGAAAGGATTCTCTGGTCATTCTCCCTGAATCCTGCTCCTTCCCCATGCCAGGACTCAAAGCATGGCGGAAAACAGGGAGCCCCGTGGTGCCATCGAGGCCGAGCTGGACCCCGTGGAGTACACCCTTCGGAAACGACTTCCTCACCGCCTGCCCCGGAGGCCCAATGACATTTACGTCAACATGAAGACTGATTTTAAGGCCCAGCTAGCCCGCTGTCAAAAGCTGCTGGACGGAGGCAGTAGGGGGCAGAGCGCATGCACTGAGATCTACATTCATGGCTTGGGCCTGGCCATTAACCGCGCCATCAACATCGCCCTGCAGCTGCAGGCAGGCAGCTTTGGCTCCCTACAGGTGGCCGCCAATACCTCCACCGTGGAGCTGGTGGATGAGTTGGAACCAGAGACTGACTCCCGAGAGCCACTGACCAGGATCCGGAACAACTCGGCCATCCACATCCGGGTCTTCAGGGTCACGCCCAAGTAATGGAAGTGAAGCTGACTTTCATCCACCAACTCCTTTGTGCACACACATCCAGGCTCCATGTGGCTGAGGTTTCTACTGATTCATATGGCTCTTGTTTTGGCATGGGCCTCTTGTCAGAGCCTTGTAAGAAAATACATGTTGCCTCAGCCTAGAGAACTGTAAATGGAGAGCCCAAGAAGGGAATCCTCCTTGTCCTGTACAATAAAAGTATCAAGTTGTGTTGGTGCCGGGCGTCCCATGGCCTCTGCTTCCTTGTATAATTCTGTGTGTACTTGAATAGGAACGGTCGGAAACTTTACAAGTCCCTAGGCCAGGAAGAGCCCACATTGTACTACAGTGTGACGTGAATCCAATTGTTGAGTGTATCACGGAGGCTCAGTAGTTACAGTGTGCTCTCGGGAAGACTAGAGAGTAGACGCTCATCCATTGAACTAACTGCAGCCGGGGTGTATCAGGCTCCTCTCTCTCTCATGGTTCCCAGGCGTGGGAATAGAGAAGGTTTAAAGGTGAAGGGAGTTGTGGATATAACTCAGTGGGGGACTGTACTAGTGTTACCTAGTTGCCTAGCACGGGATTGGACCCTAGGTTCAAGCCCTAGTAACCACAAGATTTAAGGTGGAGGATGACTGGGGAGATGGCTCGATGGGAGAAGCACTTGCCGAACAATCATAAATCCTTGAGTTTGGATACCCAGGACCCATTTCACACTGGGCACTGTAGCACTCGAATCGACTTCCCATGCTTCTGTAGTGAGATGGGCGTCACGTGGGATTCTCTATGGCTTGTGGGCTAGCCAACAAGAAGAAACCCTGTCTCAAAGTGAAGGTGAGGATTGATGCCTGAAGTCCTTTGACTTACATGTAGCACATGTACCCATACTCACATAGAATAAGGGCATGCAAAAATTAAAAAAAAAAAAAAAAAGATGAAGACTGTAGCTTTCTAAAATTAGCTTCCTTGAACTGACAGTTTTGTTTGCTGGAAGCCAAACCTAGACCCTTGGTGTGCTAAGTAAATGTACTGGTGCAGAGCCACAGCCCAGCTCTTCAATGGTGGATTCTAGGTAACTCCTCTACTGCTGAGCTGGGCTCCAGCTCTTGAACACCTTTGACTGTGACTCTTAATTCCAGTTCCTGCAGAGTCCACATGTTTCTGGCGCTTCTTTAGGCTAGAGTCAGATCAGTCAGGTTCAGCTATTTCGTGGGCAAAGGAGATCTCCCCTAAGTAATTTATTATTGGTTGTGATGGTTAATCTCCATTGCCAGCCCGCTGCAATCTAAATCCACCGGGGAGACACACCCCTGGCCGTGTCTGTGAGGACCTTTCCGTAGAGGTTTAGCTGAGGTGGGCAGATCTGCTCTGAATGTGGATGGCCCAAACTAAAAGGAGAAATCGGAGGGCCCTGATAAGATGGCTCAGGGGGTTAAAGGCAATCCTGACAAGCTGAGTTCAAGCCCCAGAGCCCACGGGATGGGAGAGAACCAACTCCAGAGACTTGTTGGTTCTCTCCCATCCCGTCTGTTGGCTTTAGGATCTACACAGTGGATCGCAGCTTTGTTTCCAAAAAAGTCAACTAGCCCAACTAGTGGGACCACACACACATATAATCTCAACACTTCTGAGACCGAAGCAGGAGGCTTGTGAGTTTGAGACCAACCCCCAGCTACATAGCAAATTCAAGGTCAGCCCAAGCGACAAAGCGAGACACTGTCTCAAAAAGCAAACAAAAACTCAGAAAAGGAAACCAGCAGACTGAAGAGACAGCTTAGAGAATCAGAGGAAAACTTTTTTCCAGGCATCCATCTGACAGAGTAATGCCTAGAATTACAAAGATCTCCCAAATCACCCGAAGACTAATCATGTTATCAATTAATGGGCTCATATACAGAGTAGAAAGTACTGGAGGGATGGGCTCAGTGGTTAAAAGCACTATTTGCTTTTCCAGAGGACTCCTGTTCAGTCCCCAGAACCCACATAGTTACTCCAGATCCAGGGGCTTCAACACCATCTTCGGCCTCCCTGGACGGCATACTCATGATGCACAGACACACTTGCAGGCAAACCACAGAAAAATATAAATAATTTTAATCTGGGCAGCGGGATGGTGGTGGTGGTGGTGGTGGTGGTGGTGGTGGTGGTGGTGGTGGTGGTGCACGCCTTTAATCCCAGCTGGGCTTCAAACAAGAGGTTTCCAATAGACAAAGTGCATTATGAAAGTGGGGAAGAGTCCCACTGGAGGCCTGAGATTTGCTCAGCATCAGTTTCCTTGTTTATGGAAAAACGAAGATCTTAGCCGGGCAGTGGTGGCACACGTCTTTAGTCTCAGCACTTGGGAGGCAGAGCAGGTGGATCTCTGAGTTTGAGGCCAGCCTGGTCTACAAATTGAGTTCCAGGACAGCCAGGACAACACAGAGAAACACACACACACACACACACACACACACACACAAACGTATATATATTATATAATTATCATATATAATTAATAAACATATAATAATATCACATGTTTATTATGTTGTTAATAAATATATAATTATATTAAATACATTATTACATAATTATATATACAATTACTGTATATATATACATATATATAAAACGCTCAAAGGAATAAATAGTTTGACCAATGAATATTTGAAAAAAACTTTCAACACCCTTAGCTATAAGGCAATGCTAATTAAAACAACTTGAGATTCCATCTCACCCCAGTCAGGATGGCTGTCAAGAAAACAAACTTAAGCACCACCGAGGATGTGGGGCGCAGGGGAACCCTTACACGCCGTTGGCGGGAGGGTAACTGGCGCGGCCACTAGTGGAATCGGTAAGGAGGTTTCTCAAAAAACTGAAAGTAGCACTACCACTGCTACGTGTCCCAGCGATGCCAGTCCTTGGCCTCTATCTCCCCAAAGGGCTCTGTGTCAGCACGCACCAGGGATTCCTGCCCATCCATGTCTGTTGCTGCACGACACACGGTACACAGCACCAGCCGAGATGCCCCGCCACAATGAATGGATGGAGAAACTGAGGTCCAGGGCAGGTGAAATGGAAAAGGGTCTTACCTCCAAGCCTGACAACCTGATCTCTAGAGCCCACGTGGTAGGAGGACAGAACAGATTCCTACAATGGTCCTCTTTGCACAGAGGGTGTGAGCCCACCCCTGGACACACACAAAGTACGGTTTAACATGCAATAACAAATCTTACGAAGAGGGAGAATATTATTCATATACTTAATGGGATTTTACTCAGCTGTAAAGAAAAATGAAATGATGACCTTTGCAGGAATATGAAGGGAGCAAGAGATCATTAAGTAGGAAAAGCAAGATTCAGAAAAAAATAGCATGGGTTTTTCTTCATATACAGAGTGCAGATTTATTAATTTATTATTGGTGTCTGTGTGTATGTTGCATGTATTTGTGTGTGTGTGTATGTTGCATGTACTTGTGTGAGTGTATGTTGTATGTATTTGTGTGTGTGTGTGTGTGTGTGTGTGTGTGTACGTGTATGTGTGTGTGTATGGAGACCGGAGGTCAATGCCGTGTGTCTTCCTTGATCGCTTGTCATCTTATTTTTGAGACAGGGTCTCTCACTAAAACTGTAGCTTCTCATTTCTGGGGAACTGGCCATCAAGCTTCAGGGATGCCCCTGTCTCTGCTCCCTCACTCCTGGGGGTGGCATTGCGGCCATTTGCAGCTTTTCGAACGGGTGCCAGGGAGCTAGGGAGGTCAAAAGACAGTGAAAGGAGAGAACAAGACTGTGGGAGTTTGAATGTGATTGGCTCCCATAAGTGCATAGGGAGTGGCACTATTAGGAGGTGTGGCCTTGCTGGAGGAAGTGTATCACTGCGGGGGTGGGCTTTGAGGTCTCATATATACCCAAGCCACGCCCAGCGCCTTAGTTCACTTCCTGTTGCCTGCCTATCAAGATGTAGGCAGCACCGTGCCAGCCTGCATGCCGCCACACTTCCTGCCATGGTGATAATGGACTAAACCTCTGAGCTGTAAGCCTCCACCTCAGTGAAATGTTTTCCTTTGTAAGAGTTGCCGTGGTCATTGTGTGTCTTCACAGCGATAGAAACCCTAAGACAAAGATGTACATACATACATATATATGTGTATGAAGTGAATCTACCTATATACACACATGCACATGTATGTATATATACACATATACACACATGTATATACACATATATGTGCACACTCACATATACACATATACATACATACATATATATCTGAAGTAAAGCTATTTGGTGAGAGGGAAGGGAGTCAGCAAGGAGAGAGGGAGGGAGGGTGATAGGGGAGGGCAAAGAAGAAGAAAGCATACTGAGATATATAGATATAGATATAGATATACACACACATGGAGACACCACAGTGATGGGCTGGGGATGTAGCACAGTGCTGGAGTTCTGGTCGACCACATTCAAAGCCCTGAGTCTATCCCTGGCATCTCATAAATGGAACATGAAATCACAAACCTGTAATCGCAACACTTGGAACACAGAGGCAGAAGATCAGGAGCTAAAGACCATTCCGGGTTCCACAGTGAGTTTAAGGCCGGGCTGGGATACATGAGAATATATAGAAAATGTCACGGTGAAACCCATTTATTTGTATGCTAACAAAAAAAGTGTTTTAAAAAGTGGAGCATGCCTGTGGGGAGGGAACAGGAGGAGAAGGGGGAGGGGAAACTGTGGTTGGTATGTAAAATAAATAAAAAATGTAATACAAAAAGTAGCGGAGCATGGCCGGGCAGTGGTGGCACACGCCTTTCATCCCAGTACTCGGGAGGCAGAGGCAGGAGGACCTCAGAGTTCAAGGCCAGTCTGGTCTACAGAGTGAGTTCTAGGACAGCCAGGGCTGCACAGAGCAACCCTGTCTTCAAAAACCAAAGACATAGAAACCAAACCAAACCAAACAAGAAAGTGGAGCATGGAGCATGAATCTCATGCCTGTAATTCCCGACTCAATACAGAAAGTGGAGAGGGGCTGAAGGGCTGGCCCAGTAGTTAACAGTGAGTACTGTGCTTGCAGAGACTCAAGTACGGTTCTCAGCACCCAAGCTGAGTGGCTCACAACTGCAATGCCAGCTCCAGGGGGGTCTTATGCCCTCTCAGACCGCCATAGGAACTTGCACTCACTGGCACACAGACATACATGTAATTAAAACTAAAATGAATCTCCAAATAGAAATAAACCTTCTAGCTAAGTCGTCCAGAGTCTTCATCCCAGCACTCAGGATGCAGAAGCAGACAGATCTTTGTAAGCTGGAGGCCAGCTTGGTCTACATAGTGTTCCAGGCTAGCCATGACTACATAGAGACTCCGTCTGCAAACATATCCAAGTGTTGCTTTCTTAGCATTATCCTCTAAACAACACAGCATATCTACTATTTACATAAAATTCTGTATTTTAAGTAATCTAGAGACGAGGGAGTGGCCACAGTTTCCAGGAGCTCCCTGTATGGGCTCATTTGCTTACATACGTACGGATTTATGGGCAGGGGGCTGGCACACGTGTGTGCAGTGTGTATGCAATTTGATGTGTGCAGCACAAACGTGCAGCACAAGTGTATGTCATTGTGGAGGCCTGAGGTTGACTTGGGCATCCTCCTTACTTGCTCTCCACTTTATCTATTAAGGCTTTGTCTCTCGACAGACCCAGAGCTTGGTAATTCCAGCTTGTGAAGACAGCCAGCTTGCCCCAGACATCCCTGTGTCTGCCTCCTGAGTGTTGGGATTGCAAGTGGACAACCACGCTTGCGTGGCGTATGTGAGTTCTGAGGCTCTAAACTCTGGTCCCCATGCTCACATAGGAAGTGATGTATCTTCTGCGCCATCTTCTCAGCCTGTCTCTTTGTTTGAGTTAAGGTCTTGTTATGTAGTCCTGGTTGGCCTGGAACTCGCTATGTAGCTCAGGCCAACCCCAGACTTGGGGGAGATAATCACACCTCTGTGGGCAATCCTCACATCTCTGCCTCCCGAGTGCTAGGGTTACGGGTTTATACCACCACACCTAGATTTATTTATTGATTTTTTTTTTCTGAGACAGAGTTTCTCTGTGTAGTTTTGGTGCCTGTCCTGGACCTTGCTCTGTAGACCAGGATGGCCTCGAACTCACAGAGATCCACCTGCCTCTGCCTTCCAAGTGTTGGGATTAAAGGCGTGTGCCACCACCGCCTGGCTTATTTATTCACTGATTTTTTTTTTTTTTTTTTTTTTTTTTTTTTTTTTTTTTTTTTTTTTTTTTGGTTTTTCGAGACAGGGTTTCTCTGTGTAGCTTTGCGCCTTTCCTGGAACTCACTTGGTAGCCCAGGCTGGCCTCGAACTCACAGAGATCCGCCTGGCTCTGCCTCCCGAGTGCTGGGATTAAAGGCGTGCGCCACCACCGCCTGGCTCTCACTGATTTTTTTAATTGAGTCTTGCTGTGTAGTTCAGGCTGGCTTCACATCAAGATCCTCCCGCCTTGGCCTCTTGAGTACTGGGACTACAGGTACATACCACCACTTGTACAGTTTTATATCAGGAACTTGAGTAGCCTGCACTTGGTATTCTCAGCGGGTAGGGTCCCCATATCCATTCCCCTCAGACACCAAGGACAGGTATATACAGGCAGAGATATGTAACTCAGGCTGGCCTGAAACTCATTATGCAGTCCAGGCTATACACTGTACTGTTGTTTAAGATCACAAGAGTTTAATAGTCCCTAAGAGGCAGGAACTGGATTTTACTCCAATCAGCATGGGAGTAGCTTGATGTGGCTCTGAAAATTAGGTCCTAGTGGTCCAAAATCCTTTCCCGTGGCTTCTGCATATGACATAGCTCAGAATGGACAAGATGTGTAAGGAGTGAAAGCTGCCATGATACGTTTGAGGGAACGGAAAGGTTCAGTTCTTTGTGGGGTCCACCGTTTGACTCAGGTACTGTAGGATGAATAAGAGTTTGGTGGGCAGACGAAAGGAAAGAGGACCACATGTGCAGAGGTGTCAAGGGAGGGATTTATGAACAGGCAGGGTGCATCGTGGGCCAGGAGGGACACAGAGTGGCCGTGGAGACTAGGGAGACAAGGCTGACGTCAAACTGTGGCACCCTTCTCCATCAACCTTGTTTTTGTTGTTCAGGGTAGCGTCTGTGTCTGTACCTATTCACGGATGTGAAGGCACACGTGAACATGCGTTTCTGTGTGTGTGAAGGTCGGAGGGTGGTATTCAACAGGACACCATCCATCTACTGTAGCTGGAAGGTTTCTCCAGTCCTGCCCTGCCCCGCAGTCCCGCAGCCGCTTATAAAATAATCATTCAGAGGCTTAATGTTATTTACAAACTGTATGGCCTATGGCAGGCCTCTTATAGTTTAACTCAACCCATAACTATTAATCTATGTATCGCCACTTGGTCAGTGGCTTTACCTGCGTCCTATTACATGTTGCTCCTAGGATGGCTGTCTGGCGTCTCTCCCACTCTGCCTTTCTCTTTCCTGTCTCTCTCCTTGGATTTCCCACCTGCCTCTAAGCTGTCTTGCCATAGGCCAAAGCAGCTTATTTATTAACCAATGGGAACAACATATATTCACAGAATACAGAAAGATCATCCTCCAGCAATCTACCTTTCTTTCTTTTCTTCCTCCACTCTCTCCTTCCCTCCCTCCCCCATCTCCCTTTCTTTTCTCCTCTGTCTTTCTGAGACAAGGTCTCACTAGCCCTACTTAGCTTGAACTCTCTGTATGATCAGGTTGGCCTTGAACTCACAGAGCTGCTGTCTCTTCCTCCCAAGTGCTGGCTTGTAACAACACTCCTGGCCACTTTGCTTTTTTGAGACAGGGTCTCTTCACTTTTACCTGGAACTCACTTGCCTATGTTGGCTGGCCAGCAAGCCCAGGGGGTCCCCTGTTTAAGACTCCTCAGCACTGGGATTACACACACACACACACACACACACACACACACACACACACACACACTCACACACCTATGCCCAGCTTTTTTTATATGGGTACCGGAGGTAGCCCTCAGTTCCCCATACTTGGTCAGCAAGCACTTTACTGACTGAGCCAGAGTCTCCTGGATCTCGCACTATAGACCAGGCTGGCTTCGAACTCAGAGATCCTCCTGGCTCTGCCTTCCGAGTGCTGGGATTAAAGGCATGAGCTGCCACCGCTCCCTGGCTTCTTTGGTTCTTTTCAGACAGACTTTCAGTATGTAATACAGGCTGGCTTGAAACTTGTCATGCTGTCCAGGCTATCACGGAACACATGACAGTCCTCCTGCCTCAGCTTTCCAAATGCTGGAACTGCAAGCATGCACAATCACACTTGGCTTTATTATTCTTTTTTCAAAAATATTTTTTGAGGGGAGGGCAGGGGTTTGACACAGGGTTTTTCTGTGTAACTCTGACTGTTTTGGAACTGGCTCTGTAGACCAGGCTGGCCTTGAACTCAGAGATCTATCCGATTGCCTCTGCCTCCTGAGTGCTGGGATTAAAGGCATGCACCACCACACTGGCTGATATTATTTTAACTATGTATATGTCTATGTGGGGGTATATGAAGACAAATTCAGGTGCCCTCAGAGGCCAGATGTGTTCTATCCCCCAGGGAGCTGGAGGTATAGGTGGTTGTGAGCCACCTGAAGTGTATGATGCCAGCTAAACTTGGGTTTCCCTGCAAGAGCAGAGAAACCTAACTGCTGGGCCATCTTGCCATCTCTTTTGTTGTTTGGAGACAAGGTTTCTCTGTACGTTGTCCAGAATGGCTGGCCTCGATCCCCTTGCCTTCTCTTAAGTGCTAAGATTACAGGCATGTGCCACCATGCTTGACTAGCCCTCCATCAACCTCATCTTCAGGCCTTCCTTGCCTTGGAAGCCCCTGGGAGCCGATGGAGCCCGCAGGAAGCTGGACGGCCGATGTGTCTCCCGGCACGTCTGTGTTCTTGACTCTGCTCTCCTGGCCGGAGCCCAGGCAAGCTGGTGGCAGGCAGCCCTTTCGCATCCTTCATACGTTCGTTTGGTTTGTCTTGGCAGCTCCCTCCCACAGCCTCTGTTTGTTGTTTCTACTCCGTGTTTCCTCACTGCCTGCGGTCGGGGCTGCCCTGGGTCACTGTCCACGGACGTCGCCTTCCGTGATGCTACCGAAGGAAGACCTGGGAGCCTTACTGTTTCAGAGTTTGGCTGGAGGTGGGAGTGGAGTGGGCGACCACAGCGGGTAGAGCTATGAGCAAGGTTTCTGCCTCTGTTGTGGTCTGTGTGGCGTATGAGGCTGGGAAGCCCAGAAACGGGTGTCCTTTGCCTTCAGAGAAGCCAGCTCCGCTTCTGTTTCCCACTGAGCAGCTCCCATCAGGGTAGGCCAGGAGTAGAAAGTGTATCCCAACACAGTGCCCCTTCTCCTCCTTTTATGGAACACTTACAGAGCCCACAGTGAACACGGAACGGTTTCTTCCTGAAGAGACATATCCCCAAGCCAGCTATTATGGCTCATGCTGACAATCCCAGCTACTCAGAAGGCTGAGGCAGGAGGATTATTAGTTCAAGGCCAGCCTGGGCTATGTAATAAATTACAGGACAGCTTGAACCATTTAGAGACCCTGTCTCAAAATTTTGAAAAGAAAAATTATGTGGCAGAGGGGTAAACATGTATTTTTCAACTAATTTATTTCTAAAATTTATCGTGTTTGTTCAAGTCTGTTCTCTCTCTTCATCATGTGGGTCCTGGGGATTGGGGACCAAACCCAGGTTGCCAGGCTTGGCTGCAAGCATGTCTACCCACTGATCCAACTTGCCAGCCACTAGACACCTGTTTATCACCTACAGCATTTGTATTGACCATCTGCTTGCTATAGGTAAGTGCATTAGGTACCAGGTCTGCCAAAAAGAGTTATAACCTTGATCCCGTGACATCTAATAGGACAGAAAAGAGATTTAATTCCTGTCTTCCCCTACCCTGAAGACAGGGCCTCATATAGCCCAGGCTAGCCTAGAAGTTGTTATGTAGCTGAGGATGACCTCTTGATCTTCTTGCCTCCACATCCTGAGTGCTAGGATTGTAGGCAATCACCACTATGCTTGGCTTTTTTTTCCTTTGTGTGTGTGTAGGGGGTAGGGGATATGTGCACATATGGACGGAGGACAGAGGTCAGCCTCAGGCGTCATTCCTCAGGATCTGTCCCCGAGTGTTTTGAGAGAGTCTGTCGCTGCGACCCGAGTGAGGCTAGCTGGATAGTGAGCTCCGGCAAGCTGCCTGTATCTAGCTTCCTAATACGGGAGCTGCAAGAATATGCTGCTGCACGTAGCTTTTTATACGCCGGGGCTCCACCTCAGGACCTCAGACTTGTGCGGCAAGCACTTTACCTAGGGATCCGTCTCCCCAGCCCGTCTTTTCTTTTTGAGATAAGGTGTAGTCCAGGCTGGCCTGGAACTCACGATTCTCTCGCTTCAGCCTCCCGAGTAGGTAGAATTACAGATGTGTGCTGTGACCCCGGGGCTGTCAACGGACAGAAATCCCTTTTCCAGCATTCTTATTTCCTTCCAGTTCCCCCAAGGCCAAGAGTCTCCCCTCACAACACCCTCCCGGCCCCCTCCCCGCCCAGCCAATTCACTTTCCAGCACAGAAGGTCTCCTAGGCCATTGGCTGGACTCCCAAGCCCAGAAGCTACGGCTTGGAAGCCTGTCAGGGGAGGCTCAGAGCACCCCCTTCCCTCAGCCCAACTCCAGGCAGCTGGGGGCTCCGTGCAGCCTGGGGTTTGCAACAGCTCAGGGGGTGTGTAGTGAATTATCTCTAGGTCTCCTACCATCTCTGTCCAAGGAGCCTGGCGTGGAGGGACCCTAGAAAACAACTCACAACCAAGTAGTGAGTGTCGACAGGACACTAGGTAACAGCTAGGTAACTCCTGGAGTTGTGCAGGACTCCACTTGGACGTGTACAGCAGCCCTGATACGGCAAAAGCTGGCACATGCGCAGAAGTGATGACAACTTCCTGCTTGGGTGCGGGTGGGGGTGGGGGGCTGTGGGGAGGAGAGACTGCTTGGGTTTGGGGTCTAAAGAAACGAGGGAGACAGCGGAAGCCGGGTGGAAGCGGCAAGGTCCCACAGGTTGTCTAACCAAGCTCCTGTGATAGTCACAGTGTGGGGCCGGGGAGACGGCTCGGCCGGTGAAGGCGTTTGCTGCCACGGCTGATGATTGGAGTTCAATCCCCGGGTCCTACAGAGTGGAAGGAGAGCTCCAACTCTTGTAAATTGTCCTCTGACTTCCACATATATGCTGTGGCACACGTGAGCATGCCCATGTGCGCGCACACACACACACACACACTAAATACATTTCATAAGAAGGAGAGTGTGACTAGTTACAGGGGATCTTCCTTCTGAGACCATGGGAAATCACTGCAGATTCCTGCTCAAGGGATCTGGGGCTGTGCCTCAGCTGGTAGAGAGAGTGCTTGCCTAGCATACACAAAGCCTTGGGTTCGATCTTTGGCATCCTATAAACGGGGTGTAATGGTGCATGATTATAAGTACTTAAGAGGTGAAGGCAGGAGGAAGAGGAGTTCAAGATCAACCTTGGCTACATGAGTTCAAGGCTAGCCTGGGATATATGAGACTTTGTCTCAAAGAACAGCAACATATATATATATATATATATATATATATATATATATATATATATATATATATATATATATATATATATGCAAGTTGGGGGCTCACTGGAAGGCAGGACAATGGACCTCGGTTGGGGGAGCTATATGGAATTTTGTTTGCCTTCTTTTATCTCTTCCTCTTTTCGAGAGAGGGTCTCATGTTGCCCAGGCTAGCCTTCTGTCTACTGCATATCAGAAGATGGCCTTGAGCTCTTGACCCTTCTTGCCTCCATCTTCCGAGTGCTGGGATGACAGGTGTGTACCGCCGTACCCCAGCGGCTTTGTTTTTGTTTTGAGACAGATCTTGCTGTGAAGCCCTGGCTGGCCTGGTACATGCTTTGTAACCCAGGCTGCCTTGAACTCACTGTGAGGTAGCTCTCTCTCTCTCTCTCTCCAAATCCCCAGGGGACAGGCCACACAATCCTGGCCCCAGCACTGTAGAAGCTGGTGGCCTGGCCCCTCTCCTAGGGCTCTCTGTAAAGTTACCGAGAGAAGGAACAGGTCCTACAGCCCCAAAGGCTCCTCCTTCTGAGACTCAGGCCATGTCAGGCCATGTTGTCTCCCCTGCCCCCCTCTGCTCCTGGCCCTCTCTCCTCTGGATAGGTCAGAGCAGTGACGCAGGAGTCAGGGGCCCTGGAAAGAGCAGCCTGTTGGGAGGGGTGCGGTGGTCGGGACAGAGCTCACACGCGGACGTGTGCGGACGTGTGTTCCTGTGCATGTCCCACAGCTGGGCCACAGTCGGGGAGCGGAGCTGGGTTCTGAGTGCTGAGCCTGGATGGCGGGTTCAGGAAGAAACTCTGAGAAGGCCCAAGGGGACAGGGAGACAGTCCAGAGTCAGAAGGACCAGGTTCACGTGACTTCCAGTCAGCTCACTGGAGACGCCAGTCTTCATCTTTCCACACTGCCTTCTTCCCCCAGCGTGTCACATTGACAGCTTGGCAACCATGACTGCTTATTGACAACCACAGCTTCCGGTGCACCTTCTGAGTCTTTCTTCTGTAGGGGTGTGTGTGTGTGTGTGTGTGTGTGTTTGTGATATATATATATATATATATATATATATATATATATATATATATATATGGAAGCATATATATATAATATGTGTGTTCCACAAACATTTCTTTTGTCTTTACATTTTAAAATTAGATGTGTGTGTTTTGTTTCACGTTTTCATGTTTTGTCTGCACATGTGGATGTGTGCCATACGTGTGCCTGGTGCCACAGAGGTCAGAAGAGGGCATCAGATCCCTTGGAATTGGGGTTATGGATGGTTGTGAAACTACCATCTGGATGCTGGGAACAGAACTTGGGTCCTCTGCAAGAGTAACATGTGCTCTTAACTACCAAGCAATCTTTTCAATCCCTCTTTTATTATTTTATTTTAATTATTTGAATAATTCTGTTTTGTTTTGTTTTTCGAGACAGGATTTCTCTGTGTAGCCCTGGTTGTCCTGGATCTCCCTCTGTAGACCAGGCTGGCCTCGAACTCACAGAGATCCACCTGGCTCTGCCTCCAGAGTGCTGGGATTAAAGGCGTGTGCCACCACCACTGCACGGCTCTCTCTTTTATCTTTTGGGATAGAGTCTCAATATGCAGCCCAGGCTGGCCTCAGCCCTCTGAGTGCTGGGATGACAGGAGGGTACCACCATCCCAACATGTGGACATTTCCTGAAAGAATGAATGAAATTTCCCACTCTTAAAAAAAAAAAAAAAAATCCGGGCTGGAGAGATGGCTCAGCGGTTAAGAGCACTAGCTGCTCTTCCAGAGGTCCTGAGTTCAATTCCCAGCAACCACATGGTGGCTCACAACCATCTGTAACGAGATCTGGTGCCCTCTTCTGGCCTGAAGACATACATGCAGACAGAACACTGTATACATAATAAATAAATAAATCTTTAAAAAAAAAGAAAAGAAAAGAAAAGAAAATCCAAGTTATTCAGAATAGCTTTCAATACTGTTCTACAACCTGAGTCCTTCCTAAGAGCATTCTGGCCTGATCTCATCCCAGCCTCCTTCCCAATACACCTGAGTCCCCTCCCACATCCCTCAGGTCACTGTCCATCCAAACTGCTCAGCCCTCAAGTCTGAGCTCATGGGGATCTCTGCCATCCAATCTGCCTTAACTTCTCCAGTTGGCTATGAGCTTTCTCACCCTCTCCTGAGCTCTTCCACCTCAGAGCCGCACACTCGGTTCTGATATATTGCCTGCCACATAGAGAACTTGTCTTGCTCTTTACAGTCTCCAGAGGGCAGGACTTTGGTATTGATGTATTTTTTTTTTTTTTATCCTGTAAAGTGAATAAGGGTCTTGCACAAGGCAGACATTAATTCTGGGGACTTGACTTATCTGTAGAGCAATTACCTAGAAGGTCCCAGTGAGAGGATGGAAGCATGGCTCAGTGGTAGAGCACCTGCCTAGAATCCCCCAGTGAGGGGCTGGGGTGTGACTCAGTGGTAGAGCACCTGCCTAGAATCCCCCATTGAGGGGCTGGGGTGTGGCTCAGTGGTAGAGCACCTGCCTAGAATCCCCCAGTGAGGGGCTGGGGTGTGGCTCAGTGGTAGAGCACCTGCCTAGAATCCTCCAGTGAGGGGCTGGGGTGTGGCTCAGTGGTAGACTGCTGTTGATGATCCTATCCAATGGCATGGAATTGGAATGTCAGGTTCTATGTTACAATTTGGCAATTCAGTTCAGACTAATTTGTGGAAATTGGCAAGTGCCTTATGCCCTCTTAAACTTGGGAAAGTTAAGTGTTTACAATAGTAAGTATACTTTGTCTTTTAGGTTAAATCAAAGTCACGGCTTTGTAGCATGTGTACTATTACCATATATATTATTGAAAGAGCCTATACAATGGCACCCTAATAATTAGAGTATCACTTGTGAATGTTGTACTCGACATACCTGTATTAATGCTAGTGTGTTATTGGATGTCACTTCTGAAAGTTTATTTATTCTCAGAGCAAGGCCAGCAATCGGGATACAAGTGAAGTTGTCGAGGCCATGGCAAGACTCTCCTGTGCTGATTCCAGTCCAGAAACTCTCTGAGAGAATATTAAGAAGAACACATTGGTCGACTGGACTGATTACTGCTGTAGTTATGGGAGTTATTGCATTGACTGTTATTGCTGCAACAGCTGGACTGGCCCTTCATAAAGAGATACAAACTGCTGAGTCTGTTAGAGACTGGCATCAGCGTTCTGCAGAACTTTGGGCTCAACAGAATAAGATAGACAGTGAGATAATTTATGAGGTATCTGACTTGAGGCAAGCTGTGTTACTGTTGGGAGATCAGTTAGACACTTTAAAGGAACAAAGTAAGTTAAAATGTGATTGGAACGTTACAGCTTACTGTACTACACCTTTAAAGTTCAATGAAAGCAAGTATGATTGGGAAAAAGTTAAAATGCATGTAAGTCACCCCAGTGCTTCTCAAATGATTCATGATTTACAACAAGAGATTAAGGAAACCTTTTCAGTGATTACCTGAAGTGTTTGGAACGGATGTTATGAAAAGCTTTGCAGATACCATAGCTTCATTTAATCCTCTCAATCATTTTGATACGTTTCTTATTCTAGCAATTGTTATACTTGTTTTTTGTTATAATAATTTTACTGGCTTTCGAATGTGTTCTGACTTATGTACATAAGGTGGTGAGACAACACGAAAGAGAAAAGGCTGTCTTCACTGTGTGGCTGCATAATCTCCAACAGAGTTAAATTAGCTGAGCTTAAACGAAGGGGGGGAATGTAGGAATTTAGCAGAAACACTGTATGGGGCAGATATTAGAACAAACAGCTGCTTTTTAGAAGTACTTTGACCTTGAAGGATCCTCGTGGAAAACAGTGATTGTTTCCTGTGATCTGTAGAATTGTTTTGCTGAAGGGGCTTTACAGCCAGCCATCCCATGACTTTGGTCACAAGACACCTCAGGCACACCTGAGGCTCTTGTCTTATTGTGTACTGCATAGGATACATAATACAGGACTAGGGTCATGGCGGCATGTGATGCTCTCCTTCAGTAAGACATGAAAATTAGACTGGGACCTTGGGATGAGGAAATACTTTATGTAACTTTTAATAAATATGCCTTTGTATGGCTGTTCGGGGTTCAGTCCATCAGAAGAGGCTGGACCTTCCTGCTGCCACATAGGCCTTAAAATGTCATCCTGGGAGTGCCTTTCTTCAACCCACCCGTGCTACATGGTGCACCCCGACAGATGTTAATGTGTCTTTTTTTATCCTGCAAAGTGAATAAGGGTCTTGCACAAAGCAGATATTAGTTCTGGGGACCTGACTTATCCATAGAGCAGTTACCTAGAAGGTCCCAGTAAGGGGATGGAAGCATGACTCAGTGGTAGAGCACCTGCTTGGACTCCCCTAGTGAGGGGCTGGGAGTGTTGCTCAGCAGTAGAGTGCCTGCCAAGACTCCCCCAGTGAGGGACTTGGGGTGTGGCTCAGCAGTAGAGTGCTTGCCTAGAATCCTCAGTTATAGAGCATTTGCCTAACATAACGAAAGCCCGGGGTTCCAGCCTCAGCCCTGCAAAAACAAAAGCAGAAGCCAAATATCAACGTGTCCACATGTCCTCAGTAATGTGCCACGGGCTTTCTGTTCTGAAAGTTACCTCTCTGGGTTTTTAGGGTCCTAGAAAATGAGGGATGGGAGGGGAGGAACCCACACTCCTTACTGGCTTGCATCTGATAACTCAACAGGGACAACTTTGGCTTTTAGAGCAAGTCCTGAGATTGGAAGGAGAAACCTGGGTTGCGTCCAGACTCCAGCCCCAGGTGTTTCTGATCTAAGTCCCTGTCCCGAGATAAGGACGCCCCCCAGAGGAGGTGATCTGCTGCCCAGCAATTCATAGATCCGCCCCTCATCTCAGTCAAGGCTTCCCGCACACCTCATAGACGTGCACCCCACTGGGTTCCCCTCCTGGAAATCGGAATCTGTCCACCCCTCCCCAAGGAAGAGCCCCCCCTCCCCCCCGACAGCGTGCGTGCCTGGAACAGCCCGCTCCACCCCAGCAAGCACCAGACCCAGGCGTCCTGCCCCTTGCTCTGACCCCAGGTGGCCCCCACCTCCGGCGACCCCTCACGCACACACAGCCTCACCCCCACCCCCACCCGCGCACGCACACATGCTGATAACATCCCCGACCCCCGGCCGGAGCCACAGTGTCCCCGGACCAAGCCTGGCCGGTGGCTGCGTCTCGCTGTGTTCCCGAACAGACCCTTGGCCAGGGCCATCGCGTCCCCACTCTGCCCGCGCTCCCTGAACGGTGACCACCTTCTTCCAGGCTAGTGGGGTATCCTGGTCCCACAGATCTTCCCAGGATGAAGCCTAGCAGCGTGGACACTGGCCCAGCCCCGGGTCGCTAAGGGGCCCCGGCGGCAGCCAGGCGCGGAGATGGGGGTGCCCGGTGAGTACTCACAGGCTAGGGACCTGTGACCTCCGGGGCTCCTGTTTGAGCAAGGATTTACATCTGAAGCTATTGGCCAGGAAGTGGCCGTGTTCAAGGACCTGCGACTCGCCAAGGATCAAAGGAGGGAGAGGGGGGTGGGGCAGCCTCCTCCACGTGCACGCAGGGGTTTGGGGAGCCCCCCTCCGTGAATGACAAAAAAGGGGGGAGATCCAGAACAGGGACAAAGTTTAGGATTTTAGGGAGTTGAAGCGCCGCTCGGTGGGTGAGAAGCTGCTGTAAGAATTACCTGCGTCCAGGAGTCCCCGCTTCTCTGGATCTGCCAGCCTCTGGCGCGCACCCACAGTGAAGTTTGGCCGAGGAGTGGATGCCGGTCGCTTGGGGGGTGGGGTGTGCGGCGCCGAGGCATGGAAGGAAGGCCACTCAGGCAGAGCCTAAGCAATTGCAAGGTCGGGGTCAGCAGAGACTGGAAGGGCAGAGGAGCCTCGCTCAGCAAACCAGCCTCTGCAGTCCCACCGCCCCCTCCCCTCCCTGGCTCACACCCAGCCTGCCTTTCTTCCAGAACGTCCCACCCTGCTCCTTTTACTGTCTTTGCTTCTGCTTCCTCTGGGCCTCCCAGTGCTCGGTGCTCCCCCACGCCTCATCTGCGACAGTCGAGTTCTGGAGAGGTACATCTTGGAGGCCAAGGAGGCAGAGAATGTCACGGTAAGCTTCCCGGCCCCACAAAAGAGAGAAACTGGGTTCTAGGAGATCTAGGAATTCCTAGCACTGCCTTTTGGGTCAAGATGAGATGTTTAGCCCTAAACTTCTTCCATCACCCCCCTCCCCCAGAAGAATGATAAGGCTGGACATGGATGTGGCTCAGTTTGGTAGGGTGCCTGCTCAGTGTGAAAAAAAAAAAAAAAAAAAAAAGCCCTGGGTTCAAGTCCCCAGTACTGCATGAACCGTTTGTGGCGGCACAAACCTACATTCCTAGTACCTGGGAGGTAGAGCAGAAAGATCAGAAATTCAAGGTGATCCTCTGCTACATAAGCTGAGGCCAGGCTCAAACTTGAAATTCTGACAGGAAACTGTCTAAAATAAGAAGGGATGGTAAAGCTGGTGGCCCCCAAACCACGCCCAGTAACCTTCAAAGTGGCTTTTTGTGGAACGATACCCTCGGAGGTCTTGTTGACAAGGTGCTGTGTCTTTTATTTAGATGGGCTGTGCAGAAGGTCCCAGACTGAATGAGAATATTACAGTCCCAGATACCAAAGTCAACTTCTATGCTTGGAAAAGAATGGAGGTGAGTTCTATTTTTTTTCCCCTCCTTCCTAGAGGTGGGTGGGACTCATTGTTGATGGTGTGGGAGAGAGAATGTGGACAGTGGCTGATGGGATACGCTAGCTCATTCATCTGTTCATTCATTCAACCAACCTCACTGTGTGCCTTTCCCGCCCTTCCACCTACCCACTGGGGTGTCTGATACCCAGGGAACGTCTGGCTGGCTCTTTCTAAGTCTTTTGCCTCCTCTAGGTGGAAGAACAGGCTGCAGAAGTTTGGCAAGGCCTGTCCCTGCTCTCAGAAGCCATCCTTCGGGGCCAGGCCCTGCTAGCCAATTCCTCCCAACCACCAGAGACGCTTCAGCTGCATATAGACAAAGCAGTCAGTGGTCTGCGTAGCCTCACCTCCCTGCTCCGGGTCCTGGGAGCCCAGGTGAGTAGGAGTGGGCGTGCCCTTTCTACAGGATGGGCCAAGAATTGTTAAGGAATAGTGAGGGCTGAGCCTTTACCTTGGGTAAAGGTGCCCACTGCCAAAGCCTGATGCCCTGAGTTCAAAACCCCTAGAAGCCCCATGGTGAGATGGGAACTGGATCCCTCGAGCTGGTCTCTGACCTCCACCCACGTGCTCTGGTGCACATGCATATATCAATGAATTCACGTCATATCAAATTTAAAACAAAGACCACTGAGAGCTCAGGCTGGGAGACGGGCGTGTGTGTGTGCATGTGTGCGTGTGTGTGTGTGCATGTGTGCGTGTATGCATGTGTGCGTGTGCGTGTGTGCATGTGTGCGTGTGTGTGCGTGTGTGTGTGTGTGTGTGTGATGCTTGCTGCACAAATGTGAGGAACGGAGTTCCATCTCCAGCACTTCTGTTTGAAAACAAACCAAACAAAAGCAAGACAAACCAAAATCGAGGTGAGATGGAACACACATGGAGCCCCAGAGCTGGGAGACTGGAGCCTCGGGATTCCTGGGACTCACTGGCCAGCCAGTCCAACTCAGTTGGTGAGCTCCAGGTTCAGTGAGAGACGCTGTCTCAAAAACCAAGGTGGAAGGGCTGGAGAGATGGCTTGGTGATTAAGAGCGCTTGCTGCCCTTGCAGAGTCCACTTCCTAGCACCCACATTAGGGGTCTCTCAGCTGCCTTTAAGTCCAGCTCAAGGGGATCTGAGGCTGGATTCTGGACTCCCTGGGCACCTTCACACATTCACATCCACAGATCCAAATAAAAATAATGTGGAGGATGACCGAAGAAGACACACCTCTACGCCCACACACATTGTACACACACACACACACACACACACACACACACACACACACACCCCGCACATAAATAATTCTGAAGACTCTCTCCATCTCCCCCACTCCTCATTCTGTCCCTGGTTACATTCTCATCTGTAGTCCTCGGCACCGCGGTGATATCCCATTTTCTCTTGACAGAAGGAATCAATATCACCTCCAGACGCCACCCCACCTGCTCCACTCCGAACACTCATGGTGGATACTTTCTGCAAACTCTTCCGGGTCTACTCCAACTTCCTCCGGGGGAAACTGAAGCTGTACACGGGGGAGGCCTGCAGGAGAGGGGACAGGTGACCTGCTGCCGCCGCCGCTGCCGCTACTGCCGCCGCCGCCGTGGTCTATCCACCAACCCGCTCACCATCACTGCCTGTCACGCCAACCCTCCACCACTCCCAACCCTCATCAAAGGGCTTGTGACCTCCTCACCAGCTTGTCTGACGGACACTCCAGCACCAGCAGTGATATCCTGGGGCCCAGAAGAACTTTCCAGAGCTCTGTTCTGAAATCTAAACATGTCACTGGGCCAGCCTGAGGCCCCAGAGCAGGAGACACTCAGAGAACCATCTTGGATTTGTTTTGTTTTTGTTGAGACGGGAAGGTCTCACATAGCCCAGGCTGGCCTGGAACTCGCTATGGAGCTAAGGATGACTTTGGACTCCTGATCTTCCTGCTTCCATTTCCTGAGTGCTGAGATTGCAGGTGTGCATACCCCCCCCCCCCCAGTTTATGGGGTGCTGGAGATGGAAGCTGGGGCTTCGTGCATGCTAGGCAAGCGCTCTACCAATCGAACCATATTCTCAGCATCCAGAAACCAGCTTATAACTCAGGGACAGAGACATCTAAACTCAATTAGTGTCCTGCCAGAACTGTGATTCCCCCACAGGACAAGCTTTGGAGTTCAATCTTTGTGGCACCTGTGAAGAATACAGGGACTGGAGAATTTAGGGGGCAAGGCATGAATTCTCCAGATTTCATGGGATTTTCCCTGACACCATGTCCCGCTGGACAGTAGAGGGGGCGGAACCATGAAGAAAGAATGGCAACTGACTCTTAGCTTTCATGGGAGGGAAGGGGTTTGAAGTTTTGTGTCCTTAAAATACCACCGGCAACAGCCGAAATCACCAATACGACTCCTGGCTTGTCTGTATTTCATGGGTGCGCCCCCCCCCCCCCCCCCCCCCGGCAACTTTCCCGGCTCTACCCTCCTCCCAACCTGGTAGCAGAGCATCAGATCTGGGAAACCAGAGGTGGAGGGGGTTGGGCCCTACGTGCTGCCTCGCATGGCCCGTCTGACCTCTTGACCCCCTGGGCTTGAGGCCACAATGCCTGCCCACGCTGGTCAATAAGCAGGCTCCATTCAAGGCTGTCTTAGTGGGCAGCTGCCAACCCGCTTAACAAGTGCTCAATGGGCTGGGGCTACCACTGAGGAAACAGGAGCCAGCACCTAGAGGCTCCCCTTCAGGCGCTGGTGGCAGCGGCCAACGCAGGTTAATGGATCAACATGTCCCTAGCACTCGTCACTTACCTCAGGATAGAAACCACCTGTGTCTTTCTGGGGGGTGTCACTCTGGGGGTTTCTCCCTGTAACTTGGAGCGTCAATAGGTGCAGGAGTGATAGGTACCATGACCGGGGGACAAGGGTGACTCCAGATTCTTCCTAGGATCCCTTCCCCAAAGGAAGTACCTCAGGTGGGCAAGCATGCTCAGGAGAGACCCACACAACCAGTCAGAGACGACACACACTGTCCCAGGACCCCAACCCTGGCTGTTATCCTATGTGGCTGTCATTCATTCTGTTCCCAAATCAAGACCTTTAGAATCCAGCCTGAAAGCTCAATATTCAAAAGGGAGTATTTTTGCAGTCCACTGCAGGGAAAATTACGCGCACATTGAAGGAGTTGGGGGGCTGGAGAGAATTTACTAGGCTGTGTGTGCGTGTGCATGCGTGCGCGTGTGTGCGTGTGTGTGCGTGTGCGTGTGCGTGTGCGTGTGTGTGTGTGTGTGTGTGTGTGTGTGTTCGAGTGCTCTTGTGTCTGTAATGAAGGTGGGAGGAGTCTGCAAAAGGAAAGACTTTGAGGGAGGCGAACTTAGCTCCTGGACTACAGTGCCCTCTTCAGGCGCGGTTGGGAACTGTTAGGGAGCCTTCCAGGCACTCGCTGTCCTGATTAAGCACTAGACATCCCTCTGTGGCCTCCCTTGCTACGAACCAACCGGCAAGGGTGAAATCTGTTTTGTAGGCTGTTGGGAGTTGGAATTAATAGACTAGGAGGCGGGGTGTGTTTCTGCTTATCTGTTTGGTTTTTGAGACCAAACAGGGGCTAAATCGCCCAGGTAGTCCTGGAACTTAGGCTTTTCCTGCCTCAGTTTCCCAAGTGCTGGGAGTGCAGGCCTGGACTACTACATCTGGCTTAATTTTGTTATTTTTTTCTTTAAAAGGTTTATCTATCTGTCTGTGTGTGTGTGTGTGTGTGTGTGTGTGTGTGTGTGTGTGTGTAGGCCAAAAGAGGGTATCAGATCCTCTCTAGAACTAGACTTACAGGCAGTTGTGAGCTACCCATTGCAGGTTCTGGGAACTGAACTCTGGGCCTCTGTAAGAGCAACAAGCACTTTTAACCACTGTGTTGACTGTCTAGCTATTAGTCT
This sequence comes from Peromyscus eremicus, assembly GCF_949786415.1. Classification (NCBI taxonomy): domain Eukaryota; kingdom Metazoa; phylum Chordata; class Mammalia; order Rodentia; family Cricetidae; genus Peromyscus; species Peromyscus eremicus. Next base: position 26,925,430 of record NC_081438.1, on the reverse strand, counting down.
TGCTTTTTTTGTTTGTTTTTTGTTTTTTGTTTTTCTAAGACAGGGTCTCACTATGTAGCCCTGGCTGTCCTGGAACTCACTCTGCAGACCAGGCTGGCCTTGTACTCACAGAGCTCTGCCTGTCCCTGCCTGGTGAGTGCTGCGTTAAAGGAGTATTCCACCATGCCCAACTTTAGTCTTGCTTTTTTTTAACTTTCTTTTTATTTATTCTTTGCATCTTTTACATCATGCTTCCTAATCCCACCCATGTCCCTCCTCCCACCCCAGAATAAAACAAAATAAAATATGAGAGAAAAAAGAGGAGGGGAGAGGGAGGAAGGGAAAAATCTCGTCACGGAAGCTGCAGTGTGACACAGTGAGTCACGCAGTAAACCCCTTTATGGATATGTTTTTACATGCAGATGTTCATTGCAAGGAATCATTGGTCTGGCTCGAGACCCCTGGTCTCTGCTACACCATTGATGCTGGACCCTCACTGGGACTTTTCTTGGACATCCTGTTGTTGCCCTGTGCATGAAGATCCTGCAGCCCTGGGCCCACAGGACTGACCCGGTCCCCACCTCCCACCCCCATGCTCCAGCAGATCACAAATGGGGTGGTGCTGGGGTGGGCCAGCACATAACCCTGGTTCTGGGCCCGGGTAGTTGCAGGGTTGGTCAGCTGGCCAGCTCTCCCCCGGTCCTCACCACTAGGGTGAGCTCTCCAGCACCGCCCTGGCTAGTTCATCCATTGAAGTGCCGAGCAAGGGGCGGGGCCAGTTCTCCTGCTTTCACAGCCTCAGGGTCAGCTCTCCCACACCTACACCTTCAGGGTCAGCTCCCCTGTGTTGTCCTGGTGAGGTGTAGGGGCCACTCTCCTGGGTGCTGCAGATAATGAGGGGGAGGGGACAGCTCTCCTGCTCTTCCACCTGCCTCAGGTGTTGATGGGGGAGGGGGAATCTCTTCCCTGCCCATCCCATGCCATGGCCGATGAGCAACTAGGACAGCTTTTCCATCCTCACAGCATCGGGGCTAGCTCACCCACACCTCCACTAACAGGGCCAGCTCTGCTGTGCTGCCCAGGTGAGGTGAGGTGAAGGGTCGGCCCACTTTCCCAAGTGCTGCAGCTGGAAAGGTCAGCTCCCTCACCCACCACAGGTGGCAGGATCAAGGGAGGGGGAGGGCATCTTTCCCTCGCCCTCACCACCACGTGGCAGACGATGAGGGGGGTATGGCCAGCCATTCCACTCCCACAGCCTCAGGGCTATCTCACCCATGCCTCTGCCAACAGGGCCTACTGTGCCGCCTAGGCAAGGAGCAGGGCCTGATTTCCTGAGTGCTGCGGCTGGTAAGGAGAAGGGTCTGTCACAGGCAGTAAGAGGTGAGGGGTAAGGGGGGCATCTCTCCCACACTGCACAGCCACATGACAGATGAGTAGTTGGGATAGTTCCCCCATGCTCACAACCTCGAGGCCGGCTTACCCACTCCTCCACCAACAGGGTGGGCTCTACTGTATCGCCCAGGTGAGGTGCAGGGCCTGCTCTCCCGAGTGTTGCAGTTGGTGGGGGTCGGGGCAGCTTTCCCGCCCTTATGACCTCAGGTAGTCTTGCTTTTAAGGTCAAGGAGAAGCACTAACAAACAGTTGGCACCTGACCATGAGTTTGACACATGTCAACCCAGCGTCTTGTCCACCTTCTGTCACTGATGTAACCAAACACCTGGCAAAGTCAACTCAGAGGGGTTTGTTTCCACGCGCACTTCCAGGGGACGAGATCCATCACGGTGAGAAGGCACAGCAGCAGGAAGACGGGGTGGCTGGGCACATGGCACCCCAGTCAGGCAGCAGAGATGGGTGCTGCCCAGGGAATGATGGGCACATTCACCTCAACAAACCTGACCTCGGCAATCCCTCCCCCGCAGATGTGCCCACAGGCTGGCCTCTCCCCTGGTTCTAGACTCTATGAAATTGATAATGACACCACGGCATCCTAGCTTGGTTGGTTTTTAAGGCTCAGGTGTCTAAATTGTGATGTAACCAGCTTTCTTTGCTCCCTGTGATTCGGGGCCTCTGGCTCTATCCTTCAGCCTCTCTACAGACATGTCATTGTGGGTGGTGTAAGCCTGTAATTCCAGCACTCAGGTGTCTGAGGCAGAGGACCAGGAATTCTAGCCCAGCCTGGGCTATGTAGTAAGAGCCATCCTGTTTTTATTTTTAGTAGTAATCAAACATTGTTATGGCCAATCTTTTGTTGTTGTTGTTTCCAAGACAGGGTTTCTCTGTGTAGCCCTGGCTGTCTTGGAACTTACTCTGTAGCCCAGGCTGGCCTCGAACTTAAGAGCTCCACCTGCCTCTGCCTCCCCAGTGCTGGGATTAAAGGTGTGTGCCACCATGGCCCGGCTTGAGTGTCACCTTCTGAGGGCAGCCCACGGAAAAGGACACGGAAGAAGGAAACTGCCTTTTGCTTGCCCTCACCATCACTGACAAGTCTTTATCACCATTGCTGTGACGCTCACCACCAGTGTTAGAACCGACGGCTTTGGGATTCCAATGTGGACCAAAGACCAGGCCTTCAGTGCCAGATTAGGACCCTGAGACAGCCATCCCCGTGAACTGAATGACAACTAGGTCTCCTTAGTGTGAGACTGAAGGAGAGTTAGACAGAAAAGACCAATTATTAGGTGCCGATTTATTGATTTATTTGCCTACCTGGAAGAGAATGACCCGGAGAAACAGCTAATACAATGCGGTCGCTGACCTTCGCAACCTGCTGACTGCCCGTGTGCTTCTATGAGACCTCACTTGTCCGCCCCACCTTGTGGTTTCAGAGTATGAAGTGAGACTGTAAACAGGCCCACTGTCAGAGTCCTTCAGGAGCTGCCCTGGCTTTGGTCCACTGTGACATCTCCTCTCCTCCACTCTCTCTGGCACCAGAGCGCAACAAGACAGCCAGTGCTGGGCTACCTGGACCTCCTCCTGTAAGCCGTCAATAAATCCCCTTTACATATTTATATGCATATATATGTAAATGGGGATTTATTTTATTTATGTATATATACATATGTGTGTATGTATGTATGCATGTGTGTATATATGTATATATGTGTATGTATGTGTATGTGTATGTATGTATGCATATATGTATGTGTGTACGTGTATATGTATGTGTGTATGTATATATGTATGTATGTATGCATATGTATGTGTGTATGTATGTATATGTATGTGTGTATGTATGTATTCATTCTATCAGTTCTTTTCCTTTTGAAAACGCTGACTAAAACAAGCATGGGCTCTAGAGCTCCCTCTGAGACAGCAACAAGATGTTTTTCTGGAACAGATCAGCTGGCAAAATGCTTGCCTTGTCAGCACTAGAACCTGAGTTTGAACCTGCAGATCCATGTAAAAAAGATGGATGTGGTGGTGCGTGCCTGTAACCCCGGTGACTGCAAGTCGGGAAGTAGAGACCGGTGGATCCTGGAGCTCACTGGCCGGCTAGCCCAGCCTACTGCAGGGCTCCAGACCAATGAGAGGCCCTGTTTCAAAAAAAGGTGCAAGATTCCTGAGGAATGGCACCTGAGTTTGTCCTCCGACTTACACACAGACACACAGACACAGACACACAGACACAAACACAGACACACACATAGACACACAGACACAAACACAGACACACAGACACAAACAGACACAGAGACACAGACACAAACACAGACACACAGACACAAACACAGACAAACAGACACAGAGAGACACAAACACAGACACACAGACACAGAGAGAGAGAGAGAGAGAGAGAGAGAGAGAGAGAGAGAGAGAGAGAGAGAGAGAGAGAGAGAAGAGGGGCAAAAAGAAACACAAAAGCAAAACCAAACAATAATAAAAACCATTTTTCATTTTGAGACAAGGTCTTGCTCAGTTGCGTAAGTTGGCCTGAACCTGAGATCAGTGCTGCCTCAGCCACCCGAGTGACTGGGAAGCCAGGCCCGTGTTATCAGGCCTAGCAAGGTTTTTTGGTTTTGTTTTGTTTTTGAGAACAGGTAGATGTGGACATGCATCTGTAATCTCAGGATCCAGGGCTGAAGCAGGAAGACCTTCCAGGCCTGCCTGGGCTACATGGTGAGAGCTTTATTTTAATAAAACAAAACCATCTGGCTGTGGTGGCACACGCCCGTGACCCCAGAATCCAGGAGGGAGGAGCACTGCTTCAAATGTGAAGCCACCAAGGGCCCAAGTTGCAAGTTCCTATCTAGAAAACCAGAACAGAAACAAGAGCTGGAAGGAGTTTGGCAGGAAAGGACTTGCTGTCAAGCCAGACAACCCGAGCTCAACCCCGGGACCAACATGGCGGAGGGAGAGAGCCAGCTCCTGCAAGTTGTCGTCCGAACTCCACAGACGCCATGGCACGCATCTGTGTGTGTGTGTGTGTGTGTGTGTGTGTGTGTGTGCGCGCGCGCGCGCGCGCGCGCGCGCGCGGATGTGCGCACTGACACACACAGGTAAATGCCATCTTCAAAAATCATGTATACACACTCGGAACTCTGTCATCATGTTTCCACCGACACAGATTATTGTCACCGTGATTACAACTGTCCATCAACATCCCGGCCAGCTACGTCAATCTTTAACTGTTTGTCAGTATGACACATACATATTTTCTTCCTTCTTTTTGGTTCTTTGACACAGGAGTTCTCTGTATAACAGCCCTGGCTGTCCCAGAACTCACTCTGTAGACCAGGCTGGCCTTGCACTCACAGAGATCTGCCTGCCTCTGCCTCCCAAGTGCTGGGACTAAAAGTGTGTGTGGTGTGTGTGTGTGTGTGTGTGTGTGTGTGTGTGTGGTGTGTGCGCACGCGTGATGGCATTGAACCTCTGGTCCTCACCCACACTAGCTATACACTCTCTACTACTAAACTGCCCACCCAATCTTTTTTTTTCTTTTGTGACAGGGTCTCACTAAATTGCCCAGCATGCCTTTGACCTTGCAATCCTCTTACCTCAGTCTGCCGAGTAGCTGGGATCACAGCACTTGAGAGTCTGAGACAGGAGAATTGCCACTAGTTTGAGAGTGGCTCAGGGCTAGACAGTGAGTTCCACTCTGGGCTACAGAGTGAGACCCTGTCTGAAAAACAAAACAAAAGGTTGGGGATGCAGCTCATCGGTGTGGAGATTGCCTAGTACGCATGATACCTGGGACTTGATGGTCCTGGCATGGTGGTACTCCAGCCTCAACTTCATAACGGCCAACGTGGGCGATAAGACTCTTGTCTTAGAAAAAACGAAACTGGGGTGGACGAGATGGCTCAACTTGCTGCCAAGCCTAACAATTAGAGTTTGATTCTCAGAACCTACACAGTGAAAGGACAGAGCCATGCCTGCAAGTTGTGTGCGCACGCGCATGTGAATACACACCTGTACACACCCACACACACACCCCTTGAAATGTTTCCTGGCAACTCGCATTTCTTCCTCTATGAGTATGTCCTTCAATTCTCTGTCCCTGATATTGCCAGCCATTCACGCGGCCATCAACGGCGTCTGCCACCTTCTCCAGTTGTAGAATGTTAAGTTTGGATAATTTTTCCATCGGAATTCTTCAGCTAGTGTTCTGCTGCATTTAGAATCTGTGGTTGCTACCAAGGAGACCGAGGCCATGAGGATCCCTGGTCCTTAGTATGTGACCTGTTCCTTACTATCTAAAAGAGTTCCCGATTTTCCTTTCAGCCCTGATAGTCTAAATTTCACAAAGTAGTTTCTGTGGGTCTCTGAATCCACCGTACTAGGTACCTTTTAGTCTAGAGATTTGAGTGCTTCAGTTCTGGGATGGTTTTCCTGTGCTTTCTTAGCTGGCCTACCACAGTTATAATCCCAGAATTTGGAGGCGGGAGGATCAGGAGTTCAAGGCTAGCCTTGCCTACATCATGAATCTGAGGCCACCGGGGCTCTGTGAGACAGACTGACTGTCTCTCTCTCTCTCTCTCTCCCTCTCCCTCTCCCCCCCCTCCCCCTTCCCTTTGTTATTTCTTTTTGAACTACTGTTGTTTGATGTTAGACATCCTGGACTGGTTTCTGTCCCCGTTTTCTTGTTTTCTCTCTATTTCTGTCTATATAAATCTTCTATTGGGTTTCTAACTTCAACTCTGATAACTTTAAATTCCCAGGGACTTCTTGAATTCTGTGATTTTTTTTTTTAATGGCCTCCTCAGAAGGGAGGAGGGCCGGGTGTTTATATAGTGGCCTGGGACCCTCACCGTAATCTTCCTCTCTACCTGAGGGCCACCTCCAAGGTCCCCCATGGCTCCTCTAGTTTGGATTCTGATGCTGCTGGTGGGGGCTGCCTGGGGCGAGGACCAAGTAACTGCCTCTGTATGGTAAGCTGGACTCGGGACCACAGTGACATTGGGGCAGGGGTTTTCTGGGCTGCATCTGGGGATCCCAGAGGGAGCAGCAAGTTTGTTAACAACAAAGAGGCCTAGCTGAGCATGGTAGTGTATGTCCGCTATCCCAGCAGAGGTGGGCAGATCAGGAGTTCAAGGCCAGACTCGACTACACGAAGCCCTGTCTCAAAATAACAAACTAAAAAAGGAAAGGGCTGAGGATGTAGCTCGGTTGTCCTGCTCTACAAACACAAAGCCCTGGGTTCAAGCCCCAGCACCACAGGAACTTGGTGTGGCGACTCAGGATGTGACACTAGCATTTGGAAGGTGGAGACGGGAAGATCGGGAGTTCAAGGTCACACTTATTATACATCAGGTTCTAGGCAAGCCTGGGCTACATGGGACCCTGCCTCAAAAACGAAAAGACAGAAGACTGAGGAGAAAGGTCAGGGCAGTGGGATTGGGGAGAAGACAGCCTACCGACCAGGATGGGGAGAGCCTCCCATCTCCACCACCTGAAACTGAGGTGACAATCCAGGCTGAGAGGGAAAGATAAAGAATTTACACTCTCCAAAACCCCAGGGTGGCCGAGCTGAGAGGCCAGAGTTCAAGTACAAGGCGGCAAGAAAATGAAAGGTAGCTTAGGTTCCTTGAACTTGGGTGCAGGGCTATGGACAAGGAGCAGTTGAATTGTGGGGAATTATGACCCAAGTTGCAGATTGAAGAGGAAGGGCTTCTTTTTGGGGTTTGTACGGTGGGGAGGAGGGCTGCATGTGGTGGCATAAACCTGCAATCCTAGCACGAGAGATGAGGGAGGCAGGAGGATTGCAAGCTTGAGGATAGCCTGGGCTACTATCAAAAGCTCTTTGTCTCTAAAAGAAAAAAAAAAAAAGCTGGGTGTGGTGGTCAACTCCTGTAATTTCAGTACTCAGGAGGTAGAGGCAGGAGAATCATGACCGTAAGGTCATCCTCAGTTCCACAGGGAGTTTGAGGCTAGCCTGGGTTACATGAGACTCTGTGTTGAAGAAAGAAAGAAAGAAAGAAAGAAAGAAAGAAAGAAAGAAAGAAAGAAAGAAAGAAAGAAAGAAAGAAAGAAAGAAAGAAAGAAAAGAAAGGAAGGAAGATCAAAATATAATCATAGTAAAAAATCACAGTCATATGATAATTTTAATAATGACAAAGGTAATGTGTTTTGCTTTCTCCAAACCAATCCCAAGGAGACAGAACTCTCTGGACCCAAAAGTGATGATGCGCACTTCGAGGGAGAGCTGTGAGTTGGGACCAGGGCTGCGCATGCCTCCTTCCCCCCTCACGATCCATGTTCTAACTGTGAACTCCAGTCCCGAGCACAGGGATAACTGTCAGGGCGCCACACGGGATCAACGTGCCAAGGGCCGACAGGAGAGTGGGAAACACTGTCAGGCTCCACCTGAGAGACTCCTGCTCAGATTCAATACGACAAGCCCTAGATATGGTGGCCTGTCGTCCCAGCCCTGGGGAGGCCAAAGCAGGAGGATCCTAAGTTCAAACCCAGCCTGGGCTGCACAGTAACAAGACCTGGTCTAAAATAACACAATAATTGCCTAGGTTTTATAATACACACCTGTAATCCCAGCTCTCAGGAGGCTGAGGCAGGAGGGCCTGGAGTTCAAAGCCACCTTGGGCTACATGGGAACATGAGACCTATCTTAAGGGGGAGGAGATGCTGGGAGGTAACTCAGCAGGTAGACTGCTTGCTGCACAAGCATCTGGGCCTGAGTTCGATCCCCAGCATCTGTGTAAAAAACTGGGTTGGGGTGGGCGGTGGTGGCACACGCCTTTAATCCCAGCACTTGGGAGGCAGAGCCAGGCAGATCTCTGTGAGTTCGAGGCCAACCTGGTCTACAGAGTGAGATTCAGGACAGGCACCAAAACCACACAGAGAAACCCTGTCTCAAAACAAACAAACAAACAAACAAACAAACAAAAAACTGGGTTGGGAGCACACCCTCTAGTCCCAGCACAAGAGAGACAGAGACAGGAAGATCTCTAGGGTTCCCTGGCCAGGCAGAGTAGTTGAACTGGTGAGCTCTGGGTCAAAACGAAGTGGAGAGGTATTGAAGAGGACACCTGATGCTAACCTCTAGTCTCTGCATGCATGCGCAGCATTCACGTGGACTCAAGCACACACACACACACATACACACACACACACACACACACACACCCCAAAATAATAATAATAATAATAGCCACAATAAAACACAAGGCTTGTCTGACTGAATCTGCCCAGACTCCAGTTTGTGCTCCCGGACTCCATCATCGACTCACTCTACTCCCCAGGAGTTCTGTCTCCTTCATCTCTGCTCCGGATCTGAACTCTTAGCGGTGGCCTTCTCTAAGCTTAGTGACCCTGCTGACCCCATCTCCCGGTGGGGCTTTGTGACCTGACCCCTGGCCCCTCTCCCCTTCCTGAGGCCTCACTGAGGCTCTTTTCTTCCCAGCCATTGTCTCGAAGTGTGACTTTGAAGATAATTCCAGACCTCTCTGTGACTGGTCTCAAATGTCTGCAGATGATGGGGACTGGGTTCGAACTACTGGGCCCTCCCGCACGGGCACTTCTGGCCCCCCAGGGGGCTACCCCAATGGAGGTAATGCGTCCGGGGGAAGCCTAAAGTTTGGAGGAGGACAGTGGAGAAGAGATAAAGTTGGGAGGGGACTGCTGGAAGCTGAGCCGAGCAGGGGGTGGAGGGGTCAGCCCCTGGGGACAGCGAGGTCTCAGCCCCCCCCCCCCCTGCCCGCCCTGTTCTATCTCCCTGCAGAGGGCTACTACCTGCACATGGATGCCAACACCTTCCCTCGGGGCGGGGTGGCACGTTTGCGCAGCCCTGACATATGGGAGCAAGGTCCACTCTGCATCCGTTTCGCCTTCCACATGTTTGGGCTGTCATGGGGTGCCCAGCTCAGACTGCTGCTGCTCAGGGGCCGGAAGCACCCCCGGCCCAACGTGCTCTGGAAACACTTGAACACCCAGAGTCCATCTTGGATGCCCACCGCTGTCACTGTGCCAGCAGACCGTGACATACCAAGCTGGGTGAGGCTGAGAGCAGATCTGGTAGGGAGGGGTCCGGGGGGAGGGGCTTAGGAAGGTAGGCTTCGGCAGAGGGGGGACCCGGAGGGTAATGATGGAGTCTTCTTGCAGCAAGCCTGAGTTCAGTCTCCAGGACCCACGTGGTAGAAGGCGAGAGCCAACTCCCCAAACATCCTCTGACTCTCACATTTCCGCCATGTGCTATAAATGAGTGGAATTTTTAAAAAGAGAGACCTGGATCCCCAGCCATCTGAATTCAGGGTGGAAACCAGCAGCCGCAGAGAAGGGAAGCCAATCATGTCACTCACAGGGTCAGGGTCTCTTTGTTCCTAATTCCACAGCTGATGTTTGAGGGCATGAGGGGAAACACCGCCTACCTGGACATCTCTCTGGATGGCCTCTCAATCCGGCGGGGTACCTGCAACCAGAGTGAGTTCCTGTCCCTCTCGGGCACCTCTCCCTCTCCTGACCCCTGTCAAACTCTCCGAAGTAGGGGTGGGACAGCTCAGCAACTAGGATCCTGTGTTCTCATGATTTGAGGTTCCTGGTTTCCTGTAGCTCCTAAAGCAGTCACTCTGTAATAGGTCTCCTTTCAACATGGAGTGGTAGGGGATATCTGGTCTAGAGTGACTGGCCAGGACCCATGGCCACAGGCTGGGCCTGTCTTAGCACTGGACACTCTATGTGTCAAGAAACCCTTGGTGGGATGGGAGATGTGTCTCAGTTGGTAGAGCATGTGTCTAGCACGCACAAAACCTTGAGTTCCATCCCCAGCACTGCATACAACAGCTGTAGTGACATACACCTCTAATTCCAGCATTCTGGAGGTAGAGGCAAGAAGATCCCAAGTTCAAGGTTATCCTGGGCTACACAGCAAATATGAGGCCAGCCTGGGCTGCATGCCATGCTGACTCTAAAACAAAAGAAGTCTTTGGTGTTAAACTACTTACAACTCTGATACATGCAGAACGGTCCTTTCAGGCTGACTGGAAAGGAAAGGAAAAATCCAGAAGCTATGAAGGGAACTTCTCATTGAACATGGGGCCTGGGCTAGATGCTCCACAAACATAATTTAATTTACGACCTTATACAGAGATGATTCCCAGTTTATAGATAGAAGCCTGAGACTGGGCAGGTTATGTAATCTGTACTAAGAGCAGAATTCACAGGCAGTAAAATAGAGGTTGTCCTCAAAGCTTGCTAAAGCTCACTACAGCCTTGAGAGTGACCCCAGAGTTCTGACCTCAAGCCAAGGCATTTTTTTTCTAAGCTTCCTCCTGTGGCAGAAAGCTCATACCCTTCCTTTTGATATTGGGGTTTAACCAGGGCTTTGTATATGTTGGGCAAATACTCTACCACTGAGCCATGCCCCCAGCTTCTCACCGGAGAATTCTGGACAAGGGCCCTACCACTGAACCATGGCCCCAGTCCCTCACTGGCAGGCTTTAGGAAAATGATTTACTGCTGAGCCCTGTCCTAAGCCCCGTAACAGAGGACTTAGATAAGTGCTCTATGGTGACACTGCACTCAGAACATTTCTTTTCTTTTTCTTGCTTTCTTTTCTTTTCTTTTCTTTTCTTTCTTTCTTTTTTTTTTTTTTTTTAACAAATGGGCTTCTTTTAAAATATATATAATAGGGGCTGGAGAGATGACTCAGAGGTTAAGAGGACTGACTGCTCTTCCAGATGTCCTGAGTTCAACTCCCAGCAACCACATGGTGGCTCACAACCATGTGTAATGAGATCTGGTGCCCTCTTCTGGCATACAGTCATACATGCTGTATACATAATAAATACATAAATCTTTAAAAAAAAAATATATATATATATATATATAATAACTTTTTATTTCATGTTCATTGGTGTTCAATCCAAAAGTAAATGTCTGTGTGAGGGTGTCAGAAGCCCTGGAACTGGAATTACAGACAGGTGTCACGTGGGTGCTGAGAACTGAACCTGGGTCCTCTGGAAGAGCAGCCAGTGCTCTCAACCCCTGAGCCACCTCTCCAGCCTCTACTATTAGCCTTTAGATGGGGGAATTCTAGGCAGGTGTTCTACTGCTAAGACCCACTTTCTCATGGAGGGACTCTAGGCAGGGCTCTACCACTGAGCCACACCCCAGTCCCTCACTGGGGGATTCTAGGCAGGTGTTCTACCACTGAGCCACACCCCAGCCCCTCACTGGGGGATTCTAGGCAGGTGCTCTACCACTGAGCCACACCCCAGCCCCTCACTGGGGGATTCTAGGCAGGTACTCTACCACTGAGCCACACCCCAGCCCCTCACTGGGGGATTCTAGGCAGGTGCTCTACCACTGAGCCACACCCCAGCCCCTCACTGGGGGATTCTAGGCAGGTGCTCTACCACTGAGCCACACCCCAGCCCCTCACTGGGGGATTCTAGGCAGGTGCTCTAACCACTGGGCCACACTCCAGCACCATCTCTTCTTTTCTCCCCTCTCAGTCTGCATGTCCCAGATGTGCACCTTTGATACTCTAAATGATCTCTGCGGATGGAGCTGGGTCCCAACTGCCACCGGGGCTAAGTGGACCCAGAAGAAGGGCTCATCGGGGGAGTTTGGTGTGGGGCCTGATGATGACTTCTCCAGCCCTGGTAGTGAGTATTGAAGATATCCTCGGAATCTCTGGGCTCCTGCCAGCTCTATGTCCCCCTTTCAATAGCATCCCCAGGTCAGGCCAGGTAAAGCCCAGCACGCCCCTCCCCCCAAAGCTTTCAGCTTAGGGATCATGGCAAGAAGCATGATTTCAAGCTGGAGAGATGGCTCAGTGGTTAAGAGCTCTGGCTGCTCTTGTAGAGGACCCACATGGCAGCTTACAACTGTCTATAACTCCAATTCCAGGGTATCTCACACCCTCACACAGACATACATGCAGGCAAAACACCAATGCACATAAAAATAAATAATTTAAATAAACAATTTTAAAAAAGAATGATTTCACATATTCTCCAGCTCCCCCCACCACATACACACACACACACACACACACACACACACACACACACACACACACTGCCAGTGCAGCCAGCTCGTTCTCTCCTTCCCTGGCATCTTCCACCCTACATTCATCCAGTTATTTATCTGGTATCTACTGAGTAGCTCCCCTGCACACTGTCCCAGTAACTTGAGAATCAGTGTGTAAAACCAGCACAGAGCCAGGGATGATGGTATATGCCTGTAACCCCAGCACCGGGAAGGCGGAAGCACCTGAAGGATGTGAGGTTCAGGAACTGCCTAGTCTACACAGTGAGTTCAAGTGCAACCTGGGCTAGACCCTGTTTCAGAAACACACGAAAAATAAGGGTTGCGGATGTTGGTCAGTGGTCATGTACTTGCCTAGCACGCCCAAGGCCCTGGATTCCATTCTCAGCGCCACTAGAAGGAAGGGAGAGGTAGGGAAGGAGATAGGGAGGCTTCGTGACTCATGCCTGTAATCCAAGTACCTGGGAGACCAAGGTAGGAAGATTATGAGTTCAGGTCAGCCTGGCCTAGTCAGCATGACGGACTTAACGCCACTTGGATTTCCTGCCAAGAAGCCGCTGTCTGGAACAGCAAGGGCTGATGGGGACTCCAGAGGAAGATTTGCAGTCGTTTAAGCCAAAATGTTCCTTCCTAGTCTTTCCATTCACGGTGATCCCTCCCCCTCCCCCTCCCTGTACTCTGCCTGGGCTTTCTCTTCCTGTTTCTGCCCCCTACTCCTTCCTTTGCACTCCTACATGGTGCCCCTCTCCTCTTTCTCTCCACCTGGTCCCTGCATCTGCCAAGTTTTAGAGGTCAGACTTCAAGTGATGTTTGATTTCCATTTCCAGTGCATACTTATTCTTTTTTCCTTTCTTTTTATTTTGGTTTTTCGAGACAGGGTTTCTCTGTGTAGCCCTGGCTGTCCTGGAACTCACGCTGTAGACCGGGCTGGCCTCGAACTCACAGAGATCTGCCTGCCTCTGCCTCCCAAGTGCTGGGATTAAAGGTGTGCACCACCTTCCTGTTCCGGGAGGTTTACCTTCTAGAAAGTTCTTCAACCTCTCCTTCCCTTTATTTGAAACCCCCGGTAAATACCCTGGGCATCTCCTCTCTTTACCTTTTAGCCTTTAACATTACGTCCCAAATCAGTCGTGTTAGTAGCAGTTGGTTGGGTTTTTAATCTTTCCTGTTTTGTTTCGAGCAAGGACTCCAAGCTCAGGCTTTGAGCTTCAATCTCCTGCCTCAGGCTCCCAAGATGCTGGCTGAAGCTACAGGCACCAGCCCTTCGGGCCCTTGTTTCTTCTTGCTTTCTCCTTCGCCATTTATTTACTTCCTTCCCTTCTTCCTTCTCCTGTTTTCCCGACACCTGCTCGTTTTCTGGGCTTCCTGGCCTCCCTCAGCCAAGGTTTGCCGGGAGCCAATGGGTGTGGGACAGGAGTACGCATGCCTGCGCGGACCTCCGCCTCCCATCAGGGCCCTCTTCCCTCCCCCTTGGTTACTAGTTGCGTCACTAAGCGAACCTCAGGCTGATTGGCTGTCTGGCTATTTTTTTTTTTTTTTTTTCTTTTTGGTTTTCCGAGACAGGGTTTCTTTGTCCTGGAACTCGCTTTGTAGACCAGGCTGGCCTCGAACTCACAGAGATAGCCTGCCTCTGCCTCCCAAGTGCTGGGATTAAAGGCGTGCGCCACCACCGCCTGGCCTGTCTGGCTATGATTAAGGGACCCAAGAGACAAGATTGTCATAGCGGTTTCTGAGAGGACGCCTGCATTTATTACAGCGACACCGGGTCTTTACCCAGTCCCAGCACTCTGCCAGCGGTGACTGGGTGTAACTCCCTCACCACTGCCACATCTAGGCGGCTGTTGGAACTCCCCATGGCCAGGTCCCCATCTTCCCAGGTTCCTACGCCTTGGTTACGGACTCCCCTCCATCCCAGCCACTTCACTGGCCCTTTCTTTTGCAGGTGGCTACTACATGCTCCTGGACTCCGCGAACGCACGGCCAGGACAGAAAGCCGTACTTCTGAGTCCCCTCAGCCATTCCAGCGGCTGTCTGACCCTGTCTTTCAGCTACATCATGCGCGGCCGGTCGCCCGGCGAAGGCCTTTTCGTCTATGCTACATTCTTGGGTTAGAGGAGATCATTGACCAGGGCACATCTGGGAGGGTTGGACTGATGGAGAAATAGGAGGAGTATCTCCTTAGGATGCATTTGTGAGACTGTTCTATGCTTTAGAAATGGGAAGGGCGCTGGATTCTAGAAGAGCAAAGTATAGCCGTGGCGGGACGTGCCTATAATCGAGCACTTGGGGGGTATGGGGCAGAAGATTTGAAGTTCAAGGCCAGTCTCTGCTACAAAGTGTGTTTGAAGTCAGCCTATGCTGCAGGAGACAGTATAAAAATAAACAAACACTCCAGCCAGGTGGATAGCTCAGTTATTAAGGCGCTTGTCACACAAGTTTGAGGACCTGACGACCATCCCCCAACACCCATGTAAACATAGTAACACTTGCTTGTAACCCCAGCCCTGGGGAGGCAGAAACGGGATCCCTGGGGGCTCCCTGGTCAGCTAGTGTAGGCTAACTAATAAGGCCCGGGTCTGAGATACTCTGCTTCAAAAACCAAAATGGAGAGTTCCTGAGGAAGGATGCCTGGAGGGAACAGATGTGTACGCACATCTGCATATGCACATCTGCATATAAACCTGCACACACGTACACTTATAGGTACGCACATGCATTCATGTTCTCTTGTGCACATAGACACCCACAAAGCAGGAGGGAAGAGTGAGAGTGCATACATGTGTATATGTGTGCACACCCACAAAGCAGGAGGGAAGAGTGAGAGTGCATACATGTGCATATGTGTGCACACACACAAAGCAGGAGAGAGTGAGAGAATGCACACATGCGCTTGTGTACATACATACACACAAACACACAAAGCAGGAGGTGAGGGTAGGGATTGTTTGCATCTGTAGGAATATTGTCCTAGCGTTCTCTGTACAACTTGTCCTTCACTCCAAGTCCTCACAGACTTCCTTCCCTCTGGTTTTCCTCCGTTGTAGGCAACATCCGGAAACACACTCTCTTCTCAGGACACCCTGGACCCAGTTGGCAGACTGTGTCTGTCAATTATACGGGACAGGGACAGATACAGGTACAGAGGAGCAAGGTCCTCATTAGGAGTCCCTGTGTATGGTAGGTTCTCTCAGTGTTGGGATGAGCTGAGGGTCTGGGCAGCAGAAGCAGGAGCTGGGTCTTCGAGTGGAATGCCAGATGAGAGGTGTCTTAGTTTCTTTCCTGTCAAGGCGACCAAACACTCTAACAAAAGCGACTTTAAGGGAGAAAGAGTTTATCCTGGGTGACAGGTCAAGGGTACAGTCCACCACAGTGGGGAATTCATGGCACCAGGAGCTTGAAGCAGCTGGTCACATCCCACCCCAGTCAGGAAGCAGAGAACGATGAGCACATACATGCTGCCGCTCAGCTCCCTTACACAGTCAACACAACCCAGGATCCCAGCCAGGGGATGACACCACCCATGGTGGGTGGGTTTGCCCACCTCAATTAACATAAAATAATCCCCCAGTAGGCATGTCTAGAGGCCTACCTCTCAGGTGACTTTAGATTCTGTCAAGTTGATGATTAATAGTAGCCTTCCGAAGAGGACTGGAGGATTGGGGGCGGAGGGTTGACTGGCCTGGTCTCCGTTTCTTTTCAGTTCATGGTGGTGGGTATGTTTGGAGAGATACCAGAGCCGGCAATAGCTGTGGATGCGATCAGCATTGCTCCCTGTGGGGGTGAGAACACAGCCTTGGGAACCCCTGCTGAGCGAGGGGTTGGCGTCATGGGGCGGGGGCAGGGCACGCGGTGAGTGTCTCAAACTTCCCTCTTGGAATCTGCTAGAGAGCTTTCCTCAGTGCAGCTTTGAAGACAGTACTCATCCTTTCTGTGACTGGAACCATGTGCTTGGAGACCCCGGACACTGGAGCTGGGGAAGCAAAAGCGTACCCACCCCCATCTCAGGGCCCCCAAGAGAGTTCCCATATGGAGGTGAGGAGACTGAGGACCCCCTCGAGGTTATGAGTCATTGCATCTGCATCTAGCTAGGGACTCGGTGAGGATGATGGAGGATGTAGGGAGCCACCTCCTGCAGGTGTTTATGGAGGAGAACTCAGACCTGGAAAGTAGACTCTGCCCAGGCTGCTCAAGACAGTGGGATCATTGCAACCCAGCAGGAAACCCAGGCTTCCCCATATGGGCACAGCTTCGTTGTAGCGGTTGCTAAGAATCCTCCAGAGAGGGGCAGGTGCGTGTCTGTGTGTGTCTCAACAACTGAGCACTTGCTGAGCATGTGAAAGTCCCTAGGTTCTATTCCTAGCTTTCGGGGTGGGATGGAGAGGAGCAATTGAGGCTTTGCTCTACATTGAGCCCAAGACTTCAAAAATCCACTGTGTTATTTCCAGCCAAGACATTGGCAGCTGATGCCAATAGAATCTGGACTGTAGACTGGGTTTCCCGTGTCTTTTGGCCTTCTTCAGTTAAGACTCCTAAATGAGCAGAGTGCCGTTGCTGGGATGCAAACCTGTGATGGGGAGGCTAAGGCAGGGACGTTGTAAGTTCTAGGCCAGCCTGAGCTGTATAACAAGACCCTGTCTCAGAAGCTAAACAAAAGAGCAAAGAGGAATATTATGGTGCATGTCTGGTTGCGTGCTCACCTGGGAAGCTACACATGGCTACAGCAAGCAGCTAGACTTGTCATGTACGCAGGTTTCCGTGTGGGGAGGGGTTCACCTTTCTGGTTCCCTCTTCCTTCATCCAGGGGATCATTATATTTACTTCGATTCAGTCAAGTTATCCCAGGCAGGACAGTCTGCCAAGTTGGTGAGTCCACCCTTCTGTGCCCCTGGGGACGTCTGTGTGGAGTTCGCTTACCACATGTATGGCCTTGGAGAAGGGACCACACTCAAGCTCATGTTGGGGAGTCCCGCGGGCAGTTCGCCCGTTTCCCTGTGGAGCCGTGTTGGATCTCAGAGCACTAGCTGGGTGAACAGCTCTGTCACCATCCCGAAGGGACATCAGCAGCCCATGCAGGTGAGAGATGGAGTGGGCCCTGTATGTATGGGGGGGGGAACGTAATAAGGGGTCCAGGGTCCAGGGTGGGCGATAAACTGAGGTAGAAAGGTGATATGTTAGTTTTTCTTGGGTGCTGTGACAAAATGCCTTACAGGAGCAACTTGTGCAAGGAGAGGTTTATTTTGGCTTAGTAGAGCCCATCCTGGTGGGGAAGGCACGGTGGCTGGGCTCATCCTGCATGAGCTTGCCGGCTCCTAAAGACCACAAAGCAGGGAACTGTGCCAAAAGTAAGGCCAGGCTACAGCCATCGGATGCCCGTCTCCTGATGGCCTCTGTCTAAAAGTTCCTACCACCTCCCAAACAGCGCCACCAGATGAGGACCAAGTATTCTAACACACAGGCCTGTTTGGGGCATTTCAGACTCAGGTCGGAAGAGGGGGAAAGAGCACAGAGAGGAGGCTGACTTCAGGTTCAAGAGGGTGGGGTGTGCTGGACGCTTGAGGCTCTAACGAAGGGATGCTCAGGCAGAGGACGCGCCCGCGCAGACTTTTATTGTCCTGTTCTGCCTTCTTTGTCCCCCGTGGCCTGCAGTTGTTTCTCGAGGCCACCCGGGGTACCAGCACCGCCTTTGTCGTAGCTGTGAATTTTATCTTCATCACTCATGGACCATGTCGGGGTAAGATGAAACTCGAGGGCCCAGCATCTCCCACCCTTAGTACCGGGAATAGAACCCCGTGCCTCCTCGTACCTGCCGGGCAAGCATTCCTGTGCTCTGTCACACCCTAGCCCCTCCCTAGGGGATTCTAGGCAATACCCTACTACTGCACTGTAGTCCTCGCCCCTCTCTAGGGAACCCTAGGAAAGTCCTCTGCCACTGAACTTTATTCCCGGGTTTGTTGCATTTTCACTGTTAGACAGGCTTTCACGAGGTAGCCCATGTGGTCTCAAACTTGTGATCCTTTTGCCTCATCGTCACTGGTGACTATGATGACAGATGGGCACACTATACCCAGCTATGATTGTGTCTTTGATGGCATGAGTTTGTGTGGCAGGATCCAGAACCTTCCTTCTCTAGTGGTACTGAAGGCGGGCCCTATCTCCTATTCAGTTTTGTGATTCCTGTACCTGGCACTAATGTGTTTTGGGAGTTCTGTCTCTTGAATAAGTGAGTGAAGGTTGGGAGATTGGGAGCAGAAATAGGGGTGACAAAGTGGCCCCCCATGAACCCACCCACTCCTATTTAGATGAGTGAAAGGGAGGTGGTCTAATTTTGACTAATTAACAGGATTTTGTTTTTCTTTGCAGTATCGCAGCAGACAGAGATTCTACCTACTGGTCCTTCTGAAAACATTGTCCTTATAGTCCCCACAGAAGCAACCCCTATTTCTGTAGAAATATCCTCCACTCACACTGAAGAGACCATCACCCCTACAGAAGTGGCCGCTGTAACCACAGAAGTGACCAGTGTCTCTCCTGAAGGGACCAGTGTCCTTCAGGAAAGCGTACCTACAGAAGTGACCAGTGTCTCTCCTGAAGGGACCAGTGTCCTTCAGGAAAGCATACCTACAGAAGTGACCAGTATCTCTCCTGAAGGGACCAGTGTCCTTCAGGAAAGCATACCTACAGAAGTGACCAGTGTCTCTCCTGAAGGGACCAGTGTCCTTCAGGAAAGCATACCTACAGAAGTGACCAGTGTCTCTCCTGAAGGGACCAGTGTCCTTCAGGAAAGCATACCTACAGAAGTGACCAGTGTCTCTCCTGAAGGGACCAGTGTCCTTCAGGAGAGCATACCTACAGAAGTGACTGCTGTCCCCACAGAAGTGACTGCTCTCACCACAGAAGGGACCACTGTCACTACAGAAGTGACCACTGTCTCTCCTGAAGGGTCCATCATCCCTACAGAAGTGACCACTGTCTCTACTGAAGAGACTGCCACCTCTACAGAAGTGACCACTGTCTCTCCTGAAGGGATCACCATCCCTACAGAAGTGACGACTGTCTCTACTGAAGAGACTGCCACCTCTACAGAAGTGACCACTGTCTCTCCTGAGGAGACCACCACCTCTACAGAAGTGACCACTGTCTCTCCTGAAGGGATCACCATCCCTACAGAAGTGACCACTGTTTCTACTAAGGAGACCACCACCTCTACAGAAGTGACCACTGTCTCTCCTGAAGGGATCACCATCCCTACAGAAGTGACGACTGTCTCTACTGAAGAGACTGCCACCTCTACAGAAGTGACCACTGTCTCTCCTGAGGAGACCACCACCTCTACAGAATTGACCACTGTCTCTACTGAAGAGACTACCACCTCTACAGAAGTGACCACTGTCTCTCCTGAGGAGACCACCACCTCTACAGAAGTGACCACTGTTTCTCCTGAGGAGTCTACCACCCCTCCTGTAGAGATCACTATCTCCTCTGAAGAGACCACTGTTCTTACAGAGCAATCTACTGTCCTCATGCAAATGCCCACAACATGTAGACCACCCTGTCCAAGCCCTTCACAGGTTCCAGGTGTCTTGACAACCAGCATGGCCACATCTACAGGTATGTCTGCCACAGGGATGAGGTGGACAGAGCATCAGCTGGAGCTCTCAGTAGAAGACAGTGAGGAGATTAGGGAAGGATGTTCCGGAAGTGAAAGGCCTATACCTAGACTGCAGAAACACCAGCCACAAACTGAGTCATCCTCAGGCTCCTTTCCTTTTATTCCTTCTTCTGACCTCATTCTATTTCTCTCCCTTCTCCTTTCCTTCCTGTCTTCTGACATAGATGAGGCTAGCCTCAAATTGATGATCTTCTTGCCTTGGTCTCCAGAGTAATAGAATTACAGGCATGTACCTCCACACCTAACGTTGACCTGAATATTTCATACAAATGGAACCAGGGGACGTGTTTATGAGCACAACGTCTTCAATATTGCGACCTTATTATAACATTGGTCAGAACTTTTTTTCGTTTTTGAGACAAGGTCCTGTTATGTAGCTCAGGCTGGCCTCAAATCCACTGTGGAGCTGGCCTTGAATCCTTGGCAGTCTTCCTACCTCAGCTTCCCACGGACGCCACCATGCCCAGCTATTTCATTCTTCTTCTTTTTTTTAAATGACAGAATAAATGCAGACTTATTTAGAAAAGAACTTGAGCTCAGGGTAGGAGAGAGACGGGGAGGCTTTTGGGGCAGGATGGGCAGGGCAGGGCGGGGAGCAGCTGTGTAATGAAAGCCTGATGGAGGCTGTGTTTTCCTTTCAGAGAGCTGCCCCGCAAATGCCCACCTTGAACTGTGTGCATGCCCTGCATCCTGTGAGAGCCCCAAGCCCAGCTGCCAGTCCCCCTGCAGTCCGGGCTGTGTCTGCAATCCTGGGTTTTTGTTTAGTAACAATCAATGCATCAACGAGTCTGCCTGCAATTGCTTCTACAACAACAAGTACTACCAGGTATGCCTCCGGGGTGGCCCGCTTTCCAAAGGGGAACTGATGCCAGAACACCCGGGCCCTGGTGCCCCCGATCCCTGTGTGAGAGTAGCTTAGAGAGCCCCAAGGTGTAGGCTCAAGGACTGGATACACAATGGTAGAGCCATTCATTCAGCACTGGATTGGGTTTCACAGTGCTGAGGATGGAGCCAAGGACCCCTTACTTCTAGGGAAGTGCTCTACTAAGGACCCACACTTGCACCTCTTCACTAGGGGATTTTGAACAGGCGCTCTATCACTGAGCAATGCCCTTAGCCCCTCACGGAGGGACTCTAGGATAGTGCTCTACCACTGAGCTGCATCCCCAGGCCAGGACTGACTGTATTTTCAGAGCTCAAGTCACCAGGTATGGATGGTAACTGGCATACTAGACAGATCTAGAGTCAGGTAGCAGAGCTGGAACATGGATGCGGTATTCATTTTCTGCATGATCTTGGGAAAGTTCATCTTGTTAAATCTGTTTCTGTGGCTATAAGAATATGCACAGTAAGACCTACCTTTTTATTTAGTTGGGTTTTTTTCATTTTTTAAATTTTAATAAATTTATTGATTTATTTTACATCCCAGCTGCAGTTTCCCCATGCTCCCTCTGCACCCCCCAGCCCCCCGGCAATCCACTGCCCCTCTATTTCTGTTTAGGAAAGGGCAGATCTCCCATAAGTATCAATACAACATGGAATATCAAGTTGCAGTAACACTAAGCACCTCCCCATGTATTAAGGCTGACAAGATGACCCAGTATGAGGAGTAGGGTCCCAAAAGTCAGTAAAAGAGTCACAGACATCCCCTGTTCCCACTGTTAGGAGTCCCACAAAAGGGCCAAGCTACACAACTGTCACATTTTTGGCTTTTTTTTTTTTTCAAGTCAGAGTTTCTCTGTGTAGTTTTGGTGCCTGTCCTGGATCTTGCTTGTAGACCAGGCTGGCCTCAAACTCACAGAGATCCACCTGGTTCTGCCTCCGAGTGCTGGGATTAAAGGTGTGTGCCACCACCGCCCGGTTTATTTAGTCTCATATGTCCCAGGTGGACCTTCAACTCCTCATGTCCCTGAGGATGACCTTGTACATTTGATTCTTCCGCCTCCACCTTCCAAGTGCTGGGCTACGGGTGTCCAGTTATGTAGTACTGAGGACTGAACCGAGGATTTTGTGCAGTTAGACAAGCCCCCTAGTCACTAAGCCACACCCAGCCCTCTTCCTCCTCCTCCTCCTCCTCCTCCTCCATGTTTCACTTCCAGCAAGAAGAGGGAAGGTTACGGAATATTGTTGTTGCTGTTCTGAGTGGAGTCTTACTCGCTAATCTAGGCTAGCCTGGAACCCACTTTGTAGCCCAGGCTGGTCACAAACTTGAGTCAATTCTCCTGCCTCAGTCTTCCAAGCTTTGGGATTACAGGTGTGCACTACCAGTCTGGGCTTAAGATTTTCTCTCCTTACCTCATAGTGCATAAAGTTAGATGTGCCAGCACACACCTGTAATCTTAACACTGGAGAGATGGAGACGGGGGACCAGGAGTTCAAGATCATCCTCTGCTGGTTAAGGGAATTCAAGGCTAGCCTGGACTACATGAGATATAGTTAAAAAAACAACTAAACAGATTTTTTTTGTAAAGATGTGTTTTGGTTTCACTTTTGTTGCTCTGATAAAAAACAAACTTTGGGTGGGGAGGATTTATTTTAGCTCACAATTCCAAGTTACGGTCCATCATTGAGAGAAATCAAGGTAGCAGGAGCGAAAGACAGCTGGTTTTACTTTTATAGTCTATTTACAGTCAAGAACAGAGAAATCAATGCATGCACGCCTAGTGCCTCTGTCTGTCTGTCTGTCTGTCTGTCTCTCCCTTATATAGTCCAGGGCCTCAAACCAGAGGCCACATCAATTAAGGCAATAAGACAATTCCCCGGAATGTCTACAGACCAACTTAATAGACAATACCTCTAGGAGACTCTCTTCCTGCGTGACTGTAGATTGTATCAAGTTGCCAATTAAAACTGGATCCTTCTTAATAATTAATTACTTAATTATTACTTAATAAATGCTCATTGCTGTTATGAGCAATTCATGATAAACACATGCAATCTGTTAATCAAAAATGCTGCTGGGCGTGGTGGTACATGCCTTTAATACCAGCATTTGGGAGGCAGAGGCCAGCCTGGTCTACAAAGGGAGTTCCAGGACAGCCAGGGCTACATAGAGAAACACTGTCTCACCTCAAAGAAAACAAAAACAAACAAAAAAATAATAAATAAATACAAAATATTAAAGTGGGCTGGGTGTGGTGTCACATGTCTTTAATCTCAGCACTGGTAGAGGCAGAGGCAGGTTGGGTCTCTAAGTTCAAGGCCAGCCCGGTCTACAAGGTGACACCCTGTCTCATGAAAACAACAATAAAACCAGAACCACAACCAAACAAAAAGTGCTTTAAGCAAACAATATGTGATGTCACAAATTGTAACTCCAGCACTTGGGAGGCTGAGGCGGGAGAATTACCTGAATTCAATGTCATGAGACCCTGTTTTAGAAACAGGACAAAAGGGGGCTGGAGAGATGGCTCAGAGGTTAAGAGCACTGCTTGCTCTTCCTAAAGGTCCTGAGTTCAATTCCCAGCAGCCACATGGTGGCTCACAACCATCTGTAATGAGATCTGGTGCCCTCTTCTGGCCTGCAGGGATACATGCAGACAGAACACTGTACACATAATAAATAAATCTTTAAAAAAAAAATCGTCTTTAAAAAAAAAAAAAGAAACAGGACAAAGCGCAAGGCTGCTGAAATGGCTCAGCAGGTAAAGACACTCGCCTCTGAGCCTTGAGCCTGAGTTCCATCCCCAGGACCCACATGGTGGAAGGAGATGACAGATTCCCAAAGAAAGTTGTTCTCGGATCTCCAGACTGGTGCCATGGCCCATGAAAACACACACACACACACACACACACACACACACACACACAAGAACTGTGGCTTTATTGGGGGGGAGGGTCCAGGGACCTAAGTCCCTGTTCAGGGCACCGAGGCAAGCTTCCACCTCTTAAAGGGTTCCTATGAGGAGGAGAGAGGAATAAGAAACTTGTAGATAGAAAGATAGCAGAGAGGAGACAAACAGAAACACAGGATAGCTTTGGGAGGTCCTGGATCAAAATCCACCGGCCCCTTCTGTCTCTTCAAAAGGGCTTTTTATAACAATGCCAAGGGGTGTGGCAAAAGCCCTCCCTTTGCTAGATCAAAGCACACAGCACAGCCAAGTGCAGACCCTTCCAAACACCTGGTAACCACGCCCATGGTCCAATCATCACCTTATGCAGCCCTGCTGGGTAAAGCAAGCTCGGATCTCACTTCAAAACCTCTGAGGGTCTCCACACTTTGTGACTCTCGATCTGTTGCCCTTAGCCTGGGGAAGAATGGTTCAGTCCCAACTGCACAGAGCGGTGCCGCTGCATGCCCGGTAGCCGGATGGAGTGCCAGATCTCTCAGTGCGGGACACACACTGTCTGCCAGCTGCAGAATGGCCAGTATGAATGCCAGCCCTATGGTAAGCACTGGCCCTCACGCTGTTATGGTGAGAGGGTGGGTGGGACACTTTGGAGTGCATTTGCTATTCCCATCACCACATCTGCATGTGTTCTGTTCTGATCCCAGAAAGTCATCTCCCCTGTCTGTCTAAATCATTACTCTGCCAGAGTGGGTGAGAGTCTGTATCCTCCACATCTCCCTTGAGCAGTGGAGCTGGGAATATCTCTGGGTAGGAGAGGCTGGGGTGTGGGATTCAGTCAAGTGGGACACTGGAAACAGCTTCCTACATCTCCGTTCCCCTTCTCTGGCAGGTAGTGCTACCTGCCTGGTCTATGGGGACCTTCATTTTGTCACCTTTGATGAGAGGGACATTGACTTCACAGGGACATGTACCTATATCTTGACCCATATCTGCGAGAACACCACAGGTAGGAGATTGGAGCCAGAGCTGGGGGTAGCGGGGTGGGGGTGGGAAGGGCTGAGATTATAGAGTAAGTGTCAGGCATGGAGACACAGGAGGTGGTCGAACAGGGTTGGTGACAGATGGCAGCAAGGGGCTGCACTGGACTAAGGCCCTCTGTTAAGCAGCAGCTGGGATGTGTAGGACACACAGAGACAGTGCTTTCAGGCCCCCATCCTGGGGAAGTGTGGCTGAAGCTATCAATGGCCTGCTACTGTGGGAGGTTCCCTGGGCAGAGTGACAGTTACTGGTAAAGGGACTCTTGCTGGAGGATGTGGCTCAGTTAGTAGAGTGCTTGCTCAGTGGGCATGAAGCACTGGTTTCCACCCCCAGAGCCTCAGTAGTGTGGAGTGCATGCCTGTCCTCTCAACACTGGGCAGGTGGATCTCCAGGAGTTCAAGGTCATCTCAGCTACAGAGTTTGAGACCAGCCTGGGCTACATGAAACAGGGTGACAGGGACTCATGAATGAACAAGATTGAAGATGTCCCAGTCCATGGCGGGGAGACAGGCAACCACAAAAGCAGACGGTCACGCCACGTCCCTTTCTCTTTGGGTTCTGAGACCCTTACCAACTCTCAGGGCCATATCGCTGAACCTTCTGTCTGCCCCATAGGGCCAAGGTGGGCACCGCCACCAACAGGGTCTCAGAAAGCAGCAGATGGGGTGGTACATGTGTTTAATCCCAGCATTCTGGAGGCTGAGGCAGGAAGACCTGTCAGTTTCAGCTTGGGATACATAAGAGCCCTGACTGGGTTTCCCCCTAGCACCACACAAACTGGGTATGGTGGTACATGTCTATAATGCCAGCACTGGGGAGGCGAGAGTGGTACTCTCAGGAGTTCAAGGTCATTCTTAGCTAGCCTAAGCTACAATGAGACCCTGTCTGAAAACAACCAACCAACCAAACAAACAAACAAGCAAACAAACAAACAAACAAGCAAGCAAACAACCAACCAAACAAACAAACGTTTGTGACTTGGCCCTTCCTCTCTCCATCCAGAACCATCCTTTAAGATAACTGCCAGCACTGAGGAACGTGGAGTAGAAGGTGTATCCTCCCTGGACAAAGTCTTCATCACCCTGCCAGAGACTACCATTACCATGATCAGGGACAGATACACACTGGTGAGTCCTATCCTTCACTCTCCCCCACCAGGCTACAGTCAGCCCCACCTGTCCCCAAACCCTGTTACAAAATAATGATGGTGATGCTTCAAACCAGTCCAGGGGAGAGAGGCTGGAGGGACGCTGTGGAGGGTGATGCCTTTTAGCCTTGGATGTGATGTTAGAGTCTTAGGGTTCTCCTGGACTCCTGGATCACTTTCTCTATCTCCTCTATCTGCCAGATTGCAGAACAGAGAGTCACCCTCCCAGTGATACCTTCAAATGGCATCTTTGTGGGTCTAAGCGGGCGATTTGTGGAGCTGAGGACATCATTTGGTTTACGTGTGAGATGGGATGGTGACAAGCAGCTTTTTGTGACTGTGCCCAGGTAAGGGGAGGCAGCCCTAGTCAGGAAGCTGACATTTCTCTCTCAGAATGCTCCACCCCCCACCCCCTACCATTGCAGTCCCTCAGGGTTAATCGTTTATATATGTCCTCAAAGCTGGGAAGCAGCTAACCCGGGCAGCAGAAGGGAGACAGTAGGAAGTGGGGTCAGGACAGTGAGATAACAGCAGGATGCGTACACAAGTCCTTGGGAATGTGCTGGAAAGAATCGCTCGGGGACTCTGGGGAGCTGTCAGAAGAGCTGATGCTGGACACGTTCTTCAAGGAAGAGTGGCTCCCCAGATGAATGGATAAGGACCAGTCAGGCTTTGTGGAAAAGGTGACATAGGGACTAGGGAGGTGGCTGATCTGGTAAAGAGCTAAGTTCCACCCCTGGAAAATACACACACACACACACACACACACACACACACACACACCAAAAAAAAATCTGGGTACAGGAGTGTGCTTATAATACCAGTGCTAGGGAAGCAGGGATGGAAGGACTCTGGGGGCTTGCTGGCCACCTACTCTAACTGAATGGGTGAGCTCCAGGGTCAATGAGAGACCCTCACTCAAAAATGAAGGTGGAGGAGGCTGAGGAGATAGTTCAGTGGGCAAGGGTTCTTCTTGCACAAGCACAAGGACCTGAACTTGAATCTTAAAAAAAGCTGGACTTGGCTGTGTGTGCATCTGGAACTCCAGTGTTGTGCGGGCCAGAGACTGGAGGATCCCTGGAATTTGCTGCCTGCCAGCCGAGTTCCAGATTCAGCGAGAGACCCGGTCCCAAAGACATAAAGTGGACAGTGATCAAGCAGGACATCCAACTTCCTTCTCTGGCCTCTGAGTGCACATGAGAGTATTTAAAACACACTCACCAGGGCTGGAGAGATGGCTCAGTGGTTAAGTGATTAAGAGAATGCTCTTAACCAGACCAGAGGACCCAGGTTAAATTCTGAGCATCTACACAGCAGCTCACAACTGCCTGTAATTCTATTCCCAAGGGACACGATGCCCTCTTTTGACTTCTGTGGACACTGCATGTATGTGGTGCACATATATACATGCAGGCAAAACACCCATATGCATAAAATAAAAACATATGCTGGGTGGTAGTGATGTACTTCTTTAATTTGGGAGGCAGAGACAAGCAGATCTCTGAGCTCAAGGCCAGCCTGGTCTACAGAGTGAGTTCCAGGACACAGAGAAACCCTGTCCCAAAAATCAAAAATCAACCAACCAAAAAAAAAAAAAACAAAAAACAAATGAAAAAACACTAAAACACATATTCACACATATATACTAAAAAGAAAAAATAAGGGGGACAAACCTGAGGAAGATACCCATTGTTGACCTCTGGCCCACACATACATGCATGTCTGTGCATATACACCTGCATGTGAGTGTATACACACACTGAGAAAGATAGAGAGGGGGGTGGGGAGAAACACATTCTTGTTTAAACCCATGAGAAGGTAGAGGGCAGCAAAGGATGTTGAGCAGAAAGGTCAGAGAAGATCCTGTATATATGCTCAGGCTGGGGCCTGAGTGGTGGCCTTTAAGTCCCTGGGGCCTGTCACAGAATCTGTTAAGAGTGGATAGTCTCAACCCCCTCCTGTCTCTTACCATCAGGGCACACAGCTCACCGTTCCCTTGCTGTGGTCTCTGATGACTTACCCCTCTCCCGGACCCACAGTACCTACTCAGGCAAACTCTGTGGTTTCTGTGGGAACTATGACGGGGACAGCAGCAATGATTACCGGAAGCCGGATGGCACAATGACACATGATGAGGATGAGCTGGGGAAGAGCTGGCAGGTAGAAGAGGAAGAGGACAAGAAGTGAGTGGGGCTCCCCCCAGGGGCCGGGGGTGGTCCTCCATTTTCAACCCTCTGACCGTGCTCATTTTAAGATCTATCAGAGCTGGGCTTAGCTGTTCGTGCCTGTCATTCCAGAAGAGGTGGAAATGTCTGGAGCTGCAGACATGGCAAGATCCAGTTTCTAAAATCCAAGAGCTGGGGATATAGCTCAGTGGTAGAGCCCCTGCCTAGAATCCCCCAGTGAGGGGCCGGGGTGTGGCTCAGTGGTAGAGCACCTGCCTAGAATCCCCCAGTGAGGGGCTGGGGGTGTGGCTCAGTGGTAAAGCCCCTGCCTAGAATGCCCCAGTGAGGGGCTGGGGTGTGGCTCAGTGGTAGAGCCCCTGCCTAGAATCCCCCAGTGAGGGGCTGGGGGTGTGGCTCTTTAGTGGAGCACTTGTCTAGTACACACCAGATGCTGGGTTTGATCCTCAGCAATGTAAAAATTGAAGCAAAAGTAATGGGGTTAGGGGTGGGGGGAGTTTGGTAGTTCCTGCCTGTGATCTTTATGTTTCCAGGGCTATAGGAAGGTCAAGGCCAAGCCTGGGCTAACGTAGTGAGAGTGTCTCAAAAAGAACAAATTAAGCTGACTAGCATTGCCCTCTTGTCTCTCCCTACCTGGAGACTCCAGCTGTTCCACCTCGTTTGGGCTCTTCCAGTCCTGCTGACTGCTTGGGTTGGGTCTCTTCCAGGTGTCAGAACAAGAAGAGCCCCCCATCTTGTGACTCAGCCTTGGGGAGAACTATGTCGGGGTCCAACTTATGTGGCCAGCTTGTTGACCCAAAAGGAACCTTTGAGTATGGAGGAAGGCGGATGGGCTGCCTGGGGTTGCTAGGCACTAGGGTTTCTCTGAGGTGGAGCATAGAGGCTCTGCCCTCTCCTGCCCTCTGAGTTAGCTTCTCTCCCCAGGGCATGCCTGCTCTACATGAAGGCCTCATCCTTCTTGGATAACTGTGTAACGGACATGTGTAGCTTCCAGGGGCTCCAGCAGATGCTCTGTGCTCATATGTCGGCCATGACTGCCACCTGCCAAGAAGCCGGCTATGCCGTGAAGCCCTGGAGGGGACCCGAGTTCTGTCGTGAGTTAGGACCCAAAGCACTGGGGGATGATCTGGTACAGCTTCCGCTAGATACAGACATGGTACAACCTATTGATTCCCTACTCCAGTTACATATGAGGACAGGGGAGTGAGGAGAGTTGGAAAGATGTCTGAGAAATATCAGTAAGCTGGCTGGACAGCAGTCCTGTAATCTCAGCTACTTGGGAAGCTGAGACAGAAGGATCTCAAGTTCAAGACCAAGCTGGGCAACTTAGGCTTATTTCAAAACAAAAAGACAAAAAGAGGGCTAGGTGCATGGCTCAGCAGTAGAGCATATGCCTAGAATCCATTGACAGGGGGCTGGGGTTATGGGCTAGTGATAGGGTGCTTGCCTAGAATCTGTCAGTGAGAAGTTAGGGGTGTGGCCTGGATGCAGAACATTTTCCTGATGTGCCTAAGACCCTGGATTGAATCCTCAGTGGGGGTGGGGGGTGGGCAGGAGAAGGAAGAAGATGAGGAGGGGGACAAGAAAGAAGAGAATAGGAGAGGAGGGAAAGGACGAGGAAGAGGAGAAGGCAGATCAATAACCATCCATAGTCACTTGGTTCTGCAGGGAAGAAGACAGTGTACTCTTGTGCCCCCCGGGTCTCATCACATTCAGTGCAGACTGAATGTGTGAGGCTGTACTGAAGCTCTGGCATGGACACCCCAGTCCTCTGGAGAAGCTGCATTAGCAGACGCCCATCCCCAGGACCAGGCTGTTCATGGCTTGCTGGGTATCACACTTGCTTACTGAGAATGTCGACATATCAGAGTGCCTGTATCCTCTAATTTGGAGCTCATCTGCCTTCCATGGAGGGCCTTTGTAGCACCCAAGCAACAAGCTTGGTTTAGGCAGGGGCTTTTGTTTGGTTTGCTCTTGGAGCCAGAGACTCATGTAGCCCAGGCTAGCCTTGACCTCACCATGGAGCTTAAGATGGCACTGAATTCTTGATCCTCCTGCCTCCACCTCCTAGTGCTGGGACTGCAGGCATGCACCATCACAACTCGTTTATGTGGCATGGAACCCAGGGCTTCATGCGTGCATACAGGCACTCTACCAAGCGAGCCACACCCTCAGCATGCAGACAAGTCTTTTAGCTTCTAGCCGCAAGCCCTACCGGTCAGCTGGGCTCCTGGGCTCATCTTCTCCCAGCCATATTTCTCAATATTGGTCACAGCATCTCTAGCTGGGACCTTCTTAGCATGTTCCCTCCTTCTGTACCTGGTCTCATCTATCTCCTTTTGAAATCACTTTCTGAGTCAGGTTCTCACTCTGCAGCCCAGGCTGGCCTGGAATTCTTAATCCTGCTGCCACAGCCTCCTGACTCCTGGATTTACAGGTCTGCACTATGACGTCCAATTTGCCTGTTTTCTTACCTAAGCTTCTCCCTCCACAGCCTTGGACTGCCCTCAAAATAGCAGGTACTCCCTGTGTGCCAAACCATGCCCGGACACCTGCCATCCTGGATCTGCTCTCCAGCCCTGCCCAGAACAGTGTGTGGAAGGCTGCGAGTGTGACCCTGGCTTCATCCTCAGTGGTTTTGAGTGTGTCCCTCGATCGCAGTGTGGGTGCACCAATGTTGAGGGACGCTACTTTAAGGTGAGCAGCTGGTGTGAATCCCTCAGCCCTAGAGACAAAAGGACTTGCTCTGAGTTTCTGAAGCCCTGTGTTGATGTGGGGGAGTGGAGGGGACAGGCAAGAAAGAGGAAGCCAGAGAAAGCAAGAGTAGCTAAGGCTGGCATACTGGATCCATGCTCTCATATCTCCCTCTTCCTCTCCCTCACTCTCTCTCCTGGCTCAACTAATTTTTTTCCTTTCCTCCCTCTTTTCCTTTTTTTTGATGTTGCTGAAGATAGAACCCAGGGCCTTGTGCATGTTTAGTAAGAGCTTAACAACTGAGCCACACCCCAGCCCCTCACTGGGTGATTCTAGGAAGCAAGGTGTCTACCACTACTCCAAGTCCCTAACTAGGGGTTCTAAGCAAGTCTCTATCACTGAGCCATGACTCAAGCTCTCACTGGGGGATTCAAGGCAGGAGCTCTACAACCAAGTTGTAGTACTAGTTAATGCACCAGAGCCGTAGCTTTTTTTTTTTTTTTTTTTGGTTTTTCGAGACAGGGTTTCTCTGTGTAGCTTTGTGCCTTTCCTGGGACTCACTTGGTAGTCCAGGCTGGCCTCGAACTCACAGAGATCCGCCTGGCTCTGCCTCCCGAGTGCTGGGATTAAAGGCGTGTGCCGCCGCCGCCCGGCTGAGCCGTAGCTTTTTACTTGTTCTTCTTTTCCTTTTTGTGTGTGTGTGTGTGTGTGTGTGTGTGTGTGTGTGTGTGTGTGTGTGCCTGTCCTGGATCTTGCTCTGTAGCCCAGGCTGGCTTCAAACTCACCGAAATCCGCCTGCCTCTGCCTCCCAAGTGCTGGGATTAAAGGCCTGTGCCACCACCGCCCAGCTGCCATGCCAAGGCCAGAGGAAAATCTGCAGGAGTTAGCTCTCTCCTTTAGTATGTGGGTCACTGGATTGAACTCAAATCCTCAGACTTAGTTAAGCACTAGGTGTTCCCACCTACTGAGTCACCTGCTGGCCTTCTTTTTTTTTTTTTTTTGGTTTTTCGAGACAGGGTTTCTCTGTGTAGCTTTGCGCCTTTCCTGGAACTCACTTTGGAGACCAGGCTGGCCTCGAACTCACAGAGATCCGCCTGGCTCTGCCTCCCGAGTGCTGGGATTAAAGGCGTGCGCCACCACCGCCCGGCCTTTTTTTTTTTATTTTTTTTATTTTTATTTTTAACATCTTATTGATTTGTATGTGTGGTGTGTGTATAGTGTGGAGGCCAGTGGAGGATGCCAGGCATCCTGCTCTATCACTTTCTGCCCTATTTCCCTGGAACAGCATCTCCCACTGCACGTGGTACACTACTAAGCCTGTTCGATACCAGCCTCTTCTGCACCTAAGCCCAGAGCTTCAGGAAGACAAGACTGCCGGCAGGGAAGCCATCTCTTACTGCTCTCCCTTCTGTACCCCAGATACAGGAGCAGTGGTTTAATCCAGACTGCAAAGAGATCTGCATTTGTGAAGGCAACAACAGTATTCGCTGCTGGCCCTGGAAGTGTAAGGCCCAGGAAGCCTGCAGCCATAAGGAAGGCATATTAGGCTGTCATGCCCAAGGTGAGCAGTCAAGTCAGCATGGGAGGTGAGCAGGGGCTTCGTGTGAGAGGATGGCCATGGTTCACACTGACTGTCAACTTGACAGGTTCTAGAAACAAGTCTTTGGTGGTGTCTGTTAGCAACTTTCTAGATTCAGTTAATGGAAGTGAGAAGACCCACACTAAATGTAGGCCTCATCATTCATGGGCTGGGGTCCTGGACTGCATAAGAAAGAGAAATAGAGTTGAGTGCCAGCATTCATCTCTCTCTGCCCCTCTGACTGAGGATGTCATGGGAGCTGTCTCACACGCCCTTCACCGTGCTTTCCCACCATGATGGTTTTCCCTACACACTGCAGGCCAGAACACACCATTCTTAGCTTAAGTTGCTTTTGTAAGGTTTTGGTAATATAGTAATATAGAGAAATATGGTAATAGAAAGTAATAAGGAAAGTAAAATACAGTAATGTAGAAAGCATTGCCAAAAGCAGCTTTCCCCCAAAAATAGGGGCTCAGCTAGAGATTGTGTGTTGGTCATCTTACTGAGATTGGAACAAATATTGAGAAAGACCCATTTATTTATTTTGGTTTGTTTGAGACAGGGTTTTCTCCGTGTAGTTTTGGTACCTGTCCTGGATCTCACTCTGTAGCCCAGGCTGGCCTCGAACTCACAGAGATCCGCCTGGCTCTGCCTCCTGAATGCTGGGATTAAAGGTGTGAGCCACCACCGCCCGGCCCGAAAGACCCCTTTATAAAGAGGTTTAGCTGCTGGGGTGGTGCCTGCCTGGAATCCCAGCATTTGGGAGGCGGAGGCAAGAGGATCACGAGTTTGAGGTCATCCTCAGCTATATGAGACTGTGTCGATATTTAATTTTAAATTTTGTGTTTGTGTCTGTGTGTGACTGGGTGTACACGTGAGTGTAAATACCTGAAGAAGCCAGCGAGGGTGCCGCACACCCTGGATTTGCAGTTACAGATGGAAGCTACCAGAACTCCACATCATAGGTGCTGGGAACTGAATTCTGGCTGCGGAAGCAGCGAGTCCTCTTCACTTACCCTGCACCATCTTTCCGGCGCAGAGACTGTTTAAAAAATGCAATAACAGAAAGAAAGGAAGGAGGGAAGGAAGGAAGGAAGGAAGGAAGGAAGGAGGGAAGGAAGGAAGGAGGGAGGAGACAGAGAGAGAAAGAGAGAGATAAAGAAAGAAAGAGTAAGAAAAAAGAGAGAAGGCGACAGAAGATGGATCCGGGGAAGAAGTGAATCTGCGAAACCCGCAGCTTGACAGAATACGCTGCTCTGGGCTGTGGGAGCCTAGAGCGCAACAGGAAATTCCTTCAGGAAAGATAGGAAGAGCAGCTGTCCAGCGAGGAAGTCTGGGTCTGAGAGGAGCGGCCGGGAGGAGCGCGGGAGGTACTTCCGGGAGGAGCAGCAGGCCGTGAGGAGCGCGGCAGGTACTTCCGGGAGGAGCAGCAGGCCGTGAGGAGCGCGGCAGGTACTTCCGGGAGGAGCAGCAGGCCGTGAGGAGCGCGGCAGGTACTTCCGGGAGGAGCGACGTGAGGAGCACAGCAGGTACTTCCGGGAGGAGCCCCAACCGGACCGTGATAGGCACTTCCGGGCAACAGTTTCCGTCAGGAGCGCCGGGGGAAGATTCCTCTGCGAATCTGAGAACGCTCGCTCGAGCAGGGAAGAGAAGGGCGGAGAGGAGATTCCGGGAAGACGCGTCGTGTGCAGGTCTGGACCTGGTGCTCTGCCGAAGAGCCAGTGTGCTCGAGCCCTCCGAGCACGCGAGCGGAGGGCCCCACCCGAGTTTCCAGAAACACGGGGTGTCGGCGATAGCGTCCGAGCCTCTGGTTGTGGGAAAACTTCTGATCCTAGAACGTGTTTCCTTCCATAACCTTAAGCTACACGCGACTCATTGCTTTCTATTACCGCGTACATTCTTGGTGAGGTTGTCATAACGTGTCTTTATTCTTTTGTATTGTTTTTCGAGACAGGGTTTCTCTGTGTAACCCTGACTGGCCTGGAACACACTCTGTAGCCCAGGCTGGCCTCGAAGTCAGAGATCCCCCTGCCTCTGCCTCCTGAGTGCTGGGATTAAAGGCGTGCGCCACCACTGCCCAGTTACGTGTCTTTATTCTTTGGAGTAGATATGGTGTACACTTTCAGAAATAAGCCAATTTGCTGGGCGGTGGTGGCGCACGCCTTTAATCCCAGCACAGAGGCAGGCGGATCTCTGTGAGATTGAGGCCAGCCTGGTCTACAGAGTGAGTTCCAGGACAGCCAGGGCTGTTACACAGAGAAACCCTGTCTCAAAACAAAAATAAAAAGAGCAATCACCAACAACAAAATATTCAAAACCAAAAACCAACCACAACAAACAAAAATAAGAAATAAGCCATTTAATTTGTTTAAGGACTTTTGTTGGAGGAGTTTTTATTGATTTCTTGCCTTCAGAAATAAGAGTAATGTGGCAATTTGAAGTCTAAAGAGTTGGGCCTCTTTTTTTAGTGGTTGATCATTCTGTGGAGGAGTTCATCTTTTTTAAGGTCAAGTTGACATTTTCTTTGGCCTAAATGTCACTGATCTTTACCACCAAAGAGTTTCTTGGTTTCTGAGTTTGTGGCTGCATGATTACTACATGTCCTATCAGGAGGCTGAAATTTTTTATCCCTCAAATAATACAGGGGAGCAAATCTGCAGAACAATTTCCACCTGACACCAAGCCATACTGGGAACAATAGCTGCTAAGAGCAAAATTTACCTGGAAAATCCTAATTTGGCATTGTATTTTTAGACTTTCCTTCAAATCTCATGAAGCAAAAGCAAGGCATTTCTCGAACATAAGTGTTCTAGTTTGTTTTCTGTGCTGTCTGTGGTAAACATCAGGGCCAAAAGCAGCTTGGGGAGGAGTAGGGTTATTTCAGCGTACAGGTTAACAGTTCTTCATTGAGGGACGCCAAGGCATGGACCCGGAGGCGGGAACTGAAACGGAAGCGTATGGAGAAACAGTGCTCCTGTTTGCTTCCAGTGTCAAGTTCAGCTGTCTTTCTTAAACAGCCTAGGACCACCTGCCGAGGGATTGTACCACTCACAGTGGACTGGGCCTTCCCACATCAGCTAGGAATCACGAAAATGCCCCCCAGATATGCTCACAGGCCAGTCTGGTGGAGGCAGGTTAGCAACTGAGGTCCTCTCCTTCCAGGTGTGTCAGATGGTTATCTGAAGCTAATGATGGCAGTAAGAACCCCAAATTAAGGCTGTCTGCTGTGATTTGTAATGCTCAGTTCCATTCTCCCGAATTTCTATGGATTTGAAAATACTACTACTTTTGTTCATTTGGGCTTAGGTAGAAGCTACTCAGGGTCCTATAAACATAGGTCTTTTTTTTCCCTAGGGCCAATAAGCCAAAGAATGATGGGAGGAGAGGGGAATAGTTGAGAGCAGAGGAGCAAATGTCTTGAGGTCTGTTGACTAGAGTGTTAGCCCACAATCCTTTGAGGCCGTATACTTCTTTGAAGCCGTTTGTGTAGAAGTAATTGGACTGTGTGAAAAATCAATAAATGTCTTATTATTTAATAAAAGGAGGGGGAGGAAGAAGAGGGAGAGAAGAAAGGAGGAAGAAGGAGAGGAGGACAAGGAGGAGGGTTTCTTTGGTCTCCCAGTTTGGGAGGTTTCACTCTGTGATCATTTGATTTTGTTGATTTGGGTCCCATGATTAGGCAGTACATCTTTTTTTTTTTTTTTTTTTTTTTTTTTGGTTTTTTGAGACAGGGTTTCTCTGTGTAGCTTTGCGCCTTTTCCTGGAACTCACTTGGTAGCCCAGGCTGGCCTCGGACTCACAGAGATCCGCCTGGCTCTGCCTCCCGAGTGCTGGGATTAAAGGCGTGTGCCACCACCACCCGGCATAGGCAGTACATCTTGTTGGGAAACATGACAGAACAAAAAATTGCTTACATTATGGCTGGAACATGAGGGAAAGAACCAGAAAGAAGCTAGGATCCCACAATCCCCTTTCAACAACATCCCCCCACTGACCTTAAACCTTCTGCTACACCTAAAGTTTTCACCACTGCCCAACAACATTGAGCTAGAGAATCAAGAATTGGCACATGAGTCTTTGGGATTCCACATCTAAACTTTCAAAGTAGGATCAGCATCTTCAAGGGCTCAGAAAGTGAAATTGAGGACGGCAGTCTCTGTTCTTGACCTTCCTGGGCCAAGCCAACAAGTCTTCCCAGAGGAGACTGAAGTCCAAGGATGTGTCATGAGTCGCACCTCAAAACAGCCTCCCCAGGATGGCAGCCTTGACTTGAGGCTTCCGGGGGGTGGGACAATGAGACACCAAAGCCTGCCCTTTCCTCCCCAGGTGAAGCCACCTGCATTGCCTCCGGTGACCCCCACTACCTGACATTTGATGGAGCTTTGCATCATTTTATGGGCACCTGCACTTACGTCCTGACCCGGCCTTGCTGGTCCAATTCTCTAGACAACTTTGTTGTGAGTGCCACCAATGAGATCCGTGATGGCAACTTGGAAGTCTCCAGCATCAGAGCTGTCCACGTGCAGGTCTTTGACCTCAAAATCTCCCTGTTCAAAGGTCGAAGGGTCATGGTATGTGTCTTCTATTGCCTCCTAGACCCCACACCACCCCCCAACCTCTCTCTCCTTCCCTTTTCTTTCAGTTACTGCTATTTTTGAAGTAGGCTCGCATGTGTCCACACTGGCCCAGAACTTGCTTATGTAACTGAGGATAACTTTGAACTACCAACCCCACCCCCTGCTTCCACCTCCAAGAGCTGAGCTCCAAGACACCTCCATTCTGTTCTCTGTTCTTTTAACCATGCCCCATTTGGTCTTTGTCCCCAGTTTCTGACCCTCTCTACTATATCCTGCCCATTTCTGCAGCTGAACAACCAACGGGTGGCACTACCTGTGTGGCCTTTGAAAGGACGGGTGGCCATTAGGTTGAGCGGCATCTTTGTCCTGCTCTACACGAACTTTGGGCTTCAAGTTCGATATGATGGAAACCACCTAGTGGAGGTGACAGTGCCTTCCTCGTACACTGGCTCACTCTGTGGGCTGTGTGGTAAGACCCTTGGGGACATCTGCCCCCCCTCCCCATGTCTCTGTTGGGTGTCCTCAGGACTTGTCAACCAATGAATGAGCTGAGGGCACCAGACCCAAAAGCAGGTACCTGGGAAAGCCAGAGGGAAAGAGGAAAGGGTTTCCAGATGTGATGCTACATGCCTGTAAAACTGGTATTCAGGAGGTAGAGGCAGGAGGATCAGGAGTTCAAGGTCATCCTCTGCTAGGTAGTGAGTTCAAGGGCAGCCTGGGCTTCATAAAAACCTGATTCAAAACAAAGATGAAAGGTGCAATGAGAGTGTAGCTCAATTGGTGGAGCTCTTGCCCCGAATGCAGGAAGTCTCGGGTTTCATCCCAGCACTGGATACACTGGGTGGTAGTGTACACCTGTAATGCCAGGACTTGGGAGATGAAAATAAGAGGATGAAGAGTTCAAGGCCATCCTTAGCTACATAGTTAGTTCAAGGCTAGACTGATATACATAAGACCTTGTCTTTAAGAAAACAAAACAACAACAACAAAAAAAAAACCCCAGAAAAACAAAAGGACAAAAGGGTTAGCTTTGATGTGGCATTAGGCAGTGTGTCTTCTAGTTGGGAAGGCAGTGGCCTCTGAGCTCTGGGTGACCGCTAAAACTCTGCTGCTTAGTGAGTTCAAGGGGAATACTGCAACGTATGCCACTCCTGTGGTGGCTCTCTTCCTTAGGGAACTACAACAATAACAGTTTGGATGACAATCTGCGTCCAGACGGGAAGCCTGCAGGCAACTCACTTCTGCTGGGAACTTCTTGGAAAATACTTGAAGCCTCTGATCCTGGGTGAGCTGGGTATATAGGGATCTGGGACTAGGTGAGTTGAGCCTGGGTGAGCTATGCTTGGGTGAGGTAGGTCTGGTGAGGGCTGAGTCTTAGGGAGGTAGGCCTAGAGGAAATGGGCATAGGGAGATGTACATGGGGATCAGAACATGGGGGAACTGGGCATCTGATGAGCTGGGCCTAGGGTAACTGGTCCTTGTGGGGAAGTCTGCCAGTGAGTGTTCCTTGTGTATATGGGCTTCCTCTGTGCTGCACACCCTGCTAACAGGAATCCAGTCAATTCTGCTCCTCATCCTCTCTGAGTTTCCAATGCTGGGGAGGGAACTCAGGGCTTTACCCATGTCAGATACACACTTAACCAATAGCTAGAGTCACATCCCTGACCTGAGGCTGTAAATCTGAAAGGTTGTTCCAACAGGGCTGGGGGTATATCCCAGTGGGTAACGTGCTCTGCTAGCATTCGTGAAGCTCTGGGTTCCATCCCCAAAACCACATAAATCAAGCATGATGGTACATAGCTGTAATTCCAACAGATGGGAGGTAGAGGCAGGGGGATCAGTATTTCAGAGTCATCTGGGCCATATAATGAATTCAAAGCTAGTTTGGGCTTCATGAGACCCTGTCCCAAAAAAGGGGTTGGGAGGGTGGCTTAGCATTTAAGAGTGTTTGCTGTTTTGCAGAGGACCCAGATTTGGTTCCCAGCACCCACATGGTGGCTCACAACTACCTAGAACTACAGCCAAAGGGGATCTGATGCCCTCTTCTGGCCTCTCTAGGCACCTGCACTCATGTGCATATATCCACACACAGACACACACACACACACACACATAATTAAACACAATAAGCTAAACATTAAAGAATAAATAATAAAATGTAAACAAGCCAGGCTTGGTGGCTCATGCCTTTAATCCCAGCATTTGGGAGGCAGAAGCAGGGGGATTTCTGTGAGTTGGAGGCCAGCTTGGACTACATGGTGAGTTCCAGAATAGCCAGGACTATGTAGAGAGACCCTGTCTCAAAAAAATGTAAACAGTTAAATAAAATTGTTCTAACTCCTCAGGCCTATGTCAGCTGACTCTTCTTATCCTTGCCTTTGACGCAGGCATTTGAGAAGTCCTGCTGGCCTCTGGCCTTCTGCCTTCCCACTTGAGGCTGCCATTATATTTCCTTCCCATTTCCCCCTCTGTGGCTTAGCTTCGGCTTGGAGGATCCTTCCTCAAACCTAACCTTTCTAACCTTTCTTCTCCTCCTTATCCAGCTGCTTTGTAGCCGGGGGCAAGTCTTCCAGTTGTGAAGAGAACAACATGGACGAGAGCTGGAGTAAAAAATGCTCCATCTTGATGAACCCTCTTGGTGAGTGGCCTCTCCTCCCGGGGCCCTTCGTCCTCTGGCCTGGGCAAGAGATAGCACGGGTCATGCTGGGAGGAAGAGCCAGAGCAGAAGCAGATAGAAAGGCAGGAAGTCAACAGGAGTACAGAATGGCTGGTGGTTCCCTTCTGAGGAACCATGACTGACACACCCACTTAGCCATAGGTTCCCATTGCATCTGGTTTTGTCATTGCTGGTTTTGTTGTTGTTTATTTGTGTTTATTTTGAGGCAAGGTCCCAAGTTTCTCAGGCTAGCCTTGAACCCACTGTGTAGCCAAGGATGGCATTGAACTTCTGATCCTCCTGCCTCTTGAATGCTTGGGATTACAGATGTTCACCACCATATCAATTCATATGGTGCTGGGGATCGAACCCAGGGCATGCCAGGCAAGCACAACTGAGCTGCACTCCCAGTCCCTGTTAGTTTTTTTCAGATAAGATCTCAGTTGTAGACCGGGGTGGGCTCAGTCGCTCTATGTAGCTCAAGCTGCCCTCAAAATCATGGTGATCCTCCTGCCTCATTCTCCCGAGTGCTGGGGATACAGGCCTGTGATTCCATGCCTGAGTACATCCAGGCTTCGATGCAAGTGGACATAAATTAGCTGTACAAGTGCTGAGGAGATAGCTCAGTTGGGAAGTGCCTGTCTTGAAAGCACAGGACCCGAGTTTGATCCCTAGCACCCAAATGAAAAACCTGAATGTGGGGCTGGAAAGATGGCTCAGAGAGCAAAAGCACTCACCATCAACCGGAAGACTTGGGTTTAGTCCTTGGAATCCATGGAACCAACTCCAGATGTTGTGCTCTGACCTCCACATGTGTACTGTGGCATGATTATACCCCTGTCTCACAAAATGATAACAACAAATTAAAAAACAAAACAATCCACGCAGGCATGTTGATACACATGTGTAATCCAGTGCTGAGAGAACAGACAGGCGAATCTTTGGAGCTCACTGGTAACCAGCTTCACTGACTTGGTGTGTTCCAGCTGGGTCAATGAGAGACCATGTCTCAAAAAGCAAGATGGAGGGCTGGAAAGATGGCTTGGAGGATGCAGGTGCCTGCCATCAAATTTCATCTCTAGGGTCCACATGGTGGAAGGAGAGAACGGACTCCTGTGGGCTGTCTTTGACAGCCTGTGGTACATGTGCCCCCCCCCCACACAATTAGTATATATAAGGTGGGGCCAGTGAGATGGCTCAGCAGGTAAAGGTTCTTGCTCTGACTTGAGTTTAATCCCCAGAATTCATGTAAATTCGGAAGGAAAGAACTAACTCTACAGAGTTGTTGTCTGACCTCCACATGCCATAGCACATATGCCCATACATGCATATTGTACACACACAGTAATAATAATGATAATAAATAAAAATTAAAATGCAAGGTGAATGATTCCTGAGGAATGACACCTGAGGTTGTCCTCTGGTCTGTGCATGCACCTGCACATGCATGCACCTGCACATGCATGCACCTGCACACACACAGATACACGTATATCCCCTAAATTATCTGTACAGAAGCTGCAAGGCCCAGCTTGCCCACTGGGCTCCTGCTCCTCTCCTCTACCTTGTCTCGTCCTCCAGGGCCTTTCTCCAATTGCCACGAGGCGGTGCCCCCGCAGGCCAGCTTCTCCAGTTGTGTGTATGGCCAGTGTGGGACCAAAGGGGACACCCTGGCCCTGTGCCGCTCTCTGCAGGCCTACGCATCCCTGTGTGCCCAAGCTGGCCAGGTGACTACC
Source organism: Peromyscus eremicus (assembly GCF_949786415.1). Taxonomy (NCBI): domain Eukaryota; kingdom Metazoa; phylum Chordata; class Mammalia; order Rodentia; family Cricetidae; genus Peromyscus; species Peromyscus eremicus. Next base: position 26,883,937 of record NC_081438.1, on the reverse strand, counting down.
TGGCGCAACAGCACCTTCTGCCGTGAGTGACCCCCCCTTCCAGCTCCTACAGCCCTTGGTGAATCCCGAGAACCCTGTCCTCTCCCGTCCCAAAGCTATGTTCCTCAGCCTGCATCCACACCCACCGGAAGTTCTCTTCCCTACCCATTCTGCCTCTCCAGCTCAGCTCTGTCTTACAGAGCCCAGAGCTTTCTTCCCTCCCTCTCCCTCTTTCCTTTTTCCTGTTTTTTCCTTTTTTTTTTTTTTGAGGCAGGATCTCAGGATCTCATGTAACCCAGGCTGACCTCCAACTTGCTGTGTAGGTGTGGAGAGCTGGGATTACAGGTGTATGCCACCATGCCTGACTCTATCTGATTTTTATATCATCAAAAATTTGGCCCTGTGTCTAGTTATTGCCCCCTTCTCCCAGGTTTTTTGTTTGTTTGTTTGTTTGTTTTGTTTTTGTTTTTTGAAACAGGGTTTCTCTGCTGGCCTCGAACTCACAGTTTCTCTGCCTGGCTCTGCCTCCCAAGTGTTGGGATTAAAGGTGTACACCCCCACCGCCCAGCTCCCTTCTCCCAGGTTTTAACAAAACCTTTTTTAAAAAAATTAATTAATTAAAAAAATTAATTAATTAATTAATCTTGAGACAGGGTCTCACTATGTAACCCTGGCTGTCTGGAACTGGCTATGTAGATCAGGTGCAGAGATCTGCCTGCCTCTGCCTCCTGAGTGCTGGAATTAAAGGCGAGCGCCATCCTCCTGGCCAGAAAGCAGTCTTTAAAGTGTTTTAAATTTACTTTGTTTTCTGTTTGGATTTGTTGGTTTTACTGTGTATGTATTTGTGTGTGGTGTGCATGTGCGTATGCCCCCTTCCTTTCGTGTATATGCAGACCATGATGTGTGTGTGGAGGTCAGAGAACAATGTGCATAAGCTGGTTCTCTCCTTGCATCATGAGGGTCCTGGGATCAAACTCAGCTCAACAGGTTGTCAGCAAGCACATTTACCTCTCATCTGTTACTGGCCCCTAGGTATTCATTTTTACATGTGTGGGCACACATGGATGCAGATATGTATGCCTGTGGGGTATATGTTTGTGTGTGTGTGTGTGTGTGTGTGTGTGTGTGTGTGTGTGTGTGTATGTGTGTGTGTGTGTGAAGAGCAGAGGCTGACCTCAGATGTCTCCCTTGATCTTTCCCCACTTTACTTGCGGAGGCAGGGTCTATCAATAAACCTGGAGCTTTTTCATGGGCTAGTCTAGTTAGCCGGCTTGCGCCTGGGACCCCTTGTCTCAGCCTCCTGAACTGTGGGATTCCAGGCAGACAAGCATGTCCGCCCAGGTCTTAGGAGCTGCGGGGTCCCAGTTCTAGTCCTCAGGTACTGGGCACCCCACCTGTTCAGCCATCCTCCCAGTCCGTTTGTTCCATTTCCAGACAGCCTTGTTAAGTAGCTCCAACTGGCCTTGAACTCTCTTGTGCAGTCTAGCATGTTCTCAAACAACCTCTTGCCTTCTGGGACTTGAGACCTACAGTGCTCCTTTCCCCTCTTTGTAGTGCTATAAAGATCAAGCCAGGGCTTTGTGTGTGCTAGGCAGACCCACTACCATGGAGTTAAACCTGTGTTAGCCATTTGGGGAAAACAGTATGGCAGTTCCTAAAAATAACTAAACTAGATTGACCATCGGATCTGCAATCCAGTCCTGCATGTGTGCAGAAAACAGTAACTTATTTGAACCAAAATTCTTCCACACAAGTCTATCCAAGCACCTTTCATCACAGCCAACAAGTGGACGCAAGTCTGGGCTAAAGGTGCTGACCTGTAATCCTTGTACTTGGGAGGCAGAGGCAGGAGGAAAGACGTTTGGAGGCCAGCCTGTGCTATCCAGAAAGACCCTACCAAGAACAAAAGAAAAAGATTGGAAACAATTCAAATGTCGCATCAACTGTGGAGTGGTTAAACAAAATACGGCATATTCATACAATTCTGTAGCTATAAAAAGAATGAAATACCAGTTCAACATGGATAGATGTTGAAAACTATGCTCACTTGGGGGGCCACAAAGCATCATATGTGATACCATTTGTATAAAATGTCCAGAACCATTTTGGATATTTTTAAGTGACAAATTAAAAAATTCAGTGGTAAGAAGGACATTCACTTTGTTCCATAACCACCAATCCCTACCACCATCCATCACTTGAACCTTTCCTTCCCCAGATGTAAGTCTGACCTGGTAACACTCCATCCTACATCCGCCTCAGCCCTCTGTCACTACAAACTTAACTTCCTGTAAGAACAGACATGGTCCACGCCTGTAATCCTAGCACTTGGGAGGTGGAGGCAGGAAGGTCAGGAGTTCAAGGTCAGCCTGGGCTACATAGGACTACATAGTTAGACCCTTTCTCTCTCTCTCTCTCTCTCTCTCTCTCTCTCTCTCTCTCTCTCTCTCTCTCTCTCTCTCTCTCTGTCTCTCTCTCTCCCCCTCCTTCTTTCTCTTTCTGCCCCCATCTGTCTGTCTGTCTCTGTGTCTCTCCCTCTCTGTGTGTGTTTGTCTGTCTGTCTCTCTCTCAAAAAAAAAAAATGGACAGCATGATACCTGAGGTCCAATGATACCTGAGGTTAGGCTTTAGCTTTAATATCCTTGCACAATCATACACCCATTCCCACACATATATCCACACAAGTGAACATGTACACACACAAAGAATCATAGAGTATGTGTCCTGTGATAACTAACTTCTTTCACTTAATATGCTTTTCCATGTTCATCCACATTATAGCACAGACCAGGGCATTCTTCATTTCTGAGGAAGAAGATGGGGTTTTAGACAGGATTTCATATAGCTCATGCTGGCTTTGAACTCATGGCAATCTTCCCACATCAGCGTCCTGAGCTTGGGGTTATAGGTTTGTCCTGCCATGCCCAAGTCATACTTCCTTTGGAAGCCTAGATAATAGTTCATTACAGAGCCATGAGAGCCATGTGTGGTAGTTCGTGCGTATAACCCCAGCAATCAAGAGGCTGAATATGGAAGATTATCAATGTGAGGCCAGCTTGGGCCTCAAAGTCCTATACTGGTCGGCCAGTTAATTGATCAATAAAATAGGGCATGGTGATACATGCTTGTAATCCTAAAGCTGGGGAGATAGAGGCAGGAGGATCAGGATTTCAAGGTCATTCTTGACTATATAGCAAGTTTAAGGCTAGCCTGGGCTACATGAGACCCTGCCTCAGAAGAAAAAAAGGCTATAACACCTCTCACACAAATAGACTAGGGTTCCCTACATGAGACCCTGCCTCAGAAGAAGAAAAGACTCTAACACCTCTCACAAAGATAGACCAGGGTTCCTCACTCATCAGTGAACCTTCCCAGGAACTGTCCCTCCAAGGTCAGGAGCGAGCAGTGCCATTGTGCCTTTCTTAACACTGGTGTTCTTCTTAGCTCTGAGGTGCCCACCCATGAGCAGCTACAACCCATGTGCCAACCCCTGCCCAGCCACCTGCCTCACCCTAAGCACCCCAAGAGACTGTCCAGACCTGCCCTGTGTCGAGGGCTGTGAATGCCAGAAAGGCCACATCCTGAGTGGAACCACCTGTGTGCCCCTCAGACAGTGTGGCTGCAGCGACCAGGACGGCTCCTACCACCTGGTGAGAGGCCGTATGGCAGGGGATGCTCTCCCTTTCTGGCTTCATGTGGGCATGGGGGGGGGGGTGAGAGAAAGCTGGAGGCCTCAGAGTGCAAGAAAAGGTGGGGCAGGACGAGCTGGGGGAGAGGACGAAGGCTAGATACTGAGAAGCTGAGAAAAACAGAGATCGAGACCCAGGTGTGGGGTACACACCTGTGATCTCAGCACTTGGAAGAGACCCAGATGTGGAGTGCACACCTGTGATCTCAGGACTTGGAAGAGACCCAGGTGTGGGGTACACACCTGTGATCTCAGCACTTGGAAGAGACCCAGATGTGGAGTGCACACCTGTGATCTCAGGACTTGGAAGAGACCCAGATGTGGGGTACACACCTGTGATCTCAGGACTTGGAAGAGACCCAGATGTGGGGTGCACACCTGTGATCTCAGGACTTGGAAGAGACCCAGATGTGGGGTACACACCTGTGATCTCAGCAGTTGGAAGAGACCCAGATGTGGAGTGCACATCTGTGATCTCAGCACTTGGAAGGCTGAGGCAGAAGGGTCTGAGCTCAAGGGCAGCCTGGGCTTCATAGATCCTGTCTCAAAGGAAAGATAGATGGACAGATAGAAAGAAAACAGAAGTGTGGGAGGAAGGAGGAGAAGGGAGAGAAGGGAGGGAGGGAGGGGAGGAAAGAGAATGGAGAAGGGAAGGAGGGAGGGAAGGAAGGGAGAAAGATGGGGGAAGGGAAGGGACCAAATACAGTTACCCTTCTGGGTTGGGGAGGGCTCCACCCATCTCCAGTTTCCAAGTTTCCTATTGGCTCTGCTGATGATGGCCATGCCCCACAGTTGGGGGAGAGCTGGTACACAGAGAAGACCTGCACCACCCTCTGCACATGCTCAGTCCACAGCAATGTCACCTGCAGCAACATGGCCTGTGAGGCCAACCAAGTGTGCCTGCGCCAGGATGGGCTGCTGCGCTGTGCTGCAGGTGAGCTGGGCTCTGCTGCCGGTCACTAGGAGCAGCTTTACTCATCCCCTGATGTACTGGAGTCTGATAGCCTGGCTGTACCTGAAGGACTTGTGGCAGGACTCAAACTGCCATCCCCTCACCCCAACTCCTGATCTTCCTGTGTCTGCTTACCAAGTATTGGGATTACAGGCATGTACCACCATACCTAGCTTTTTCTTTAATTAAAAAAAAATACAGTTAGAGCCGGGCAGTGGTGGCACACGCCTTTAATCCCAGCACTCGGAAGGCAGAGCCAGGCGGATCTCTGTGAGTTCGAGGCCAGCCTGGGTTACCAAGTGAGTTCCAGGAAAGGCGCAAAGCTACACAGAGAAACCCTGTCTCGAAAAACCAAAAAAAAAAAAAAAAAAAAAAAAAATACAGTTAGTTATTTATTTTGTGTGGGGAAGTGGGCATGTACCTTGTGCCTATGGAGGACAACTTATGTCAATCAGTTCTCCCACCATGGGGGTTCTGGGACTCAAACCCAGGTTTTCAGGCTTGCCTGCAAGTGTCCTTCCCTTCCACTCATCTCACTGGCCCCACACCTGCTCTCCCATGGTGTCTTAGGGTTTCCATTGCTGTGAAGAGACACCATGACTAAGACAACTCTTTTTTTTTTTTTTTTTTTTTTTTGGTTTTTCAAGACAAGGTTTCTCTGTGTAGCTTTGCGCCTTTCCTGGAACTCACTTGGTAGCCCAGGCTGGCCTCGAACTCATAGAGATCCGCCTGCCTCTGCCTCCCGAGTGCTGGGATTAAAGGCATGTGCCACCACCGCCCGGCAGGACAACTCTTATAAAGGAAAGCATTTAATTGGGCTGGCTTACAGTTCAGAGATTTAGTTCATTAGCTTCATGGTGGGCGGCATGCAGGCAGACATGGTGCTGGAGAAGGAGCTGAGAGTTCTACATCTTGATCTGCATACAACAGGAAATGTCTGTCACACTGAACATAGCTTGATCAAAGGAGACCTCAAAGCCCACCCCCACAGTGATACACTTCCTCCAACAAAGCCATACCTCCTAATGGTGCCACATTCTGTGAGCTTATGGGGGGCCACTTACATTCAAACTGTCACACATGACATATTATGAGCCCCTAACTGTGTGAGCCACACCCTTCCTATCTACCCTCAAGCCTTATGCCAGCAGATCCTCAGATTTGATTCTTTTCTTAAATGTGATCCTCCTCTTTCTTGGGTCTCTCTGGCCTGGACCAGGCAGAGAAGGTTGGACTGTGTCCTAGGGATCTTGGAATGATCCTTGAACTACCTCTTTCTTCACAGAGATGGCAGAGTGTCACATCTCAGAGGATTCTCAGATTGTGAGCTTTGATGGCCATAGCCATCCTATCCAAGACACATGTACTTACATCATGGTCAAAGTGTGCCACCCCAACATGAACCTGCCTTTCTTCACGATCAGTGCCAAGACTAGCAGGGACACCCACAGTAAAATCAAGACTTTCAGTGTCTATCAGCTATACATTGACATCTTCAGCTTCCGAGTCATTCTGCAGAGAGACCATTTAGTTCTGGTGAGCTGGGGACAGTGGCTGGAAGGAGGAGAGAACCCGGAAGGAGAGGCCTCTGGTTTCTTCACCTATTCATGGTTCTGTCTTCCTCTTCAGATCAATAACACGCCAGTCACCCTTCCTGCCACGACCCAGATCCCGGGAGTCAGCATCACGACCGAAGATGTCTATACCATTGTCACAATTAAGGACGAAGTTCAAGTCAAATTTGAGAGCAACAGTTTCTTAGATATCAAAATTCCTGCATCCTCTAATGGAAAGGTGAGAAAGAAAACACTTGGCTGTGTTGGTGGAGAGGTAATCTTTTGGGGGATAGAATGGCATCCCATTCTAACACACCAAAGACGTCATTCCCCAGCATAGAGGAAGAAGGCCAAATGTTCCTTTTTATGTAGTGATGGCAAGTACGCATCAATGAAAAATGCCCTTAGCACCTGGCATGTTGGCACTTGAGAGGCTAAGGAAGGAGGGTAGCATGTTCCATGCTACCCAGAGAGACTGTGTCTCAAAAATTAGAAGGCACAGGTTTTACTTCTTTTGGAAGAGAGCCTATCCAGGAAGCCCTGGGTTCCATCCCTGCAGTGCATAACCTGTGTGTAGTGGTACAAAGGAGTTGGAGGTGGAAAGAGCAATAATTTAAGGTCATCCTCAGCTACTCATCAAGTTTGAGGCCAGCCTAGGCTACAGAAGACTCTGTTTCCAAAGAATAAAAATTAAAACAATGAAAAGGCAGTGAGGGCTGTAGCTCAGTGGTAGAGCACCTGCCTAAAGCCCCAGCTTTCATCACCAGCACCGAAAAAGAAGAAAGTATGTACCCCTCTCTGCCCCCTTAGCACTGAAAACCCACTCCCCTCTGCCCTCCCAGGTCTGTGGGGTGTGCGGGAATTTCAATAGCGAAGAAGAGGATGAACTCATGACATCCAGTGATGAACTAGCTTATGATGAGGAGGAGTTCATGGAGAGCTGGAAAGATAAGGACATCGACCCCAAGTAATGGTCCTCTAAGTCTGGCCACCTGTTCTGCTTGCCTGCCTGCCTCTCCTTTTCCTCTTTCCTTCTCTCCTTCCTTCCATTCCCCTCCCCCTCCCTTTTCCCTTCCACCCTTTCAGGACAGGGTCTCATTCTGTAGCCCTGGCTGGCCTGGGACTTAATAGATTGACCAGCTTAGCCTTGAACTCACCAGTGTCCTCTTGCATTGCCTCCTGAGTGCTGGAATTGCAAGCATGCACCACTGCACTTAGCTTTTTTCTTTTGTTTTTGCAGTACAGGGGGCCTCAGACATGCTAGGCAAGGGCCTACCCTGGAACTATATTCCCAACCTCCATTTTATTTATTGTTATTGTGTATATATGGTGTGTGTGTGTCTGTGTGTGTGTGTGTGTGTGTGTGTGTGTGTGTGTGTGTGTGTCTTTAAGGCAGAGTCTTACGTATTCCTCGACAGTCCCAAACTCACCTGTAGTTAAAGATGACCTTGAACAACTAACTTTTTTGTTTGTTTGTTTGCTTTGAGTCAGGGTTTGTTTTTGTAGCCCTGGCTGTCCTGGAACTCAGTCTGTAGACCAGGATGTCTTGGGACTCACAAAGATCTGCCTGCCTCTGCCTCCCAAGTCCTGGGATCAGAGGTGGGCACCACCACAGCCCAGCAACTTTTTTCCCCAGATTTATCTATTGTATTTCATGTGTATGAGTATTTTGCATGTATGTGTTTATATGCACCATATGCGTTCCTGGTGCCCATTATGATCAGAAGAGGGCATTGGATCCCCTGAAACTGGAGTTATGTATGCTTGTAAACTATCCTGTGGGTGCTAGGAACTGAACCTGGCTCTTCTGCAAGAGCAACAAATTCTTAAGCACTGAGTCATCTCTCCAGCCTCCTTGAGCAACTTAAAACATTGTCTTTTAATTTTATGAATTGTGTTTGTGTGTGTGCACACGCACCATGCTGCATGTGTAGAGGTCACAGGACAATGTGCATGGGTCCATTCTTTCCCTTCCCATTATGTAGGTTCCAGGGATCAAACTTGGGTTCTGAGGCTTGGCGGCAAGTGCTTCACCTGCTGAACTGCCCCACCAGCCTCACCTTTGAACTTCTGGTCCTCCCGCCTTCCCGTTCCAAGCCCCGGGATCACAGGTATGTACCGCCACGCCCAGTTCTTCTGAGCCCTTGCTCTTCCCGTTCTAGTTGCCAGAACATGGAAGAGCAGAGCCTCCAAGTGGAGCAGCAGGAGATCATGAATGGAAAGTGCAAGGTCATTGACTTCGAGAAAGCCCTGGCATACTGCCAGGCCGCCCTCCAGAGTTCTGCCTGGGCCCAGTGTGCTGCCCGGGTACCCCTCAAGCCCTTCCTGCTGGGATGTATGAAAAACTTCTGTGAATTCAAAGAGCTCTTCCGTGCCCTCTGTGAGGCTCTGCAGTCCTTCGAGGATGCCTGTCAGAACCACGGGCTCAAGCCGCCCATCTGGAGGAACAGCAGCTTCTGTGGTGAGTCTCGCCGTAGTCACCCCACGCTGCTCCCAAACCCCGCTTCTCCCCACATACCTCTCTGTAGCTTAGGCTGGCCTCAAACTCGAGGTCCTCCTGCCTTTGCCTCCCGAACACGGGGGTAATAGGTGTGTTCCACTATAACCTAAAAGTGTGTGTGTGTGTGTGTGTGTGTGTGTGTGTGTGTGTGTGTGTGTGTGTAGCAGCATATGCATGTGCACATGGAGACTAAAAGCCACCCTTAGGTGTTGTTCATTATAGCCATCTACCTTATTCTGTGTGTGTGTGTTGGGGGGTGGTATATGTGTATTGGATGTGTAAACATGTCTATGAAGGCCAGACTTTGACATCATGCATCTTTCTCGGTTGTTCTCTACCTTTTTTATTTTTTTTTTAAAGACAGAATCTTCCTATGTAGCCCTGGTTCCGAGAACTTCCTATGTAGGCCAGGCTGTCCTTGAACTCACAAAGATATGCCTGCCTCTGCCTCTGCCTTCAGAGTGCTCAGACTAAAGGAATTCACTACCACACCTGGCTCTGCCTTATTTTTAGAAAAAAATTGTGTGTGTGTGTGTGTGTGTGTGTGTGTGTGTGTGTGTGTGTATGCATGTGTGTGCCAGTACCTTAGGTGGGTTATGAGCCACCTGATGGGGCTGCTGAGAAAAATCTGGAAGAGCAGCAAGTGCTCTTACCCACCCACCATCTCTCTAGCCTCCCTACCTTATGTTTTGAAATAAGGTCTCTCACCTAACCTGGAGCTCAGTTACAGGCTAGAATGGCTGGCCAACAGATCTGCCTGTCTCTGCCTCCAGCCCTGAAATTACAGGTGCGTGCCGCCGTGCCTGGGTTTTTATGTGAGTGCTAGAGAAGAAACGGGTCCTTGTGCTCGCATGGCTGACACTGTAGCAACTGTGCTGTCTCCGAAGCTCCACTTCGTTTTCCGAGACAGGGTCTCTCAGCAGGATCTCTGCTACCGAGGCTGGGCTGGTTGGTGAGCCCCAGTGGTCCTCTGTCTCCGTCTCCCTGGCACTGGACTTACAAGCACTGTCCACCATGCCTGGCTTTTCGCATGGGCTCTGGGGATTGGATTTGGGTCTTCATGCTTGTGGGAAAGCGCTTGTAGACTGATAAATCTCCTAGCCAGTCCAGCTAATACAAGAATTTTATAAATTAAGTTGTACTATTGGGGGTGAAACCTAGGGCTTTTCTCATGATAGATAAGCAATAGATCACTGAGTTGCATCTCTAACTGCTCTCTGGTTTTCATCTCTCCTGCCAATGCTGTTCTTCTGAAGGGAAAGTCATCACTGTCCTGCCTGGTTGCTACCTTGGCAGTTAAGGTTAAGTTCTGTGCTATGACTTTAAGACCCTGAAGACTGTCTTGGCTCTGTTACCTCTGTCATCTGCATGTAGCTCACACCAAAAAGAACTTCATTTCCCCACACACTGTACATCTTCATATCAACCCTGGAAAGTTCTTTGCCCCTCCAGGTCAGAGTGGGTGCCTTCTTTTTATATATTGAGGAGGAGGAGACAGGGTCTCCTATAGCACAGTTTTGTCCTGAACTTGCTACGTCCCAAGGATGACTTGGAACTCCTGATCCTCCTGCCTCCACCACCAGAGTACCGGGATTAAAGACTTGCACCACCATGCCTGGTTTTATGATGAGCTTTGGATAGAACCCAGGGCTTCACAGTCTACCAACTGAACCACATCCCTAGATGTCTGGACACTCTCTCTAGTTCTTTTCTGCTTTTTGTAGATGGATTTTTCTTTGGGCCCCCAGCCCACAAAAATGACCTGGAGACTAATTATTAATTATAGTAGCTCAGCTTATAGCTTAGGCTTGTCTCAGTAGCTCTTATAACTTAAATTAACCCATTATATTAATCTCCATTTTTGCCTCGTGGCTTTTTACCTCTCTTCCATCTTGCACTTCTTGTTTCCTCTCTGTGTCCTCCGGTGTCTCTCCCACATCTAGACTCATCTCCTCCTCTTTTCTCTCTGTCTGCCAAGCCATTGGTCATTCAGCCCTTTAGTAAAGCAATCAGAAGGTGCCCTGGCAAAGACACCTCTTCACAGTGTACACAAAGATTATTACACAACAATTTTTGCTTTTTTTCTACTTTAAGTTTTACTTTTTTTAAACACAATTGAGTCATTTTGTGCTCTTTATTTACTTTTGGGTGTATAGGCATCCACTGGAGTGTAGTCCACCTTCCAGGGGCTTCCACATCCATAAAGAAAAGACTCTGTCTCTAGCAGATAACAGTTGCCAGTAGCTCTTCAGCTAGGGGTGGGAGTTCATGCCCATTTCCTTTCTCCATGCGGAGATTTTGTGGGGCTTGAACTTGTGCATGTTGAACAGCCACTGTGGCTTCATGTGTACAAATACCCTGTTGTGTCTGGAGAGTACCGTTCCTTACAGTCGTCCACCCAGACTGGCCGCACAGTCCCTAGGCAGCCAAGCATGGCCTTGAATGTCTGTTCCTCCTGCACCGCCAAGCCTGACTTAGCTGTGGCACTGAACAAACCAACAAACCAACATTAAGGCTGGAGAGATGACTTAGAGGAGAGTACTGTTAGGTTACAGTTGTGTAACCCTCAGTGTAAATCAAGAACCTGTAAACTTTTAAAACGTGGGACTGAAAAGATGACTCAGCAGTTCAGTGCTCTTGTAGAGGACTCAAGTTCAGTCCCCAACATCCACATCAGGTGGCTCATAAATCCCTGTAACTCCGTCTCCAGGGGATCCAATACCTTCTTCTGGCCTCTGTGAGCACCCTTATACACGTTACGCAGACAGACACAAACACACATGCATGCAAATGGACGCCCACACACGTACACAGATATCTTAGTTTTGTTTTGTTTTTCAAGACAGGGTTTCTCTGTGTAGCTTTGGAGGCTGTCCTGGATCTTGCTCTGTAGACCAGGCTAGCCTTGAACTCACAGAGATCCTCCTGGCTCTGCCTCCCGAGTGCTGGGATTAAAGGCGTGCGCCACCACCGCCCGGCCACAGATATCTTAAAATGCAAAGTAAGGGATGATTAAAACTTTTTAGTATTATTAATTGTCCATATCAACAGGGTCTGTCTGATTGGATTCAAGAACCCCAAGGGTAGCAACATCTGAGGATGCTTAAGTCCCTTTCATAAAATTGCACAGAGTCTGCATAGAACCTGTGTACACCATCTAATATACTTTCAACCCTCTCTACATGGCTCATGATATATGATATAATATACATGCTAAGTCAGCCAGGCCAGGAGTATAGCTCAGGGGTGGACTGATTGCCTAGAGTCTCTCAGTGAGGGGCTGGGGAAAGAGCAAGGTAATTAACCAAGGGATGACTAATGTGAACAGCACATTGCTGACTCTCCCTACATTTAGTCACTCTCTGTCTTGCTTTATTACATTATTTATTGTGTGTGTGTGTGTGTGTGTGTGTGTGTGTATGCACACACATGGGCATGTGTGCATGCATGTAACAACACACACGGAGGTCAGAGGACAACTTTTGGGAGTTAATTCTCTATTTCACTGTGTGGATCCCAGAAATCCAATTCAGATCCTCGGGCTTGATGGCACACATCTTTATTGTCTGGGAAATCTCTTCAGCCCTGTCTCTCTGTGTTTTTAAACTCTCTTATGTAGTCAAGGATAGCCCTGATTCTGGATCCTCCTGCCTCTGTCCTCCGAGTGCCGATAGTACAGCTATGAGGCACAGCACAGAGCTGTTTCCCTTAAGGACCATTTAAAATTCCGTGACAGTTTCCCCTCCCTGCCCTGTGGCCCCGTTATACCTGGTACTCAACTCTATGTCCTCAGCTAGTAAGTGCAGGAGGACTGAGGGGGACATAAAGGTCACTTGGTTATTGCTGACTGACCTGGGTAAGTTCCCACATTAGTTTAAAAGAACCTTATTTATTGATTGATTGATTGATTGATTTCTTCACAGCTCAGCACACAGGCTCTACTCAGTCAATGTTGAATGAATAATGGGGGCGGGGGTGAGTTATGTTGATGATTTAACCCACCCTGGTTTCTGCAGCCTTTGCTTCCTCGGGCCCCTTTGGGCCCTCTTAACTGATGCTAACCTCCCTCTGTGCCACAGCTCTGGAATGCCCAGCTCACAGTCACTACACAAACTGCCTTCCCTCCTGTCCACCTTCCTGCTTGGACCCGGACAGCCGCTGTGAGGGCTCTGGTCATAAAGTCCCTGCCACCTGCAGGGAGGGTTGCATTTGTCAACCGGGCTACGTGCTGAACAATGACAAGTGTGTGCTCAAAACTCACTGTGGCTGCAAAGACGCCCAGGGTGTCTTCGTCCCGGTGAGTGGCATAGAGGGTAGGACTGGGGCCACTTTCTCCTTGCCGTCACTTCTGTCTGTGAAGGGCCCTAGGGCAGGAAAGTTGGTCCGGTCTGGTGCAGGCTACGCAAGTGCTCTGCCTCTGACCTATGTCCCTAGCACTTGACGGGGGCTGCACACGGGAGCTCTTCACTCAGCCCCACCTCCAGCCGCAGATGCAATTTTTTTTTTCTATTTTTACATCCGTGGTTTATTGACTCAGTGGAGGGAAACCTGCAGACTGAAAGGACAAGTCCCTCAACAGGAGGGGGGCTGTCTCCCCAGAAGCAGTTCTCCCCCTCACTCTATCTCTCTTCCCCTGGCTTCTGCAGGAAGGCAAGAACTGGATCTCCAGCAGCTGTACCCAGAACTGTGTCTGCATTGGAGGGGCCATCGAGTGCCAGAATTTCCAGTGCCCCTTGGGGGCTCAGTGCCAGGAGAACGAGGACGGCAGCAGTAACTGTGTCAAAATCAGTAAGGGGGCCGCGGGGAAGGTGGGGTGTGCGCGTGACTAGAGGGACCAACAGCAAGGGAAGAAGGAGAAGGCGCTTGGTCTCCTGGCCTAAGAGGCGGAGGACAGGAAGTGGAGAGGGGTTCTGGGGATGCACGGCTGGGCTGTGTTCCTTTTCAGTTTAAATCTCAATGGTGAGTCTCCCACATGAACTTGGGAGACCCATCTTCTTCTTTCCTGGGGGCTTGGCACATAAACCACACTCAGTAAGTGGTTGCTAAGTGAATAACAAAAGAAGTCTGGTTTCTGCAGTTTCTGCTTCCTTGGGCCCCTCTGTTCTCTCCAGTAACCCATCTCTCCTCCTCCCCGTAGCTCTGCAGTGCCCGGCCCACAGCCTCTACACCAGCTGCCTTCCCTCCTGTCTGCCTTCCTGCTCCAACCTGGATGACCACTGCAAGGGCACCAGCCCCAGCCTCCCTTCCACCTGCAAAGAAGGCTGCCTCTGCCTCCCTGGCTTTGTGCTTGATAAGGACAAGTGTGTACCCAGAATTCACTGTGGCTGCAAAGACACCCAGGGTGCCTTCATCCCAGTGAGTGGGTGTGGAGAGTGGGTTTGGGGCCCCTTCCTCCTTCCCTCTGCTTCTCACTGCTTGGAATGTTCCTGTCTGTATGGCTGGCCCTGAAATGTGTAGACCTGTATTGTATCCTCAGGGCCTGGTATACAGTAGGCAAATGTTCTAAGCATGAGCCTTGCCCCCAGCATCTTACTACTGGATTCTAGGCAAGCCTTCTGACTCTGAGCCATGCAGCACACCCTGCTTGATGTGATTCTAGGCAAGCAATGTACTGCTCAGCCACACCCCTAGACTTTCACTGGGGAAGTCTACTCAGGCTTTCTGTCTCTGGACAGAAACCTGCAGCCCCAAATGCCATTTTAAAATCAGATATTTTCTACTGGCACTTGGTTGATTGACTAGATATGGAGCTTGAATATAAGGAGAGCATATATAAACCCTTCAGGCATGAGGCTAAGCCGGGCTCTCTAGAGCATCCTCTCAGTCTCTACGTCCGTTCTCCTCTCCTGGCTTCTGCAGGCAGGCAAGACTTGGACCTCCAGAGGCTGCACCCAGAGCTGTACCTGTATGAGAGGGGCCATCAGGTGCCGGAATTTCCAGTGTCCCTCAGGGACTCACTGCAAGGACAGCAATGATGGCAGCAGTCAGTGTGTCAAAATCAGTAAGGGAGCCACAGGGAAGGTGGGGAGGGTGTGCTCATGGAAGGAAAAGTCAGAGGCGGGGCAAGGAGGATCTTGGTCCTCTGGGCATTAAAGCTCAGGGCTAAGAGCTACCATAGTCAGAAAAGATTCTGGGGACCTATGTTGGACTAGATCCTTTCTCAGGGTTAGTCTCTAAATGGTCACTGTTATTTATTAAGTGACGCAATGTTATTTATTAAGTGGCACTGTTTACCACGCAAGAGAAGCCACGAGGCACAACAAAACCCACTGTAAGAGTTTATTAAGGGAAAGGAATAGAAGGGGTGTGCACAGGCCTATGGGATGACCGTGCAGGAAGAGAGGGAAGGGATAGGTGGAACCCGCTTTATAAGTCCCCCACACACATGTGATTCTGGGCTTCCTGTCTACGCCATGCATGCGCATATGTTACATGACCACAACGCATGCAGATTGTGTGATCACACAGCGCACAGATTACATGGGATGTAAGGCCCTAGGATGACTGAGCATCTTGCTCGGCTACTGGAGAGCGCATGTGCGGTCATGTAGCTGGGGGAGGGGCTAAGAATTCTAGCAGTCACTTCCTTCCATTCTTCATACTTTCTTCTCTCACGGCTTGGCAAACAATCCGCAGTCAGTAAGTGTTTGCTGAAAGCACAGTTGTGGGGAGCCCCAAGCTCACGTGGTTTATGTATCTGTGGCCCCTCTATTCTCTCCACTCACTTCTTCTCCTCAACCCCACAGCTTTCCAATGCCCTGCCCACAGCCAGTACACCACCTGCCTTCCCTCCTGTCTACCTTCCTGCTCGGACCCTGATGCCCACTGTGAGGGCACCATCACCAAAGTCCCCTCTACCTGCAAGAAGGGCTGCATCTGTCAACCTGGCTATGTGTTGGATAAAGACAAGTGTGTGCTCAGAATTGAGTGTGATTGCCAAGACACCCAGGGTGCCTTCATCCCGGTGAGTTGGTGTTGAAAGTAGGATTTGGGGTGCCAGGAGATGGCTCAGTGGGTAAATAACTTGCTGTGTAAGTGTGAGGACCATATGAGATGGGTGTAATAGCCCATGTGGGTAACCCTAGTGCTTCTACTGTGAGAGCAGAGACAAGACAGGAGAAGCCCCAGATTCTTGTGTTAATTAGTCTTGTGTGGGCAGCAACTGAACAGTAACAGGAAAGAGCCTGCAGAGAGAGAGAGAGAGAGAGAGAGAGAGAGAGAGAGAGAGAGAGAGAGAGAGAGAGAGAGAGAGACCCACCCTGTCTCAATACAAGCAGAAAGCAAGAACTAACAGTAGAAATGTCTCTGACCCCTGTGGGTAAACACTCCCCAGGACCACACACAGACACACACAAACACACAGAAAAAAGTTTGTTTTGTTTTGTTTTGGATTTTTGAGACAGGGTTTCTCTGTGTAACAGCCCTAGATGTCCTGGAAGTTGCTTTGTAGATCAGGCTGACCTGGAACTCACAGAGATCCGCCTGCCCCTGCCTCCTGAGTGCTGGAATTAAAGACGTGCACCACCACTACCCGACTTTTTGTTTTGTTTTTTAAGTACGGTTGGTGACCACTTTCTCATTCCCCTGCTTCTCTCTGAGATTATTCCTGCCTTATGGCTGGCTCCAGAGTGTGAAGGTTGGTCAGGGCCTGCTACAGGCTGGACAGGCGATCTACCACCCAGCTACCCTCTCCCATTCCCTCACTAGAAGATTCTAGGCAAGTGTTTTACTGATGAGCAACATCCCATTGCTAGAATGTACTCATCTTTAATACACACCCATTGCTCATCACCCTTACCCATTGATAGATTTCTGATCAGGAGCTCCATTTATGAATCATGGTCCTAGGCTCCTACTAAGGAGGATTCTAGGCAGGTGCTCTACCACTGAGCCACTCCTCAGCTCCTCAATGAGGGATTCTAGGCAGACACAGTACCCCTTTACTGTATCTCTGCAGTGGTTTTTCACATATTTCTGTTGTTGGTTGATGGAGTAGATACGGAAACTGCAGACTCTGAGAACAAATGTAAGTCCCTCTCACAGGAGGTGAGACTGTCTCCTTAGACGTAGCCTTTGGTTATCACTTCCTTCCTCTTCCTGTGGCTTCTGCAGTCAGGCAAGACCTGGACTTCTAGGGGCTGCACCCAGAGCTGTACCTGCGTGGGAGGCGTCATCCAGTGCAGGACTTTCCAGTGTTCCCCAGGGACCTACTGCAAGGACAGTGATGATGGCAGCAGTCACTGCGCCAAAATCAGTAAGGGGGCCGTGGGGAGGGTGCGCTCCTGGCCGGGGGGGGGGGGGGGACGGAGCTTAGTTCCCTGGGGATAAGCTCAGGGATAGGCAGTACCACAGAGATGAGGGCTTCTGGGGACCCACAGCCTGGCTGGGGCCCTTCTCGGCCTTAGTGTCTTAGTGGTCAGCCTTCCACATTGACCTGAACGCTCCATGTCCTCAGCTTCACCCTCCTCTTTGAAGCCACGGCACACAGCCTATGGTCAGTAAATGTTTGCTGAATGAATAACGAAGGGAAGAAAAGCCCCAAGCCCTGCTGGTCGTCCTACCCAGCCTGGTCTCTATGGTCTGCCTCTGTTCTCTCCACGAACCCCACTCTCCTTCCGCCCCCCAGCTCTGCAGTGCCCAGCGCACAGCCAGTACACCGACTGCCTGCCCTCCTGTCCACCTTCCTGCCTGGACCCAGAAGGACACTGTGAGGGCACCATCACCAAAGCCCCCTCTACCTGTGAGGAGGGCTGCACCTGCCAACATGGCTATGTGCTGCATAATGACAAGTGTGTGCCCAGAATTGAGTGTGGCTGCCAAGACACCCAGGGTGTCCTCATCCCGGTGAGTTAGTATAGAGAGTAGGTTTGAGAGGGCTCAATGGGTAACTCTCTTGCTGTGTGTATTAGTCAGGGTTCTCTATGGAATGGATATTTCTAGATATAAAAAGGGGATTTATTAGAATGATTTACACTAAAAGTCTTACAGGCTTATGTAAGTCTAATCCAACAATGGCTGCCTATAAGTGGAAGGTCCAAGAATCCAGTAGTTGTTCAGTCTGTGAGGCTAGATGTCTCAGCTGGTCTTCAGTATACACTAGAATCCCAAAGAAGTAGGCGCTAATGCCAGTGAAGGACTGGATTTGCCAGTGAGAGCAAGCAGGCAGAGAGAGAGAGAGAGAGAGAGAGAGAGAGAGAGAGAGAGAGAGAGAGAGAAACAAACTTCCTTTTTCCATGTCTTATCTAGGCTGCCAGCAGAAAGTGTAGCCTAGATTAAAGGTGGATCTTCCCATCCCAAAGATCGGATTAGAAGATCCACTTCAAATGATTTAATTAAGAAAAAATAAATAAATCCCTCACAGGTGTGCCCAGTCATTTGGGTTTTAGTTCATTCCAGATGTAGTCAAGCTGACAACCGAGAACAGCCACCACACTGCAAGTATGAGATCTGGGTTCGAATGACCACGCCCACATACGATGCTGTCGTAGTTCTTATACAGTGCTCCTACTGGTAGATGAGAGACAGGAGAACCTTCAGAAAGTGGGAGCTAGCTAGTCTTGTGCAGAACAACAGCATCAGAGGGGTGTGTGTGTGTGTGTGTGTGTGTGTGTGTGTGTGTGTGTTGGGGGAGAACTATCTCAATACAAAATAGAAGGCAAGAGTCAAAACTAGAGATTGTCCTCTGGCCTTGATGGATAAGTACTTCTTCCCCAGTCGCTCTCCCGCACAAACATACACAAACACATAAAAAATATTTTTAAAAATAGGTTTGGTGGCCACTTTCTAATTTCCTCTGCTTCTCTCCACCTGGAATGTCCTTCCCTGGTTGGTCAGGGCCTGCCATAGGCTAGGCAGGCTCACTACCAAGGAGCCACACCTCTATCCCCTCACTGGAGGATTCTAGGCAGGTGCTCTACTGCTAAGCAGTACCTCAGTATTGCTGGGGGATTCTAGGCAGGTGCTCTACCCCTGAACCACACCCCAGCCCCTCACTGGGGGATTCTAGGCAGGTGTTCTACCTCTAGTACATGCCCCACTGCCACCTCTCACCCTTGCCTGTCAGTTGGGCCTTACTCTAGTGCTCTGTGGCTGACCTACACACCAGGCTCCCTTTGGGAGATTCTAGGCCTCAGCTCTACCACTGAGCCATTTCCCAGCCCTTCAATAGGGATTATAGATAGATAGTCTGAGGATGAGCCGTACTCTAGTCCTCCACATGAAGAGTCTAGGCAAGCACTGTACCCCTGAACTGTACTGCCAGTCCCAGATGTAGCATTTGCTCTTTTGTTTGTTTGTCTTAAATTTTTTTGTTTTTTTCAGACAGGATTTATCAGTATAGCCTTGGCTGTCCTAGAACTTGCTTTGTAGACTAGGCTGGCCTCGAACTCACAGAGATCCGCCTGCCTCTGCTTCCTGAGTGCTGGAATTAAAGGCGTGTACCACCACTGCCCAGCTGTTTTTGTTTTTTGAGACAGAATCTCACTATGTAGTCCTGGCTGTCCTTGAACTCACAGACATCTGCCTGCTTCTGCTTCCCAAGTTCTTGGATTAGAGGCATTCACCACCACATCCTGACAAGATGTAGTAGTGTTCTTTTTTCCTTTTTCCAAACGTTTTCCACCTGTGGTTGATGACACACTGGCATCTGAATGTACAGACAGGGAGGGCAGACTGAAGCCCTCCAAACAGTGAGTGAGGCTGCCCCCTAAACCAGCCCTCCTTTCTCACTTTCTCTCTTTTCTCTCGGCTCCTTCAGGCAGGCAAGAGCTGGATCTCCAGAGGCTGTTCCCGGAGCTGTAACTGCGTGGGAGGGGTCATTCAATGCCAGAAATTCCAGTGCCCCCCAGGGACTTACTGCCAGGACGGCAGCGAGGGTGACACCAGTGACTGTGTCAACATAAGTGAGGGAGCACCGTGTGGGGGGGGGAGGGGTGTGGTCCAGACAGGGCGAGAAGGGTGGGGTTCCCTGGGCCTTTGAGGTGAGGGGTAGAGGAGAGAGATCCCGGGGTCCCACCACTCAGCTGGGCCCCTTCTTGGCATTAGCCTCTCCATGGTTAGTCTCCCATGTTGACTTGGGAGATCCGTTTCATTACTTTGGGACTTGGCACACATCGCATGCTCAATAAATGTTGGCTGAATGAATAATACAAGAGGGGTCGAACCCCTCAAAGCTCTGTTGCTCATTCAGCCCCCTGTGGTTTCCGTAGCCCCTGCTTCTTGAGCCCTCTAATCTTTTCCACTAACCCAACTCTCTCTCTCCCCATAGCTCTGCAGTGCCCCGCCCACAGCCGCTACACCAGCTGCCTACCTTCCTGTCTACCTTCCTGCTGGGACCCAGAAGGCCTCTGTGAGGGCACCAGCACCACAGCCCCCTCCACCTGCAAGGAGGGCTGTGTCTGTCAAGCTGGCTATGTGCTGCATGAAGACAAGTGTATGCTCAGAATTCTGTGTGACTGCAAAGACGCCCAGGGTGCTCTCATCCCAGTGAGTGGGCATGGAGAGTGGGATGGGGAGGGATGGGGAGATGGCTTAGTGTGTAAAGTACATACACAAAAGAATGAGGACCTGAGACTGAATCTCTACAACCCATGTAACCTGGCTGCCTGCGTGGCCTGTGTCTGTAATCCAGGGCTTCTACTGGGAGGTGGGATGTAGAGACAAGAGAATCCCTAGAAACTGGAGGGCTGGCTAGTCCTGTGTGCTTAGTGGAGGAAGGCAAGAAGAAAAAGAAAAAAGGAGAGGGGGAGGGGTGCTGTCTCAATACGAAGTGGAAGGAGATTATCTCTGACCTCCACAGATCCATGTGCCCTAGTTCCATGCACACAAATACACCCACCCACACAGAAAAAAGATTGTTTTCAAACGTGGGATTGGGGTGACTTGCTCTTTTCTTCTGTTTCGTGCACCTGTCTATACACATGGTTGCCTTGGAGTGCGGAGGCTGAGCAGGTCCTGGGACATACTAGACAAATGCTCTGTAGCTGAACCTCCAGAGCCAGATCCCCACTAGGAGACTGTATGTAGTCAGAAGCTGTCTGGACTGCGCTGTGCTCCCAGGCCGTCAAGGGACGACTGGGGCCTAGACGGGTACCACTGAGTTGTAAGCACTTGGATGGGGATTCTAGTTAGGTGCTCTGCCAGTCACACGGGTCATTCCCCTCCCCCAAATTTCCCATCAATCATTGGTTGACTGAATAGATGTGAGAGCTGTAGATATCAAGGGCAAAGGTCAGCACTTCAGAGACGAGGCTGTTGCCCTCTGACCAGCCCACCTGCGCTCACTTCGTTTTCATTCCTGGGGCTTCTGCAGGCGGACAAGACCTGGATCAACAGAGGCTGTTCACAAACCTGTACCTGTGTGGGAGGGGTCATCCACTGCAGGGAGTTCCAGTGTCCCTCGGGGACTTTCTGCAGCGACATGGAGGACAGCAACAGTAACTGCACCAAAATCAGTAAGGGAGCCACAGGGAGGGTGGGGAAGGTGTGCATGACTGGAGACCAGGGGCAGGCAGGAAGGAGCTTAGTCCCTCGGCCTCAGGGGTCAGGGTAAGGGCTAGCAGTGAGGAGAGACTCTGGGGACTGGTACTTTGGGGCTGGGTACTTTCTCAGTCTTGGTCTCTCCATGGTTAGCACCCCACAAGACCTTAGAAGTTCTATTCTTCTTACTTCCTTTCCTAGGGGCTTGGTACACAGGCTGTGGCCAGCAAGTAGGGTTTTTGGGGGAAACAAAAACAAAAAAACCTACGTTCAAGTTCTCTTGAACATTCCATCTCCTCTGGTTTCTGCAGCCTCTGCTTCCTCAAGCCCCCCAGGGCCTCTCCCCTAATCCCACTCTCCCTCCACACTTTAGCTCTGCAGTGCCCGGCCCACAGCCAGTTCACGGACTGCCTTCCCTCCTGTCTGCCTTCCTGCTCCAACCCGGAGGGTCACTGTGAGGACGTCAGCACCAAAGTCCCCTCCAGCTGCAAGGAGGGTTGCCGCTGTCATCCAGGCTTTGTGTTGAATGAGGACAAGTGTATACCCAGAATTCAGTGTGGCTGCAAAGACACCCAGGGTATCTTCATCCCGGTGAGTGGGTGTGGAGAGTCAGATTGGGGTCCCCTTCCCTCTGCTTCTCTGAGCCTGGGATGCTCATATCTGAATGGCTGGCCCTGGAGTGTGAACGTTGATCAGGGCCTGGCACTCAGTAGACTGGTACTCTGAAGTGTGAGTCACCTGTGAGGTGTCAGGAAAGCAATCCAACTCTTTACCACACAGCAGTCACCCATTTGAGGGTTCCAGGAAAGCAATCTACTGCTGAGCCTTGCCCTCAACTCCTCACTGGGGGGTTCTACACAGACCTTCTACCGAGGAACCACATCCACCAGCACCAAATGCAATGAAAAAAAAAAAAGATTTTATCAGTTTTATTTATGTGTATATCTGAGTGTCTGTGTGAACGTGTGCCACGTGAGTACACATGCCTGAAGAGGCTAAAAGAGGACATCAGACAACCTGGGACTAGAGTTATAGATAGTTTTGAGGATCCCACCGCGGGTGCAGGAGTCTAAACTTGAATACTGTAAAGGTGCAGAAAGTGCTCTTAAATGTTCAATCATCTCAGGCTGGAGAGATGGCTCAGAGGTTAAGAGCACTGGCTGCTCTTCCAGAGGTTCTGAGTTCAATTCCCAGCAACCACATGGTGACTCACAACCATCTGTAATGAGATCTGGTGCCCTCCTCTGGCCTGCAGGGACACATGCAGGCAGAACACTGTATACATAATAAATAAATAAATCTAAGAAAAAAGTGTTCAGTCATCTCCCCAATCCCTGAATGCATTTTTTTTAAATCAAGTATCTTCCACCTGTGCATGGTTGACTCAGTAGATGGGTAGAGTGTGTAGATAATCCATCCAGGCTGTGAACTTGTCTTTTCTGAACACCCTGCCAAGTCCTCACTCCCTTTCTCTTCCTATGGCTTCTGCAGGCAGGCAAGACCTGGATCTCCAGAGGCTGCACCCAGAGCTGTGCCTGCACGGGAGGCACCATCCAGTGCCAGAATTTCCGGTGTCCCCAAGGGACCTATTGCCACGACACCAATGACGGCAACAGTAACTGCACCAAAATCAGTAAGGGGCCGTGGGGGAAGGTTGAGGAGGTGTGCTCCTGGGTGAAGGAACCAGAGAAGGGCATTCTGAGAGTGTAGGAGTACCACAGTGGGAAGGGGTTCTGGGAACCCATGGCTGGGCCACATCCTTTCTCAATGATACTTTCTCAGCTGTTAGTTTTCCACACAGACTTGGGAGATCTTCCTCATCCTTTTCGCTCTCCTTCTTCTTTTTAAAGGTGTATGTGGGTGTGTGAGTGTGTGGGGGTGTGTATGTCTGTGTGTGTGAGTCTGTGTGTATGAGTCTGTGTGTGTGAGTGTCTATGAGTGTATGTGAGACTGTGTGAGTATGTGTGTGAATGTGAATGAGTGTGTGTGTGTGTGTGTGTGTGTGTGTGTGTGTGTGTGTGTGTGTGTGTGTGTTGGATCCCCTGGAGCTGGAATTACAGCGTATTGTGAGCCACTCACCCTGGGTACTGGGAACTGAACTCAGATGTTCTACAAGAGCAGCAAGCAATGTTAACTACTGAGTTAAACACTCTCTCTCCAGTCCAAGACCCACTCTTCTTTCTTCGGAACTTGGTGCATCCCCCATGTTCAGTAAATGTCTGCTAAAGAAATAACAAAAGGGGCCGGGCGGTGGTGACGCACGCCTTTAATCCCAGCACTCGGGAGGCAGAGCCAGGTGGATCTCTGTGAGTTTGAGGCCAGCCTGGGCTACCAAGTGTACCAAGTGAGTCCCAGGAAAGGTGCAAAGCTACACAGAGAAACCCTGTCTCGAAAAAACAAAAAAAAAAAAAAAAAAAAAAAAAAGAAATAACAAAAGGAAAGAAACAAATTTTCCCCCAGTTCTATGGGTTGTTTGGCATAGTGGGGGGTTTCCTTTGCTTCCTTGCACCATTCTGTTCCTTTCCACTAACCCCACGTTCTCTCCATCCAAAAGCTCTGCAGTGCCCTGCCCACAGCATATTCACCAGCTGCCTACCTTCCTGCCTGCCTTCCTGCTGGGACCCAGAAGGCCTCTGTAGTGGCACCAGCCATAACGTCCCCTCCACCTGCAAAGAAGGCTGCGTCTGTCAACCTGCCTATCTGCTATACAACGACAAGTGTGTGCTCAAAATTCAGTGTGGCTGCAAAGATGCCCAGGGTGTTCTCATCTCAGTGAGTGGGCGTCTAAAGTGGGATTGGTGGGGGATGGGAAATAGCTCAGTGTATAAAACATTTGCTCTGCAAGTATGAGAAGCTGAGTTTGAATCCCTACAACCCACGTAAACCTTGCTAGCCTGTCTCTAGTCCAGGGGCTCCTACTGGGATGTGGGGGGCCAGGGACAGGAGAATTCCCAGAAACTTAAGGGCTATCTAGTCTTGTGTGGGCAGCAGTGAACAATGAGGGAAAGAGAGAGTAACCACTGTCCAGTAAAAAGTGGAGGTGAGAACCAGTACCTGAGGTTTCCTCTGTCTCCACATAGTCATGCACTCCTATTTATAGGCATGCCAAAGTGCGCGCACGCGCACACACACACACACACACACACACACACACACACACACACACGTACACGTTCTAAAAACTGAGATTGCACAGGGCAGGAGGCACACCCCTTTAAGCCAAGCACTCAAGAAGCAGAGGCAGAGGCAGGCAGATCCTGTGAGTCTGAGACCAATTAGATTTACAAAGTGAGTTCCAGGACAGCCAGGGCTACAAATTGAGACTGACTCAAACAAAGCAAAAACAAACAAGAAAACCAGCTGGGATTGAGGGCGACTTACTCTTTTCTCCTGCTTTTCTTTGCTTGGGATGCTCCTGACTGAATGGATAAAGGTTAGACAAGTGCTCCTCTTCTGAGCCATGCCCCTGTTCCCTCCCAGGGACATTCTGGTCAGGAGACATGAGACTTGGTTACACTACCTAGCCCTCACTTGAGGACTGGGGCTGAGCTCTGCCACTGAACCACACTCCCCACACCCCACTGGGGAATCATAGCAGATACTCTACCATGAGCCAGATCCCTAGCCCATCACTGGAGGATTCTCGGCAAGTGTTCTACAGCTGAGCTCGACCTTCTCCAGCCACCATCACTGAGGATCCTAGGCAGAATTTTTGTATCTGAGCTGTGTTCCCAAGCCACCAGTAGAGGATTCTAGGCTTAACCTCTAACACTGAGCCACACTGTCAACTCCTCAGTGGAGGACTTTAGGCACAAGCCATACCATTAAGCGGTGTCCATAGCCGCAGGTGCATTTCCCCCTAAGTCTTTTCCTCCCATGTTTAGGATAGATTCGGAACCTGTTGATAGGGAGGGCAAGGTCAGCCCTTCAGACAGGAAGTGAGGCTCTTTCCTTCTAACCAGTCCCTCTGTCCTGACTGCCTTTCTCCCCCTTGACTTCTTCAGGCAGACAAGAACTGGATCAACAGAGGCTGCACCCAGAGCTGTACCTGCTCAGGAGGGGCCATCCTGTGCAAGGAATTCCAGTGTCCTCCAGAGACTTACTGCAAGGACCTGGAGGATGGCAACAGTAACTGCGCCAAAATCAGTAAGGGAGCCACGGGGAGGTGGGGAGGGTGCGCATGTGGCTGGAGAGATCAGAAGGGGAAGAAGGAGGGTAGTCCTCTGGGCTTTTAATTAAGGTCTGGGATGGGGGTACCACCATGGGGAGGGATTGTGAGAACCTATGGCTGGGCTGGATCCCATGGTTAGTCTTTATATTGTTAGTCTCTAAATTGACTTGGCAGATCCAAATTCTTTTTAAAGATGTTTTTAAGACGTGTATAATGGTGTGCCTGTGTGTGTGTTTATGCACCTGAGTGCAGTGCAGGGGGAGGCCAGAAGAGATGCTGGATCCCCTGGAGGTGGAGGTACAGGAGGTATTGAGGACCTTACATGGATACTGGGATCTGAATTCAAGTTCCATATAAGAGCAGCAAGCAATTTTAAAGGCTGAGCCATCTCTCCAGCCCCCTTGTCTGGTTTCTGTAGCTTGTTCACTTGGGCCTTCTAGGTCATTCCCAATAATTCCAATCTCCTTCCACCCCATAGCTCTGCAGTGCCCAGCCCACAGCTACTACACCAACTGCCTTCCCTCCTGTCAACCTTCCTGCTCGGACCCTGATGGCCACTGTGAGGGCACCATCACCAAAGTCCCCTCCACTTGCAAGGAGGGCTGCCTCTGTCAACCTGGCTTTGTGCTGTACAACGACAAGTGTGTGCTCAGAATTGAGTGTGGCTGCAAAGATGCTCAGGGTGTTCTCGTCCCGGTGAGTGGACATCTAAAGCGGGGTTGGTGGGGGATAGGAAACGGCTCAGTGTAAAACATTTGCTGATAAGAGCTGAGAACCTGAGTTTGAATTTTGGTGGGGTGTGTCTGTAATCCCAGGGCTCCTCCTAGGAGATGGGGAAGAGGGTCATGGTAATCCCTAGAAACATGTGTGGTCAGGAGTGGACAACAGTAGAGAGAGCGCAGAGGGGTGGGGGGAAGGGAAGGAGAGAGAGAGCCTCAGTATGAAGTAAAAGATTTTTACTTTAAGGTTCAAGACTGTCTTCTCACCTCCACACATACATGTGCTCCTGCCACACACACCCCATAAATACATAAATTTTTTTGTAAAAAGTGAGATTGAGGGCCACTTTTTTCATTCCTTCTGCTTTTCTCCACCTAGGGTGCTTATGTTTTTATGGCTAGTCCTGTAGTCTAAAGGTTGATTAGGTTCTAGAACGTGCCATGGCCTCAGCCCCTCTTGGGAAATTCTAGTCAAGTACTCTACAACTGAGCTGTACTCCATCCCTCAGTGTTGGATCCTAGACAATTGCTGTACCTCTAAGTCATACCCCTAAGCCCTCTAGAGGATTCTAGGCGAATGCTCTACCTCTACACCACTGCCAACTGCCCTGTACCACTTACCACAGAGGATTCTAGGCCTAGGTTCTACATCAGAACTGTGCTCCCAAACCCCAAGCTGAGGACTCTAGGGCTGACCTCTATCACTGAATCATAATTAGCCCCTCCCTGGAGGATTCTAGGCATGCACTGTACCACTGACCTGTGTCCACAGCCTTCAGTGTACCTTCTCCCATAGACTTCCCATCCATAGTTGGCTAAATGAATACACACAGAACCTGCAGACAGGGAAGGCAAAGGTAAGTCCCTCAGACAGGAAGCAAGACTGTCTTTCTCTAACAATGCCCTCACTTCCTGTCCCTTGACTTCTGCAGGCAGATAAGACCTGGATCAACAGAGGCTGCACCCAGAGCTGTACCTGCTCAGGAGGGGCCATCCAGTGCCAGACTTTCCAGTGTCCCTCAGAGACTTACTGCAAGGACACCGAGGATGGCAACAGTAACTGTGCCAAAATCAGTAAGGGAGCCACGGGGAAGGTGGGGAGGGCGTGCATGTGGCTGGAGAGCCCAGAGGCAGGGCAAGATGGAGCTTAGTCCCCCAGGCCTAAGAGGTACCATAACGGGAATGGATTGTGGGGACCTGTGGCTGGGCTGGGTCCCTTCTCACTATTAGCCTGTTAGTTCTCAGTCTCACATTAACCTGGAAGATGTATTCTTTTTAAAGATTTTATTTTTAATTCCATGTATAGTGGTGTGTCAGTATATGAGTATGTGCACCTGAGTCAGTTCATGCAGGGGCCACAGAGGACACCAGATGCTCTGGAGCCTGAGTTACATGAAATTTTTGAACAAGACCAACTTGACTTGGGTCCACCACAAGAACAGCAAGTAGTCTTAACTGCTGAGCCATCTCTCCAGTCCCAAGAAATCCATTCTTACTTTTTTCCTTAGGACTTGGCACAAAGTTCACACTCAGTAAATGTTGGCTGAATGGATAACAAAAGGCAGGGGGAGCTCCACAATCTCTTGAGCATTCTGCCTAGTCTGGTTTCTGTAGCCCTGCTTTGACCCTGTGTTCCTCTCCATTAACCACACTCTCTCCCCACAGCTATGCATTGCCCTGCCCACAGCCGCTACACCAACTGCCTACCTTCTTGTCTGGCTTCCTGCTTGGACCCAGAAGGCCAGTGTATGGGCTCCAGCACCACAGCCCCCTCCACCTGTAAGGAGGGCTGTGTCTGCCTATCTGGCTTTGTGCTGCATGAAGACAAGTGTATGCTCAGAATTCAGTGTGGCTGCAAAGATGCCCAGGGTACTCTCATCCGGGTGAGTGGGCATCTAAAATGGTATTGGTGGGGGCTGGAGAGAGAGAGCTCAGTGGGTAAAATGTTTGAGCTCCCTGGTGTGAGGGCATGAGTTTAAATGTGTACAACCCGTGTAAGCCTTGGTGGTGTGCATCTGCAATCCCAGGGCTCCTACTAGGAGATGGGAGGTGGTGGTAGGATAAGTCCTAGAAACATGACAGCTAGCTAGTGTCGTGTGGGCAGGGGTGAAGGACAGCAGCAAAGAGAAAAGAGAGTCAGAGATGAAGCGAGGAAGGGAGGGGATGGAGGGAGAGAAAGAGACTGTCCCAATACAAGGCGGAAGATGAGGACCAACAGTAGAGATTTATTTCTGACCTTCACATGTACATCTGTGCTCCCCGTTCCTCCCTAAAGCTTCTTGTAAAGGTAGGATTGGGGACCACTTTCTCTTTTCCTATACTTTCCTCTTCCTCTTTGTGTGGCTGGTCCTGTAATGTGAAGATCGGTGATGTCCTGGAACATGCTAAGCCAGTGCTCTACTGCTGAGGCACCCCCAGCCCATCTCTGGAGTCTAGTCAGGGGCTGTAACACTGCCATACACTCCTTGGCCCTCACTGAGGTTCCGTGCCTAAGTGCTACTCCTGAGCCGCCCTCCCCATCTCCTGTGGATTCTTGGCAGCTGTCATACCAAGGAGTGAGGTCTTTATCTTCCTGTCAGCGATTTCTAGGCAACTGGTCTACTGCTAAGCCAAAGCCTTGGCAAGTTCTTTACAACCGAGCCATACTCCCACTGAAGGATACTAGGCAATTTTGTACCGCAGAGGCATGCTCCTAGACTCTCTTAGAGAATTCTAAGCAAATGGTCCACCTCTAAGCCACTACCTCCTCAGCCCCTCCCAGCCTCCCGGCACTCATCACTGAGGATTCTAGGCGTAGGTTCTGCATCTGAGCTGTGCTTCCAGGCACCAAGGGAGAGAGAGTTCTCTGCCCTAGTTCTCCGGTGAGCCCCACCCCAGCCCCTTACTGAAAGGGTCCAGCCATGGACTATACTGTTGAGCTATGTCCACAATCCCAGAGGCATCTTTTTTTTCTCCAAATATTTTCCCACCCATGATTGGCTTACTTGTTGATGTGGAACCTGTTGATAGGGAGGGCAAGGTCAGCCCTTCAGACAGGAAGTGAGGCTCTTTCCTTCTAACCAGTCCCTCTGTCCTGACTGCCTTTCTCCCCCTTGGCTTCTGCAGGCAGACAAGACCTGGATCAACAGAGGCTGCACCCAGAGCTGTACCTGCTCAGGAGGGGCCATCCTGTGCAAGGAATTCCAGTGTCCTCCAGAGACTTACTGCAAGGACAGTGAGGATGGCAACAGTAACTGTGCCAAAATCAGTAAGGGAGCCACGGGGAGGTGGGGAGGGTGTACATGTGGCTGGAGAGCCCAGAGGCAGGACAAGATGGAGCTTAGTTCCCCAGGTCTCAGAGGTCAGAGATAGGAAGTGCCACGGTGAGGAGGGCTTTGGGGGATCCCTGGCTCAGCTGGGTCTCTTCTCATGGTTAGTGTCTCAATGGTTAGTCCCCGACATTGAGTTGGGATATTCGTTTGTCTTTACCTTTTTACTTTTAATTACACCTATTAATATATGTCTGTGGGTATGTCACATGAGTATACTGCGCATGGCAGCAGGAAGAGTGGGTTGGGTCCCCTGAAGCTGAAATTCCAGGAGACTGTGAGTAGCACTATCTGGGTGAGGTGAACCCAGCTCAGCTTCTCTGCAAGAACGGCATGTGCTCATAACTGCTGAACCATCTCTCCAGCCCCCAGTGATCCATTCTTCCTTTCCTTGAGGCTTGGCACTAAGTTCACGATCACTAACTGTTTGATGAATGAATATAGCAAAAGGAAAAAAGCCGTCCACTCTCTAGCATGCCAATATGGTTTCTGTAGCTTCGGCTTGCGTTGGCCATTTATGTTCCTGTCCCCTAACCGCGCTCTCTCTTTCCCATAGCTCTGCATTGCCCAGCCAACAGCTACTTCACGGCCTGCCTGCCCTCCTGTCAGCCCTCCTGCTCTAATATGAATGGCCACTGTGAGGGCCCCAGCACTAGAGCCTCCTCCACCTGCAGGGAGGGCTGTGTCTGTCAATCTGGCTTTGTGCTGCATGACGACAAGTGTGTACCCAGAAGTCAGTGTGGCTGCCAAGATGCCCAGGGTGCTCTCATCCCGGTGAGTGGACATCTAAAGTGGGGTTGGTCTGGGCTGGAGAGAGAGCTCAGCAGGTAAAATGTTTGTCTCTCCGCTCCACCTAGTTTGAGGACCTGAGTTTGAACTGTATAACCGATGTAAGCCTTGGTGGTGTGTGTCTACATCCCCGGGCTCTTTCTAGGAGATGGGACAGAGGGAGAGGATGCTTGTGAGCTAGCTGTTCTTGTGTGAGTAGTGATGAACAGAGCCACAGCATCGGGGGTTGGGTGGGAGACTGCTGAATACCATACAAAGTGGGAAGTGAGACCAACACGTGAGATCATCCTCTGACCCCCACGCATACATGTGCCCTCACCCACAAGGCCACACAGATACACTCTCAGAACCATTGTAAGTGGGACTGGGGGGTCATTTTCTCCTTTCTTCTGCTTCTCTCCATCTGGGACGCGCCTAACTCCACAGCTGGTCCTGTAGTTTGAAAGTTGGTCTTTCCTGGAACATGCAAGGCAGGTGCTCTACTGCTAAGCCATGCCCTAAGGCCCTCCCTAGAGAATCCTAGTCAGAGGCTCTAAGACAGCCATGCTCCCAGTCCCACAGTGATGGCTCAGTTGCTCTACTACTGAGCCATGCCCCCAGCTACTCTTAAAGGATTCTAGGTAAAAAGTTCTACATTTGAGCTACAGTCCCAGGCTCTGCTACAGTCCCAGGCTCCCACTGAAGGAGTCTAGGCCTCAGCTCTACCAGTGAGCAACAGACCAGCCCCTTGCTGTCTGAGATGTGCTCACAGCCACGGTGTGTCTTCCCCCGTGAATTCTTTGCATCCGTGTTTGTTGTGGTCAGCTGGAGTAGAACGTGCTGAGGGCACACACCACGCTCTTCTCAGGAGGCAAGGCCCACTCAGAGCCAGCGCCTTGCTGCCACTTGCCTTCTCTTCCCGTGCCCTCCGCAGGAAGGCAAGACCTGGATCACCAGAGGCTGTGCTCAGAGTTGTGACTGCGTGGGAGGGGTCATCCAGTGCAGGACTTTCCAGTGTCCCTCGGGGACCTACTGCAAGGACAGTGAGGATGGCAACAGTCACTGCGCCAAAATCAGTAAGGGGGCCACGGGGAGGTGGGCAGAATGTGCTCACGGCGGGGGGACCAGAGGCAGGGCAAGAGGGACCTTAATCTCTTGGGCATAAGAAGATGGGGGTAAGGGGATGTCATGGTGGAGAGGCATTCTGAGGACCCATGCTGGGCTGGTCAGTAC
Organism: Peromyscus eremicus; assembly: GCF_949786415.1. Classification (NCBI taxonomy): domain Eukaryota; kingdom Metazoa; phylum Chordata; class Mammalia; order Rodentia; family Cricetidae; genus Peromyscus; species Peromyscus eremicus. The sequence continues at coordinate 26,852,586 of NC_081438.1, read as the reverse complement.
TAGTCTATCAGTGATCAGTCTCCCACATTTAACTTAAAGATGCATCATCTTTAAATTAAATTAAATGTATTTCTTTTTATGTTTATTTACATATGTCTATGTGTATATATTCCATGTGCATGCAGTTGGGTGCTGTCAGGGGTTAGAAGAGGCTGTTAGGTCTCCTGGAGCTGGAGTTTACAGGTGGTTGTGGGTTCTGGGAATGAAACCCAGGTCCTCTGCAAGACCCAGCAAGTGCTCTTAACCACTGAGCATCTCTCCAGCCCCATACCCACCTTCTTAACTTTTCTTTCTGTCCCTGACACACAGTTCATGATCAGTAAATATTTGTTGAATCAATAGCAAAAGGAAAAACAAACAGACAGACAGACAAACTGTTGGTCTTTCAGCCCAGCCTGCTTCCTGTCACCTCTGCCTCCTTGGGCTCTTCTGGACCTCTCTACTAATTGTACTCTCCCTCTCCCCGTAGCTCTGCAGTGTCCGGCCCACAGCCGCTACACCAACTGCCTTCCCTCCTGTCCACCCACGTGCTTGGACCCAGAGGGACTCTGTGGGGGCACCAGCCCTAAAGTCCCCTCCACCTGCAAGGAGGGTTGTGTCTGTCGAGCTGGCTTTGTGCTACATAATGACAAGTGTATGCTCAGAATTCTGTGTAGCTGCAGAGATGACCAGGGTGTTATCATCCCGGTGAGTGTGTGTGGAAAATGGGCTTGGTGGGGCTAGTGGGAGGGCTAACTGGGTAGAATATTTGCTCAGAAAGTATGAAGACCTGTGTTTTAATCCCCACAACCCAAGTACACTCGGCATGTAGCCTGTGTCTCTAATCCCAGGACTCCTGTCAGGAAACAGGAGGTGGAGACAGAAGAATCCTTGAAACTTGCAGCTAGTCTGGTATGGGTTAGAAGTGCACAACACCACCAAAGAGGAAGACAGACAGACACAGACTTTGTCTCAATACAAGGTGGAATGTGAGGACCAACACCTGAGATTGTATTCTGCCCTCAGAATATAAGTGTACTCACATACACACACGAATCACATGTAAACACAGAATTTTTTCAAAGTGGGGTTGGGGGCCTTCTCCTTTCTGCTTCCCCCTCCTGCCCCCGCCTGAAATGATCCCACCTGTTTGGCTGGCCTTGTAGTGAGAAGATTGATCAGGTCCTGGTGCAGACTAGGAAATAGTCTACCACTGAGCCCCACCCCAAGGCCTTCACTGGGAGTTCTAGACATGTCTTCCACTGTTTCTCCATGCACTCATTCCTCCACTGGTAAATTTTAAGTAGACACTATACTGCTAGGCTATAGGCACAGACCCAGCTGCGATTAAATATGTATTTAATCTATTGTGTTGAATCAATGGATGAGGAACCTTCAGATAGAAAAGGCAGTTAAGAATCTTTAGACAGGAAGTGAGGCTGTCTCTTTAGGACTGGTCCGTGGTCCTCAGGTGTCTTCTCTTCCCATGGCATCTGCAGGCAGACAAGACCTGGATCAACAGAGGCTGCACCCAGAGCTGTACCTGTGTAGCAGGGACAATCCACTGCAGGAATATGCAGTGTCCCTCAGGGACTTACTGCAAGAACATGGCTGATGGCAGCAGTAACTGCACCAAGATCAGTAAGGGAGCCACGAGAGAGCAGGGAGGGTGTGCTCATGGATGGGGAATCCGGGGCAGGGCAAGAAGGACCTTGGGACTTAGAGACCAGTGGCTGGCCTGAGTCTCTTCTCGGCGTTAGTGGCTCTGTGGTTAGCCTCCTACATGGACTTGGGAGATCCATCTTTCTTATTTCCTCACGGCTTGGCAATAGCTTAAAAACGTTCGTTGAATGAGTAACAAAAGGGGGAAAGGAGTCCAAACTAACCTGTAGTTCAGGCTACCACAGCTTCCCTGACCATGGCTTCCTTGGACCTCCCCGCCCCAGGGCCTCTCCCCTAACCCCGCTCTCCCTCCACACTATAGCTCTGCAGTGCCCGGCCCACAGCCAGTTCACGGACTGCCTTCCCTCCTGTCTGCCTTCCTGCTCCAACCACTGTGAGGACATCAGCACCAAAGTCCCCTCCAGCTGCAAGGAGGGCTGTGTCTGCGACCACGGCTTTGTGCTCAACGAGGACAAGTGTGTGCCTAGAATTCAGTGTGGCTGCAAAGACACCAGGGGTGACTTCATTCCAGTGAGTGGGCGTGGAGGGTGGGACTGAGGGCTGTTTTCTCCTATGAGCTGCCTCTCTCAGCCTGGGAGACTCTGTTCTCAAAGACTGGCCCTGGAAGGAGGAGACTGCTCGGGGCCTGACACCCAGTAGACCAGTGCTCTAAGAGACCCATGCAGTCGCTCCCATTAGAGGATTCCGTACAGGCTCTCTACCACTTAATCAACCTCAGCCCTAGACTCTCGTCCTTAGCAGATATTTGGGTTAGTGAAAAGGATCAGAATGGGTGTCTAAGGAAGTGGAAATCTGCCCACTCACCAGCTCTGCAGTGTCCGGCCCACAGCAACACACCTCCTGCCTTCCCTCCTGTCCACCTTCGATGTGGAAACCCTTCAGGCATGGGGCTAAGCCTGGCTCTCTAGAGCACCCTTTCAGTCTCCACTTCCTTCTCACTCCCTGGCTTCTGCAGCCAGGCAAGACTTGGACCTCCAGAGGCTGCACCCAGAGCTGTGCCTGTGTGGAAGGTGACGTCCACTGTAAGAATTTCCAGTGTCCCTCAGGGACTTACTGCAAGGACACCAGTGATGACAGCAGTACTTGCACCAAGATCAGTAAGGAGGCCATCCCTGGGGACTGGGGGCGGTAGCCATCATGGCTAGAAAAATCAGAGACGGGACAAGTGGGAGCTTGGTGCTCTGCCCTAAGAGGTTGGGATTCGGGGGACCTACTGCTGGGCTGGGTCCCTTCTCAGCGCTCATCTCCCGATGGTTAGTCTTCCACACTGGCTGAGAAGTCGATCTACTTACTTCTTTCCGCGGTTCTCCGCACGCCAGCGTGCTCCATAAATGTTTGCTGAATGAATGACAAGACGGGGCAGGGAAGCTCTGCGGCCAGTTCTGTCCAGCTGGATCTTTTTTACAGCGTCTGCTTCACTGGACCCCTCTGTCCTCTCCACTAACCTCTCCCCCTCCACCCCGTAGCTCTGCAGTGCCCAGACCACACCCACTACACCAGCTGCCTACCCTCCTGTCAGCCCTCCTGCTCCGACCCAGAAGGCCTCTGCAAAGGCACCAGCCTTAAAGTCCCCTTCACCTGTAAGGAGGGCTGTGTCTGCCAACCTGACTACGTGCTGCATAATGACAAGTGTGTGCTCAGAAGTCACTGTGACTGCAGAGATGCCCGGGGTGTCCTCATCCCGGTGAGTGGGCGCCTGCCATCCCATTGGTGAAGGCTGCAGAGATGAATCAGTGGGTAAAATGTTTGTGATGCAAGCTGAGTTTGAATTCACCGCCGACCCCTGTAAACTGGGTCTTAATGCCGGGGCTCCCACTAGGAGTCCTGAATCTCCAGAAACTTGTAAGCTAGCTATTCTTCTGACAGTAGTGAACAGCATCAATGAGGAGAGGAGAGAGGGAGGGAGAAGAGATTGGGGGGGCAGGGCAGGAGAGAAACAGAGACAGCGATGCAGAGACACCCTGTCTTCATACACAGTGGAAGATGAGGATCCACACCCCAAATTGTCCTCTGATGTGGATGCTCAAGTGACAAAGAAATATGAATACACACACACACACACACACACACACACACACACACACACACACACACACACACAGAGTAGGAGAATGGTTTGAAAATCAACCTAGGATCGGCAGGGTCGCATTCTCATTGTTTCTTCAAATCTTGCCTGGAATACTCTGTCTATATGCCTGGAGTATGAAGGTTGATGAGGTCCTGGCACAAGCTAGACAAGTGCTCTACCACTGAGCCACACCTCCAGCCCTCATGGAAGGGAGCTAGGCAAGTATACCTAGGTCACATGAGCCCCTAGATCCCTGGGGGTTCTGATCAGATGCTCTACAACTGGACTATATTCTCAGGCCCCCGTTATAGACTCTGGTAGCACTGAGTCACTCCCACCCCTCAGTGGGGAGTTCTAGGTAGGTCCTGTTGCAGAGCTACACACACAACAGCAGAAGCATTTCCCCCAACGTTTCTGACACCAGGTAAGTCGTCTCAATAGCTGTGACTAGATACCTCTATTCAAACCTAAGTCCCTGAAACAGGAAGTGGCACTGTCTCCCTGTCACCTATCCCTCTGTCCTCACATTCTATCTCTCCCTGTGGCTTCTGCAGGCAGGCAAGACATGGACCTCCACAGGCTGTACCCAGAGCTGTACCTGCATGGGAGGAGCTGTTCAGTGCCAGGATTTCCAGTGTCCCTCAGAGACTTACTGCAAGGACAATAAGGACGGCACCAGTAACTGTGTTAAAATAAGTAAGAGAGCCGTGGGAAGGTGGCGAGGGTGTGTGTGCTCGTGACTGGACAAGTCTGAGGCGGGGCGAGAAGGAGCTTGTGCCTCTGCCCTAAGAGGTCAAGATACTAGGTATTGCAGTAGAGAGGGTTGTGGTAACCCGTAACTCTGCTGAGACCCTTCTCGGTGGTAACCTCTCAGTAGTCTCTGACACTGACTTGGGAGACCCATTCTAACTTTCTTCTCTCAGAACTTGGCACATAGGCCATGCCCAGTAAATTTTTGCTGAATAAATAACAACAACAACAACAAAAAAAACCCAAGGTCTCTTGATCATTATGCCCAGCCTGGTTTCTGCTTCCTCAGACACCCTCTGGGCCTCTCCACTAACCCCACTCTATTTTTATCCCATAGCTCTGCAGTGCCCAACCCACAGCCTATTCACTGACTGCCTACCCCCTTGTCTACCTACCTGCTTGGACCCGGATGGCCTCTGTAAGGGAACCAGTCCCAAAGTCCCCTCCACTTGCAAGGAGGGCTGCATCTGTCAATCTGGCTATGTGCTGCAGAATGACAAGTGTATACTCAGAACTCTGTGTGGCTGCAAAGATGCCCAGGGTGCTCTTATCCCAGTGAGTGGGCATGGATGGTAGGATTGGTGGGGTCTTTGGAGATAGCTACATTATAAAGTATTCATCCTGCAAGTGTTTGGACCTAGGTTTGAATCCCCACAACCCATATGAGATGGACACAATAGCCTATGTCTATAACCCCAGTGCTTCTACTGGGAGATGGGAAAGGAAGACAGCAGAATCCTCAGAAACTTGAGAGCTAGCTTAGTCTCTGTGTGCAGTGGTGACCAAAACAAAGAGGACAGATAAAAAGACAGGCAGACACAGGGAGAGACTGAATTTTTCAATAGAAGCTACAGCATGAGTCCAACATTTGAAATTATCCTCTGATCTTTATGTCTAAGTGTGCGCGTGCACACACACACATGCACGCACACACACACATACATGCACACACACACAAGAGAGAGAGAGAGAGAGAGAGAGAGAGAGAGAGAGAGAGATGTGATGACTCATGCCTTTAATCCCAGTACTTGGAGAGCAGAGTCAGATATATCTCTAAAATTTCAAGACCAACCTGAGCTACATAACAAGTTCTAGACCAGCCAGGACTACGTAGTGAGAACCTGTCTCAAAAACAAACAAACAAACAAACAAATGAGTGACAATAAAACCCATATAGGATTGGGAGCCACAAGCTCATTTCTTGTGCTTCTCTGCACCTGGGATGCTCCGGTCAGTATGGCTGGTGCTGGAATGTGAAGGTTGTTCAGGTCCAGGCACAGGGTAGGCAGGTGCTCTACCACTGAACCACTCCCCAGCCCTTCACTGGGGGATTCCAGGCAAGTATTCTACTTCAAAGCCACACAACCGCCCATCACTGAGGATTCTAGTCAGGTACTCTGCAACTGAGCCATGCTCTCCAGGCCCCTACTATAGGATTCAAGGCCAGTGTCTACCCATGACCCACTCCCCCAGTGCCCTGACCTAGGATTCCAGGCAGAAATTCTGCTGATAGCCCATGCCCCCTCACCTCCTCACTGGGAGAGTCTAGGCAGGTTCTGCTCTGCTGAGTGATGTATACAGCAGCAGAAGGAAATATTTTTCAAGTATGTTCTACCTGTTGTTGGTTGACTCAGTAGATGTGCAGTAGCAATGGGGAGGGCAAACCTAAGTCCCTTCAGACAGATGAGGCCCTCTCTAGCCAGCCTCTCCTTCCTCACTTCCTGTCTCTTTCCATGCCTTCTGCAGGAAGGCAAGACCTGGGTCTCCAAAGGCTGTACCCAGAGCTGTGCCTGCACAGGAGGGAGCATCCACTGCCTGGATTTCCAGTGTCCCCCAGGGACTCACTGCAAGGATGACAATGACGGCAGCAATCACTGTGATGAAATCCGTAAGGGCCTGGGGGAAGACGGAGAAGCTGGTGGCTGGAGGGACTCGAGGCAGGACGAGAAGACGCTTAGGTCCTTGGGTTGAGGGGTTTGGGGATAGAAGGTACCACAGTAGAGAGAGTTTGTGGAGCCAAGCTTGGCTGAGTCCCTTCTCAGTCTCAGTCTCAATGTTTAGTCTCCTCCGTTGACTTGGGGGATCCATTTTTCTTACTTTCTCTCTCATGGATTGACAAACAGGGCATGCTCAGTGAATGCTTATTGAATGGATAGTAAGTGTGGTGAGGTGAAGGATCTCCTGGTCATTCCGTCAAGTCTGATCTCTGTACAGAAGCCTCTGCTTCCTTGGGCCTCCTCTGGTCCTCTCCATTAACTCCACTCTCCCTCCACTCCACAGCTCTACAGTGTCCAGCCAACAGCAGCTTCACCGACTGCCTTCCCTCCTGCCCACCCTCTTGCTTGGACCCAGAGGGCCACTGTGGAGGCTCCGGCCTCAAAGTCCCCTCCACTTGCAAGGAAGGCTGCCTCTGCCACTCTGGCTTTGTGCTTGATAACGACAAGTGTGTCCCCAGAATTCACTGTGGCTGCAAAGGTGCCCAGGGTGCTCTCATCCCGGTGAGTGGAAGTGGAGAATGAGAATATCATCATCGTCATCATCATCATCATCATCATCATCATTGTCTTTGTCTTCTTCGTCTTCTTCGTCTTCTTCCTCCTCCTCCTCCTCTTTCTCCTTCTCCTTCTTCCGCCTCCTCCTCTTCTTCCTCCTCCTCCTCCTTTCTTCTTTCGTCTGCCCCTCTCTGTCTGGGATGCTCATGTCTATATGGGTGGCCTGGGAGGGTGAAGAAACATCTGTCCTAGCATAGGCTAGGCAAATGCTCTCCCCTGAGAACCATTCCCAGCCCCTTGTTGTGGGGTTCTAGGCAGGTGCTCTACCACTGAGCCACACCCCAGCCCCTCACTGGGGGATTCTAGGCAGGTGTTCTACCACTGAGCCGCACCCCAGCCCCTCACTGGGGGACTCTAGGCAGGTGCTCTACCACTGAGCCACACCCCATCCCCTCACTGGGGGATTCTAGGCAGATGCACTCTGTTGAAAGAGTCGCCAGCCCCTCACTGTCAGATTTCAGTCAGGTCTCAACTGCTAAACCCCATCACAGACAGGTGCAGTACTTGTTCAGCTGGTTTCCATGTGCTGGTGGTTGACTCAGTAGATAGGACCTGTAGAATGGGAGGGAAAATGAAAGGTCCTGCAGGTAGGAGTAAGGCTGACTTCCTTTAACTAGCCCCACTCCATTTCTCTTCCTGTGGCTTCTGCAGGCAGGCAAGACATGGACTGCTAGAGGCTGTACCCAGAGCTGTACCTGCATGGGAGGAGCTGTTCAGTGCCGACATTTCCAGTGTCCTTCAGAGACTTACTGCAAGGACAATAAGGACGGCACCAGTAACTGTGTTAAAATAAGTAAGAGAGCCGTGGGAAGGTGGGGAGGGTGTGTGTGCTCGTGACTGGACAAGTCTGAGGCGGGGCAAGAAGGAGCTTAGTCCCCAGTTAAGAGGTCATCGTTAGGAGGGTCCAAGTAGGAATTCTGGGATTCAGTAGCAGGGATTCTGGGGACACAGGTTGTGGCTGAGTCCCTTCTCAGGGTTAGTCTCCCACACTGAGTTAGAAGAAACCGTTCTTTCCATCTGTCCTCTGTGTTGAACGCACAGCCCATCCTCAGTGAATATTTGCTAAACGAACACTAAGAAGAAGGAAGAAAGCCCCAAACTCTGTTGTTCTTCTGCCTAGTTTGGTATTTACAGCTTCTCCTTCCGTTTGCCCTCTCCACTAACCCCACTCTCCTTCCGCCCCCCAGCTCTGCAGTGCCCGGCCCACAGCCTCTACACCGACTGCCTGCCCTCCTGTCCACCTTCCTGCTCGGACCCAGATGCCCACTGTGAAGGCACCAGCCCTAAAGTCCCTTCTACCTGCAAGGAGGGCTGCATCTGTCAACCGGGCTATGTGCTGAGTAATGACAAGTGTGTGCTCAAAACCGAGTGTGACTGCAAAGACGCCCAGGGTCCTCTCATTCCAGTGAGTGAACTGGGAAATCAGAACGGTGGAGGGGGAGATAGCTGGGAGACTCAACTGATGTAAAATCTGTAGACAGTGAGGGCAAATGTAAGTACCCCAGACAGGAAGTGAGGTCATCTCCTGAGAACTAAGGGCCAGAAGCCGTGGTTAAGAGCACATGCCACTCTATCAAGAAGATTGGGGGGGCTGGAGAGATGGCTCAGAGGTTAAGAGCACTGACTGCTCTTCCAAAGGTCCTGAGTTCAATTCCCAGCAACCACATGGTGGCTCACAACCATCTGTAATGAGATCTGGTGCCCTCTTCTGGCCTTCAGTCATATATGCTGTATATGTAATAAATAAATCTTTAAAAAAAAAAAAAAGAAGAAGAAGAAGATTGGAATTTGGATCCTAGCTACTCACAAACGCCTGTAACTTTAGCTTCAAGGGATTGATGTGTCTTCTGGCCATCATGAACAATCATATGCGTGTACTCACATGGACACACACACACACACACACACACACACACACACCTGAAAAAGAAGCCATCCTCGGACTTTACTTCCATTTCCTGTGGCTTCTGCAGGCAGGCAAGACCTGGATCACCAGAGGCTGCACCCAGAGCTGTGCTTGCATGGGAGGCACCATCCACTGCCAGAATTTCCAGTGTCCCCAAGGGACTTACTGCAAGGACAACAATGATGGCAGCAGTCACTGTGCTAAAATCAGTAAGGCGCCTTAGGGAGTGTGGAGAGGGTGGGCTCCTGATTGGAGGAAGCAGAGGCAGGAGAACAAAGGAGCTGCTTCTTCCCCTGAGCCCAGAGGCCAGATGTAAAACTTACAACAGTGGGGGTGGGTTCTGGGGACTGCAGCAGACCCCTCTCAGTGGGTGATCTCCCACTGACCTGGGTGTGCTGCTTCTTATGTTCTACTCTCAGGACTTGCCACAAGGGCTGTGCTCAGTAAATGTTTTTAGAATGAATAATGAAGGCATGGAGCGGGGAGCCCCAAATCTTCTTAGTCATTGTGCCTAGCCTGGTTTCTATAGCCTATGCTTCTTGGGCCCCTCTTGTCTCCTGTAACCCCACTCTCTCTGCACGCCATAGCTCTGCAGTGCCCAGACCACAGCCACTTCACTGACTGCCTTCCCTCCTGTCCACCTTCCTGTGCCGATCTGGATGCCCACTGTGAGCACACCAGTCCCAAAGTCCCCTCCACCTGCAAGGAGGGCTGCCTCTGTCAACCTGGCTACTTCCTGAACAATGACAAGTGTGTGCTCCGAATTCACTGTGACTGCAAAGATGTCCATGGAAGCCTCATTCCGGTGAGTGGGTGTGGGAGGTGGGATTGGGGCAGCTGGGAAGAGGGCCCAGTGAATTAGGTCCAAGTGTGGGGACCTGAGCTTAAATCCCATATAAGCATGTTAAGATGGGAGCAGAATCCCCAGAAACTTGCAAGCTAGCTAGCCAGGTATTTACTGTGAAGACCGATGGCAACAATAAAACCTGAGAGTTGAGATATCCTGTCTCAATCTAGAGTAGAGAAAGTGAGACTCAACACCTGAGCCTGTTCTCTGACTGCACACACACACACACACACACACACACACACACACACACACACACACAAATACTAAAAGATTAATTTTTTAAAAGTAGAGGGCCAGAGACATGGCTTGGTAAAGACACTTGCCTTCAAGCCTGAACACCCGAGGTCAATCACCAGGACCTACACGGGGAAGGGCAAGAACCGACTCACACAAGTTGTCCTCTGACCTCCACATGTGTACTTGTCTCTGGCTGGCTCTTGAGTTTGAAAGTTGGTCAGGGCCTGGCACTTGCTGGGCAAATGCTCTACCACTGAGCCATGCACTTGACCTCTCAGTGAAGACTGTATACAAGTGAGCTGTGTACCTGAGCCGTGCTCAGAGGCCCCTTTTGAGTATTCTAGGCCTGCACTCTGCCACGGAGCCTCTCGTGCTGCTTTTCACAGGGGATCCTAGGCAGGTGCTCTACCACTGAGCCATACCCCAGTCCCTCACTGGGGGATTCTAGGCAGGTGCTCTACCACTGAGCCATACCCCAGCCCCTCACTGGGGGATTCTAGGCAGGTACTCTCCCACTGAGCCACACCCCCAACCCCTCACTGGGGGATTCTAGGCAGGAGCTCTACCACCGAGCTAACCTACTTGTCCTAGCTATAATTCTTGTTTCAATATTTTCTACCTCTGGTTGGTTGATTCAGTAGATGTTAAACCTGTAGACAGGGCAAATGCATATACTTCAGACAGAAGGTCAGTCTGTCTCCCTAGGACAAGCTCTTCCACCTTCACTTCCTCTTTCTATGACTTCTGCAGGCAGGCAAGACCTGGATCTCCAAGGGCTGTACCCAGGACTGTGCCTGCACAGGAGGAGCTGTCCAGTGCCAGAATTTCCAGTGTCCCTCAGGGACCTTCTGCAAGGACAGTAGTGATGGCAACAGTCACTGTGTCAAAATCAGTAAGGGGGCCACAGGGGAGGTGGGGAGGGTGTGCTCATGGCTGGAGGGACCAGAGGCAGGGCAAGATGGAGCTTAGTCCTCTGGCCTTGGAGGTTGGGGATAGGAGGCGCCACGATGAGGAGAGGTTCTGGACCCAATGCTGGGCTGGGCCCGCTGTAGCACAAGTCTCTCATTGGTTCGCCTCCCATGCTGACTTGGGAGAGCCATTGTTTTTAGTCTCCCATGCTGAACTAGGAAAACAATTACTCTTAACCTTCTTTCCCCAGAGTTGGCACACAGCCCAATGCTCAGTAGAAGTTTACTGAATGAATAACAACAACAACAACAACAACAAAAATTAGAGCCGGGCAGTGGTGGCACATGCCTTTAATCCTAGCACATGGGAGGCCGAGTCAGGTGGATCTCTGTGAGTTCGAGGCCAGCCTGATCTACAGAGTGAGATCCAGGACAGGCACCAAAACTATACAGAGAAACCCTGTCTTGGGGGAAAAAAAAATTAGGCCCAAAGAGCTATTGCTTATTTTGCCAAGCCTGGTTCCTATAACCTATGCTCACTTGGGTCCCCTCCCTGACTCTACTCTCTCTGCCCCCATAGCTCTGCAGTGCCCGGCCCACAGCCAGTTCACCAGCTGCCTTCCCTCCTGTCCACCTTCCTGTTCCGTTCTGGATGGCCACTGTGAGGACAACAGCTCCAAAGTCCCCTCCACCTGTAAGGAAGGCTGCCTCTGTCAGCCTGGCTACCTGTTGAATAATGACAAGTGTGTGCTCCGAATCCAGTGCAGCTGCAAAGACGCCCACGGTGGCCTCATTCCCGTGAGTGGGTGTGGGACAAGGAGGGACTGGTGGGTGGCTGAGGAGATGGCTCACTGGGTAAAAGGTTTGCCTTGCAAGTGTGAGGGCCTGAGTTGGAATCTCCGGAACCTATGTAAGCTGGGTGTGGTAGCTTCTAGCTTCTACTGGGAGAAGGGAGAATCCCTAGAAACTTGTAGGCTAGCTACTCTTGTGATTGCACAGAGACACATAGCCTCGCAATACAAGGTAGAAGGTGAGGACCACCATCCCAGGCTGTATTCTGACCTTCACACATACATGCACAAATCTCCCACACACATGAACATACATGAAAATGCACAAAGATTTAAAATAAAAGTGGAATGAACTTTTTCCCTCTGCTTTTGTTGACCTGGGATGTGCCTGTATTTTTGTTTGTTTTGTTTTTGTTTTTTTAATTTGAGACAGGGTCTCTCTATATAGCCCTGACTGTCCTGGAACTTACATAGACAGACTGGACAGGTCTCAAACTCACAGAGATCTGCTTGACTCTGTCTCCTGAGTGCTGGGAGTGAAAGTGTTCACCACCACATGGATGCACCTGTCTTTAGAGCTGACCGTTGAGTGTGAAGGATGGTCATGGCCTGGCACAGGATAGACAAGTACTCTATCACTGAGAATTCTAGGCAGGCTGTCCATAACTGAGTCATACCTCCAACTCCTAACTACAGGATTCCAGGCAGGTGTTATGCCTCTAAGATGTGCACACATTCCCTAATGCAATTATTTTTTCAAATCTTTTTCACCATTGTTTGTTGACACAATAGATGTGGAACCTGCAGACAGTGAGGGCAAACCTACGTACCCTGGAGCAGTGAGGCTGTCTCCTTAGAGCTGAGCCTTCCTCTCTTTCTTCCTCTTCCCGTGGCTCTTGCAGGCAGGCAAGACCTGGATCACCAGAGGCTGCACGGAGAGCTGTAACTGCATGGGAGGGACCATCCAGTGCAGGACTTTCCAGTGTTCCCCAGGGACCTACTGCAAGGACAGCAGTGACGGCAACAGTCACTGTGTCAAAATCAGTAAGGGGGCCACAGGGAAGGTGGGGAGGGTGTGCTCATGGCTGGAGGGAGGAGAGGCAGGGCAAAATGGAGCTCGGTCCCCTGGGCCTCAGAGGTTGGAACTAGGTACCACAATGGGGTGGAGTCTGTGGACCTTGGGCTCTGCTGAGACCTTTCTCAGAGCTAATCTCCCAATGATTAGTCTTCCCCATCGAGTTGGGAGATCCATTCTTCTTGCTTTTCAAAGGGTTTGACACACACCTCATGCTCAGGAAATATTTTCAAAATTAGTAACAGTATTAAAAATCCTGAAGCTCTGTGGGTCATTTCTCTGCTTCCTTGGACCCCATCCAGTAACCCCACTCTCCCTCCACGCCATAGCTCTGCAGTGTCCCGCCCACAGCCGCTACACCAACTGCCTTCCCCCATGTCCACCTTCCTGTACCGATCTGGATGGCCACTGTGAGGGCACCAGCCCCCAAGTCCCCTCCACCTGCAAGGAGGGCTGCCTCTGCCAGCCTGGCTACGTGGTGAATAATGGCAAGTGTGTGCTCCAAATTCACTGTGGCTGCAAAGATGCCCAGGGTGCTCTTGTTCCGGTGAGTGGGTGTGGCAATGGGATGGGGAATACTAGCTCAGTGGGTCAGTTGCTTTCTTGTGCAAGTGTGAGGACCTGAGTTTGAATCTCCACAGCTCACTATAGATGGGCACAGTTACCTGTGTCTGCAATTCCATCACTCTACCGAAAAATGGTGGGCAGAGACAGGAGCATCCCCAGAAACCAACAGCTGAAATTGTCCTCTGACCTGTGATCATGTGGACCAGCACTCACACACATGAATACACACACACATACACACACACACACACACACACACACACACACACACACAGAGTACAATCTTTAAAAAAGATTTATTTTTATTTGATTGTGCAGGGGGCTGCATGTATTCATATAGATCACTTGGGAACCTGGTGCCCACAGAGGTCAAAAGAAGGCATTGGATCCCCCCGGAATTAGATTACAGGAGTTGTAAGGTGCCATGTGGGTTCTGGGAATTGAATCCGGGTCCTCTACAAGGCAGCAAGTGCTCTTAACAGCTGAGCCATCTCTGGAGCCGTATAAAACATTTTTTAAGTTGGATTGTGGCTATTTTCCTTTCATCTATTTCCTTCTGGAATGCTCCTGTCTGTTTGTCTGTCCCTTGAGTTTGAAGGTTTGTCAGGTTCTGAAACAAGCTAGGCAAGTGCTCTACCATTAATCCACACCTCCATTCCATCAGTGGAAGATTCTACCACTGAGCCATACCCACAAACCCCTCACTAAAGATTCTAGGCAGGGGCTCTACCACTGAGCCACACCCCAGCCCCTCACTGGGGGATTCTAGGCAGGTGCTCTACCACTGAGCCACACCCCAGCCCCTCACTGGGGGATTCTAGGCAGGGGCTCTACCACTGAGCCACACACCAGCCCCTCACTGGGGGACTCTAGGCAGGGGCTCTACCACTGAGCCACACCCCAGCCCCTCACTGGGGGATTCTAGGCAGGTGCTCTACCACTGAGCCACACCCCAGCCCCTCACTGGGGGATTCTAGGCAGGGGCTCTACCACTGAGCCACACCTCAGCCCCTCACTGGGGGATTCTAGGCAGGTGCTCTACCACTGAGCCACACCCCAGCCCCTCACTGGGGGATTCTAGGCAGGGGCTCTACCACTGAGCCACACCCCAGCCCCTCACTGGGGGATTCTAGGCAGGTGCTCTACCACTGAGCCACACCCCAGCCCCTCACTGGGGGACTCTAGGCAGGGGCTCTACCACTGAGCCACACCCCAGCCCCTCACTGGGGGATTCTAGGCAGGTGCTCTACCACTGAGCCACACCTCCAGCCCCTTACTGGGGGATTCTAGGCAGGTTAGTTGTATGACTGAGCTATTCTTAGAGGTCCTTACTAAGGATTTAGGACCATGATCTACCAATGAGCAGATAATCCCCCTTCCCCACATACAATTCTCTTTTCAAATCCATTCCACCTATGGTTGCTTGACTCAATAGATGTAGAACTTATAGAGATGGAGAGGGCACACTGAAGCTGCTCAGACAGGAGGTGAGGCTGTAACCCTGGAAGAGCCTCTCTAGCCTCACTCCCTTTCTCTTCCCTGGCTTCTCCAGGCAGGCGAGACCTGGGTCTCGAGTGGCTGCACCCAGAGCTGTACCTGCGTGGGAGGGGCCATCCAATGTCGAAGCTTCAGCTGCCCCCCAGGGACTCAGTGCCAGGATGGCCAGGATGGCCACGTTAACTGCACCAAAATACGTAAGAGGGGAATAGGGGGAAGCAGGGAGGGTGTGTTCATGGCTGCCGGGATCAGAGGCAGGGCAAGGAGCATAGTCTCCTGGCTTTGGAGGTTGAACACACGAAATACCACAATACAGAGGAATTTAGGAGGCCCACTGTGGACTGCATCTCTTTTCAGTACTAGTCTCTCAGTTGTTAAGTTCCCACACTAACTTGGGAGATACATTCCTTTGTTCCTCCTTAGGACTGGCACCCAGCCCAGGCTCAGTAAATGGTTGCTGAATGAATAGCAAAAGAAAAAATAAAAGCAAAAAAAGTGGAAAATACAAGTTGTGTTGGTCATTCATCCTAGCTTGGTTTCTGCAGCCTCTGTGTCTTTGGGCCCCTCTATCCCTCTGTTAACATTGCTCTCTCTTCATCATAGCTCTGCAGTGCCCCGCCCACAGCCGCTACACCAACTGCCTACCTTCTTGTATACCTTCCTGCTCGGACCCAGAAGGCCTCTGTGGGGGCACCAGCCCAACAGTCCCCTCCACCTGTAAGGAGGGTTGTATCTGTCGAGCTGGCTTTGTGCTACATAATGACAAGTGTGTGCTCAGAATTCTGTGTGGTTGCAAAGACGCCCAGGGTGCTCTTATCCCGGTGAGTGCATGCCAG
Source organism: Peromyscus eremicus (assembly GCF_949786415.1). Lineage (NCBI taxonomy): Eukaryota > Metazoa > Chordata > Mammalia > Rodentia > Cricetidae > Peromyscus > Peromyscus eremicus. The sequence continues at coordinate 26,836,887 of NC_081438.1, read as the reverse complement.
ATGTAAGACTGGTGGGCCTGGGCAGATGGCTTAGTGAGTAAGGCCCTGGGTCAGCACAAGTAGAGGACATGATTGGAATCTCCACAGTCCAGTGAACTGTTTGCAGGAGGCCTTCATTGTCATCCCAGGGTTTCTGTGTGAGATAGGAGGCAGAGATAGGAGAAGCCACACAATTGAGGCGCTTGGTAGTCTGTGCTGTCTGAATATCTGAATATGGGGTGAAAGGTAAGCACCAACACCCAAGATTTGTTCTCTGACTTCCACACATATGTGTGCCATGATTAAATACAGAACACACACACACAAGATTAGCTTTAAAAAAAAAAAAGTAGGGGCTGGAGAGATGGCTCAGTGGTTAAGAGCACTGGCTGCTCTTCCAGAGGTTCCATTCTCAGCACCCACATGGTAGGTCACACCTGTCTGTAACTCCAGTTCCAGGGGACCCAACACCCGTCGCAAAACACCAATGCACATAAAAAGGTAATTTTAAAAAAGGTGGTATGCCTGGAACATGGCTCCATAGGTAAAGGCACTTGCCTACGGGCCAAGCCAATGTCTGGAATCCATGTGGGAGAAGGAGAGAGCTGACTCCAGCAATCTGTCTTCTGACCGCCACACATGTGCCATGGTGTATGCACATGTGTGTGGACACACAAAGATAAATGTCATTGAAGATTGTTTTCAAAGTGGGATTGACAGCCATTTCTCCGTCCCTTGCTTTTGTCCATCTGGGCTTCTTCTGTCTGTATGGTTAGCCCTGCAGCATGAAGCTTGGTCGGGCCTAGCACATGCTTTACAAGTGCTCTATCTTTCAACCAGCTGTCACCCTTACATGTTCATCACTTGGGGATTCAAGACAAGTGCTAGGCAGCCTTGCTCTATAACTGATCTATGCTACTAGACCCCTACAGAAAAATTTTCAGCCACAGTTCTACGCCTGAGCCACACCCCAGCCCCTCACTGGGGGATTCTAGGCAGGGGCTCTACCCTGAGCCACACCCCAGCCCCTCACTGGGGGATTCTAGGCAGGTGCTCTACCACTGAGCCACACCCCAGCCCCTCACTGGGTGATTCTAGGTAGGCACACTCCCACTGACATATACCAAAACTCCCATTTGTAATAGTTTTTCCAGTATTGACCACCTGTGATTGGTTGGTGCTATAGAGTGAAACCTGTGAACAGGGAAGACAAATGTTGAGTCCTTCAGACATGGCATAAAGCTGTCTTCCTAGAACTGCCCTCTCTGTCTCCTTCTCTTCTCTCTCCATGATCTCTGCAGGCAGAGAAGACCTGGCTCACCAGAGGCTGTACCCAGAACTGTACCTGTGTGGCAGGGAACATTCATTGCCGGAATATCCAGTGTCCCTTGGGGACTCACTGCAAGGACGATAGTGATGGCAGTAGTCACTGTGTCAAAGTTGGTAAGGAAGCCATGGGAAAAATGGAGAGGGTGTGTCCGTGGCTGGATAGATGAGAGACAGAACAAGGAGGAGCTTAGTCTCCTGGGCCCGAGAGGTCAGGATACTAGGTACCACGTGGGGAGAGTTCGGGGGACCCATAGCAGGGTCTCTTCCCAGCGCTTGGCTCTCAGTGGTTTGCCTCCCACACTGACTTGGGAGGCTCACTCTCCTTACTCTCTTCTCTCAGTACTTGGCACAGTTCATGCTCACTAAGGGTTTGCTGTGTGGATAGACAGAGGGAAAAGTCACAAGCTCTTCTTGTCATTCAGCCCAGCCTAATTTCTTTAGCCCCTCCTTCCTTTGGCTCTCTCAAGCCCTATGCACTAATCCCATATCCTTCTAACCCCGTAGCTCTGAAATGCCCAACCCACAGCTACTACACCAACTGCCTTCCTTCCTGTATCCCATCCTGCTCCAACCTGAATGAGCACTGTGAGGTCCCCAGCGTCACAGGCCCCTCCACCTGCAAAGAAGGCTGCCTCTGTCAGTCTGGCTTTGTGCTCAATAAGGACAAGTGTGTGCTCAGAATTCAGTGTGGCTGCAAAGACGCCCAGGGTGCCCCCATTCCGGTGAGTGGGCATAGAATTTGGAATTGGGGCCCCTTCCTTCTTCCCTCTGTTCAGTGAGCCTGGGATGTACATGACTCTATCATTGACCCTGGAGTTTTCCAGGGCCTGGAACAGGCTAGGAACATGCTCTGTCACTGAGCCACACCCCAGCCCCTCACTGGGGGTTCTAGACAGATAATCTAAGGCAGAGACCTGCTCCCACCTCCCTCCTAGTGGAGTCTACACAGGCCCTCTACTGCCTAATAGCTCCAGATACGGTTTTCCTGTGTTTCCCACCTGTACTTAGTTGACTTAATAGATGTGGAGCCTTCAGTAAAGATGGCCAAGTAAGCCCTTCAGACAGCAGGCTAAGCCTGTCTCTTACACTTGGACCCTTTGTCCTACTGCCTGTATCCTCCTTGTGGTTTCTGTAGGCAGGCAAGACCTGGATTGCCACAGGCTGTTCCCAGAAATGTACCTGCGAGGGAGGACTTGTTCAGTGCCATGAGTTCGAGTGCCCCTCAGGGACTCAGTGCCAGGACATCGAGGATGGCAGCAGTGACTGTGCCGAAATCAGTAAGAGAGCCATGAGGGGGGTGGAGGATTCAGAGGCGGGCAAGAGGACGCTTAGTCCCCAGGCCTGGGAGTTGAGGGATTGGAGGGAGTCACATGGTGGGAAGGGATTCTGGAGACCTGGACTAGCTTAGTCATCTTCCTAGATGACTCTACAATGTGTCAAGGTGACAGTTAAAACCGACCATCAGAATTAGTGTCCCATGTTACCTTGGGAGAGCCACCTTTTCTTACACACAACCATGTCAGTGAATGTTTGCCGAGCGGTCCTTCCCAGGGCTAGTCTCTTAACAGTTAGTTTCCCCAACTGAGGTGAGAAAAACCATTCATTCTTTCTTTCTTTCTTTCCTGGGGGCTTGGCACAGTCTGTGCTTGTAAAGGTTTGCTGAATGAGTAACGAAAGGAGAAAAACCCTGAGTTCTGTTGGCCATTCTGCCCTGTCTCATTTCTCTCGTTCCTAATTCCTGGCCCCTCTCCCTCCACCGTCCTCTCCACTAACCTTATTCTCTCTCCACTCCATAGCTCTGCAGTGCCCAGCGCACAGTCGCTACATCAACTGCCTTCCCTCCTGTCTACCTTCCTGCCTGGACCCTGAGGGCTTCTGCAAGGGTGCCAGTCCCAAAGCCTTCACCTGCAAGGAGGGCTGCATCTGTCAATCTGGCTATGTGCTGAGTAATGACAAGTGTGTTCCCAAAATTCAGTGTGACTGCAAAGATGCCCACGGTGACCTCATCTTGGTGAGTGGGAATCTAAAGTGGGATTTGTGGGGGAGTTTGAAATGACTGAGTTAACGGTTTGCTCTGAAAATGTGAGGATCTGAGTTCTTTTTGTTGTTGTTTGGTTTTCGAGACAAGATTTCTCTGTGTAGCCCTGGCTGTCCTAGAACTCACTCTGTAGACCAGGCTGGCCTCAAACTCACAGAGATCTGCCTGCCTCTGCCTCCCGAGTGCTGGGATTAAAAATGTGTGCCACCATGACCAGCTGAGGGTCTGAGTTCTAGTCTTCACTATCCATGTAAACTGAATGGGACAGCCTGTGTCTATAATCCTAGGGCTGCTATTGGGTGACGGGAGGGCCACAGCAGAATCCTTTGAAAGTTGGGGGCCAGACAGTCTTCTGTATCTAGAGGTAAACAACAACAGCTGTGCAGGGGCATGTCTCATTACAAAGTATAAGGTCATAACCGACACCTGCGCTTGTCTTCCCAATCCGTGTGTGTACACCTGTACTCTCTTATGCACACATTCACACAAACACTAAAAGGTTACCTACCCTAGCCGGGCGGTGGTGGCGCACACCTTTAATCCCAGCACTCGGGAGGCAGAGGCAGGCGGATCTCTGTGAGTTCGAGGCCAGCCTGGGCTACCAAGTGAGTTCCAGGAAAAGGCGCAAAGCTACACAGAGAAACCCTGTCTCGAAAAACCAAAAAAAAAAAAAAAAAAAAAAAAGGTTACCTACCCTTTCCAGAGAGAGAGAGAGAGAGAGGAGAGAGAGAGAGGAGAGAGAGATGGTATGTGGATGCCTTTTCCTTTTGTCTATTTCCGTCTGTCTTGGTTGCATCTGTCTGTATGGCTGGCCCTGGATTGTGAAGATCAGTCAGGGCCTGGAACATGCTAGGCAAATGTTTTCCTCTGAGCATCTAGGCTGGTCCTTCATTGAGGGATTCTAGGCAGGTGCTCTAACCACTTAGCCACACCCCAGCCCCTCACTGGGGGATTCTAGGCAGGTGCTCTACCACTGAGCCACACCCCAGCCCCTCACTGGGGGATTCTAGGCAGGTGCTCTACCACTGAGTCACACCTCAGCCCCTCACTGGGGGATTCTAGGCAGGTGCTCTACCACTGAGTCACACCCCAGCCCCTCACTGGGGGATTCTAGGCAATTGTGCTGCCTCTGATCCAGGCTCCCTCATTCGTAACTCAGGATTGTAGGCAGACTTTCTATGTAGAATCCCATCCCAAGCCCCTCACTGGGGATTGTAGCCAAATACCTAAGGCAGAGCCCCACCTCTCCACTCTTCCTAGTAGGTCCTACACAGGCCATGTACCCCTGAACTAACCCCCTAAGTCCAGATGCAGTTGTTCTCACTGTGGTTGGCTGACTCAATAGGTGTGGAACCTGGAGACTGAGCTTGGCTCCTTACAGTCATTCTCTCCTCACTCCCTTTCTCTTCTCTGGCTTCTGCAGGCAGGCAAGACGTGGATCTCCAGCGGCTGCACCCAGAGCTGTACCTGTGTCAATGGGGCCGTCGAGTGCCACACCTTCACCTGCCCCTCGGACACCCACTGCCAGCACAGTGATGATGGCAGCAGTAACTGTGCCTCCAACAGTAAGGGAGCCACGAGGAAGGTGGGGAGGGGTGCTCCTGACTGGAGGAACCGGAGGCAGGGCAAGAGGAACCTACTCTCCCGGGCCTTAGAGATCAGAGGTAGGAGGTACCACAAGGGGAGGGTTCTGGGGACCCACAGCAGGGCCTCTGCTTGTGTTGGTTTCCCACATTGACTTGGGAGGCCCACCCTTCTCTCAGGAATTAGCACACAGTCCATGCTTACTACCAGTTTGCTGAACAAATAATAAAAGGAGGGAAAAATCCACAAACAAGCTCTGTTGGTCTGGTTTCTGAAGCCTCTGCCTCCATCAGCATCTCAGGCCTTCTCCACTAACACCACTCCACCTCCATTCTATAGCCCCTCCATGCCCAGCCTACAGCCACTTCACCGACTGCCTGCCCTCCTGTCTGCCTTCCTGCTTGGATCCTGATGGGCACTGTGAGGGCACCAGCCCCAAAGTCCCTGCCATCTGCAAGTCAGGCTGCCTCTGTCAACCTGGCTATGTGCTGGATAACGACAAGTGTATCCCCAGAATTGCATGTGGCTGCAAAGATCCCCAGGGCACTCTCATTCCAGTGAGTGGGCATGGAAAATGGGATTAGTGAGGGCTAAGGAGATGGTTCAGTGGGTGAAGACTTCAGTTCAAGTCCCATAATCCAGTTAAACTGGGCACAGTAGTCTGTCTGTAATCCCAGAGCTCCTGCTGAAATATGGGAGGGACAAACAGGACAATCCTCAGAGACATGCAGGCTAGACATTCTGGTATTCATAGTGGTGAACATCATCAAAACCAAGGTGGGGGAGAGAGAGTCCGTGTCAGTGCCAGGTGGAATGCAAGGACCAACACCTGAGGATGCACTCTGACCTTCAGGAGTATGTGCCCACCCTCACACATACTTAAACACAAATGTGCATGCGCGTGCACACTTTTTAAAAAGTGGAGTTGGGGGCCATTTTCTCCTTTTCTCTGTCTTGCTGTGTGATGCTCCTGTATAGATGGCTTGCCCTGGAGTTGAAGGTTGGTCAGTTCTTGGCACGTGCTAGACCAGTGCTCTACAGCTGAGCCACACCCCTCTTCCCTTGCTTGGGAATTCTAGACAATTGCTGTGTCACTAGGCCATATCCTCTGCTGCTCATTGGGGATCGTAGTCAAGCTAGGATAGATCCACAGCCAGAGTTGCAATTCTTTTCAAAGTATTTTCCACCCACAGTAGATTGGCTCAATAGATGTGGAGCCTGCATACAGGGAGAGCAAGTGGAAGTCCCTCAGACAGCCAGTAAGCCCGTCGCTGCCATCCTCACTTCCATCCTCTTCTTGTGGCTTCCACAGGAAAGCAAGACGTGGATCTCCAGTGGGTGTACCCAGAGCTGTAACTGCAGGGGAGGGACTGTTCAGTGTCAGGACTTCAAATGCCCAGCAGGGACCCATTGCCAGCACAGTGTAGATGGCAGCAGTCACTGTGCCAGCGATGGTAAGGAAGCCTTGGAGGAAGGACGGGGGTATGTGCTCATGGATGGAAGAATCACAGGAAGGGCAAGAAGGAAATTAGTTCGGGGGGGGGGCAGGGGGTGGCAGGGAGGACACCCAGTCCACACCCAGTCAGTATCTGCTGGATGAATAACAAAGGGCAGAGGAAGGCCTAGAGTTTCTTAGTTGTGCTGCCCACCCTGTTGAATGTGGCCTCTGCCTCCTTGGGCCCCTCTGGTTCTCTACATTAACGCCACTCTTTTTCCACCACAAAGCTCTGAAATGCCCGGCCCACAGCCTCTACACCGCCTGCCTTCCGTCCTGTCTGCCTTCCTGCTCGGACCCAGAGGGCCTCTGCGATGGCTCCAGCACCAAGGTCCCCTCCTCCTGCAGGGAGGGCTGTGTCTGCCGATCTGGCTATGTGCTGCATGAAGACAAGTGTGTGCTTAGAATTCACTGTGCCTGCAAAGTCTCCCATGGTAGCCTCATCCAGGTGAGCAGGCATGGAGATTGCAGTGAGGGACTGGGAGTTAGCTCAGTGAGCTGCTCCATGAATGTGAGAACCTTGCTTGAATTCCTACTACCCATGGAAGCTGAGCATGGAAGCTGACTGTGACCCCAGTTTTCTACTATGATACAGGAAGGAGGTGAAGCCAGGGAAATCCCAAGAAATGTGGGTGCCGACTATGGTAGTGTGCACAAGCAGTGACTAACAGCACTAAGACAGACAGAGACGGAATGAATCTTGTTTTAGTGCAAAGTGGAAGGCCAGGACCAAACCTAATATCTACCCTCAGCATGGATGTATGCCCACACTTTCATACACACACTCACACCTAGATTTTTAAAATTAGGATTAGGACTACTTTCTCCTTTTCTCTGTCTCTCTGGATGCTCTTATTCATGGGTAGCCCAGGGGTTTAAAGGTTGGTAGGGTCTTGGCATGTGCCAGGGAAATGCTCTGCCACTGAGCCACATGCCCTAGTGTTCAGTGGAGGATTCTAGTTCTCTGCTGAACCACACCTTTAACACTCACTGGGGGATTCTAAATAAGTACTGTACCTACCACTGGGCAACACCCGCCAACACCTCACTGGGGGTTCTGGGCCACTACTCTAGCTACTACTGGGTCACACCACCAGCTCCTCACTGAGGAATCCTAGGCAATTGCTCTACTGCTGAGCCATGCTCCCACCCCTTCACTGAGCATTCTAGTCAGACTCAATTATGTCCACAGTCCCACAATTTAAAACATGTTTTGTCATCTGTAGTTGCTTGGCTCAGTAGATATGGAACCTGCAGATACAGAGGGCGAATGTAAGACTCTCGGACAGAAAGCTAAGCTTGTCTTCTAGAACAAGCTTATGTTCTCTCTTTCTTTCCCTTCCTGTGGCTTCTGTAGACCGGCCAGACATGGATCTCCACTCACTGTACCCAGATTTGTGCATGCAAGGGAGGACTCTTTCAGTGCCAAAAATTCCAGTGCCCCTCGGGGACCCAGTGCGAAAAATATGAAGATGGCAGCAGTAACTGTGTCTCCAACAGTAAGGGAGCCCATGGGAAGGGAAGGACAGAAGCAGCTCATGGCTGGAGGAATCCGAGACATGGCACTCTTCTCCTTCCACCCCATAGCTCTGAAGTGCCCAGACAATAGCCTCTACACCACCTGCCTTCCCCCCTGTCTACCTTCCTGCTCCAACCCGAATGGGCACTGTGAGGGCATCAGCACCAAAGTCGCCCCCACCTGCAAGGAGGGCTGTGTCTGTCGACCTGGCTACCTGCTCAATAAGGACACATGCGTGCATAGAGACCAATGTGGCTGCAAGGATGTCAAGGGTGACCTCATTCCGGTGAGTTGGTTTGGAGAGTGGGATTGGGGCTGAGTACCCTCTGCTGTTCTCAGACTTGGATGCTTCTATTTATATGGCTGGCCCTGGAGTGTGAAGGCTGGCAGGCTGTAGATTGAGGGTTGTTTTTTTTTTTTTTTTCATTTTTCAAAGACGAGGACTCATACAACTCAGGCTGGTCTCAAACACACTTCATAACTGAAGATGACCTTGAATTCCTGGTCTTCCTGCTCTGACTTCCTAAGTGCTGGGATGGCAGGTTGCTCCACCATGCCTGGGTGATGTGGTGCTTGGGGTGGAACACAGGGTTGTGCCTCATAGACAAGCTCTCTACCAGTTGAGCCACATTCCCAGCCCTCATTGGGAATGTGTCAGGGAATACCCACAGCTGAAACACCAAGGTAGAGGTCAACAGAACAGGAAGAACCCTGCTGCTCCACTTCTCATCTGCAGATGGGTCTAGTAGCCCCTCCTAAGCAGTGTATTTCAGACACCACGAACGAGCTGAGTGTTGAGTGTGGTCCACACCTCGAGTCCTACCGCTTGGGAGGTGGGAGCAGGAAGATCAGAAGTTGAAGGCTATCCTCAGCTACATAGTGACTTTGAGACTGGTGGGAGCTACTTAAAACCTTATCTTAACTAAACAGAGCAAAAGGCCAAGAACAATGTCTTGAGCAGGAGGAATACATGGTACCAAGGTTCATGGCACTGGCACTGTCTTCTAGAGAAGGCTAATTGCATCAGTTCTTGGGCATCCACGGGAATTATGTTCTTGGTTCCAGGACACCCAGAAGATACCCAAATACACAGATGTTCAAGCCCTTATAAAATGATGTAGTAGGCTTGGAAGCGTATCACAGTGGGGAGAGGACTTGGCACATACAGAGTCCTGGGTTCCATCCCCAGCACCACATAAACCAGGACTGGTGGTGCATACCTGTCTTCGAGCACCAGGAAGATAGAAGACTCAGAAGTTCAAAGTCCTCTTTGGCTACATAGGGAATTGGAGGCCAGCCTGGTCTATATGAGACTCCATTTCAAGAAATAAGAAAGAATGTGAAGGCCATCTGGCTGTGACATGGGTCTCCACCGTGATCCCCACAGTTGATTTGGATAATGTGTCTGGCTAGGCAGGTTTCTCCTTCCCACTCACCACTCCACATGTGTCCTCCCCAGCTGCCCGTTTGGTTGAGGAGGACTGTTTTTGGTGTTTGTTTTGTTTTGTTTCAAGGGTATATAGTAGCTGGGCTTCCCTGCTAGAACTTCCAAGCAAGGTCTCTGAATAAACAACAGAACTGGGCAGATAGCTCAGTCAGTAAGTGTTTGCCTTCTGCATGAGGATGCCAGTTTGATTCCTAGAACCACTGCAGAAAAAGCCAGGTGTGGGCCAGGAGGTGGCTTAGCAGGGAAACACACCTCCCACAAAGCCCAGTGACCTGACTTTGATCCCAGAAACCCACACAGTGGAAAGGAGAGAATGGACTCCTGAAAGAAGTGTCCTCTGCCCCCCACCCACGCTATGGCATCCAGTGCCCAAAATAAGTGTGTTTTTTCTATTTTTTAAAAGTCAGACATAGTGTATTTACTTGTGACCCCAGCACTGAAGAAGTGGGCCAGGCAGATCCCTGAGGCTCACTGGCCAGCCGGCCTAGCCTACTTGGTGAGCTCAGGACTGGACGAGAGACCCTGCTTCACAGGACAAGGTGGACAGTTCCTGAGGAATAAGCTTGTCCTTTGGCACTTCTCTACAAGTACATGCATATATGTGTATACACACACACACACACACACACAAACAAACAAACAAACAAATTAAACACAGTACTTGTATATCTTCCTATATATTTTAAATAACTCTACGTGAATTTTAATGATAAGACTATGTAAAGTTATACAAATAGTTCTGCTGTGTTATTTAGGGGACAATGACATAAAATGCAGACAGATTTTCTTTCTAGAACTTAGGGCCTCATTCATGCTAGACACTAACTCTACCACTGAGCCATGCTCTAAGCCCTTCACTGGGAGATTCTAGGGGATCTACCACTGAGCCACACCCCAGCCCCTCACTGGTGGATTCTGTGCACACACTCTACCACTAAGAGATACCCCTAATCATAGATGCAATTTTTTGATAGTTGAACCATGTGGTAGTTTTATTCTTTTATTTTTATTTATTCTTTTCTCACACAATACCTCCCAACTGCATCCTCCCTTCCGTCCCCTCCTTCCAGTACCCCCCACCTCCCCTTTTCCCCAGATCCACTACTCCTCCTTTTCCTTTCAGAAAAGAGCAGGCCTCCCAGGGATATCAACTAAACATGGCATAACAAGCTACAATAAGACCAGGCACAAACCCTCATAGAAAGGCTGGAGACAATTTTTTCAAATATTTTCATCCATAGTTGCTTGGCTTAATGGATTTGGGACCTGCAATTAGGAGGGCAAATGTAAACCATTCCCACAGGGAGCTGAGTCTTTTTCTCACCACCTGGGTCCCCACTTCTTTTCTCTTCTGCAGGCAGGCAAGGCCTGGATCTCTAGTGGCTGCACCCAGAGCTGTGCCTGCGTGAGTGGGGACATTCAGTGCCGCGACTTCAGCTGCCCGTCGGGGACCCACTGCCAGCACAATGAAGATGGCAGCAGTAGCTGTGCCGCCAACAGTAGGGAGCCGTGGGGGAAAGGGGAGTGGAGAGGGTGCCCTGGTGGCTGAAGGAATCAGAGGCAGGGCCCCTGGTCTAGAGAGGGGAGGGATTCTGGGAGACCAGTGACTGGACTGAGGTCCTTTTCAGTATTCACACTTCTTGACAGAATTGGAAAAGTGTACCATCTTTGGGGACCCCTATTACCACACTTTTGATGGCTTGAGCTACCGCTTCCTGGGTCGGATGAACTACTACCTCATCAAGACAGTGGACAAGCTCCCAGAGGGGGTGGAGCCCCTGGTCATAGAGGGGCGCAACAAAGTGACCTCCACAGAGAGTCCAACTTTGCACGAAGTGACCACCATCGTCTATGGCTATAAAATCCAGCTCCAAGAAGGGCTGCTAGTTTTGGTGAGTAAGGGGCAGGAGCAGACCTGAAGGAACCACCTGGAGGTGGCAAAGCCAGAACGCCCCATTGTCGGGAAGTTTCCAGGGGTGCAGACTCCTCTTAAAAGTCCGAGTTGGTGTCACTTCATGGAGAAAGGTTGGCACAGGGCAGTGGGGCTGAACAAAGGCTGAGAGGGGTGAGAGCAGCGAGGGGTGGTGATGTGCACGTGAACATGGAGCTGAAGCAGCCACAGTTCTGCTTTAAAAACAGCTTTCTTTTATACTCCTTTAATTTTTAATGTTTGTTTATTTAAATATTCATTTATTATTTACTTATATACTTGTGTATGTGTGTTAGATAAGTATATCTCACATATGTATGAGTACCCACAGAGGTCAGAAGGTGTCATGTACCCTGGAGCTAGAGTTATAGGTAGTTGTGAGCAGTCCAGCAAGGATTCTGGAAACCAAATGCAGGTCCTCTGGAGGAGCAACGACCACTGTCAACCAATGGTCCATCTCTCTCTCTCACTTATTTACTGTCTATGCACATGCATGGGCATGCATTGCCATGGTGCATGTGTGGAGGTCAGAAGACAACTTAGAGGAGTCTCTGTTCCCTGTGTGAGTCCTCGAAATGGAACTCAGGTCCTCCAGATTAGTGGCAAGTGCCTCTGCCCACTGAGCCATCTGTCTGAGTTCTGCAAGGAAGGAACGGGGGTATAAAGGGAGGTCTCTGACAGCAGGGGTAGTGAAGACTCTGGAAGAATATCGTGGTGGGGTGGGGGAGTTGGGCAAGGCCAGGCACAGACAACAGCAACAGTGTGGCCCACTTAGCATGCTATGCAGCTGCAGTCTTCCGTTTCAAGGTCAACAATCAAAAGGTGTCGGTCCCCTACAATCCGAACAACCACCTGCAGATCATCTTGCGGGCACAGCGGCTGTTTCTCATCACTGACTTTGAAATGGTGGTGGACTTTGACGGAGAGCACAATGCAGGTAACAGACAGGGACACAGACAGCCAAGATCCGTCTCTGAGCCAGGAGTGCTAGCTCACATGTGTAATCCCAACCCTCAGGAACAGAGGCAGGAGGATCTTCGATGAGTCTGGGACCAACTTGGTCTACATAGTGAATTCCAGGCTACCCAGGGCTTATAGTGAGATACTGTCTCAAAGAAACCCAATCAAGCAGGTGGTGGTGGCACACGCCTTTGATCCCAGTAGTCAGGAGGCAGAGGCAGGTGGATCTCCGTGAGTTCCAGGACAGCCAGTGTTGTTACACAGAGAAACCTTGTCTCGAAAAAACCAAAAAAAAAAAAAAAAAAAAAGGAAAAGAAAGAAACCCAATCAAACCCAAACCAAAAAACTGTAGTCTTAGCAGTTGGAAGGTAGATGTAAGAGGATCAGGAGTTTGAAGCTAGCCTTACCTACATAGCCGGTTTGAGTCAGCTTCTCAAAAATGAAAACAGAAAATAAAACCAATAACCACAGAAAACAGGAACCCCATTTCCAGGATCGAAGATGGAAAGGCGTGGCTCAAACAGGCAGGTCGTGGGAAGAGGAGTTATACCTGGGAGCAGAGCCCCAGCCTGAGGAGGAGACTCGGAGTGGGGGGGGGGGGCTTGAGTTTGCGGCTCACTACAGGGCACATGCTTTGTCCTCTAGTGATCTCCTTGCCTACCATGTACCATGGGCTGGTACGGGGCCTGTGTGGAAACTATGACAAGAACCGAGACAATGATTTCATGTTGCCCAATGGAATGCTCACCTCAAACCTCAATACCTTTGGCGACAGTTGGGAGGTGAAGGTGGATACCCTCTTCCGATTGCCAAGGTGAGGGCTGGGAATTAGGAAGATGGCTAAGAGTCTCTTTCATTGGAGGGGTAGAGGATTGAACCTACAACCTCATGCATGTAATCTGAGCCACACCCCCAGCCCCTTACTGAGAATTAAAGTCAAGTACTCTTATCACTGAGCCACACCCCAGCCCCTCACTGGGGGATTCTAGGCAGGTGCTCTACCACTGAGCCACACCCCAGCCCCTCACTGGGGGATTCTAGGCAGGTGCTCTACCACTGAGCTACACTCCAGCCCCTCACTGGGGGATTCTAGACAGGTGCTGTCCCTCCGAGCTGGACATCTCCTACCCAGCAAGTCTCTTTTCCAAGGCCTTCACCACCTTTCACTCGGTCTCTCACTGACCAGTGTGAACAGCTAGCTGCTCATTGGAAATCCCCATGGTGCCCTTGCTTCACCTTTCTACAGACTTGATTTTTCTCCTCAAGTTCACCTCCCTCCTGAGCCTCACGCAGCCCCTTACCATCCCTACTTCAGGGCCCTGCCAGAAGCAGTCGGAGGAGAGGAGGAGCCTGACCTCCTGCTCTCAGAGTGCAGCCCAGAGCAGACAGCGCTCATCAGCAGCACCCAGGCCTGTAGAGTGCTGGTGGACCCCCAGGGCCCCTTTGCTGCCTGTCACCAGATTATAGCCCCAGAGCCCTTCGAGCGGTGAGTCACAGGCCCAGGACTTACGAGAATGTTCCAGATTCCTGCTGTGGTTTTCCTCTCTGACCCCTCCAGCTCTGTGGACTTGGTTCTTCTCCCTTGTGACTTTGTTTCCTGCTGACTCCCCCATTCTACATCCTGTCTTTCTGCAGCCAATGCCTTATCCCCAAGCTGTCCCTCCAGCCTGCTGACGTTCTGTGTGGGGTTCTGGGCCCCTGTTATCCCCAAGCTGTCCCTCCAGCCTGCCGACGTTCTGTGTGGGGTTCTGGGCCCCTCTTATCCCCAAGCTGTCCCTCCAGCCTGCTGACGTTCTGTGTGGGGTTCCGGGTCCCTGTTATCCCCAAGCTGTCCCTCCAGCCTGCCGACGTTCTGTGTGGGGTTCTGGGCCCTTTTTCACTAGTTTATTTTTAATCTATTTTCTACTGTATTTATTTAGGTCTCGTGCAGCCCAGGCTAATATATACCTAAGGATGACCTTGAATTTCTGATCCTTCTGCCTCCACCTCCCAAGTGCTGGGATTATAGGCATGGACCACAATCCCTTGCTTCTGTGGTACAGGGGATGGAACCCAGGGCTTCATGAATACTAAGCAAACACTCTACCAAGTAGGCTGCATCCTTAGCTTTTGTTTATTCATGTGTTTGGGGGGGATTTGTAAGGGAGATGGTATGTATATGTTTGTTCAATGTACATACCACGTATAGGTCAGGGGTCAACTTCAAGTGTCCTTCAGGAGCCATCCACCTTGGTTTTTATTTTTTTTTTTCCTTTCTTTCCTTTTGCGTGAGCATGGATGTGGGTATGTGTTGCTGTGGCACCAGAGTTGAAAATCAGCGGTCCTGCTCTCTCGCTCTCGCTCTCCTTCTCTCTCTCTGCTCTCACTCTCTCCTTCCTTTGAGGCAGGGTCTCACAACAAACCTGCGGCTCACTAGTTTTTGGCTAGACTGTGAGAGCGAGCGAGCGCCCCATTGATCCTTCTGTCTTACTCCCCCCACAGAGCTGGGGTTCCAGGCATGGGTGGGGATTCTAACTCAGCTCCTCACACCTGAACAGCAGGTGCTTTTTCCTAGCGCCATCTCCCCAGCTTCCGCCTTGTTTCCTGAGACAAGGTTTCTAACTTGAACCAAAGACTTACTGATTAGGCTAAGATGGCTAAGCCTCAGGGACCCTCCTGTCTCCCCTTCACCAGCCCTGGGATTACAAACCCATTACCACACCCTGCTTATTTTTAACATGGACACCAGGGATCAAACAGGTCCTTGTTCTTGCAAGGCAAGCACCTTGTCAGCCCCTCGCCCTGGGCCCTCTTCCAGCAAGTCTGGACCTCTTTGCTCCTCCTCCCTAGCAGCACACCTACCCCGCCCTTCCCTCCTACCCCAGGCACTGTATGTCTGACATGTGCGCTGGATGGAAAACCAAAGAAGAAGAGGAACTTCGCTGCCGGGTCCTCAGTGGATATGCCATCATTTGCCAGGAGGCCGGTGCCAACATGACTGGCTGGCGGGACCAGACACACTGTGGTGAGGCTCTGCTCCTGCCCAGCGGCTGGTTCTGACTCCTCAGGCATTCTGCCCTCTGCTCAGCTCTGCTGCTGCCACCCCCTCACCGTGGTTTTTCGGCCTTGATTCTTCTAAGTTCAAGGCAGCAAGGGATTCCAGACTGACCCCTTTCCCGCCCACTGCTCCACAGTCCAATCCCATTCCCCCTCCCCTCTGCCTGGATTTTTTGTTGTTGTGTCTTTTCTTTCTTTCTTTTTTTTTTTTTTTTTTTTTGTATGTGTATATCTGTGTGTCCATGTGTGTTTGGGTGCATGCATGCATATGTGTGGAGACCAGAGACCAGAAGTCATTTACCTTGTTCTTTTGCTTGTTTGGGGGGGGCAGTTACATTTATTTATTGTGTGTGTGGGGTACACATGTTCCACAGCCCACATATGAAGGTCAGAAGACACCTTTCAGGAGTTGGTTCTCTCCGTCCACCATGTGGGAGGGATGCAGTCCAGGTCATCTTTACCCACTAAGCCATCTCACCAGCCCCCACCTCGCTTTTTTGAGACAGGGTCTCTCTTTCTCCTCGGGACCCAAAGCCTGGTAATTAGGTTAGGCTGGCTGCCTAGCAAGCCCCAAGTGTCCTCAGGTCCCCACCTCCTCAGGACTGGGATAACAAGCACATGCCACCACACCTGGTCCTCATGCCAGAGCAGAAGCACTTTACCTGCCCCAGCTGTCCCTCAGCCAGCACTCCAGGCTTATGTTTTGGGGTGGGTTTTTTGTTTGTTTGGTTGGTTGGTTGGTTGGTTGGTTTTTTTGTTTGTTTGTTTTTGTTTTTTTGAGACAGGGTTTCTCTGTGTAGCTTTAGACCCTGTCCTGGTAGACCAGGCTGGACTCGAACTCATAGAGATTCGCCTGGCTCTACCTCCTGAGTGCTGGGATTAAAGGCATGCACCACCACCGCTCAGCATTTTTTTTAAGATTTTACTTATTTTTATTTTTTTTTAAAGATTTATTTATTTATTATGCATACAATGTTCTGTCTGCATGTATTTCTGCAGGCCAGAAGAGGGCACCAGATCTCATTACAGATGGTTGTGAGCCACCATGTGGTTGCTGGGAATTGAACTCAGGACCTCTGGAAGAGCAGTCAGTGTTCCTAACCTCTGAGCCATCTCTCCAGTCCAGATTTTACTTATTTTTAGTTGATGTATATGTATGAGTGCTTTGCCGGCATGCGTTCTGTGTATCATGTGCATCCTGGTGCTCACAGAGGCTAGAAGAGGCTGTCAGATCCCCCGGATCGGGAGTTACAGATGGTTGTACACAGTCATGTGGGCACTAGGAGCAGAACCAGGGTCCTCTGCAAGTGCCCCTAACTGCTGAGCCATTTCTCCAGCCCCTGTTTTTTTTGGCTTTTGAGACAAAATCTTACTCTGTAGCCCAAGCTGGCCTCAAACTCATGGTGATCCTTCTGCCTCAGCTCTCGAGTGCTGGAATTACAAGTTTGTGCTACTATACCCACCCTAGCACTGTTCATTTGTTTTCATCAAACATCTCATGTGCCAGACAAAAGTCTTCAGACAGAACTGGCCTGCTTGCCCTGGCTTCCCTGTCTACAGGGAGCTCTGTGCTCTGTTGAATGACCTTATACCCTGCTTTCTGTTTCTCCCCAAGGCCAGCCAGCTCCTAACTATGCTTTTATCCCCTCAGCCATGACATGCCCTGCCAATACTGTGTACCAGCGCTGTATGACGCCCTGCCCAGCATCCTGTGCCAAATTTGTGACCCCCAAGGTCTGTGAAGGCCCCTGTGTGGAGGGCTGTGCCAGTATCCCAGGCTACATCTACAGTGATACCCAGAGCCTCCCAGTGACACACTGCGGCTGCACTGCCAGTGGCATCTATTACAAGGTCTGGGTGGCGTGGAGGCTGGGAATCTGGGTTGGAGAATGAGATCTAGGATGAGTCTAGAGCGTCTCCTATCTTCGCTTCCTCCTTTCCAGCTGGGTGACAGCTTTGTAACTGATGACTGCACCCAGCAATGCACCTGTGCAAGCCAGGGGACCCTGCTGTGTGAGCCCTATGGCTGCAGAGCTGGAGAGTCCTGCACCGTGGCCAACTTTACTCGAGGCTGCTTCCGGGGTGAGCAGGGATCCCCTCCCTCCCTGTCCTCTGCCTGAGTGGGATTCCTGCTTGGTCTCAGGAAGTCTGCACCCTCCTTGCAGGAGGGTTGAAGGAAAAGGACCATCTCTTTCCAAGAGTTTACTACAGCCGTGCAGAGCTCTGCCCCAGGATAGACTTTAATCCTTACCTAGTGGAAAGCACGACACCCCACTTTATGAGCAATGAAAATAGGGTTCCAGCCAAGCATGGGGAGACAGAGATAGGTGGATCTCTGTGAGTGTGAGGCCAGCCTGGTCTACATACTAAGTTCCAGGCCAGCCAGGACTACATAGTGAGACCAGCACTCTCTGTCTCTGTCTCTGTGTCTCTGTCTGTCTGTCTGTCTGTCTCTCTCTCTCTCTCTCTCTCTCTCTCTCTCTCTCTCTCAAGGGAGGAGGTTCCAGGACTGGAAACATAGCTCAGTTTGTAAAGCACTTCCTGCACAAATGTAGGGACCTGAGTTGGATCTCTGAAACCCATGTTTAAAAAGCCAAGCACAGTTAGAGAAATGGCTTAGTGGTTAAGTGTACTCACTGTTTCTGCAGAGGATCCGGGTTCAGTTCCCAGTACCCACATGACAGCTCCCAACTGCCTGTAACTCCAGTTCTGGCCTCTGAGGGCACCAGACACGCATGTGGTACACATACATGCAGCAGGGACTCATACGTACACATAAAATGGATCTCTAGGGCTGTCGGGCTTTCAGCCTAGACTAAGTACTGAGCTCCGGCCTTATAAGAGACCCTGTCTCTAACAAGAACGAAGTAGATGGCACCTGAGGAAAGACCCTTGAAGTTGACCTCTGGACCTTCGGGTACGCATGCACACACATACAAACACACACACACACACAAAGAAAGCAAATGGGGTTCTGGGAGGCTAAACACATTCCCTAAACCCAGGGTAGCAGGCTTGAAACTTAGTGGACCCAGGTCAGGCTCAGGTGACTGCTGCTTTCTCCCCTGGGGCCTGCCCCACAGCCAGGCGTCCCCTGCTCTGTGAATGTCCCCTGGGGACCCACTCGCACCCTTCTGTCCTTGCAGATAGCCCGTGTCTACAGAACCCCTGTCACAACGATGGCCGGTGTCAGGAGCAGGGGGCCACCTTCATCTGCCACTGTGACCCTGGTTATGGAGGAGTATTGTGCACGGAACCTCGGGATATCCCACCCAGAAAAAAGCTAGGTAACAGCCACATCTCAGGCCTGTCCTACTGGCCATTGCTGCAGAATTACTGTTTTTAATTTTCATACATATTAGAATATCTATTATATATTTTTCTGTTTTTAATTTTCATATACATTATATTATCTATTATATATTTCTGTTTTTAATTTTCATATACATTATATTATCTATTATATATCACAGATATGTGATAAGGGTGACATTGATAGTTATACTATACAATATTATTAATCTATTACAAGATATTATATATAGTATAAATAATATAGGCAATATTGTGCATTATATACTATAGATGATATGTAAAATACACAGTTATATATCACATATATAGTTTATGGTTCTATATAAATATTTTGGTTGTACTGTATAATATATTAATAATATATGTTAAATGTATAATATATAAATTATGTTATATATTTTAGATAACATCAGTTATATACTATCAAATAATATAATTTATATAATGTTATAGTATATATATTTGAGGGGTTATACTTATTTGTTGTGGTGAATGTGTGGATATCAGAGGACAACTCAAGGGAGTCATCTATCTCCTTTTGCTGTGTGAAACCCTGGAATCCGACTCAGGTCTCCAGGCCTGGTGCCAGGCACCTTAACCTACCCAGATGTCTTGCCAGTTCATGTGCACGATATTCAGGCATGGTGGCACAGGCCTGCAATCCTAGCATGTTGGAAGTAAAGACAAGAAGATCAGGAGTTCAAGGTCATCCTCAGCTATATAGTGAGTTTGAGGCCAGCCTGGTTATATGAAACCCCATCTCAGTTAAAAAAAAAAAAAAAAACAAAACCTAAACTATGTATTACATAACAACATAATATATCACTATGTGATCCCCAGGAATCAGCCAGACAGTAGTCCTGAACCTGTGTTTTGCTCATCTCCTAGTGGACTACGCTGGGATCTTCTTTCTAAATCCCAGCACTCGTTTGTGTGTGTGTGTGTTGTGTGTGCAGGAGCAGATGCCTGTTCATGTGTTTATACATATATGTGGAAGCCAAAGGACACCCCCCCTGGTGGTATTCTTCAAGCACAATCCACTTTTGTTTGTTTTGAGGCAGGCAGGGTCTCTCGCTGCCCTGAAACCAGCCACAAGGAGTAGGAGGGTGGCTAGTGAGCCCCAGATCTGCCTTTCTCCTCTTCCCCAGCACTGGGATTGCAAGTGCACACCCAGATTTTCATGTGGGTTCTGGGAATCAAACTCAGGTCCTTGTTCTTTCAAGACAAGCACACTACCAGCTGAGTCATCTCCCCAGCCCCGCCCCTTCTTGTTCATTTCCTTGTTTTTATTGTTTGCAGTAAGGTGTCGTGTAGCCCCAACTGGCCTTGAACTCATTATTTTGCTGAAAATGACCTTGAACCTTTTCTAACCCTTCCCTTCCACCTCCCATGTACTAGGATTATTAGCGTGCACCCTCACACCTGGCTGATTTCCACCCTCTCCCCTGTTTGTGTCATTGTGTGCTGTTCCTGCTCAGCACCTCCATCACCTCTGTTTTTCCCTACTCCAAACTGGAATTCTGTTGTACCTCTGGGACATCATTTTTCCAAGTCTGCGCTTGGGAGGCATGACTTGTTTAACATGTACCTATCAGAATTCCCAAGAGGTTCAGGTTTGGTGGCATAGACATCTGCTTCTCTAACAAACTTCTAGGTTGGAAGTGTTTGGGGTCTGAGAAATAGTGACAGAGGACTGGAGTTTGTAGCTTAGGTGCTTACCTAGCACACACCAAGTCCTGGGTTCCATCCCCACCATGGCATAAACTGGCCATGATGGTGCATGTCTGTAGTCATAGCACTTCAAGATGAGGCAGGAGAATTGAGAGTTTCAGGCCTGCCTGGATTACACAGACTGTGTTATAGAAAAAAAAGGGGGGGGGTGGTAATGAGGCAGGAGAATCACCTTAAGTTCAAGGCTGGTCTGCCTGGGCTACATAGTGAGTTCCAGGACAGCTAGGCTAAAGTGAGACCCTATCTCAAAAGATCAAGAGGGCAGGTAGGGAGAGAGATCCAGATGACACCTGGCATGAACAGCCCTATAGAGTCTTAAGGGAGTTGTGAATACAAATAGGAAGGTCTGTTGGGTGAAGGCATTAAAATCTTCAAGTCCCTGAACCTTCTGGAGGGAAAACTAGACACCAAGAGATTTAGGAGGATGAGATGCCTTAAGCTGACAGCTAAGGGCCAAAAGGAAGTGTTAGCTCCCATATCCCTCGGTCTCCCACCCTTTCACCTCTCCCTGGGGTGTGAGTATACACAAGCACAGTATGCATGTGCAGGCCAGGACAACCCTGGGTGTGGTGTTCAGATGTCTTCTACCTCTTGTTTAAGACAGGCTCTTGGGCCTGGTGAGATGGCTTGGTGGGTAAGCGTGGCTGCTTCAATTTGCCTCCTGAATTTGATCCCTGGGACTCACATGGTAGGAGAGAACTAACTCCTACAGGTTAGCCTCTGACCTCCACAAGTGTGTGCACGCTCTACACACACACACACACACACACACACACACACACACACACACACAGTCTCACTGGCCTGAAACTTTACAGGTGTCCAGGGATCCACTTATCTTCACTTTCTAGGGTTAAAGGTTAGGGTTAGAGGCATCTGGCTATTGCTGGGATAAGAGGCATGTGCCACCACATCTGACTTTTTACAGGGGTTCTGGGGATCTGGGCTTTGTAAGGCAGGCACTGAGCCCACTCCCAGCGCCATTTCTGTTTCCTTTCTGCACTCAGAATCCTCCAGCTTGGTGGCCATCCTGCCAGGAGTGTTTGTGATGGTGTTAGTCCCTGTCTTACTGCCCAGAATGTATGTTTACATGACGACGAGAACTGCCATGGCGAGGAGGAGTGGGTGAGTCCTGGTGCAGGGAGTGCAGGGGGCCATCGGTGGGTGGGGCCTAATGCACACAAAAGCAGTGCTCCTCACCTATTCCCCACTACCTCTAGGGAGAAACTGTTGAGACAAAATAGACATAGGCTGGAGGACACAGGTGAGAACCAGCCCTGGGGGTGTGCAATTCCTGGCCGAGAGGTCAGTCCTTCTCCAACATGGGTTTCCTTGCTCTTCCCTCAGATGTTCCAGAGCCTGCCTTCAAAACCACCGAGTTCTGACTTACCCTCAAACAAACAGATAAAAATAATTTATTTTTTTAAATACTTTTTTTTACGTTTGTTATTGTGTGTTGTGTGTTATGTATGTGCGAATGTGGGTGGGTGTGCGCACACCTGCCAATTGCATGTCTTGAGGTCAGGAGAAATTTGTGGAAGTCATCCCTCTCCTTTTGCTTTGTGGGACGTGGGGATGGAACTCAGGTCATCAGGCTTCACAGCAGACACCTTCTCCGCTGAGCTACCTTGCTAGTCCCGCACTCAATGCTTTTAGATAGGGATTTCCCTTGATTGTGGTGGGGGCAGTTAGTCAGGGAGACAGACACGTGTGGATGGATCCCTGAAGGCTGGGTACTGTGCAGGGGGAGGGAATGTCCATGTGGAGAGAACCTTAGGTCTCAGGAAGGAGAATGTCACTCACTGAAAGCCAGTCAGCAGGCCCATTCAGTCCTGGTAAGTTCCAGCAATGGAAGACAGAAGGGGCAGGGAGGAAACTTCCAGAAGGAAGAATAAACTCTATAGCCCCAGACCCCTCCAAGACAGGAGAAAAGACTTCCTGTGTGCATCCTTTATTATTTTTTTCTAGGACAAGTTATTGTGTGACCAAGGATGACTTTGAACTCCTGATCCTCCTGCGTCTACCTGTTGAGATTACAGGCATGTCACCACACCTAGTTTATGCTGGGGCTGGAGCTGGGATTTTGTAAGTGCTAGGCAAGCACTCTCCCGTGTGAACCATTTCTCCAGTGCTAATCATGAATTTTCTTTACCCAGAAACCCCCATTTTAAAAAACGTGTGTGTGTGTGTGTGCGTGTGTGTGCGCACATATGTGTCCATGTGTGTACAGGTGCTGCTGTGACACTGTTATTGCGAAGACATGAATGGACATCTGCTCACCCCAGATAGGGAACCAACGGTGGACCAAAGTAGCGACACCACTGAAGCCCAGCTTGGTGAACTGATGAGTTTATTGGGATTACTTCCAGGAGTGTGGGAGAGTTCACTTCCAGCAGCAGAAATGACTCAAAGGGAGCGGTGATGGCTCATGAAAACTGGAGACCTGGTGCTCCCGGCACGACTTGGAGGCAGCTAGACAGACTGGAGGGTATCTCTTCTCCACTTATCTGGGAGTGATCTTAGCAGTCCTTACTGCTGATATAGGCTTAGGAAGGAGAGGCCTAGTGCATTTGGTGGACGTCCTGAATTGTTTACTTCAGAGCCTCCAGGAGCTCCCTTTAGAACAGAGTCAGAACTTTGTTTTGTTGACTTTATGCGTGTGTGTGTGTAAGAATGTCTGCCCTGTGTGCAGATGCTCAGAAAAGCCAGAAGAGCACATTGAGCTCCTTGGAACTGGAGTCACAGGCAGCTGTAAGCCAGCCGATGTGGGTGCTGGAACCAAACTCAGGTCCTCTGGGAGGGAGCAAGTGCTCTTAAGCATGGAGCCATCTCTCCAGCCCAACATCCTGAGCCCTAACAAGGTCCCCTCCAAAATAGGGTGTACCAACTAGGAGGAAGCTCTTGTACAGCCGTGCACACTCCCCTGTGTGCACTGGTGATGTAGTGGGCAGAGGGCAACCTCAGGCCCCTGCCACCTTTTGTTTGAGACAGGCTCTCCCATTAGACTTGGACAAGTAGCTAGGCGAGCTGGCCAGCCAGCTTCCATGTGTCCAGCTCCCTCCCTCCCATATCTCCACCCCCGTTTTATAGTGTACACCACTGCATCCGGCCACGAGACTGAAACTCAGGTCGTCATTGTGCAGCAAGCACTTTACCAACTGAGCCTTCGCTCCAGCACACACACACACACACACACACACACACACACACACACACACACGTCAGAAGACAGCTAGAGGGAGTCAGTTCTCTCTTTACCATCAGGTTTGGCAGCAAGCATCTCTCCTGGCTGAGCCACACCCCAAGTTATTTTTAAGGTGGTTTTGAACTTGCTACATAACCCTAGCTGGCCTTGCACTCACTGAGCTCAGTCTTCCTACTTCAGCCTCCTGAGTCTGAGAGCCCAGGCTCATCAGACTCTTAGTTCCTCCACTAGGGGGAAGCAAGGATATTCTGGGTTTTGTTAATTGGCCTTCTCCCAGAGGGTGTCGGCCCCTCTTCATTCCTCCATTTCTCCAAAGAGCCCGGCACTTGGTTCCTATGGAAACTGTGAGTGGAGTTACAGGCTTTGGGAGCCATTCTGACAACCCGGGTAGAAATGACCACCTAGCCCAGCAGAGGAGGCCAAGGTGTAGATTTTGCACCCTGGGAGTCTATGTCTCCTTCGAGGTTACTCCTTGCTTGGGTGAAATCTAGGCTCTAATGAAGAGAAGACAACCAGGTGATGGATTAGACTGTAGGACCTCAAAAAACAGGGGGACTTAACCTGAGAGCATTGAGGCAGGTTGGCAAATGCCTTGGGGAGATATTAATCTGTCTTGTGTGACAGCCAGACTTTTGGAGACCTTTCCTGAAGCCAGCAAAAGCCAATATTAAAGTATTGAAAGGCTAGGAGAGGAGGAGGGCCCTGCATGGCTGTGTAAATCCCCTACCCAGGAAGGCACAGTGCACCTCTGCAGGGCAGCCTCCTGCCTTGAGCCCAGGTTCTGCACCTGGCCTCCAGCGTTGTAGTGCTCTGATCCTTTGGCCTTCTTCTCCATTCTTTCCCACGGCAGCTCTGAAGGTCGCTATCTAACCAGGACGTCTGTTTGGCATGGAAAAGCATTGGCTGGACCAGTGCCCCTGGGACACTCCCCTTCCTTGTAGTATTGAGCCCTTCCCACCCTCCAGAGATATTAAATGTCACCCAGGGAGAGGAGACAAAGGAGTTAGTGTGATTCTGTGCCGATAACCCAGCACTGCAGAGGCTGAGGCAGGAGGATAGTGAGTTCCAAGCTGGCCTGGACTATACCACAAGCCCTGTTTACAAAATATGGGGGGGGCTCGTTCACTCAGTAGGCAAGCACTAGGACCAGGAGTCTGTCTGCAGTGGAGGAGGGGCCAGCAGCAGGAGTGGTAGTGTGGGCTTACCATTCCAGAGCTGGGGGGGAAGAGACTGAGTTCCTAACCCTGCTGTCCAACCAGCCTAGTCCACTTGGCCAGTTCCAGGCCAGTGAGAGACCCTATCTGTCTGTCTCTGTTCCTGTCCCTGTCACACACACACACACGGGAAATCATGGGCAGGAAGGAACACTGCTTTGGGATCGCTGTGCTGTGGGGTTCTGCATCCCTCCACAACAGGGAGGCGCTGTGGAAAAGGCTACAGCTCAGTCAGACTCGCCATGTCGTGACCTGCCCTTGCAGGTGTCCCAGTGGGAAGGCATACCCGGGAGAAGGGCATCTGAGAAGACACCACAGGGGGAAGGTGTGGAGGCTGCAATGGGGTTTGGACCTCATCCTCCTCTTCCTGTCTGGGAGGGAAAGTTAGTAGCAGACACACTAGAGCGGCTCCCCCTCCCCTTCTCAGGAGGCCAGGAAAACCTGCCTGGGCAGCATCTTGAATGGGGGAATTGTCCTGAGAGCTCCCTGGCATCTGTACACACGTGTGAGGCCCCCTTTCAGCCACTCCCCATCTTCCCCTCCCCCACGGCGCTCCCGGTGCCACTAAACAGCTCCAGCTGTGGACATCTGGCCCAAGTCTGTGGACACCTAGCTGGACCTCCCACTGTCCCCTGTGACCCTCTTTCCTTTGAAGGAGCTCTAGGGTAGGGCCATGGGCTACAGGCTTAGCTTCCCTCATACAACCCCTGCCAGGGCTGAGGAGACAGAGGAGGGGCAGGAGGTGGCAGCCCTACCCCGGAGGTGCCTGAGGCTCTTGGCAGGGGCAGCTGGAGCAGTTAGCACCAGCTGCCAATGACTCACCTCCCACCAACCCAAACAGATCACCCTGGGGCTGGGAGCCAACACCCAGCATCTCCCCACACCACAGTCCCACCACCTCACCTGACCCTCCAAATCCAGACCCCTAGGGGTCCCCTGTTCTCAGACATCTAGCCTACCCCAGCTCCCAATCACCATCAGTACTGGGACATATCCCATTTTCTTTTATTTATACAAAAAAAGTTTCTTTTTAAATATAATTTAAGAACCCCCTTCCAAGCACCGACGTCTGCCTCTGTTGAATGCCACCACCCTCCTGCCCTTTTATAACCTCACCCCCCTCCCCTCCACTATGGACACAGCTTGGGGTCACTTGGGGGGAGGGAAGGGAAAGGAACTGTCTGGGGCTGTGGCATTCCAAGGCACTGTTCTAGAACATATCAATGGGTCCTTGTTCCCAACAGGAGAGTGAAAACAGGTACCCTTCAACACACAGAATCTGGACCAGGGGGCAAAAAGGGAGGAAAAAATAACAAAATAAAAACAGTAAAAATCTAGAACCTTCAATATGAAGGCAGATGAGGGGAGGGGCATTTACAAGGGGAAAATGATTGCCTTTGGTGGTGACAGCAGCAAGTTGGGACATCAAAGTCCAATGATTACATCACTGGGTCTTGACAGCCCCTTCCTGCCTCCTGGGACATTCTCCACTCCCAAGTTGGCAGGCTGGTCACCCTTTCTCTTTGGTCTGTAGGGACATGCCCACTGAGGTGGAAGGCGCTTGGGGAGTGAGCCCTCTGGGAAGATGGGAGATTAGGGATGTTTCTTTGCCCAGGCTTGAGGGAAAGACTCACTCTGAGTTTGGGGTTCCCCGCCTGGAGGGCACAGATAGGATTCTTACCATCCCATATGGCACAGCTCCCCAAATCCTGGGTCTCAAAGATTACCAACTCCCGACACCCTCAGTTCAAAGTGCAATCCAATGGGAGGCTGTGATGGGGGAGGGGCATCTCTATGAGTCCCCAGCCAACTCTGCCCCGGAAAGAAGGAGAGGCCATGTCTCTGGCATGGTGAGTCCTTGGAGGTCAGAACTGCTGGGCTGGGCCTCCTGTCCCACCAGGGGCTCCTGGCTTAGCTTGGGACTTCATATGCTGCACACTGGCCAAGATTTTCTTCTGGTGTCCTGCCAGAGTGACTCCAATGCGGAGCAGGTCCCTGTGGAAAAACAGAAGGCTGGATGAGTTCAGGGACCAGTCAATCCGGAAGCCCATAGGATGATGATGTCAGGGGCTGTGAGGCAGAATTTAGGCACCAAGCCTCTACTGTGTGGCTGTAGTAGAGGCAGAAAGAGGGAGGCCTCAGAAAAGTTGAAATACGGAAAGGAGCCAACAGAAAAAGAAGTAGGGCATAAAGGGGGCCTTTGGATCAAGGAAGATGTTAAAGAGGGACCAGGGGACCTGCCTGGTCAGGCATCTTCTCAAGGATTTTTTTTTTTTTAGTTATTATATTTGGTTATTTGAGACAGGGTATTGATATGTAGCCCATACTAGCCTCAAGTGAAAAATCCTCCTGCCTCAGCCTCCCAAGAGCTGGGAGAACAGTGGTATACCACCACAGCTACCTCCTGCCTACATAAGTCTATGCCTTTTTCCCCCTACGTTCAAAGCCGGGGTAAGTGAAGGCCTTGAGAGAAAACCCAAGAACAGAGGAAGGCTAAGTGCAGACAGGCAAGTGAACGGTTACTTTGGGGTTGATAGGATCATAAAATCATTTAACATCAAAGCTGGGCAGGGATTTCCAAATCTCAGTCCTGTCCTCTCCTTTTATGGGTGGGAAAAGAGAACCAGAGTTGACACATTAATGTGAGAGCCGGGCTTGGAATGTAGATAGAAATACAAAGATAGATACAGGCTGGAAATGGGAAGAGAGATGATCCAGGGTGGAGAAGGCTCCAGAATGGACGCCAGCAGGACACTTCCTTTCTGGGAGAATCCAGAGTCTCGGCCTCAGTCATGATTTGTTTGCCGTGCAGCCCTGGGCATGGTGCTAGGCAACGTCCTTACTGCTGGACCGCCAATATAACAATCAGCCCTTGAGGTTGGACCCAGAGGCCCCTACTGAACCCGAGGGTCTGACTCGGCCTCCTATGCCCAGTGTTCCCAGGCACCATCTGGGTGCTGAGCCCTCACTGCGGCCCTTTCCACTTACTCTGCAGAGATCTGGCTGACCACCTCAAAGGAGCCGAACCCGGCTGCTGCAAAACTCTCCTCATATCTTCCCATCTTGATGGCTCGAAGCCACTCACCCACAGAGCCAAAAGCAGAGTAGTGAGGCTGCCGTTGGTCCAGGAGTGGATGTGAGGCCCTAGGGGGTGGGGCAGATAAAGACGGAAATGCTAAGTTGGACAGCTACGGTATCAGAGGGCTTTGGGAAGACCAGCACAGACCAATCCATATACCATCAAAGGGATGGATACTCCAGGGCCACTCAGAAGGGCTCTTGGGTGGTGGCAGAGTCAGGGATGAAGGGGGTGGTTCTCTGGGATCCTCACCCGCCATTCTCCCTGGCAACGATTTTGAGGCTAGCAGGATTCCGGATCATCTTGTCCAGAGCGCTGACCACCTGGGGGAAGCGGGGCCGGGCATTCCGGTCCTTCTGCCAGCAGTCCAGCATGAGCTGGTGGAGGGAGGTGGGGCAGTCTGGAGGAGGGGGCAGCCGGTAGTCCTGTTCAATGGCATTGATCACCTACAGTGACAAGAAGGACTAGGTGAAGCTGGTTTGAGAGTACCATCTGCCTAAAGCCCTGTGTGATGTTGGGATGGGAACCACAGCCACCCAATAGCACACTCATGAGTCCTAGGTAGGTGGAAGTTGGCTGTGGCTAGCAAAAGCACCATCCCCACCGGTAGGTCTTGGGCTTCAGTCTAGAGTTTAACCTCCCAACCCTGCTCATCATCCATCCCCGAATCCAGCAATGCTAAGCCCAACTCTGTGTGTGTGTGCTTTCATACGCATGCACATGGAGGCCAAAGGTCAGTATAGGGTATCCTCCTCTATTGCTCTACACCTTATTTTCTTAAATTGCATTTATTTATTTACTAACTTGTGGAAAAAGGTGTGTGTGTGTGTGTGTGTGTGTGTACGCTCAATAACAAACGTAGAGGTTAGGGGACAATTTGAAGGAATCAGTTCTTTCCTTCCACTGTGTTGGTTCTGGGGATGGAACTCAGGTCATCAGGCTTGGCAGCAGGTGCCTTTGCCCACTGAGCCATCTTCCAGCTCTCCACTTTGTGTGTGTTTGTGTAAAGGCCAGACATTAAAATCAACTCTCTTCCTCAATCACGCTCCACCTTATACATTGAGGCAGGGTCTCTCCCCTGAACCCAGAGCTTATTGATTCCCAGGCTAGCTTGATCCAGGCCCTGCTGTCCTCATCTTCAAGTGCTGGAATTACGGGCAAGCTCCCACGCCTGCCTGACGCTTTCGTGAGTGCTGGGGATCTCATTCTGGTCCTCATGCATCACAAGCACTTTACCTGCTCAGTCACTTCTCAGCCCCTCTACCTTGTTTTTTGAGACAGTGTCTCTCACTGAACCTGGAGTTGGCTATGCTGGTAGGCCAGTAAGTCCCCCAGATCTGCCTGTCCCCCACAATGGGGTTATGGATGAGCACCATTGTGTGTGGGTGCTGGGGGTCTGAACTTGGGTCCTCATCCCTGCATGGCAGGTACTTAATGAGTCATCTTCCCAGTCCCTACAGTCAGCTCTTGGATGTAAACATCACCCCCACTATCCCAAACATGGGTGGGAAAGTCTGGGAACACCATCCCCCACTCCTGTATCCCAGGTGATGGAATATCCAGGAAATCTCGGTATGATCATGGAACACTTACGTCCTGGTTGCTCATGTCCCAGTATGGCCGTTCCCCAAAGGACATGACCTCCCACATGACGATCCCATAGCTCCAGGCATCACTGGCAGAAGTGAATTTCCTGAAGGCAATGGCCTCAGGGGCGGTCCATCGGATGGGAATCTTTCCACCCTGTGGAAGGAGGAAGAAAAGGTGAACCCAGGCACCAGCAGGACCCAGGAACATCGTCCACGATGGATAGTGTTGTCAACTTGACAGAATCTTTGGAGATGAGCCTGTGGCAGTGCCCAAGAGGGATTATCTTAATGGGGTTAAACAAGGTGGGAAGACCCAGCCTAAAAGCAGGTAGTTCCATTCTCTGGCGTGGGTCCTGGACTGAATCAAAAGGACAGAGCGAGCTAAGCACATGCATGGGTGCTATGGGACCAGCTGCTCCCTCCTGCTCGCCTTGGCTGTCCCCTGAACTGTGAGTTCAGAATAAACCCACCTTAGGTTATCTCTGTCAGCATATTTTCTCACAGCCACAGGAAAAGAAACTAAGACACTTCCTGCATCGCCAACTCTGCTTTTCTCCCCTACTCCTGGCCCCGTGCCCGGGGTGTTTCCTAGAAACAGTCTCACGTTGCCCAAGCATGCCTCCAGCTCCTCCAGCCTCCACCTCCCCAGTGCTGGGATTACAGGTGCACACCACAACATCTTGTCTTCTCTCTCTTTCTGAGATAGGATCCACCTAGATGGCCCAGGCCGGCTTCCATCACACTACTTCCCTCCCTTACTGTTGGGGTGATAAATGTAAGCCACTACTCCCACTGGCCTCTTCCTTCTGCCCTTCAATCTCCTGTCTCCACGGCTGTTCTTTTCCCACACGTCGGAAGCTGATTTCCCTTCAGCCTGCAACCTGTATTATTCTCTCCTGGGTCTGAAGCTGCCAATATGTGCTTGTTGATTTTCCAACCCAGCTCCCCACGTGGGCTGGAATGCTTAGCTGGTATCCCTGGCCCCAGGCTCACCAGGGAGCTTGTGTAGGTGGGGTCAGAAGAGTTCTCCTCCAAGAATCTGGAGAGGCCGAAGTCGGACACCTTGCAGACTAGGTTGCTGTTGACGAGGATGTTCCGGGCAGCCAGGTCGCGATGGACATAGCTCATCTCAGCCAGGTACCGCATGCCTGAGGCGATGCCCCGCAGCATGCCCACCAGCTGGATGACCGTGAACTGCCCATCATTCAGCTGGAGAGGAGACAGGGAGAAAGGCTTGTTTAGGGTAAATCACCCCCGGTTTACCCTCCTTGCCACTCCGATCACGGCAGCTATCACATACCCATCTCTCAGCTCACCTAGAAGGCGGCTCAGTTCCCTCAGACAGCCCTACTTATTAATAAATTCTCCTGCCTATTTTAACACCCTAACACAGTTTCTCACCACACCTTATATTTTGGTTTTTGAGACAAAGTCTTCGTTTAGCCCTGGATGAACTGGAACTTATGTCCTATATCAATCAAACTCTGGGGTTACAAGGCATGAATCACCATGCCTCCTGGTTTTGTTTTATTTTATAGATGTTCAGCCACTCCCAAATTATAAAGAGATGCTTTTAAAGCCTGCCTCCTACATCCCCAATCTGCTTTCTTTTAGACAGGATCACCCTATATAACTCTAGTTGGTTCACCTGGAATTTACTATGCAGCCCAGGCTGGCCTAGAACTGTCCATTCTCCTGCCTCAGCTTACAGGCATGCACCACAATGCTCTGCTTCTAATCAGCACATTTGTTTATTTATTTATTTTTTTTTTAGACAGAGTCTCAATATGTAGCCTAAGTTAGCCCAAACTTGTGGCAAGCCTCCTGCCTCAGCTTCCCAAGTGCTGGTATTAGAGATGCAAGCTACCACCAATGGCTTCAGCTAACATTTGCATTCTAACAAAGTCCATACACCTTACAGGCAGAGTTGAGCTAGTTATGAGTGCACTCTGAGCTGCCTGTCAATGAGAAAATGTCTCAGACCGGCTGTGTGTGAACACAAGAGAAGAGTGAGGAACGGAGACACACTGTGACAAAGATGAGGTCTAGTGCCCAACCTTGATAAGTTTTCATTTTGCCCTTACAGTTACACCAACCAGAAAAACCAAATCGATCCTATCTGAGTTCACCTAGGACGCAGGGGCCTCTGCAGCTCCAGAGGGAAAAGCAAGGATAATGCATCCAAATCTGCATTCTTTTTTCAGTGCTGAGAGTTAAACCTAAGGCCTCACAAGCACTCTACCACTGAGTCATGAGCCACACCCCAGCCCCTCACTGGGGGATTCTATGTAGGCAATCTACCGTGAAGCTACATCACAGCCCCCTTTGTATCCTTACTGAGACAGACTTTCTTCAATTTGCCCAGGCTGGCCTTGGCCCTGTGATGCCTCATCTCCCAAGTAGCAAGAATGACAGGCCATATACTGCTTATTATTTCTGTGCATCTCCCTAAATCCTAGAGCATCCTTGATAGATGACATGCTGAAGAGCTATACCATTTGTCCCTCTCAAAGTTCCCACTTCTGGATTTATGGCTTCTTTCCCAAGAGAGTCCTCTAATTTGTTTTTCTGTAAGCAATCGTCTTTCTAATGTCCTGATGAATTGGAAATGAGATGTCTGTGGCTGGACCACACAGGGGAGCCTGTGCTACACACTGCATGGGTCCCATCTAGGGATTCCCACCCAGGCTTCGGTGGATGCTGAGTCAGATCCATAGAGGACAGTCTGACCCCTCAACCTTAACCCAGGACTCTCTGTTGGGAAGGTCCTGTTGCAGATTAGGGAAGATGAATGTGAGAGAAAATTGCAGAAGATGAGAAAGAATCTTGAGATGAGGGAAAGTATGTTTGGAGCCAATGTGGACAGAAACTCAGAATGATGAATAAACATTTCCAGGCAGGCTGGGAATGCAGCTCAGGTGTAGAAGGCTGCCTAGAATTCCTCAGTGAGGGGCTGGGGTGTGGCTCAGTGGTAGAACACCTGCCTAGATTCCTCAGTAAGAGGCTGAGTGCATGGCTCAGCAATAGAGAACATGTATAGCATACGTGAGACCTTGGTCTGAATCTCCAGTTATGTACAAAAATAAATCAATCAAATAATTCAGCCACTGTTCAAGATCTGGTTTGTTTGTTTTTTTCCATGTCTGAAACTTTTTAACTTTTTTCTCTTTTTGAAGAAAGAGTCTTGCTATATGATACAGTCCCAGCTGGCTTTGTATCCCCAGGCTGGCTTAAATGCACAAGCCTCCTGCCTCAGCTTTTCCAGTGCTAGGATTGCAGGCATGAATCCTGCTTTGTCCTGTTCTCTGGGTCCAGCTCTCCCTGTCCCCTCCCCGCAACGCCCCGACAGGAGCATGCAGTGATTGTGAAGGTGGGTGGGACGGCTCACCCGAAGGAAGGAGTCCAGGGCTCCGTTCTCCATGAATTCAGTGAGGATCATGACTGGCACGCTGTTGGTGACCACACCCTCGAGGCGGATGATGTTGGGATGCTCAAACTGACCCATGATGGAGGCCTCGCTCAGGAACTCCCGCCTCTGCCGCTCCGTGTAGCCACCCTTCAGGGTCTTGATGGCCACACAGCTCTCCTTTTTCCCTGGTGCCTTCAGCCGGCCCCGGCACACCTCACCAAACTCACCTTCAACAAGAACGTGGAGGGTCAGTTCTTCTGTCCTGACCCACTGCCCAGGCTTCTACCTGTGTGTGTGTGTGTGTGTGTGTGTGTGTGTGTGTGTGTGTGTGTGCCTCCCAAGTGCTAGAATTAAAGATGTGTACCACCACACCCAGCAATCCACCTTACTTTTTGAGAGAGGGTCTCTCATTGAACGCAGAGCTCATCAGCTCTAGGCTGGCCGGCCAATGAGTACTAGTGGTCCACCTGTCTGTCCGTCCATCCTGTCCCATCCACTACACCCCTAAGCTGGGATTACAGGCGGTGCTGCTGTTCCCAGGTGTTTCACATGGGGCTCCAGCCACTGAGCCAGCCCCGCGGCTCCCCGGCTTGATCACTCACCTGCTCCAATCACCTCTTCAATCTTGACATAGGAAACATCGATCTCTTTGGCAAATTCCCTCACTGCCTCATTAGGGTCTTCATAAGTAAAGGGATCGATGTAGACCTTCGTGCCTAAGGAGCCACATGGGAGCCCATTAACCAGGAAGTAAATTCCTCTGGACTATGATGTCCCGTTAGCTCCCAGCTCCTCCCTGCCCTCCCGTGACCCACATACCGTGCCCGATGAGATACTGCCCGTGTTTATCTGAGTACTCAGCGTCCCTCCCACTGCTCTGCTTCCTGTAGCCAGGAGAAAAGAAGTAAAAAACAGAGTTATCCCTCTATATATCTCTATCTCTATCTCTACATCTCTATGTCCCTATCTCTGTATCTCTATATCCCTATCTCTGTATCTCTATATCTCTATCTCTACATCTCTATCTCTCTATATCTCTATCTCTACATCTCTCTATCTCTATCTCTACATCTCTATCTCTACATCTCTATCTCTCTATATCTCTATCTCTACATCTCTCTATCTCTATCTCTACATCTCTTTGCCTGTATAGAAGATCACAGACAATGAAGGACTTGGGACTTGGGAAGATTCCAGGTGACCAGTGGAGAAGACAGGAAGGCTTGCCCATGGCAGCAGTTCTCAACGTGTGGGCCTCGACCCCTTTGGGAGGTGGAATGACCCTTTCACAGGGGCCGCCCAAGACCATCAGAACATCAGAAAACACAGATATTTACCTTACAATTCGTAACAGTAACAACATTACAGTTACGAAGTAGCAAAGAAAATAATCTTGTTTTCGGGGGTCAGCACAACGTGAGGAACTGTATTACAGGGTCGCAGCATTGGGAAGGCTGAGAACCACCGCTCTAGGGTGTGTGGGCAGGAGCCCCCCACAGGGGGTTTACAGAGTCTCACCTGAGGCAGAGGACAGCGATGACTACGACCACCAGGACCAGGACCACGCCCACCACCGCAGTCCCTGCAATCAGGGCCAGCTGCTCCCGCCAGCTCTCGCTCTCTGGGGGAGAAGAGGCCAGTCACGTAAAGCAAGAGTCCCTGATTCCCTAACTCCAGCTTCAAGCAATGACCTGAGGTCTCCTGAGAACAGACCCCAGCCCAGTACGACAAGCTGAGTGAACAGTGAGCTCAGATTGAGGACAATGGTCCAAGCTTTGTTACAGGCAGAGATGTTGGGGGAGCTTTTGTTGATGGTGTGCGTATGTTCTTTCGTGTGTGTACACATGCATTTGGAGACCATCGCACACGGCCTTTATGTGTGTGCTGGGATCCAAACTCCAGCCCTCAGGCTTTCATGGCAAGTGTTTTGCTGACTGAGCCATCTCCCCAGCCAGGGACATTTTGATCTTATTTTATATATATATTTTAATGTTCTCTAAGAAAAAAAAAAATCTCAGCCAGGCGGTGGTGGCACCACTACCCCCGTGAAGAAATAAAGAAAATGAGCCGGGCGGTGGTGGCGCACACCTTTAATCCCAGCACTCTGGAGGCAGAGGCAGGCGGATCTCTGTGAGTTCGAGGCCAGCCTGGTCTACAGAGCGAGTTCCAGGAAAGGCGCAAAGCTACACAGAGAAACCCTATCCGGAAAAAAAATCAAATATAAATAAATAAATAATCTCACTTGGGTGAGAGTCCAAAGGTGAAAAATTAGGCAGAAGGATAGCACACACATGTAATCCCATTCAGGAGGCTGAGTCAGGAGGATAGAGTTCAACACCAGCCTGGGTTACAACAGCTGGTTCTGGGTTAGCATGGGCAAATTAGCAAAACCCAAAATAAAAATAAAGGCTGGGGACATAGTTCAGTGGTAGAGTCTGGTCTAGCACACAAAAGGTCTTGGAGTCCATCAGCACAGAGAAAAATAAGACAATGGTCCATGCCTGTAACCCCATCGTTTAAGAGGCTGAGGCAGGGGGATTGCCAAGTTAAAGCCCTGCCTGTGCCACACAATGAGACCATTGTCTCTAGAAGAAAGAAAAGAGATGGACCAGCGGCTCTTCCAGAGGAACTGGGTTCACTTCCTAGCATCCACATGAGGGTGCTCAAATATATGTAACTCCAGTTCCCGGGGACCCAGCGCCCACTTCTGGCCTTCACACGTACTGCACATACACAGTGCACAGACATGCATACAGGCAAAACACTCATACACATAAAATAAAATATTTGAAAAACATAAGAGATAAGAAAAAAGAGGGATGGAAGAAAAGAGAAGATTAAAAAAAAAAAGAAAGAGGCCAAGTATGGCGGCACACTCCTGCAATTCCCAGCACTTGGTAGGCAGAGGCAGGAGGATTGCTACAACTTTGAGCCCAGTCTTGCACGTTCTAGAACATCTCCATGGCTACATAGCAAGACCCTGTCTCAAAAAACATAAAGGGAGATAGGAAGGAATGAGCTGTTTAAAAATGTATGGAGTTAGTTGCGTGTGGTGGCACACACCTTCAATCCCAGCACTGGGGAGGCAGAGGCAGGAGGATCTATGTGAGTTTGAGGCCAGCCTGGTCTACAGAGTGAGTTCCAGAGCTACAGAGTGAGATGCCTCATAAATAAATAAATAGCTTGGAAAATCATGGGTCTGACATGTTAGAAGCATGGGCTACCTCACTTTACCTCAGAACTTGTGATAAAGGGTGGATGGTTTTTCTCGTCTTATTGGAAGAAAGAACCGGGGCTGGTGGGTCAACCTACTGCTAAGGATAAATAGCCTGCAGGCTTCAGAGCCAAGAGTTGGATTTAGTTTCTCTATTCTCTGTCCTTCGCCATCTTTGCTGGCCAGACCTTATCACTGAAGGATAAAAACAACGGACTTTGGGGACACTGAGGTAAGACCTGCCTGGTGTGGAAGGGCGGGGGGAACAAGCCCAGTTTCCACCGGAATCCCCAAACTCACCATCCAGTTGAGTCTGACTGTGATGCTCTTGGCCGAAGGGGCCATAGCCAGCCTCGGAGCGTGCGCGTACCTGGACCAGGTAGCTGGCTCCCCGCTTCAACCCCCGGAGCTCAGCCCGGTTTTCTGATGTCTTCAGGAAACGTACACTGCTAGGGCCCTCTGCGCCCTGTGGAGGAGGAGGAAAGAAAGGATCACGAGATAGTCTCCTCCTCTGCTGATTTTCTTTCCTCCCCCTTCCCACTTTATCCTGCTGTGTGGCATCACTTAATCCTTCTAGCAGCTTTATATTTCCTCTCTGAGGTGCTGGGACTTAAACCTAGGGTATCCTACATCCCAAGCAAGCACTACACCATTAAGCCTCTCGACCCCAGCCCCTCACTGGGGGATTCTAGGCAGGTGCTCTACCACTGAGCCACACCCCAGCCCCTCACTGGGGGATTCTAGGCAGGTGCTCTACCACTGAGCCACACCCCAGCCCCTCACTGGGGGATTCTAGGCAGGTGCTCTACCACTGAGCCACACCCCACCCCTCACTGGGGAGTCTAGACAAGCACTCCACTAATAAGCCATTCTGACAACCCTTTGTACCGGTTCTGTGCCTGGCAGTATAACAACAATTTTACAGACAGGGATAACTGAGGCTCAGAGAGGCCCAGGGGCCGGCTGCACGATTGTACAGTTAGTTACCAAACAGTCAACCCAAACCGCCATCCTCACCAGATGTCTCCAAATCTGAGTATCCCAGCTCTGGATCCATACCCACTACTCCCCCTACCTGGGACTGAGCCTCGTCTCACCTTCTCATGATACTTGACCTCGTAGTCCAGCACTGCTCCGCTGGGTGCTCTGGGGACAGCCCACGACAGGCTCAGGCTGCTGGGGGATGACCGAGTCACTCTGATATCAGACACCGCCGGGGGCACTGTAGGAGGGAGAAACCCGGTGTGCCCGGCCGCCACGGTGTGCCCAGCTGCCATGCCCAGCAACTGCTTTCTCCAATCCTCCCCCTGCCCTGCACACGGTAGATGAATGTTCTGCCGCTGAGCCAGACCTCAGCCCTAGGGTCTGTCCTTGTTTTCCTGACTCTCCCTCCACCGGCTCCACCAGCTCTACCTCGTTCCTCTTCCAGTTTTAATGAGCGCCTTCTGAGGAGCTGGAGACGGCTCCATGGCTCCATGGTTTAGCACTCTTACTGCTCTTGCAGGGGACCCAGGTTCAGTTCCCAGC
The DNA here is from genome assembly GCF_949786415.1 of Peromyscus eremicus. Classification (NCBI taxonomy): domain Eukaryota; kingdom Metazoa; phylum Chordata; class Mammalia; order Rodentia; family Cricetidae; genus Peromyscus; species Peromyscus eremicus. The sequence continues at coordinate 26,799,287 of NC_081438.1, read as the reverse complement.
CCCCACATCCAGTAGCTCACAGCAGCCCGTAACTGCAGTTCCAGGGGAGCCAACACCCTCTTCCGGCCTTCTTGGTCACCTCGTCACATGTAGTTCACACAAACACATGTAGGCATACACATATAAATAAATACATCTTTTCTAAAAAAAAGAATTCTCTAGCAGGGCGGTATTGGCACACATCTTTGATCCCAGCCCTCGGGATCTCTGTGACTTCAGGGCCAGCCTGGTCTACAAACAGAGTTCCAAAACAGCCAGGGCTGTTACACAGAGAAACTCTGTCTTAAAAAAAAAAAAAACAAGCCGGGTGGTGGTGGCGCACGCCTTTAATCCCAGCACTCGGGAGGCAGAGCCAGGTGAATCTCTGTGAGTTCGAGGCCAGCCTGGGCTACCAAGTGAGTTCCAGGAAAGGCGCAAAGCTACACAGAGAAACCCTGTCTCGAAAAACCAAAAAAAAAAAAAAAAAAAACAACCAAACATAATAATAATAATAATAATAATAATAATAATAATTCTGGCACTGGGGAGGTGGCCCAGTAAGCAAGTTACCTAGTGCCCAAGAGTTTGGATCCCCTGCACCCAGTTAGATGCTGAGCAAGCATCTCAGTCACCTGTAATCCCAGAGCACAGAGGCAGAGACAGGGGGATTCCTCTCTGAGTAAGCTGGCTAGCTAGATTAGACAAATCCTCAGTGTGTAAGTGGAGATGGATCAAGGAACTCACCTGAGTCAACCTTAGGCCTCCGAGGATGCATGTACACATGTACACACACACACACACACACACACACACACACACACACACACACTAGAATTCCTTTTTATCTCCTCTACCCTCAAACTTCTGAGGTCCCTCTCCCCATCATCCTGAATACCTGATGCCCTCTCTCTGTGGTCGTTTGAATGTGATAGGTCTCCACAGGCTCATGTATTTTAAAGTTTGGTACCTAGCTGGGGAAGGATCAGGAGATGGGGCCTTGTTGGAGAAAGTGTGTCGCTGGGGGTGGGCTTTGAGATTTCAAAATCCCAAAATCCCAGCCATCAATCATTTCTATTTAGTCCTCTCTCTCTCTCTCTCTCTCTCTCTCTCTCTCTCTCTCTCTCTCTCTCTCTCTCCTCTCTGCCTCATGAATCAAGATGTGAGCTCTCAGCTACTCCAGTGCATGCCTGCCTTCATGCCATGCTTACCATGGATTCTATCCCTCTGGAACCATGAGCCTCAAATTAAACACTTTCTTTTATAAACTGCCGTGGCCATGGTCTGTCTCTCTCTTTCTCTCTTTACTGTTTTTGTTTTTTTGTTTATTTGTTTGTTTGGTTGGTTTTGCAAGACGGGGTTTCTCTGTGTAGCCCTGGCTGTCCTGGAACTCACTCTGTAGACCAGGCTGGCATTGAACTCACAGAGATCCCCCTGCCTCTGCCTCCCGAGTGCTGGGATTAAAGGCGTGCACCACCACCCCCCAACTTGGCCATGGTCTCTTTATAGCAAGACATACTTTCTCTCCCTTTGAGGCAGTCTCCAGTAGCTCAGGTGGGCCTTGAACCACTGATCTTCCTGCCTCTGACTCCCAACTCCTGGGGTTATAAGTATGTCTCCACCTTTTTTTCCCCCTTCCATTAGAGCAGAGCAACTGCAGGTTCATGACGGTTTTATTACGACATTCCCACATGAACACATGACTTTTTAAAACCATTATTTTCTGCCAATGGGTCTCTCGGGTTAGCTGAGGATAGCCTTGAACTTCTGATTTCCCTGCTCCCACTTCCCATGTTGGTTTATGTGGTCTTCTGCGCGCTCAGCAAGTAGTTCGTCAACGCCTCTCCCATCCGTCCCCCATTCTTACCCTCCCGGTCAGTGGTGACATTGACGGGCTCAAATGGAACTGGTCCGGAGGCTAAGGTAGACACACCATTCAGAGCAGCGACCTCAAAGGTGTAGGTGACGTCAGGACGCAGCCCCCGGATTGCCACCCAGGGCTCAACCAGGTCCCGAGGGCCAGGGTCAAAGGTCAGGTCGCCTCCACAGGGCAAGCAGGAGCCCCCAGGGCGGCACTCTCGACAGCGCACAGCGTAGGTGAGGTCCTCTCGGCCTCCGGACTCGAGGGGAGCACTCCATTCCAGGTGCAGGGAGGAACCGTTCAGATGGGGGACCACACTTCTTGGAGCAGAGGGTGGGGCTGTGGGAAAAGGAGAATCAGGCGGAGGGTAGGCGGGGACCACCCTTGAGGGCAGACGGACAGTCACACTGGTCTGAACCGCTAAAGGTGAGATTAAAACCGGGAAGCATGGAGGCTGTCACGGGTTAGTTTTGACAACTCGACACAACCTAAAACCACCTGAGGAACGTCTCCAGGAGGGACCGTCTGCTTGAGTTGGCCTACGGGCGTGTCTGTGCAGGACTGTCTTGATTAAGTTAAGTGATTCGGGAGGACCCAGCCCACTGTGGGTGGCACCATTCCCTAGGCAGGGGTCCCGGGACTGTTGAGAGTGGTGAGATCAAGCTGAGCAGTCGGTATAAGGAAGCATGGACACATTCATATCTCTGTTCTTGACTGTGGATGTCAGGTGACTGGCTGATCCTGCCTTGACGTCTCCACACTGAAGGATTAGGACCCGGAGCTAAGCTGAATGAACTCCCTCCTCTCCTAAGGTGTGTCTTATCAGGGTATTTTACCACAGTAACAGACAACTCGATCAGGGACCGTGGGGGAGTCTGTTCTGGGAGTCCACACACTCTCCCCCAAATGAACTGCATACAGGACAACACAGATGTCCTTCACCCCTGGACAACGGAAACTTACTGGTGCAAGGTGAGCTCCGGGGGTCCGACCGGGCCCGGTAGTACCCAATGCGGCAGAGGCAGACAGGAGAACCAATGTTGTTGGAGTGACTGTTGGCCGGGCAGGGCTGGCAGGGCTCCTCTCCTATTTGAGGCTTGAAGGTGCCCTGGCCACAGGCTGGAGGAGAGAGCAAAACACACCCTGAAGACTAGAGAGATGGCTGAGCGGTTAAGAACACTGGCTGCTCTTCCAAAGGATCCAGGTTCAATTCCAGGTACCCACATGGCCATTCACAACTGTCTGTAACTCCAAGATCTGACACCTTCACACAGACATCTATGCAGGCAAAACACCAATTCACATAAAATAAAAATAAATGAATTAAAACACAAACACACACACACACACACACACACACACACACACACACACACACCACTGGCTGCTTTTCCAGGGGACCTGGGTTCAGTTCCCAGAACCCACATGGTACCTTACAACCATCATTCCAGGGGATCCAGTGCCCCCCTCCCCCACCTCCAAAGACATCAGGCACACACACACACACACACACACACAAACACACACAAACACACACACAGTGCACAGACACATGTGCAGGCAAAACATACACACACCTAAAATGAAGTTTAAAAATCACTTAAAAGCTTTAAAAAGAAGCCGGGCGATGGTGGCGCACGCCTTTAATCCCAGAACTCGGGAGGCAGAGGCAGGCGGATCTCTGTGAGTTCGAGGCCAGCCTGGGCTATCAAGTGAGTTCCAGGAAAGGCGCAAAGCTACACAGAGAAACCCTGTCTCAAAAAACCAAAAACCAAAAAACAAACAAACAAACAAACAAACAAACTTAAAAAGAATCTCCCAACTCCAAAACAAAAACAAAACCTGCACGCAGAGCTAAGGAATGAATGAAAGACCAGCCAGAAAGAGGAAAAGGGGGACCATCCCCCCAGAGCAGGCGTCCTCGCTCTTCCCAACCCTGACCTTGGCAGTCTGGTGAAACCCTCTCATGATTTTAATTAACTTATAGACAGCCTTTTGTAAATCCCAGCCTGACCTCAAAACTCCATATAATGCTGAGGCTGATCTTGAACCTCTGATCGATCTGTCTCCACCTTGCAAAGGCTGGGATTACAGGTGTGCACCACCCCATCCAGTTTATTCGGTGGAGAGGATGGAACCATGGCTTCGTGCATGCCAGGCCAGCGCTCTACCAAATCCCCTGCCATCCGATTAATTTTGAATGCACACTACCCAGTACAGAGGACGGCTACAAAGAGCATTAAGAGAGCTGGTGTGAGCGGCACCAGATACTTTTCTCCTTTACCAAAATACAAGTCGGTAAAGCTGGACATCTCGTCCCATCCTGTAATTACAACACTTGGAAGCCAGAGGCAAGCGAAAGACTGTAAGTTCAAGGCCAGCCTGGGCTACAGAGCAAGTTCAAGGCCAGCCTGGGCTGCAGAGTGAGACCCTGTTTCTCAAAAACAAAAACTGGGGACTAGAGAGACGGCTCAGAGGTTAAGAGCACATACCACTCTTGCAGAGGACCTGAGAGTCCAGTTCCCAGCGCCCATACTGACTGGCTCACAGCAGCCTGCAACTCCTGCTCCAGGAGCTACCTGATGCCTCACCTACACATAACTATACATATGCACATAATTTAACATATAAATCTTTTAAAATTATTTTAAAAAATAAAATAAAACAAGATATAGGCTTGGCATGGTGATACCCTCAGGATGCTGAGGCAGGAAAATTCACCAGTTGGGAAGCAGCCTTCGCTATAAATGAAGGCCTTATCTCGGGACAAAATGAAAACCACAAACAAACAACACTCCAGGAGATGCAGCGGCTGGCCTTGGGACCTCCGGAACGCCGAAGCCATGAGCAAAGACAATGTTTCAGCTTGCTGCGGCACCCGAAACGGACTGTGTAAAGTCCTGCTTTTAGGATGGTATGTAAAACCTTAGATCCCAGTCCAAAGGCAGGGATGCTGCCAACATTCCAAAAGTAATGACGGGCTAATTTTAGGTGGACATTTGTGGAAATAAAGTCATTTACGGGACCGAGAGCCGGTTCAAGGGGTGAAAGCGTTTGCCACCAAGCGCTTGCCAACAACTTGACGGAATGCCTGCAAATTGACCCCTGACCTCTGACCACACAAGTGCCTTGTCACCACGAGTCACGCCCCCCCCCCCCCCCAGCACACACAAACTAGGCAAATCCCTAAACAAAACAAGCACGAGGACTTGAGTTTGGATCACCAGCAAAGCCAAAACCAAACCACCACCACTAAAAATCAACGAAAACTCTGAGGACACAGCTCAGCTGGCAGAGAGCTAGCATGTGCAAGGCCCTGGTTCAAATCCCCAGCGCTGTCAGGGAAAAAGAAAGCCAAAAGCTGAATTCCAGGGACAGAGACAATGTAGTATCAAAAAATGAGAGGAAACTCCCAATGAATAGAACGGAGATCATAAAGTCCTTTTCCTCAGCCCAAAAAAGTATTCCAGGTGCTCAATGATAGTCCGACCTCCCAGGCCAGCCTCCAGGTAGTGTCCAGAAGGCAGAGGAGGTGAACCGTGGCCGGTGTGGCCGGTGTGGATGGCATGGACGGCATGGACGGGGTTACCAGAATAGTCAAGAGGAGGAAGAGCTCAGACCTCGGCTTGAGCTTCTTTCTTCCCTAGCTCCGGTAACTGAGTATCCAGGAAGTACAGCGTGCTCAGAATTGGGGAACTTAAGGGCTGGATACAGGTGCCTGGGGCCAAGCCTGATGATGAGTCTGGTCCCCGGGACCCACATGGTGGATGAGAGGAGAATGGACCCCCTGTAAGTTGTCCTCCGGCCCCTACAGCCTACCAACCAACCAATCCACCAATCACCGGAAGGTACAAAATTCTAAATACTACTTCCTACCACACTAAGAATAAAACCTGAAGTTAAAATCATCACCATCATCATCATCATCATCATCCACCAGGCAGTGGTGGTGCACGCCTTTAACCCCAGCACTCAGGAGGCAGAGCCAGGCAGATCTCTGTGAGTTTGAGGCCAGCCTGGTCTACAGAGTGAGATCCAGGACAGGCACCAAAACTACGCAGAGAAACCCTGTCTCGGAAAACCAGAAAAAAAAAAATCCCCAAACCTTAAGGAATGAGACCAGGATGGGAAGCTCACAGCCCCACCGCCCGAGACAGGAAAGCTCCATGGGTAGGCCCCCTTCTCACCTCTGCAGATTTTGTTGCCCTCCGCAGGCTCGTAGCCCGCGGCACAGCTGCAGCCCGTGACCGGCTGCTCAGCCCACTGGCCATCTTCCCGGCAGTAGAGGCTGGGGCTGGGGCTGGCGGTGGGGACAGCATTGGCCACACAGCTGCCTGCCACGGGCACCACCAGCTCCCGAGGAACGGTCTCTGGGAAGTAGGTCAAGTTCATGGTCAGCCGGGAACACTTCTTGTAAAAGAGGTGCAGGGAGAGCAGGGCCATGCAGGCTCCTTGGTCCTGGAAAGCCAGGTAGAAGCCGGCTTTGCTGAGCGGACCCAGGCGCAGCGTCTTGATGTTGACTTTACCGGTTGCTTCAGCCCCGGGGCGCTTCCGGGTCAGATGCTCTGCGGCCACCGTGTCCACCTGCCAAGAGAAGCTGGGTTCACCACCGCTGTCCCAATTCCTGGATCTAGTGAACTGTCTTCTTCACAGACCCCTGCAACGACCTCAGCTCGTGATGGAGAACCTTCTTCCTACCTTCCACAATATGTCATACGTACATGGTCACTTATAGTCCCAGGCTGGTCCCAAACTTGCTATGTAGCCGAGGACGATGACCCTGAACTTCTGATCCTCCTGCCTCCACCTCCCAAGTGCTGGGATGACAGGCAGGTGTCACTAGACTTATTTATACAACGCTCCGGATCCAGCCCAAGGCTTTGGGACTCTCCAGCAAGCACTCCACGGACTGAGCTACTTCCCAGATGACTTTTCTGCCATTCATGAATTCCGTGCAGCCTCGCTGCTTCCGACTTTACCTGTTTCAGTGTCCCAATCATTCATCTGTCCCAGCACCGTGACCTCAGAACCAAGGAGAAACGAAACGGCCATGGAAGTGACGGGCAGATGACCTTGTGGTGCAGGAGCTGGGACAAGGACGGCCGTCACTCTGAAGGCATACAGGTCACCTCTAAGAGTCTCACTTCAGGTGCTGACTTGCCATGGGAAATCCACCGCCAATTCTGGGCGGAGATTTACAAAAATAAGAATTCATCTTTCAGGGGTGGGGACGTAGCTCCATTCGTAGAGTGCTACCTAGCATGCAGGAGGCCCTGGGTTCGAGCTCTAACACACACCTGTGATCCCAGCACTGGGGAGGTTGGGGCAGGAGGATCAGGAGTTGGCTACATAAGAGAATTTGAGGCCAGCCTGAGCTATATGTGAGACCTTGTCTCAAAAACCGAACAGGAACTAGAGAGCTGGTTCAGCAGTCAAGGGCACTGGCTGCTCTCGCAGAGGACCCAGGTTCAATCCTTAACCCCCACGTGGTAGATCACAACTGTCTGTAATTCCAGTTCCAGGAGATTTGATGTCCTCTTCTGGCCTCTGTGGGCACCAGACACACAGGCAGGCAAACACTCATACACATAAAATAAAAATAAGTAAACCCTTAAAAAAATATTAACAAAACAAACCTGGATGTGATGGCACACGCCTTTAATCCCTCTTCCAAGAGGCAGAGGTAGACAGATCTCTGAGTTCAAGGCTAGCCTAATCTACATAGTCAGAGAGTCCATATTTCAAAAAAGGAAAAAGGAGAGTTAAGAGCGTGCATTGCTCTTACAGGGAACACGATGCCCAGCACCCACACGGCGGCTCACAACCACCTTTAACTCCAGTTCCAGGGGATCCAACACCCTCTTCAGTCCTCCTCAGGCTCCGAGAAGGTACATGGTGCACATCAATAATGCAGGCAAAACTTCCACACATAGAAAATAAAATTAATAAGTCTAATAAAAAATTTAAAACCGACAACAACAAAAAAAGGGTCTGGTAAGATGGCTCAGGCGGTAACGAGGGTAACGGGGTAACGGGGGTAACGGGTAACGGGGGTAACGGGGTAATGGGGATTGCCACCAAGCAAAATGGTCTGAGTTCCATCCCCGGAACCCAAGAAGGAGAGGCCCATCTCCTGCTAGTTGTCTTCTGACTGCCGTCTGCACCCAATAAATAAATAAATAAACAAAAACCACACACACACACACACACACACACACAAATGTTTGAAAATGTCAAGTATGGTGTCATACACCTATAATCCCAACACTGGGAAGATGGAGGCAGGGGGATCAGGTGTTTGAGGCCAGCTCGGGGCTCCTCCTACCCTCAAAGCCTCAGCTTTGAAACCCTGTCCTGGGCTAGCACATCACAGGGGCTGAATCCGGAGATCACTTTGAGTCAAGGCCAGTCTGGACAGTACAGCAATACCTCAGCTTTTAGGGAGGCAAGGTGTGACTGGTGCTGGAAACCGGAATTTAAAAGACAGGACTGAACAGATGGCTCAGTGGTTACGAGCACTTGTTCAGCCGGGCGGTGGTGGCCCTCACCTTTAATTCCAGCACTCGGGAGGCAGAGCCAGGAGGATCTCTGTGAGTTCGAGGCCAGCCTGGTCTACAGAGCGAGATCCAGGACAGGTACCAAAACTACACAGAGAAACCCTGTCTTGAAAAACCAAAAACAAAACAAACAAACAAAAACAAAAAACCAACCAACCAACAAACAAAAAGCACTTGTTCTTACAGAGAGGACCCGGACTAGATTCCCAGCACCTACCCAGGCCCCTTCTTTCCACCCACACCACCAACTCTTCCCTCCCTAGGCTTAAACCTGCTGCTTCTAGCTGCCCACTATCCTGCCCAAGGCCCTAGAAAGGGGATTGAACCCCACTGCAGTACCTTGATGTAGGGGTTCTCCATCCAGGCCGGCGTGTGGGCCGTGGCCGTATCAGCTTCGCTCTCGTAGTAGAAGACGGTGAACGTCTCCTTGCAGGAGCGACTGGCGCGCGGCAGGGACAGGCACTCCATCATGGTGAAGCGCAGCGTGGCATACACGTGGACAGCACCCCGCCTTGGGACCCAGCCAGTGCGCAGCCAGTGGGCCTGGCCCCCGGGACGCTTCATGTCGCACACCTCATAGGTGCGCACGCTGTGCTGTTCCTCATCCAGGCCGCTCAGCTCCTCCCACTGCGCAGAGAACGGAACGGTCAGCCAGGGACTCCAGCTAGCATCGCTGGGGTGGCTGCGGGAAGCAAGCATCTCGGGTGCATCCTCGCAACCCCCTGCCTCAGTTTCCCTCCCGGGTCACCAGAGATCCCGCTCTTACCTGGCCCTCTGCCTGAGGGTAAGTCACCCATTTCAGATCCGCGGTCTCTAGTTTCGTGTTCAGCAGGGTCTCTAAGACAGAGAGACAGAGTCAGCCCTCTGGGGAGGTGTGGGAGAGAGGTAGGGCCAGCAGCTTGCTGGGAACGAACGGGAATGGCGGGGAGTGGGCTATCTTTCTAGTTCCAAGTTTGGACTCTGGGGATGCAAGGAGGTGGCAAAATTCATTTTCTCGGGCCAAGCCTGCAGACCCGCGTTTGATTCTTCGGACCCACGTGGTGGCAGGAGAGAGCCAACTCTCATGGCACAAGAAAACGCTTTTCTGTCTTTGCACACACACCCCTCACATAAAGAAAATCACACGTATTTGCATGTGTGTGTCTGTGTCTGTTTATGCGCGCACACGTGCTGAGGACCCAACGCAGGTTGTCAAGCTTGGAGGCATCATTCCCCAATGAACCACTTCACCACCCCACTGCCCAGTGCCTCCTGACCCCAGTGCCGACTGCACCAGCAGCGGCCGGCAGGCACTGGACCGCCTCTAGGGAACTCCCAGGTCTAGACTTCCTTGGGGGCTGTGCCCAGGAGGATGAGGGGAAGCCCATGCTGGAAGTTAAATGTCCACAACTCTGGAAGTCTGAAGAAGGCAGCTCTCAGGCTAGGTCTCGGCATTTGCCACCGGGGCTGGGGGCATGGCTCAGCGGCACCGTGCTTTAGCACGCTCGGGCTCTGTGTCTCATCACCAAAATAGAAAAGAAAAAAGTGCTGGGCATGGTAGCACATTCCTGTAATCCCAGCATCTGGGGAGGTAGAGACAGAAAGATCAAGAGTTCAAGACCAGCCTCCACTACATAGTGAGTTTGTGGCTGGTCCTGTTTAAAAAAAGAAAACCAGGACAATCCCATCCTGTCCTCATCCCTCGGGGCAGAGGGCTGCTGCCACAGGCCTTGGCTCCCTACAGGCCCGTCTCAGGCTCCACATTCCCTTTCCTAAGTGCGAAAATTGGCTTCCATCCCAACTCTATTCCTCTTCCCAGGCCCCACCCCCTTTTCACACCAGACACCCCAGTTCTCCTGCAAGGTGGTGCGCTAGCCTGGGGCACAGCCCCTCCCCCATCTCTGCCATCTGAGGAGTAAATTCTGGAAGCCCGGACTCTGGGGTTCCCGCCCCAGCTCCTGCAGAGGCCTCAGAACATCTGGAGTTGGTTAGGAAAAAGAAAGGAGATTTCAGGGGTGTGTGTGTAGGGGTGGTGGTGGATAGGAACACACCTGGCAGGGCTCTGGGATCATTTGGGGGGGGGGGGACAGGGTGCAGACTGAGTAAGGGATTAGAAGTGCAGAGGCCTCGGGCAATGTGCAGAGGGAGGGTTGGGGAATCCCCTGAAGAGGATAGGGAAACCTGGGGGGGGGGGGAGAGGCAGGAGTCTGGGAAACACATGGGTATTGAGAGTGGGCCCCCAGGGTAGGCAGCAGAACACCTGGGACCAGGTCCCGCCCTCCCCTTTGGGGCTGCAGGAGAAAAGGGGTGATGGGAATCCAGCTAGGGTGGATGAGATCAGTCCCAAAGCTCCGGTGATGTCCACGGGTGCCGGGGGCAGGCAGGAACCTGACCAGCCTGAGGCGAAGCCCAGGGGCCCTCAATGGCAGGAGACAGGAGAGCCCGTTGGGGACAGGATGCCCAGGGTTCTGGGAAGGGGGTGGATAGAGGCTGCCGTCTCCACCCTCCATTGTTCCAGCCTGGATAGTGTTTTCCTGTCTCCAATTTACACACTGTCTGTGCTATGTACAGGCTGCTCTTCAGCCTGCAGAGCTGAGCTCAGACTCACTTTCTCTCCCCTTACCTCAGACCTCTTCACCTCTAGCTCACTTCCCTGACCCACCCTCACCTCTGTCCCACCTCGGCTTAACGACTCCCTTTCCGGGTCCCTGGGGACTGACTCTCAGTTTACACCTTCCCCGGGGGCACGTGGCCTTGGGTAAACTACTTAACACTTCTAAGCTTCAGTCTTTCATGTGTAAAAATGGGGAAAGGAGACCCTGCTCCGGCAGGGCCCCTGGAAGTGAAAAATGACAGAAAAATAAATAAACGCACTTGGCGCAGGTAGAGGGAGGGCTTGAGAGACACCCAGGTAACACACGTGAGAAGGGGCATTTCCTGTTGGCATCGTTCTTTCCCTCCGACACACTTCATGGATTTTCTGCCCATCTGACTTCCTCCTCTCCAGGGGCCCAAAGCCTTCCCTCACCCCCTCCCCATCCTCACACTTTGATCAGCCCAGAACATCACTGCCCAGCCTAGAGGGAGCAGGATTTTCCAAACGCCTTTGATTCCCTTCCTTCGGCAACCCCCCCACCTCCGCTCCCATAGCCCACTCCCCATATATCCCTTTGATTCTAAGCAGCAAGGGAGGCTGTGGAGGAGCCAAATTCATTGAAAGGAGATTAGGGAAGCAGGGAGGGGGTTTTACAGGTCCTGGGCAGTCCCAAGAGGGGATGAGGAGTGAGAGGCTCACAGATCTTCAAGAGGCATTTGGAGAGGAATACAGGAAAGAAAGAAAGAAAGAGAAACACACACACACACACACACGCACACACACACACACACGCACGCACGCACACACACGCACACAGAAATCTGAGGCAGGCTAGGAGGTGGCCAGCTGGGGTGAATTAGGGCGATACAAGCCAGTGGTCGGCAGTTTCTGCGGGCTTGCCCGGCAGGAAGAGAGCCACGGGCTTGGGAAAAGTTTAGGTCTAAACGGCATTTAAAAGGTTGGGGTACAGCCTGGAGGAAAAAATAGAAAAAGGGAGAGAGCGAGCCTGCACGAGGTCAGTCGCCTGGCCAGCCTTTTGGCGCTTGCGTCGGGCTGGGGATGGGGCGACGAGGGTGTGGGGTTGTAGAGTCCAGGTGTGAATGCGAGGGAATTGGCGGTGGGGGTCGTTTTACGGCCTAGCTGGGGTCTGCCTCCTCTGGAAAAGTGCCCCCTCCGGGAACTTTTCCCCGGAGTTTGGCCAGAGGTGGAGGGTGGATAGAAACTTTCGGGATAGTTTTGAATATTAGGGTGGGTAGGAAAAGAAAGCCCTGCCAAGGGCCTTTGACATCAGGACAGAGAGTTTAGAAGGCTGGGGAGGGGAAGGTCCCTGGTCTGGGCTCTCGACTCCATCTCTTTCCCAAACAAAAGAAAAACCCCACTCCCCGCCAGGCCGCCTCTTCCCCCGCCCCCTCCCGTTCTAGCACTATTGGTCCGAAGTGTTTAGGGGTGCCAGAGTTGGAGTAGGGAGAGACCAGCTTCTGCACTCCGAGGCACAACTTTAGGGACCCCAAGAATAGGAGGGGGACACCCCCCCAAAGTCATCTCACCTTCTAAAGCGGTGGCGAGGGACGCCCAGCACAGCAGCGCTCTGAGCTCCATGGCGCCGCCTCACTTCGGCTGAGTACGATCCGAGTTTGGGGGGGCCCTGGCCCCCCCAGGTCTGACCCTCCCTTGGGCGGATGCACAGCGACTCTGCTGCTGGGACTTTCCGTCGGGGGCTGCTCAGCGATGGCCCATGCGGGCGCGCCGGGCACCCGCGCTCAGGTGCGGCCCCCACGTCCCCGCCGCAGCGCGCGCGCGCGGGGAGGCCAGCCTTGAGGGGGGACGTCCTGGCAGTGGCCGTCGCTGGGCGGGCGGAGATCGGGACGTGGCTGAGAGTTAGGGGTCCCTCCGGGGCTTCGGGGGGTCCCGCCCTGGCTGACTGGCGTGGGCCGATGGCTCGCGGTCTCCCTCGCTCCCCGGAGTGGTTGGTGGCCCTTGCGCCGCCGGGCTGAGTGCGCGGGTCGCGGTCGAGGAGGGTGGAAGCCAAAGTGGGGACCGAGCAGGAGGGAGGGAGACAGGCTGGGCCGGGGCTGGGCCGGGCTGAGACTGGGCCGGGAGGCGCCTGGCCTAGGAGGGAGGGGCGCACGGGAGGCGGAGACAGTCCTGAGTCAGCGTCGCCCCCCCCTCCATCTCCCTACACCCTGGAGCCCAGGCTTCGCTGGGGGGAGCGGGGAAGCTGATTGGCTCCTATGCTGCTGAATAATTCATGAGGGGGGGCGCGTCCGAACTGAGCAAGTCGGGAAGTTAGGAGAAAGTTTGCAAAGGGGGGGGAGGGGAGGCATGCGTGGAACTCAGGGACTGTCCAGGGGTGCTGGGTGACCCGTGCGTGTTGTGCGTGTTGGGGCCGGAGCCTAGGAACCTCCGGGACAGGCTTGAACCCAGCTGGCCTCACAGATGTGTGTGTAAAAGCGCACCCACACACACACAAAGCCTTTTTTGACCTTGCAGCGGGACCTGAGATTCCACATCTGGATGCACGCCGTGCCACCTAGCTGGAGCAGGGGATTGCATTTGGGAGGGGAGGGTTAAAGCTATGCCTTTGGGGATGGAAGGTTGCCCAGCGGACACCCCCCTCCCACCCCCCAAGCAACAATCCCAGCTCCGAGGCGGCCTCCTGAGCGAGCGCTTACACAATCATAGCATAAAGGTTAAGTGCTGGAGACCCACTGTGCACGCAGCCCAGCTCTGAGAAATGAGCAGAGAGGGTGGAAATAGTGGTTTGAGACCCAAAGAAGTATAGAAAAAGTAATAAAAGGTAGGTGTGTCAGAGAGGGTGAGGGATCCCGAGGGATCTCTACTACGACACCTCTCTCTCTCTCTCTCTCTCTCTCTTTCTCTCTCTCTCTCTCTCTCTCTCTCTCTCTCTCTCTCTCTCTCCTTTTCTTCTTTCTTTTTTTTTTTTTTTTAGGAGGGGACACTCCCCCGCCGCCCGCAGCCTTGACCTCCAGGGCGGGGGTGGAGACCGCTGTCCTCTTTCCTGAGGCTGTTTCCTGTCTAGCTCCTGGGGGCCCTCGGGATGGCTGGGAGGGTCCTTCCTCTCATTTGCCAACACCCCCCCATCAGTTTGAGGAAAGGGTCCCCGAAAGATGTGCTCCCCATCTACTTAAGGGCACCGGTGGTGGGGGGCGCACTAAGGATGGATGGGAGAGGCGCTACCAACGTCGGTCCCTAGAGGGCTGCAGGAAGGAGACTTTGATTTAAGGTAATAAGTGCAGGGTCTGGAAACTCTGAGGTGTAGGAGTCTGGGGCACCTGAGGATCTGCCAAACACCCTAACCACACCACCACCCCCAAAGGACACGGGAGACCCGTGATGACCCCTTGTCCCGGTGCACTTATCTTCCTGCTGCAAGTAGTGCTCCCCACCCCCCTGCCCTTCCTCACTGCCCTGCCTGGGTCCTGCTCCGGGGTGGGGGGTCAGCCAGGGCAGGAAACAGCCGGCTTGGCTGGAGCCAGGCTGACCGGCTGGAGCTGGGAGTCCCCTCCTCCTTCCCCATGCAGTCTCAGGCTCCCCTTTTCTTATCCACAGAGGCCCCCTTTTTTGACTCTGTCATTCTGCGCCCGGGTCCCCCAGTCTTTCTGAATCACGGCTTCTGTCTCGCCCTGGGCGCCGCCATCAGCAGCCCACTTCCAGCCTTTGGTTGCTTAAATTTTTCTCCTTGAGTGGGACAGGCAATGCATTAGAATGCACAGAGGAGAGACAGCAGAACGGAAGAGGCAGGGTGGAGGAAGGTGCTGTTCTTGAGCGGGCTGAAACGATGAAAACAGCCCACCAGACTTCAGTCTGCAAGGGTAGGTAGCGTATCCGTAAGAGAATGACTACTGGGGTGGCCTCTCTGCTGCTCTCTTTCCAGGAGAGAGCTTGGTGGACAGCCTCCCTAGCACCGAGGAAGCCCCGGGTTCCATCTTCAGACCTGCATAAATCCAATGTGGTGAGGCATACCTGGAATCCCATAGCTTGACAGGGAAGCCGGGGGCAAGTTTCAGACTGGATTACATTGCAAGTTTAAAAGCACACACACACACACACACACACACACACACACACACACACAGAGCTGGTGAAAATCCCGTGATTTCCCTTTTCCATGCAAGTGACGCCTGAGGTTTTCACTCTGCTGGTCAGGAAGCACCCTCCATTTATCCCGTGCAGATGAGGTCATTCCTTCCAACGCTCCCACCACCAGAACCACTTTGTTGCCAAACCAAGTGTCTCAATTGCCTGCCGCAGGTGCGAACTCACGTTAGGCCAGAATCAATGTCCCTCCCAAAGAGACCCAAAGATCTCAAACCCTTTTTTCCTCAATATTAGGACACTTGGAGGAACAGAGAGGTGATGGCTGGCTGGTAGAAAGGAGAGCTGCCAAGGTGGACAATCTGAGTTTGAGTTCCAGAGTCAACCTGGTAGGAGGAGAAAACCGATTCCCAGAAGCTGTCTGCCCTCGGACCTCCACAAGCACACTGTGGCATGCAATGGCTCCTGTAACCAATAAATAAATAAATACACAATTAAAACAATGAAAGGCCCTGAGCGAGGGCTCAGCAGTGAAGGGCACTTGTTGCTTCTGCAGAGGACACAGTTTTGGTCCTCAGCACTTTCATGGTGGCTACAACCATCTGTAACTCCAGTTCCGTTGGATCTCCATCCCATGCCCTCTTTGGACCTCTGTGGGTGCCAGGCATGCATGTGGTGCACAGACATGCATGCAGGCAAAACACTCATGCACATAAAACAAACAACAACAATAATAATAATAATAATAATATAATAAAACATGGAGCGCTTCATCATTTCCACACTGCGAGCATTAGCAATCACCTCTGTTTCTAGGCCATAGCAATAAGGTTTTCTCACACACTGCAGGCCGATAGCTATACACAGCCTCCCTGAATAGCATTAACAGTAGGAGTCTTTTTCTTCTCTTTTTTCTTCTTCCTCTTCTTTTCTTCTTCTTCTTCTTCTTCTTCTTCTTCTTCTTCTTCTTCCTCCTCCTCCTCCTCCTCCTCCTCCTCCTTCTCCTCCTCCTCCTCCCTCCTCCTCCTCCTCCTCTTCCTCCTTCTTCTTCTTCTAGCCCATGCAAACCTCAGATTTTTTTTATATAGTTGAGTATGACCTTGAACTCTCGATCCTCCTGCCTCTGAGGCCTGAGTGCCAGGATTACAGACATGCACCACCACACCAGATTTATGAAGTGCTCGGGATGGAACACACACGCGCGCGCGCGCGCACACACACACACACACACACACACACACACACACACACGCTTCAGACACACTAGGCAAGCACTCTCCCCACTGAGCCACCCCCACCCCCCCACCCCCACCTAGGATTCTCCTTTCACATCAGTTTGTTTTGAGCCCTCACGGAGATAAAGCGTTTCCTATGTAAACCGGGTTTAGTGGAGCAGGCCTGCAAGCCGGGCACTAAGGAAGCAGAAGGAAGGCTGCCGGGATGTTGAGACCAGTTTGCCCTGCTTATGAGTTCTAGGCCAGTCAGTAAAATCTTGTCTCAAAAAAGTAGAAACTGAAAGGATAGGGAAGGCAGTGGGAGAGGGGGGTGAATAAGAAGAAAGTGTAATGACCAAAGTATGGGTGTGGGCTGGGTGATGGTGGCACATGCCTTTAATCCAGCACTCTGGAGGCAGAGGCAGGTGGAGCTCTGTGAGTTCGAGGCCAGCCTGGTCTACAGAGTGAGATCCAGGACAGGCTCCAAAACTACACAGAGAAACCCTGCGTGGAAAAACCAAAAAGGAAAAAGTATTGATGTGAAAATGTCATAACAAAAACACATTACTTTGTAGGCTAACTTTGAAAAAACTTAATAAGAGGTTTGCTCACGGGGCAAAAGGGCTTGCTGTGAAACTTGATGCCCTGAGCTCAAGCCCCACAAAGTAGGAAAGAACCAATTCCTACAAATTTTCCTCTGATCTACACACACACACACACACACACACACACACACACACACACACCAAATGTAGTAAAATCAAAACCAAAAATTGATAAGAATAAACCAGAAAAAAAAGGTTCTATGTGTTTGAAATGACAGAGAACGGACTAGCTTTCTACCCCTTTAAGCTCTAAATTGTAGAAGTTCCCACACTCCTCCAGCAGCCCAGTACTCCTCTCTTGGCACACTTAACCCTGTCAAGTCCAAAGGTCATGATTATTTCAAAGTTCCGGTGAAGTTTAAACTTCAGCGCCCCTCACCTGTCTGGCTGCCTCCCTGGCCCTAGTTAATAAATACCACTAGTTTAAACCGTTTTCTGTTGGTGGTTTGGGTGTGTGTGCGTGTGTGTGTGTGTGTGTGTGTGTGTGTGTGTGTGTGCTCACGCGCGCTCTCTCCTTTGCATGCAGAGGCCAGAAGTTCATCACAGGTGTCTTCTTCTGTTCCTCATCTTGTTTCTTGGACACAGAGTTTCTCTCTGAGCCTAGAGCTCTCTATTTTGGCTGGACTGGCTGAACAAAGAGCCCTGGGGACTATCTGCCTGTGTTCCCCACTCCCCCATTGTGCTGGGGCCACAGGCGTGTGCGGCCCTGGCATTTACACCGGGTGCAACGGCCTCCGGCATGGCAAGGGCTTTGCCCCCTGAGCCATCTCCCCAGCACCCCTCATCCCTTCCTCTCCTTTTGAGACGGGGCCTCACATATGCCGGGGTAGCCTGGAAATCCATATGTAACTGAAAATGGCGTTTGACTCCTGTTCCTCTCGCCGGCATGCACCGTCTTCGCTGGTGTATGCGGGTGCTGGGGGTTGACCCAGGGCTTCATGCACACCAGGCAAACACTCCACCAGCTGAGCTACATCCTCAGCCTTGAGTACTTCTTCTGTGAGCAAGCGTGAGGACACCTGAAGTAACCGGAAATCGGGCATCTCCTTCATTATCCCCATTTTCACTGTTGTTAATTACTGAGACAGGTTCTCACATGTCCCAGGCTGGACTCAAACTTTCAGTGTAGGTGAGGATAACTCTAAACGCCCAATCCTCTGGTCTCGACCTCCCCACAGCTCTGTATAAAAGAATTTGTATAAAAATTTGTGTAAAAGGCCAGGCGGTGGTGGCGCACGCCTTTAATCCCAGCACTCGGGAGGCAGAGGCAGGCGGATCTCTGTGAGTTCGAGGCCATTCTGGGCTACAGAGTGAGTTCCAGAAAAAGCGCAAAGCTACACAGAGAAACCCTGTCTCGAAGAAAAGAAAAAAGAAAAAAAAATTTGTGTAAAAGAATTTGGTAGGGCTGGGTATGGTAGTGCATACCTTT
Source organism: Peromyscus eremicus (assembly GCF_949786415.1). Classification (NCBI taxonomy): domain Eukaryota; kingdom Metazoa; phylum Chordata; class Mammalia; order Rodentia; family Cricetidae; genus Peromyscus; species Peromyscus eremicus. Next base: position 26,781,014 of record NC_081438.1, on the reverse strand, counting down.
CATACCAGCACCTGAGAGGCAGACTCAGGCAGATTTCTGTGAATTCAAGTCCAGCCTGGTCTTCATGATGAATTCCAGGGCTATGTAAAGAGACTCTGTCTCAAAAAAACAAAAACAGGTCGGCAGGTGGTGGTACATTCCTTTAATCCCAGCACTCTGGAGGCAGAGGCAGGTGGATCTCTGTGAGTTTCAAGGCCTGCAGAGTGAATTCCAGGACATCCAGGGCTACACAGAGAAATCCTGTCTCTAAAAACAAACACCAAACACAGAATTTGGTAGAAGTATTGACATTGCTGAAATGAGTCATAAAGCTCAAAGGATTTTCCCCCTTTTTGAAACAGAGTCTTGATATGTAGCCTGGGCAGATCTTGAACTCATGAACTCATGATTCTCTAGTCTATACATCCAACATGCAGCACCATGCCCATTCAAATACTTTTTAAAAACATTTATTTGTTTTAGTATAACGTATGTGTACACACACACACACACACACACACACACACACACGCACACGCACACGCACACGCACACGCCATGGAAAATATGAAGCTCAGAAGTGACTTGCAAGAGTTGGTTCTCAGGGCTGCAAAGATGGCTCCGTGGTTAAGAGCAACTGTTGCTCTTGCAAAGGACCTGGGTTCAAGCCCCAGCACTCACCTGGTAGCTCAAAACCATCCTTAAACTACAGTTTCAGGGATCCTACTCCCTTTTCTGTGTGTGCCTCTGATGCACACACACACACAGGCAGGCAAAACACTCACACACGTAAAAATAAAATAAAAAGACTTGGTTCTCTCCTTCCACCATGTGCGTCCCAAGGACCAAACTCAGGTCGGCATGCTCGGTGGCTAAGCCATCTCAGTGGCTCTTTTTGTTTGTTTGAGACAAGGTCTCTTGTAGCCCTGCCTGCCTGGCCTCAAACGCTTAATTCTCCTGCTTCAACCTCCCAGGTGCTAGAATTATAAGCTATGGGCTACCACACCCAGTAAAAAGTACACATCTAACAGGAAAAAAAAAAAAAGAGTAGGAAGTGGAAGCATCAGTATCCCGCAGACAGCGGGCAACGGTCTCAGTCAGTTAGTAAGAGCTGATGACGGTTCAGTAGGAGGTCAAAGGCCTAGCAGACACAGTGCAGAGTCCTATTCCCAGCACAACCAATAACAAAACACACAAACAAAAACCAGGAAAGCATCTCAGAGAGATCCGTGAGGAACGTTTACAACAAACACTGCTTTTCTAGATAGTCTAATACGTGTGCCACTGGGCATCACGTGGACCTTTACAGGGGCTGGAGAGACAGCTCTGTTGTTACAAACTCTTGTGGCTCTTGGCAAGGACCAGAGGTTGGTTTCCTGCACCCGCATCGGGCCCAGCTCACAATGGCCTGTAACTCTAGCTCCAGGATATCCCATGGCCTCTTCTGGCCTCTTCAGGCAGGTGCACACACATGGGAATGCATACACACGTATAACACAAAAGTAACATTTTAATTAAAAATCATTTGTGGGGCTGGAGAAATGGCAGAGCGGTGAAGAGCACTGGCTGCTCTTCCAGAGGACCCAGGCTCGATTCCCAGCACCCACATGGCAGCTCACACCTTTCTATAACTCCAGTTCCAGGGGATCCAATACCCTTGCATGGAAATACATGTACGTAGAATGCCAATGTACATAAAATAAAAATAAATAAATCATAGTGTGGTATATCGGGTGTGGGTTCACGTGGGTCGGTGGAAAGAAGACCCAGAGGCACTCTAAGGATGGAATTTAGCCTTTCCAGCTGCAGGGGGCTTTTTTATTCTCCAATTTACACCTTTAGCAAGTTAATTTCAGTATCCCACAACCTCTTATCTAAGCTCCCCAAAGGGACAAAGCCAACTGCAAATTCTCAAGTTTGCATAGGCTTTGCACCTTTAGCGAACTCTCAGAGGAGATACACAGAGAAGGTACTGGGGACAAAAGGTAGCAATCCCAAAAGGCCGAGGAAAGCTTGATGCTAGCTCCAGAATCAAACCAGCTGCAGCTCTGCAGGAATTCCCCCAACATCATAGAAAATGAAAAGATGGGAAATCAGCTCACAAAGGGTTCCAGTGCCAGGTGCAGCTGTGGAGCCCTAGGTAGAAACCTCAGCACCCCATAAGCCAGCACCCCATAAGCCAGCCTGAGATACTTGAGACTCTCAAGATCAACAGGAAAGACTGAAGCCAAGAGTGGTGGTTCAAGTCTTTAATGCCAGCACTTGGGAGGCTGAGGCAGGAGGATTGTCAAGAGTTCAAGGCCAGCCTAGCTAAAAAGTGAAACCCTGTCTCAATAAGCAAACAAATAAATTAAATAACAGACTCCCCGCACTTGGGAGGTGGAGGCAGGAAGGATCAAGTTCAAGATCACCCTGTGTATATATCGAGTTCAAGGGCAGTCTGTGCTCCAGGAGACCCCAGGCCAGAGCATGAAATAAACACAGAAGGTAAGAGAGGGCTTGAAGACGGCTCAGTCGATAAAGTGCTCACCACACAAGTGTGAGGACCTGAGTTCAAATCCCCAGAACCCATGTAGAAAGTTAGACGTGCTAGCACACATCTGTAATCACCGCTTCTGGCGCTCTACTGTGAGATGGAGACAGAAAACACCCTGGAAGCCTGTGGACCAGTGATCCTGGTGTGTGCCGCGGTGAACGATAAGAGAGACCCTGTCTCCACCAAGGTAGACGGTGAGGACAAATACACAGAGTTGCCCTCTTACCTCCACGTGAGCACTCCACGTGAGTGCCCACACATCATCATTCATGCACACAAACACGCATGTACATGTGAACACACACACACACACACACACTAAAATAAAATAAAATAAAAATAAAAAAAGGCCTGGTGGCGGTGGCACAAGCCTTTAATCCCAGCACTTGGGAGGCAGAGGCAGGCAGATCTCTGTGAGTTCAAGGCCAGCCTGGTCTACAGAGTGAGTTCTAGGAAAGGTGCAAAGCTACACAGAGAAACCCTGTCTCGAAAAACAAAAAACAAAAAACAAAAAACAAACAAACAAAAAAAAAGAGTCCTGCCCAACTTGAGGATGCCATTCTTTTGCTGAGGCAACGTCTTTGTCTTTTCTTTTCTATTTTTCTTTTTGAGACAGGCACTCAGGTAGCCCAGGTTGGCCTGCAACTCCTATGTATTTGAGGATGAACTCTGGATTCTCTCGCCTCTGCCTCAGTGCTGGGATTCCAGGCGTCACCACCACACTGGCTTATGCAGCGATAGGGAAAGCATCCCACCAACCGAGCCACATTCCCAGCCCTAAGCTAATACTCTCCACTCACTATTAAAAGGGGCTGGTTAGCCTGGCAGTGGCGGTGCACGCCTTTAATCCCAGCACTCGGGAGGCAGAGGCAGGTGGATCTCTGTGAGTTCGAGACTAGCCTGGGCTACAGAGTGAGTTCCAGGACAGCTAAGGCTACACAGAGAAACCCTGTCTCCAAATAAATAAATAAATAAATAAATATAAATAAAATAAAAAGGGGGTGTCGTTCACCCCTTACCACACTGCAGGGAAGCCTGTCCACCTTGCCTTCAGCCTTGCCAAGGAGAGGGAGGGACCTGGACTGCTGTTGGGCTATCAGGGAGTATAGAGAAACGCACCAGTTGGGACCCAGTGGAGAAGAAGGTGGGGTAGAGCTTGCTGGCTGGGGGAGGGGGCCTAGAGTGCAAGAGGAGAGAAGCTGAGGGACTGGGGAGTTTAAGGTGGGGTGGGGTTGGAAAGGTGGAGCGACGGGAGGGTGGAGGAGTTAGTGGGAGGCTCATTGTCCCCGTAGGGGGAAGTCTTTTGTTTCCTCTCTTCCCTTGGCAGCCTGACAGGATATGAGGCCAAGCCCCCAACCTCCCATGCCAATATCTCCGGCCCGACCATTAGACGGCTCTTTCCCTTACCATTGTGTTCCCGATGGGAAAGGGGGCGGGGGCCGGGACAGTGGCCGGGACAGGCAGGAGACTACCTCTAGGAGGGACTATGAAAACTATCAGTGGTGAGGGCCCAGGTTACCAGAGTTCTAGACCGACCCAAAGAACCAGAGCTGGCTAGGTCAGCTTGGCAGGGTAAGATCTGTGCTGGGGAGGAGCAGGAAGCCAGGCCCCGGGTGGGGCCACCACGGAGGGTAGCAGGTCGGGCCAGGGGGAGGTAGGCTGGGTCCCAGAGGAGATGACGCAGGGCTTTAGGCGTCTCCCAGCCCCCACTGTTCTCGCCTGGGAGCCAAACAGCGCACCTGAACCCCAAGATTGCCCGCACCCCCTCCATTCCCTAAGGTTGACATCACCCCACCAAGGCAGCTTGCAAATCCAGGTGTCCCCGGGCCCTGTCAGTCCGGGTCTCCTGATGCTCTCCTTCCTTCCCAGGACCTCGAAGGGTCCCTGGAGGAACCCTGGAATGTCATCTCTCTTGGACTTTTTTTTTTTTTGCTCCATCAGCTGTCCTGCAGGAAGGGCGCCCCGCTCAGCTTCGCCTCCCTTCCCGAGCCCTTTTGTTTGCTGGGTTTTCAGGAAATTGGAGGGGTGGTGGCCAAGGGCTCATCTGCTCTAGGGACCTGGACATGGTCGTGGTGGTGGTGGTGGGGGGGGCGGAGGGACAGAATCATCAGACTCTGGGGAGCCCACGGTGGAAGGGAGGAGGGCTGGGGGTATCGCCCGGAAATTGTTATTTGAGGTCTCGTTCGTTCGCAGTCCCCGGGTTGATTGGACTTCCTGATCGGCAAGGAAAGAACAGATTATGTGTGTGTGTGTGTGTTTGGGAGGGAGAGGCTGGGCTGACACTGAGGTCACTTAAGAAGTTGGCAAGGTGTTGACACAAAGGGTTTGGGGAAAAAAAAGAGTTATCGAATGCCACAAGTTCATCCTCCTGCCTCGGATCCTGGGGCTCTCAAGGAGTGGGGAGACCGCAGGTAGGTCAGATCGTGCTGTCTCTGGGGTTCAGGTGTTTTGTTTTTCTCTCTTTTAAAAACCGGGAGGAGGTCCCGCGCGTAGAACCCAGAATTCCCGCCTTCCCAGCATACAACCGCAGAAACGACGCCGGTGTGGACGCTCTGGTGCGTCAGCGTCCTCTCGTTGACTGCCCTCTCTCTGAAGCCACCCCGGGCGCCGCCATATTCCCTTCCCTGTGGTGGGCGGGGCCTATGCAGTCACGTGAAGTGTAAGACTTTGGCGTCAGAGGGTTTCCACTGCTGCAGTCTGCAGGAATGGCTTTTATTTATTTATTTGAGCCAGGTCTGGCTACGTAGCCCGGGCTGTCCTTGAACTTGAAGTCCACCCGCCTCTGCCTTGTCAGCGCTGAGACGAGCCACCGTGCCCGGTTTGATTGTGAAAAGCTTAATTCTGAAAGGGGAAGAGAGAGACTAAGTAACTGGATTTACCCCGTGTTGCAACCTTTGGACAAAGCATTTCTCTCTTTTCTTTTTTTTTTTAAAGTTCTTTTTCGATTTATTTATTTACTCTATGTGTATGAGTGTTTTGCCTGCATGTATGTATGTGCACCGCGTGCATGCCTGGTGCCCAAAGAGGTCAGGAGAAGGCATCAGGTCCCCTGGAACTGGAGTTACAGATGTTTTTGAGCCACCCTGTGGGTGCTGGGAACCGAACCTGGGTTCTCAACAAAAGCTACAAGTGTCCTTATCTATCTGCTGCGCTCTCTCTCCAGTGCTGGACAAAACATTCCTCAACCCACTTGTCCACATGCGAACTGGGGCAGAACGTGGCCCAAAGGTTGAGGCAGCAGAGGCGACAGAAGCCGGCAGACAAGCACAGCTGCTGTGACCGCTCATCCTCGTTGTCAGCTTAAGAGGAGCTAGGGTCACCACAGAGACACCTCTGGGGAGGTGTGTGAGGGCTTCGGTGGGGAGACACACCCTCAGTGTAGCCCGCATCAGGCTGGGGACCAGCACGCATCGCAACCCGCTTCCCGACCGTGGATGCCACGCCACCCAGCCGCCTCGCCTCTTCGCTCCGGCTGCGAGCCAGAACAAACTCTTCCTTCTTAGGTCGCCCTTGTTACAGGGGTGTGAAAAGAAACTGAATACAGAGGCCAAGACTTCTCATCCCTAAGACCCCACCTTGGGACATCTGATAGCCCGAGAGACGCGTCTCCGTCTGGACCCACAGCAGCCCCTAACGTCCCTGCAAAGCCTCCTCCCACGTAACCCACCAAGTGTTATCTCCAGCAAAGCTACTGGGAGTCTAATCAGATCGCCCGTTGTGGGCTTCCAAGAGAGGCTCTGACTGTTAAGTCAATTTAAGTGAAGCTAAGCCGGATGTGGTGGCGCAGGCCTGCAGAGGCAAGTAGATCTCCACGAGTTCAAGGACAGCCTGGTCTACATAGTGAGTTCCAGGACAGCCAAGGGCTACATAAAAAAAAAAAAAAAAAACAAAAAAACCACTCAAAACAAGAAGCTAGAAGGTGGAGGCTCTTCCATCCTCTCCTCCTCCTCCTTGATGCTTTGCGAGAGGATCTAATATAGACGAGGCTGGCCTCGAACTCACTATGTACACAGGGATGACCTTGAACTCTCACTCCTCCTGTCCCAGCCTTTCAAAGGAAAGGCGGGATAACAGGCATGCACCACCATGCCCACTACAATTTATTTAGTTTTCCCCCCTCTCTTCCAGGGAGAGAGGCTCGTTATGAAAGGATGGGATTCTGCCCTGATAGGCTGTCTGACACTGGAGTTGATGCTGGGTGGCTTACTGAAGACATTTCACTGGGTGAGGTTTTCCCGTTAATGGTTGGACATACAGTCTGAGGTTAAACGTAGAGGTCCAGGCTGAGGATGCACCCTAGTGCTATTATACATGTGGTATTTATTCCTCTGAGATTGAGTGGAGTGCAGGTGGGAGTGTCAGGAGTTCAAGACTGGCCTGGGCTACATGAAACCCAGTCTCAAAAACAAACAAAACCACACTTGAAACATCAACAAGAGTGGCGCACACCTTTAATCCAAGCAATCCTAGCAATCCCAGCAATCCAGCACTCGGGAGGCAGAGGCAGGCAGATCTCTGTGAGTTTGAGGCCAGCCTGGTCTACAGAGTGAGTTCCAGGAAAGGCACCAAAGCTACACTGAGAAACCCTGTCAGGAAAAAAACAAAAAACAAAAACAAAAACAAAAACAAAACAAAACAAAACAAAAAACAAAAACAAAAAAAAGAGCATTTGGGGTGATGTCTTGTGCCCATCGTTCATCCCAGCACTTGGGAGGCAAAGGCAGGCAGAACTCTGGACTCAAGGCCACTCTGGTCTACAAAGTAAGTTCCAGGACAGCCAGGGCAACCTTGTCTTGAAGCAAAACAAAAACAAAAGCCATAATCAAGAAACAACACGGAAGCCATGGTGGTGAAATACCTTTAATTCCAGCACTTGGGACGTGGAGGCAGGAAGGTCAGGAGTTCAAGGTCAGCCTGGGTCACTTGAGAGCCTGTCTCAAACAATCATAAAAATGGTGTGTCTGTGTGTGTGTCTCGAGCACAATTTTTATTGGAGTACATGTGCAAGTGGAGGTAGCCACATCCCAGCTTTTAGAAATTACATAAAATCTTTTTTTGTTTGTTTGTTCTTCGAGACAGGGTTTCTCTGTGTAGCTTTGCGCCTTTCCTGGGACTCACTTGGTAGCCCAGGCTGGCCTCGAACTCACAGAGATCCACCTGGCTCTGCCTCCCGAGTGCTGGGATTAAAGCCGTGCGCCGCCACCACCACCAGGCAAATTACACAAAATCTTACCAAAAATTGTGACTGAAACATGGGTAGCAGAGATGACTCTGGAGATGCCAAATTTGTCCCTGGTCCAGCCACACTGTGTGTGCGAGTTTGTGTCCACGTATGTTCATGTGCATGTGGGATGCCAGAGGTTATTGTTAGGGTCTCCTCAGTCACTTTCCACTTTCTTAAGATAGGTCTCTCACAGAACCTGGGCCTCACCAGAGCAGCTAAGCTGAACCCCAGGAATCCCCCCCACACCTTGTCTGCTTCTTCAGTGCCTGGCTTTTCTACACGGGTTCTGGGGGTCAGAACTCAGGTCCCCATGCTTGCACGAGGTCCTCATGCTTGCACGGCCAGCAATTTCGGCAGGCGTGAGCCCCAGCCTCTCCTATGGGAACATCAGACTCCGTCTTCATTTCTGGAGGTCCGAATAGCAGGGTGACCATAAAGCTGTACATAAAGGTTCAGAATGTGTTGCTAACGGTCTCCAAGGGGCCGCCGGTGAGATGACTCAGTGGGTCCTTGCTGCCAACCCAGTTCCATCCCTGGGGCCCACGGGGTGGAAGGAGATAACTCATTCCTTCAAGTTGTCCTCTGACTTGCACACGTGGTGATCCTTACCCACAAGTGAGTAGGTAAATAAATAAATGTAATTTAAAAGATTTGGGGTGTGTGTGTGTGTCTGTGTGTGTGTGTGTAGGTGGTTCAGTGGCTAAGACCACTTGCTGCTCTTGCAGAGGACTCTGATTCAGTTCCTAGTGCCCTACATTGGTAGTTCACAAACACCGGTAACTCCAGTCCCAGGGGATCCAGTGCCCTCTTCTGACCTCCAGGGGCACCAGGCACACACATAGTGCACATACATACATGCAGACAAAACTCTCACAACATTAAAAAAAAAAATCTGGGCTGGAGAGATGGCTCAGTGGCTGGGAACACTGGCTGCTCTGCCAGAGGACTTGGGGTTCAACTCCCAGCAACCACAGGGCACCTCACAACTGTCTGTAACTCCAGTTCCCGGGGATCTGGCACCCTCACACAGACATGCATGCAGGCAAAACACCAATGCACATAAATAAATAATTTTTTGTTTTTGTTTTTTTGAGACAGGGTTTCTCTATGTAGCTTTGCGCCTTTCCTGGAACTCACTCTGTAGACCAGGCTGGCCTCGAACTCACAGAGATCCGCCTGCCTCTGCCTCCCGAGTGCTGGGATTAAAGGCGTGCACCACCGCCGCCCCGCAAAATAAATAAATTATTTAAAAAAATCTAAAAGAATTTTTTTCTAATCTTCAGTTCCCTAATCTAATAAAACAGCAGTAGCCGCAGCCTCCATTCACAGAACAGTTATGTACATTTAATACAATACTCTGTGGGGGGAAAATAAATCACTGAACACGTACGCATTGGACTGAAGAGTCAGTAGTTATTGTGTGGTTTAGTGGTCTAGCCTGTGCCTGAGGCGGTGTGTTTAATCTGGGGGCGGTGCCCTTTCAGGAAAATAAACTATTAGCATCAGTCTGTGTTAAATCCCAACACAGGGGAGGTGGAGGCAGGATGATCACATGCATAAAGACCTAGTGAGCTATGTAGCGAATTGAGAGGGCTAGCCCGGCCTACATAAGGACCCTCACCCCACTCCCCCGCTCGCCCCACACACAAAGGATCAGCTCGTCTCTCAACTGCTCTTTTAGGAGGGATGTTCAGGCTAAGTCCCGTTTGGTAGATGAGGAGACGCCGTTAGTGAGACACCAGTTTGAGAGTTGGGTTCACAGTTTTCCAGATCTTCTCCGACAGGCACAAAAGCAGGCAGGGTCTCCAGCTTAGCCACCAGGACCTGCGCCTGATGGGGGCTCACGGCTCCCTCCGGTGGCCGGAAAGAAGAGCGCAGCCCGCGGGCTGGAACTGGCGAGGAGAGGGTTTTCTCGGGGCTGAAAGGGACCAGGCTGGAACCCCGAGGACATTCCAGGTCTCTATTGAGACTGGAAGAATCGCACGACTCCGGAAGACGCTGACAGACGTCGCCCGCAGTGCTCGGCCACACACCTGAGACAGGTGCCGCGGTGCCGCCCACTCCAGGCCACTTTTCCGCAGTCGCCACACGCCCCTTTCGGGTACTCCTGGGAGTTCCTCGGAGCTCGAACTGGAGTCGGATCCGCACCTTGGGCTCCTCTTAGCATCGTGGTAACGGGGAGGCCCTGGGGATCGCGTCCCACTGCCTTGCAGATGACACCCGGGACCCAAGTGGAGCCGTGTGGCTGGCACAGGCAGTTTGGGAGAATGTGGGCGGAGCTTGCGTGCGGACCACGCCTTGGGGGCGGGGCTTGACCCGGGACCAATGGGACGCCTTGCTGGGGAGGGCAGGCTCCGGGCCTGACATCCCGGTAGCCCGCTTGCTTTTTCCGGCCCCCTCGCCCCCTCCGCGCGTAGCGGAGCCCCCCAGGCGCGCGGGGATCACCCCGGAGCAGCTGCGTCCCTAGGGTGGTGAGTGAGCAACCTGCCGCACCCAGCTGCGGGGTGCGCTTGGCCGGCCGCAGCCCGATCCCTGGCCCCCAGGCATCCAGTTGCTGGAGCAAGTGGACAAGAACGGGTGGGTGGGGGAGGAGGACCCTGGGGACCCCCGTGATGCCAGGCGGCCTGCATGTGTGTTTGGACAATCGATGGCTCTGTTTGGACTGATAGAGTTTTGGGGGGCGGTGGTTCCTAGTAGAGATTAGAAAAATCTGGTTAGGATTGAGATGGGTTGAGAGACAGAGGTGATGGAGGGTGGAGCTTTGAGAGATTTGAAAGTTTCTTACTGCCCATGTGTGAGATGCTGTATTGGGGGTACTCGAGAGGGGCAGCTCAGGACTCGGGAGGAGGTGCTTTCTACCAGTCGCTAACTTCCCTCTGGGGAGATCTCCTTCCTCTCTGGTTTCCAGTTAAGAAGAGACCCGGTTTGACAGGGGGATCTGTGTTCCTTTTGCAGAGCCGCTGCTGTTACCCCTAGTTTTAGAGGCATAAAGGAAGGCACGGTCCCCAAGAGCTGAAAGGGGCCCCGGTTCCTTATACCCCGGGTCCGAGAGTGTGGGGAAAGTTGCTGGGACAGTTTTGAGTTTCTACACCGTGTGTGTGTGTGTGTGTGTGTGTGTGTGTGTGTCCTTTGCAACTCTCCTTTTGAGTAAGCTCTGAGTGTTTGATGAGGGTTTTGTTTCGGAGGAACAGCTCTGTGAAATTGCTTCTCAGCCCCTAAAAATCCTCTTTTACAGGTCACCTAAGCCCTTCTGTGGCTTCCTCTGCCCACGCTCAGCTATGGCCAGCGAGAGCTCCCCTCTGCTGGCCTACAGGCTTCTGGGGGAAGAGGGGGGTGCCTTCCCTCCCAATGGAGCCGGAGGATCTGGAGTGCCATCAGCCCGAAAGCTCTCCACCTTCCTGGGTGTGGTGGTACCCACCGTCCTGTCCATGTTTAGTATAGTCGTGTTTCTGAGGATTGGTGAGTAGAGCACGGATTTCCTGGGGAGGGGACAGGCCAGGCTGCAGCTAGGGATGGGCCCTAGTAGATGTGGACAGATGGAGGGTAGAAGGAAAAGACCCCCTGTGGCCTCGCGTGTGCCTCTGCTGTGGGACTCTGCTACCCAGTGGGATGGGGGTAGGGGAAGAGGATGTGACGGTCCCTTGTGACCTGCTTTTCTCCCGTTCAGGCTTCGTGGTGGGCCACGCTGGGCTGCTGCAGGCCCTGGCCATGCTCCTGGTTGCCTACATCATTCTGGCACTCACGGTCCTCTCTGTCTGTGCCATTGCCACCAATGGAGCGGTGAGAGGGGGCGGAGCCTATTGTATCCTCCAACCTAGGTGGCCTGGGTCTGGGTTGGTCTGTCTTCCAGGGTTCAGGGCGGGGAAGGGGCCACTATCTCGTATCTGAAAACAGGCCAAAGGTTTATGAATGGTGAGCAGCAGGATGAGATGGTAAAGGTGACCAGCACTCTGTCTTCATGGTAGTACCACTATCTGGTCTCCGAACAATGTTATCAGTTGGCATTTTAAGGGCAGAGGTTGTAGCTCAGTGGTAGGGTGCTTGCCTAGCACGCTTGAGGTCTGGGGTGATCCCCAGTCCTGCTCCTCTCTCACAACAAAAAAGCTTGGTGATAGTCATTTTACAGATGAGGAAAGTGGGTACCAGGTGTGGAAATGCAGGCCTGTCACCCTGGATACCTGGGAGATGGAGGCAGGAGGATGAAAAGTCCATGACCATCCTGGGCTACAGAGCAAATTTAAGTCCAGCCTGGGCAACTAATGGAGACCTTGTCTCAAAATAAAAAGAGTGGGGCACAGTGACACCTGCCTCCAATCCTAGCACTGGGGAGGTGGAGGCAGGAGGATGAGAGTTTGAAGTTATCCTACGCTACAAAGTGAGTTGGAAGCCAACCTGGGCTACTTGAGACCATCTCAAAAAAAAAAAAGAGTGAAAAGAGAGCAGGGTAATAGCTCAGGGTCGAGAGCTTGCCTGGCGGCGGGAGTGGGAAAATGGAGACGATTGTGCATTCTTATGATTCATGCAAAGATACAAGACAAGGGTGCCCTGCTGCTGAGAAGTGAGCTGATACTTACAGGAAACCTGGAAGTGAAGCTGCGGAAAGATGGGCTTACGGCCCCTTCCTCCATCTCAGTTTCTTTTCCCTTAACGCTCAACCCCTGCTTCCACTTTTAGTCATGATCAGCAGGACCCTGGGGCCGGAGGTTGGCGGCAGCATCGGCCTCATGTTCTACCTGGCCAACGTCTGTGGCTGTGCCGTGTCCCTGCTGGGACTGGTGGAGTCCGTGCTGGATGTCTTCGGGGCTGGTCTGTACTCTCCCCGACCTGGTCTTGGGGGTGCTGAGTTTTTCGGGGTCAGGGATTCTGGGGTCGTGTTTCCCAAGTGCACATGGCCTGCCTTCTGCAGAACATGTGGGCAACCCAGTGCTTCTCTCCGTCCCCTGGGAACTTACCATCTCCAGGCATGTCCAACCAGCAGCCCTCTGGCCACATGTGGCTGCGTGTGGCCAAGGATAGTTATAAATGCTCCCAACACCAAATTTTAAGCTCCCTAAAAACATTAGATTCCTGGCCGGGTGGCGCACGCCTTTAATCCCAGCACTCGGGAGGCAGAGCCAGGCGGATCTCTGTGAGTTCCAGGCCAGCCTGGTCTACAGAGCAAGATTCAGGACAGGCTCCAAAGCTACACAGAGAAACCCTGTCTTGAAAAACAACAATAACAACAAAAAAATTCCATTTTAGATATGCATTTTTTTTCTTTTTTTTTTTTTGAGGGGGGAGTGGCGAGTGCGAGGTGTGCATGTGTGATGTGTAAATATGCACGTGTGGATGACCCTACTTGAGCATGCCTATGTGGAGGCCAAAGGTCAATGTTAGTTATCTTCCTCTATGGCTCTTCGCCTTATTTACTTATTTGTAAATATTCACTATTTTTTTTTTTTTTATTATTGTGTGGAGGATAGCGGGACACACACCTGCTATGGCTTGAGTGTGGAGGTTACAGGACAAGTTTGTGAAATCAGTTCTCTCCTTCCGCCTTTATGCTGTTTGAGGGGACCAAACTCAGATCTCCAGGCTTGCTTAGCAATATTGTTTACCCACTGAGCCATCTTGCCAGTCCTCTTTATTTTTGTGTGTGTACAGTGAAGGTGGATTTATTAAGGCAAAGTAAGCAATAACTCCAAAAACCGGGCATAGTGGCGCACACCTTTAATCCCAGCACTCGGGCGGCAGAGAGGCAGGTGGATTTCTGAGTTCGAGGCCAGCCTGGTCTATGGAAAGAGTTCTAGGACAGCCAGGGCTACACAGAGAAACCTTGTCTTGAAAAGCCTAAAAGAAAAATAAGACAGACAGACAGACAGGAAGAAAGAACTCCTGAGAGTGGGAGGAGGCTCCAAGGAAGGAGACCCTTAATCCTTATTTTTTTATTATTTATTTATGTGTATGTGCCAGCATGAGTTTATGTGCACTGTGTGCATGGAGGTAAACTCAAAAGTCAGAAGATGGCCTTAAATCCCCTGGAACTAGAGTTTCCGGTGGCTTTAACAGTGTGTGTTCCGGGCACTGAACAGGTGCTCTGCAAGGGCGGGAAGCATTCTTTTTCTATTATTATTATTATTATCATTATCATTATCATTATTATTATTGACAGCGTCTCTCTACATAGCCCTGGCTGTTCTCAAACTCACTGTGTGGATCAGGTTAGCTTTGAACTCAGAGATCTGTCTGCCTCCGTTTCCCAAGGGCTGGGATCAAAGGCTCGCTCAGCAGAGCAAACTGTTTTCACTGCCAACCCTTCATCTAATGTTTTTTTTTTGAGACAGAGTCATTGCCATTGAACCCGGCTTTTGCGTGGATGTTAGGGATCCAGATTCAGGGTTCCACTCTTGCATGGTGTCTTAGCTAGGGTGACTATTGCCGTGATGAAACCCCATGACCAAAGCAACGTGGGGAGGGAAGGCTTTATTTGGTTTACACTTCCACATTGTGGTCTGTCACTGAAGGAAGTCGGACAGGAACTCAAAGAGGGCAGGAACCTGGGCCGGAGCTGATGCAGAGGCCGTGGAGGACTGCTGCTCCCTGGCTCGCTTTAGAACCACTTCTGGTACCCAAATCTGTGTTCGTCAGGTTCTAGAGTAACAGAACTTATAGAACGAGCCTCTCTCTCTCTTTCCTTCTCTCTGTCTCTCTACACACACACACACACACACACACACACACACACACACACACACACACACACATTATATATACTCTCTCTACATGGGGATTTATTAGATTGACTTACAGATGTGGTTCTGCCAATCCAACAATGGCTGCCTATGAATGGAAGGTCCAAGAATCTGGTAGTTGTTCAGTCTGTGAGGCTGGATGTCTCCGCTGGTCTTCAGTAAACACCAGAATCCTGAAGAAGTAGGCGCTAATGCCAGTGAAGGACTGGACTTGCTAGCGAGGGCGAGAACAAGCAGGCAAAGAGAAAGCTTCCTTCTTTCGGGTCCTTTAGGTGTGGTCCAGATTAAATCTAATCTAATCTCTATGGTTAGAAGGGGATCTTCCTCCTAATAATTTAATTAAAAAAAAATCCCTCACAGGTGTGCCCAGTCATTGGCGTTTTAGTCAATTCCAGGTATAGTCAAGTTGACAACCGAGAACAGCCACACACGGCAAGCAGTTTACCAACTGAGCCCTCTCACTCCCTCTTTTATTTATTTATTTAAAAGAAAAAGTCTCACGAATCCCAGATTGTCCTGGAGATAACCTTGAACTCCAGACTCCCCTGCCCCCACCTCCCCTGTGGTTACAGTACAGGTATGTACCACCATGCCTGGTTTTATGTGGGGCTGGGAATGAAACCCAGGCCTGTGTATGTATGTTAAGCGAGCACTCTGCCAACTGAGTTACAGATCCAGCTCTGTGTGTGTGTGTGTGTGTGTGTGTGTGTGTGTGGTGTGTGTGTGTGTGTGTAACATGGCCTTCCGGCGGAGGTCAGAAGACAACTTGTGGGAATTGTTTTTCTTCTAGCATGTGGGTCCCAGGGATTGAACTCAGTTTGTCTGACTTGGCAGTGGGTATATTTTAACTCCTGAGCCACCTTATTGTGTGTGTGTGTGGGTGGGGGGCAGTTCTTGAGAAGGATTTGTTAGTGACAGTGTCATGTTGCAAAGTCAAAAGATCGGACATGCCTGGTTCTAGTCAGAGAGCCTGGCCTGATGTTCTGGAAATTGCCGTAGCAAGATGGGTACCCACCAGGGAGAGCGAAGACGCTGGGGTTACCCTGAAAAGGGATGTAGGATAAAGGCGGTCTCTAGTAGCAGGTGGGTAGCAGGGGTCATAGTTAGGGCTGGGCGTCTTCTTGGGGGTCAGATCTTTTATGTCAATCCTGCTTCTTTTCAGACGTCACAGGCTCCAGTGGGATCCGGGTTCTACCCCAGGGTTACGGCTGGAATCTGCTCTACGGCTCCCTGCTGCTCGGCCTCGTGGGTGGCGTGTGCACACTGGGAGCTGGACTCTACGCCCGTGCCTCCTTCCTTACATTCCTGCTGGTTTCTGGCTCCCTGGCCTCCGTTCTGGTCAGCTTTGTGGCCGTGGAACCCAGGAACATCCAGTTGGCACCCCGACCAGGCACCAACGGTTCCTCTGTGCCACCCCGCTTTGGCCACTTCACTGGTTTCAACGGCAGCACCCTGAAGGACAACTTGGGTGGTGAGCTGAACACTGTAGTGCCGGGATGGAGATTTGTGTGTGTGTGTGTGGGTGAGGCCTTAGAATCCCCGGAGAGGGGCTGGAGAGATGCTTCCGTGGTTAGGAGTGCCCAGCACCCAGTATCAGGCAGCTCACAGTTCCAGCTTCAAGAGATATGCCACCATGCTCTGGCCTCTTTGGGCACCTGCACATGCATGGCATAAACCCCCTCCCCCATACTTATAGCAAAATATACAAATAAGTCTTAAAAACAAGAATCCCAGGAAAAGCTGTGGATGTAGCTCAGTTGGTAGGACACTTGGCTAGCTCGCACAATCGACCACTCATGGCGGTGCGTGCCTGCAATGCCAGCACTCGGGAAGTAGAGGCAGGAGGATCAGAAATTCAGTGTCATCTGTGGCCGCACAGTGAGGCCAGCCTGTAATGAGATCCCATCATGGAAGGAGGGAGGAACAGACTAAGTAAGGGTGGGTTAAGCAGAGAAGGGGGAACCTCACCTCGATTTGGGGCTGGGGAACCCACGAGCAAGCCCTGCAGGTACTTTGAGCTGGGCGGGTGAATTCAGATGGGAGCTGGGGTAGAAGAGGCCCAGGAGAGAGTACAGAGGGGAATGGGGAGGAGGCGACACACGACCCCCACACGGGTCGGGCTGGAGTCTAAGTCAGGGCTGTGGAGGGGTGGGGTAAGCCCTTGGGGAGCGTGAGAGTGGGGTGGCCGGGCCGGGATGTGTGAGGGGAACACCGATGCACTTTTCTGCATCAGCTGGTTATGCTGAGGACTACACCACAGGGGCCATGATGACCTTCGCTAGTGTCTTTGCGGTCCTCTTCAATGGCTGCACCGGCATCATGGCTGGGGCCAACATGTCAGGTGAGAGTCCGTCCTTGGTGATGCGTGCGGGTGCGTGCGTGTGTGTGTGTGTGTGTGTGTGTGTGTGTGTGTGTGTGTGTGGTGTGTATATGTGTGTATGTGGTGTGTGTGTATGTGTGTGTGTGGTGTGTGTGTGTGTATGTGTGTGTGTGTATGGCGCGTGCGTGCATGTGTGTGTGTGTGTGGTGTGTGTGGTGTGTGTGTGTGTGGCGCGTGCGTGCATGCGTGTGTGTGTGTGTGTGTGTGTGTGTGTGGTGTGTGTGTGCATGTATGTGTGTGTGTGTGTGGTGTGTGTGCATGTATGTGTGTGTGCATGTATGTGTGTGTGTGTGGCGCGTGTGTGCATGTGTGTGTGTGTGTGTGTGTGTGTGTGGTGTGTGGTATGTGTGTGTGTGGCGCGTGCGTGCATGCGTGTGTGTGTGTGGTGTGTGTGTGTGTGTATATGTGTGTATGTGTGTGTGTGTGTGGTGTGTGTGTGTATGTATGTGTGTGTGTGTGTGTGTGTGGTGTGTGTGTGTGTGTGGTGTGTGTGTGTGTGGTGTGTGCATGTATGTGTGTGTGTGTGTGTGTGTGTGTGTGGTGTGTGCATGTATGTGTGTGTGTGTGTGTGTGGTGTGTGTGCATGTATGTGTGTGTGTGTGTGTGTGTGTGTGTGTGGTGTGACTGTCACCATGACAGAGACAGGTATGCTAGAGCGGCTGGCCCCCCCTCTCTGCCCTGTCCCTCCAGGGGAGCTGAAGGACCCCAGCCGGGCGATTCCACTGGGCACCATCATCGCTGTCGCCTACACCTTCTTCATCTACATCCTCCTCTTCTTCCTCTCTAGCTTCACTTGTGACAGGTACGTGGTGGAGGGAGATGGCAGACTCTCCCTGAGGCTGAGTGTTAGAATAAGATGGTATCCTGGACCTGGGCAGGTAGGGCACGCCTTTAATCCCAGCACTCGGGAGGCAGAGGCAGGCGGATCTCTGGGAGTTCGAGGACAGCCAGGGCTACAGAGAGAAACCCTGTCTTGAAAAAACCGCCCCCCCCCCCCGCAAAAAAGGTGGTACCCTGGGTCACCAGAGGTCATCCAACAGGTACCCAGGTTGTTGGGTTGGAGGGACAGCTGGAGGTAGTTTCTCCCATTGGGAGAGAGATGGTGCCACCACGGAGGAGGGCTGGCTCCATGGCTATAGTCATCCTGTCACCAGTAGCTGCTCGTGTGAACTGTAAGCACCTTGAAGTGTGTGTGGGGGGAGGCAGGGCCTTTCTAGTAATGGAGGGTTTTTGTTGTTGTTTGTGTTCTCTTTGTGGGGGGATAGAGTAGGTTATTATGTAGCCCAGGCTGGTCTTGAACTTTCTATGTAGCAAAGGCTGGCCCTGAACATGTAATCTTCCCACCATTCTCCCAGAGTAGTGTGATTATAGGCACCCACAAGCACCTTTCTAGTAATTTACATTTGTACAAATATTTTGTCTCTTGGTCACGCACTGTTGGGAATGACAGAATCCAAGTAGGTCAAAGATAACCAGGGAATGCCATGAACACATCTGGGCACTTTTGATACATAGATCAGGCTTGCCCAGACACCAGGGCTGCAGTCACTGAGGAGGACTTTATTTTGTATTAAATTTTTAAAAAGTGTATGTGTGTGTGTGTGTGTGTGTGTGTGTGTGTGTGTGTGTGATATGTGTACATTCCTCTCCAAGGCCAAAGGGAGGCATCAGGTGTCCTCTAGTACTCTCTCTCTTATTCTTTTTTGAGGCAGGGTCTCTCACTTTGTAGCCCTGGCTGTCCTGGAACTTGCTCTGTAGACCAGGCTGGCCTCAAACTCACAGAGATCACCTGCCTCTGCCTCCCCAGCACTGTAATCGAAGGTGTACGCTGCCTCTTCCTTCTCTTTATTTTGAGGCAGAGTCTCTCACTGAACCCGGAGAACCTGTTGTCTCCTCTGGGGCTACAACCATGCTTGGCTTGTTACATGGGTGCTAGGATGCAAACTCAGGTCTTCCTGGTTACTAGGAAGTTCTCTGAACCACTGAGCCATCTCTCCAGTCCTTTGTTATATATATATATATATATATAATTTATTTATTCATTATGCATACAGTGGTCTGCCTGCATGTATGTCTGCAGCCAGAAGAGGGCACCAGATCTCATTACAGATGGTTGTGAGCCACCACGTGGGTGCTGGGAGTTGAACTCAGGTCCTCTGGGAGAACAGCCAGTGCTCTTTATCTCTGAGCCATCTCTCCAGCCCCCTTTGTTATGTTTTTAAGGCAGGATCTTGCTCCGTACCTCAGGCTGGCCTTGAACCAGAGATTCTCTCGTCCCCCCGGTAGATGTGCACCGTCATGCCTGGCCTAAACTGGTTCTTTCTTTTCTTTTCTGTTTTGACACAGGGTCTTATCCTGTGGCCTTACACTCATGGCAATCCTCCAGCCTCAGCCTCCCAAGTTCTGAGATTACAGGTGTGAGTCATCCAGTCAGGCTCTAGGACCTGGCTCCTTTTGCTTTTGAGACAGGGTCTCACATAGCCCAGGCTGGCCTCAAACTCCCTATATATAGCTGAGGCTGGTCTTGAACTCCAGACCCTCCTGACTCTGCCTCCTGAGTGCTGGCATGACAAGGCCCCCTCTAGGACATAGCTCTGGAAACAGTGTCCGCGTACCTTTTCTCACGAGGCCCTTATGATGGCTCACTGATGGACCCTTCCTCTGCCTTTTCCTCCTGGCTAGGACCCTGCTTCAGGAAGACTACGGGTTCTTCCGTGGCATCAGCTTGTGGCCCCCACTCGTGTTGATCGGCATCTACGCCACGGCACTCTCGGCCTCCATGAGCTCTCTCATCGGTGCTTCCCGAATCCTGCATGCCCTGGCCCAGGATGACCTCTTCGGTGTGGTGCCCTCTGGGTCTGCCGCGCTGCTCTGGGCTTGCCCTCCTGGGTCTGGCTCTGCCCCCTCTAGGCCGGGACTCATTTGTCTAGTGATTCTGTTTTTTTTTTTTACAGGAGTCATCTTGGCGCCGGCCAAGGTAGTCTCTGGAGGGGGTAACCCCTGGGGTGCTGTCCTGTACTCCTGGGGCCTGGTGCAGGTAAGTCTTCATTTCAGCCGCCCTGGCTAGTCTAGCTAGCAGACTGAGAACCTATCTTAGGTCTAGATAAGAGGTGTAAATGAAAATGAGGATATTGGCCAGTGATTGTTTTAAACTTGTAATCTGAATTTGGAAGTGAAGGTAGGGGAATGGATTGAAACTGAAGCCAGCCTGAGCCGCACAAGAAGACCCTGCCTGAAAATAAATAAATAAAGTGGGTAGTTCAAGCATAGAATCCTAACAGTCAGTAGACAGAGGTATAAGGATTGCAACAAGTGTAAGGCCAGGCTAGCCAGTTAGAGCCTAACACACACACACACACACACACACACACACACACACACAAGTGTGAGGCCAGGCTAGCCAGTTAGAGCCTAACACACACAGACACACACATTAGCACTCTTTGGGGTGCATTGGTATTTATTTTTATTTATTTATTTATATTGAGACAGTCTCAATATGTAGCCCTGGCTGCCCTGGAACTTGATATGTGCTCCAGAATGGCCTAGAACTCATAAATATCCGCCTGCCTCTGCCTCCTGAGTGCTGGGATTAAAGATGCGCACCAGCGTGCCTGGCCACACTTAATTTCTTAACTTTATTTTGCACTCCTAGGGATGGTACCTGGTATCTAACACATACTGAGTCATCTGCCACTGACTTCTTCCCCCCACCCCTCATCTATTTGTTTTTCTTCTGAGACAGAGTCTTTCTGTGTAGCCCAGGCTGGCCTAGAACTCTTGCCTCCCCTCCTGAGTTCTGGGGCTACTTTGGCATTCTGAAGTGTGCATTGATCTTTCTTGGGGGACACTGGCATTCTGTGGAACTTTGTGTGGGTAAACTGGCTTTATGTAGGGTTCCTTGGCACCTCCTTGGGCACACAAATATTGCAGAGAGGTGCATTGACATTCTGGTTTTGTCTATTTTTGGATTTGGGGCATTGGCATGGTCTCCCATGGTCTCTCAGACTGACCTGAAGCTTCTGGTCCTCTGTCTCTACCTCCTGAGTGCTGGGTTACAGTTGTGCACTACCATGCCTGATTTATGGGGTGCTGGGGAATAGAACCCAGGGCTTCATGAATGCCAGGCAAGCGATCTGCCGGATGAACAATGTCCCCAGCCTTGCACTGACACTTTTTTTTTTTTTTTTTTTTTTTTTAAACAAGGTCTTGCTATGTAGCCCTTACTGGCCTGGAACTCCTTATGTAGGCTGGCCTGGAACTCACAGAGAACTACATGACTTGGGGACCCCTGAGATTGGTCTAATCCCTTCCATTTCTCTGTGTGTGTACACACAGTTGCCCAAACTTGAGCGTGCATATGTGCATGCATGTGCGTGGAGGTCTGAGGACAGCTGAGGAGAACTGAGTCTCCAGTATGTGAACCGCAGGGATTGAATTCGGGTCATTAGGCTGAGCAGCAAACGTCTTTATCCACTGAGCCATCTGGCCGGTCCTTGGCATTGGCACTTTTGGCTAATGCTTACCTCTTGGCCCTTTCCCAGCTGGTGTTGCTGGCTGGGAAGCTGAACACGCTGGCTGGCGTGGTCACTGTCTTCTACTTGGTGGCCTATGCCGCCGTGGACCTGTCTTGCCTGAGTCTAGAGTGGGCTTCAGCCCCCAACTTCCGGTGAGAAACAAAGCCGCCTTGGAGAACAAACAAGGAGGAATGGGAAGGATGGGGCATTGGGGGGTGTGGGGGGCCTGGGGACTAGAGCAAGTGACTGGCAGGTGTCCAGGGCCAGCCCTGAGTGCGCTCCCTTCCTTCCTTCCGTCTGTCCGTCACAGCCCCACCTTCAATCTGTTCTCCTGGCACACCTGCCTGCTTGGGGTGGCTTCCTGCCTGCTGATGATGTTCCTCATCAGTCCCGGGGCCGCCGGTGGGTCCCTTCTTCTCATGGGCCTGCTTTCCGCTCTTCTCACCGCACGAGGAGGACCCAGCAGTTGGGGCTACGTCAGCCAAGCCTTGCTTTTCCACCAGGTTGGGGACCCAGAAGGAAGGGTGGGAGGTAGTCTTGGGAAGCTCCTTGCTTTCACCCCAGGTTTGTGTTCCCCCCTCCCACCTCCTCCTCCTTCCCAGGTGCGGAAGTACTTGCTCCGCCTGGACGTCCGCAAGGAGCATGTGAAGTTCTGGAGGCCCCAGCTGCTGCTCCTGGTGGGAAACCCTCGGGGTGCCCTGCCTCTGCTACGGCTGGCCAACCAGCTAAAGAAGGGGGGACTCTATGTACTGGGCCATGTCACTCTGGGGGACCTTGGTGAGTGACTTTCTCGCTCTTGTCCTTCCTCTCTTCTGTCTCAGAGGCTCATGTTTCTGTCCAGACTCATGCAGGCTTTGAACTCTAGGAAGGAGTAAATGGTTTAAACAACCCAGGGTGTTGCTGAGCCACACTCCAGCCCCTCACTGGGGGATTCTAGGCAGGTGCTCTACCACTGAGCCACATCCTAGCCCCTCACTGGGGGATTCTAGGCAGGTGCTCTACCACTGAGCCACACCCCAGCCCCTCACTGGGGGATTCTAGGCAGGTGCTCTACCACTGAGCCACACCCCAGCCCCTCACTGGGGGATTCTAGGCAGGTGCTCTACCACTGAGCCACACCCCAGCCCCTCACTGGGGGATTCTAGGCA
This sequence comes from Peromyscus eremicus, assembly GCF_949786415.1. Lineage (NCBI taxonomy): Eukaryota > Metazoa > Chordata > Mammalia > Rodentia > Cricetidae > Peromyscus > Peromyscus eremicus. The sequence continues at coordinate 26,758,499 of NC_081438.1, read as the reverse complement.
GGTGCTCTACCACTGAGCCACACCCCAGCCCCTCACTGGGGGATTCTAGGCAGGTGCTCTACCACTGAGCCACACCCCAGCCCCTCACTGGGGGATTCTAGGCAGGGGCTCTACCACCCAGTTCTAGTAAATACAGCCCCAGCTCTAGTAAAGATTAATTGAGCTTGGTCAATAGCTGCTCCTTCCCCCACCCCTGTCTCTCTGTCTCTGTCTCTGTCTCTATCTCTGTGTCTCTCCTGTTTTTGAACTGCTGAGGATTGAACCCAGTCCCTTGCTCAAGCTGGGCAAACACTTCACTACTGAGCTATATTGCCAGCCCTTGTTTTTGTGAGGCAGGTTCTCCCGACATAGTCCAGCAGGCCTTGAATTTGTCATCTTCCTGCCCTAGTCCCCTGAGTATGGGGTCAGGTGTCACTGCCTGACCCCACCTTCTCTCTACTTTCTCTGCAGACTCTCTACCCTCAGACCCTGTACAGCCGCAGTATGGCGCGTGGCTGAGCCTGGTGGACCTTGCCCAAGTGAAGGCCTTTGTGGATCTCACCCTGTCACCCTCTGTGCGCCAGGGTGCCCAGCATCTACTGCGGATTTCTGGCCTCGGTGAGCTGCCCCCCCCCGCCCCCCCGCCAGTCGATGTCTTCAGGCCCCCTCAGTGGCCCCTTTCCATCTCTGCCCCCTTCGTCCAGGGAATCGACTAGACCGTAGTTCGCAAAAGGAACTCACCATACAGAGCAGATAAGACCGTAGCCAAAGATAACAGAACAGAAGCAGTCTGTCTAACAGTGACCACAGTGTCTAATTGGAGACGTGTCATAGACAGGGCATGGTGTCTGTGGTTGGCTTAAAAAAAAGTTACATTTAGCCAAGCAGTGGTGGCGCACACCTTTAGTTCCATCACTCAGGAGGCAGAGGCAGGTGGATCTCTATGAGTTCGGAGCCAGCCTGGTCTACAGAGCAAGTTCCAGGACAGCCAGAGCTACACAGAGAAACCCAGTCTTGAAAAACCAAAACAAAAAACCAAAATTACATTTAATCATTTGTGTGTGTGTGTGTGTGTGTGTGTGTGTGTGTGTGTATGGGTGTGCAAGCATGCCATGGTGCATGTGCGGAGGTCAGAAGACAGCTTTCAGGAGTCAGTTCTCTCCATCTACCATGTGAGTCCCAGGGATTTATCACAGATCATCAGAATTGACCACAAACACCCCAACTCACTGATCCATCTCGCTGGCCCTGATTTTTTTAAAGACAGGGTCCGGTGGAGCTCAGGCTGGCTGGGAACTCACTCTGTAGCTGAGGATGACCTTGACCTACTGATCCACTTGCTCGGGATCACAGGCATGCAGCACCATGTCCACTTTATGAGGTGCTGGGGATGGAACTCAGGGCTTTTTGTACGTGCGAGATAAGACCTCTATAAACTGAGCCACATCCTCGGCTCTTTCTTTTTTCTTAGGCAAACGTTAAAGAGTATTTGGGCTCTGGAGAGTATTTACAAAGAGAGTTGAAAAAATGTTTTGAGTTTTAGATGGCACCATTAAAACAGAGTTTCTTCCATCCAAATACTCACTGGGGTTAATCCTGCTTAGTGTCTGAGATCCAGTGAGGCTGGGGTGGTGTTGCCACAGATAAAGCAGATGGTTGTTAGCCACCAGAATCCAGAGAAAGCGAGACCACCGAAAACTGATGTGGTCAGCAAAGGTTTCGTGGCTAGATGCTACCTGAGCCTGGCCTGGAAAGGCTCTGTAACAGGGAAGCCAGGGTGATGGCTCACGCCTGCAGCCCTAGTGCTTGGGAGTCTGAGGCAAGAGTTCTAGGTCAGACTTCACTTTACAGCAGACCCTACCACCAACAAACGAGCAATCAAGGTGGCAGGAAGGAGCAGAATGGGGTCTCTAGGTCACAAAGGATACTAGAGGGTGATGGGAGTGATGCTTTTAGATAAAATAGAATATTGCTAGCTCTGTGACTCTTTCTGTCCATCACACACACACACACACACACACACACACACACACACACACACACACACACACACTGGTTTGAAGTTAGGGCTTTGCTTAAGTTAGGCAAGTGGTCTACTGATAAACCATGTCTCCAGCCCCTCACTGGGGGATTCTAGGCAGGGGCTCTACCACTGAGTCACACCCCAGCCCCTCACTGGGGAATTCTAGGCAGGGGCTCTACCACTGAGTCACACCCCAGCCCCTCACTGGGGATTCTAGGCAGGTGCTCTACCACTGAGCCACACCCCAGCCCCTCACTGGGGGATTCTAGGCAGGTGCTCTACCACTGAGCCACACCCCAGCCCCTCACTGGGGGATTCTAGGTGGTGCTCTACCACTGAGCCACACCCCAGCCCCTCACTGGGGGATTCTAGGCAGGTGCTCTACCACTGAGCCACACCCCAGCCCCTCACTGGGGGATTCTAGGCAGGTGCTCTACCACTGAACCAGGTCCTCAGCTCCACACTGGGGATTCTAGTGATACTTTACAGCTAAGCTACATCTCAGCCATTTTTATTTTTATTTTTTATTTTTGTGGAGATAGAGTCTCACTAAGTTGCCCAAGAGGACCTTGAATTTGAGATCCTCTTGCCTCAGCCTCCTACGCACCTAGGATTACAGGCCTGCACCCCCAGGCAGCTCCAGCTCTGTGAATCATATTGAGAGGCCTGCAGCCTTGCACTCCGGGCACCTCCATGCTCAGCCTCCTCAATCCCAAGACTAGTTAGTGTCTGTCATCTGAGTAAGCACCTCCTTCTCCACCTGCCGTCAGTCAGGCTAAAGGTCAATAGCACTGAACTTCGCACTGCTTGGTGTAAAGCAGGGTTCTGGTAATAGTCCAGGGTGGTGGGTGACCGGTTTGGCTGGTGGGTCAGCTGCTGTGCCCTCCTGCTAACAGGTTTGGGGTATCACTGAGTAGCATTTACCCCGGAGCACTTTACGAGCGACACTTACCCTGAGGAAAACGACTCCAGCAGAAATGGGCTGGGGAGTTGGCATAGCGGGTATAGCTGTCACAGTGTAAATGAAAGGACCCGAGTTCAGATCCCCAGTACCACGTAAAGGCCAGGCACCTCTGTGCGCATCTAATTCCAGCACTGGGAAGGTGGAGACAGGAAGGCCCATGGGGCCAGCCGGGGTGGCCCAGGCAGTGAGCTCTAGATTTTTTAAGACTCTGTCTCAAAAAATAAGGCTGAGGGTTGGGTGGTGGTGGCATGCAACTTTAATTCTAGCATCCGGGAGGCAGAGGCAGGTGGATTTCTGTGAGTTCTAGGCCAGCCTAGTTTACAGAGTGAGTTCCAGGACTGCCAGAGTTACATAGAGAAACCCTGTCTTGAAAAAACAAAAAACTAAAAAACAAAACCAACTCCAGCAGCTATGGCCAGGAAATTGAGAGGCCCGTGCTTTTTCTACTGCATCATTGGGACGTCTTGGACAAGAGATTTGGGTCGTTGAGGTTGGTCCAAGCTCAGCTAGGTAGGTCAGGGAATGGTCTCTTGTGTGAACAGAGATAGTCACCTCCGTGCCCAGGCCCTTTCAGGCCTGAGGCTTTCTTTAGTCCAGTGACTCCATTGCGTGGGGCCTGAGGGTGGTTCCTTATCTGTGAAAGGGGCGAATAAACAGTACTTATCTCACAGCGTTGGCACAAGGTTCAAATGAGGTGAGTGCTTTCTCCAGGATGTGGCCTCTGATAAACAACCAGATGCTCTCTGCTTCCTCATGGGTACCAGACTGCAGATCACTGTCCTGAGACCTTTGCAGTGGAAGGAAGCTGCAGCCCCATCTGCCTGGGTTGTGGCTTCTCTGGTGACTGAGGTCATGAGCTTGAACGATCAGGCTATCTGATTGTATTTTACTCAAGGCCTGGTGATGCATGCTGTAACCTCAGCTACTCTGGAGGCTGAGGCAAGGAGGGTTGTAAGTTCAAAGCTAGCTGGAGCTACCTAAGAAATCTCATTTCCTCAGTAGAGTTCAGTTTCAGTCTCTGGGTTTTCGTTGATTTGTTTGTTTTCTGGTTTAGAGAGGTTCTCACTCTGTTGCTCTGTAGCCTATGCTGCCTGAAACTGTAGCAATCTCCCTGCCTCAGCCTGGTCGTTGCTGGGATTATAGGCGGGGGGGCCATCCTGCCTGGTTGAAATGGCCTCTCTTAATGTGAAAAAGATGAGCTGTTTAAAGCCTGTGGTGGGTAACAACCAACCCTAACGCTAAAAGAACCCAGAGCCTGGGCTGTAGCTCAGTGGTAGAGCTCTTACCTAGCATGCATGAAGCCCTGAGGTCCATATCACTCCATGGACTTCATGGGATGGCGGTGATGAACACCTACAATCCTAGCATTTGGGAGGAGGATGCGGGAAGATCAGGAGTTTGAGGTCATCTTCTGCCACAGAGAGTTCCAAGCAAGCCTAGGCTGTCCTAGGCTTGTCTCAAAAAAACAAAAACCTTAAGCACATGCCTTTACTCTCAGTACTCAGGAGACAGAGGGAAGTGGATTTCTGAGTCTGTGCCTAGCCTGGTCTATAGACTGAGTTGCAGCCCAGTCAGGGCTGCATAGTGAAACTCTGTCTCAGACGATAAATGCAAGAGAGCAAGCGAGCAAAAACCCAAAACAAAACCTGAAGCAAGCTAAAACGAGGCTGGGAATGTAGCTCAGTGTTGATTGCCTAGCATGGGTAAAACACTAGATTTAATCTCCAGGACCACTCCCCCCAAAAGAAAAAAAAAATTCCTAATGCGAAATTTACATGTTTAAAGTGGAGGAGATTATTCCTAGAGATAGTCAAATAAATGCATGTGAAAGTGTTTGAGAAAGCCAAATCATTGTGCAAACGTGTGTATAATATGCTGCTGCTGTAAGGGCCCCAGCCAAGTAGGATGCCATACCTCATGGCTGACCTAAGTGTGAGTGGGCGCGTTTTATGTGGTGTAAATTCAGCCCTCAGCCTGATTTCTGTTCCTTCCTGCCTCCCTTCTTTTTGCCCCTAGGCGGCATGAAGCCCAACACGTTGGTGCTCGGTTTCTATGATGACGCCCCACCCCAGGACCATTTCCTAACAGACCCTGCCTTCTCTGAGCCTGCAGAGGGCACCCGAGAGGGCGGGTCGCCGGCCCTGAGCACGCTGTTCCCCCCACCTCGGGCTCCTGGGAGCCCCCGGGCTCTCAGCCCCCAGGACTACGTGGCCACGGTGGCAGATGCTCTCAAGATGAACAAGAATGTGGTTCTCGCCCGGGCTTGTGGGGCTCTGCCCCCGGAGCGGCTAAGCCGGGGGTCCGGGAGCAGCGCTCAGCTCCATCACGTGGACGTGTGGCCCTTGAACCTGCTGCGGCCCCGGGGTGGGCCCGGCTACGTGGACGTCTGCGGCCTTTTCCTGCTGCAGATGGCTACCATCTTAAGCATGGTGCCCGCCTGGCACAGCGCCCGGCTCCGGATCTTCCTGTGCTTGGGGCCTAGGGAGGCCCCTGGGGCAGCGGAGGGAAGACTCCGGGCTCTGTTGAGTCAACTCAGGATCCGGGCAGAGGTGCAAGAGGTGGTGTGGGGTGAAGGAGCCGAGACCGGGGAGCCCGAGGAGGAGGAAGGGGACTTTGTGAATGGTGGTCGAGGAGATGAAGAGGCCGAGGCTCTGGCTGGCAGTGCCAACGCCCTGGTGCGTGCCCAGCAGGGGCGAGGCACAGGAGGAGGAGGCCCTGGGGGGCCTGAAGGAAGGGATGGGGAGGAGGGACCCACCACAGCCCTTACCTTCCTCTACCTGCCTCGACCGCCTGCCGACCCTGCCCGCTACCCCAGATACCTGGCGCTGCTGGAAATCCTGAGCCGGGACCTGGGTCCCACCCTTCTTGTTCATGGCGTCACTCCGGTCACCTGTACGGACCTCTGATGCCTGTTCTCACAGCGTTGGATGGAGAGGGCCCAGGCCCATTCTGAACAATGGACCCCCTCCCCCAGGGACCCCGCCCTTCGGATGATGTTTTGAGGGGACCATGGTCTCCTTTGGATGGGGGGGGGGACACAGTACACTAATTCCGGGTGGCTGTCCCCACTGTACAGGGGAGGACATCGCGGCCCTGTCCCTGGCCTGCCTCCGCTTCCTTCACTGGTGCCTTGACCAGAGGGGCTGGTCTCTTCTGTGACTCTAGGCTACCTCAGTGTCCCCATCCTGGCCACAGACGCACCGCCTCCCTCTCCCCGACGTCCTTGGGTGGTGATGTTTGTGTTTTGTTTTATTTTTCTAACTACTGACCATTAATAAAAGACCGAAACACTACGGGCTTGGCTGGTGGAGCACTTCTGGTGGGGGAGGCCGGAGGGAGGCGGGTGGGAAGGGAGAGATCTGGAAGGGGGGTTGGGGACCAGAAGCCTTCAGGGTCGGTCGGTTGGTCCCGGCCGAGAGGCTGCCACGTGCAGAGCTGGGGCAGGGATCACAGAGGAGTTGCTGGGCCGCAGCGGTTTGCAGCGGTTTGCAGCCCACCCTGTGGTTTGGCTCCGGGGGAGGGCGGTCCTTTCTTAACGGGAGGGGGAGGGGGAGAGAGGAGGGTTTGCAGATTAGGGCTTAGGGGACCACGTGACCCTCCCCTAGGAATGCGGTGACGTCAGGGGGCGTGGCCGTCCCCAAAATTGGGGAGGAAGGGGAAAAAAAAAAAAAGGCAAGAAAAAGTTTCTTTGCGGGAGTCCCAAGCGGGGCGTGGGACGGGAAGGGGAAGGAAGGGACTCGAAGCTCCGGGCTCCGGGCTCGTGGGGGCCCTGACCTCTGTCTGGAGTGGAGTAACCATCCCAGACCATGTCTGGGCCCACCTGGCTCCCCCCGAAGCAGCCAGAGCCCTCCAGAGCCCCCCAGGGAAGAGCGCTTCCCCGAGGCGCCCTGGGGCCGCCACCGGCCCACGGAGCAGGTAAGTGTCCCTCTCTCTCACACCCCGGAGTGGCGGAAGAGCCGCGGCCGCTCGCCTTCACCTCTTCCCCCAGCCAGGGGCCCTCACCCTTGCTCCAGCCTTCCCTGACTCCTGTCCGCTCCCAGACGCCCCAGGCACGCGAGGGCCTCGGAGAGGCGCCCCGAGAAGGGCAGCCTTCACGAGGTACCCTTCTCCGTTCCCACCTCTCTCCTCTCCCTTTTTTTAGCACTCCAGCCCCACCCCAGGGTCAACTTTTGCCCCCTCCCACCCGAACAATGTTACCAGCCTCCGGGGGTACCAGACGATCGGGGGCCTGCCTGGGTGGGATCCCACGGAGCACCCCAGCGTCTGCAGGTGAGTGCTGGAGGTGAGGGCAGGATGTGTGGGTCTCCTCCTCAGGGTTGTGCTCTCTATTTCTTCTCCCTGCTCTGGCTCTGTCTCCAGGGGCTCCCGCCAGACAGGGGCGTCATCCGCCCTGGAAGCCTGGATGCTGAGATAGACTCGCTTACCAGCATGTTGGCCGATCTGGACGGGGGTCGCAGTCATCCTCCTCGGCGACCAGACCGACAGGTCTGTGCCCTGTGTCCTGTTTCTGCTTCCCCACTCCCCAGCCAGCCAGTTCCCTTCCGTGGATTCTCAGCCTCAAGCCACCCATTCCACTCCCCGACCTAACCTACCCCTCTTTGCAGCTGATGAACACCTAGCTCGTGCAGGCCTTGCCCGTGGGAACTTGTCAGAGATCATTGCTTCCCTGGGGTTCCCGCCTGGCGCGCATAGATGTCGTCGGATCTGGTCCTACTCACGGTTTCTGCACTGCTTGTCTCCCCAGGCTTTTGAGGCCCCTCCACCCCATGCTTACCGCGCAGGCTCCCTGAAGCCCACTGGAGGTGCTGTTCCAACCCCTATGCTCCCCGCATCCCCTTATGGCGGACCTACCCCAGCCTCCTACGCTACGGCCAGCACGCCCGCTGGTCCTGCCTTCCCTGTACAAGTGAAGGTGGCTCAACCCGTGAGGGGCTGCGGGCTGCCGAGGCGGGGAGCCTCTCAGGCCTCGGGGCCGCCTCCAGGCCCTCACTTCCCTTTGCCGGGCCGTGGTGAAGTCTGGGGGTCTGGCTATAGGAGCCACCGTGAGCCAGGAGCAGGGGTTAAGGAGGATGCCGCCGGGATACATGGCCCAGCAGGAGGAGGAAGAGGAGGCGGGCATGGGCCCCAGGTAAGTCTGGGTTGTGGGGTGGGAGCACCGTGGGTTGTGGTCGTTGTAGGTAACTGGACATTGGGTGGCACGGAGGCTGGGTGGGTGGTACTTACAATACTGGGTTTTAGGGCTGGGGATGTAGTTCAGTTGGAAGACTGCTTGCGTGGTATTGAGGAGTCCCAAGGTTCTGTCCACAGCACCACATAAACCAAGCAGGGTGGGAGGTAGAGACAGGAGGATCAGTGGATTAAGGTCCTCTTTGGCTATATAATGAGTTCCAGGCCAGCCTAGGGTATATGAGACAGTGTCTCAAAAAATAAATAAATGAATACATCAGTCCCGGGTTTTTAAAGTACTCAGAGGTCAAGGGTCAAGATGGCCAAAGAGAGGGGGCTAGGATTCTTCCACCACCCCACCCCACCCCATCGCCTTCTGAGAGATGTTCTCAGATGAGATTCCAGGGTTCCTGACCTTGCGGATTATTTATGGTATCTATCAGTCAGAGACTAGGCAGGACCACAAACCCCGATTCTCACTGCAGGTCCCCTTAAGCCAACCTCCCGAAGAGGAGCTAGAGAGACTGACCAAGAAACTGGTGCATGACATGAGCCACCCGCCCAGCGGGGAGTACTTTGGTGAGCTGGCCTGGTGGGTAGGCTGGGAGGAGGGAGGAGGAGACGGTGGGTCCGTGTTGTGGATCCGTGCAAACTGATTATCTCGTTGCTCTCAATCCTCAGGTCGGTGCGGTGGCTGTGGAGAAGACGTGGTTGGCGATGGGGCTGGGGTGGTGGCCCTGGACCGTGTCTTCCATATTGGTTGTTTTGTGTGTTCTACCTGTCGGGCCCAGCTCCGGGGCCAGCATTTCTATGCTGTGGAGAGGAGGGCGTATTGTGAGAGCTGCTATGTGGTGAGTGGTTGGGCTGGGGGAGAGCAGGGTAAACCGTGCATCAGGGCGGGTTCCCATCCCAGAGAGGGCCAGATACTCAGTCAGATGGGGCAGAAGACAGGGGGCTTGAAGCTGGGCACTCGAGCTGAGTTACAAGAAGGGAAGGAGCCTGGACGGGTTGGTGGCCCTGGCCTATCTGGAGGAGAGATGATCAGGAGTTTGAGGCCAGCCTCAGCTACAAAGCGGGTTTGAAGCCAGCCTGGCGCACATGTTTCCAAAGATCAGTTGGTCCATTAACCAAAAGAAGATTTGGGGTTTTGTTTCTTTGATTGCTTGTTAGTTGTTTGGGGGCAGTATGTATCCCAGGCTGGCCTGCAACTCTTATGTATAGCTAAGGAAGACTTTGCATTTCCTGCCTCTATCCGTGGGGTATGGAGATTCCCAGTGTGTCCCACCAGATCTGTTCTTTGTGGTGTTCGAATGGAACCCAGGGCTTCGTGCATGCTAAGCAAACACCTTACCAACTGAGCTACAGCCCCCAGACCAAGGAGTTAAATGTGGAACTAGCTGAAGGGGGGAGGGGAGGCAGAGAACAGCTGTTCCTTTCAAATGGGAGGCCGGCCTGCCTGCCTTCCTGCCTTCCTTCCTTCCTTCTTTCCTTCCTTCCAGGCCAAGTCTCACTATGTAGCCCAGGCTGGCCCTGAAGTCATGGGCCTCCTGCCTCAGCCTCCCAAGAGCTAGGAAAACAGATGTGTGCCAGTCACCACCATGCCCAGCTAGAAGGCATTTTAGAGTTGAGGTAATTTGTGAAAGTCTGACAACATTCCTCAGAGGCAGGCATTACTGTTGACTCATCTTACCGGAAAAGGAAGTGTGTGGAGGCTAAATTCCTTGTCTAGAAGCTGCAATGCTGACGTGCCGAGACCACCTCCCCCTGACTCCTGTGCGGGGAACTACGCACTCCAGATGTGTGGGAGGCCAGTGTGCCTTCCTGGCTGCTGCGACTTCCCTCACTGACCCTCCTTCCTCTCTCTCCCATGAGGCCACCTTAGAGAAGTGTTCCACGTGCTCTGAACCCATCCTAGACCGAATCCTGAGGGCTATGGGGAAGGCTTACCACCCTGGATGCTTCACCTGTGTGGTGTGTCACCGTGGCCTCGATGGCATCCCTTTCACCGTGGATGCCACCAGCCAGATCCACTGCATCGAGGATTTCCACAGGTCTTGCCTTAACTCAGAATATTGGACCTAGCCTGTGTCTTCACGTCTCTCTAACTTCTGGTCCTCCCTTGCTTTGACATCACTTTCTTCCCCAAGACCCAAAAGCCATCTCTCCAATCCTTCTCATTTCCCTCCCCCTTTCCACCTTCACTGGGCTCCATTGTGAGCCTCCTGTGGGGAGGGAGGGACCTGAGAGCCCCCTTGGTTCCCTTCCGCCTCAGGAAATTTGCCCCACGATGCTCAGTGTGTGGTGGGGCCATCATGCCAGAACCAGGTCAGGAGGAGACAGTGAGAATCGTTGCTCTGGATCGAAGTTTCCACATTGGCTGTTACAAGTGTGAGGTGAGGGGGTCCCTGGCCCAGGAGTGAGGGCTTTGCGGAGCCGGGAGGCTGCGGGAGAGCAGTAAGGGAAAAGACCCGAGCGCGTAGGCTGACGGGAAGGCGTGGTTTCTCTCCACAGGAGTGCGGGCTGCTGCTGTCCTCTGAGGGTGAGTGCCAAGGCTGCTACCCGCTGGATGGGCACATCCTGTGCAAGGCTTGCAGTGCCTGGCGCATCCAAGAGCTCTCGGCCACTGTCACCACTGACTGTTGACTCTTCCTGGAAGTACCTGCTGGGATCTCAGCCCCCATCCATCACCTCCCCACCCCCTGCCCCCGACATCTGCCTTTACTGTTGGTCGACAAACGCCGTTGCTTTTTCATGAAATAATAATCCCTGAAGAGTTTAAAAGCACTTTAAGTCTGCTGTTTCATTGGAATCTTTTTTTTTTAATTTTTTAGATTTATGTATTTATTATGTATACAGCATATGTGACTGCAGGCCAGAAGAGGGCACCAGATTTCATTACAGATGGCTGTGAGCCACCATGTGGTTGCTGGGAATTGAACTCAGGTCCCCTGGAAGAGCAGTCAGTGCTCTTAACCTCTGAGCCATCTCTCCAGCACCTCATTGGAATCTTACAGGGTGACGCCGTGTAAACTTCAAATCCCAGCACTTGGGAGGCAGAGGCCGGCGGATCTCTGAGTTCAAGGCCAGCCTGGACTGCATAGTAAGTTCCAGGCCAGCAAGGGCTACATAGTGAGATCGTGCCTAAAACGAACGATGTCCTGTGCCTAAAACGAAGGATGTCCTATACTTTATTTATGTATTTATTTGGTTTTTCTAGATAGTGTTTCTCTGTGTAACTCTGTCTGTCTTGGAACTCTCTTTGTAGCCCAGGTTGGCCTCGAACTCATGGAGATCTGACTGCCTCTGCCTCCCGAGTGCTGGGATTAAAGGTGTGGGCCACCATGCCCGGCTGCTAACCTATGCTTTTGTTGTTGTTACATCATAAATTAACCCATTTATTGTAGGCTAGGGATTTCTCAAATGATTCCATTTCTATTGGTCTTTCGATTCCTTTAGTCTTCCGATGGCCGACTTGACTGACCTCGACGAGGTGTTGCAGGTCCAGGCCCCACCAGCCACGGTTCTAATGCAGGAACCACAGTGCCAGATGCTAATGGCCTGTTTCTTCATCTTGGTCTTGCCCCAGAAGGAGCCGATGTACTTGACATGCTAGCTGATTTCAGTTTTCTTTGCCACTTTCCAGAGGGCATCATTAGAGTAGGTCCTATGTTTACCAGTGATCCTGACCTTCTTGGTGCATTTAACCATGATGCCATGAGATAGTCTAAAGCCAGATGAGGTACTTTTTAAAACAAAACAAAACTTTTTATTTATTTTACATACCAAGCAGTTTCTCCTCCCTCCTCTCCTCTCGTTCCCTCCCCCACCTCCTTCCTTACCCCCCCCCCCTTCCCCATCTACTTGTCCTCTGTCTCCATTCAGAAAGGTTAAGGCCTCCCATGGGAGTCAACAAAGTGTGACATATCAAGTTGAGGCAGGACCAAGCTCCTCTCCCCTGCATCAAGGCCGAGCGAGGCATCCCACCATAGGGAACAGGTTCCAAAAAGCCAGTTCATGAGCCAGGCACAGGTCCTGGTCCCACTGCTAGGGGTCGCACGAACAGACCAAGTTGCACAACTGTCACCCACATGCAGAGGGTCTAGGTCCGTCCCATGCAGGCTCCCTGGTTGCCGGTCCAGAGTCCGTGAGCTCCCACGAGTGAGGTCAGCTTTCTCTGTGGGTTTCCCCGCCATGATCCTGCCCCTCCTTGCTCATGTTATCCCTCCTCCCTCTCTTCAACTGGACTCCCAGAGCTCAGCCCAGTGCTTGGCTGTGGATCTCTGCAGCTGCTTCTGTCAGTTACGGGATGAAGGTTCTATGATGACAATGAGAGTATTCACAGGGAAAACCAGATCAGGCACTGTTGCTGGGAGTCTTTTTGTTTGTTTTTGAGACAGGGTTTCTCTGTGTAGCCCTGGCTGTCCTGGAACTCACTCTGTAGACCAGGCTGGACTCAAACTCAGAGATTCGCCTGCCTCTGCCTCCCAGAGTGCTGGGATTAAAGGTGTGTGTGCCACCACGGCCCGGCTCCTTAGGACTCTTAGCTGGGGTCAATTGTGGATTCCTGGGAGTTCCACTGGCACCAGGTTTTTCCCTAACCCCATAATGGCTCCCTCTATGAAGATAATCTCTTTCATTGCTCTCCCTCTCCATCTCTCCCCTAACTTAACCATCCTGATTCCTCATGTTCTCATCCCTCATCCCCTCCTCTCTACCCCCCCCCCCCCCAGTTTACCCAGAAGATCTTATCTATTTCCCCTTCCCAGGGTGATCCCTCTGTCCCTCTTAGGGTCTGACAAGTACCTTTATAAAGGATAGATTCTAATGCATCCCAGGCTACCCTTGAATTTGATACATAGCTGAGGCTGGTCTTGAACTCTGGATCCTTTGACCTTCACTTCCCAAGTGCTGGGATTACAGGCGTGTGCCACTGTGTCTGCCTACATTTTTTGTAGGTGGGGGGCAGGAGGATGCTGGGGTGGACCAGGGACACATACATGCTAAACAAATGCCCTACTACTGAACTGTACCCCCCAGCCTCCTTCTCTCCTTGGTTTCTCACATCCTAAACCCAGGTCTTTTCATTTGGTAGGCAAGCATTCTATCTTTGAGCTGTATATACCACTGTTTCTCTTTTCTTTTTCTTTTTTTTGGTTTTTCAAGATAGGGTTTTTCTGTGTAGCTTTGTGCCTTTCCTGGATCTTGCTCTGTAGCCCAGGCTGGCCTCGAACTCACAGAGATCTGCCTGGCTCTGCCTCTGAGTGCTGGGATTAAAGGCGTGTGCCACCACCGCCCAGCTGCTTCCCTTTTCTTAAATTATGTGTGGATGAGCTGGGTGGGGTGGCACATGCCTTTAATCCCAGCACTCGGGAGGCAGAGTTCTTCAGAGGGAGTTCCAGGATAGCCAGGGCTACACACACACACAAAAAAAACTATGTGTGTGTGTGTGTGTGTGTGTGTATGTATGGGTATATGTACATTTGAGCATAGTGCCCTTGTAGTCCAGAAGAGGTCATCAGATCCCCAGGAACTGGAGTTAACAGCCCGAGAGCCACCAGACATAGTGGATGCTGTGAATCAAACTCTGGTTCACTGCAAGAGCAGGAAGTGCTCTTAACCACTGAACCATCTTTCCAGACCTTTTTGGAAAGTGCTTTTGAGACTGGGTTTCACTAAATTGTCCAGGCTGGCTTTGAACTCATTCTCCTGCTTCAACTTCCTGAGTAGCTGGGATCGCAGGGCTGTGCCAACATGACTGTACTAAATTTTTCAATGCCCCTTGTTGTAAAGACACTTTTTTTTTGAGGGCCTGAACTCACAGACAACCACCTGGCTCTGCCTCCGGAGTGCTGGGATTAAAGGCGTGCGCCACCACCGGCCGGCGTAAACGTAAAGACACCATTTTACATGTTGGGATTTTCTTGCTGGGAGCAAGGCTGTTGCGTGCTCCATTCTTTTTTCTTTCTTTTTGGTTTTTCGAGACAGGGTTTCTCTGTGTAGCTTTGCGCCTTTCCTGGGACTCACTTGGTAGTCCAGGCTGGCCTCGAACTCACAGAGATCCGCCTGGCTCTGCCTCCCGAGTGCTGGGATTAAAGGTGTGCGCCACCACCGCCCGGTCGTGCTCCATTCTTTAGCTTGGTATTTTATTCACTGAGAAGGGCTTAGTGTTATCTTGGGGAATTATGCGTTTAAACTGGGAGCTACTGGATCCCGGTGGTTGTTCCCAGACTGCTACGTACTGCTTCCCATTAAAGTATTGGGCATTAAAACTGAGATTTGCACGGTTTGCACTATTAGGCGCCTCTGTCCAAGAAAAGCAGGAAGGATGCGTTTTGCAGGTAGCACGTTCTGTGGATTTCTGCGGAAGAAGAAAATGGTGGGAGGCGATGCCTTTAAAATGGTTGCTTCTATGCATTATTCCCTAGACATCCACAGTCCTCAAACCCATCCACATCGCGAGGAGAGGGCAAATCCACCCCTGAAGAGGTCAAAAAGTGTCCCAACCCAGGGCGCTTGCAACGCAACCTCTGGATGCAAACTAGCTCCGACCCAGGAGACGTTAGGGGGGAGCGAAACTCTCCATCTCCATCCCCCTCGTGTTCAAAAGGAACGAACCACGTTCAGGCGGCCTGGCTTGGTCCCGCTCAGCTTCCGTAGCTCCTGGCGCTTTGAGCGATTTTTGTCGTAAAACCGCGCGAGATTTCCGCGTCTCCACCCTTTTCCCGTCATTCCCTTGTTCTCCTCTCTCTGAGTTTTAGTTTGGTCGGGGGGCTTGTTTTAGTTGGAAGCCGAGCTCCGGGGGTGGCGCACGGCACGCGCGGGACCCCCCCTCCCCTCCGCGGTCTCCCTCTCATCTCTCCTCGGCCTCCGGGCCCGAGAACCCCCGCGTCTCCTTCCAGCCTTCCTTGCGACCCCGTCGTCGCGCGTTCCGGTCCGCCCGGAAAACAAGCCCGCCGGCGCGCGCTTCCAACGGCCCCGACCGCTGCCAGGTGGGGGAGGGGAAGGAAAGGCCCGGGTGGCGGGATCGGCAGGCGAGGACTGTGCCCGGGGGCGTCGGGGGTGGACCAGGGGGAAGCCCTGGGGACAGTGAAACTGTCGGAGCGATCGCCCTGCCCGGGATGGCAGGCCGGCCTCGGCGGGAGGGAGGCGGGCGTGCTGCCCCCGGGGGACTGTCCCTCCTCTGGCCCTTGTTCATCATCACCTTGTCCACCCGCCGCCGGGCCCCAGGCCTCCTCTGACAGCACTATGGGTGACAGTGATGACGAATACGATCGAAGACGCAGGGACAAATTTCGAAGGGAGCGCAGCGACTATGACCGATCCCGGGAAAGAGATGAAAGACGGCGAGGGGACGATTGGAGTGACCGGTGAGACAGTCTTAACGTACCCCGCCCCCCATGCACAGCCTTTCCACTCCGAGGCATTATTCCGGTCCTCCTTGTATTTGCATCTTTTTCCCTTATACAATGTTGTTAGGATGTAATCCACCATTGGACCGTTCTTTTCTGTGATTCAGTCTATTCACCATTGTCTTAGATTTTGAGAGGCCTTTTAGATCAAAGCGACAGCCAGAAGTAGGGGTGGACAGGAGCCCAACCCAGCTGGTTGGATGGACCACTGCATCTTTCATGCAGGCCTAAGGCCACAGACCCCCATCTTAAACCGGAACAATAAGGACGAATAAACAGATGGAAGCGTTAGGAAAAAAAGTTTCAGTGGGAAAATCAGTCTTTGTACGGGCATCAGGAGTTTGCATTTCTTTCCTTTCCCTCCCTTCTTTCCATTGGAAAGATGGAGTTTCCTATAGCCCTGTTGGCCTGGAACTTTTTGGGTAGATGGGGATGACATTAAGCTTCTGTCTGCCTTCCCCAGTGCTGAGATTCCAGGCATGCACCACCACATCCTTGTTTAAGCTGTGCCTGGGATGGGACCCAGGGCTTTGTACTTAGGCATTTTATTACTTGTAAATTGCATCATTTATTTATTTATTTGTTTTGTCGTTTTGTTTTGTTTTTTTCGAGACAGGGTTTCTCTGTGTAGTTTTGGTGTCCTGGAACTGGCTCTGTAGCCCAGGCTGGCCTCGAACTCACAGAGATCCGCCTAGCTCTGCCTTCTGAGTGCTGAGATTAAAGGCGTGCAGCTGCCTCTGCTTTCCCAGTGCTGGGATTAAAAGGCATGTGCCACCACCACCAAAAAGAATTTCTTTTTTAATGTTTGTGTGTTTTATCTTACCTGTATTTATGCTGTGCCTGATGCCTGTAAGAAGCTAGAACAGAGTGGTATACTTGGAACTGGAGTTGACATGGTTGTGCGCTACCATTTGATTCCTAGGCCTCAGCCTCTTGAGTGCTGGAGTTACAAGTGAGTCACTATACCCAGCTCTCCTTCGTGTTTCTTCAAGAAAGAAGAAGCTCAAAGTTGCTTTTCTGAGTCTGACACTAGATGAGGTCCTTCAGAGGTTAGTAGTGTGAGGTCAGAGTGACTTTGGGTACATGCCACAAATAGACATGAGTGGTGGGTCATTGCGGAGGAACCAGGTTCTAAGGAGCAGATAGTGTTCAAGGTGTAAGTGTAGTGTTGGGGAGAGCCATGGGAAGGGGTCACTTAGCTGGATATCTAGGGAATTCCCTTAGCACAGGTGATGTGAACAGCTTGAGGTCAGTAGGCACGACACAGTTCAGACACATGCTTGGTGTAGTGGTTCCCCAACTGTCTGGACACATTGCTGCCTTTGTTAGTGGTGCTGCAGGAATGCTGGTTAAAGCCTCAGGTGCCTTGGCACAAAGCTCAGGACAAGGACACCAGCTTGAAGAGAGCACATCAGTTAGTGTCCCCATAGACGTTGAGTCTTTGTTTCTGGTTTGGTGATGATGAGAAGGATGAGTGAGGGATGGGAAGTGTGCATAACAGAGCACTGTGCTGTGTGTGCTGTGTGTGCTGTGTGTGCTGTGTGGGGCGGCAGTCACTGCCTGCGGCCAGAGCAGTTGTGTGGTTGCCAGGGAGCCTGAAGGTGCTGTTCTACGTAGGTGTCAACACGGGGGCTTCACCCTTACTTAGCGTTAAGCAGACTTGTGAGGGAGAGTAAGTGAAGAGAAGTTGTTACTTAGAAGAAAGCTGTTAATATTTGTTGCTAATGGAACTTGGGGATAGAAACAGAATTTGGAAAACTTGTATCTATCAGTATGAGCTTGACAGAGTCCTAGTGTCAGACTGTTCTGAGATGAGCGGTCTTTTATGAAATATATCTTGTTTGTTTTTTGAGACAGGGTTTCTCTGTAGCCCTGGCTGTCCTGGAACTCACTTTGTAGACCAGGCTGGCCTTGGAACTCAGAGATCCACCTGCCTCTGCCTCTGCCTCCCAAGTGCTGAGATTGAAGGCGTGTGTCCCCCATACCCTGTGAAATGCATCTTATACTATATAGTGAGAACCACCAGGAACTGCCCGAAGAGCTGGTAGCACAATGAACAGAAGGGCATTGAACATTCTAGGCAAGTGTTTTACCACTGAGCTACAGCCCTGGCCTGCTGGTGTGGTTCTGGTAAAACAGTCCAACTAACATTGTTTGAGATAGCGTGTTATGTAGCCCAGTTTGCTCTCATATTTACTAGATAGCTGCCTGCATTTTCCAAGTGTTAGAATTATACCTTGCTTGCCTCAATTCACTCTTAAACTACCTCTTTCAAGGAGAGAGCTCATACCTGTAATCACACTCCTGAGGCAAATGCAGGAGGATTTGTGCAAGTTGGAGACAATCCTGGTCTAAGTAGAGAGTTCTGGCCAGCCGTGACTACAGATTTTGAGATTCTGTCTCAAAAAACAAAAAGAGAACTGGGCAAGGTGCCTCACACCTTTAATTAATCCCAGGAGTCAGGCACTGGAGGATGTCTGAGTTTGAGGCCAGCCTGATCTACATAGTGAGTTCTTGGACAGCCAGGACTACATAGAAAGACCCTGTCTAAAAGATAAATAAATACCCCCCCCCCAAAAAAAAACCTCCCTGGCCCAGCTGCTTGAGAGGTTGAGACAGGAGGATTGCTTGAGTTTAATTGTTTGAAAGCTCTGCCAGCATAGCATGATTCTGTTAACTTTGTGCAGAAGCCAGAAAGCATAACCCACATTATCTGAAACAGCCATTGAAGTAGTTCCTTACATGATAATACATGCGTGTGTGGGGACGGTTGTCTTCCTCCCATCTTATCACTGTAGAAGTTCTTCTAAGCCAGACCTTGATGAGGACAGTGCTCCTCCCCAAGTACCTTTGTGATAGAAGCTTATAATCTCATCTCTTGAAACGGAGGCAGAAGGATCTCCATTTCAGGTGCGGCCTAGTGTACAGTGTGAGTTCACTATGCAATTTAGGGACGCCGCCTCAAGTTATCGGACAGGGCAGCAGGCCTGAGGCCATGGCCCGGCTCCGTGTGGAGCGAACTCAGGAAGCACTAGCTATAGAGAAATAGGTATTAACGGGTCGTTTTGAGGTAGGTGGGTGTGGTGATGTGTGCCTGTGATTGTGCACTCGGGAAATGGAAGCAGGAGATGGGTTCAGAAGGATCAGCTTGCTCACCTAGGGAGGGCCAGGCCAGCTTGTGTGTGAGCCACCACAGCTGACAAGCTACTGGGTTTTTTGTTTGCTCGTGTGCAGTGGTAGGGAAGGGAACCCAGGCCTGTGCTTTCTTTCTTTCTTCCTTTTTTTTTTTTGAGACGGTTTGTCTGTGTAGCCCTGGCTGTCCTGGAATTTCCTTTTGTAGACCAGGCTGGCCTCAAACTCACTGAGATTGGCCTGTCCGTGCCTCCTGATCGCTGGGATCAAGGGCATGCACCACCACTGCGCAGCTAGGCCTGTGTGTTCTAGACAGGCCTTCCACCAGTGCATCCACATCTCCATCTTTTACCGTCTTTACTGTTGTGATTTGTTCTTACTTCCAGAGAGTGGGACCGTGGTCGCGAGCGCCGCAGTCGGGGTGAATATCGAGACTATGACCGGAACCGAAGGGAGCGTTTCTCTCCCCCTCGCCACGAGCTTAGCCCTCCACAGAAGCGCATGCGGAGAGACTGGTGAGGTGGCATCCCTTTTCTCAGCCCTCCTCTCTTGCTGCTGAGAGCTGGTTGCTTCCTTGTCTCAGTCATCCCACGCACCAGCCTTCTTTGTCCCTTTATCCCTTGGGTGAGAGACTCCGTCCTACGTGTGCCCTCTTCTTCCCTGTCCATGTTCTGGAGAGATGGCCTGGTTCTTTCTGTGTCTGACTTTTGTGTCCCCACCCTCAGGGATGAGCACAGCTCTGACCCATACCACAGTGGCTATGACATGCCCTATGCTGGGGGGGGTGGGGGACCAACCTACGGCCCCCCCCAGCCCTGGGGCCACCCAGACGTCCACATCATGCAGCACCACGTCCTGCCTATCCAGGCCAGGTAAAGCTGGGGGTTCTGGGGAGAAGGGAATTTCCAGGTTTCGGGGAGTGTCTGGGACTGCAGAGAGGGCTGGCTAGGTTGTGGGTGCCTGTGAGGTGTAGCACTTACTGCTTGGGGTGGTGGGTGTGTGGGCAAAGGACGGGTGTCTGACTCCCTAGGCTCCACCCCCTCCCCCCCAGGCTGGGCAGCATTGCAGAGATTGACCTGGGTGTGCCGCCACCCATAATGAAGTCCTTCAAAGAGTTCCTCCTGTCCCTCGATGACTCTGTGGACGAGACTGAGGCAGTCAAACGCTACAATGACTACAAGCTCGACTTCAGAAGGCAGCAGATGCAGGACTTCTTCCTGGCTCATAAAGACGAGGAGTGGTGAGTGCCCCTGCTTGTCTGCCCCCCCTCCCCGCCCCGGCCCCTTTCTCTGGTCTGGCCGGAGGAGCTGCAGCCCTGTCCTCCTCCAGCCTCCCCAACATGGCACTTCCTGGGAGTGGGGAGGGGAGGGAGAGAGTGTTGGTGGTGGGACCCCACCACCTCCCTTCTCCGCTGGGACACTTCCAGGCGGCTGACCAGAGCTCCTTAGCCTCTTGGGGCAGCGCAAAGACTGCGGCCCTCGTGTTGGTGTGGGTCATTGTCGTCCCCAGTCACCAGGACCCAGTGTGGCGACCAGTGAAGCCAGACAAGAAGAGCCGAGATCTCAGGGTCGTTTGACAGAAAAAAGAATTTGAGTTTTTTTCCTTATGTGGATGTTTTAATTTTAATCAACCATCTTTTCCCCTCTCCTGCTCCTCCTCCTCATCCTCTTTCTGCTCCTCCTCCTTGAAAAGAGCCAGAACTGGGAACTACACCCGCTCATCGACGGAGCTCGGAGCAAACCCACCTCCACCCCCACCATACCCAGCCCATACATGAGCCCCTGGGCAGAGCGGCGGGGCCCGGCCAGGCAGACAGGCAGGGCACCGCTGTGCACAATGCAGTGGTCTAGCTGAACGTATTGCTTAGGCAGCTAGTCAGTCAGGGCCCCCACCGCGGAGGCCCGCGGGGGCGGGGCATCTAGGCCGGTCACCCCAGCCAGGAGCCAGCGGGCAGCCCGCCAGCCAGCATGGGCCCTGGGCGCCACTAGTTAAATCTTGAGCTCTGTTTGACCAAGCAGCCAAGGTAAAGATCCTGGAGGTGACGCCCGCGGCTTTCCTCTCTGCTCAGCCTGTCCTGTCCTGTCCTTGTGTGCCCCTCTGACTGCCCTGTGTGTCTTTGGACCACTCATGAGCCTCTCATCTTTCTCTGTCCATGTCCTTGCTCTCTGCTGAGCACTTCCTGTTTTGTCTTCTTAACTCGTCATCTGTCTGTTTTAGATTTCTGGGCCCTCCTTACATCCCCCCATTTCTCTCTTTCTCATACCCCAATTGCTTCTGCTTTGGTTTCCTTTTCACACTCCACCCAGACCCTAACCCTCCAGCCCTCTCTCTCTCTCTCCCACGGGCCTATCCCAGGCTGTGCGGGCACTTGGCCTCACTCACCCTTTGCTCTTTCCTGTCCCTTCACTGCCTTATCATCCCACCAGGGAAGAAAGGTGTCCTGCCTTTTGGCCTTTTCTATCTGGTCCACTTCAGGTCTCCTTCTGGCTCCACCTGGGGTGGAGGGAGTTGGCGGGAACCTCGTCTGGGCTTGGCCAGGAGAGGGAGGTTCTCGGGGCTCCTGCTCACGTAGCTTTCCTCTGAAGCATTGGGAGTGGAGACGCTCGCACACTAGTGCTTCCCACAGCGGTCGAGCTGCCCTCCTGACCCTGGCCTGACCAGAGCCGCGGTCCTCCTAACAGCTCCCAGTTCCTGGTTCTCCCCAGATCTTTCCAGAGCATGACCTCTGGCTCCTCTGGCTGTCGGGTGGTTGTAGTGCACCCCTTTGTGGATGTTGTTACCTTCTGTGGGGTGAGAGGCTCGGCCCCGCCTTCCTTGGGCCCCTCCCCACAGCCTGGCCTGGGCCTGTGGTAACTGCTGTTTCTCCCACCCTGCTGCTTCTTCCTCAGGTTCAGATCCAAGTACCACCCTGATGAGGTGGGAAAGCGTCGGCAGGAGGCCCGGGGGGCCCTGCAGAACCGACTGAAGGTGTTTCTGTCCCTCATGGAGAGCGGCTGGTTTGATAACCTTCTCCTGGACATAGACAAAGCTGATGCCATTGTGAAGATGTTAGATGCAGGTGTGGGCTTAGCGGCCGGGAGGCTTGGCTGGGAGTGGAAGCCCGAGTTTGTGGGGTATGACCTCTGCTCCTGTCGTTGTAGCTGTCATTAAGATGGAAGGCGGCACGGAGAATGATCTCCGAATCCTGGAGCAGGAGGAAGAGGAGGAACAGGCCGCCAAGACTGGGGAGGCCAACAAGAAAGAGGAAGGCCGTGCTGGAGCAGGTCCGGGGGACGGAGAGCGCAAGGTCAACGATAAGGAGGAGAAGAAAGAAGAGGGCAAACAGGTCACGAACCGAATGAATGAGGCGGGCTGAGGGAGCTGGAGCCTCCACCTGGGGATGGGGGGTCTGGGGGTCCTGGTGCAGCAGCAGCAGCAGCAGCAGGAGAGATCGGCTTTCTCAGACCGTCTCCTCCTGCAGGCTGAAAATGACAATTCTAATGACGACAAGACGAAGAAGTCTGAGGCCGACGGGGACAAGGAGGAGAAGAAGGAAGAAGCTGAGAAGGAACCCAAAAAGGTGAGGTGTGTGCGGGAGGCCCGGGTGTGGGAGGATCCCGGGGTCTTGACTGACCTGCTCCCGCTCCCACAGAGCAAGAAGCGGAACCGGAAGCACAGCGGTGATGACAGCTTCGATGAGGGCAGCGTGTCGGAGTCGGAGTCCGAGTCAGAGAGTGGGCAAGCCGAGGAGGAGAAGGAGGAGGCTGGTGCGCTCCTTTGTTTTACTGCGGGGGGCGGTGAGCGAGAGCGTGCTGCAGAGACAGTCTGGTGGGAAGGGGTTCTGTGGGGTGATGTCTGCTGTGACTGCTGCTCCACCCAAGTAAAGAATCCCGAACCAATTCCTCTCTCCTTCCTGCGCAGAAGAAGCGCTTAAGGAGAAGGAGAAGCCCAAGGAGGAGGAGAGGGAGAAACCTAAGGATGCTGCTGCGGGGCTGGAGTGTAAGCCCCGGCCCCTGCACAAGACGTGCTCGCTCTTCATGCGCAACATCGCCCCCAACATCTCCAGGGCAGAGATCATCTCTGTGAGTGGGGACATCGGTCTTGGGGGCAGGGTTGGGGTGAGGCTGCCTTTGCCATAGGGAGGCCTAGTTTGGTGTGCATTGTGGTTCTTGGGTGTTGGGGGTGAAGGCTACTTGTTCAGGTTCTAAAGAGTGGAGATGAGGGAGGGAGTCGAGTCACTGGCTTGTCTTTTCTTGGTTCCTGCAGCTTTGTAAAAGATACCCAGGCTTTATGCGAGTGGCACTGTCAGAGCCCCAGCCCGAGAGGAGGTGAGGAGCTGGACACCTTGGGATGGTGCGAGGAGACGAGGCAGTGGGTCCTTGGCTCCGTCCAGGACTGCGCTGACAAGCTTTCTTCTGTAGGTTTTTTCGCCGTGGCTGGGTGACTTTTGACCGCAGTGTCAACATTAAAGAGATATGTTGGAACCTGCAGAACATCCGAGTAAGTGCTGGGCCCGGGCTGCAGGGAGCATCGCCAGGCCCTGCCTGTCCACCCCTCCGTGACCACTTGTAGCCATGAAGGTTCACCTTGCTTCACTCTGTCTGAGAAGCTGTGGGGCTCTGACCCCTCGGGTCCCCGTCCCTGGGGAGTTTGGGTTTAACCACCAAGGTTATAGATAGGGCCCAGTCCTCAGGGGTAGTGGTTGGCCAGCTGTTGATTGTGTCCCTACAGCTCCGCGAGTGTGAACTGAGTCCTGGTGTGAACAGAGACCTGACCCGGCGTGTCCGCAACATCAACGGCATCACACAGCACAAACAGATAGTGCGCAACGACATCAAGCTGGCCGCCAAGCTGGTCCACACCCTGGATGACAGGACCCAGCTCTGGGCCTCGGAGCCCGGGACACCTCCCGTGCCCACAGTCAGTGACTCCCAGGGCTTGTTTCCAGTGCACCCAAGGGCTCCTTGTGCCTCCTCCCTCTCCCTCCCTCCCACCCTCCCTCCCTCCCTCCCTCCCCCCCCTAGTTCAGTAGTGGGAATTGGGTAAAGTATAGAGCAGGAGTACCCCTGTGAGCTGCCATCTGACCTCATTTTCTTATTTTCATGACCCCTGGGGCCCACCCACAACCTCCCTTATTTGCCCCTCTGGGTGGTATCTCCCTCAGCTCCCAACAGCAGCGCAGTCATTCTGGGCTAGGAAGGAAGAGCCTAGGGTTGTGGCGAGTGGTAGGAAGCGCACCCACACACACACATACCCACCCACCCCACCCCCATCCCCCACCCCGGTCTCAGTTTCTGGGTTGATTTCTCCGCCTCATTGGCCGTCTCATCCCTGTTAGAGTCTGCCCTCGCAAAACCCCATCCTGAAGAACATCACTGACTACCTGATTGAGGAAGTGAGTGCCGAGGAGGAGGAGCTTCTGGGGAGCAGTGGAGGGCCCCCTCCTGAGGAACCTCCCAAGGAAGGCAATCCAGCAGAGATCAATGTGGAGAGGGATGAGAAGCTGATCAAGGTGCCGGTTCTGACCACCTGGGGTAGTATGGCCAGAGGTGCAGGGCTGAGTCCTGACCTTGTGTGTCCCCTCCCTCAGGTCTTAGATAAACTCCTTCTCTATCTGCGCATTGTGCATTCTCTGGATTATTACAACACTTGTGAGTACCCCAATGAGGACGAGATGCCTAACCGCTGCGGCATAATCCACGTCCGGGGGCCCATGCCTCCCAACCGGATCAGTCACGGAGAAGGTACACTCCAGCTCCCCCAAGTCTGTCTTCTGTCCCTCCTCACCCCTGCTTCCAGCTCCCTCTCATCCTGCCCTGTCCTCCACACAGTGCTGGAGTGGCAGAAGACATTTGAGGAGAAACTGACTCCACTGCTGAGTGTGCGCGAATCCCTTTCTGAAGAAGAGGCCCAGAAGATGGGTCGCAAAGACCCTGAGCAGGAAGTAGAGAAGTTTGTCACCTCCAACACGCAGGAACTGGGCAAGGATAAGTGGCTATGTCCTCTCAGTGGCAAGAAATTCAAGGTCTGGGATGTGAAGAGAATTGGTGGGTGGACTGGGAGGTGGCCTGGGGGCAGCAGGACCCCCAAAGGACTGGAGGAGGCCTGTGACCTTCCAGGTGGGGAACTGGAGGGAAGGGACTGCAGTGTGCTCTGTCCTCATCCCCTCCTCTCTCACCCAGGGCCCTGAGTTTGTGCGCAAACACATCTTCAATAAACACGCAGAGAAGATCGAAGAGGTGAAGAAGGAGGTGGCATTTTTTAACAACTTCCTCACAGATGCCAAGCGCCCAGCTTTGCCCGAGATCAAGCCGGCTCAGCCCCCTGGCCCTGCCCAGAGTAAGATACGATCCATGGGGGCTGCCACATCTCTTCTTTGAGTCCTTAGTCCTTGAGAAGTCTACCCACTAATCCCCAGGCTCTATTCCTAGAATTCCTGTCACCCCCTTCCCTCCCCCGCAGTAATTCATGTTCCTGTCCATGTTGTACTCCCCCCAGGCCTGACCCCAGGACTTCCCTATCCACACCAGACACCACAGGGCTTGATGCCGTATGGTCAGCCCCGGCCTCCCATCTTGGGCTATGGAGGTGAGTCTGGAAAGGCGATGCAGGGCCTTGGTGTTTGAGGAGGGTTACACAGCTTAGCTAGGCTGAGGTTGAGGTCAGTTTTTAGTTCAACCCGGGTCTTTCTCATAGCTGGTGCTGTCCGCCCTGCAGTCCCAACAGGAGGGCCTCCATACCCCCATGCTCCATATGGTGCCGGCCGCGGGAACTATGATGCGTTTCGAGGCCAAGGATATCCTGGGAAACCTCGGAACAGGTGAGCGTGAAAGGAGAGGGACCCAGGCTTCTTCCCCTCCTCTGACCAGGGACTTGTGTCTCATCACACTCCTTTATTTCCCAGGATGGTTCGAGGAGACCCGAGGGCCATCGTGGAGTACCGGGACCTGGATGCCCCAGATGACGTTGATTTCTTTTGAGCCGTCCTCTTGCCCTCTTTACATCGTTACCATCTCTACCCGACTACTTCACCCCATCAGCTGAGAATTGTTTTGTACGTTATTTTTCCTGCTAGTAAAAGCACTTCGGTAGTGTCTCTTAACTGTGTGCTGTATGCCTTTTCCCAGACACAGGCTGGACCATAGTAAGCTGAATTATACCAGTTTATTATTATTTTGAGAACCGTATCTTTCTCTGTAACCCTGCCTAGCCTAGAATTTCAGGCTGGCTTTGAACTCAGATCCACCTGCCTGTCATTGCCCTGTCCCAGATTTTTGGTGCTGGAAAAGACTTGTCTGCTGGGCACCTGTGAGAAGTAACAGGTGCCTATCTCACAGTGCAGGCTGGGTGCGTTGATCAGGTGCGTCTGGTCAAGCACAGGTTGTAGAAGGAATTGGAATCAAAGACGCTGCTTACCCTTCGCCAGCCCACCCACCCAGCAGCTTGCAGTTGACTACGGCTCTTCGGAGTGCCCCAGTAGTGTGGGTCCAGTGTCAGGACATAGGTGTCCCTACCTGGCCCCTCGCAGACTCCCAGCAAGGCTTTGGACTGAGCGTCTGCGTCCCCTCCCACCATTACTGGGCCGCCGCCCTCCAGGAAGTGGGAATAGAGCCGCTCCAGTTCTCCCACAATTCCGGCTCCACGGGGCACGTGGCATAGGCGTCCCTGAGGTCCTCCGAAGTGTTCCAGGCAGAGGCTGGCCTCTACACAGCCGATCCAATCCCGAGAGTCCCGGAACCCTGGGGGCTTGTCGCCCATGTCCTCCAGGGCAGCCTGTATGGCTGCCAGCCCAGGCACGCCCGAGGACTGGCCCTCGGGCCAAGAGCACAGTGTCTGCAGGGTGCGGTAGCCGCATCCCCAGCCGCGGTCATCCAGGCCGTCGCAGCCGTAGTGATAGTAAAGGTAGTGGCCGGAGAGGAGCGCCAGGCGGGCGGGACCCTGGCCGGGCAGAGCCAGGCCCAGGTGCACGTCTTTGAGCAGCAGCTCCAGGGCGCTCAGTGGGGCAGCCGTCACCGAGGCGGGGCGAATTCCGGGTTCCCGGTCTTTTCTGGGGCTAGCTGCGGGCAGGGTGAGCGCGCGGACCCGGGGAACCCTCACCGAGCCGAAGCACGAAGCAGGAGGGACGCCACAAGTAGACACCGACTTGCAAACCTTCCGACAGGCGCCGGCAAGCCCGGCTCGCTCCGCAGTCGCAAGCTCCGCCCAAGGGGGGCGGGTCCAGGACTTGCTTCCGCCGGATGCTGCCGGCAAGGTGCAGCAGTGTGCGCCAATCCCGGGGCTTCTGCTCCCCGCGTCCCAGAGACTCGGTCCCCGCCCCAACTTCCCGCCAGTCGCAGACTCTAGTGGCTGTAACAGTTTATTGGCGGCCCAGAGGGGCGAAGGCACCGCGGGGAGGGGAGCTCGGCCCCAGACATGCAGAAGATGGGGAGCCCCTGGTGGGGGGAGTCGGGACGGGGTGACAGGGCCTGGGGCTCGGTTGTGTTATATCCCAGCCCTTAAATAAATAGTGTATGTACAGCTAGGGGCTCGGGCCGGGCGGCGGGACCTGAGGCCCCCCCGGGTCACAGGTCTGAGCAGCGCTCCTGCTTGCTGTAGTGGTCGAACTGGTTCTTCCAGTGCACCATGTAGGAGCTCCAGCGGTGGAACTCGGCCTTCCACTGGCGCTCCGCCTCGTCCAGCGTGTCTGCAGCCGGGGCGCCCCGCAAGAGCGGGAGGAGGAGACCGAGCAGGTCGGACCGTGAGAGCGGCCGTCCAGGGCGCCGCCACGCACGCCACGCCGGAGGCCGAATGGTGTGGTGGAGAGAGAACAGTGGATGGTGATCCGGAGAATGAGAGCAGAGGTGGAGAAGGGCGGCAGGAGGGAGAGAGGAGGAGAGCAATGACCGGAAGATGGAGGGGACGGACAGGATCGGAATGGCAGGAGGGTCCACGGGTTGGTGGGGGGAAAGAGAAGATACAGAGATGGTTGGCGGTTATAAGCCCCGTTAGCTGGCTCTGTCTAGCCCCGGGTCCGTCCCCCCTCAACATCAGGCTCAATTTGCAAGTGATAATTTTACATTAAAAAAGAAAACTGGTTTTTGAATTTTCGCTTTAAACAATGGTGTGTAGATCCCTGAGTCTATCTAGCTCGTCTCCGCTTGAGAAGGGAGTGGGGCGCTGTATCCCTGAGAGGGGCCTCTTTTTTTTCCTCCCAGCCACATACTAAAGTGTCCTCTGAGGGCAGAGGGGGAAGAGACTGTAGTCACAGCCAGGGAAGCCGGGCGTGGAGGAGGAAAAGGAAGAGAAGGAGGAGGCACAGGGATAAGTCTGGCCTGGGCCTCGGGGCAGCCTCCCCATGGGCGGGGCTTGGGCAGGTGCAGGGAGCCTCCGTGGCTAGGGGAGGTGGAGAAGAGAGGGATTACACCCTGTCTTTGCACCCCTTTCCTCTCCCCTCCTTCCAACCCTTGCCGCCTCGTCCGTCCCCTGCCCCCCGACACCGCCCCTACCGGTGGCGCTGAGCAATTTGGGGAGAAAGCGATTCCAGAAGGCGCAGGTCTGGGCGCGCAGCCCCCGCCGCACCTCCAACGGCTTCAGGTTTAGGCTCACATATTGCTGCGCTCCAGTGGTGTACGGTGGCCACTGTGGGGACTTGGAGTCTCGAGGGTCATTGGGGTCCCTGTGGAAGGAAAGGGAAATCTCAGCCTGCCCAGAGGGATAAGGAGTGAAGTCGTTGGTCCTCTTCCTGACTCCAGACCCTCTTCAACTCCGTGGAGAAACCCTCCCCTCCCCTCTCTTCTCCCTACCCCATCCAGTCAGCCGTCTCTCTAGCTCCATCTGCGTGTGTGCGCGTGTCACTGTGTAACTCAATCCCACAATGCTTCTGCCTCAGTTTCCCAGAGCGCAGGAATTACAGACATGGGATGCCAAGGGGGTTTCCCCCCTTCCCCCCCTTGGGACTTCTCTGTCTCTTTCTCCACTTCTCTTTGTTTTCTTGTTCCATTTTTATTTTCTCCTTTCCATTTAAATATATATATATATGTATATATATATATGAAATATGTATATATATGTATATATGTATATGTATATATGTATATGTGTATATATGTATATATATGTATATGTATATATATGTATATATGTATATATATGTATATATATATGAAATAGTTTCTAGCTGGGCGTGGTACCACAAACTTTTAATCCCAGCACCCAGGGGGCCTCAAGAGGCAGGTGAATTTCTGTGAGTTTGAGGCCAGCCTGACCCACATGGAGAATTCCAAGTCAGCCCGGGATACATAGTGAGACCGTATTTCAAAATAAAATACGAATTCTAGGATTGTGCATTTAGCTGTGTGGGTAGGTGCAGTCCTGTTTCTACAAACATCATCTTTACTTTTGGTGATGCAAAATCTGGTGCACTCAAGAGTTTGTGCCTGCTAGGCAAGTAAGTACTTTGCCAACTTGGGTACACCCCCAATCCTCTATTGCCTTTCTCTGTCTTCTTAATATTTTTTAAAATGATGATGATGATGATGATGATGATGATGTGTGTGTGTGTGTGTGTGTGTGAGAGAGAGAGAGAGAGAGAGAGAGAGAGAGAGAGAGAGAGAGAGAGAGAGAAGTCAGGGTAAATTTATGGAGTCATTTCTCGCCTTCCACCTTTATGTGGGTTCCAGGAATCCAGCTCAGGTAATGAGGCTTGCACAACAATCCCTTTTACCTGTTTTGAACCATCCTGCCAATCACCTTGCTATCTTTTGCAGTGAGTGCTGGGGATGGCCTCATATATAGCCTTAGCCTTTTACCCCTAAGCCCTCCCGCAACAGGACCTCACTATGTAGTTCCAGGTAGCCTGGAACTCGATATATAGAGTGGACTGTCCTCTGTCTTCTGAGTGCTGGGATTAAAGCTGTCCAGCTCTGTTTCCATCTCATAAGGACTCCCCATCCTGCCTGCCTGTTCTCCGCATGACCGTTGGCTTTCTCTCCATCCCCTTTCCTTTGTGGATGTTTCTCTTCTCTTTCCACTATCAGCCACGGGCACCCCTCTCCCCTGGAGCCCCGGAGGCCGTCCCCACTCCAATACCACTGACCCTGTGCGGGCAAAATTGGTCCAGTATTTCATAAGTCGCTGAGCAAAGATTCTCTCCTCCATGGTGTAGTTCAGCGAAGGGTCCAGGGGGAGCCCAAAGATGAACTCGATTTCATAGCCATGGGGCACCCCCATCCAGAGGGGCCAAGTCATTGTGGAGGCACGGTGTTCAAAGACGTAGGCATAGACCCGGGCCCCTTGGGCAGCCAGTCGACCAGCCAGCTGGGCCACGGGGCATACAACGTTGTGGTCGCCTACCACTGCACTCATGGAATCCCTCAGGTGGACAGGGTCCTCGGGGTGCAGCCAGTCTGTATAATGTAGGACCACAGCCTCGGCCGCCAGGTCACTTGCTTGGGGTACACCGATCCGCACCCCAGCCAGGAACTGGGCCCGGTTGATGAGAGATTCATTGTCTTTGCTGAAGCCTGGGACCCCGTAAACCAGAAAGTAGGAGCCCTCGTCCTTCACCACACCCACCAGCACCTGAGGATAGTTGGGGATGGGGGAAAGGATGGAGAGATGGTAGACAGGCAGAAACAGATGAACAAACAGACAGCCAGAGAGACGAACCATTACAGAGCCAGAATTACGTGGAGCAGAGAGCAGGGGAGGGAGAGAAAGAAAAAAAATATACCCATAGTTTCTTTTCTTGCCCAGCAACCACTATGGGATCTGAACCCTCCACAGGGAGGGACTGACCTTGGGACCCACAAACTTGGACTTCTAAAAATGGATCTGCAGTAAGCCCTCATGCTTGGGTCTCTGGGGGAAGGGGAGGAATGGATGAAACCCAGAAGCGTCTAGTCAACCATTAGTCACCTGCAGGTCTTGAAAATCTCCAGCATTGATGAGGGCCTCTGGCGTGTCACTGAGGAAGTCCCCGTCCACCACAGGCACAAAGGGGAATCGGAAGACACTCTCTTGAGGCAGCACGTGCCACTCGTGGTCCACCAGGTCCTGAGCTGGCCGCGTCCGCAGGCAGGCTATCAGCTCTGTGTCGTTGCCGCCAGCGCCGCCTGGAGGACAGCCCACGAGGTGGGCCAGCAGTGTGGCCCTGCGCCTGGCCTCTCCTGCACCCATGGTGGCCCAGGGCCCATTGGGTGTACCGCTCTGCAGGACAGCCCTGTGGAAGAGGCTCCGGCTGGGCAGGGACAGAATGTGCATGCCCACGGAGGCTGCACCCGCACTCTCCCCAAACAGAGTCACCGACATCGGGTTTCCCCCAAAGGCTGCAATATTTTCTTGCACCCACTGCAAGGCAAGCCGTTGATCCAGCAGGCCTACATTGCCAGGGGCTTCTCTGCTGCCCGGCAGGGCCAAGAAGCCAAAGGTTCCTACTCGGTAGTTCATAGATACCAATACGATCCCCTCAACCTGGGCCAGGAAACGGCCATCATACACGTCCAAGGAGGTTGCTCCGCTGTAGAAGCCACCCCCATAGATCCAGATGAGGACAGGTGTGGGAGAAGTAGGCCTGGGATATGGTGTCCACACATTAAGATACAGGCAGTCTTCGCTCATTGCTCGGTTGGGGTTCCACATCTCAATACCCTCAAACCCAGGGTACAGGGTATCCACGTATTGGTAGCAGACATTTTGGAAGGCGGTAGCATCCAACACTCCTGACCAGGGCCTCTTGGGCTCTGGTGGCATAAACCTACGTGAGCCCACAGGGGGCTCTGCAAAG
Source organism: Peromyscus eremicus (assembly GCF_949786415.1). NCBI lineage: Eukaryota > Metazoa > Chordata > Mammalia > Rodentia > Cricetidae > Peromyscus > Peromyscus eremicus. Next base: position 26,727,084 of record NC_081438.1, on the reverse strand, counting down.
GGGATGCCCAGAAAAGCTGAGACGGGGCCCCCAGGGGCCTTTAGGCGGATGCCCCTCAGCTGGCCCCCTCGAACCCTCACCAGCAGCTGTGGGTCTTCCCGGCCCTCAGCCCCTGCCCCTCCGCCCAGGAGGGAGAGGAGGAGGAAGAGGAGTGGAGAAGCCAGGGAGGGTGTGTGCGGGGGATACCGGGAAGGCCTCATGACTGCCAAGACAGGCGATGTCTGCTGGGAGAGAAAAAGGTAAAGGGTGAAGACTGGAGGCGGCAGCGGCGCAGAGAGATTAAGTAACAGTTTTGCCCCAGGGTTATCGAGGAGTTGCAGAGGAGGTGGGGCAGATTGGCAACGGGAGGGAGAAACGGAGTCAAACTAGGAGACAAGACACCGACAGACAAACCAGAGGGAACACAAGATCAGACAGACAGACAGACAGACACACCCATACCACAAGCGCAGCCGACTGAGATAAGACCGGCTAACGCACACTCTCCCCTACCCAGCAAGTCCCAAGGCCTCCCATACCTCCTTCCCCTGCTTCTGTGACTTGAGTTAAGACCCCTTGCATAGAGCGCAGGGTCGGAAAGGCCTCAGTCTATATGTACAGGCCTTAGGACAGGGGCGGGGCCCTCAAAGACGGGTGGGGCCCTTCAGGAGCTTGCAGGTTAGGGTAAGAAAGCACAGCTCTGAGTCTCTCCTGGGTTGGCCAAAGCCTTCGGGGAGTGGGTTGGGCATTCAAGGTATTGGGAGTCCCACGTCCTGTAGGCATCCCAAATCCTGTCCGGTCCACGCCTTGCCCCACCCTGCTCCGCCTCATCTCCTTCCTGGTACAGCCGGTTGGTACCCGTTCGCTTCTCATCAGCCGCACCCCTCTCGTCTGACTCCAGCCAATCGCCTCACCAGCCCCTTGAGGGGCTCCCCAGGACTCAAGCCCCTGTGCATCCCCATATTGCAGTGCCCGCCGCTGCCAACCGGGAGCAGTAGAGACCAAGAAGAGGCCAGCGCTCCCCGCCCGTGCCTTGATGTGTGTGTGTGGGGGATCTGAAAGGATCGTGAGCATCGCAGAGAGGACTGAAGGGCGAGCCAGGACTCCTGTGTTCCCGGAGCTCCGGAGCTCCCCGCTGCAAAGGCAGGGGTGCTATTTTTGGGGGCAACAGCTGCTGTAGTTCCGGCATCTCCAGCCAAGAGATCAAAATTCCCCGGGTCGGAACTACCCCTCCGGGCGTTCACCCATCACCCAGCCAGCCTTGGTCGCCTGGATCTGGGGATAGTGGCGTTGTGGAGATTAATCAGGAAACCCGAGTGGGGCTAATTATAACTCGGGGCTTCCGCTGAGCCTCCCTTTAGAAAAAAAAAGAAAGAAAATAGAGACGGAATCTCCGCAGGAGGGGGTCCTGGAGCTGGCAAGGGGCTCAGCTGGGTAGGGACGTTGGGGTCGCGGCCCTGGGGATGGGGGTGGTGCAGTCGGGATGTCAGTAACCTGCGCAGTTTGGGCTCCGCCCCAAACAGGGGGCGTCTTCCAATGTCCCCAGACTTGGAGGAGAGTGGGGAAGGGGCCTTCAGGGGGTCCCTGCAGGAAGAGAACGCAGAGGCAGCGGGCGGCCCGGAGAGCATCATCAGTAAGTATGCAGCGGCCAGCGGGAGTTTCAGAGGAGTGCAGTGTAGGGGGGGCGGGAGGCCCACCGGGCAGGCCCCGGGAGGCAGACGGTGCAGTGCAATCTCTGTTGGGGGGGTTCCGATCATCCCAGGGTCGCCGGTCCCCCCGGGATGCGGATTGGTCCCCAGCCGGTGGAGGGTCCCGGGTGGGTTGGGAGACTCACCTGAGGCGGCCGAGCCAGGCCGGGTCGGGCCGCGCCGGGAGCTGGAGGCGGCCAATGTTCCCCGGCGCAGGCTGAGCCGACAGTGACAGCCGCCTCCGGCCCCCCGCACACACCCCTCCGGGCCGCACGGCGCCCCCGCCCGCCCACTGTCTCCGCCCCCGCCCCTCCCCGCTCCCCCGGGCTGCCACCTCCCCTCCTGCTCCCTCCCTTCAAACCCCGAGACCCCGGGGAGCGGGGGCCCAGACACACTCCAGTGCAGACTCAGACAGACCGACAGACCCGCAGACCCGCGGCGACGGGGCAGACGCCCACGTGACAGATAGACGGACCGCAGCCCGCCGAGACACCAGACACCGCTCGCTCGCTCACGCGGGCGACAGTCTCCTGCGGTGACGAGTCACAGACAGACCGACTTTCATGGACGGAAGGACATACTGACGGCTCTAATCCAGAGAGATCAGAGGCCTAATACTTGAGCATCCGTAACCACGGCAGAGCAGGGGGTGGCACAGGAGAGGCTACAGGTGAAATCCTGGCTGAGGACCCCCTGGTGGAAAAAAATGACGTGGGGCGTCTCAGTGGAGATGAAGGGACACCTGTGGGAACAGAGGAGACCCCCGCGGGCAGGGAGAGGTGACGCGGGGACAGCTGAGAAGGCAGGCCGCATATGGCACGCAGAGAAGGCTGTGGGGAGAAACTGCACTCGGCTGCAGCAGTGGAAACTTCCGGAACCCCCAAGGGTGGGCTGGAGCTGAGTCCCCATGACCGGTGACCTCCGGCTGTCATCACAAGGGTCCGGCCGGGCCATGACATCACCAGGACAAGCTTTCATTGGTCGCTGTGGCTAGCAGGTGGGAGCGGCCTGGCCTTGGAGCCCCCAGCCTGCTCGGGAGCCCCGCAGACCACGCGCCCCGCCTTCTAGGGAGTCTCCCACCCATCCGCACCCCGAGTGACGGTGGGAATGGTGCAGCTTTGTGCCCACGCGAGATCACTACACGAGAGGGACAACTGGCTGACGGGGCTGGGTGGGGGCAGCTGTCTCTGGAGCCTGCCGGTCGCGGCTTGCGTGGGTGACTGGCTTGCACGCGCGGGGGGGGGACGTGCGTGCGCGCGCGCGTGCGGTGCGGGGCGCTGCGTGGAGCGATGGGGGGGGAGAGGCACGCGCACGCATGCTCGCTGTGGCCGCCACGCGCTTTCCTTCGAGCCCCAGACACTCATCGGTCACCTCCTGGGAGCAAGGGCCCACTGCCTTGCAGGAGGTTTGGCCCAGGCGACACCAGCGCAGAGTCGAACCCCGCCCAGATGTGCGATTTCCATCTCTCCAAACTGCGACATCACCCCCACCAACCCCCAACCCTCCTGTCCCTGGAGAACCTGGCAACTGCATGCTGGGAAACGCATCTGCAGGCCAGCTCACCCGCGATGGGTCAGTGCTTGACTCGATGACACTATCGCCAGGTGGCGCCAGAGGCTGCCACTCTGGCTTCGGAGACGGGTGGGATCAATCCTTCATTATCTGTTTCCTGGTCTCTCTGGACAGAGGGGCGAGGGTGTGTTACTGTTGCTGTGGGAGAGCAAGAGTCGAAGCAGCTTCTGAGCGTGGTAATGCTAAATTGTTAAAACCATGGAAGGAAATGGGGAATGAATGAGCCAGCCTTGTCCAGTCTTGAAGCGCAGGGACTTTTGGCCCATAAAGTGGGCCCTGTTAGTGATGGTATCTTGTTCCCTTGTCGAATTGTTCCAAAACAAGTGATGCTGGGCAATTTATCTCTTGACCTTTGTAATTATGAGTTTGTTTCACCCGAAGGAAAGATCTGGGACAGGATCTTTGGACATTAGGGCTATTATAAACCCATCATAACTCAGACAGTTTAGTAAATAAAAAACAGGAAGAGGTGGGTGATGACCCAGTCACTCAAGGCGCTTGCCACAAAACATTATAACCTAAGTTTCACCCCTGGGACCCATATAGTGAAAGGAGAGAACTAACTCCCTGAAAGGTGTCCTCTGGCCTCTACATGTGCACCATGGCATGTACCCTACCCCCCATAAATAAGGAAGAAGACGAAGACGAGGAGGAGGAGGAGGAGGAGCAGGAGGAGGAGGAGGAGGAGGAGGAGGAGGAGGAGGAGGAGGAGGAAGAAGAAGAAGAAGAAGAAGAAGAAGAAGAAGAAGAAGAAGCAGCAGCTCAGAAGACAGCCATGTAAGGCTGGCACATTGCACTTGATTAACATCAGGGACCTTTTACCTTTTACCTTTTACCTTTTGGTGTGCCTTTCACCGAGTCTGGCTTTACCATCTTCAGCAAGTGACCCCCACCGTGTGGTGTAATAAGGCTGCTGAAATATCAGCCGTCACATCTGCAGCCTCCAAAACAGGATGGGAGGGACACTGAACAGCATTCCTGCGCCTTTGAAGGCCATTTTCTGGAAATTGACACACAATACTTGAGTTTCCATACTACTGGGCAAAGTAATTCTAAGATCGTAAGTGCTACGAAAGAGGACCAGATATGTTGACTTTGTTTGGAGTCTGGACTGATCTAAAATTTGACGGTATTTAAAACATTTTAATCGCATTTTATGTATTTATTTTGTGTGTATGTGTGTAGACGTCAGAAGATAACTTGTGGGAGTCAGCTCTCTTCTTCCACCACATGGGTCCTGAGGATGGAATGCAGGTCTTGGTGGCAAGCCCCTTTACCCACTGAGCCATCTTGTCAGCCCTTGGCTGTCTTAATAGAAAGAAGGGAGAACAGATACTTGGGGACAGTTCCTATCTGCTAAATGCCACGACACTTGTCTTTGTCTCTATCACCTCACGTCTGAAACACATCCAACCAAAATACTCGGATTTGGAAGATGCCCTCATTGCTTTCACAGAATCTGCACCCCAAGTTTGTAACTTGTGTGTGGGTCCTCATGCCATGCCTGGGCCCTCCACTGGAGGGCACTGTTTGAGATCTGTGGTCCTCCTGGAGGAGGAACATTTGCATTGTCCACTGGAGGGCACTGTTTGGGACTTTGGAGGCTGGCCAAGAAGGAGCATCCAGAATAGAGGTCCTTGAGGGCATTGTGGAGCTGGAGAGGTGGATAGGACAAGCTGTCCTAAACGAAAGTTCTGTTCTGGGGACACTAGGTGCTGACTTAATCCTTCCAGGGCGGGATGAGAGGGACAGACTCCAGCAAAGGCCATCCTAGGTTATTCTGCTCAAGGCTGGGGGTGTCCGAAGCAGCCATTGCATGACTCCCAAGAATTGAGGTTCTGGCTCTCCAGAGGGGGCAATCTGAGCTAGGCAAGGGATATTCCTTTCTCTGTCCATTGTTTCCTACGTCCTTACTTCAGGTTGTCCTAAATTCGAGGCTAGGGGCTTGTCTCAGTGGTTGATCATCTGCCTAGAATCCCCCAGTGAGGGGCTGGGGTGTGGCTCAGTGGTAGAGCCCCTGCCTAGAATCCCCCAGTGAGGGGCTGGGGTGTGGCTCAGTGGTTGGCGCTGCTGGCCTAGGATGTATAAAATCCTGGGTTCTATCCCTGCTCGGCATAGGGGAAGTTGAGGAAGATAATGTTCCATTACTTTAGGAGAAGCTTTATCCTCGGATTACACTTTTGAAACCCAGGTGACTAAGGAGGACAATCTTTTATATAATGGTGGCACTGTCACTTTGGAATATTTTTGTTTTATTTAAAATATTTTATTTTGACATTTATTTACTTCTCTCTCTCTCTTTCTCTCTCTCTGTTTCTCTCTCTCTCTCTCTCTGTGTGTGTGTGTGTGTGTGTGTACACGGGCATGCATGCTTGTGTTCACAAGTGTGTCATGTCGCATGTGTGGTGGTCAGGGTGGGTCCTCTCTTTCTATGTGTGGGTCCAGATGATGGAACGCAAGTCATCCATTAGGCTTGATTCGGGTTGGGCAAGTGCTTTACCTTTGAGCTATAACTCCAGTGACTGGATATTTGTCATTGTTTCTGGAGGGGTGAAACAAAGTACCATAAAGAAGGACTCAGAGGACCCTCAGAGACTCTGAGCAAATCTATCACCCACTGTAGCTCCCACTTGCCCATGGCCCAGACCTTCCCTGTAGCTTTTTTTTTTTCCTTTAAGATTTATTTATCATGTGTACAGTGTTCCGCCTGCAGGTGTTCTTGAAAGCCAGAAGAGGGCACCAGATCTCATTTCTGGTGACCGTGAGCCATCATGTGCCAGGAATTGAGCTCAGGTCCTCTGGAAGAGCAGTCAGTGCTCTTAACCACTGAGCCATCTCTCTAGCCCCACTTCCCACTAGCTTTATTCTTCTCTGGTTCTGCTGATACCTTAGGAAGTAGTATAAAATGCTTGCTGGTGCCTGCCTGCCCCAGGATTCCCCACTCACCATTGTTTCTGAGCTCCTGGGGCCTCCAAGGGAGTTGGGAAGGAAGGGGGAGTGTGTTGTTGTTTGTTTTAACTCTTTGGCTCTTGCTCTTTTGGGGCCTGCCACCCAGCTCCCAAATAAATCACACATGGAGGCTTTTTCTTAATTATAAATGCCTGGTCTTATTCCTTGTTCCAGGCCTTATAAATGCTTGGCTTGTTCCTTGCCAGCTTTTCTTAACTTATCCCAGCTACCTTTTGCCTCTGGGCTTTTCCCGTTCTCTTACTTTTGTAAATCTTACTCTTACTCTGTGACTGGCTGTGTAGCTGGGTGGCTGGTGCCTGGGTCCTCCTCCTTCTCTGGCTCCTTCTTCTTTCCTCCCAGATTTCTCCTTCTATTTATCCTCTCTGCCTGCCAGCCCCGTCTATTTTTTCTCCTGCCTTGTTACTGGCCATTCAGTTCTTTATTAGACCATCAGGTGTTTTAGACAGACACAGTAACACAGCTTCACAGAGTTCAACAAATGCAACATAAACAAAAGTAACACACCTTAAAATAATACTCTGTATCAGGAGTGGACAAAGTGGGTGGTGGAGAGCGGGGCTACAAGTACTTATTATGGTTAAGACCTCAACTTCTCTTTCCTTCCTCTCTGACCAGGGTCCCTGTGACTCTCTGCCTCCTCCAGAGGAGGGTCCTTTGTTTTGGAATCTAGATCTTTGAAAGCTGCTCTAGTGTCATGTCTGTGGCCATGATAAAACACCCTGAGGAAAATCAGGTTGATAGAGAAAGGGTTCATGTTAGCTTTGCAATTCCAGGTTGCCACCCATCATTGTGGGTATGTCACAGTAGCAGGAGCTTGAGACACTGGTCACCTCACCTTGATGGTCAAGAGCAGGGAGAAATGGGTGCATGCATGCTCGCTTGCTCAGCTCCATCTCTCCACTTTTATACAGCCCAGGATCCCCTGCCTAGGGAATGGTGCTGCCCACAGTGGGCTAAGTCTTTCCACATCAATTAAGATAATCCCCCAAGACACTGGCCAACCCAATATAGGTAATCCTTCACTGAGACTCTTTTCCCAGGTGACCCTGGGTTGTGTCGTGTGGACAGTTAAAGCTAGCCATCATAGAAGTCACAGGGCCCGAGGACATGAGGAAGAATCCTTGGGAAATGCAAAGTTATCCTCCAGTTCTCCTTCCAGAACTGAATATCCTGTACTTGCACTCTTCCCTAAGATGCCGAAGTCACATGTCACCCACAAGTTCAACATTGTGAGCCCCGCACTGAGCCTCAAGAGACGCAGAGACGTACAGGTAGAGTCAAAATGAGAGAAGGAAGCTGTCACGGTTTTGTCAGCTTGACACAGACCTAGATGCACCTGGGAAGCAAGAAACTCAGTAGAGGAACTGCCCCCAATAGACTGACCCGTGGCGTGTCTGTGGAGGTATTTTCTTAATTACCAATTGATGGAGGAGGGTCCAGCCCATTGTGGGTGGGGCCACCCTAGTGTAGATGGGCCTGGGGTGAATATATGAAAGCAGGCTGAGCAAGCCAATAAGCAGTGTTCCTCCACGGTCTGCACTTCAGTTTCTGCCTCTAGGTTCCTGCCTTGGTTTCCCCAGATGATGAACTCTAACCTGTAAGCCAAGGAAACCCTTTCTCCACCCCAGCTGCTTTTGGTCCCTGTTTTGTCACATTTTGTGTGTGTTTGGGCATAAGTGAGTGGGTAGGGTGTATGGATGTCAGGAATCATCCCTAATTGTTTTTCTACCCTATTCATTGAGGCAAGGTCACTCAAGCAAACCCAGAGCTCACTGAGATGGCTCCTCTTCCTAGTCAGCTTGTTCTGGGGAGCCCCTGGCTCTGCCTCCTGGGGCTTGAATTCTAGGCAGTCTACCACACCCACTTAGCAGTTATATGGGATCTGAGGATATGAAATATGGCTCTCATACTTCTACGACAAGCACTTTAATCAACACAGGCATCCCTCCAGCCCTGGGAGGTCCTTTTCTGAAGTCACAGAAAGGGGTGGGTGGCTCATTAAACACCCTGGCTTCAAGGTTAGCGTTCTCATATAAAGCCCAGAGCCTCCCACTTACCACCCTATGAACCTAGGAAGTAAGCAGTCTTAATCTGTGGGTGTCTCTGCCTTCTTTGGCTTCCTGCCTATCCCGTGGTCACGGTTACAAGGGCTGTCTTCTGCAATGGTGAGTTTTAAATGAGATGGTGTTTAGTGGAGTGTCTGTGGAGGAGTTGGTTGACAAAGGAGACCCCCCCCATCACCCATCCTAATATGGGTCTGGGCTACTCATCACCCCACCTTGGTATCCCCAACATCACAGACCTGCTAAGCTGGGGGCTCCAGCCGGCCCTAGGATACCTAGCCACACGACCAACTTTGCTCCCTCCCCAGGTCATGGCAGGGAAATCTCAGGTAGGTCTTCCCCTTCCTGTACCACTCTGTGCACACTAGGTGTCCGTGTCCCTAGAGCTACAGCTAAAGTCATTTAAGCCATCTAGGCTTCCGATGTGGCTCCCAGCTGGCCTGCTGATACCTGCAGAGCAGGGCCACGCGTGGCTGCTCGTCTGTCAACCATGGAGAGCACCTCATGTGACTTCATTTAGCTGTTCCCAAGCAGACATCCAAGATGTACAGCTAACCTGTAAACAGACACCTTGTCAGGACACCCAGGGCCTGTGGGAGCCTGGGTGTGAGCAAGCAGCCAGCTAGGGATGTAAGGAGACCTGAGTCTTGCTCTTCCATCCAGTTTTGAGGAGAATTTTGATTTCTTTGTTCTGGAGACATGGTTTCCTGTAGCTCAGGCTGTCCTCAAACTTGCTGTGTAGCCAAGGATGACCCCGAGTTCCTGATCATCCTGTCTCCACTTTGAAAGTTCTAGGATTACAGTGTGTACCCCTCAAATGACTAAGGAAACTCCATCTTGTTCTAACTCTATTTTGTCCTTGTTTAGACAGTTCTCAATTCTCTACCCTTTCCTCCCCATAATCACATCTACCTTGGCAACACATTTGAGATCTCCACGGACTTGACCATGGTCCAGATGTAGTAACCAAAGTAGTTGGCAAATTGTGTCTAAAACAACCACGATACTCTGCCAGGAATAAACATTTCTGTCACTCTGTCCCTCATCTAACTTTGATGCAAATTATAGTCTTTATGGGATTTTGCCTTTCAAAACTCTGAATCCCTGACCTTGGGCCCCGAGACAGTCTTCAGAGTCACAAGCCTGCTCTTGGTCTGGCCATCAGTAAAAAGGACTTCAAACTTTTTTTTTTAACTTTTATTCTCTCATACATTATTTCCCTACCATGGTTTCCCTTCCCTCCACTCCTCCAAGTCCCTTCCCCACCTCTCCTCTCCCCCAGATCAACTCCTCCTCTGTTTCCCTTCCAAAAAAAAAAAAAAAAGGGTTCTCAACTTTTAATTGGCTTAATCAGTGTGATTGTCAATAATTACCTCCCATGGATCATTATGCCACCACACCCAGTTGATGTGGCACTTGGGATGGAACACAGGGTTTCATACATGCCAGCAAGTGCTCTACCCACTAAGCTACCTGCCTAGTCTTCAGAATTTTGTGACAGGGCCACCAAGGCTGCCTGGAATTCACGGCCCTGCCCCTCCCCCTCTCAGCCTCCCGAGTTCTGGCTTTAAAGGTGTGTGCCACCACACCCAGGAAATTTCTCAGTTTTGATAACTTGTCCATATTATTTCGCCTCGAGAGACTTCGGTGTCTGTGATGCTCCAGTGTTCCTTTGGTGGAAACGTCAGATTTATTTGGGACGCTGAAAGGGACAGTGGGCTAGTCAGTGACAGGAATTCTACCAGCGATTATACTGCTCCTGTAAATACAGTTATTTATTGTATGTGTATACGTGTGTGTGTGTGTGTGTGTGTGTGTGTATACACACACAAGTGCCGTAGTGCATGAGGGCGTGAACGGAGGTCAGAAGACAGCTTTTGGGAGTCAGCTGTCTCCCTCCACCATGTGGGTCCCAGGGATCAAATTCCGGTTATTAGGCCTGGAGCAAGTGCTCTTATGCACTGAACCATCTTGCCAGCCCATACATAATTCTATTTTTTTTTGTTTTTTTTCTTCTTTCTATTTTTTTCACCATATCTATTGCTTGCTTGCTTCTTCTCCTTCTTCTGTTTTTCTTTCTTTTCTTTTTTTTTTTTTTTTTTGGTTTTTCAAGACAGGGTTTCTCTGTGTAACAGTCCTGGCTGTCCTGGAACTCACTCTGTAGTCCAGGCTGTCCTCGAACTCAGATCCGCCTGCTTCTGTCTCCCAAGAAGATTAAAGGCGTGTGCCACCACTGCCTGCCATCTACTGCTCTCTTAATGTGAAGCAATATTGTCAGTGAACTCCTGCTGTTCCCCCTTATCATTTGATTTTATTATCTCTCTCAGTATTTACCTTTGTACTGTTGAATCTCTAATACATTTATTACTTGACTAATCAGCTTTAACTGAGCTCTGTGACTCTCTGGGTGAAAATTCCAGCATGCTTAATCACCACTCTAGCTGCTCAAAATAGCCCAAGTATTATTTTTATGCTGTCAGGTTTTAATGACAAACTTTCACATGTACTTATTTATTTAGCATGGGGGGGGGCACATGTGTGCCACCGCTGTGTGCATGGACGCCTTCTGGGAGTCGGTTCTCTTCTCCTACCGGGTGGGTTCTAGGTGTCTGGCTCAGGTTGCCAGGCTTGGTGGCCAGTGACTTTACCGACTGAGCCGTCATCTCCCTGACTGTTGTCAAGATTTGTAATGTATACATTCTATATGTGCATGTATATATTACTCCCTCCCTCGGTGCTGGGAACGATCTCAAGGGTTTGTGCACATTACATAAGTGCTCTGTCACCGTTGAGGTAGACCCAGTCCTTCCTTCCTTCCTTCCTTCCTTCCTTCCTTCCTTCCTTCCTTCCTTCCTCCCTCCCTCCCTCCCTCCCTCCCTCCCTCCCTCTTTCTTTTTGAGAGAAGGTCTTGTATAGACCTGATTGGCCTTGAACACACTGTGAAGATCAAGCTGGCTTTGCTCACAGCGTTTAAGCCATCTAGGCTTCTGATGTGGCTCCCAGCTGGCCTGCTGATACCTGCAGAGCAGGCCACACGTGGCTGCTTGGCTGTCAACCATGGAGAGCACCTCATGTGACTTCATTTAGCTGTTCCCAAGCAGATCTTCCTCTCTCTCTCTCTCTCTCTCTCTCTCTCTCTCTCTCTCTCTCTCTCTCTCTCGGCTGCAAGTTACTCTGTGTCAAAGACAGCAAATAAACAATTAAAAAAAAAACAGACCCAAATTTTCATTTTTGTGTGACTATTTCTTGTGTTCCTTTCTCTTTTCCTATCCTATCTCCTTTCTTTCCTCTCTCTCTTTCCCCTCTCTTTTGAGATAGTCTCTCTCTGAGACAGTCTCTCCCTCTCTGTCTTTGAGACAGCACCCCCTTGCCGACCCCCGGAGCCTCACTACACAGAGCAGGCTGTAGTAGAACCCTTAGGCTGCCATTTGTTTTGTGGCAGGATTTCCCTACATAGCTCGGGATGGCTTTAAACTCCTGATCCTCCTGCCTCATCTTCCAAAGTGCTTGGGTAGTCACTGTGTGCCATACATGGTGGCTTCAGCCCTGTGTGTTGGCTGGTGTTTATGTCCCCCTGACCCAGGCTAGAGCCACTTGGGAAGAAGGAGATTCAACTGAGAGAATGCCTCCCCCAGATCAGCCTGTGGTGCCTTTTCTTGAGTGATTATTGATGTGGGAGGGCATAGAGCACCAGGGGGTGGTGCCAACCCCCCCCAAGTGGGTGGTCCTGGATGGAATAAGAAAGCAGGCTGAGCAAAACCAGGGACAGACAAGAAACCAGTAAGCGCTGGGCGGTGGTGGCGCACGCCTTTAATCCCAGCACTCGGGAGGCAGAGCCAGGCGGATCTCTGTGAGTTCGAGGCCAGCCTGGTCTCCAAAGCGAGTTCCAGGAAAGGCGCAAAGCTACACAGAGAAACCCTGTCTCGAAAAACCACAAAAAAAAAAAAAAAAAGAAAAGAAAAAGAAACCAGTAAGCAGTGGTCCTCCCATAGTTTCTATTTTAGGTCTTGCCTCCAGGTTCCTGGGCTGACTTCCCTGGATGATGGACTACAAGCTACAAGCTGAAATAAACCTTTCTGGCCCAAGCTGCTTTTGGCCATGGTGTTTTATCGCAGTAATAGAAACCTAACTAAGACATCCTGTTTGGGTGATCATTAACTGAGTTCCTCTGTTGGCACCAGCAGGAGCCACCCAGCGCACCCCCACAACTTGGTATCTCCAGGACGGGTGACAGTTGCTCCTGTCGCAATGTGCAGGGTGGGTGGCCTTCAGATAACTTCTGGGTGCTCACACTCTGGGAAGAAGAAACTCAGAGAGGAGAAATTAGCATCGGAGAAAGCTGAGGAGACCCAATCTCTGCTCAACCTTGAGAAAACTCCGGCTGCCCGGGGCTGCCTTTCCTCTGCCTTCTGCGAAAACAATTAACCACCTGAGATGTGCTTGTGCAAGCCTTCTTTGCAACTCATAAATCCATAAATGACGTCATTTCATGGCTTTCACTCACTAAGAGCGTCCTTCCAAGGGGATAAGCTCTGCACTTAACTTTATGAGGTTATTAATCCTTACCAGAATCAGGAAGAATAGATGATGCCTGATGTTGTATGGCCAATGGGAGCTGGCCTTGGGGTCAAGCACTTGATTTTATACTTAGTGTCAGGACACATGCATAAAACACTACTGGTTGGTTTTTAAAATTTAAAAAAAATTGTATTAAATTTTAGGTGAGATATTTTTATCTCTCATATATATGTGTATATATTTCACATATTATCCTGTGTGTATATATATGTGTGTATATCCTATGTATATAATATGTTTTATAAAAAAAAATAAAAAAAAATAAAAAAAATATGTTTTATATATATATATATATATATATGAGAAAGATAGAAATCTCTCTCCCTCTCTCTCTCACACACAGGATGTTCATCCATCAAAGTCCTTCCTATTCTCTGCTAGAGTTCTTTCTCACAGTTTCTTAATAAATATATATTTGCTCTGCTGCGCGTGCACACACACACACACACACACACACACACACACAGAACAAGTAGAAAACAAATAAAAAAATCAAATCACATAAATGATACATATAGTCATCTGCAAATGTATCTTTATTCTCAATATAGCTTTTTTTCTTCTGAGATCAGGTCTCACTATGTAACCCTGGCTGGCCTGGAACTTTCTATGTAGACCAAGCTGGCCTCCAACTCACAGATCCATCTGCCTCTGTTCAAAGGTTGGGAGTGTGTACGACCATACCTGGCCTCTCAACATTGCTTTAACGCTTCATTTTAAAATGTTGAGAAAACCATTCATGATTGCGCACACCTTTAATCCCAGGGAGACAGAGGCAGGGGGATCTCTGTGAGTTCAAGGCCAGCTTGGTCTACAAAGTGAGTTCCAGGACAGCCAGAGCTGTTACACAGAAAAAAACCCTGTCTCAAAAAAGTACCAAAGCACGCCCCCAATAAATAAATAAATAAACAAACAAACAAATAAATAAACAAATAAACAAATAAATAAATAAATGTAATTTTCTTTTTTTTTTAAGATTTATTTATTTATTATGTATACAGTGTTCTGTCTGCATGTATGCCTGCAGGCCAGAAGAGGGCACCAGATCTCATTACAGATGGTTGTGAGACACCATGTGGTTGGTGGGAATTGAACTCAGGACCTTTGGAAGAGCAGCCAGTGCTCTTAACTGCTGAGCCATCTCTCCAGCCCCATAAATATAATTTTCAACAAGAGGTGTTGAAAGCTGGGCACAGTGGTGTGTAGCTGTCATCCTAACACTTGGGACATAGGAGCATCAGTAGTTCAGGGCCAGTCTTGTCTGCATAACATGTTTGAGCCCATCCTAGGCTGCATGAAACCCTGTCTCAGAGCTACAACAAGAGCCAACAAGATGGCTGGGTGGGCAAAGGTGCTTGCCGCCAAGTCTAATGACCTGTGCTTGATTCCTGGGACCCACAGGATTGAAAGAGAGAGTCACCTTTCACAAATTGTCCTCTCACCTCCACACACAAGCTGTGCTATGCAGTCCCCAGGAGATATAATAAAAATTAAACAGTAAAAGAAAACAAAATATTTTGATGATTTTATTCTATCATCTTTAAATTTTCTTTATTTTCATTATTCTCTCATCTTGCATCCAACCCAAATAGTTTCTACTATGGTCACAAAGTGACCAGAAAGAGACCTAAGTTGTAACCATCTGTGTTTCTCATATGAGCTCCACATTGAGAGGCTCTTGTGTTAAAACCACTTCCTTCCCACTGACAGAGGCCTCTTGGGATACTCCCACGAGCACTCTGATCGCTTAAATTGCCAACTTCACACAACCTAGAATCACTTGGGAGAAGAGTCCCAGTAGGGGACAGTCTACATTGGGTTGGCCTGTGGCCACGTCTATGGGAAGCGGTCTTAAGTTCATTGATATGGGAAGACCCAGTCCACTGTGGGTCTTAGGCGGGGGTTCCTGAGCGAGGAACAGGAGAAGTCAAGTGAGCTGAGCACAAACAAGCAGACGATTTTATACTTGCATTCAATTCTCTCTGCTCTTGACTGTGGGTGTGATGTCGTCAGCTACCTCAAGATCCTGCCTCGACTTCTCCTCGGTGATGGGCTGTGACATAAACTACTTTCTCTCTTTGCGCCAGGCCATTTTATCACAGAAACAGAAATGAAACTACAGTAAGCAGCTGTGGTGCTTGCTAATATAACTGCATTAAGTAGTGTATATGCGTGTGTTGTGTGTGTGCATGTGTGTGTGTGTGTGTGTGTGTGTGTGTGTGTGTGTGTCTGTGGAGGCCACAGAACAACCTCAACTGTTCTCCCTCAGGGGCTGCCCACTGTTTTGTTTCTATCCCCCATTGTGTGTGTGTGTGTGTGTGTGTGTGTGTGTGTTCATGTATGTGTACGTGTATGCAAGTGTGTGAGCGCAAGTGGGAGGGTGCCTATGCACTTGTGTGCCCATGCATGTGGAGACTCAAGGCTGATGTCTGGTCTCATCCACAATTGCTCTTCTGCCTTATTCCATGAGGCAGGGTCTCTCAATCAAACCCAGAGTTCACTGATATGACTATCTTGCTTGCTGGCTTGCTTTGGGAATTCCTTGTCTCCACCTCCCAGGGCTGGAATTCGAGGTGCCCCTTCTTGCCTGAAAGGTACATAGGTTTCTAGGGATCCAAATTCCAGTCCTCAAGCTTGCAGGGCAAGCACTTTAACCACTGAGCCATACTTCTGGCTCCACCTTGTTTTTTTGAGGCAAGGTCTCTCATTGAACCCGGAGCTTGCCAAGTAGGCTAGGCTGGCCAGTGGACCCCAGGGATCCTCCCATCTCTACCTCCCCAGGCCTGCGGTTACAAGTGTGCACCGTAGTGCCTGGGTTTGTTCAGTGTGTTCTGAGGGTTGACCTCTGGTCCTTGTGATTGCACTTCATCCACTGAGAAATCTCCCCACTGTCAGAATATTGATCAGCAGAAACCATAACCACTCCAGGAATCTTATCTGTGGTATATTGTGTTACTTATGGGAAATATTTGCTTATATATACTATTTGTTTATATGTCCCTGCCCCTGTTGATATCAGGGCTGGCATCTGACTTTCACTGCCTCTCCCTAACGTCTTTAACATCCTTGTCCCGTTGATTCCAGGAAGAGCACGCCACTTGCTGTAGCCAGCAGAACATGGCGATGAACACACAGCATCTCTGTAACCAACCTTTAAAAGCGAGATGTTAACCACTGTGATGGTCAGCTCTTGCGGTCCACTTGATGCAGTCTAGAATCACCTGGGAGGAGAGCCTTAATGAGAGATCACCTGCTTTGTGTCGGCCTGTGGGTGTGTCTGTGGGACACTGCCTTATATCAGCTGATGTAGAAAGAGTCAGTCCACAGTGGGCAGCGCTATTCCCTTGGCAGGGGATCCTCAGCTGCACAAGAGCAGAGAACTCCATCTGAGCAGGCAAGTGCACATGCATGCTTCGCTCTCTCTCTCTTCAAGTGCCTGCCTTGACTTCTCCACCATGTGGATTGTAACACGGGGCTGTGAGCCAAATAAACTACTGTAAATAGAGGCAGAGCTTTCTGTTCTGTATGCCTAATTATACCTGGCAGTCCCTTCCCAAATTACCACTCAGAGGCTTATATTAATTATAAATGTTCGGCCGATGCCTCAGGCTTATTACTGGTTAGCTCTCACATTTAAATTAACCCATATTTCTTACCTCTGCTTTGCCATGTGGTTCACGAATTGTTACCTCATTTTCTACACACACACATATCTTGCTTCCTCGGCAGCTGGCTGGCGTCTTCCTGTCTTCAGTTTGATTGTACTGCCTGATCTTATTCTGCCTTGCCATTGGCCAAACAGATTTATTATCAACCAATGAGAACAATACATATTCACAGCATACAGAAGGACATCCCACAGAATTTCCCCCTTTCTGTCTAATCAAAAAGGAAGGTTTCAACTTTAACACAGTAAAATTATATACAACAAAAACAGGTATCAAGTAAGAATCAGTTACAATATGCAGTCTATTTGTATTTGGCAAAATTAAAGAAAATATTCAATTATCTATCTTATCTTGGACTATTTTCTGCCCTAAATTACTTTTTTAAAAAAAATTTGAGACAGATTTCTCTGTATAGCTTTGGAGCCTGTCCTGGAACTCTCTCTGTAGACCAAGGTGGCCTCAAACTCACAGAGATCCTCCTGCCTCTGCCTCCTATGTGCAGGGATTAAAGGCATATGCCACCAGCACCTGGCCCTTAGTTAATTTTTGTCAAATTATTTTATCATAGCCATGAAAATAAAATTAAGGCAGTGGTTTTGCCATCTGCTGTGAGATCGACAGTGTCTTTCAGACAGGGGTTTCTCCATCATCCTAGATCCCAGAGTAAAGGTAGTCTGGAGGAGGGGACAGACATTGGGTGAGTAAGCAGCATGAGTAACAAACTTTTGTAGTTGTAAAACACTGAGCCTAGATGGGCTGTTTGTTACTGCAACATAACCTGGCATTTCCTGACTGATACACCAACTCTCCCAGCAAAGCAATCACTTTACCAATTGAACTGTCTATCCAGCCTTTAAAAATGTTTATATAAGGGACTGAAGAGATGGCTCAGTGTTTAAGAGTGGGTACTGCTCTAAGAGAGGACCTAAATTTATGCCTCAGCACCCACAGCTGGACATCTGTCGTTGAACACCTCACAACCACCTCTAACTCCATATCCGGGGGAGTCAATGTCCCCTTCTTGATTCTGGGACACTCACACTCACGTGTAAATAGATCCCCTCAAATATATACATAATTAACAAAAATAAATCATTAAATTTTTATTACTTTTTATTAGACTGATCACTAAGGAGGCAGGTAGATTAATTTTTAAAAAATTGCGTGTGTTAAGAAGGGCGCATGTGTATGATGGCGCTCACATGGAGGTCAGAGGGTAGCTTCCAGGATTTGCCTAGTCTTCCGTTATGTGGGCTCCAAGGACTTAACTCAGACCATCAGTCCTGTTGGCAAGCACCCACCCACTGAGCCATCTTACAAGCTTTGATTTTGTTTTTTTGTTTGTTGTTTTTTTTTGACACAGCCTCTCAGTCTATGGGCTAGACTGGCCTAGAACTTGTTATGTAGACCAGGCTGGCCTCAAACTTGTAGCAATCATCTATCATCCCAGCACTTGGAAGGCTGAAGTAGGAGAATTATGAGTGTGAGACCAGCTTGAGCTACAGAGAGACCCTGTCTCAGAAAAAAACAAAACAAAATCCAAGACAACAAGTTTTCTATGGCAATGGGGGCTGTACCTCTCCACACAAGCATGAGGACTGGAGTTTGGATCCCCAGAACACATGCAGATGCAACCTGTAACTCCAGTCTTGGAAGGCAGAGATAGGAGATCCCCAGAGCAAGACTAGCCATATCAGTGAGTTCTGGGTTTGATTGAGTGCCCTACCTCAATGAGTAAAGTAGAAAAGAAACTGAGGTTGATTCCTGACATCGTTTGTCCCTCCACATACACGTACGTACACACATGCATGACTATCCCCATACATATGTTTCTACACACATGCAAAACATGTCCCCACCCACTTGTGCACCACACACAGACACATAAAAATGAAAAAAAAAGTATCTATTTTCTTATGTTTCTGGAGATTGAGCCCAGTGTGTGTGCATGGTAGGTTAGAAGTCTGCCACTAAGTTGTGCCTTCAACAGTAAATATATATGTATTTTTATTTACCTTCAAACACACACACACACACACACACACACACACACAAATACATTTTCTAATTACTTCCAAATTGTCAAAAGTAAACAAGACAGATGTACAGTACAGTGGTCAGGACAGATTTCAAAGATTTATTTATTTAAAAACCTTTTCTATTTTTTTTTTTTTTTGTGTGTGTGTGTGTGTGTGTGTGTGTGTGTGTGTGTGTGCAGTATCTACAGAGGCCAGAAGGGGGCACTGGATTCCCTAAAGCTGGGGCTACAGGTGGTTCTGAGCCACCCTATGTGTGTGCTGGGAACTGAACCCGGGTCCTCTGCAAAAACAGCCAGTGCTCTGAACCACAGACCCATCTCTCCAGCCCCAGGATAGATTTTATTCACCAGTACCTGTTGAAATAGGGAAGAAGAGTCCAGCGTGTCTGTGCCTGGGTTCTCTAATGGCACTCACTTGCCAAAGCTAGGCTCCTCCTCCTCCACAGGGATGGAAAACAGGCACTTAGCCTCACATGATGCCTGGAACGAGCGGCAGAATCTTACATTAGCCTTGACCACTTCTAGGAAAGTGGCTTTGACCTGTTGGTTAAACAGACTCCAGAGGTATGTTAGGGGCAGGGGAGCTGGTGCTGTGGGTAAAAACGGCACTTGCCGCCAAACCTGACAACCTGAGTTCGATCCTTGGGATCACGTGGTGGAAGGTGAGAGCTGGCTTCCGAAGGTTGCCCTCTGCCCTCCTCACACATGCGGGTGCATTGTCTCCCAAGTTTCTGGATCAGTGGTGAGGTGGGGCATCTCGGAGGGGAAAGGTAGAGGAAGCTGCTGCTTACTTCATGGCTAGGTGGGGAAGAGGAAGAGGTTGGGGTTGCCCTTGTGGGCGTGCCCCCGTACCTCAAAGACCTCCCACTAACACTCAACTTGTGCATTAGTTACCTCTGCAATTAATTACCGTGACAAAAATAGCTGATGTAAGCCTTCACCTCCCAAAATGACATCTGTGTCACACAGCTGGTGTCACCCCCAAGATGACATGTGTGTCACACACCTGGTGTCACCCCCCAAGATGACATGTGTGTCACACACCTGGTGTCACCCCAAGATGACATGTGTGTCACACACCTGGTGTCACCCCCCAAGATGACATTTGTGTCACACACCTGGTGTCACCCCCAAGATGACATTTGTGTCACACACCTGGTGTCACCCCCCAAGATGACATGTGTGTCACACACCTGGTGTCACCCCCAAGATGACATGTGTCACACATCTGGTGTCACCCCCAAGATGACATCTGTGTCACACACCTGGTGTCACCCCCAAGATGACATCTGTGTCACACACTTGGTGTCACCCCCAAGATGACATCTGTGTCACACACCTAGTGTCACCCCCCAAGATGACATGTGTGTCACACACCTGGTGTCACCCCCAAGATGACATGTGTCACACATCTGGTGTCACCCCCCAAGATGACATCTGTGTCACACACCTGGTGTCACCTCCCAAGATGACATCTGTGTCACACACTTGGTGTTCGTACCTTTTCTTTCTGATTTGAGCATGGTAGTCCATAGTGTGACTATTCTATGGTTTCCTGGTGACACTCTCCCTCCCTCCCTCCCTCTTGAAGGGCAAGAACGCCACACAATCACTGAGCCACACACCCAGAAGCACTCACTGTCTTTCTGGGTGGCGATAACCAGCTTGGGTTGCTACCAGTTTTCACTGAAGGGCAACAGCCGTCTGTGGGAATGCTTGCCTGAACAGAGAAGAGGGTGGGTGGGTGGAGGTTGTGGGGTAGGGAATTGGTGTGTGTGTGTGTGTGTGTGTGTGTGTGTGTGTGTGTGCGCGTGCGTGTGTGTATCTGAGTATATGTATGTATGTGCACCGCATTCATGCAGGAGCCCTCAGAAGTCAGAGGAGGGTGATGTACCCACTGGAACTGAAGTCTCAGATGGCTGTGAGCCAGTGGTGGAGGTGCTGGGAACCGAACTGGGGCCCTCAAGAGCAGTACAGGCTCTCAATTGCTCAGCCATTTCCCAGCCTCTCATCCAAAAATGGTGATCGATGGACTGGGGCTATGGCTCAGTGGTAAAGTACTTGCAAGAGTTCAGGAAGCCCCACATTTGATCCTCAATGCCACCCAAATTAAAAAAAAGGACACCATCAAAATACCTTCTGCTTTTACTTTTTGGAATGTATTCTTTCACAGTTTCACATGTGTGTAATATGATCTATGTAATGTACTTTGATCATATTTCAGCCATTGTCCTCCCACCCAACTCTTCTCCCCCCAAAGCCCTCCTACTTTCCTATGTGTCTTTTAAAAAAGATTGTATTTGTGTGTATGTGTGTGTGCAGGTGTGCGCGTGTGACACAGTGGGGTGGAGGTCAAAGGTCAACTCTTAGGAGTCACTTCTCTCCTACCATTTGGGTCCTGGAGACTGAACTCAGGTCACCAGGCTTGGTGGCAAGCACCTCTATCGGAGGGGTCATCTAGCCAGCCCCACTCCTCTGCATGGAATTAGGGTTGCCTGCATGGGCAGAGGTGTGGGTTATCTGCTTGGACAAGGACAATTACCAGTGTAGTGGGAGCTGGCCTTGAACTTCTGATCTCCCCCCTCCCCCTTGTCTTAGGCTTCTGTTGCTAAGATAAAAAAATAACGTGACCAAAAGCAACTTGGGGAGGAAAGGGTTTGTTTCAGCTTGTAATTCCTGTGTCACACTTTGTCACTGAGGGAAGTCAGGACCGGAACTCAAGGCAGGAACCTGGAGGCAGGAGCTGAGCGCTGTCTGTCCTGGAGCTCACTCTGTAGACCAGGCTGGCATCTGACTCAGAGATCCACCTGCCTCTGCCTCCCGAGTGCCGGGATTAAAGGTGTGCGCCATCACTGCCTGGCTTTTTTTTTTGCTTTCTTACAACACTCAGGACCACCAGCCCAGGGATGGTACCACCCATAGTGGGCTACCCCCCCTCCCCCCCATCAATCATCAATGAAGAAAATGCCCACAGGCTTGCCTACTGGTCAAGCAAACGTTTTGTTGTTTGTTTGTTTTCTTTTTTTTCCCCTCAGTTGAGAGTCCGTGTTCCCTGAAATGTCTAGTTGTGTCAAGTTCACCAAAACCAACCAGCACGCAGTTCTGAGTTCTGGGATGACAGGTGGGCACCGTTACACCTGGCTCCTAATCATCGTCATTATTTCTTCTGCTTCTGCTGTTTTCCTCCTCTTCCCAGCCCCCTCCTCCTTTATGTCTGTCTGTCGGTCTGTCTGGGTGTGAGTGTAGAGAGCATAGCATCTGGGGCGCGCTTTGCTCACTCTCCGCCTTATTTTTCCATCAGGCGGCTCACTGTGGAGCTCTCACCCTGGGTAGACTAGCCCGGCCAGTGCGCCCTTAGAATCTGCCCGCCTCTGCCTCCCCAGTCCTGGGGTTACAGACACTAGCACTGTCACGCCTAGGGGCGCTGAGGATTTGAACTCTGGTCTTCACCACTGCCCAACAAGCGCTTTGCTGGTGGAGCCATCTCCGAAGCCCCACAAACAAGCTTCTTCAAGTGACAACTCTGTCTTCGCCTTCAACACTAAACCTGCACCTTGGTTTGTTTCCATGGCTGTTTGTCTTTCCTTTCCTGGGACCCTGTCCAGCTCTTCCGACAGAGAAAAGACTTGAGGTTGAATTCCACGACATTCCCCAGTGGAGTCACAGCCCCGGTGTCTGTGAGGGTGGAGAGAGGGCAGAGGGGGACTTGAAGTGAAGCGGAAGGGCTGACTCCACGCGGAGGCTTTGTTCTTGTGTATACTCCACGGGAGGCAGGGGAGGCAGGCAGCGTCCTGGGAAAGGATGGAGCCAGGGGGACAGGCCAGGGGTGGGGCTCTCCCACCTGGCCCCTAATAGGCATATCCTGGCTTCCTGTCCCCTCCCTTTCTACAGTACTGAGGTCCCGGTAGCGGGAGGCTGCGGAGCTCAAAGGTGAAACTGCTCCGTTTTCAGCCAGGCAGGGCAGAAAAGCAGTCCACTGTGCGGGGGCCCCGGGAGCCATGGCTCACAGCTCACACCCGGGGCTCTGTCCTCACGGCCCTCGTCCGCTCTGGACCCGGTTCTGCTCCCGGCCCGCTGCGCCCATGCTGCTGCTCAGCCTCTGGCTCCTCAGGGCCTCCCCCGGGGAAGCAGGTGAGGGGGAGCTGCAGGGAGAGAGGGGCTGTGAGACCCTCGGGGCTCCCGCGCAGCGAGGATGCGGAGGTTGGCTGGGAGGGAGGCGCACAGCGCAGGCCGCGAGGGGTCCCTCTGGTCCCTCTGGTTGGAGAGGCCAGGCGGCGAGGACAGGAGCCGCGGGGTTCTGGCGCTCAGGTCTGCATCCCGACGGCGGCAGCTGGGCTGGGACTGCAGCTTGAATTCTGCTTGCTGTCTCTTGGGCAGCGGCCACCACTCCTCGGTGTCCCCCAACCTTTGTGCCTCTTTGGGGGGGGGGATTCTTCTTCCTTGTCGGTTCATCATCATCATCATCACCGCCACCTTCTCCATCATCTTCCTCTCCTCTTCCCTCCTTCCCCTCTCTTCTTGCTCCTGCTTCTCTCTCCTCCCGCCTCTCCTCTCTTCTCCTCCCTTTCCTCTTCTCTCTCTCCTCCTTTCTCCCCTCCCCACTCTCCCTTTGCCGCCCACCTCGTCGGGGGAACCTCGAAGATGCTTGGCTGTATGTACTCCAGGCTTTCCCAGGCTGGGAGACACAGTGGCTATCAGGGCACAGTGCTTAGCCAGTGTGCAGGAGGCTCCCAGGCTGGGTCTCCAGCACCCCTCCCCCCAGACAAACAAACACAAAGGGAGTGGCCCCAACACTCCCCGGTGTGGGCACCCCCTCAGGACCCACACTCGCCGCCTCCTCTCTTCTTTCTGCCCAACTGCAGAGCGCCCCAACTTAGACCCCCTCACTTCCCTGCAGGCCAAAGACTTGGCCGAGAAGGACCCAGCCTGCAGTCCTCATTCCCCGCCCCCATCCTCCCTGGACCCCCCAACAGCTAGGCTGGGAAGTGACATCAGTCCTCAGGAAGAGCATGTGGGGGGGGGGAGGGCGGGTCCTTTGTGCAGAGGTACTAAAGGCCGGCTGCCGGAGGTGGGGGTGCTTCATGCTCGCCCCACTATGGGGCTGATCTGATGTCTAGTGCCGCCATATGTAAAATGTGCGGTGAGTGGAAGGGACCAGGCTAGGAGGGGTGGGACATACCTGTCAGTCATCTAGCACTTGTGAGGGGGGACACACCCATTATCCTAGCACTTGTGAGGTGGTACATACCCGTCCTCCTAGCACTTGTGAGGGGGGACACACCCATCCTCCTAGCACTTGTGAGGTGGGACACACCAGTCCTCCTAGCACTTGTGAGGTGGTACATACCTGTCCTCCTAGCGCTTGTGAGGGGGGACACACCAGTCCTCCTAGCACTTGTGAGGTGGTACATACCTGTCCTCCTAGCGCTTGTGAGGGGGGACACACCAGTCCTCCTAGCACTTGTGAGGGGGGACACATCAGTCCTCCTAGCACTTGTGAGGGGGGACACACCAGTCCTCCTAGCACTTGTGAGGGGGGACACATCAGTCCTCCTAGCACTTGTGAGGGGGGACACGCCCGTCCTCCTAGCACTTGTGAGGTGGGACACACCCATCCTCCTAGCACTCATGAGGCTGCGGCCCCAAGGCCGGGATGCCTGAGCTGTGCTGGCTGGCCTCATCAGGGAGAGAGTAAACATGTGGAGAGAGGGAGAGGAAGCTACGGGTCAGTGAGATGGCTCAGCATGTAAGGATGCTGGCTGCCAGACCTGGCAATCTGAACTCCGTTCCCAAGAGGAGAGACCAGACACCCAAAGTTGTCCTCTGACTTCCACACTTGTGCTATGGTTCACGCGCCCCTCCCTATAAATTAAAGAAGAAAGAAGAGTTTGTTTTGATGCACTAACTAATCCAGTAGCCAGGACAGAGCCACTACATAAAATGTGTATCCCTCCCACCCCGTGTGTGTGTGTGTGTGTGTGTGTGTGTGTGTGTGTGTGTGTCACAGACACAGGCATATGCATGTGGGTGCCCAGAGAAGCCAGAGGAGGACACTTGAGCTGCCCTTTGTGGATGCCGGGACCCAGACTCACGACATCCGAAAGAGCGGCGAGCACTCCTACACTCTGGGCTCTCTCTGGCCCCTGAGATGGGTGTTTCTATGGTCAACGCTGATCCCCAAGCCCTAAGGTCGCCACAACCCATGCTTATCTGCTCGGACACCTTGTTCTGGACGCTTCCTCCTCTTCCAGGTCCCTTCCCGTCTCCACATGGTCCTCTCTGTCCATCCCTCAGTCTCAGCAGACTGTGACTTCCAGTCTCCTCCTCTCCTTCGGCGTTCCATCTCCAGCTCTCCCCTCTTGAGCTCTGGTTCCTGTTTCTATGGTGTGGGTCATCTCCCAGACCAGCTCTGGAGGTCTATAGGGAAAGGGCAGGGGTTGGTTAAAAGATGGACCCCAAGCCGGGCGGTGGTGGCGCACGCCTTTAATCCCAGCACTCGGGAGGCAGAGCCAGGTGGATCTCTGTGAGTTCGAGGCCAGCCTGGGCTACCAAGTGAGTTCCAGGAAAAGGCACAAAGCTACACAGAGAAACCCTGTCTTGAAAAACCAAAAAAAAAAAAAAAAAAAAAAAAAGATGGACCCCAAATCCAAGAGGGCTGGAAGACAACAGGTGGAGAGGAAGGGCTGAGGGAAGGGAAGGTGGGATGTGGGTGAGGAGGGAGGGGAGACCCGCTGTGGAATGTGGCTTATTTGGTAGAGTGCTCACCTAGCATGCAAGAACCCCTCAGAACTACATAAAACCTGGTATGACTGATCACATCTGAGGTGGAGGTAGGAGGATTAGTATTTTAGTGAGCTGGGGGCCAATCTGGGCTTCAGGAGACTCTCTACATTTTATTTTGTTTGTTTTTGTTTTTTTGAGACAAGGTATATCTGTGTAGCCTTGACTGTCCTAAAACTAGCTCTGTAGACCAGGCAGGCCTCGAACTCACAGAGATCCACCTGCCTCTGCCTCCCAAGGGCTGGTGTGCCACAATTGCCCAGCAAGACTCTGTTTCAAAAAAGCAAGGGGCTGGAGAGATGGCTCAGTAGGGAAGGGCACTCACTTTTCAGGCCTGAGGACCCGAGTTTGGAAACTCAGCACTCATGTAGAAGGCTGGGAGCAGCTGTGTGTGCCTGTAACCCAGCAGTGGGGCAGAGGCAGGCGGCTCCTGAGGATTTGTGGGTAACAAGCCAGTGCGGCTAAAACAGTGAGCGTCCAGTTCAGTGAGAGACCCTGCTCAAGACAGTAAGGTAGGAGGCAGCAGAGGAAAATGCCCCGTGTCCTGCTCTGGTCTTTGCATGCACACACCTGCACACTCACATGCACACACCTGCACACTCACATGCACACACAACACACACACACACATACACCATATGCACATAACACACACAAAACATACAAACATCATATACACATAACACACAAAAACCACACACACACAAACCACACACACGTTACACACAAAAATTCACACGACACACATAAATCACATACACATAATATACACACACAAACCATATACACATAACACATGTATAACACACACAAACTGTATATGCATAGCATACACACAACATGCAAATCACATACACATCACACACACAACACATACACACAAACCACACACACATAGCACATACAAAACCACATACCCATAACACACACATACACAAACCATATTACAAAACACAGTCATGAACCACGTACACATAACACACACAGACCACACACACATGCAGACAGACTTCATACACACAACATCCTCTTCCACCAGAAAAAGACAGGAAGGAATGAAGGAAGGAAGGAGGAAGGAAGGAAGGAAGGAAGGAAGGAGGAAGGAGGAAGGAAAGAAGAAGGAAGGAAGAAGGAAGGAAGGAAGAAGGAAGGAAGGAAGAAGGAGGAAGGAAGGAAGAAGGAAGGAAGGAAGAAGGAGGAAGGAAGGAAGAAGGAAGGAAGGAAGGAAGGAGGAAGGAAGGAAGGAAGGAAGGAGGAAGGAGGAAGGAAGGAGGAAGGAAGGAAGAAGGAAGGAAGAAGGAAGGAAGGAAGAAGGAAGGAAGGAGGAAAGAAAGGACTTGGACACTCAGTAACCAGTAAGGAATAGAGGGCTTCTCACCCTGCTGCCCCCTAAACAGACTCCTGTAGGAGAGGCACATCCTGTTCTTTGTGACATGGGTGTGGGAGGTGAGGGAGTGGATCCCCCATGGCGTGTGACGGTGACAGAATGACCTAAGAGTTCACCATGGGTTCCTCTGTTCTGCCGACACAGGGACTCCATCCACGGCCACAGCCACCTCTAGCTCACACCCGCCTGGTGTGGAGGCAGCCCACACTGCTCTCGACAGTCCTCTGCATGCTGGAGGTGTACCTCAGGGGCTTCTCAGTCCCCACCAGCCCCCTTATGCAGCTCCTGACAGTGGGGAACACACACCCAGGACTGCCCACATACCCAGTAGCTCTAAGTCCATTTACGAGTCACTGCTCAGATCCCCAATCAGTCCTGAAACCGTGACAGCCCCGAGGTCCAAGCTTGTCATCAAGGTGGAGACCGGTCCTCCCACCCTCCTGGTCTACATGCCCACCACCGAGTGCATCCCCCGCTCTGGCTTCATCATCACCACCCCCCACCCCACCACCACTACCTGTGCAGCCATGACCCATGTGCCCCTCACCAACTCCTATACCACCGCTCCCAAGATTGACAAGCCGGTGACAACCGTCACCTCTGGTAGGAAAGTGACCTCATCCACGGCCTCTGCTTCCATTGTTGCCAATGTGGGGGGCACAACCACAGAAATGTCCCCACCTTCTTCCTCTGTCTCAACCATACACACAACCCAAGATACCCTGACCTCTTCTATCACAGAAACCACAGACATGATCACCACGGCCCCGACAGGTGTGCGTGCAACACTGTCCCTCACTCCGGGAGTGACTTATCTGTCTGCTACGGGTCCTTCTCCAATTCCTACAAAAACCTCCTTAACAACAGTCACTGATAACATTGCCCCACCCGGCACCAGTGCCTTGACCACCACAGGCATTACTGCCAAACCATTTCCTACTGCAAGTAATTCTCTCAAAACAGAAACTTCCTCCACCCATTCCCCGGGCTCCACCAATACATCAACACCTTTTGCTTCTGTTGCTAAGGAAACAACCACTCATGCGGGTGAGCCACCCCTGGGGATGACAATCACGAACTCTGGGGAAATCACACCTATGAGTGACACTCCCAGAGAAACTGTCAGCACAGCATCTTCCCACCCAACCATGTCACCCACCGTCAGGGGGACGGTTTCGACGTCTGACATGATGGCTTCCTCAATGACCTCCAGAATTCTAACGTCACTACCAAGTACGGTTCTGCCTTCTAAACCTTCTGATATTGACTCCACCTCTAGAACGCCCACACCTGGGATGATCTCAATGTCCACTCCCCTAGGTCTTGGGATGACTTCCCAAAGCACACACACACCATCCGCACATGGTCCAGACATCTCTACCACAATGTCAGCAGCCCCCAGCCACATGCCTGCAGGCACAACTGGTTTCCTGCCCATGACGATGACGAGTCTCAGGCCAGCAAAAACAGCTTCTTCTAGTCTGTCAGCACCAAGTGTGACACTCATGTCTGAAACCCTGTCACCTAGCAAAGGCATCCACACCTTTAGGAGCACAAGTCTTACCCCATCATCTATGGGTGACACCGTCCCATGGGGCACCATGACAGACGCCACCTCAACCCATAAAGCTTCTGGTACGTCAGCAACACACACCAATTTCATCGCATCGTACCCCACCACGAAGAACAGTGGTGCACTTACTAATGAATCTCATTCCACAACTTCCAGTATGGTGACTACCCTTCCAAATACTGAAGGTACTGGAAATCCCGCAGGTGCCCTAGAGACAAGTATTCCAGTCACATCTTCACTCTCCTCCTCCATATTCACCAGCAGTGCTGGGTCCTCACAGACGGACAGTGTGCCATCGGCTCCAACCATCACCCATACGCTCCACACGACAGCAGAGTCCACCCCAGCACCCACCACCACCACACTCACAGCCCCCACATCTACAGAGCCACCTCTTCCTCCCTCAGCAGTGACGGCAGCAGGCCAGCCCCCCTCCCCCATCTCTGCTGCCACATTTACTGGCGACACCACACTGAATCCCACCACAGACCTTCCTATGGATTCTCTCCTGGCGGAAATCACCACAACTCCTCTGATCCCTTCTTTGGGTGCCCCCACAGATGCGTGGCTTTCTGGGATATCCAGCATCTTCCCTCCCATGAGCACCACTGTGTTGACATCACCCACAAGCAGGATTCTTTCCTCTACATCTGCCCCAAGCACGCAGTCTGTCACCCCTGGCGTGATACACACCACCCCTTTATCTACCTTAACGACAGCACTTCCGGCCACCGATGCCACATCTACATCAGTGTCTCAGGCCAACTCTCCCAGCTTTCCAGGTACCGCTGTTGGAGACTTCACATCAGATATCACCTCTCCCACAGCCACCACACATGCACTGATGCCTGACCCCTCCGTCACTCCCACCTGGACCTCTTGGCCCACCTCAGAAACAGCCGGATCTGCTACCACACACTTGGTCACCACAGCTCCCCCGGCGTCTTCTCCCAGCAGCCCTAGCCTCACAACAGCCTCAGACACTTACTCCACTCGCAGAGCACCCACAGCCGCTACCTCCTCACATCCCGACAGCCCTGGTGCTATGGAGACACTCCTGTCTACAACGCTGTCTTCTTCTGGTGCAGGCACCTCCACAGTTACAGCCACAGCTCTCCATTTCTCATCTACAGGCAACAGTGGTTCCTCCGCTATGGCAATCACCACCTCCACCCCTGCAGATTCCAGTATGTCCACCACCCACACCACTAGGACCCCATCTTCCCTTTTCGTCAATAACACAGAAGTAACAATGCCAATGAGTACACCCCATACCACCACCCCACGTGTAGCAGCTGCTTCTACAAACACTGGAAACACCCGAACACGGTCTCTTGCTGTCACCGTTCCTGACACAACTACACCCCCCACCTCGGTGGCTGATGTCAGTTCTGGGAACACTGAAAGCACACCTTCAGCTCCGAGCATCCCTCAGACACTCCACATGACAGCTGAGTCCACCCCAACGCCCACCAGCACCACATTTACAGAAACACCGTTAACTACCGCCACCCTGATTCCTACCACAGACCTTCCCACAGAATCTCTCAGCGCAGAAATCAGAGCCACTTCCCAGATCACGTCGACAGTCACACCCTCAGATCCACTGACTTTTGGGACAGCAAGCATCTATCCACCGGTGAGCACCCAAGTGTTGGCTTCACCCACCACTGCTGCTTTCTCCTCTGTGTCTATCTCCAGCTCGCAGCTGGTCACCACTGACGTCACACACACGCCCCCCTTAGCCACCTTGGAGACCGCATTCCCAACTACCAAAGCCTTGTCTACAGGTACCTCTCAGGCTGCCCTCTTCAGTTCTTTCACCAATGCCGTGACATTGTTGACACCAGGGAGCTCCTGTCCTTCCTCCATCACAGACACACTGGCCCCTGCTGCGTCCGTCATTTCCACCTGGCCTTCATTACCCACCTCAGAAGCAGTCAGGACTTCTACCACACCCTTCATCACCCTGGCTGCCCAGACCCCGTCTCTCATCACTCACAGCTCCACGGCCTCCAGCCTCTACTCCACAGATAGGCTCTCTACAATGCCTACCACTTCTGGTGTGACGGACACAGTTACACCCACAGCCCTGGCTTCACCCACTATGGACGTCTCTACCACACCAGTTACAGCTCTCGACACCTCTCCTACGAGCAACACTGTCCCGCTGGTCACAACAGACATCACCGCAGCCCACGAAGGTGGTTCCGTTATGTCACCAACCCACTCCACTCTCATCCCATCTTTCTCTAGCCCCCAGGACTCAGAAACAATGGCATCTGTCCCTACGAGTCGTGCCACACCCAGTAGGACAGCTACCCTCTCAATCACTGGCAATGACTCAAGTCCCTTTGCCACAAGCTTTCCAGTCACACCTGCTTCTTCCTCGTCCACCTCTGCCAGCAGGACTGGGACCATCCAGACAGCTGGTGAACCCTCAGCTCCAACCTTCCCCCACTCTCCCCACACAGCAGTTGAATCCGCCCCAGCACCCACGACCACCAACCCATTCACAACAACCACGTCCACAGAGCCACCCTCGGCTACCGCATCAGGGACTAGGACCTTCTTCAGCACCATTGTGACGTCCACTGGAGAAGCCACGACGACAACTTCCACCACAGACCTTTCCACACCACCCCCGATGTCAGAAATGGCAACCACGGCCTCCACCAGCTCTTCATTTGCCCCCTTAGATACCTTGACTTCTGGGAGGCTCACTACCTCTCCTTCACGGACCACCCATGCGTTACCTTCACACACAAGTGGGGTCCCGCCCTCAACATTTGTCCCAAGCACACAGCCTGTCACCCCTGGCAGCGCAGACACCCCCCATCATCTGCTCTGGCATCAACACCCCCAACTCCCGATGCTGCAAATCTAACCTCATCTCTAGTCTCGTTCCCCAGCTCTCCAACCAGGCCAGTTACAGAGTCCGTGCTCCATTTCACATCTCCTGCCTCCAGCACAGACACATCTTCCGCTGACATCTCCTCGACCACCAGGCCCTCTCAGCTCACTTCTCAAACAGACAAGACAGCTGCCGCACACACGGTCACCTTGGCTACTCTGACCCCCTCCCTCAGACCTCCCATCATCCCAGCCTCAGAGAGCTACTTGACCGACAGTACGTCTGCCTCCTCCTTATGTCCCGAGCTCACACCCACAGTCTCCTCCTCACCTAGCACACACCGCCACACCATCGCAGCCACGGCTCTCACCCCCTCACCCCCGGGAAACACTGAGCACACTGTGGCGGGAGGCACCTCTACCCACACCATCTCCAGCTCTCTGCCAACCCACACCGCTTCCAGCCCTCTTTCCTCCGCCATCCAGAACACAGAAACGCCACGTGTCAGCACACGCCACGCCATTGCCACCATCAGGACCGCTAACCCCTCAAGTGCAGGAAACCCTGTCAGTCCATTTGCCACGAGGATTCCAGCTACATCTGCATCCATCTCTGCCAGCAGTGTGGGCACCACGCAGCTGGGCAGTGTGCCGTCAGCTCCAGTCACCAACCCCCCACTCCACACAACGGCTGAGTCCACCCCAACACTCACTACCACCGCCACACTCACAGCCCCCACATCTACAGGGCCACCCCCTCCTACTTCCGCCGTGACTGGAGCAGGTCAGCCCCCCTCCCCCACCCCTGCTGCTGCCACATCCATGGGAGAAAGCACAGTGAATCCTGCCACAGGCCTTCTGACAGAATCGCTCATGACAGGCATGACCGTGACTTCCCCAACCACGTCTTCGGTCACTACCATGGGCCCACTCACATTTGGGATATCCATGAGCTCTTCTCATGTGACCTCCAGTGTGTTGACCTCACAAATGAGTAGGGCCCTATCCCCTATGTCTGTCTCAGGTTCACAACCAGATACCCTTGTACAGTCTACCTTGGTGACTTCACTCCCAAGCACTAATGCAGCATCTACAGCTACACCCCAGGTCACCTCCCCGAGTCCTCCCACCACATACTCTATGTCAGACAGCACCGCTTTTGTCCCTGTCACCAACACATCGACCTCCACCACCTTCCTGTCATCAACCCGGCCATCTTCACTCATCTCAGGCACAGCTATGATTGCCACCACAGACGTGATCACCACAGTCACCCCGACTCCCTCTAGAACCCCTACGACTTCTTCCAAGTCAAACATGCACTCCACTGACAGTATATCTACAGCTACCATCTCCTCACATCCTACAACTCCTGGTAACCTGGGGACACTGACATCTACGACCTCACCTTTTCCTAGTGAAGGAATCCCTACCATTGCCGTTACAAGTCTCCCCTCCTCATCTACACGCAACAGTGGTACGTCTGCCGTGGCAGCTACCACCTCAACCTATACAAGTTCTAGTGTATTACCAACCCACACCAATACTATCCCGTCCTCCTCCGTCATCCAGGACACAGGGATTTCACTTCTCAGCACAGCCCACTCCATTGCCCCCATCGTGACAACTACCGTCACAGCTTCTGGGAACACCCCATCAGGTTCCCTTGGGATGAGTACGTCAGTTTCACCTGAAATCTCACTGTCAAAGTCAACTTCTAAATTTGCCTCTGACTCGGGAACCAAAACCTCTCCTGTTCCTACCAGTATTTCTCCTGCAAGTACCAATTCCCTGTTCTCTTCTTTTCAAACTCACAGTCTATCACCAAACTCCGGTCCTATCTTGTCAACGTCCCATGTGCCCATGACAAGCACTGGCTGGTCCACTCTTAAGACTCTCATGTCCACCTCCACTTTGTTAACTACACTTACCTCCTCAGGTAAGCCCAGAACAGAATCTCTCCCCAGGGGAAGTACTTCTCCAAATGCAGTGGTCACTGCTTTTGGTACCTTGATCTCTTTGACACCCACAGTAATGATGTCGACGCCTCTGTCTTTCCCTGCTACTACTAGTCCAATGCAAAGTACGACTACTAAATCTCCTACGTTCTCCCCTAGTTCCAGTACAGAAGGTAGAGTCCCCTCTGTAGCAACATCCTTTCCTCCTTCTTTGACTACCAGAACTTCTCCAACCACCTCACCACCGACCACAGCTCACACTGAATCAACCCCCTTCTCTTATGTCTCTCTTCCTTCCACTACACCCTGTCCAGAAACCATCACCATCACAATAGTCCCTACCTCTCCGCTGACGCCATGTGTTGACATCAATCCCAGTACTGATGTGACATCTGCTCCCACTACCCCACTCTCGGTCACTCCCTCTACCACTGAAATGGTCACTTTTTCCAGTTCTACCAGCCAAAGGTCATTTCTCCCTACCTATACGGACCCTTCTTCCGTGACTCCAGAAACGGAGCCCTCAAACATCATCACTGATGGTCCGAGGTCAACGGTCACGAGGACCACAGGCACAGGTTTGACCAGCACCTCAGTGTCCACTACTGACCATTGGTTGAGCGCCACCTCAACCATCACCCCGAATATGCCCGGCTCCATCAGTGTTCCTCCAACCCCACAACCAAGCCACAGCCCTTCCAACCACCACAGCTTCAAGCAAGGTGATCTACCCCATTCCATCTGCCGCAAAGACCCCAGAGACCTCAGTGACCACCATGAAGTCTCCTACCGTCCTTACATTACCATCATCAAGACCAACGCCAACCACTACTCAGATGACTACAGCAGCAAGCTTGACCACCACCCCAGGTTAGACCTCTCACCTCCTGTTTTGTTTTTTTTTCTATACCTTCCTTTTTTACTCAATTCTGTGTCACCAAGGTCTGGTTCTAGTTAGAGTTCTCATCTTACCCATGCTTCCTAGGCATTTGTGAAAATGGCGGCACCTGGGACCAGGACTGGTGCGTTTGCGTTCCTGGTTTCTCTGGAGACCGCTGTCAAGTTCTGGATAACAGATGCCAGAACGGGGGCTCATGGGATGGCGTCAAGTGTCTCTGCCCCAGTACCTTCTATGGGTCTCTCTGAGAGTCTCCAGTGGAGCAGTTAGAAATAGGTGAGTTTCTGGGGCCGTGGGCTCCGTCCTTTCTCCTTCCAGAAGGCGCTTATGCACTCTGCTCCCCCTCTTCTTCCATTGCTGACCTCTCTCCCACGCACTCTGCCGTCCCGTGCTCCTCTTCACCCTTAACCGCCAGTTGACTCCAGCCTTCTTTTTGTCCTCTTCTCCAGACCTTACTAGTTTCTTTCTTTCTTTCTTTCTTTCTTTCTTTCTTTCTTTCTTTCTTTCTTTCTTTCTTTCTTTCTTTCTTTCTTTCTCTCTCTCTCTCTCTCTCTCTCTCTTTCTTTTATGGGGGGGGTGGTCTGAGACAGGGTTTCTTTGTGTAGTTTTGGTGTCTGTCCTGGATCTCGCTCTGTTGACCAGGCTGGCCTCGAACTCACAGAGATCTGCCTGGCTCTGCCCCCCGAGTGCTGGGATCAAAGGCGTGCGCCACCGCCCGGCCACCTTACTAGTTTCTGACGGCCGCTGTCGTGAATGGCCGTAGAGCTAGTGGCTGTAACACAATTCTGTGGATTACAAGTCTCTATTGGCTGTGTCTTTCACTGTTGTGCTCAAATCCCTGACAAAAGCAACTGTTTTTGGAGATAGGGTCTTGTTTTGTAGCCCTGGCTAGTGTGGAACTCACTCTGTAGACCGGGCTGTCCTAAAACTCACAGAGATTCCCCCTGCCTCTGTCTCCGAGTGCTGGGATTACAGGCGTGCACCATCATGACTGGGATAAAAGCATCTGAAGGGAGAAAGGGTTGGTGGTGGCTCCTGGTTTGAAGGGACACAGTCCACCACGTCAGGGAAGGCATGGCGGCAGGAGCGTGAGGCAGCTGCTCACATCCACAGTCAGGGAGCAGAGAGAGATGGATGCTCGCTTCTTTTTATTCAGGCCAAGATCGCAGACCTCGGGATAGCCCCACCCACATTTAAGGTGGGTCTTCTCACCTCACTCATCCAACCCAGGAACTCCCTCACAGATGTGCCCAGAGGTTTGTCTTCATGGTGACCCTGGAGCCTGTCAAGCTGACCACAGTGATAGACCATTACAAAATCAGATGTGGGCAGAGCATGCTGGTACACGTGTCGAATCCCAGCACCCGGGAGGCAGAGACAGGTGGACCTCTGTGAGTTTGAAACTTGTCTGGTCTACGTGGCAAGTTCCAGGCCATCCAGAGCTACAGAGACCCTGACTCAAAAGAAAAACAAAGCAAAAACAAAAATTAGAAACAAAACAAATTAGTAAAGGTTTAATCTTTATTATTTTTAATTATGTGTATGCCTGTGTGTAGCTGGAGATTTTCTCTCTGGGTCCCGCCAAGCCCGGCAGTCCCACAGCCCACTTATAAAATAAACACACAGACGCTTATATTATTTAAACTGTTCGGCCTAATGGTTCAAGCTTCTTGTTATCTAGTTTTTCTATCTTAAATTAACTCATTTCTATTAATCTATATCTTGCCATGTGGCTCGTGGCTTACCAGTACTTTACATCCTGCTCCTGATCGTGACTGGCAGCGTCTCTCAGCCTCAGCCTTCCACTTCCCAAAAATTCTCCTCCCTCTTTGTCCTGCCTACACTTCCAGCCTGGCTACTGGCCAATCAGCGTTTTATTTATCAATCAATCATCCACAGCACCTGTGAAAATGAGTACAGATGACACAGAGGTCAGAGATATTAGATGCCCCCTGGCCTGGAGTTACAGGGAGTTGTGTCTGACATGGGTGCTGGGAACTGAACTGGAGTCACTTCTGTATCAGATGATATATTCATGTGTTCTTTCTTAGGATTAAGGTGGAAACATCTTTTTTGTTTATTTGTTTTGGTTTTTAGAGACAGGGTTTCTCTGTGTTGCTTTGCACCTTTCCTGGATTTTGCTCTGTAGCCCAGGCTGGCCTTGAACTCACAGAGATCCGCCTGGCTCTGCCTCCCGAGTACTGGGATTAAAGGTGTGTGCCACCACTGTCCAGCTAGGTGGGAACACCTTAAGGAACTATTATTCTGCCTGCTCTGTGGGGAAAACGGAGGAGTTATAGGCCAATCCATGTGAAGTTGGCCTTCTTCCTTTCACCTCTGATAAAAACATACCAGAATTAATTGATTTATTCTCTTTCTATTGGTAACTGAGCACAGGACCTCTCCGGGGGGATTATAAGCAGGTGCTCTACCACTGAGCCACACCCCAGCCCCTCACTGGGGGATTCTAGGCAGGGGCTCTACCACTGAGCCACATCCCCATCCCCTCACTGAGGGATTCTAGGCAGGGGCTCTACCACTGAGCCACACCCCAGATATTATTCCAGAATTCCTTCTACTTTCCGGGTACTCCTCCGTTAAGTCTTTGGGAATGATGGAGAAAGACAGAGAAGCCTATAGATTAAAGAGTTGTGGTAGTGATAGCAGTCAAGGGCAGATGATGGAGTAATCAGAGCTAGGTATCCCATGATATAGACACAGTGGAGACCGAAGTGGGCGGGAGGTATCCGTGGACCAGGAATTCTCTCAAGACCTCAAAGACAACACTTTCAAGGCCTACAGAGATTTCAGCAATGCCTTCCAGAGCCAGGTGAGCAGGGAGGAGGGAGCTTAATGATCCTTCCCTGGACTGGGCATGGGCCCCTGGGTATCCTCAGGCCCACAGGTTCAGACATAATCCCAGAAACCATCGATATTTCAGATGCAGAAGATTTACCAGACTGTTCAAGGTTTCCAGGGTGTGCGGATCCTGTCCCTGAGGTAGGAGCCCCTTCTGGGGCTGTGGAGAGATTGTGGGGTAGAGGGAATGGAGATGCCACCCTTCCCTTTTGGAACCGTTAGCCACCACAAAGAGGCAGAGGGAGTCTTCAAGGGAGTTCCATGAGGGGGACTTTCACAATGATTTTGGGGGGTCATTTCTTTGCAGGAGAATGGTACCCTTTTCAAGAACAACTGCATGAGACTTGCAGAGGTGGGGTTGTTGACTTAGTCTCTGCTTGCCTGGTACCAGCTCTGTCTGTGGGAAGTAAGGAGGGAGGAGAGGAAGGAGAAAGAGATAGAACACATGCACACACACACATACACACACACACACACACACACACGGCATACACATACACACACACATGGTTTGGTTTTGTGATATCTTAAAAAAACTTATTTTATGTGTATGAATGTTTGCTGGCATGTAAGTCTGTGAACCACATATGTGCCAGAAGTCACAAGAGGGTGTTAGGGACTGGAGTTACAGATGGTTGTGAGCTACCCTGTGAGTGCTGGGAACAGAATCCAGGTCCTCTGGAAAAGCCAGTGCTCTTAACCACTGAGCCATCTCTCCAGCCCCTAGTTTGGTGATATTTTGATACAACATGAAGAGCATGCTATTCCTCTCCATTCCTTCCCTGCTTCCCAGGCTGAGAGCCCTCGTCTAAAAAGAATGCAATGGGCCTGGGGGAAAATGCTCAGTCAGGAAAGTGAAAGTGTTTGTCTCCAAGGCGTCAAGACCCAAGTTTAGATTCCCAGAAATCACGTAAAAAGCTGGACTTGGGACTGGGGGAATAGTTCACTGGGTAAGAGTGTTTTGCTGTGCAGTCAGGAAGACATAAGTTCAAATCCCAGCACTGGTGCAAAAAGTGGGACATGGGCATGCATGTCTGTAAACCCCGGGATGGAGGATGCAGGGACAGGAGCATTGCTGAGGAGTCGCTGACTACTGTCAGTGAGAACAGATCTTTTCCCATGGGAATAATACAGAGAGTGACCGAGCATGACACCAGGTGCTATCCTTTGGACTCCGAGCATGGGCAGGTACCCACACACATGCACACACACCACAAACACACACAGACAGAAGTTGATGGCGATGATGATGATGATGATGATGATGATGATGATGATTGATGATGATGGTGATGATGATTGATGACGATGAGGATGATTGATGATGATAATTGATGATTGATGATGATGATATTGATGATGATGAATGATGACAAGTCAATCTCTGGAAGCTCACAGGCCCTATATGAACTATATGGTGACATTCTAGGCCAATGAAAGTCTCTATCTCAAAATCAAACAAGCAAAC
The DNA here is from genome assembly GCF_949786415.1 of Peromyscus eremicus. Lineage (NCBI taxonomy): Eukaryota > Metazoa > Chordata > Mammalia > Rodentia > Cricetidae > Peromyscus > Peromyscus eremicus. Next base: position 26,688,752 of record NC_081438.1, on the reverse strand, counting down.
AAACAAAAACCAGTGGAAGGCACCTGAGGACCAATGCCCAAGGTTGTCCCCTGACCTATACACATATAGGATCCTTGCATACCAGTGCATGCATGCACACACACGCACACTCACACACACACACACACACACACTCAAAAATAATTTGACATTTCATGCCACAGCCTGCATCCCCTCTCCTTCTTGGACATTTGTGGTTGGTCCTAAAGGTGCCCCAGAGACCCTTTGTGCCCCGTGTGCCCTCTGATGCTCTTGACCCCTCAGGAGCGGCAGCGTCGTGGTAGACTACCTGGTCCTGCTGAAGCTGTCCTTCAGCTCCCAGCTGCAGAGCGAGTACGAGAAGGTGCAGAAGGAGGAGCTCCAGAGGGTGACGGCTGTCAGGACAACCAGAGTGAGCTGGGGGGAGGGGCAAGGTCACCACTGTCTCCCCGACCTACTCCAGCTCAGTCAGGGAACCTTCGGGGACTTGTGACAGGCTGAGGGAGGAGGCACAGTGGTGCTCCCCGGGGAGGAGGGAGGTGACAGCCACTTTCCCTGTGGCTCCTCCACATTCTGGGGACACTGAGGGAGCCCTCTCTTCCTCTCCCCCCAGCCCTGTGTTTTAAGCCCGACTCCGTCAAGGTGAACAACGGCACCAAGGAAGAAGAGCTGACCCCCAAAGGAGAGGCGGGTGGGCAAAGGGCTGAGTGGCCTCAGGTGGCCGTGAGCTTTTCAACAGAGAATCCCAAATCCTCGAGTTCTCAGGGAAGATCTTTGTGTGTGTGCATGAGTGTGAGTGTGAGTGTGTGTACGTGTGTGTGTGCATGGCATATGTGTGGAGGTCAGAGGACAACTTGGAGGAGTCAGTCCTCTCCTTCCACCCTGGGGGTGTGTGTGTGGGGTTGAACTGAGGTTATCAGGCTTAGACACACATAAGTGCTCGCACACACACACAACATACACACACACACACACACACACACACACACACACACACAGCCGCACCCCAGCACCCACAAGCAAGGCCAGAGGGCCAGGGTTACTTCCCTGCCACCTTGGAAAAACCTACCCCAGCATCCCTCCCCCGCCCCAGCACCCCTCCCCAGCCCCAGGACCCCTCCCCCGCCCCAGGACCCCTCCCCCGCCCCAGCACCCCTCCCCCGCCCCAGCACCACCCCCCCGCCCCCGCCCCAGCACTCCTCCCCCGCCCCAGCACTCCTCCCCCGCCCCAGCACCACCCCCCGCCCCAGCACCACCCCCCGCCCCCGCCCCAGCACCCCTCCCCCGCCCCAGCACCCCTCCCCCGCTCCAGCACCCCTCCCCCGCCCCAGCACCACCACCCCGCCCCCGCCCCAGCACCCCTCCCCGGCCCCAGCACCCCTCTCCCGCCCCAGCACCCCTCCCCCCGCTTCACTCCCGGTCACTAAAGCCAGGTTACTGAGTGGAAAAAGTGGAACCCCCGTTTCTGTCATCTCCCCCTTGCCTTCCTCCCCAGCCATCTGTCACCGAACTGCCCCCGCGGGCTATGAGGACTTCTACTTTCCCTTGGTGGAGCTGAACAGGCTCCGCTGCGTCACCAATTGCACACCTGGAGTGGACGGCACCATCGACTGCCACCAGGGACAGTGTTTTCTGCAGAAGAACGGTCCAACCTGTCGGTGAGGTCCCGCCCCGTCCAATAGGCCACGCCCCATCCAATAGGCCACGCCCATCCGGTAGGCCACGCCCACTCGCTTAAGGGCGTTCCCAAAGCCGAGCCCACCACCTACAAGCCCCTTCCAGAGAAGTCCCACCAACAGCCCTAGGGTGGAGACACTACCTGCTTACCCACGGACCCTTCCTTCTTGTCTTTTTTTTTTTTTTTTTTTTTTTTGGTTTTTCGAGACAGGGTTTCTCTGTGTAGCTTTGCGCCTTTCCTGGAACTCACTTGGTAGCCCAGGCTGGCCTCGAACTCACAGAGATCCGCCTGGCTCTGCCTCCCGAGTGCTGGGATTAAAGGCGTACGCCACCACCGCCCGGCTCCTTGTCTTTTTTTGTTTTTAAATTTACTTTATGTATTTTCAAAAGTTTTCATTTTAAAGACTACATTTTATTTATTTATTCCGTGTGCATGTGGGGGTGTGACACCATGACCCTGTGGAGGTCAAAAGGTAACTCTGTGGGGTCGGTTCTCGCCCTCCACATTTATGTGGGTCCCGGGGTTTGAACCTAGGTTGCTTCCCCAGGCTTGAGCAGCAAGCCCCCCTGAGCCATCTTGCCTGCCCTTTGTTCTTCCTCCCTCCCGCCCTTCCTTTCTTGCCTACTTCCTGCACTTTAGGTCTTACGTGACCCAGGCTGGCCTCAATCTCCTAAGTAGTGGACTCTGGCCTTGAACTCCTGACTCCCTTGTCCTCATTTCCCAAGTTCTAGAATTAGATATGTGAGCCACCACACCCCACCGTGCCTTCTGGAGACCCTGCCACCCATGGACCAAATTCTCCAAGGCCCTGTGCACGCAGGCACACAGGCACGCAGGCACGCACGCACGCACGCACGTGCCCTAGGATGGTGGACCCCAGCCCGTGGGGCCCCACCTACCAGCATGTGACCTGTCTGAAGCCTGCGACTTCTTTCCAGCTGCTTCTCCACAGACACCTCCTGGTTCTCGGGCTCCCGCTGCGAGGTGGCGGTTCACTGGAGGGTGCTCATTGGGGGGCTGGGGGGCGCTGCTGCTCTGCTGCTGCTGCTGCTGCTGGTGGCCCTAAGTGTCTGGGTGGCACCTTCCCGGGGGAGAGACAAGGAGCACCCGCCCCCAGGCAGGTAAGCTGGAGGGATGAGGGGTGGGTTGCCATCCCCAGACACCGTGTCTTTGGCCCGACCGTGTGACCTCTTGAGCTGTCACCTAGGTCCTGGACCCAGGACAGGAAACGGTTTGCCATCTGGCGTGAAGGCGTCTTGGGGACTTTTTCCTACACCGGCTTCCAGGATTCCCCGACGGGTGAGTCTGGCTGCCTGGAGACGGGGCTTCCCTGCGCTGGACTGCAGTCTGAGGAGGGCATGTGCACTCCTCAGCCAGGACAGACAGGGATCTGGTGCCAAGAGTGGGTGCCCTTGCTCTTGAGGAAGGGACAATTCCTGACAGACCCCCCCCAACCCCACTCCCGTCCCCCTCCCCACCCTCCCTGGGCCATGCGGTCTCTCTTCCCTCTCCTCCACCGTCTTCCTTTCTTCTCTCTGTAGTTAGTAACAAAAACTTCTATGTTGACTTGGAGAAGGTGGACACCAACGCCAGGGTGAGGCGGCGCCGGAGGGAGGGTGTCTGGGCAGGTGGCTGGGCTGGGACCAGGCAGTGACTTCCCTCAGCCAGCTCCCACGTGTGGCTGAGCGTTCTTCACTCAGTGTCCATTCTGTGGCAGGTTCACATCCAAAGACCGGGGGCGGCTTCACCGTCGTCATCCTGAGCCCCGGAGGGCCGCTTCTGTACTTCTGCACTCCTCCACCTGCCCTGGACGGCAGGACCGAGCCCGTTGTGCAAGAACTGGTCCCAGTACCACACACCCCCGGATCCCAGCGTTCTTGGGCAAAAACAAAACAAAACAAAACAAAACAAAACAAAACAAAATCTATTCCTTTGACCTCCCATCCTTCTCGTCGTTGACTGAAACCCACTTGGAGAACATATCTATGCTCTTCACTCCAGCATGGTGGGCAAGTCAGTGTTACCATCTGCCTCAGTTTCCTCATCTGTGAAGTGGGGGTGACACACTCACACCTTTACCCTGAAACTTTGCACAGTTACTGTGAACTTCACGTGTATTTGGTAGACGTTTTTTGGCCCTTCTCCACCCTCCCATTGCTTCTCCCAGGTTCTCTCTCCCATCCGACCTCGTCTCCTCCCCGTCTGTCTCCTGTGTCCCAGACTGGCCTTGCACTTGCTATGACCTTCTGACCCTTCTGCCTCCTCCCGGGTGCCAGGATTACAGTGCTCCACTGCCGCTGGCTTTTGTGGTGCTGGGGATCGAACCCAGGACTTTTGGGGTGGCAGGCGGCAGGCTACCAATTGAGCTTCCTCCCAGTCCATGGGCTCTTGTGTTTGCATTCCATCCATGTCCTAATGTTTATCCTTCACCTTGCACCTGTAGACACCTGAACTCACACCTGTGGACACCTGAACTCACACCTGTGGACACCTGAACTCACACCTGTAGACACCTGAACTCACACCTGTGGACACCTGAACTCTCACCTGTGGACACCTGAACTCACACCTGTAGACACCTGGACTCACACCTGTGGACACCTGAACTCACACCTGTAGACACCTGAACTCACACCTGCAGACACCTGAACTCACACCTGTAGACACCTGAACTCACACCTGTGGACACCAGAACTCACACCTATGGACACCAGAACTCACACCTGTAGACACCTGAACTCACACCTGTGGACACCTGAACTCTCACCTGTGGACACCTGAACTCACACCTGTGGACACCTGAAATCTCACCTGTAGACACCTGAAATCTCACCTGAATACACCTGAACTCACACTTGTGGACACCTGAACTCACACCTGTAGACACCTGAACTCACACCTGTGGACACCTGAACTCTCACCTGTGGACACCTGAAATCTCACCTGAATACACCTGAACTCACACTTGTGGATACCTGAACTCACACCTGTGGACACCTGAAATCTCACCTGTAGACACCTGAACTCACACTTGTGGATACCTGAACTCACACCTGTAAACAGCCTGAACTTGCACCCGTGGGCATCATGAAGCAGGTCACACCCGACTCTCTCCGCATGGCTCCTTGCTGTGACCCTTGTCACTCTCCAAAGCTCTCACCCTGAGTTGATTCATATGTCAATCTCCTGCCTCAGCCCTATGCCTCTCCCAGTTTTCTTTTTAAAGACAGAGTCTTCGAAAGCACAGGCTGGCCTTGAACTCTCTAAATAGTTGAGGATGACCTGGACTTTATATCCTTGAACCTGTGTCCTGGTACCTACAAACCTGCCCCCTCCTCCATCCCAGCGCGTAGCCCCGAGTCCCACATCTACATTCCTAGGTCCTCGTAGGGTCAGGGTGTCATTGGGGCCCCAGTTTATTCTCCTCAAGCCCCTGCTTCTGCATCTCGAGGCTCCACCTTCTCTTTCTACCCTTCACGTTTGCTGAATCCCCATAGACAGGCGTGGGGTATGGCTTTGTCCAAGGATGAGGGCATGAAGCCGGCTCCCCATTCCCCTAGCCCTCCCTTCCCACCCTCCCCATCCTCACTCTCTCTTCCTCTTTCGTGTCTCTCCCTGTCCTTCCCTGATGTCACCATGTCACTGCCGTAACCTCTGAGCCTGGAGCCCTCAACTTCCTTTGCCAGGATGCCAGCGAGTGTCTAGTTCCCATATAAATCAATAAATACATTCACTGTAAACAAAACTGCTCTGCCCGTCCGTCTCTCTCCTGTCCACCCTGACCCCGGTGGTCCGCATCTGGCTGAAAAGCAGACTCCGTGTTGCGATGTAAGAAGGTTGGGCGGCACCCTTTTCTCCCAGGGAGGAAGGAGAGCATCTCTCGGGGCCATGACTGTGCCTAGGTCTTATGAAGGAGGCGAGTTTCACTAACTGCCGGGTGGGGGGCGCGGGAGTCTCCGTCAACAGTGAATGGGAGGAGTCCCTTCAGTTTTGCAATCTTGCCCTCACTTGCCGTGACCGTGGAAGCGTAGAGGTGGAATTAGCTGAATGAGCCGAAAGGAATTAGACCCCGGGTGCTGGGTCAGGGAGGAAAAGAGACTGGTTTATTTATTTATTTATTTATTTTTATTACATTTATTTTGTAGTGTGTGTGTGTGTGTGTGTGTGTGTGTGTGTACGTGTTTGCGTGTGTCACAGCACCTGTGTGGAGGTCGGAAGACAGCTTGCAGGAGTGGATCCTCTCCTGCCAACGGGTGGGTTCTGGGGATTGAACTCAGGGCATCAGGCTTGGCGGCAGGTGCCTTTACCTGCCTACCCCTGCAGCCTTGGTTCCCTACGGTGGTGGGCCACCTTGATCCTGCCTGGGACTGGGACAGTGAGTGGTAATCTGACCCAGTGGCTCTTTGTGTGTGTGTGTGTGTGGGGCGGTTAGGAGAGGTCCCTCGGACTTTGGCTCTGTGAGGGGAAGAGACAATGAACACTGATTTCTCCCATCTCTGACGCTGGCCAGGGGTGGAGGACAGCCCATAAAATCTTAGGCGTAAGTGACAGCACCCCACCCCCACGGGAAAGCAATGGAAAGGGGGGAGCTCCAGGGAGGCAATGGGGAAATAAGACTGAAAAAACAAGGTTGCTGGGCTCCGGGGAAGGTTCTCTATCATCGAGCCTGGCTTCTTAGAGACTGTCCTTCTCTGGGGTCCAGGCATTCTTCCCTCCACAGTTACCACACCCTTGTGTTCCTTGGCATCCACCTCTTGGCTACTTTCTTCCGAGTCTCAACACCTCGACCTCAGGTCTGTCCAGCCTGTCTCGCCCCACCCATCCAGTGATTCTTATTTCCGTTGGCTGTTGCTTGGGACAGTCAACACACCTGGAATTAGAGGGGAGGAAGGCTGATAGGTTACCTTTTAGCCAACTCCCTGTGGTCACCCACCCTAAGCCATAGCCATCCCCACCCCGGGCCAGACACCCGCCTCCCCCCAGGCAAAGGTCTCTAGGGTCCTTTCTTATAAGAGCTCCTTTGGTGCGGGGCCCTCACTTCTTGGACCTCTTGAGGAGGGACGCTCTTACGGCCAGGGCCCTCTCCCTGGGAGATGCTGGTGACCTGGATCCTGTTGCTGGTTCTCCAGCTCTGGACGCCCACCTCTGCCGCCTCCTCAGCAGCTCCAGGTGAGTGACACCCAGCCTGGTGTACCGGGGTTTGGGGCAGGGCTGTAGATGGTTGCCTTCCCTTTCCAGGGGAAGGGTCTGTGAAAGAGCTGGAAATCTGTGTTAGGGCCTCCTTCTGCCTTTGGGGTGCTAAGAGGCCACTGAAGACATCTGCAGGTGTAGAGGAAATGGCCTGCCTGTGGTTTGGCAGCCGATGCCCTGAGGCGTAGCCTGTGGAGGGACGGACGGCTGAAATCCCTCTCTCGCTCTTCAGCCATTCCTGGCAGGAGAAAGGCGAGCTTTGGTGACTTGGTGTGCTCTGCATGTCCCTATCCTTGTGGCTGTGTCTGCTCAGAGGCCAGGCCCTCCCCACCTTCCCAGACGATGTGTGGAAGTCAGTGGACAGCTTTTAGGAGTTTGTTCTATTCAACCATAGGGGTTCTGGGGGCGTGGGGGGGGGGGATGGCATTTCTTCTCTGCTCTTTTACTGTGTTTTTGTTTTGCCTTTTGTGACAAGCTCTCCCCACACAGTCCAAGCCAGTCTCCAACTCAGGCCACTCCTGCTCCCTCAGCTTCCTGAGGGCTGGGGTTGCAGATGCATGCCATCACTCCTAGTTTATCTCCCGCTCTTGACTTGGCTGAGTGGATCTGGAAAAGCCCCCTCTGGTAGAAATAGCTGAGGGGCTGAGTGGGGAGACCTTGGCTTTACGTGTAAGGGGACTATGGGGGGTGCATGGTGCTCCTCTTTGGGGCTAGGGTTCAACTGATTGGAGGCTGATCTCTCTCAGGCAGGGATAGATTTTCTGATTCCTCATGAAGCATAAAAGAGCCGCAGGGGACCAGGGTGCCAGGGTGTGCTTGGGGATTAAGAACGCAGGTGGAAGAGGAAGAAGGCCTTGAGCTGAAGGTTGTGGGTGGAGGGAGAATGTTCATAGCACACCCGTTCTCTGGGTCTGGAAGCATCTAGAACCCTATGGGTCGGTCCTCAGCTAACTCATAGAAGAAGCTCAGGACTCCCGCCCGGAACTCAGCCGCTCAGAGGCTGCCCCAGCCTGAGGAGTTCTCATTGACTTCCTCTTCCACATTTTGCTATAATTTAGGGAGCAGAGAGGGAGGGGCAGCTAGGGGGTGAGCTGCATGGATTTGGGGGCATGATGAGAGGACATTTATATCAGACCCATTGGTTTTAAGGTCTTATGCCAAGAAGAGAGAGGTCTGCACAGGGTCCATGTTAGGAGGGGGTCATCCTGTTCATTGCTCTCAGTGGAGCCTGGGACCCCACTGTCTGAGGGGAGTGATGGTGATGGTGATGATGATGATGGTGGTGATGGTGATGAAGGCAGTCTGCAAGCCGTTGTACCTGTGTGCCCAGACCACAGCTGTCCAATTCACCCTGTCCTTCAAGTACTCAACCTTGCGTGTAAAAGGTGACATGTGGGAGCCCATTGCTATACAAGAGAGCCGGGTAGATGTTCATCTCCTACCAGTGTCAAGCGCAAGCTGGGGAGGGTGCTACAAGCCTGTAATCCCAGGGCCCGGGCATACAGGCTGCAGAGAGGCCTGTGGGGGCCCAACTGGGTACCCAGCCTTCTAGAAATGAAAGCTCAACTTGTTGGTGATCCACAGGGCACCAGCATGGCCAGTCCCAGAGCTCACACTGCCCAGTGATGGCAGGAGCCTGTTTTCGGTGATTCACAATGGTTACCAATTATACCTGTTGAGTTTAGGGTGATCGTGGGTTTCCCGTGTGAAACTGTCCCACGTACCTGGGACTCTGAGAAAGGCCTTCGGGAACAGGGGGCACAGTCAAGAATTCTCTGTTTGCCATGATCTGCTGGGGCACTAAGGCCAGAAAATGCCAGAAAAATGTCAAAAGTCAGCATGATGGTTGGATGTGGGGGGGGGGCACCCTACCTGTAATCCCAGAATTTGAGATGTAGAGGTAGGAGGATTGGGAGTTCAAGGTCATCCTCAGCTACATGTGAAGTTGGAGGCTAGCCTGGGCTACAAAAGACCCTGTCACAGGAAAATAGCATCAACATGAATGTTTTGTGGATGTGAAGTTCACAGTAAGGGGAGAGGTGTTCCTGGATAGCACAGGGGCCAGGAAATAAAGTGTCTGTTCCGGAGGGACTGAGGCAGGAGTCTGAAGGGACCAGAGGTCTTCAGCTCAGACAGGAAGAGGAGAAATGGAGGAATATGTTCCCTTACACGTTTGTGAAGAGCCGATCACAATGTTGCAGGCAGGTAGGGAAAAGCTGAGGATATTGAGGACGGTGGATCAGGATTCTGAGGTCAGAATCCTGTTTTATATGAAAACAATCCAATATAATTCAGTATAATAATTTAAAAAAATTAGCCAGGCGATAGTGGTGCATGCCTGTAATCCCAGCTCTTGGGAGGCAGAGGCAGGTGGATCTCTGTGAGTTCGAGGCCAGCCTGGTCTACAGAGCGAGATCCAGGACAGCCAGGGCTACACAGAGAAACCCTGTCTTGAAAAACCAAAATAAATAGATGATAGATAGGTAGGTAGGTAGGTAGGTAGATAGATAGATAGATAGATAGATAGATAGATAGATAGATAGATAGATAGACAGACAGATAGATAAAATAAAAGGAAGTGGAGAGAATGCCTAGGAAGCATGAAGCCTTGAGTTCTGTCACCAACACTGTGGTTCATGCTTATAATCCTAAAACCTAGGAGGTAGAGACAGGAAGATCAGAAGTTCCAGATCATCCTTGGCTATACAGTGAGTTCAAATCCAGCTTCAAGTACATGAGACTCTGTGTCAAAAACAAACAAAAAACCAGGGGTCCAGCAAGACGGCCCAACCAATGAGGCACCTGCCACACCTGAGGACCTGAGTTCAAGTTCTGGAACCCAAATAAAGGAGGGAGAAGAGAACTGACTCCAGAGTGTCCTTTGACCTCCACACATACTGCGTGGCATGAGCTCCACACTGGTACTGTGTGGCATGAGCTCCACACGTACTGTGTGGCATGAGCTCCACACGTACTGCGTGGCATGAGCTCCACACAGGTACTGCGTGGCATGAGCTCCACACAGGTACTGCGTGGCATGAGCTCCACACAGGTACTGCGTGGCATGAGCTCCACACAGGTACTGCGTGGCATGAGCTCCACATGTACTGCGTGGCATGAATTCACCCCTCATCAAAATGCCCACACAGTACAATGATAATGAATAGTAACGGGCTTTAGAAATAGATAAAAAGAGAAGAGACCAACTGGGGAAAAAAATGAGGAGAGTACGTCGTCTGCGGGTGGGGGGGATAAGAGACTTGTCTACGTCAAGGAGACAACCTTTGAAATGTACAGAAGATGATGGGCAGGGAGTGCTGTGCTCTGCGGTTTGTCATAAACCCCCCACACAGCAAATACTGCCTGGCAAGGACCAAATTCTCCAGGGCAGGTGCTTGGGACCAGGCAGGATGAATAAAAAGTTTATGGGGCATTTAATGAAATGGGAACGGTACAGCAAGAGACACCACCCAATCTGGGACTGAGGTTCCCAGGGTCGGGGGCAGGACTTAGCGGGTGGTGATGCAGAGGGGGCCACGGAGACTGCCGCCACGGAGGCTGCCACTGTCCTGGGGAGAGGTCGTGGTGTGTGGATCCAGTGGCTTCTGAGAAGCAGTGCAGGAAATACAGTTAGCCACGCAAAGGCTTAGAGCAGTAGTTCTCGACCTTCCTAACGCTGCGACCCTTTAATACACTTCCCCATGTTGTGCTGACCCCCGACCACGAAGTTATTCCCGCTGCTGCTTTATCTGTCATTTTGCCACTGTTAGGAATCGTAACGCAAACATCTGCGTTTTCTGATGGTCAACCAACCCCCCAGGGGTCGGGACCCGTAGGTTGAGAAGCACTGGCTTAGACACATACAGAAAGTAGCCAAGCTCACAGAGCTGTGGAGAGAGGTTCTGCTCGCAGATGCCCCGAGACTAGAGAAGCTAACCGGTCCCCAGGAGTGCTGTATCGTAGTTACTGTTTACTGTGACAGAATAAAAGGGAAGAGGCCACTTAAGAAAGGCTTTGCCGTTTGATGGGACACAGCCTGCTATGATGGGAAGGCAGAGCGTGAGGTGGCGGGTCACCTGGCATCTGCAGTCAGGAAGCAGAGAGAGATGGACGCTGGTGCTCAGCCGGGCTCCTCCTTTCTCCCCTTAACTTCGTTACTACGTTTATTTATGTGGTTGTGGGCACAGATGCCATGGGCTTGTGCAGGCCAGTTCTCTCCTGTCCTGTGGGTCCCGGGACTGGACTCAGGTGGATTGTCAGGCTTGGTGGCAAGCACCCTCGGAGCCATCTTGCTGGCCCCCTTTACATCTCTCTTTCATGGTTTTTGGAATTGAACCTAGGACCTCTTGTGTGGGAAGCAAACGCTCTATTCCTAGGCCTCTTTTTACTCTTTATTTTGAGACAGGCTCCTGCTACGTTGCCTAGGTTGGTTTTGAACTTACTCTGTAGCCCAGGCGGGCCTTGAACTCGTGATCCTCATGCTCCAGCCTCCCAGACAGCTAAAATTACAAGCTTACACCACCATGTCCAGCTTCACTTAACTTTCACATTGACCCTAGGAAAAAGTTCTGGTACTTTCTGTTTTCATCCACGGGGATACTGAGACCCAGAGGCCATCTGTGATTTCTCCAAGGTCACCCATCTTTCAAGTGGAGGAGCCAGGATTTGAACCCGAGCCTTTTAGCTCCAGAACCCATATTTTTCACCATTTGCTATAGCAAGAAATCTCTGTGTCATTTTCTTGTGACTGCTGTACAAATGACCCCAAGCTGGTGATTTAAAAACAACAGACATTTATTCTCTTAAGTTGTGGAGGGCAGAAATTTAAAAGGAAGGTACTGGGAGCCTAGTCCCTTAAAAGCTTCTCAGGGACATGCTTCCTTGATTTTTCCAGCTTCTGGGGGTGTCTAATAGGCTTCTGCTCACGACAAAATCGCTCCAATCTCTGCCTCGTCTGCATCCTGTACAGGTCAAGTGTCCTTCTACAGCTCCACCTGGGCAGGTGCCCTGGACAAGTCATATCAAATAAAAAGTTTATAGGGGATTTAATGAGATAGGAATAGAGTCCTCTTACAAGGTTGCTGCTATTTGGATTTCAGACCAACCCTAACGCTGATCCTGAGATCCTTGAACATAATTATACCTGCAAAGATCTTATCGCCACGTAAGCCCATATTCATTGTTCCCCCGGGTCAGGACCTGTCCACACCTCACCGTGTGCTGGATAGTTTTATGTCATCTTGACCCTAGCTGAAGTCATTTGAGGAGGGAACCTCAGTTGAGAAAATGCTCCCATAAAAGCCAGCTGTGAGGCATTTTCTTAATTGGTGATTGGTGGGGGAGGGGCCCAGTCTACTGTGGGGGGTGTCTTCCTTGGCCTGGTGGTCCTGGGTTCTATGAGAAAGCAGGCTGGGCAAGCCATGATGGAGCAGGCCAGTAAGCAGCCCCCCTCCATGGGCTCTGCCTCAGCTCCTGCCCCCAGGTTGCTGCCCTGCTTGAGTTCCTGTCCTGACTTCCTTCAATGATATGGAAGTGTAAGCCAAATTAACCCTTTCCTCCCTAACTTGCTTTTTGGTCACGGTGTTTTGTCGCAATAACAGTAACCCTAACTAAGACTCGTGGGAAGAGGGGGAGCACTGCTCCGTGACCTACACTGTCAGTCTCAGACAGGTGCCTCTGGCTTGAGGAAAGTAGACATGGCCAAGGGTGACACTACCTGCTGACGTGAGAAGATGATGAGGAATTCATCTTCTGCCACAAGTGCATGCAGGGGTAGGAAAAGAGAGTCCTGTCTCATTCTCCATCACAACTATGACAGACATGAAGGACCTTACAGAAAAGGAGTACCAGGCTGGGGATGTGGCTCAGTCGGTAGAGTGCCTGCCTCGCATACAGGAAGCTGTGGGTTCAAACCCCAGCACCACACACACCAGAGGTTAGTGGAGCAAGCCTGCAATCCCGATACTTGGCAGACGGAGGCAGGAAGATCAGGGGCTCAAGGTCGTCCTTGGCTATGAGGACAGCTCAGGGACAGTCCGTGCTACACAAAAGGAAAAGGAGGAGGGAAGGGAAGTGAGGCCCAAACCACGGAGTACGCGCCTGGCAGGATGGAGGATGCACCCATGACAACTGGTCAAAGCTCACCCCAGTGTCCCTTTCCACAATCTCAGAATATACTAGAATATTCCCGGGTGAGCAGCGTGGTTGTAGCTGCCCCCTTCTCCATGTTTTCAGTGTGAAATGGATGTGCAGACAGATTCATGGTATTGCACAAAGTCCCAGCTGTGGCCAGGCTGACCTTGGAGGCTCCCGAGTCCTTCCAGGACGCACACTACCTTGCTTTGCTTTGGGGATCTTTATGCTTCACTACAAGCATAAGCATGCTTTGGAGGTGGTGGGAGAACCCCATGCCTCCACGGCAGTCTTCAGACCTCTCCTCCCAGGGTGCCTCCTAGTGCGAAACATCTGTCCACGGTGGGTGCAGGTTCAGTCACTTATGATGGTCCATGTGGAGGCCAGAGGTTGGCGTCAGACATCTCAGTTGCTTCTCTGCCTTATTTTTTTAGACAGCGTTTCTCTCTTTCTTTCTTTCTTTCTTTCACTATTTTTTATTCATTTATTCATTTATTTTATGTCCCAGCCACAGTCTCCCCTCCCTCCTCGCCTCCTTCTTCCTCCCTCCATCCCCCCCCCCAGCCCCTCAGTCCACCCCTCCTCTGTATTCACTCAGAAAGGAGCAGCCCTCCCAGGGGCTTCAGCAAAGCATGGCATACCATAGCAAGCTGTCCTAAGACCGAGCACCTCCCGCTGTATTCAGGCTGGGCAAGGCAACCCAGCATGAGGAATAGGTTCCCAAGGGACAGCCAAAGCACCAGGGGCAGCTGCTGCTCTCATTGCCAGGAGTCCCACAAACAGACCCAGCTACACAACAGTCACATATATGCAGAGGGCCTAGGTCTGTCCCATGCAGGCCCCCTGGTTGTCGGTTCAAACTCTTGTGAGTTCCCATGAGCCAGGGTAGAAGCCTGATGCAAGGGGGTCTGCAAGGGTGGCCCCAGCTAAGACTCCCGGCGGGGGCAGTGGATGCACAGCCTGAGCTGGCCACCCCCGTGATCGGATTGGTGACCACCCTGGTTGTCATCAGAGAGCCTTCATCCAGGGACTGATGGAAGCAGCTTCAGAGACCCAGAGCCAAACACTGGGCTGAGCTCGGGACGTCTTGCTAAGGAGGGGCAGGAGGGACATCGGAGGGAAGCCCACAGAAATGGCTAGCCTGCCTCACGAGACAGGGTTTCTTCACTGAACCTAGAGATTGCTGTGTTGGCTGGCCTGGCTGGCCGACGAGTCCCGGGAATCTGCCTGTCTCCTCAGCCTGCATGCTGGGGTGATAGGTGCGTACCCCCTCAGCTGGCTCTACATGAATGCTGGGGATTTGAACTGGGGTCCTCACCCTTACACAACAAGCTCCTTACTCACAGAACCATCTCCCCAGTCCTACTTTCCGGCTGTCTTTCTTTTTACACCCTTCCTTCTCCCTTCCACTCTCTCTCCTTTGTTCTTTACTTCTTTTTTCTTACTTCATTTCCTGGAATTCGCCCTGCAGCCCAGGCTGGCCTCATACGTGCAGTCCTCTGGTCTCTGTGGTGGGAATCTAGCAGAGTCTTTGTATCCAGGTAAACATTAGAATGAAGTAGTTGTTTTCCAGAAGCACTGAGACCTTGAAGAAATCATTATAGAAAAACCGTAATTGTCTTCTGTGATTTATGGACTTGTTCTCCAGAAGTAGTTTTACACCCTTGGTATGACTTAGTCACAGATGGTCCCGGCAAACCTGGAACGTCTAGCATTAGCGGGTGTGGCAAACAGTGCACAGTAAGATTTGAGGTCTCAGGGTGTGATGTTCGCCTTCACAAAACAGATTAGATCAGGGGCTTTGGTATGCAGAAATTGTTTTACCCAAAAAATAACTTTTGTGTAACGATCAATAAATACGCCTTTGCGCAGCTGTTCTGGGTTCAGTCCACGGAGGCTAGACATCCCTGCTGCTGAACAAGCCTAAATTCATCTTGGAGAGACCTTCTCCTCCTCCTCCTCCTCCTCCTCCTCCTCCTCCTCCTCCTCCGTTTTTTTTCGAGACAGGGTTTCTCTGTTTAGCTTTGCGCCTTTCCTAGAACTCACTCTGTAGCCCAGGCTGGCCTCGAACTCACAGAGATCCGCCTGGCTCTGCCTCCCAAGTGCTGGATTTAAAGGCGTGCACCACCACCGCCCGGCTGGGACCGTCTTCATTGATCATCCTGTTCAACATAGAACACCAACAGGTCTCAGCTTCCCAAGTACTGGAATTCCAGGTATGAGCTACATCTCAGTCTTAGACTAGTCTTTCGAAGGAAGAATCCGCATACACATACAATGAAGAAGAAACAGAAACTGTAAACTGAGCAAGAAGGTACCCCGTGTGTTTCATGAGATGCCATGTCATAATGTTAAACGGAGTAAGAAAGTCCCTAATAAGCTAGGTCAATATGATGGCATACGTCTGTAATCTGAGCATGTTAGAGGCTCAGGCAGGAGGATTGGAGTTCAAGGCAGATCTGGCCTACATAGCAAGGCCCTTTAAAAAAAAATCACAGCAAAGCAAACATTCCTTGCTTGGTAGCACAGCTGGCTGGCACCAGAGATGGATTGTGTGGTCAGTTTGATTGTTTTGTCCACAAAGGCCTAAGGAATTCCAGCTCGGGGATTTTCCGCAGTGTGTAGTTTCCCCTGGACTCTCAAAGGAGTGCCATTTCACACACCCTTTTTCTTCTTTGAGAGTCGAGACATTCACTGCGGGTTGACAGTTGTGCCATGGGGGGGAACTCGGGGGCAGAGCACTTGTCCAGCCCATGTGAGACCCTGGGTTCCACCCTCAGCTCTGTGGGTGTTCGGGGAGCTGGGGAGGGGGGGCGATGACTAAAAATATAAAGAGATGTGACAGCTCTCATCTGTAACCGCAGCACTAGGGAGGTGGTGCAGGAGGATCACCGGGAGTTTGAGGCTAGCAGGACCACAAAGTGAGACTTCTCTCAAAAAACAAGACAAAGTCAGGTGTCATGGTGCACACCTTTAACTGTTGCACTTGGGAGGCAGAGGCAGGCGGATCTCTGTGAGTTCAAGGCCAGCCTGGTCTACAGAGTGAGTTCCAGGACAGCTAGAGCTACATAGTGAGACCCTGTCTCAAAACATACATACATAACCAAAACAAAACAAAAACGTAAGTGTAAATAGTTACCAGGTGTGATGGTGTGTACCTCTGATTCCAGGGCTCATGACAGGAGGATTAGCCTGGGCTCCATGAGACCCTGTCTTAAAAATAACAACAAAATCCAGCAACAACAAATGAACAAAATAAAACAAAAGCAAACAGACAAAAAAATTAAAACCCGATGTGGTAGAAACACAGCTGTGATTCGCGCTTGGGAGGGTGAAGCTGAAAAATTAGGAGTTCAAGACTAGCCTAGGCTACCTAGTAAGACCCTGTCTTCAAAAGTAATATTGAATATAAGTAAAAATGGTAACATTATATCTTCATTGTGGAGAATTTAGATCAAAAGAAAGGCTATCTCTCTCAAATGCACCAGCCAAACAAACAGTCAATATTTTGCTCTATTTCTGAATGTGTGTTTACATTTATTCCATGGACAGCTGACTTTTGTGTAATTTTTGAAGCAAGGAATTGGACTAAGCTTGGTGCATTTTAGACAAGCACTCTACCCCTGAGCCACACACAATGGCCACACACATGGGCACTTACACACATATTTAACTTTCTAGTTTTACATTTATTTGTTTGTTTGTTTGTTTGTTTGTTTATGTGTCATGACAGGCATGTAGAGGTCAGAGGACAATTTTAGGGAGTCAGTGGGTCCTTCCACCATGTGGGTCCACGGTGTGGAACTCAGGGCCTCAGATTTGGTGCCGGGAACGTTTACCCCCCTGAACCTTCTCACTAGCCCTACACGTGTCTTTGGAGACAGGGGCTTACCCTGTAGCCCAGGTTACCCCTGAACTTGTGATCCTCATGCTGCATTACTTCCTGGGAAGAAATGAACAAGCACCTGTCTACTCTCGATAGGGCACCCAGGACAGAACCAGAGTCTACTGGGCTTACTTATAGGAGTGTGGGTGATTCTTAAAATGGCTGCGTCACCAAAAAAGTCCCTAACCCAGCATGGGCGGATGGCCTCTCCAAAGCTCCGTAGGTAAAGTTTTCTGTATTAGTTACTTTTCTTATTGTTTTGACAAATACCTGACTAAGCAGAAGCTCAAGAAAGGAGGGTGTATTTGATTCACAGATTGAGGTTGCAGTCCATCGTGGTGGGAAGGTGGGATGGCAGAAGCGTGAGGTCACATGAAGGAAGCAGACAGAGATGAACGCTGGTGTTCAGCTCACTTTCTGCTTTCTACGTGGTCTGGGACCCCAGCCGACTCCTTCTGTGAGGGGATGTTAACAGGTTAGATACAGTCATCCGATGTCCCTCCACACTAGGTAGCCCAGGCCGGCCGCAAGCCCATGGCGCCTCTCCTTGGCCCTCTCAAATGCTGGGGTTGTAAGTGTGGTCCGCCACACCCAGTTCTGGCAGTGAATGTTGCTGGCTGTTCTCTACTGCAACCTATGGAGATCCTGTAAAATCGCCCTGTTTGTCCTTTCTCAGCATATGTATTCCAACCTTCCACAACAGTAAATGGTATACATTCCAGAATAAAATTTTTATATGGACATCAGATGACCTTTATGGGCAGTGACTATAAATGACATGATGTAAATGGTATGACTGTCACTATGGCTTCTGGTATATGTTTTCAACCTATTCTTTCTGGTTTTTTGATTGTTTGTTTGGTTTTGGTTTTGGTTTTTTGTTTGTTTGTGTTTTTTTGGACAAGGTTTCTCTGTGTAACCCTGACTGTCCTGGAACTCTCTCTATAGACCAGGCTGGCCTTGAACTCAGAGATCCACCTGCCTCTGCCTCCCGAGTGCTGGGATTAAAGGCGTGTGCCAACACCACCTGGCTTCAAGCTACTCTTTGGATGTGCATTTGAGACCAAAAGAACGGCCACCAACATCATAGGATGCAGAGACAGTCAACCTTGGTTCTGAGCCACCCAATGTGGGTGCTGGGAGCTGACCTCAGGTCCTCTGGAAAGGCAGTATGTGCTCTTCATCTCTAAGCCATCCTCCCAGCTCTCCCACTGCTTTTTGAGATGGGGTCTCTGTTGGCCTGGGTCTCTACAACTTGGCTGGGCCACCTGGCCAGGAAGCCTCAGGCATCAAGCTGTCTCCACTTCCCTAGAGTTTCGGGTACAAGTGTGAGCCACTCACCTGGCTTTTCTGTGTTTAACCCAGGCTCCGGGCCTCAAACTCACGTCCTCATCTGGCAAGCCCTTTGTGGACTGAGCCGTCTCCACACCTCTATTTGTTTGTTTGCTTGTTTTGAGGCTCAGTTTCCTGAAACCCAGGGTTGCCTCCAGCTTGCCATGTAACTGAAGATGACCTTAGACTCCTGCCCCTCCCACCTCCGCCTCCCGAGTTCTTCGGTTACAGGAGTGGACTGCTAAGCCTGGCTGCCAGCGAGGATCGCGAACTTGCTTTGCATCGACCCGCTTTGTTTCCTGGCAAGGTTTATTTACTTTTCTCACTCTTCTAAACTGCTCGGCTGCTTGTGTCTCAGGAGGAGAAATGTGCTTTCGCAGCCAGGCATTGTCCCTGGAATCCCTGTATTAACCCTAGTGTTGTAGACGCAGAGACAAGGGGATCCCTGGAGCTCGCTGGCCAGGCAACCTGGAGCAAGGAGCTCCAGGTTCAGCGAGTGACCCTGTCTCAAGAAGAAACAAGTGGGGAGCAGTGGAGGAAGAGATCTGCAATGACCTCTGACCTCTGGTCTCTACACATACACAAACTAGCACACCCTATACACACAGAAGCATACGCAGGCACCCCTTACACACACACACACACACACACACACACACACACACACACACACAGCCGGGCGGTGGTGGCGCACGCCTTTAATCCCAGCACTCGGGAGGCAGAGCCAGGCGGATCTCTGTGAGTTCGAGGCCAGCCTGGGCTACCAAGTGAGTTCCAGGAAAGGCGCAAAGCTACACAGAGAAACCTTGTCTCGAAAAAAGAAAAAAAATACAACACACACACACACACACACACACACACACACACACGGAGGGTGCTTTGATTATCTTCCTAGTGAAGCATCCCTAACCTTGGAAGTTGACCTTGGGAGGACAGCCTTTTCTGCTCTGCCCCTTGTTTGGATATAACCACCTCTAAGAAGCCAGACTAGGGAGATCTTTTCACACAATGCCCTCATCCCTTGTCCCTTCTCCAAGGGAGTGAGAAACGCCTGGAGAGAGGTGGCAAGAGACAGAGACCAAGTTTCCCCTTAGATAGTGAACAGGGAAGAACAGGATGATTATGGACTGGGGATATAGCTCAGTTGGTGGAATGCTTCCCTAGCATACATGAGGCCCTGGGTTCAATCCCCAGCAGGGCATAAGCCCTGCATGGCAGTTCAAGGCCAATCTTAGCTACATAGTAAGTTTGAGTCCAGCCTAGGCTACAAAAAAATCCTGTGTCAAAAAGAGTAAAACCAACTTCCCTACACCCTAAAAAGAGAAAAACACCAAAACCAACCAACCAGCAAAAGGCAACTAAGGACCACTAAGAATTAAGGATATCTTGGTACTGACAATAACAAGAGATGTTAGAAAAAGGAAGTGTCACTGGTCAGTCAACGTCAGTAACCCAGCCCTGGATACTTCCCTGATTCTAAAAAGAAGGCAGGAAGTAGGCCGTGATGAAGGAAATGGGGTTTATGTACAGTTTGGCCACACTGGAGAGCGAGCGAGCCTAAGTTCTGTCCTGCTTGTCTGTGGCAGTCTTAGTAGACATCCGTGAGACTGAGCTGAGGACGTGACTCTGTTAATAGAGCGGGTTGCATGCCCAGCACTGCATGGCGGTGCATGTCTGCAATCCCAGCACCTGGGAGTCCAAGGCAGGAGGATCTGGAGTTTGAGGCCAGCCCGGGTTGAGCCTGGGTTGCAAAGTGAGACTGTGCCTTTTTTGTTTTTTTCCATTGTTGCTGTTGGTTGTTCGAGACAGGGTCTCTCTGTGTAGCCCCTTGGCTGTTCTGGAACTTGTTCTGTAGACCACTCTGGCCTTGTTATTTTTATTTTCTTTGAGTGTTTTGCCTACATGTAATGCATGTCTGTGTACCCCATGAGCACCTGGTGCCTTGGAAGACCGGAAGAGGATTTAGGTTTCCTGGAGCTGGAGTTACACAGAGTGAGCCACCCTGTGGGTGCTGGGAATTGAACCCAGGTCCTTCAGAAGAACAGCTAGTGCTCTTAATTGCTGAGCCATCTCTCCAACCCTGAGATGTTGTCTTAAAAGAGGATAACAGTTAAAAAAAAAAAAAAAAAAGGAACACGTGCTTTGCCCCCCCAACCCGCATGGACCCCTGCACAACAGCGTTCACAGTCTGGAGGGACAAAGGCATTCTCTAGGCTGGAAGGAAGTCAGTGAGTCTGATTTGTCTCCTGACAGGTAATGCGCTGGGACCCCAGCTGGTCCTCAGTAAAAACCACCTCTCCTTGCCTCTGTTCACTCTTTCTGAGTCAGTTGGGGAAACGGCCATAAACTGCGTTTATATCCTTTTTATTGTTTGACTTGTCACAACAATAATGGTCCCTTGTTCCAACGTAAAAAGTCCAGTAAAATTCGTGACTCTATCTAAGAGACTCCTTTTTAATCTTTTCTATGCTGGAGGGTAACACAATACCTTAAGTATGACCTCCTCCCTAAACCCTTGTCAACAGAGCCAGGGGGATGTGCCCTCTCTCACTGGCTCCTGGGAGTGGCCTTTGCAAAACCTCTTTCTCTCCCTCCCTCCCTCTCCCCGTCCTCTTCTCTCTCATTCTCTCCCTTTCTGAGACAGAGCCTCCTGGAGCCCAGGCTGGCCTGGAATGTACTGTGCAGCAGAGGATGGCCTTGAACTTTCGCTCCTCTTGTCCCCCTACACCTTCTGATAGAATCTGCATACATGCTAGGCAAGCACTCTGCCCATCGACTACATCTGCAGCTCATCCTTTGGGTCTTTGAGCTAAGACCTCACACTGTAGCTCAGGCTGGCCTCATGTCCACCGTCCTCTCGCCTCAGCCTCCCAAGTGCTTGAATTACAGGCCTGTCCCCACCCACCCCTCTGCCTGGTTGAAACGGTGCTGCGGTTGGAACCCATCACTTTGTACATGCTAGGCAAGCAAGCCCTCTATTAACTGTGCTGCATCCTCCAGCTCTTCTTTCAGGTTTTCTTGAAGACAGGACCTCACATGCTCATGTTCCCCCTGCTCCAGCCCTGCAGGTGCCGGGATGACGGGAGTGAGTCACCATGCCTGGCCCCTCTTACTTCATCATTGGGTTGGGGAGGATTCGCGAATGATTTCGTTTCCAGCTAGGCAAACATTCACGCCCATTCCAGGGCCTGGTGTGGATCCTGTGGTTGGTCCCAAGCGACAGAGTGGAGTGGAAACATGGAGGAGTAGACGCAGACCTGAGAAGGGGGTTGCCTGGAGATGTACAAAGGCAGGGTAGCTTTGGGAGGTGGTTGCCGCTGTGAGAGGAGGTGGACGGCGCTTTGCAAATGGTGAGTTCAGGAGGAGACAGGAGGACAGAGAGATCGTTCCTTGATGATCGGGAAAGGAAGGGAGAAAAGGCATTTTGTGGGAAGGCACACACCTCTAAGACACAGCCGCTAGGCGGGAAGTGACTTGTTCACAGTTCTGCGACCCAGACCCTCTCTCTTTGATGGAAAGAGACTGTTCTTGATCTCTCTCTCTCTGCCCTCCTCTGTACACCACTGAGGGAGGCCTGACTCTATCCTGGCAACCTGCCACTCAGCCCCTCTTACAAGCTCCAGGCTGAACGAGACAAGCCTTAGCTCAGGGAGAAAAGAGAGAGCAAAATCAAACATTTACCTTTTTTTTTTTTTTTAAGTAGAGATCGATGGTGTGTCTCAGTGGTGGAATGTTTGCCCAGCAGGAAACGAAACCACACAAAACCCAAACACAAACCAAATATAAAAAAACCAATGAAAACCAAACCGCATCTAGTGGCAAAGGCTTGTCACCTCAGCAGCTTGGGCGGCTGACGCGGGTGGACTCAAAGTCATCTCAAGGCCAGGACGGACAACTTAGTGAGCCCTTGTCCCAAAATAAAAGGGAAAGAGGGTTGGCCTCCAACTCACAGGTACCACTTGCCTCTGTTTCCCCAGCATTGCTTGTTTTTGCTCTTTTTGGGGGCCCACCACCCAGCTCCCAAATAAATCACACATGAGGCTTCTTCAGGCTTATTATTCTTTTCTTTTTCTCTTTTTCTTTCTTTTTCTTTTTTCTTTTTTCTTTTTTTTTCTTTTTTTTTTTTTGTTTTTCGAGACAGGGTTTCTCTGTGTAGCTTTGCACCTTTCCTGGAACTTGCTTTGGAGACCAGGCTGGCCTTGAAATCACAGAGATCCACCTGCCTTTGCCTCCCGAGTGCTGGGGTTAAAGGTGTGCGCCACCACCCCGGTGCTTATTCTTAATTATAAATGTCCAGCTTTAGCTTGGCTTGATACTAGCCAGCTTTATTTAAATTATCCTGTTTAGCTTTTGCCTCCTGGCTTTTATCTTTCTCTGTTTCTGTACACCTTTCATTATTTCGTACTCCATGGCTGGCTGTGTAGCTGGGTGGCTGGCCACTGATGTCCTCCTCCTTCTCTGGCTTTTTTTTCTTCCCTCCCAGATTTCTCCTATCAATTCTCTCTGCCTGTCAGCCCCATCTATCCTTTCTCCTGCCTTACTATTGGCCGTTCAGCTCTTTATTAGACCATCAGGTGTTTTACACAGGCACAGTAACACAGCTTCATAGAGTTAAACAAATGCAACATAAACAAAATTAACACACCTTAAAATAATATTCCCCAACACCCCAGCATGAGGATTAAAGACCCAGCCAGACATACATCTTTGTCACCTCTAAGGCCCTAACAGAGCCCACCAGGACAGAGGCATTCTCTGTCATCACAGGCAGTCCTGTTTTCACAGGGCCATGAGAGAGACAGTCACAGAGAGGTGAGAGCTGTACCAAGACCACAGGCCACAGTCCTGTGTGGACACCATGTCCCAGTCCACGCTTCTGGATCCTGTGCTTTGCACAGTCTGTTAGAAGATGCTGACCAGCCAATGGCCATGCAGCGTGATTCAGGAAGAAGGTGCAAGAATGCCTAAGGTTTTAGGAATTAGAAATCAGGAATTTTAAATTCATGAAAGAGAGAAAGAGATTTGTTTTCTCTCTCTTTTGAAGTTTTGTTTTATTTTGTTTAGAGTACTGGGAATTAAATCTAGGGCTTCATTTATGGTAGACAAGTGCTCTACCACTGAGCCACACCGCAGCCCCTCACTGGGGGATTCTAGGAAGGTGCTCTACCATTGAGCCACACCACAGTCCCTCACTGGGGGATTCTAGGCAGGGGCTCTACCACTGAGCCACACCCCAGACCCTCACTGGGGGATTCTAGGCAGGTGCTCTACCACTGAGTCACATCCCAGCCCCTCACTGGGGGATTCTAGGCAGGTGCTCTACCACTGAGCCACACCCCAGGCCCTCACTGGGGGATTCTATGTAAAGTTCTTACCACTGAGCCACACCCCAGCCCCTCACTGGGGGATTCTTACCATTGAGCCATATTTCTAGCCTATTCTTAGGTAGATGTATGGGGATCAGGTATTATATTCCCAACTGTATTAGATACACTGTGTGTGTGTGTGTGTGTGTGTGTGTATGTGTGTTGTGTGCGTGTGTGCATGCCTATGAAAGGCAGAGGTTGACATAGAGCTCTTCCTCAATTACTTCCCACTTTCTTTTTTGAGACAAGGTCTCTCATTCAACATAGAGCTTGCTGCTTTGGCTAGATTGCACAGTAAGCCCTTAGCATCCTCCTGTCTCCGCCTCCCCAGTGCTGGAATTATAGGCACGTGTGAACTGGCTCTTCATGTAGATATTGAGGATCCAAACTCAAGTCTTCATGCTCACACTGCAAGCATTTTTCTGTCTAAGAAATGTCCACAAGCCCTAGCTACTTTTCTTGTTGCTATGACAAATCGCCCGACAGCAGCAATGTAAGAGAAGAAAAGTTTATTTTATTCAGGCTGAGACCCCAGCCCATATGGATGGTGCCACTCATATTCAAGGTAGGGTTTCCCTCCTGAGCTAAAATTCTCTGGAAACTCTCTCAAAGACAGACCTGAAAGAGTCAAGTCAAGTTGGTGGTAAAGATTAGCCATCACAATATGTGACAAAGAAATTGTGCTGTATGCACAACTGCCTGTCCCACCTGAGAAGGTGCTGTGAGCCTTCCAGCCATGGGATCCCAGCAAACTTGGAACTCTGTTACTTCAGCACAGCCGTAGCCCGGAAGTGGGATGTGGGACTGAGGACGGAGAAGGAGCCTATTATTAGAGGGACACAGAATTGCCCATGGAGTTGAGTGACTCCATCAGCTCTCCAGTGCCTTCTAGGTCTGTGGGAAACACTGGTGCACACGTTCAATGTAAAGAATGGGTGAGGGGAGATGGTTGGGCTAACCATAAGCCAGAGGACATATGGCAGGTGTGACCCATAAGGTAAGAGAAAGTGTAAAGCCAAAGGAATGTGCCTGGCACCTCAGAGAATTAGTGCCAGAGCACCAGACACAATGGTCCCGTGCACCAAGGAAGAAGAATGTGGGAAACACTGGGTTGAGGTGAATACATGTGGTTCTAGCTAACCCACAAGGATTGTCACATGTCCATACTGTACTACAAACCCAAGTCATAAATTATCTTTTGACACAGTCACTGCTAGACAAAATATTATGTTGCTTGGAAGAGAAAAGAGGTGTACGGGACCATTGGCTATTTGGTCCAATTTATAGGTTCATGTGTCAATTTCTACACACTGGGGAGGAAAGTCCAGCCGTGCTTTTGTGGGAGACGCAGCTAGCTCCCGTCCCTTCCTCAGGAATAACAGGAGGAAAAATGATGAGAAATTGATGAATCATCCCTTCTGATTTCTTTCAAACTATAGAGTTAACAACAGGTGGAACACACCAAGGACAAGACCACACAGGGGCATCAACCCCAGGCTACTCGGCTGCAAAATCTGCTGTGTATGGATCTACAACATCGTCAAGCCCCACAAATTCAGCACACACAGCAGTGTCCGCTGGGAGCAACCGAACGATAGAAACAGACATAACCAAATCCGCAAATGGTTCAGCAAAGGCATCCAGGACCATTGAAGACTCTCAGACTACAGCCCTCGGAAAGGGGACCACAACTGAACTAGGAACCACAAGTTCAACACTCACACCAGAGACCACCGGAAACTACCAGAGTACAGACCCGGATGAGGGATCGACACCTAACCAAAGCACCCCAAGATCAACAGCCACATCAAAGAGGACAGAAACCTCTTCAAAAACAGTCCTAACAACCCATACAACTCCAAACGCTGAGATTTCTGAGTCAACAGTGCTCACTACAGAAGCTGAAACCTTCCAAGGAAGCTCAATTTCCACAGACACAGCTGTACCTTCTGAGACCCCCCACACCACAGGCTTGACTCAGGAATCTACGGCATTCCCAAGCGGCCCAAATTCAAAACATTCAACCCAAGTTACTGAGTTCTCCCAAACGGCAGTCTTCACTCAGGAGTCCACAGCCTTCCCCAGCAGCTCAATTTCCAGAGAAACTGCTGTACCTGCTGACACCTCCTATAATCCAGCTCTGACTGAGGAATCTACAACCTCCCCAAGTAGCCTTAGTTCAACACAAGCAACTCATGGAACTGAGAAATCCCCAACAGTCTACACTCAGGAATCTACAATCTTCACACCCCCCTCAACTTCATCAGAAACAGCTGTACCCCCTGAGAGCCCCCACACCACAGTCCTAACTGAGTCATCTTCAGCCTCCCAAAGCAGCCCAGTTTTGACAGAAGCAACTCAATCTCCTGAGTCTTCTCTAACAACAGTCATCACTGAGGAGTCTACAACCTTCCCAACCAGCTCAGTTTCATCGGAAACTGCTGTACCTCCTGATGTCACCCACACTTCTTTCCTGACTGAGGCATTGACAGCCTCCCAAAGCAGCTCAATCATAACACATGGAATAACTGAGACCACCAAAACAATCTTCACTCAGGAATCTACTGCCTTTCAAAGCATCCCAATCTCAACACATGCAACTCAGGCAACAGAAACCTCACAAACAACATTTACACAGAAGTCTACAATCTCAAGCAGCTCAGGATCCACAGAAACTGCTGTCCCTCCTGACACCCTACCCACTACAGGACAGACTGAGGCATACACAACCTCCCAGAGCAGCTTGATTTCAACACAAGCAACTCAAGCAACAGAGACATCCCAAAAAACAGCCTTTACTCAGGAATCTACACCCTTCCCAAGAAGCTCAATTTCCTCCAAAGCTGCTGTCCCTCCTGAGATCACCCACACCACATCCCAATCTGAGGCATCTACAACTTCCCCAGGCAGCCTGATTACCACACAAGATACTCAAGGTACTGAGACATCCCCAGTAGTCTTCACTCAGGAGTCTATAACCATTGCATCAAGCTCAGTTTCCCCAGAAACATCTTTACCTTTGGATATCTCGCACACCTCAGCCCTGACTGAGGCATCTACAACATCATCAAGCAGCCTGCTTTCAACACAAGCAACTCAACCAACTGAAACCTCCAAAATTGTCTTCACCCAGGAATCTGCAACCTTCCCAAGCAGCTCGGTGTCCCCAGAAACAGTTGTTCCTCTTGACACCTCACTCTCCACAGCCCTGACTGAGGCATCTACAACCTCCCCAAGGAACCCAGTTTTGAAACCTGTAACTCAAGCAACTGAGACCTCCCAAACAACGTTCTTCACTGAGGAATCTCCAGTCTTCCCGAGCAGCTCGGTTTCCACAGGAATAGCTGTACCTCCTGAGATCACCCACACCTCAGCCCTGACTGAGTCTTTTACAACATCCTTAAGAAGCCCAATTTCCACAGATTCATCTCAACCACCTGATAACTTGCAAACAACCGTCTTCACTCAGGAATCTACAACCTCTCCAAGCAGCTCAGTTTCCACAGAAACAGCCCTACCTCCTGAGACATCCTTCACCTCAGCCCTGACTGAAGCGTCTACAACCTCCCCAAGCCACCCAATTTCAACAGATGGAGCTCAGACCACTGAGACCTCCCCAATGACAACCTTCACTCAGGGGTCTACAACCTTCCCAGGCAGCTCAATGTCCACAGAAACTGTTGCATCTCTTGTGACCTCCTCTATCTCTTCCTTGACTGAGACACCAACAACTTCCCAAAGCAACACAGTTTCAACACATGCAACTCAACCCACCAAGACATCAGTAATAACAGCACTCATCCAGGAATCCACGACCTCCCCAAGCAGCTCAGTTTCAACCCATGCAACCGAAGCAACAAAAACTTTGAAAACATTGTTTACTCAGCAGTCTACAACCTTTCCAAGCAGCTCAAGTTCCACAGAAACTTCTGTACCTCCTGAGAACACCCACACTACAGTCCCAAATGAAGAATCTACAGCCTCCATAAGCAGCCCCATTTCCACACATGCAACTCGACCAACTGATACCTCCCAAACAACAGTCTTGTCTGAGGAATCTACAACCTTGCCAAGCAGATCAATTTCAACAGAATCTGCTCTACCTCCTGGTGCCACCCACACCTCTGCCCCGACTGAGGCATCTACAACTTCCCCAAGCAGCCCGATTTTGACAAATGCAACTCAACCCACTGAGACATCACAAATAACAATCTTCACCCAGGAATCGACAACTTCCACAACCAGTTCAATTTCCGTAGAAACATCTCTAACTCCTGAGACCTCAGCTCTGATTGAAGATTCTACACCTTTCCCAAGTAGCCCAATTTCTACACAAACAACTCAAGCAACTGAGACAATCCAAACAACAGTAATCACTCAGGATTCTACAATCTTCACAGCCCCCTCAATTTCAACAGAAAGTGTTATACCCCCTGAGAGTTCCCCAACCACAGTCCAACCTGAGGCATCTACAACCTCCCCAAGCAGCCCGATTTCAACACAGAGATCTCAACCCACAGAGTCATTCCCAACAACTGTCTTCACTCTGGAACCCACAACCTTCTCTAGCAGCCCAATGTTGACAGAAACCACTGGGCCTCCTCAGATCACTCACACCGCAATCCACACTGAGTCATCTACAGCCTCCCAGAGCAGCCCAATTCTGTCACAAGCACCTCACACTACTCCAGTCTCTCAAACAACAGTCTTCACTCAGGAATCTACAACCTTCCCAACCAGCACAATTTCCACAGAAAGAGCAGTAACTCATGAAACCCCCTACACCTCAGCTCTTACTCAGGAGTCTACAACCTTCCCAAGCAGCTCAGTTTCCACAGGAACAATTGTTCCTCCTGAGAACTCCCACACCACACACCCATCTGAGGCATCTACAATACCCCAAAGCAGCCGGATTCCAACACAGGCAACTCAAGCAACTGGTTCCCTCCAAACAATCATCCTCACTCAGGAAGCTACAACCTTTACAACCAACTCAATTACTTCAGAAACAGCTCTACCTCCTGTGAACACCCACTCCCCACCGGAAACTGGGGAATCGACAACATCCCCAAACAGCCTGAATACAACACCTGGAACACAAGTCCCTGAGACTTCCAAAACAGTCTTCACTGAGGAATCTACCCCCTTCCCAAGCAGCTCATTTTCCACAGGAACAACTGTACCTCCTGAGATCACCCACACCTCAGCCCTGACTGAGCCTTTTACAATCTCCTCAAAAAGCCCAATCTCCACAGATTCATCTCAACCACCTGATACCTTGCAAACAACTATCTTCAATCAGAAATCTACAACCTCTCCAAGCAGCTCAGTTTCCCCAGAAACAGCCCTACCTCGTGAGACATCCTTCACTTCAGCCCTGACTGAAGAATCTCCAACCTCCCCAACCCACCCAATTTCAACAGATGGAGCTCAGACCACTGAGAACTCCCCAATGACAACCTTCACTCAGGAGTCTACAACCTTTCCAGGCAGCTCAATGTCCAGACAAACAGTTTTACCTTCTGAGATCTCTCACACCACAGCGTTGACTGAGGCAACTACAACATCCCTAAGCAGCCCGATTTTGACACGAGAAACTCAGGCTCCTGAGACCTCAATTTCCTCAGAAACAGTTGTATCTACTGCGACCTCCCACACCTCTTCCCTGACTGAGGGATCTACAACTTCTCAAACACATGCAACTCAACTAACTGAGACCTCCAAAACAGTCTTCACACAGAAATCCACAACGTTCCCAAGCAGCTCAAGTTCCACAGAAACCACTGTGCCTCCAGATGTCACCCAAACATCTGTCCTGACTGAGGCATCTACAACATCTTCAAGGGCCTCATTTTCAACACATGGAGCTCAACCCACTGACACTTCCCAAAAAACAGTCTTCACTCAGGAGCCTACAACCCTCCCAAGAAGCCCAGTTTCCACAGAGACAGCTGTACCCCCTGACAGCTCTGACACCACCATCCCAACTGAGGCATCTTCAACCTCCTTGACCAGCTCAATTTCAACACATGCAACTCAAGCAACTGAAACCTCCAGAGCAGAGTTCACTCAGGAGTCTACAACCTTTCAAAGCAGCTCTATTTCCACAGACACAGTGGTATCTCCTGTGACCTCCTACACCTCTTTCCTGACTGAGGAACCACAAACTTCCCAAAGCAGCCCAATTTCCACAGATTCAACTCAACGGACTGAAGCATCACAAATAACAGTGTTCACCCAGGAATCTACGTCCTCCCAAAGCAGCCTGATTTCAACCCATGCAACTCAAGCAACAGAAACCTCAAAATCAATTTTTACTCAGGAGTCTACAACCTTCCCAGGCAGTTCAGTTTTGACAGAAACAGCTGTCCTTTCCGGGAGCTCCAACACCACAGTTCCAACTGAGTCATCTTCAGCCTCCCAAAGCAGCCCAGTTTTGACAGAAGCAACTCAATCTCCTGAGCCTTCTCTAACAACAGTAATCACTGAGGAGTCTACAACCTTCCCAACCAGCTCAGTTTCATCACAAACTGCTGTACCTCCTGATGTCACCCACACTTCTTTCCTGACTGAGGCACCTACTACTTCCCAGAGTAGCCCGATTTCAACACATGCAACTCAAACCATTGAGACCTCCAAAACAGTCTTCACTCAGGAATCTACAGACCCTCCCAGCAGCTCCATTTTCCCAGAAACAGCTCTACCTCCCCAGACATCCTTCACTTCAGCTCTGACTAAGGAATCAACAACATCCTCAAGTGCCCTGATTTCTACACAAGCCACTCAAAGAACTGAGAAATCCCCAAAAGTCTACACGCAGGACTCTACCATCTTCACAACTCCCTCAAGGTCATCAGAAACTGGTGTACCCCCTGAGAACTCCCACACCACATTCCAACCTGAGGCATCTACAACGTCCCTGAGCAGTTCATTTTCAACACATGCAACTCTACCCACTGAGACATCACAAATAACGCTGTTCACCCAGGAATCTACAACCTTCCCAGGCAGCTCAGTTTCTTCAGAAACAGCTGTACCTCCTGGGAGCTCCCACACAACAGTCCATTCTGAAGCATCTACAACCTCCCCAAGCAGCCCGATTTCAACACAGAGATCTCAACCCACAGAGTCATTCCCAACAACTGTCTTCACTCTGGAACCTACAACCTTCTCTAGCAGCCCAATATTGACAGAAACCACTGGGCCTCCTCAGATCACTCACACCACAGTCCACACTGAGGCATCGACAGCCTTCCAGAGCAGCCCAATTCTGTCACAAACAACTCACACTACTCCAGCCTCTCAAGCAACAGTCTTCACTCAGGAATCTACAACCTTTCCGACCATCCCAATTTCCACAGAAACGGCTGTAACTCCTGAAACCCCCTACACCTCAGTTCTTACTCAGGAGTCTACAACCTCCCCACCTAACCCAATTTCTACACAAACAACTCAAGCAACTGAGACATCCCCAAGAATCTTCACACAGGAATCTATTATCCTCACATCCCCCTCTATTTCACCAGAAACATCTGTACCTCCTGAGAGCTCCTACACCTCAGCTGTCAATGAGGCATCAACAACATACTCAAGGACCCCAATTTCAACACATGAAACTCAACCAACTAAATCATGGAAAACAGTCTTCACTCAGGAACCTACAATTTCCCAAAGGAGCCCAATTTCAACAAATTCAGCTCAAGCAACAGAAACATCAAACACAATATTTACTCAGAAGTCTACAACGTTCCCAAGCAGCTCAAGTTCCACAGAAACCACTGTGCCTCCAGATGTCACCCAAACATCTGTCCTGACTGAGGCATCTACAACATCTTCAAGGGCCTCATTTTCAACACATGGAGCTCAACCCACTGACACTTCCCAAAAAACAGTCTTCACTCAGGAGCCTACAACCCTCCCAAGAAGTCCAGTTTCCACAGAGACAGCTCTACCCCCTGACAGCTCTGACACCACCATCCCAACTGAGGCATCTTCAACCTCCTTGACCAGCTCAATTTCAACACATGCAACTCAAGCAACTGAAACCTCCAGAGCAGAGTTCACTCAGGAGTCTACAACCTTTCAAAGCAGCTCTATTTCCACAGACACAGTGGTATCTCCTGTGACCTCCTACACCTCCTTCCTGACTGAGGAACCACAAACTTCCCAAAGCAGCCCAATTTCCACAGATTCAACTCAACGGACTGAAGCATCACAAATAACAGTGTTCACCCAGGAATCTACGTCCTCCCAAAGCAGCCTGATTTCAACCCATGCAACTCAAGCAACAGAAACCTCAAAATCAATTTTTACTCAGGAGTCTACAACCTTCCCAGGCAGTTCAGTTTTGACAGAAACAGCTGTCCTTTCCGGGAGCCCCCACACCACAGTTCCAACTGAGTCATCTTCAGCCTCCCAGAGCAGCCCAGGTTTGACAGAAGCAACTCAATCTCCTGAGCCTTCTCTAACAACAGTAATCACTGAGGAGTCTACAACCTTCCCAACCAGCTCAGTTTCATCAGAAACTGCTGTAACTCCTAATGTCACCCACACTTCTTTCCTGACTGAGGCACCTGCTACTTCCCAGAGTAGCCCGATTTCAACACATGCAACTCAAACCATTGAGACCTCCAAAACAGTCTTTACTCAGGAATCTACAGACCATTCCAGCAGCTCCATTTTCCCAGAAACAGCTCTACCTCACAAGACATCCTTCACTTCAGCTCTGACTAAGGAAATGACAATATCCTCAAGTGCCCTGATTTCTGCACAAGCCACTCAAAGAACTGAGAAATCCCCAACAGTCTACACTAAGGAATCTACCATCTCCACAACTTCCTCAAGGTCATCAGAAACTGGTGTACCCCCTGAGAGCTCCCACACCACATTCCAAACTGAGGCATCTACAACCTCCCTGAGCAATTCATTTTCAACACATGCAACTCTACCCACTGAGACATCACAAATAACGCTGTTCACTCAGGAATCTACAACCTTCCCAGGCAGCTCAGTTTCTTCAGAAACAGCTGTACCTCCTGAGAGCTCCCACACAACAGTCCATTCTGAAGCATCTACAACCTCCCCAAGCAGCTCAATTTCAACACAGAGATCTCAACCCACAGAGTCTTTCCCAACAACTGTCTTCACTCTGGAACCTACAACCTTCTCTAGCAGCCCAATATTGACAGAAACCAGTGGACCTCCTCAGATCACCCACACCACAGTCCACACTGAGTCATCTACAGCCTCCCAGAGCAGCCCAATTCTGTCACAAACAACTCACACTTCTCCAACCCCTGAAACAACGGTCTTCACTCAGAAATCTACAACCTTCCCAACCAGCACAATTTCCACAGAAACGGCTGTAACTCCTGAAATCCCCTACACCTCAGCTCTTACTCAGGAGTCTACAACCTCCACACCTAGCCCAATTTATACACAAACAACTCAAGTAACTGAGACATCCACAAGAGTCTTCACTCAGGAAATTTCTATCCTCATATCCCCCACAGATTCAACAGAGACAGCTGTACCTTCTGAGACCTTCTACACCTCAGCTGTCAATGAGGCATCAACAACATACTCAAGGACCCCAGTGTCAACACATGAAAGTCACCCAACTGAAATATGGAAAACAGTCTTCACTCAGGAACCTACAACTCCCCAAAGGAGCCCAATTTCAACCCATGCAACTCAAGCAACAGAAACCTCAAAATCAATTTTTACTCAGGAGTCTACAACCTTCCCAGGCAGTTCAGTTTTGACAGAAACAGCGGTCCCTCCCAGGAGCTCCCACACCACAGTTCCAACTGAGTCATCTTCAGCCTCCCAAAGCAACCTAGTTTTGACAGAAGCAACTCAATCTCCTGAGTCTGCTCTAACAACAGTCATCACTGAGCAATCTACAACCTTCCCAACCAGCTCAGTTTCATCAGAAACTGCTGTACCTCCTGATGTCACCCACACTTCTTTCCTGACTGAGGCACCAGCTACTTCCCAGAGTAGCCCGATTTCAACACATGCAACTCAAACCATTGAGACCTCCAAAACAGTCTTCACTCAGGAATCTACAGACCCTCCCAGCATCTCCATCTTCCCAGAAACAGCTCTACCTCCCCAGACATCCTTCACTTCAGCTCTGACTAAAGAATCAACAACATCCTCAAGTGCCCTGATTTCTGCAAATACCACCGAAGGAACTGAGAAATCCCAAACAGTCTCTACTCAGGAATCTACAATCTTCTCAACCCCATCAATTTCAACAGAAACAGCTGTACCTCCTGAGAATTCCCACACCACAATCCAACCTGAAGCATCTACAACCTCCCTGAGCAGCTCAATTTCAACACAAGCAACTGAGACTTCCCACAGAACAGCCCTAACTCAGGAATTCACAACTTTCCAGAGCTCCTCAACTTTAAGAGAAAGTGCTGAACCTCCTGAGAGCTCCCCCACCACAGTCCATACTGAGGCCTCTACAACCTCCCCGAGCAGCTCAATTTCAACACAGAGATCTCAACCCAAAGAGTCATTCCCAACAACTGTCTTCACTCTGGAACCTACAACCTTCTCTAGCAGCCCAACGTTGACGGAAACCACTGGGCCTCCTCAGATCACTCACACCACAGTCCACACTGAGTCATCTACAGCCTTCCAGAGCAGCCCAATTCTGTCACAAACAACTCACACTTCTCCAACCCCTGAAACAACGGTCTTCACTCAGGAATCTACAATCTTCCCAACTAGCACAATTTATACACAAACAACTCAAGCAACTGAGACATCCCCAAGTGCCTTCACTCAGGAATCTACTATCCTAACATCCCCCTCCATTTCAACAGAGACAACTGTGCCTCCTGAGACCTTCTACACCTCAGCTGTCAATGAGGCATCAACAACATCCTCAAGGACCCCAGTGTCAACACATGAAACTCAATCAACTGAATCATGGAAAACAGACTTCATTAAGGAATCTACAACCTTTCAAAGCAGCTCAGATTCTACACAAACAGCTGTGCCTCCTGTCACCTTACCCACTACAGGACAGACTGAGGCCTACACAACCAACATGAGCAGCTTGATTTCAACACAAGCAACTGAGACTTCCCAAAAAACAGCCTTCACTAGGGAATCCACAACTTTACTAAGCACCTCAATGTCAACAGACAGTGCTGTACCTCCTGAGAGCTCCCACAGCACAGTCCAAACTGAGGCTTCTACAACCTCCTCAAGCAGGTCGATTTCAACACATGGATCTCAACCAACTGAAACTTCCAAAACAGAGTTCACTCAGGAATCTACAACCTTGCCAAGGAGCTCAATTTCCTCAGAAACCTCTGTACCTCCTGATGTCACCCACCCTTCATCCCTGACTGAGGCATCTACAACATCCCAAGCAACAGTCTCCACTCAGGACTACACAACCTTTCCAAGCACTTCAATTTCCCCAGAAACAGTTGGGACCTCCCACACCACTTCCATGAATGAGGAACCTACAACTTCTCAAACACATGGATCACAACTAACTGAGACCTCCAAAACAGTCTTCACTCAGGAATCCACAACCATCCCAAGCAGTCCAGTGTTAACAGAAACAGCCATGCCTCCTGACACCACATCCTCTAGTGCTCTGATGGGGTCTTCTACAACATCCACAAGCGGCTCAATTTCTATACAAACAACTCAAGCCCCTGGGACTTCCCAAACAGCCTTCATTCAAAAATCTACACCCCTCCCAAGCTCCTCAGTTTCCTCAGAAACTGCTGTCTCTTCTGAGATCACCCACAGCACATCCCAATCTGAGGCCTCTAGAACTACCCCAGGCAGCCTGATTTCCACACAAGATACTCAAGGTACTGAGACATCCCCAGTGGTATTTACTCTTGAATCAACCATATTTGCAACCAACTCAGTTTCTTCAGAAACAGTCATACCTCCTGAGAGCTACCCTACCCCAGTCCATACTGAGGCCTCTACAACCTCCCTAAGCAGCTCAATTTCAACACAGAGATCTCAACCCACAGAGTCATTTCCAACAACTGTCTTCACTCTGGAACCCACAACCTTCTCTAGCAGCCCAATGTTGACAGAAACCACTTGGCCTCCTCAGATCACTCACACCACAGTCCACACTGAGTCATCTACAGCCTTCCAGAGCAGCTCAATTCTGTCACAAACAACTCACACTACTCCAACCCCTGAAACAACCCCCTACACCTCAGCTCTTACTCAGGAGTCTACACCCTCCCCACCTAGCACAATTTTTACACAAACAACTCAAGCAACTGAGACATCCCCAAGAGTCTTCATTCAGGAATCTACTATCCTCACATCTCCCTCCATTTCAACAGAGACAACTGTGCCTCCTGAGACCTTCTACACCTCAGCTGTCAATGAGGCATCAACAACATCCTCAAGGACCCCAGTGTCAACACATGAAACTCAACCAACTGAATCATGGAAAACAGACTTCACTCAGGAATCTACAACTTCCCAAAGCAGCCCAATTTCAACACATTCAACTCCAGCAACAGAGCCCACCAACACAATATTTACTCAGAAGTCTACAACCTTCTCAGGCAGCTCAAGTTCCACAGATACAGCTATTCCTCCTGACACCTCACTCACTCCAGGACAGACTAGGCCATACACAACCTCTCAGAGCAGCTTGATTTCAACAACAGCAACTCAAACAACTGAGACATCTGGAACAACAACCTTCACTCAGGATTCGACAAACTTGCCAAGCAGTTCAGTTTCCACAGAAACCGCTGTACCTCCTGATGTCACCCACACCTCAGCCCTGACTGAGGCATCTACAACATCCCTAAGAAGTCCAACATTGACACAGTCAACTGAAGCTTTTCAGACCTCTCAAACGACAGTGTTCTCTCACGAATCTACAACATCCCCAAGCAAACTGATTTCAACCCATGCAAGTCAGGCAACAGACCCTATGGAAACTGTGTCTACTCAGAAGTCTACAACCTTCTCAAGCATCTCAGTTTCCATAGAAACAGCTGTAACTCCTGAGAGTTCCCCCAGTACTGTCCAACCTGAGGCATCTACAAACTCCCTGAGCAGCTCAATTTCAGCACATGCAACTCCACCCACTGAAACCTCCAAAACAGAGTTCACTCAGGAATCTACAACCTCTCCAAGCAGCTTAATTTCATCAGGGACTTCTGTACCTTCTGATGTCACTCACACTTCAGCCCTGACAGAGACATCTACCACATCCCTAAGCAGCCCAATATCGACACAAGCAACTCAAGCCCCTGAGACCTCTCAATCAACAGCCTTCACTCAGGAATCTACAACCTTTCAAAGCAGCTCAGATTCTACACAAACAGCTGTGCCTCCTGTCACTTTACCCACTACAGGACAGACTGAGGCCTACACAACCACCATGAGCAGCTTGATTTCAACACAAGCAACTGAGACTTCCCAAAAAACAGCCTTCACTAGGGAATCCACAACTTTACTAAGCACCTCAATGTCAACAGACAGTGCTGTACCTCCTGAGAGCTCCCACAGCACAGTCCAAACTGAGGCCTCTACAACCTCCCCAAGCAGGTCGATTTCAACACATGGATCTCAACCAACTGAAACCTCCAAAACAGAGTTCACTCAGAAATCTACAACCTTGCCAAGGAGCTCAATTTCCTCAGAAACCTCTGTACCTCCTGATGTCACCCACCCTTTATCCCTGACTGAGGCCTCTACAACATCCCAAGCAACTCAAGTTCCTGAGACCTCTCAAGCAACAGTCTTCACTCAGGACTCTACAACCTTTCAAAGTACCTCAATTTCCCCAGAAACAGTTGTATCTTCTGTGACCACCCACACCACTTCCATGAATGAGGAACCTACAACTTCCCAAACACATGGATCACAACTAACTGAGACCTCCAAAACAGTCTTCACTCAGGAATCCACAACCATCCCAAGCAGTCCAGTGTTAACAGAAACAGCCATGCCTCCTGATACCACATCCTCTAGTGCTCTGATGGGGTCTTCTACAACATCCACAAGCGGATCAATTTCTATACAAACAACTCAAGCCCCCGGGACTTCCCAAACAGCCTTCATTCAAAAATCTACACCCCTCCCAAGCACCTCAGTTTCCTCAGAAACTGCTGTCTCTTCTGAGATCACCCACATCACATCCCAATCTGAGGCCTCTAGAACTACCCCAGGCAGCCTGATTTCCACACAAGATACTCAAGGTACTGAGACATCCCCAGTGGTATTTACTCTTGAATCTACGACCTTTGCAACCAACTCAGTTTCTTCAGAAACAGTCATACCTCCTGAGAGCTACCCTACCCCAGTCCATTCTGAGGCCTCTACAACCTCCCCGAGCAGCTCAATTTCAACACAGAGATCTCAACCCACAGAGTCATTTCCAACAACTGTCTTCACTCTGGAACCTACAACCTTCTCTAGCAGCCCAATGTTGACAGAAACCACTGGGCCTCCTGAGATCACTCACACCACAGTCCACACTGAGTCCTCTACAGCCTCCCTGAGCAGCCCAGTTCTGTCACAAACAACGCACACTACTCCAACCCCTAAAACAACAGTCTTCACTCAGGACTCTACAACCTTCCCAAACAGCACAATTTCTACAGAAACGGCTGTAACTCCTGAAACCTTCTATACCTCAGCTCTTACTCAGCAGTCTACACCCTCCCCACCTAGCCCAATTTCTACACAAACAACTCAAGCAATGGAGACATCTCCAAGAGTCTTCACTCAGGAATCTACTATCCTCACATCCCCCTCCATTTCAACAGAGACAACTGTGCCTCCTGAGACCTTCTACACCTCAGCTGTCAATGAGGCATCAACAACATACTCAAGGACTCCAGTGTCAACACATGAATCTCAACCAACTGAATCATGGAAAACAGTCTTCACTCAGGAACCTACAACTTCCCAAAGGAGCCCAATTTCAACAAATTCAGCTCAAGCAACAGAAACATCAAACACAATATTTACTCAGAAGCTTACAATGTTCCCAAGCAGCTCAAGTTCCACAGAAACCACTGTGCCTCCAGATGTCACCCAAACATCTGTCCTGACTGAGGCATCTACAACATCTTCCAGGGCCTCATTTTCAACACATGGAACTCAACCCACTGACACTTCCCAAAAAACAGTCTTCACTCAGGAGCCTACAACCCTCCCAAGAAGTCCAGTTTCCACAGAGACAGCTCTACCCCCTGACAGCTCTGACACCACCATCCCAACTGAGGCATCTTCAACCTCCTTGACCAGCTCAATTTCAACACATGCAACTCAAGCAACAGAAACCTCCAGAGCAGAGTTCACTCAGGAGTCTACAACCTTTCAAAGCAGCTCTATTTCCACAGACACAGTGGTATCTCCTGTGACCTCCTACACCTCCTTCCTGACTGAGGAACCACAAACTTCCCAAAGCAGCCCAGTTTCTACAGATTCAACTCAACGGACTGAAGCATCACAAATAACAGTGTTCACCCAGGAATCCACGTCCTCCCCAAGCAGCCTGATTTCAACCCATGCAACTCAAGCAACAGAAACCTCAAAATCAATTTTTACTCAGGAGTCTACAACCTTCCCAGACAGCTCAGTTTTGACAGAAACAGCTGTCCTTTCCGGGAGCCCCCACACCACAGTTCCAACTGAGTCATCTTCAGCCTCCCAAAGCAGCCCAGTTTTGACAGAAGCAACTCAATCTCCTGAGCCTTCTCTAACAACAGTCATCACTGAGGAGTCTACAACCTTCCCAACCAGCTCAGTTTCATCACAAACTGCTGTACCTCCTGATGTCACCCACACTTCTTTCCTGACTGAGGCACCAGCTACTTCCCAGAGTAGCCCGATTTCAACACATGCAACTCAAACCATTGAGACCTCCAAAACAGTCTTCACTCAGGAATCTACAGACCCTCCCAGCAGCTCCATTTTCCCAGAAACAGTTCTACCTCCCCAGACATCCTTCACTTCAGCTCTGACTAAGGAATCAACAACATCCTCAAGTGCCCTGATTTCTACACAAGCCACTCAAAGAACTGAGCAATCCCCAACAGTCTACATGCAGGACTCTACCATCTTCACAACTCCCTCAAGGTCATCAGAAACTGGTGTACCCCCTGAGAACTCCCACACCACATTCCAACCTGAGGCATCTACAACGTCCCTGAGCAGTTCATTTTCAACACATGCAACTCTACCCACTGAGACATCACAAATAACGCTGTTCACCCAGGAATCTACAACCTTCCCAGGCAGCTCAGTTTCTTCAGAAACAGCTGTACCTCCTGAGAGCTCCCACACAACAGTCCATTCTGAAGCATCTACAACCTCCCCAAGCAGCCCGATTTCAACACAGAGATCTCAATCCACAGAGTCATTCCCAACCACTGTCTTCACTCTGGAACCTACAACCTTCTCTAGCAGCCCAATGTTGACAGAAACCAGTGGACCTCCTCAGATCACTCACACCACAGTCCACACTGAGGCATCGACAGCCTTCCAGAGCAGCCCAATTCTGTCACAAACAACTCACACTACTCCAACCTCTCAAACAACAGTCTTCACTCAGGAATCTACAACCTTTCCGACCATCCCAATTTCCACAGAAACGGCTGTAACTCCTGAAACCCCCTACACCTCAGTTCTTACTCAGGAGTCTAAAACTTCCCCACCTAACCCAATTTCTACACAAACAACTCAAGCAACTGAAACATCCCCAAGAGTCTTCACACAGGAATTTACTATCCTCACATCCCCCTCCATTTCACCAGAAACATCTGTACCTCCTGAGAGCTCCTACACCTCAGCTGTCAATGAGGCATCAACAACATACTCAAGGACCCCAATTTCAACACATGAAACTCAACCAACTAAATCATGGAAAACAGTCTTCACTCAGGAACCTACAATTTCCCAAAGGAGCCCAATTTCAACAAATTCAGCTCAAGCAACAGAAACATCAAACACAATATTTACTCAGAAGTCTACAACGTTCCCAAGCAGCTCAAGTTCCACAGAAACCACTGTGCCTCCAGATGTCACCCAAACATCTGTCCTGACTGAGGCATCTACAACATCTTCCAGGGGCTCAGTTTCAACACATGGAACTCAACCCACTGACACTTCCCAAAAAACAGTCTTCACTCAGGAGCCTACAACCCTCCCAAGAAGTCCAGTTTCCACAGAGACAGCTCTACCCCCTGACAGCTCTGACACCACCATCCCAACTGAGGCATCTTCAACCTCCTTGACCAGCTCAATTTCAACACATGCAACTCAAGCAACTGAAACCTCCAGAGCAGAGTTCACTCAGGAGTCTACAACCTTTCAAAGCAGCTCTATTTCCACAGACACAGTGGTATCTCCTGTGACCTCCTACACCTCTTTCCTGACTGAGGAACCAAAAACTTCCCAAAGCAGCCCAATTTCCACAGATTCAACTCAACGGACTGAAGCATCACAAATAACAGTGTTCACCCAGGAATCCACGTCCTCCCCAAGCAGCCTGATTTCAACCCATGCAACTCAAGCAACAGAAACCTCAAAATCAATTTTTACTCAGGAGTCTACAACCTTCCCAGACAGCTCAGTTTTGACAGAAACAGCTGTCCTTTCCGGGAGCCCCCACACCACAGTTCCAACTGAGTCATCTTCAGCCTCCCAAAGCAGCCCAGTTTTGACAGAAGCAACTCAATTTCCTGAGCCTTCTCTAACAACAGTCATCACTGAGGAGTCTACAACCTTCCCAACCAGCTCAGTTTCATCACAAACTGCTGTACCTCCTGATGTCACCCACACTTCTTTCCTGACTGAGGCACCAGCTACTTCCCAGAGTAGCCCGATTTCAACACATGCAACTCAAACCATTGAGACCTCCAAAACAGTCTTCACTCAGGAATCTACAGACCCTCCCAGCAGCTCCATTTTCCCAGAAACAGTTCTACCTCCCCAGACATCCTTCACTTCAGCTCTGACTAAGGAATCAACAACATCCTCAAGTGCCCTGATTTCTACACAAGCCACTCAAAGAACTGAGCAATCCCCAACAGTCTACACGCAGGACTCTACCATCTTCACAACTCCCTCAAGGTCATCAGAAACTGGTGTACCCCCTGAGAACTCCCACACCACATTCCAACCTGAGGCATCTACAACGTCCCTGAGCAGTTCATTTTCAACACATGCAACTCTACCCACTGAGACATCACAAATAACGCTGTTCACCCAGGAATCTACAACCTTCCCAGGCAGCTCAGTTTCTTCAGAAACAGCTGTACCTCCTGAGAGCTCCCACACAACAGTCCATTCTGAAGCATCTACAACCTCCCCAAGCAGCCCGATTTCAACACAGAGATCTCAATCCACAGAGTCATTCCCAACCACTGTCTTCACTCTGGAACCTACAACCTTCTCTAGCAGCCCAATATTGACAGAAACCAGTGGACCTCCTCAGATCACTCACACCACAGTCCACACTGAGGCATCGACAGCCTTCCAGAGCAGCCCAATTCTGTCACAAACAACTCACACTACTCCAACCTCTCAAATAACAGTCTTCACTCAGGAATCTACAACCTTTCCGACCATCCCAATTTCCACAGAAACGGCTGTAACTCCTGAAACCCCCTACACCTCAGTTCTTACTCAGGAGTCTAAAACTTCCCCACCTAACCCAATTTCTACACAAACAACTCAAGCAACTGAGACATCCCCAAGAATCTTCACACAGGAATCTATTATCCTCACATCCCCCTCCACTTCACCAGAAACATCTGTACCTCTTGAGAGCTCCTACACCTCAGCTATAAATGAGGCATCAACAACATACTCAAGGACCCCAATTTCAACACATGAAACTCAACCAACTAAATCATGGAAAACAGTCTTCACTCAGGAACCCACAACTTCCCAAAGGAGCCCAATTTCAACAAATTCAGCTCAAGCAACAGAAACACCAAACACAATATTTACTCAGAAGTCTACAACGTTCCCAAGCAGCTCAAGTTCCACAGAAACCACTGTGCCTCCAGATGTCACCCAAACATCTGTCCTGACTGAGGCATCTACAACATCTTCCAGGGCCTCATTTTCAACACATGGAACTCAACCCACTGACACTTCCCAAAAAACAGTCTTCACTCAGGAGCCTACAACCCTCCCAAGAAGCCCAGTTTCCACAGAGACAGCTGTACCCCCTGACAGCTCTGACACCACCATCCCAACTGAGGCATCTTCAACCTCCTTGACCAGCTCAATTTCAACACATGCAACTCAAGCAACTGAAACCTCCAGAGCAGAGTTCACTCAGGAGTCTACAACCTTTCAAAGCAGCTCTATTTCCACAGACACAGTGGTATCTCCTGTGACCTCCTACACCTCCTTCCTGACTGAGGAACCACAAACTTCCCAAAGCAGCCCAGTTTCAACAGATTCAACTCAACGGACTGAAGCATCACAAATAACAGTGTTCACCCAGGAATCCACGTCCTCCCCAAGCAGCCTGATTTCAACCCATGCAACTCAAGCAACAGAAACCTCAAAATCAATTTTTACTCAGGAGTCTACAACCTTCCCAGACAGCTCAGTTTTGACAGAAACAGCTGTCCTTTCCGGGAGCCCCCACACCACAGTTCCAACTGAGTCATCTTCAGCCTCCCAAAGCAGCCCAGTTTTGACAGAAGCAACTCAATCTCCTGAGCCTTCTCTAACAACAGTCATCACTGAGGAGTCTACAACCTTCCCAACCAGCTCAGTTT
This sequence comes from Peromyscus eremicus, assembly GCF_949786415.1. NCBI lineage: Eukaryota > Metazoa > Chordata > Mammalia > Rodentia > Cricetidae > Peromyscus > Peromyscus eremicus. The sequence continues at coordinate 26,645,411 of NC_081438.1, read as the reverse complement.
CATCACAAACTGCTGTACCTCCTGATGTCACCCACACTTCTTTCCTGACTGAGGCACCTGCTACTTCCCAGAGTAGCCCGATTTCAACACATGCAACTCAAACCATTGAGACCTCCAAAACAGTCTTCACTCAGGAATCTACAGACCCTCCCAGCAGCTCCATTTTCCCAGAAACAGCTCTACCTCCCCAGACATCCTTCACTTCAGCCATGACTAAGGAATCGACAACATCCTCAAGTGCCCTGATTTCTACACAAGCCACTCAAAGAATTGAGCAATCCCCAACAGTCTACACGCAGGACTCTACAATCTTCTCAACCCCCTCAATTTTTACAGAAACAGCTTTACTTCCTGAGAGCTCCCCCACCACAGTCCATACTGAGGCCTCTACAACCTCCCTGAGCAGCTCAATTTCAACACAGAGATCTCAACCCACAGAGTCATTTCCAACAACTGTCTTCACTCTGGAACCTACAACCTTCTCTAGCAGCCCAATATTGACAGAAACCACTGGGCCTCCTCAGATCAGTCACACCACAGTCCACACTGAGTCATCTACAGCCTCCCAGAGCAGCCCAATTCTGTCACAATCAGCTTACACTACTCAAACCTTTGAAACAACCCCCTACACCTCAGCTCTTACTCAGGAGTCTACAACCTCTCCACCTAACCCAATTTCTACACAAACAACTCAAACAAGTGAGACATCACCAAGAGTCTTCACTCAGGAATCTACTAACCTCACATCCCCCTCCATTTCAACAGAGACAACTGTTCCTCCCGAGACCTTCTACACCTCAGCTGTAAATGAGACATCAACAACATCCTCAAGGACCCCAGTGTCAACACATGAAACTCAACCAACTGAATCATGGAAAACAATCTTCACTCAGGAATCTACAACTTCCCAAAGCAGCCCAATTTCAACACATTCAACTCCAGCAACAGAGCCCACCAACACAATATTTACTCAGAAGTCTACAACCTTCTCAGGGAGCTCAAGTTCCACAGATACAGCTATTCCTCCTAACACCTCACTGACTCCAGGACAGACAGAGCCATACACAACCTCTCAGAGCAGCATGATTTCAACAACAGCAACTCAAACAACTGAGACATCTCGAACAACAACCTTCACTCAGGATTCGACAAACTTGCCAAGCAGTTCAGTTTCCACAGAAACCGCTGTACCTCCTGATGTCACCCACACCTCAGCCCTGACTGAGGCATCTACAACATCCCTAAGAAGTCCAACATTGACACAGTCAACTGAAGCTTTTGAGACCTCTCAAACAACAGTGTTCTCTCAGGAATCTACAACATCCCCAAGCAAACTGATTTCAACCCATGCAAGTCAGGCACCAGACCCTACGGAAACTGCGTCTACTCAGAAGTCTACAACCTTCCCAAGCAGCTCAGTTTCCATAGAAACAGCTGTAACTCCTGAGAGTTCCCCCAGTACTGTCCAACCTGAGGCATCTACAACCTCCCTGAGCAGCTCAATTTCAGCACATGCAACTCCACCCACTGAAACCTCCAAAACAGAGTTCACTCAGGAATCTACAACCTCTCCAAGCAGCTTAATTTCATCAGGAACTTCTGTACCTCCTGATGTCACTCACACTTCATCCCTGACTGAGGCATCTACCACATCCCTAAGCAGCCCAATATCGACACAAGCAACTCAAGCCCCTCAGACCTCTCAATCAACAGCCTTCACTCAGGAATCTACAGCCTTACAAAGCAGCTCAGATTCTACACAAACAGCTGTGCCTCCTGTCACCTTACCCACTGCAGGACAGACTGAGGCCTACACAACCACCATGAGCAGCTTGATTTCAACACAAGCAACTGAGACTTCCCAAAAAACAGCCTTCACTAGGGAATCCACAACTTTACTAAGTGCCTCAATGTCAACAGACAGTGCTGTACCTCCTGAGAGCTCCCACAGCACAGTCCAAACTGAGGCCTCTACAACCTCCCCAAGCAGGTCGATTTCAACACATGGATCTCAACCAACTGAAACCTCCAAAACAGAGTTCACTCAGAAATCTACAACCTTGCCAAGGAGCTCAATTTCCTCAGAAACCTCTGTACCTCCTGATGTCACCCACCCTTTATCCCTGACTGAGGCCTCTACAATATCCCAAGCAACTCAAGCTCCTGAGACCTCTCAAGCAACAGGCTTCACTCAGGACTCTACAACCTTTCAAAGTACCTCAATTTCCCCAGAAACAGTTGTATCTTCTGTGACCTCCCACACCACTTCCATGAATGAGGCACCAACAACTTCCCAAACACATGGATCACAACTAACTGAGACCTCCAAAACAGTCTTCACTCAGGAATCCACAACCATCCCAAGCAGTCCAGTGTTAACAGAAACAGCCATGCCTCCTGACACCACATCCTCTAGTGCTCTGATGGGGTCTTCTACAACATCCACAAGGAGATCAATTTCTATACAAACAACTCAAGCCCCTGGGACTTCCCAAACAGCCTTCATTCAAAAATCTACACCCCTCCCAAGCTCCTCAGTTTCCTCAGAAACTGCTGTCTCTTCTGAGATCACCCACATCACATCCCAATCTGAGGCCTCTAGAACTACCCCAGGCAGCCTGATTTCCACACAAGATACTCAAGGTACTGAGACATCCCCAGTGGTATTTACTCTTGAATCTACGACCTTTGCAACCAACTCAGTTTCTTCAGAAACAGTCATACCTCCTGAGATCTCGCCCACCACAGTCCATACTGAGGCCTCTACAACCTCCCTAAGCAGCTCAATTTCAACACAGAGATCTCAACCCACAGAGTCATTTCCAACAACTGTCTTCACTCTGGAACCCACAACCTTCTCTAGCAGCCCAATGTTGACAGAAACCACTGGGCCTCCTCAGATCACTCACACCACAGTCCACACTGAGGCATCGACAGCCTCCCAGAGCAGCCCAATTCTGTCACAAACAACTCACACTACTCCAACCCCTGAAACAACCCCCTACACCTCAGCTCTTACTCAGGAATCTACAACCTCCCCACCTAGCACAATTTCTACACAAACAACTCAAGCAACTGAGACATCCCCAAGAGTCTTCACTCAGGAATCTACTATCCTCACATCCCCCTCCATTTCAACAGATACAACTGTGCCTCCTGAGACCTTCTACACCTCAGCTGTCAATGAGGCATCAACAACTTCCTCAAGGACACCAGTGTCAACACATGAAACTCAACCAACTGAATCATGGAAAACAATCTTCACTCAGGAATCTACAACTTCCCAAAGCAGCCCAATTTCAACACATTCAACTCCAGCAACAGAGCCCACCAACACAATATTTACTCAGAAGTCTACAACCTTCTCAGGGAGCTCAAGTTCCACAGATACAGCTATTCCTCCTAACACCTCACTGACTCCAGGACAGACAGAGCCATACACAACCTCTCAGAGCAGCATGATTTCAACAACAGCAACTCAAACAACTGAGACATCTCGAACAACAACCTTCACTCAGGATTCGACAAACTTGCCAAGCAGTTCAGTTTCCACAGAAACCGCTGTACCTCCTGATGTCACCCACACCTCAGCCCTGACTGAGGCATCTACAACATCCCTAAGAAGTCCAACATTGACACAGTCAACTGAAGCTTTTGAGACCTCACAAACAACAGTGTTCTCTCACGAATCTACAACATCCCCAAGCAAACTGATTTCAACCCATGCAAGTCAGGCACCAGACCCTATGGAAACTGCGTCTACTCAGAAGTCTACAACCTTCCCAAGCAGCTCAGTTTCCATAGAAACAGCTGTAACTCCTGAGAGTTCCCCCAGTACTGTCCAACCTGAGGCATCTACAACCTCCCTGAGCAGCTCAATTTCAGCACATGCAACTCCACCCACTGAAACCTCCAAAACAGAGTTCACTCAGGAATCTACAACCTCTCCAAGCAGCTTAATTTCATCAGGAACTTCTGTACCTCCTGATGTCACTCACACTTCAGCCCTGACAGAGACATCTACCACATCCCTAAGCAGCCCAATGTCGACACAAGCAACTCAAGCCCCTCAGACCTCTCCATCAACAGCCTTCACTCAGGAATCTACAGCCTTACAAAGCAGCTCAGATTCTACACAAACAGCTGTGCCTCCTGTCACCTTACCCACTACAGGACAGACTGAGGCCTACACAACCACCATGAGCAGCTTGATTTCAACACAAGCAACTGAGACTTCCCAAAAAACAGCCTTCACTAGGGAATCCACAACTTTACTAAGCACCTCAATTTCAACAGAGAGTGCTGTACCTCCTGAGAGCTCCCACAGCACAGTCCAAACTGAGGCCTCTACAACCACCTCAAGCAGGTCGATTTCAACACATGGATCTCAACCAACTGAAACCTCCAAAACAGAGTTCACTCAGGAATCCACAACCTTGCCAAGGAGCTCAATTTCCTCAGAAACCTCTGTACCTCCTGATGTCACCCACACTTCATCCCTGACTGAGGCCTCTACAACATCCCAAGCAACTCAAGCTCCTGAGACCTCTCAAGCAACAGGCTTCACTCAGGACTCTACAACCTTTCAAAGTACCTCAATTTCCCCAGAAACAGTTGTATCTTCTGTGACCTCCCACACCACTTCCATGAAGGAGGAACCTACAACTTCCCAAACACATGGATCACAACTAACTGAGACCTCCAAAACAGTCTTCACTCAGGAATCCACAACCATCCCAAGCAGTCCAGTGTTAACAGAAACAGCCATGCCTCCTGACACCACATCCTCTAGTGCTCTGATGGGGTCTTCTACAACATCCACAAGCGGCTCAATTTCTATACAAACAACTCAAGCCCCTGGGACTTCCCAAACAGCCTTCATTCAAAAATCTACACCCCTCCCAAGCTCCTCAGTTTCCTCAGAAACTGCTGTCTCTTCTGAGATCACCCACATCACATCCCAATCTGAGGCCTCTAGAACTACCCCAGGCAGCCTGATTTCCACACAAGATACTCAAGGTACTGAGACATCCCCAGTGGTATTTACTCTTGAATCTACGACCTTTGCAACCAACTCAGTTTCTTCAGAAACAGTCATATCTCCTGAGATCTCCCCCACCACAGTCCATACTGAGGCCTCTACAACCTCCCTAAGCAGCTCAATTTCAACACAGAGATCTCAACCCACAGAGTCATTTCCAACAACTGTCTTCACTCTGGAACCCACAACCTTCTCTAGCAGCCCAATGTTGACAGAAACCAATGGGCCTCCTCAGATCACTCACACCACAGTCCACACTGAGTCATCTACAGCCTTCCAGAGCAGCTCAATTCTGTCACAAACAACTCACACTACTCCAACACCTGAAACAACCCCCTACACCTCAGCTCTTACTCAGCAGTCTACAACCTCCCCACCTAGCCCAATTTCTACACAAATAACTCAAGCAACTGAGACATCCCCAAGAGTCTTCACTCAGGAATCTACTATCCTCACATCCCCTTCCATTTCAACAGAGACAACTGTGCCTCCTGAGACCTTCTACACCTCAGCTGTCAATGAGGCATCAACAACATCCTCAAGGACCCCAGTGTCAACACATGAAACTCAACCAACTGAATCATGGAAAACAGACTTCACTCAGGAATCTACAACTTCCCAAAGCAGCCCAATTTCAACACATTCAACTCCAGCAACAGAGCCCACCAACACAATATTTACTCAGAAGTCTACAACCTTTTCAGGCAGCTCAAGTTCCACAGATACAGCTATTCCTCCTGACACCTCACTCACTCCAGGACAGACCGAGCCACACACAACCTCCCAGAGCAGCTTGATTTCAACAACAGCAACTCAAGCAACTGAGACATCTGGAACAACAACCTTCACTCAGCATTCTACAGAATTGCCAAGCAGTTCAGTTTCCACAGAAACCGCTGTACTTCCTGATGTCACCCACACCTCAGCCCTGACTGAGGCATCTACAACATCTCCAAGAAGTCCAACATTGACACAGTCAACTGAAGCTTTTGAGACCTCTCATACAACAGTGTTCACTCAGGATTCTACAACATCCCCAAGTAACCTGATTTCAACCCATGCAAGTCAGGCAACAGACTCTATGGAAAATGTATCTACTCAGAAGTCTACAACCTTCCCAAGCAGCTCAGTTTCCACAGGAACAATTGTTCCTCCTGAGAACTTCCACACTACACACCCATCTGTGGCATCTACAATACCCCAAAGCAGCCTGATTTCAACACAAGCAACTCAAGCAACTGATTCCCTCCAAACATTTGTCCTCACTCAGGAAGCTACAACCTTTGCAACCAACTCAATTGCTTCAGAAACAGCTCTACCTCCTGAGAACACCCACTCCACACCGGAAAGTGGGGAATTGACAACATCCCCAAACAGCCTGAATACAACACCTGGAACACAACCCCCTGAGACCTCCAAAACAGTCTTCACTGAGGAATCTACACCCTTCCCAAGCAGCTCATTTTCCACAGGAACAACTGTAGCTCATGAGATCACCCACACCTCAGCCTTGAGTGAACCTCTTACAACCTCCCCAAGAAGCCCCATTTCCACAGATTCATCTCAACCACCTGATACCTTGCAAACAACCATCTTCATTCAAGAATCCACAATCTCTCCAAGCAGCTCAATTTCCTCAGAAACGTCTCTACCTACTGAATTGTCCTACACCTCAGCTCTGAACAAGGAATCGACAACATCCCTTAGTAGCCTGATTTCTACACATGCCACCAAAGGAACTGAGAAATCCCCAACAGTCTACACTCAGGAATCTACAATCTTCCCAACCCCCTCAATATCACCAGAAACAGCTGTACCTCCTGAGAACTCCCACACCACAGTCCAACCTGAAGCATCTACAACCTCCCTGAGCAGCTCAATTTCAACACAGAGATCTCAACCCACAGAGTCATTTCCAACAACTGTCTTCACTCTGGAACCCACAACCTTCTCTAGCAGCCCAATATTGACAGAAACCACTGGGCCTCCTCAGATCACACACACCACGGTCCACACTGAGGCCTCTACAGCCTCCCAGAGCAGCCCAATTCTGTCACAAACAACTCACACTACTCCAACCCCTGAAACAACAGTCTTCACTCAGGAATCTACAACCTTCCCAACCAGCACAATTTCCACAGAAACGGCTGTAACTCCTGAAACCTCCTACACCTCAGCTCTTACTCAGGAATCTACAACCTCCCCACCTAGCCCAATTTCTACACAAACAACTCAAGCAACTGAGACATCTCCAACAATCTTCACTCAGGAATCTACTATCCTCACATCCCCCTCCATTTCAACAGAGACAACTGTGTTTCCTGAGAGCTTTTACACCTCAGCTGTCAATGAGGCATCGACAACATCCTCAAGGACCCCAATTTCAACACTTGTAACTCAACCAACTGCATCAAGGAAAACCATGTCCACTCTGGAATCTACAACTTCCCAAAGCAGTCCAATTTCAACACATTCAACTCAAGCAACAGAACCCTCGAACCCAATATTTACTCAGAAGTCTACAACCTTCCCAAGCAGCTCAGTTTCCACAGAAACTGCCGTCCCTCCTGACAGCTCACCTACCACAAGACCGAATGAGGCATATCCAACCTCCCCAATCAGCTTGATTTCCACACAAGCAACTCAAGCATCTGAGACATCCCAAAGAACAATCATGTCTCAGGAATCTACCACATTTCCAAGCAGCTCAACTTCCAAAGAAACTCCTCTACCTCCTGAGAGCTCCTATGTCACAGTCCAAACTGAGGCCTCTACAACCTTCCCAAGCAGCTCAGTTTTGACACATGCAGCTCAATCAGCTGAAACCTCCAAAACAGTCTTCACTCAGGAGTCTACATCCTTGTCAAGCAGCTCAATTTCCACAGAAACAGTTGTATCACCCCTTCCCTCCCACACCTCTTCCCTGACTGAGGCAACTACAACTTCCCCAAGCAGCCCGATTTCCACACATGCAACTCAAGCCACCAAAACGTCTCAAATAACAGTCTTCACCCAGGAATCTACAGCTTCCACAACCAGCTCATTTTCTGCAGAAACATCTCGAACTCCTGAGACCTTGTACACTTCAACTCTGACTGAAGATTCTACACCTTTCCCAAGTAGCCTGAATTCTACACCAACAGCTCAAGCAACTGAGACATCCCCAAAAGTCTTTACTCAGGAATCTACCATCTCCACATCCCCTTCCATTTCAACAGAAACAGGTGCACCTCCTGAGAGCTCACACACCTCAGCACAGGCCGAGGCATCTACAACATCTTCAAGGGGTTCCTTTTCTACACATGGAACTCAATCCACTGACACTTTCCAAAAAACAGTCTTCACTCAGGAGCCTACAACTCTTCCAAGAAACTCAGTTTCCACAGAAACAGCTCTACCCCCTGACAGCTCCCACACCACCATCCCAACTGAGGCATCTTCAACCTCCTTGACCAGCTCAATTTCAACACACGCAACTCAACCAACTGATACAACATTGCCAAGATGGTCAGTTTCCACAAAAACTGCTGTACCTCCTAAGAGCTCCCCCACCACATACCATCATCAGGGATCTACAACATCCCCAAGCAGTCCAATTACAGCTCATGTAACTCATCCTACTGAGACCTCACAAACAACAGTCTTCACTCTGGAATCTACACCCTTTACATCCAGCTCTATTTCCACAGAAACAGCTGTACCTCCTGAGATCTCGCACACCTCAGCCCTGACGGAGGCATCTACAACATCATCAAGCAGCCTGCTTTCAACACAAGCAACTCAACCAACTGAAACCTCCAAAACTGTCTTCACCCAGGAATCTACAACCTTCCCAAGTAGCTCGGTGTCCCCAGAAACAGTTGTTCCTCCTGACACCTTGTTCTCCACAGCCCTGACTGAGGCATCTACAACCTCCCCAAGGAGCCCAGTTTTGAAACCTGTAACTCAAGCAACTGAGACCTCCCAAACAACGTTCTTCACTGAGGAATCTACACCTTTCCCGAGCAGCTCGGTTTCCACAGGAACAGCTGTACCTCCTGAGATCACCCACACCTCAGCCCTGACTGAGTCTTTTACAATCTCCCCAAGAAGTCCAATTTCCACAGATTCATCTCAACCACCTGATACCTTGCAAACAACCGTCTTCACTCAGGAATCTACAACCTCTCCAAGCAGCTCAGTTTCCACAGAAACAGCCCTACCTCCTGAGACATCCTTCACCTCAGCCCTGACTGAAGCGTCTACAACCTCCCCAAGCCACCCAATTTCAACAGATGGAGCTCAGACCACTGAGACCTCCCCAATGACAACCTTCACTCAGGGGTCTACAACCTTCCCAGGCAGCTCAATGTCCTCAGTAAGAACTGTAGCTTCTGAGACCTCCCACAGCACAGTCCAAACACATGCAGCTACAACCTCCCCATCCAGCCTATTTCCAACTCAAGTAACTCAAGCAACTGAGACCTCCCAAACAGTCTTTACTCAAGAATCCACCACCTCCCCAAGCAGTGGGATTTCAACGTCCCTGAGTCATCCCTCTCAGAGCTCTCAATCTACCATCATTACTGGTGAATCAACATTCCCCGGTTCACCACCCTCAGATCGGTCCCCAACTACTTTAACACCCCACAGTTCAAGGTCACCACTGCCACCAGCGTCATCTCACACCTCCCCAGCCACAGTCTCACCCTCCTCGTCACCCATCTTCCCCAGCAGCCCCAGTTCAGCCCGCTCCCCAACCTCACCTGATCGCCCTGAAACCGCAGCTCATGTTACCTCTTCTTTGACTTCTTCAGTTCCTCGTTTCTCATCCTCGCCAGTCTCCGACTCCTCTTCATCCCAGACAAGGCCTCCCGGGTCTTCTCCTCCACCCTCCCCCTCCCCTCGCCCCCCTTACAGCACCATCCCTGTGTTCAGCAGCAGCTCTACTGCCCGGCCCCCTTTCACCAGCCCACACCCTACTTCCATGAGGACTCAATACATCTCTTTGCCACCAAGTAAGTTTCATGTAATCAACTCTGTGTTTCTCTTCTAACCATCTTTTCCTATGTGGGATCATAGTGCACGTTCCCTGACATTTACATCTACCAGTGTATGTTTCTCCCCTTGCTATGTGTTGTCTTTGGCATGGGGTTGGGGTGCTGGAACAGTAACAGTGTCTTGCTATGCATCTCACACTAGGTTCAATCCTGTGATCCATCTGCCTCACCCTCTTGACTGTTGTGATTACAAGTGTAGGTCATCACGCCCAGTGTGCTGTTGGTCCTTTTGATTCACAGGGTTCCTTTCCTCTTTTTTTCTCTTGTGTTTCTTGTATTCTTAAACCCATTTCTGCCTCATCCTTTCTCCTCTGGTCCCTGGGATTAAGGTGGAACAAAAGGTTCTTGAGTGCTGTGCCATCAGCTGGTCCCTTGTCAAGTTCAGGGCTCTGCTGACACCTGGGTGGGAGTCAATGTGTTTGTCCCCGGAGCTTTCTCAATGGTCTTTTTAAACTCTCTCACTTCCCAGAGGACTGCAAGAATGGAAAGTGGAATGGACGAGAGTGTGAATGCAAATCGGGCTACACCGGTCAGCTCTGCGACTCCATCCTGTACTTCTTCCCAGTAGGTAATGACCCCTCAGACCTGCAGCCCTCCCTGGGCCCCTTGACACTTAAGGTGGCCATATTGGAATGGCTAACCAACCATTCCCATGGCTTCACTGCAGGGAGAGAAGGTAATGTTAGGGTCCTCCTGCCTCTACCTTCAGGGCCACCCTCTCTGGCTCTCCTCCCCCTCTGCTCAGGAAGTTTCTACCCTAACCCTTTGGGAAGCCTTCCATCTAACTCCCTGGGTCTCCATCTGGCCATTAGCTCTCTGTGATATCAAGAGACAGGGGCTGGGGGCTGGGGAGACAGTTCCATCAGTAAAGTACTCACGGTGCATGTGTGGAGGCCTGAGTTTGGATCCCCAGAACGCATGTAAAACTCTGCATAGTGCTGTGCAGCTGTAACCTCAGCCCCGGGGAGGAGACATGCAGATCCCTGGGGCACACCGACCAGCTAGTCTAGCCAGATTGGTGAGCTCCACATCCAGTGAGAGACCCTGTCTCGAACACTAAGGTGGAGAAAGAGAAGAAGATATGCAACATGGATGTCTGAACTCCATACATGTGCACGCCCACACAAACCTGCACATGTATGAACACACACACACACACACACACACACACACACACACACACACACACGTAGAGACAGATGTCTCATCCATCCTCAGCTGACTCTTGAGTTTCTTCTATCCTCTTTTCTACTTTTTTCTTTCCCCTCCATGACACCAACAGGCAGAAAAATTTACCTACCCCAGAGACATTCCCACAGGTCCGAGGGTGGCGGTCTCACGCACAGTGTTCCCTGGTCCCACAGAACTCCCGAATGTCATCAACGCTACAGTGACCGTGATAGTAAAAGTGATTCATCGGAACTTCACAGCTGACCTGAGGAACAAATCCTCCCAGGCCTACAAGGACTTCAGAAACCTGTTCCTGAGCCAGGTAGGAGCAGTGACGCCCGGTCAAGCGAGGGCTGTGGGTGCCTGTCACAGTTCCTCATCTTATGAGTTCTGAGGAAGAGACCTCTCAGAGCGTCCACCCTTGAGCCCTACCCACTCAGACCCCATCCAGGGAGCTCTCCCATTTCCTTTCTCCTTCCTACAGGCTCCACCCACACCAGCCTGGAGCTGTCCCAAGATGGGCCATACTCCAGCTCTGCATGATCTCTGATTTTTTTTTTCCAGATGGATAAAGTTTACGGGGGCGATGACCTTCCCGAGTACAGAGATGTGACCATTACAGAATTGTAGTGAGTGTGTGTGGGGTGGGGTACCCCTTTCTCTGCCTGGCGCTTCCTCCTGCCCTGAGGTTAGGCTATCTACATCTGTCTGGGACTGGGGAACTCCAGCCCTGAAGCAACACCCGAGAGTCCTGACTCATTCATTGTTTGTTTATCACAGTTATTCATTCATAATTTGTTCATTCACTCATTCATAAAACTTGCCATGCACTCGTTGATCCATTTCTTCATTATCATGATTACTCATTCCCTCACCATTTGTCCATTCACTCATTCATTCCCCACTTGCTCATTCATTTGTTCATTATGGTTATTCATTCGTTCACGTCAGTTCTATCATCGTTGTTCATTTACTGATGACAGTTACTCATTCAGCGTACGTCCATTCATCATTTGTTCTTTCATTTGTTCATCATGTTTATTTACTGTTTATCCTTATTCATTCTCATCCTTTATCATGTTTACTCCTTCACCATTAGTTCATTTAGTCACCTACTCATTCACTTTTATATTCACTCATTTTTTTCATTCAGCAAATTTTTTTTTTGTTTTTTGTTTTTTCGAGACAGGGTTTCTCTGTAGCTTTGGAGCCTGTCCTAGATCTTGCTCTGTAGACCAGGCTAGCCTCGAACTCACAGAGATCTGCCTGGCTCTGCCTCCTGAGTGCTGGAATTACAGGCATGCACCACCACTGCCCGGCTCATTCAGCAAATTTTTATTAGAAGGCAACCCTAGCTAAGTGCCACCCAACTGTAATACTAGTGCTTGGAAGCTTAAGACAGAAAGATCAGAAGTTCAAGGCCAGCCTGGGCTATACAGTGAGTTCCCGGCCAACCTGGGCTATGGAAAGAAGCCCCACTTCAACAAAACAAGGAATTTGAAACAAACAAATTGTGTTAGATGCTTGGGTCACAGTAGCCCTGGAGCACAGAATGGTAGAGTGCAGGGGCCACCAAGACCGCAGTGTGCATGCTGGTGAGCTGTGATAAGGAACTGTAGTGTGTCAAGAGGAAGACCCCAGAGGCAAGTGTGGTCATCTGGAGAGAATTCTTCCTGGGTGATGTTTTAAGGAGGAGGGTTCATATCGAAGTAGGGAAGGGTCAGGGGGAGAGTTACAGGGGGGAAACACTGAGGGGGAGCCCAGAGTGGTGGTGGGGTGAGTTCTAGAAACTAAGAAGTGCACTCAATAGTGGCGGCAGAGGTTGAGAAATGACTTGTGCCAATCAATGAGACTGTCTGTATCAGCTGCTGGCCCGCAAGGGACGGGATCGGACTTGCAGGGCAGATGGCTGTGTCTGACTGCGGGGTAGAGAGGTGGGCGGAAGTCTACATCGGAAGTGATGGTGTGGACTAGAGAGGGACTGTGCCAGAGAAAGGGTCCTGTGGGAACGGTCTTGCGAGATAAGGTCTCCCCATCAGACCATGAGGATCTGTGGAGAGAAAGAAGAGACTTCTGAGCTGCTGAGGCAGGGGGTTGCCTGCGCTGGGGTGAGGCAGAGGAGGAGGGGTGTGGCTTCTGGCAGTGACCGTGGCAGATGACTTCCTCTGTTTCAAAATCGCTCCCTCAGCAGCATCACTGGCCACTTAGGCTTCAAGGGTAGGGTCCCAATTTTCAATAGAAACTCATTATCTCCTCCTCATCTCCTCTTCCATTGCTCTCTTCCTCCTCCCTCTCTTCCTCTTCTCCTTTGATCCCATCTCCCTCCTCTTCTTCCTCTTCCCCCTCCCAGCACTGAGACTGTAGTCCTCAGCCACCATATTCACCTGCTTTTAGTTTCTCGAGGTGCCGCCATCTTTCTTGCCTCCATGTTCCATCCCCAGCGACACATCACCCAAGAGTCTCTATTTTATTTTTATTACCTTATTGTGTGTGTGTGTGTGTGTGTGTGTGTGTGTGTGTGTGCAGCACATGTGTGCTTGAGCCGCTGTGACACACGGAGGAATGGAGGTCACAGGATAACTGGCTGGAGTTGTAACTCTCCTCCTACCATGTGGACCCCGGCCGGAACTGATCTCAGGCCGTGAGGCTTGGCTGCAAGTGCCTTTACCCACAGAGCCGTCGTGACGACCCACGCCTCTATTTTTAGAGATGAATTTCATCCTTTAACTTTTGTGACAAACACTGAGATTTACCCATCTTGAATTGTCTTACTCAACTGGCTCCTTGGAATCTGTTAGCTGCTCCAGGGTGGCGGTCCTCATTTTTTTTCTTCTTTCCTTCCTTTTCTTTTTTCTTTCCCTCTTCCCTTCCTTCCTTCTTTTCTTCCTTCCTCTCTTCCACCCCTCCAACCTCCACCCTTCTACTTCTTTTGGATTTTTGGAACAAGGGTCCCACTCACTGCATAGCCCAGGTTGGCCTTGAATGTTTGATTCTCCTGCCTCAGCCTTCCAAAGGCTGGCACTACAGGTGTGCGCCATCACACCCTGCAGGGATCCTCCTCTTTCCGACCCCCGGGTCACACGGTTGCCTTGCCTCCCCATCTCCTATCTCGCTGCTTCCGTCTTCCTTGCTGGGTGTGGGTGACGTGGAGGAAATGGTGAAGTCTCTCCCTGTTGGCAGCAATGGCAGCATCGTGGTGGAAAGTGACGTCGTTCTAGTGGCCAACTACACCCCGGAGTATCAGGCACTGTTCAGAAACCTCACGAGGATCGTGAAGGACAAGATCACCAATGAGACCAGAGCAATCGAAACTGACCTTTTCCTGTGCCAAAGTAAGTCCTTCTGAAACCCCTTCGCATTGGTGGGAAGGAAGCCCGGGTGTAGATGGCTTATTTTTAACTCTTTGGGGACACATTATCCAGCTCCCAAATAAATACCAGAGACTTATTCTTACTTGTGAATGCCCGGCCTTAGCTTGGCTTGTTTCTAACCAGCTTTTCTAACTTAAATTATTCCATTTCTCTTTAGCTACATTTTGCCTCTGGGCTTTTTACCTTCCTTTATTCTATACACCTTTCTTTCCTTCTTTCTCCCAGTGGCTGGCCCCTGGTGTCCTCCTCTCCTCCTTTTCTTGCTCTTCCTTTCTCTCAAGCCTAGATTTCTCTTCTTATTTATTCTCTATGCCTGGCAGCCCTGCCTATCCTTTCTTCTGCCTCGCTATTGGCCATTCAGCCCTTTATTAGACCAATCAGGTGTTTTAGGCAGGCAAAATAACACAGCTCCACAGAGTTAAACAAATGCAACATAAAGTAATGCAACATATCTTTGCATCATTAAATAAGTACTCCATAGCATAAACAAATGTAACACATCTTAAACTAGTATTTCACAACACCTGGGTCTCTACTTCCTCTTCTTTCTCTCTCTCTCTTCTCATTTGGAACACCAGAGTCCCCACCATAGGGATCTAGAAACCAGCCATGTGTGGTAGCTCACACCTGCAATCTCAGCACTAAGGAAGCTACGGCAGGAGGATTGTCATGAGTTCAGAGTTAGTCTGGGCTCCACAGTGAACTCCAGGCTTTTCAACAAAAGTCAGAGGATGCTGGAGAGACCATTTAGCAGTTGAGAGCACTTGCTGCTCTTGCAGAGGACCTGAGTTCGGTTCCCAGCACCCATGCCTGTAACTCCAGCTCTAGAAGATCCAATACCCTCTTCTGGTCTCCACAGCCATCCCCTCACACATGTGAACACACACACACACACACACACACACACACACACACACAAGGGGTAAGTGAAAATAAAATAAATCTTAAGGGATTAGGGATTTAGGTCAGTGACAGAGTGCTTGCCTAGCAAGTGGTCCTCAGCTCTGGAAACAAAACAAAACAAAAACTCCAACAAAACAAAACAAAAACCAAGGTAACTGGCACACACATCCTTTTGCCAGGCAGTGGTGGCACATGCCTTTAATCCCAGCACTCAGAAGGCAAAGGCAGGTGGATCTCTGTGAGTTTGAAGCCAATCTGGTCTACAAATTGAGTTCCAGGACAGCCAGGACTATTACACAGAGAAACCCTGTCTCAGAAAACAAACAGAAATAATAGATAAATAAATAAATAAATAAATAAATAAATAAATAAATAAATAAATAAATAAATAAATAAATAAACAAATAAATCTTTTTAAAAAGTCCAGAACAAAACAAAGCCATCCCCCAGTGCTTCCCCTGACTCCATCCCGCTCCCTGGCACCCTGTTCAGTCCCAGGCTGAAGTTGTCACCCCCATGTCCCCATGCGAACCTGCTCACAGGTGTGGCGGCGTATCTGGAGCTCTAACATTGGTTCTGTCAGAAGGGGAGGTGGAAGGAGGTGGAAGGAAGGGGAGGGAGGGAGAGGAGGAAGCAGATGAAGGAAGAGGAAGGAGGAGAAAAAGAAGAGGGGGAGGAAGGAGGAGGAGGGGAGTTGGGGGAGAGGACAAAAAATGAGGAAGAGAAGGAAGAGGGGGAAAGAGCAGGGGTGGAAAAGTGAGAATCAAGTGGAGGAGGGAGAGAAGGAAGAGCAGAGGGAGGAAGAGGAAGGAGAAGGGGAGGAGCCCTGGTGGGAGAAAGGGGAGGAGCCTTGTGGGAGAAGGGGAGGGGCCTGTGTGGGAGAAGGGGAGGAGCCTAGGTGGGAGAAAGGGGAGGAGCCTTGCGGGAGAAGGGGAGGGGCCTGTGTGGGAGAAGGGGAGGAGCCTGGGTGGGAGAAAGGGAGGAGCCTGGGTGGGAGAAAGGGGAGGCCTGACTGTTGACAGAGAGGCCGAAAGTAGCCTTTACGTTTTCATTTTGTTTTTGTCCCCCCTTTGTCGCGGGCAGGCAGCAAACTGTGCTACAACGGTAACTTCACCACTGTGGACACGGAGGCTCTAAAGCTCAGTTTCAACCCCGCCGGTGAGCATTCCCGTGGAGCCCGGGCAGGGGCGTGGATGGCAAACAGGGATCCAGGGAGCGTCCCAGCCGTGCTGACTTAGCTGCCCTTCCTCACCCTACAGAGCTTTGCATCCGGGAGGCTGCCGAGGACTTTAGACAGTACTTCTACCCGGAGGTCCTGGAGGGGAGGCTGACGTGCGTGAACAACTGCACTCAGGGGACAAAGTCGCAGCTCAACTGCAACCTGGGCCAGTGCCAGCTGCTGCGCTCGGGACCCCACTGCGTGTGAGCGCCTCCCTCCTTCTCCTGACGCCCCACGGCCCCCCCAGGGTGGAATCACGGGCCTGCCGCACCATGCCCTGTGATCATGTACCTGTTCTGTGCCCCCCTCACCCCAGTGTCTCATGCCCCTTGCTCCTGAGTAGCTAGGTGGGTGGGTGGCGTGGGAAATAACACAACCACTGTATCTAAGTGGAGATGCTTGGAAGGCGTCTCGGCGGTCTTCTACATCCCTCTCCCCTCTGCCGCCGTGAGAGTGATGGGTGGCCACGTGGTCCAGGTTTGGGCATTCTACAGTCCAGCCAGGGCTTTTCTGAGAAGGTTCAAGTTATTGGCCTCGTCTTCCTCTATTTCTTCCATCTATTCACTCCTTCCTTCTCCCTTCTTTTCCTCACGGTCTCTTCTTTATTTCCTTCCTTCCTTTTCTTCTTCTTCTTCTTCTTCTTCTTCTTCTTCTTCTCCTTTTTTTACTTTATTCTGGAAATTTCTATGTTTTACATATTTTTTTTTTTACTTTATTCTATTTCCTTCCTCCTTTCCTCCCTCTCCCCTCCCTTTTCTTCATTTTTTTTTTCAAACTGGGTCTCTGTAGCCCAGGTTGGGCTGGAACTCATTGTGTAGCCCAGGCTGGCCTCTATCTTGAACCAATCTTCCTCTCACAACCTGACCTGACCTATCATCTCTTACAACGACATTTCAGCAGCAAAAGCTTCTAGCTGCGACCTGGACTCGCTAGTTTCCAAGATGATAAATTAATGTACAAAATAGGAAACACGCTAAGAAGTCCATTCAAGTGCCCGCTGCTTTCAGATTAGATGGGCAAGCAAGGACAAGATGCTCAGGTCCCTGGAGTCCCTCTGAGATCTGGTCATCCTGAGTTTCCCCTCTCCCACACCTTACAGAGTCAGGAACCCTGGCTCCCCTAAACACACACACACACACACACACACACACACACACACACACACCCCTTTAGGAGAGGTTCCTGGGTTTGGGGTAATTTCCCTTTGGGAGACCTGATTTCAAGGATCTAGCCTGAGCCTGTGTATGTGTGTATCTCCAGGTGCCCGAACACAGACACCCACTGGTACTGGGGGGAGACTTGCCAGTCTAGAACCAGCAAGAGACTCGTGTATGGACTTGTGGGCACCGTGCTGGCAGTCCTGCTGGTCCTTGTGGTTGTCTTGGCTGTCTTCCTTGGCCGGTCTCAGAAAGAACTGCGCAGGTGAGCCCGTGAGTCCAGCAGCCACAGTCACAGAGAGAGGGGACCCATTTGGGGGGTGAGGACACTCCACCCAGAAATGGCTGGCTTAATGTTCTACAATTCCCTTGTTTCCAGTCTGGCAGTGAAGACATCAGCTGAGGTCAAACAAGGCGTCTGTCTAGCCCCACCCATCGCTTAGCATCACTAAGGGTGACTTTTTTATCTGATAGGGTAGGGTAGTCTCCTTTGAGTGAGAAATGGAAACAGAAACTTAAGCACTGAAATTACATTATACAATAAAATTATATTTTATTATCTAGGCTGCCTTAGAGAATAACAAGGAAGCTGGGACTGAGCCAGATGGGGTGAGATGTGCAGTCCAAGAATTGCCAAGAAACAGTCCCTGGAACATCTGGGCTAGAAGTGGGCAGGAGGGGCTGTTGCAATGCCCCCATTTCATAGCCGAGGAGACTGAGGCCCACTAGGGAACTGAGGGACGTTTGGCGATGGAGAGGCCAGTGGTGCGAGCCGTCACTGCTCACGGCCGTTACTTGGAAGGACAGAGACGTGGCCGTCCCCGCTCAGGGTCAGGGTCTGCTGGTTCCCACCTGCTCCTCTCACACGGCTGCTCACTTGTAACACTACTGTTTACAGGTCAAAATATGACCCCTCACAAACATGGCAGAGAGACGCTGTCCCTGGAACCTTCCGGAGCACAGGCGTCTGGGAAGGTAACTGTTCTGGGGGAAGGTGGAGGCGGGAAAGGTACAGTGGCTATGAGGGTGTGGTGTGGGTCCTTGCTGTGACCTGATGATGGCTCACGTCATATCTGTCCCTGTGTTTCAGTCCACCTACCCCTTGCTCATCTGCGGTCCCTCGTCCCCTTCTCCTTCCCCAGCATCCAGGCCTCTCGCTGACCCCCAGTCTTCTTTTTTTGTTTTTTTTTTTGTTTTTGTTTGTTTGTTTGTTTGTTTTGAGACAGGGTTTTCTCTGTGTAGCTTTGGTGCCTGTCCTGGATCTCACTCTTTAGCCCAGGCTGGCCTTGAACTCACAGAGATCTGCCTGGCTCTGCCTCCCAAGTGCTGGGATTAAAGGCGTGCGACACCACCACCTGGCCAGTCTTTTTTTTTTTTTTATGACTACATTTATTTAGTGGGCACGTGTGTGTAATCGTATGTGGGCAGAGGTCAGAAGACAACTTTCAGGAGTCAGTTCTTTCCTTCCATCATGTGGGTCCCTGGATGGGACTCTGGTCACCTTCCACCTCTCACTAGCCTGAGCTCTGGTCCTTCTTCAGCTTCTCCCCATTGAATCCCCGGGGCCCCCACTGAGCATCCCCCCCCCCATGTTTCTGTATACATCATACCACTCTCTGGAAGGCTCCGTTCCCCACCACCTGTACCAGCCCCAAAGCTACTGTTTCTATAACCTATTAATGACCCCTTCCCTCTCCAGGGATCCCCACTTTGTCCTTAATCTCCCCTGATTCCTGAGCAACTCAGGGGCCCCTGGTGCCGTGTCTGCCCGAGTTTCCCTCTGTCCATTCCATGCCATGGAACTTCTTTTTCAATCAGCATGGCTGCCTCTGCCCAGGTCCTCCCCTGAGCAGGCTTAGACTTTCCACCTTCCTAGTTTGTGTGTGTGTCTGTGTGTGTGCATGTGCGAACAAGCATGCTGTATGCATGTGTACACACTCGTGCACACGCTCACGTGCACGTCTATGCAGAGGTCAGTCTCAGGTGTTGTTCCTTTGAAGCTATACAAGTTGTTTTGGGGGACAAGTTCTCCCTCACAGGAACCTGGGGCTCACGGATTGGGTCAGGCTGGCTGGCCGGAGAGTCACGGGGACCCACCAGTCTGTTTCCCCGGTGGTGGGGTCATAAGCATGCATCACCGTGCTCAGCTTTTTATGTGGATGCTGGGGATCAAACTCAGGTCCTAAGCATTTATGAGGCAAACATTTTACCAACTGAGTCACCTCTTCGGTTTCCCTGCGTGGGTCTTTGCTGTCACTGTGTTGCCCGGGGCGATCTCAAACAAACTACAGTGTAGCATAGGTTGGCCCTGAACATAAGGCTCCTCCTAATTCTGCCTCTCTGGTGCTGGGATTACAGGTGTGCCCCACCACACCCACAGTTTCCTCTTCGTAGGCTGTTTTTATGACCCCTTCTGTGCCGACCTTTCCTAGTGATTCAGGGTGGGCTCAGAGTCATCTCCTGCCTCACAAGACAAGGGTGTCAGAGTGCCAGGGGGTAGCAGTGCACAGGTCATGACCGGGACACCAAGCCAGGTGTGACGCAGCCTGGGGTTCGGGCTCACTGACGGTTTCTAATTTAAGCCTGAATCTCCAAGCAGTGCCTCAAGAGGTTGGCTTCCTGCTCCTACAAACCGTCCCTGAGTGGACAAAGAAAGGCCCTTCTTAGGTTGGGGGCACTACCTAAGAAAAGGCATGGTGCCACACACCTGGAATCCCAGCATTAGGGACGTGGTCACAGGGGGGCCAAAGGTTCAAGGCCATCTTCTGTTACATAGCAAGTTTGAGGCTATCTGATTTGCATGCCCCCCCTCCCCCACCAAAAAAAGAGGGCTTTGATCAAAGATCTGGGTGTGTGGTGTTGTGTATGTGTTCGTTTATCTGGAACAGGGTCTCACTATGTAGCCCAGGCTAGCTTTGAACCCACGAGCCTTCTGCCTCAGCCTGCCAAGCCGCTGAGTCGACAGGTATATCTATGACCAAGTCTATGGACGAGTTTTAAGTGGGTCACTCAGGTGGATCTGAGGGGACAGCGTGGGAGATGAGGACAAGGTGATCGAATGCATAGGCCAGGGGGTGAGAAGTAGAGGGGTGACCAGATGAGGCAGTTGGGGGGGTGCTGGGGTTGCTGGCAGGCTGGGGCGGGTGTCGGGGAGGTGCAGAGCATCTGAAGCTGAAGTCTCGGGACTGTGGTGGCTCTAACGGAGTTGGGCATCCAAGAGAGAAGTCTGTGGGGCGCACCGACTCCCTGGACCCGATGGAGTGCCGAAGGGGAGGACTCTCCCACCTGAAGATAGCACCAGGAGTCTGAGCGGATGATGGGAGGGTTGGCAATTAAAGAGGAAAGGGGACAGCCGCCTAGAAGTGCAGCCATGACAGGAAGTGGTCTCAGATGTCCACTGAGGAATGGCCAAGATGTTAAGGAAAAAAAAAAACCCCAGGCCCTGGCGCCGAGTCAGTCAAGAAGAGCTGCAGGACTCAGGAAGAGGAAGTAGGTGTTGCTGGTGAATACTAGAGCCACAGAGACAATTTCCCGAAAACCCGGGCTGTCTGCTCTGTTTGCACAGTTGCTAAGGGCCGGGTAGGTGAGGGGGGTGGTGCGTGACTCAAGAGGCTGCCCCCGGCTCCACCCCATCTGTGCCTCACACGGATGGCGATAACTCCGCATGGGTATGACTTGTGACCCACGGTACATAGTACGAGGTGGGTAGGGAGGCCGCTCTCTTTCCCTGACGTCTCTGCATCACCCCAGAGCAGCTTCCAGGCTCAAGTCAAGTCCCCTGAGACTCCATCAGGGATTTGAAAGGTTCAAGTAGTTATCGTCATTTTCCTGGAACCCCCCCCACCCCCACCCCATACCCATTCCACCTGCCCTTGGCTGCCCCAGCTTCCTCTGGGGGGGCGGGTGAGGGGCTCCCTCTTAAACCATACCGTTCCCTACAGGCCAGAATCTGAAAGATGACAAATTTACCCTTGAGAAAGGGTACAGCCACTTCCGGCCAAACCTGCAGAACGTGGACCCCAATGCCGAGGTGACACAGCCCAGCGCTTCCCCCACCTTGGGGCTGCCCACTCTCCTCCTCCTGGGTTTTCCCTGCCCCTCCCCCTCCCCGGCTCCCCTCAAGCCCTCCTTGACTTCATCTGTCTCTCCCGTCCCCTAGCTCAACTTTCAGAGGCCCGAGGTGGTGAAACCCACAGCTTAGTGGAAACAGAAGCATCTGGTCTACCCCGTCGTGCCCCATCCAGCTTCAGAGGAGGGAGGAACAGAGTCCCCACCACGGCTGGTTAAGACGAAGCTGACACCAGGTCCCAAAGCTTCGTGTGTCCAATCTGAGGTGGTCGGAGCTGGTCCATGGGTCACTGCCAGAAGATGAACCACAGGAGCAAAGAGCCGAGGACTGAGAGCCGGCCACCTCCTCCTCCTCACTGTCACCTCCATGTCACAGGAACCCAAGACGCTGAGCACCTTGGCATCTTTGTTTGCGTATAGGTACCACCCTGCTCTGGAATTTCCCAATCAATAAAGCAATTCTTCAACGCAGAGTAAAAATGTTCTCTTCCTGATGTGTGTGTGTGTGTGTGTTGTAGAGGGGAAAGGGGGACCTACCTGGTGGATTGCATCTGGAAGTAATGGAGGGAAATGTTTGCGCCTCTCTCTGGGTAGAACAACCTCCCTAGGATTAAACATTCCCATCCCAGCATCTGAACCACTTGCCTCTTCCAACTAGGCCAGGGCCAGGCCCACCTCTGCCAGAGGTCACTGAGGATGGACAAACCCAGGGCCAGGCCTTGGAGACAGAATGCCTCAGGTCCAAGAGCAACAAGGAGGAACCTCCAGAGGCCGAGGACCAAGCGCTTGGTTCCATCGTCCCTCAAGGTGGACAAGGTCACTCCAGGTGGCCATGGGGATGGCAAGAGGGCCTTGCTTACCTCTGAACTCACACACTTAAGAACTCTTGATGGATGGAGAGGGAGAGTACTGAAAGAGACTGCTGGAGGGGGCCATTTCGGGGTCAGGTAGAAACCTGGCACAAGGGAATCTCCCAGGAGTCTCCCAGGATGACCCCAGCTAAGACTCCTAGCGATAGTGGATACGTAGCCTGAACCGGCTGTCTCCCGTGACCAGATTGGTGCCTAGTCCAATTGTCACCAGAGAGGCGTCATATAGCAATTGATGGAAGCAGATGTAGAGACCCACAGCCACACATTAGGTGGAGTTCGGGGAATCCTGCAGAAGAGGGGGAGAAAGGACTGTAGGAGCCAGAGGGGTCAAGGACACCACAAGAAAACTCACAGAATCAACTAACCCGGGCTTGTAGGGCTCACAGAGACTGAACCGACAACCAGGGAGCCTGCATGGGACTGACCTGGGCTCTCTGTGTACATGTTACAGTTGTGTAGCTTGGCCCTCTTGTGGGACTCCCAACAGTGGAAGCAGGAACTGTCTCCGACTCTTTTACTGACTTTTGGGACTCTACTCCCCGTACTGGGTCACCTTGCCCAGCCTTAATACATGGGGAGGTGCTTAGTCTTACTGCAGAGGAGAAATGGACTGGGGGATGGGAACAGAAGGGGGCTTGGGGGGGGGAGGGACTGGGAGGGTGGGGAAACTGTGACCAGGATGTTAAGTGTGTGTGTGTGTGTGTGTGTGTGTGTGTGTGTGTGTACTCCTGATCATCTCAGGGTCTCATAACTCGAACCCCATGTCCTGCTGGGGTACCTGTAGGACAGAGAGAGGGACAGCTGGAGGGATGATGGAGAACTACTCTTGCCAGGGGCCAGGGCCAAATCCAGGATACTCCTCTTTCTTGCTTAGATCTGGGCTCTGTCGTGCATCTCTGTGGAAGGGCCAGGAGCACGACTCCTCTCTTCTCGCTGGCTGCTGCACCACCCCTCTACTGGGGTGATAAATTTCATTACCTACCCGAACACCTATGCGCTCGCTCGCTCTTCTGGCCAGGAAAGGGGACCGCTCCCTTTGCTCTTTGGCCCAGGTGGCCAGCCCCCACCCCCTGTCATACGGGAAGCTGTCAGATTAACTCCTATTCACACTAACCCCCTGGCACCCTCAGTATCTCAGAGGTCAAAGGTCTCTTGGCTGTTTTTATTTCTGGGGTTCCCTGCCTCACAATCATTTTGCCGGCCTCCACGAAGAGCACAAAGCAGGCAGGACTACCCGCACCACCGCCGCCGCTGCCACGATGTCGAGGAGGATGAGGCAAACTTCGGCCCTCTGCCTGCTGGTTCTCATCCTCCACTTCCTGTCCCTACACAGTGCTGCTGAGCAGGGTGAGTCGCTTCCCAGTGCCGCCGTCCTGAGTCCTGAGCCCCTTTCCTACAAGCCTGCATCCCTGACCCGCCCGCCGGGCTCCAGGGCAGAGCTCCCTTCCCGTCAAAGGCAGCTGAGACATCTTCCACTTGACCTCAGCCCTAGGCGTCCCTGAACGTCTTTTCTTTCCCCAAATGAACTTGCCTCTCTGGGTTGCCGCCACTCCAGGGAGTGACAGGACCAGGTGTCAGTGATATGGCTGCTTGGATTAAACAGAATTCTCCCTTTGATGTGGGGTAGACACCCACCCGTGTTAAATGGAGCCTGTGTTTCTCTTCCGAGTGACCCTCTCTACGCCAATGCCCCCAAGGACTCTGTGTGCGAGGAAAGAGTGGAAAAACAGTGTCTTGTCATGGAGCCCCAGATTCTAACTTTCTCATGACCTAACTGTTTGTCGGGGATCTGCTCCACTAACTCCTCTCTGGTCTCGGTTTCCTCCCCTAAGAGGACAAGGTTGGTCCATTCTGAGCGGGGAAAGCCTGCCATCCCCGTCACTCAGGAAAGGTTGAAAGTTCAAGATCTGCTACAGAGTGAGTTCAAGGCCAGCCTCGGCAACTTAGTGAGCCCCTGTCTCAAAATAAAAACGTAAAAATAAGACTGGGGTCTGGGAAGGGTGGCTTGAGGTTTAGGACTCGGGAGGCAGAGGCAGGTGGTTCTCTATGCGTTCGAGGCCAGCCTGGTCTACATAGTGAGTTCCAAGCTAGCCTGGGTTACTTAGGGAGACCCTGACTAAAACAAATTGAACAAGCAAAAAAAGTACTGGGAAGCTGGGCATCGTAGCACATGCCTTTAATCCCAGCACTCGGGAGGCGGAGGCAGGTGGATCTCTCTGACTTTGAGGCCAGTTTGGTCTAATGAGTGAGTTCCAGGACAGCCAGGGCTACTGTCTCAAAAAACCATAAAGACAAGCAAACAAACAAAAAAAGTGGAGGGGACTGCACTTTCCTAGAATTCTCTAGTGAGAGGCAGGTGACTCAGCGTCTCGTGCCCAGCGTGGGAGGCCCAGTCAGGGGCCAGGCTGCCAGGACAGGCTCCGGGGGTAGAGCGTTCCCTTTTGCGTGTGTGAAGCCCTAGGTTGGGATTTCTTCTTTTTAAAACTCATTTTACTTATGTGTCCGTGTGTCTGTACATGGGTACCCACGGAGACCACAGGGGATGCTGGATTCCTTGAGCTGGAGTTACAGGTGTTTGTGAACTGCCCTGACGTGGGATGCTGGGATCTGAACTCCGGTCTCCGACAGAGCAGTAAACGCTCTTAACCCCAGAGCCAACTCTCCAGCCCCTGGGCGTTGGGATTTCTAAGGATCCATTCAATTTAGTTGCTTAGGACTCCTTGGCCCCGGGAACCAGGCTCTGGGGAGCAAGAGATGAGAGTGGGTCCCAGTTAGACTGCCCCTTTGCCTGGTCCCAGAGAAGGAAGGGAAACTGAGGCAGAAGCAAGCCACACAGACCCCAGCCTTCCCTCCTCCCCCAACTAGATGACACCGTGGGAGGGTCAGGGGGGCCAGGAAGGGGACTTAGAGTCAGGAGTGGGGTTCTCTTGCTCAACCTTGGACAAGACACCATCGTCATAAAAGCCTTTAGACCTTTGTCCCACCTTGGAACTCACTCTGCCAGGGACTGACCCTAGGCCATGGCCCCTACCAACTCCTCTCTCCTGAGGACTTGGCATGGAGGAGAGAAGGGCAGTTCTTATGGGGACGGCATCTAAGCTCCTGCCGGATCCCAGTAGGGCAGGAGTTTCCCAGCGCTCTGTCATCCCTCCACTCCACTCTCTGCCTGCCTGCCTCTCTCTCTCTCTCTCTCTCTCTCTCTCTCTCTCTCTCTCTCTCTCTCTATCTCTATCTCTATCTCTATCTCCTCTCTACTGCTTTCTCACACCCCCTATGCTATGGCCCATTCATCTCTAGCCTCTGTTTCCCCCTCTATACAACGGAAGCTTCCAGATTCTTTCTGCTCTGCTGAATTCCATACGCTCCCTCCTCCCTGGGGCCTGGTCTCCAGGATCCTGATCAGAGTCCATTAGCATCTGGGTCCTTCCGCATCCCTTATCCAGGGGTCCAGGGCACTATGCCTCTTCAAGGTCGTTGGACTTGGCTATGACTGGGCAGGGTGTAGCTACAAAAATACTTCAGTGATCTCAGCTAAGCCCTGCCTGGAAGATGCCCTCTTATCTTTCTCCTGGTTATGTGATATATTAGTGAGACACAGTGTCTTCTGGGCTTGTCTACCAATGTTCAGCCTTAGCAATTACCCTCTTGTCCCACACCCATGATGACAGTGACTAAGGCCTTGAGTATCCTGTCCACAAGTGCCTTCTCACCCACTGCCTTTCACCGGTCCCGGGCACTTGACCCATCCTTTATTTCCATCACCGTCCCACTCCCGGATTGCCATAGCAACAACCCACAACCCAGGTGGCTTAGAACGGCAGAGAATTCTCGTCTCCCATTTCCGGCTAGAGGGCTCAAGCAGGGTGTCCATCTTTGATGTTGCTATTGTTTTGATTTACCTGGTGTGTGTTGAAGGGGAGGTTAGAGGACAGCTTGGAGAAATCAGTTCTGTCCTTCCACCATGTGGGATCCGGGGATGCAACTCAGGCCATCCTGTTAGGCGCCAAGTGTCTTTACCGGCTGAGCCAGCTCGCCAGCCCGCCTCACTCATTTAGAAGGCGCTCTGCGAGGGTCTGTCCCCAGGACCCGGGTTGGCTGCTGACAAATTTCTGGTGTTTTGTGACCCTCATCTGCCTCTGCTTTCTTGGTTTCCACGACAATCTCCCCATGTACACATCTGTGTTGGCTCCAGATTTTCCCATGTGTAAGGACACTGGTGATGTTGGGTTAGGGATCGTGTGAATGACCTCGCTTTGACACGATGCCCTGGTAAGACTATTGTCAAATAAGGATGTCACAGCAAAGCAAAACAAAACAGACGGGGGTCTCCTGAGGGGCTGAGGGTTATGGCTTTAATTCTGATAACAGAAAAAGAATGTGGGGAGACGGGCAGAAGCAGGGATTGATTCTTCTTCCCATTTCCTCCCCCCATTTCCCCTTCTTCTCTCTCTGTCCCTTCCTTCCTCCCTTCCTTCCTTCCTTTCTTTCTTTCTTCTCTCCCTCCCTCCCTTCTTTCCTTTTTTTCTCCTGTGGTTCTGGGGTTCCCACCCGGGGCCTCACGCTAGCTAGGCAAGCATTCTACCATTGAGCTACAGCCCGACTTTCTTTAGAATCGTAATTGTTGGGCCAGTGCTCAAGCCAGATGACCTGAGTTTGGTCCTACATCATGAAGGGAGGGGACCGACTCCTGAAGGTTGTCCTCTGACTGCCCACCCATGTGTGATGGCACACGAGACCATCCCCAAATAAAGAAATAAGTCGTAAGTGAATGCAATAAAAATTAAAATACCCGGGCGGTGGTGGCGCACACCTTTAATCCCAGCACTCGGGAGGCAGAGCCAGGAGAATCTCTGTGATTTCGAGGCCAGCCTGGTCTACGAAGTGAGTTCTAGGACAGCTAGGGCTACAAAGAGAAACCCTGTCTCAAAAAACCAAAAGGAAGAAAGAAAGAAAGAACACTGGGGGAGGTGAGCTGGTGGTGGAGAGAGGCAGAAGGACCCGTCATTCTGGCCACTCATGTCCACGTCGTGTCCCAGCCATGTCCTCTGTCTGCTTGGCCCTCCCCTGGAGCTCTTACCTTCTAAAATCCTCTTTCAGCCTCAACCTGGGCAATCGATTTCTCAATAGTTGGTCAAAATTAAAAGTGAAAAATAAACCAACAGAAACAACCCTAACAGCAGAATCAGCCAGCTTGTAACCATTGTGAAGGCCAAGGCAGGAGGATAGCGAATCGGAGGCCAGCCTGGGCTACCTAGTCAGACGCTGTCTCAACAAACAAAAATAGACAGTCCAACCCAAGCAAAATAAAGGCAGAGCTCACGCCTGTCGACATAGTTACCTCCGGGCATTATAGGCTAGGACTTGTAGATGAGGGAGTGAGTGTGTGTGTGTGTGTGTGTGTGTGTGTGTGTGTGTGTGTTTCTTTCTGAGTTTGTATCACTCTGATTATTATTATACCATAATCCAGCCATTTCCTGCAAATTCCATGAATTTCTTATTCTTTACAACTGAATAATATTTTATAATGTACATAAGCTCATATGTCAATAAGTGTGGATATGGTATTATGAAGTTTTTTTTCTGGTTCCAACTCTGTTATAGTGTGTGTGTGCATGTGTGCACGTGTGTGTGCACGTGTGTGTGTGTGTGTGTGTGTGTCTGTGTGTTGGATAGGTGCAGAAAAATGTAATTGACAGTGAAGGCATAAACCCTAAGCAAAGCTCCATGTACAGACGTTCACTGAGCTCCAGAGCAGATGTTTAAGTGGCTTCCTTAAGCTGGCTGTATGCTGTTTGTGAGTTCATTATAATAAGGTGTCTTTATTGGGGGAAAAAAACCCAAAAACACAAAAAAGAAACCAAGCAAAACAGGGCTGGGGAGCTAGCGGAGTCAGGAAAGGCAAGCAGAGCGACCCGAGTTCACTTCCCAGGACCCACCAAAAAGAGTCGGGGAGGGGGCTGGAGAGAGCTCAGAGGATGAGAGCACCCACTCTGGGAGGCCCACAACCACCTGTAACTCGGGTGTGAGGGGATCTACTGCCCTCTTCTGGCCACCTGGACACACGGACTCGAGGTCACAGTCACAGCCGCACACACAGAAATAGGTAACATCTTAAAAAAACACATACGTCTTTTAAAATAAAGTCAGACTTGGTGGTGCGCCCTTGTAATCAGGGAGGCGGAGACAGGAGGACCCCAGGGGTTCACTGGCTAGTCAGTCTAGCCTACTTGGCGAGTTCAAACCAATGGGAGTCCCTGTCTCAAAAAAACCAAAGTGCATGGCACCTGAGGAATGACAGTCAAGTCTGTCCTCTGGCCTCCACAGGCATGTGCTTATATGAACACATACATAGACATCACACACACACACACACACACACACACACACACACACACACACCACTTACACACCACACTCCAAAGAGCAGAACCAATGTGAAAATCTCTAGAGAAGTCACCGGTAAAGACTGAAAGACTGACAGCCTGGTGTACATCGTGGTCGCGTCCTCCTGTCCCCCTTCCCGTCACCCCATGCCTCTCCACAGCCTGGTCCCCCCCCCTTCCTCCACCCTCCCTGTCCCTCTGCTGGAACTTCCTTGTATTCTTCCCGCTGCTGAGGAGCGAGCGGGGTCAGGGCTACTGAGGATGGCGCAGGGGTGACTGAGTGTGAACCCGCGGACTCCTGTACCTGAGGCCACTACCCTGTAGGTGTCAGGCCGGGACACACTGGGTGGTTCCAGAAAAACCTGTTTAGAGCCTGGACCTTTGGTCCACGTCTCTGCTGTAAAAACAATTAGATCTGGGAGCAACCAGGCCATCTTGTCCTCCCTCAGGACGCTTTTTCCACCACCCCTGACCTGTCCAACAGTGTCCTCAGATGAAGGGCCTGGGGACTCTCACCTGCCCTCAAACTCTCCACGTACTCAAGGTTCACCTTGAACTTGATTCCCTGAGCTGGAGAGATGGCTCAGCGGTTAAAAGCACTGGCTGTTCTTCCAGAGGTCCTGAGTTCAATTCCCAGCACCCACATGGTGGCTCACAACCATCTGTAATGAGATCTGGTGCCCTCTTCTGGTCTGCAGGGATATGTGCAGACAGAACCCTGTATACATAATAGAGTCTTTAAAAAAAAAAAAAGATTCCCTTGTCTCCACCTCCCAAGGGCTGGGCTGGCAGGGGATTGAACTCAGACTGTAAGGCTTGGAGGCAATCACCTTTATGTAATGAGCCATCTTGCTGGCCCCTAATCTTTTCTTTTTGAGTGAGCTTTTATTGTCTGTCTTTCAGGAAATCTCTTCATTTAGTCCAAGCTGTGAAACACACTGAAGCCAGTTGCTGATGAAATTCCCTTTAAATATCTATAGAATAGGAACATTTTAGACATTTCCTTGGTATGTTTTGTGTTGGGAAGGAGTTGAACTTCTTGAGCGAGTGAACTTAGAGTTATTTTGTGTTTGTTATTTTGAGGGACATTATTGTTTACATACTTTTTGGTTCCCTTACTTTTCTTGAATTTAAATTATTCATGCATTATGCTGTTTAAAGTTGTCCAAAAGAATTATCATAGCTAATATTTTGGGGGGCAGTGCTGGAGATTGAACCCTGGGGGCCTTACCACATACTAGGAAAGCATTCTCTCTCCCTGAGCCACATGCCCAGTCTCTAACTGAGAGATTCTAGGCAGGTGCTCTCCCACTGAGCCACACCCCGGCCCCTCACTGGGGGATTCTAGGCAGGGGCTCTACCACTGAGCCACACCCCAGCCCCTCACTGGGGGATTCTAGGCAGGTGCTCTACCACTGAGCCACACCCCAGCCCCTCACTGGGGGATTCTAGGCAGGTGCTCTACCACTGAGCCACACCCCAGCCCCTCACTGGGGGATTCTAGGCAGGTGCTCTACCACTGAGCCACACCCCAGCCCCTCACTGGGGGATTCTAGGCAGGTGCTCTACCACTGAGCCACACCCCAGCCCCTCACTGGGGGATTCTAGGCAGGTGCTCTACCACTGAGTCACACCCCAGCCCCTCACTGGGGGATTCTAGACAGGGGCTCTACCACTGAGCCACACCTCAGCCCCTCACTGGGGGATTCTAGGCAGGTGCTCTCCCACTGAGCCACACCCCAGCCCCTCACTGGGGGATTCTAGGCAGGTGCTCTACCACTGAGCCACACCCCAGCCCCCATCCTTCTTCCCCAATCTCTTCCAACCTCTATTTTCAGACAGGATCTCATTAAGTTGGCCAGGCTGTCCTCAAACTTGTGACCCTCCTGCCTCAGCCTCTGTGTACTGAGGATTGGAGTTCTGAGTCACCAGGCCCTGCTGCCATTCGCTATTAGTGAAGCAAAGTCATCCCGGGTCCTTCCTTCGGTGCCCTGTGAGGCACAGGCTCCTCCAGCCTGACCCACGGGGGCAGCGCTGTTCCCTATGTGACAGCAAGCTCCAGCTCCTGTTCCTTCTCGTCTTTTCCTACACCGTCCTCTGGCCTCGGGTACTTTGTTCAGAGTTGAGCACTAACTAGCACCGAGCTTAATCACCCCCGGGAGAAGCCCGCACCCATCTCTCTGTCCTAGTTAGAGTTTCTATTGCTGTGATAAAACACCGTGACCAAAGCGACCTGGGAAGATAAGGACTCATTTCGCTTACACTTCCACATCACTGTCCATCATGGAAGGAAGTCAGGACAGGAACTCAGGCAGGACAGGAACCTGGAGGCAGGAGCCGATGCAGAGGCCATGGAGGGACGCTGCTTACTGGCTTGTTCAGCCTGCTTTCTTATTAGAGCCCAGGACCACAGGGGTGGCTCCACCCACAATGGGCTGGCCCTCCCACATCAATCTGTAATTAAGAAAATACTCTACAGGTTTGCCTACAGCCTGATCTCACACAGCAGCAGTTTTCAACCGTGGGTCGTGACCCCTTTGGGGGTCGAAAGACTCACAAGAGTTTGCCTAAGACCATCAGAAAACGCAGATATTTACATTGCGATTCATAACAGTAGCAAAATTGCAGTTACAAAGTAACAATGAAAATTCTATGGTTGAGGGGGTCCCCACAGCATGAGGGACTGTATTGAAGGGTCGCAGCGTTAGGAAGGCCGAGAACCACTGTTACAGGGCATTTCCTCAACTGGGGCTCCCTCTTCCCCACTGACTCCAGCTTGTGTCGAGTGGACGTAAAACCAGCCAGCCCTCTCTCTGCTCACGAAGCTGCGCACCACAAACTCCAGGTGCCTCCATCTCTCTCGGGGTTCTCGTCACAGCCGCTCCTCAACTCAGGGAGCCTTCCCGCCTCCGCCCACGTTCACCTCTCCCTACTGCTTCCAGAAAGTCCTTTCAGGCCAGCGAGCTGAGGTGATCCAGGTTCTCTTCACCTCTCCCAGGAATCCTTGTCCTTTTCCGTCTGGTCTCCGGTATATTGAAACGTCACCTTTCAGGGGAGGGGGATCCAGCGTAGCCACGTAAAGTGCTTGCTACGTAATCATAAGAACCTGAGTTCGGGGCTGAAGTGATGGCTAAGAGGTTAAGAGCACTGGTTGCTCTTCCAGAGGACCAGGGTTCAATTCCCAGCACCCACATGGCAGCTCACAACTGTCTGTAACTCCAAGATCTGACACTCTCACACAGACATACATGCAGGCAAAACAAATAAATAAAAATAAATAAGTTATTTTAAAAAAAAAGAACCTGAGTTCAGTCCCAGCACCCGTGGAAAAGCTGTGTGTGGTGTGTGGTGTGAGCCTCTGAAACCCCAGCACTGAGGATGCAGGGACAAGGCAGCGTCCCAGGGCTTCCTGGTCAACCAGCCTACCAAACAGCGAGGTTTAGGAGACGCAGTCACGACAGATAAGGTGATGGGCTCCTGAGAAATGACGCTGCAGGTTAACCTCTGCCCTCCACGTGCGCGTGCACTGCACACATATTGCGCGCACACACACACACACACACACACACACACACACACACAGCATTTTCGTATCTTTTGAATTGCCGTGCGCTTACGGGGTGTTTTAGCTCTTTCTCTATTGCTGTGCTCCTTGGCCGGCGGCACGCCCCGGCTGCAGCTCTTCTTGGCCGGCTTCCCACAGCTCTGACATCTCCAGCATCTTGGGGTCTCCAGCACAATTCATCCTCGCAGCTTCACACACTGGCCCCTGCACACAGCAGACCTCAGCCGCGTTCCTTGACCTCACAGGAAGATTCCACACTCCCTTCACGACGCTACAGCCAGAGCCACTTGGCTAAAGCTGGCACATTCCGCTGCCTGCGTGGGGTGGGACGTGGCCCCTTGCCTTGAATTACATTCGCCTACGCTTTAACTTGTTAATTCTTTAAATTTTTAGACAGCCCAGCGTATCCAGGCATATAAAATAGATCCACAAATCAAACATTAACTCATAGCGAATCATAAAGAAATTCATTTTCAAACAGTTATCTGCGCATAGACGTAGTTTACGGTTTACGGAGAGTGAAAGCAAATTTATACACCAGTGAGGCGGGCGCGCTTGTTTGTCTAACGTGATACAACTAAAAATATACTAACGTGATCCCAGTTTGGCAGGGAATGTGAAACCTTTGCTTTCCATAACTAAACCACTATTGTCCACAAGAATGCAAGAAATTTTATCTGTGTGTGTTTGTGGATACGTCTGTGTGCACACGTGGGTGAAAAGGTGTTGGGTGTCTTCCTAAGTTACTGTCGTGTCCATTTTTTTCTTTCTTTCTTTCTTTCTTTCTTTCTTTCTTTCTTTATTTATTTATTTATTTATTTATTTATTTTTGAGACAAGGCCTTTTACTGGGCCTTGAACTCAGAGACCCTCCTCTGCCGCGGTTAGAGGTCTGACCCCCACGCCTGGCTCCCACCCCAGTTTTGAGAGAGTCTCTTATTGAACCTGGAGCTCACGGGTTTGCTCGGGCCGGCTGGCATGCCCCCGGGCCCCGGGCTGTGGTGACAGCTCACCCCACTGTGCCCAGTTTTCATGTTGGTGCTGGGGGTTTGCACTCAGGTCCTCACGCGTGCGCACCAAGCCCGTTTACCACCCCAGACATCTCTCCAAGTTCCAAGAGCCTGAAACTCGGAATAACCGTAAACGTGCTGCAGTGTGTAAGACGGAGGCGTGGTGAACCGGGCTGAGGTGTGGCAGGCAGCAGCATTTGCTGGTGTTACACAGACAGAGCACGAAGGCTTCGGTGAAGTCGCGAGAGGCGACACAGGAGAGTGAGCTGCCACGCACACTTCACACGTATCACACTTGGATTTTGGATACATTTTCGGTCCTTGCGTGTTTCAGAAAGACGCAGATGTCACATTTTGGTGACTCACAATGAAGGCTTCGATCCACGCAGACTCCCATGGTGGCCGTGGCTGAGGCTGACTTCCGGGTCACCATCCCAGGGGTTGACGTTTTCCGTGGCTGACTTCCGGGTCTCTGTCCCAGGGGTTGACGTTTTCCGTGGCTGACTTCCGGCCACGGCCCCAGGCGCTCAGGGGTGGCTCGGTTGCACCAACGTCCCCGTCTCTTCCAGAGATCACCGGAAGCACAGGCGTGTGGGACGGAGGAGGATCCGGACCCCGGGAGACTCGGCGCCCGGTGACCACGGAGACCGACGGCCACGGTAACTCACTCTACTCTGTTCACCACGGCGACCGCACTGGGGAGGGGACGGCGGGTTTGGCTCACACTCATCTGTCACTTTGAGGAGAAAGTGTTCACCACGTGGCCTGTGGGGTCCGAGGGTGGAATCCACGCCTGTCACTGCGGCGGGCACGGAGCCACAGTGGGGAGTTCACAACCACGGGGCACAGGGATGTGCGCTGGGGCCCACCCCGTGCCACGCCCCTCCGGGAGGCCACCCACTGTGACACCAACGAGAAGTGTGCACACACGGGGGTGGGGAGAAGTGTGCACACGCGGGGGTGGGCAGAAGTGTGCACACGCGAGGGTGGGGAGAAGTGTGCACACGCGGGGGTGGGGAGAAGTGTGCACACGCGGGGGTGGGGAATCCTTGTGCCAACAGTCACTTGGGTCGATGTCAATCACTGAACGAGACAAAAGCTCACAAGGCCGTCGCCGTGAACATTTTCTTTACACAGCGTTGGGGTGGGGGCGGGGCACGGGCGGTTCCGACCGTCGTGAGGGTGTAAGTGCGAAAAGGCCGCGCACACTCGCCTGCTCAGCACAGTGTGACAGACGCACTTTCTCTGTTGTGTTTCTCAAATAATTGTGACGCGTGTCCACGTGACAAACAAAGCAAACCAGGAAACTGGACGTGGGCACGAGGACAGGGAGGGGGCACGAACACAACTGATGGTGAATCCGTGGCCCAGAGAGGAAAACGGGCCTTGTGCTCTGACCTTGACGCAAAGGTCACGCACGGACACCAACACTCTACAAAGTCAGGTAAACAAGTGTGAAAAAAGAACAACACGGGGAAACACAGTGACGACGCACGTTGTGGTGAAAACATGAAATTAGCGTGTTTCACAGAGACAGACAATAGTGCAAACACGAGGAATTGTGTTTTCACACACACACACACACAGATCCCAGATTGAGAGGGTCAGTGTAAAAGCCGATAGTGACTGAAGGCTGGAGGACGAGGG
Source organism: Peromyscus eremicus (assembly GCF_949786415.1). Classification (NCBI taxonomy): domain Eukaryota; kingdom Metazoa; phylum Chordata; class Mammalia; order Rodentia; family Cricetidae; genus Peromyscus; species Peromyscus eremicus. The sequence continues at coordinate 26,609,967 of NC_081438.1, read as the reverse complement.
AGGACAGAGCACTAGTGACTCCAGGTGCAGGAAACACGTAAATCACTTCCACAAGTGCCAAAGATAAACACAGAAAACACGAACACACAAACACACAACAGCACAGACGGCAGGAGTGCACGATCATTGTGAGGCCCAGTGAAAACAAAAAAAAAAGGAAAGGAGAGGTCACACACGAGGACGACACACTGACACCCATTGGTAAAGGCGTGAAATATTCACTAAAAAAATGTCCGTCCTGTGCAGGGAGAAGAGAACGAGACACGCGGGAGACGAGGGAGATCACAGACGAGCGAGAGGGACAGAGCGGGACAACGGAACCCGACACACCAGCTCCAGAACCTGAAACACCAGCTCCAGAACCCGAAACACCAGCTCCAGAACCCGACACACCAGCTCCAGAACCCGACACACCAGCTCCAGAACCCGAGACACCAGCTCCAGAACCCGAGACACCAGCTACAGAACCCGAGACACCAGCTCCAGAACCCGAGACACCAGCTCCAGAAACCGAGACACCAGCTCCAGAAACCGAGACACCAAAACCTGAACCCGAGACACCAGCACCAGAACCCGAGACACCAGCTCCAGAACCCGAGAAACCAGCTCCAGAACACGAGTCACCAGCTCCAGAAACCGACACACCAGCTCCAGAACCCGACACACCAGCTCCAGAACCCGAGACACCAGCTCCAGAACCCGAGACACCAGCTCCAGAAACCGAGACACCAAAACCTGAACCCGAGACACCAGCACCAGAACCCGAGACACCAGCTCCAGAACCCGAGACACCAAAACCTGAACCCGAGACACCAGCTCCAGAACCCGAGACACCAGCACCAGAACCCTCAACACGAACTCCAGAACCTGAGACACCAAAACCTGAACCCGAGACACCAGCACCAGAACCTGAGACACCAGCTCCAGAACCAGAGACACCAAAACCTGAACCCGACACACCAGCTCCAAAACCTGAGACACCAGCTCCAGAACCCGAGACACCAGCTCCAGAACCCGAGACACCAAAACCTGAACCCGACACACCAGCTCCAGAACCCGAGTCACCAGCTCCAGAACCCGAGTCACCAGCTCCAGAACCCTCAACACCAACTCCAGAACCTGAGACACCAAAACCTGAACCCGAGACACCAGCACCAGAACCTGAGACACCAGCTCCAGAACCCGAGACACCAAAACCTGAACCCGACACACCAGCTCCAAAACCTGAGACACCAGCTCCAGAACCCGAGACACCAGCTCCAGAACCCGAGACACCAAAACCTGAACCCGACACACCAGCTCCAGAACCCGAGACACCAGCTCCAGAACCCGAGACACCAACTCCAGAACCTGAGACACCAAAACCTGAACCCGAGTCACCACCACCAGAACCTGAGACACCAGCTCCAGAACCCGAGACACCAAAACCTGAACCCGACACACCAGCTCCAGAACCCGAGACACCAGCTCCAGAACCCGAAACACCAAAACCTGAACCTGAGACACCAGCTCCGGAACCCGACACACCAGCTCCAGAACCCGACACACCAGCTCCAGAACCCGAGACACCAGCTCCAAAACCTGAGACACCAGCTCCAGAACCTGAGACACCAAAACCTGAACCCGAGACACCAGCTCCAGAACCTGAGACACCAAAACCTGAACCCGAGACACCAGCTCCAGAACCCGAAACACCAAAACCTGAACCCGAGACACCAGCACCAGAACCCGAGACACCAGCTCCAGAACCTGAGACACCAAAACCTGAACCCGAGACACCAGCTCCAGAACCCGAGACACCAGCACCAGAACCCTCAACACCAACTCCAGAACCTGAGACACCAAAACCTGAACCCGAGACACCAGCACCAGAACCTGAGACACCAGCTCCAGAACCCGAGACACCAAAACCTGAACCCGACACACCAGCTCCAAAACCTGAGACACCAGCTCCAGAACCCGAGACACCAGCTCCAGAACCCGAGACACCAAAACCTGAACCCGACACACCAGCTCCAGAACCCGACACACCAGCTCCAGAACCCGAGTCACCAGCTCCAGAACCCTCAACACCAACTCCAGAACCTGAGACACCAAAACCTGAACCCGAGACACCACCACCAGAACCTGAGACACCAGCTCCAGAACCCGAGACACCAAAACCTGAACCCGACACACCAGCTCCAGAACCTGAGACACCAGCTCCAGAACCCGAGACACCAGCTCCAGAACCCGAAACACCAAAACCTGAACCCGAGACACCAGCTCCGGAACCCGACACACCAGCTCCAAAACCCAACACACCAGCTCCAGAACCCGAGACACCAGCTCCAAAACCTGAGACACCAGCTCCAGAACCTGAGACACCAAAACCTGAACCTGAGACACCAGCTCCAGAACCTGAGACACCAAAACCTGAACCCGAGACACCAGCTCCAGAACCCGAAACACCAAAACCTGAACCCGAGACACCAAAACCTGAACCCGAGACACCAGCTCCAGAACCCGAGACACCAATACCTGAACCTGACAAACCATCTCCAGAACCCGAGACACCAGCTCCAGAACCCGAGACACCAAAACCTGAACCCAACACACCAGCTCCAGAACCCGAGACACCAGCTCCAGAACCCGAGACACCAAAGCCTGAACCCGAGACACCAGCTCCAGAACCCGAGACACCAACTCCAGAACCCGAGACACCAAAACCTGAACCCGAGACACCAACTCCAGAACCCGAGACACCAGCTCCAGAACCCGAGACACCAGCTCCAGAACCCGAGACACCAGCTCTAAAACCTGAGACACCAAAACCTGAACCCGAGACACCAGCTCCAGAACCTGAGACACCAGCTCCAGAACCTGAAACACCAAAACCTGAACCCGAGACACCAGCTCCAGAACCCGACACACCAGCTCCAGAACCAGAGACACCAGCTCCAGAACCTGAGACACCAAAACCTGAACCCGAGACACCAGCTCCAGAACCTGAGACACCAAAACCTGAACCCGAGACACCAGCTCCAGAACCCGAAACACCAAAACCTGAACCCGAGACACCAAAACCTGAACCCGAGACACCAGCTCCAGAACCCGAGACACCAAAACCTGAACCCGACACACCAGCTCCAGAACCCGACACACCAGCTCCAGAACCCGAGTCACCAGCTCCAGAACCCGAGACACCAACTCCAGAACCTGAGACACCAAAACCTGAACCCGAGACACCACCACCAGAACCTGAGACACCAGCTCCAGAACCCGAGACACCAAAACCTGAACCCGACACACCAGCTCCAGAACCCGAGACACCAGCTCCAGAACCCGAGACACCAGCTCCAGAACCCGAAACACCAAAACCTGAACCTGAGACACCAGCTCCGGAACCCGACACACCAGCTCCAGAACCCGACACACCAGCTCCAGAACCCGAGACACCAGCTCCAAAACCTGAGACACCAGCTCCAGAACCTGAGACACCAAAACCTGAACCCGAGACACCAGCTCCAGAACCTGAGACACCAAAACCTGAACCCGAGACACCAGCTCCAGAACCCGAAACACCAAAACCTGAACCCGAGACACCAAAACCTGAACCCGAGACACCAGCTCCAGAACCCGAGACACCAAAACCTGAACCCGACACACCAGCTCCAGAACCCGACACACCAGCTCCAGAACCCGAGTCACCAGCTCCAGAACCCTCAACACCAACTCCAGAACCTGAGACACCAAAACCTGAACCCGAGACACCACCACCAGAACCTGAGACACCAGCTCCAGAACCCGAGACACCAAAACCTGAACCCGACACACCAGCTCCAGAACCTGAGACACCAGCTCCAGAACCCGAGACACCAGCTCCAGAACCCGAAACACCAAAACCTGAACCCGAGACACCAGCTCCGGAACCCGACACACCAGCTCCAAAACCCGACACACCAGCTCCAGAACCCGAGACACCAGCTCCAAAACCCGAGACACCAGCTCCAGAACCTGAGACACCAAAACCTGAACCCGAGACACCAGCTCCAGAACCTGAGACACCAAAACCTGAACCCGAGACACCAGCTCCAGAACCCGAAACACCAAAACCTGAACCCGAGACACCAAAACCTGAACCCGAGACACCAGCTCCAGAACCCGAGACACCAATACCTGAACCTGACAAACCATCTCCAGAACCCGAGACACCAGCTCCAGAACCCGAGACACCAAAACCTGAACCCAACACACCAGCTCCAGAACCCGAGACACCAGCTCCAGAACCCGAGACACCAAAGCCTGAACCCGAGACACCAGCTCCAGAACCCGAGACACCAACTCCAGAACCCGAGACACCAAAACCTGAACCCGAGACACCAACTCCAGAACCCGAGACACCAGCTCCAGAACCCGAGACACCAGCTCCAGAACCCGAGACACCAGCTCTAAAACCTGAGACACCAAAACCTGAACCCGAGACACCAGCTCCAGAACCTGAGACACCAGCTCCAGAACCTGAAACACCAAAACCTGAACCCGAGACACCAGCTCCAGAACCCGACACACCAGCTCCAGAACCAGAGACACCAGCTCCAGAACCTGAGACACCAAAACCTGAACCCGAGACACCAGCTCCAGAACCTGAGCAACCAAAACCTGAACCCGAGACACCAGCTCCAGAACCCGAAACACCAAAACCTGAACCCGAGACACCAAAACCTGAACCCGAGACACCAGCTCCAGAACCCGAGACACCAAAACCTGAACCCGACACACCAGCTCCAGAACCCGACACACCAGCTCCAGAACCCGAGTCACCAGCTCCAGAACCCGAGTCACCAACTCCAGAACCTGAGACACCAAAACCTGAACCCGAGACACCAGCACCAGAACCTGAGACACCAGCTCCAGAACCCGAGACACCAAAACCTGAACCCGACACACCAGCTCCAGAACCTGAGACACCAGCTCCAGAACCCGAGACACCAGCTCCAGAACCCGAAACACCAAAACCTGAACCCGAGACACCAGCTCCGGAACCCGACACACCAGCTCCAAAACCCGACACACCAGCTCCAGAACCCGAGACACCAGCTCCAAAACCTGAGACACCAGCTCCAGAACCTGAGACACCAAAACCTGAACCCGAGACACCAGCTCCAGAACCTGAGACACCAAAACCTGAACCCGAGACACCAGCTCCAGAACCCGAAACACCAAAACCTGAACCCGAGACACCAAAACCTGAACCCGAGACACCAGCTCCAGAACCCGAGACACCAATACCTGAACCTGACAAACCGTCTCCAGAACCCGAGACACCAGCTCCAGAACCCGAGACACCAAAACCTGAACCCAACACACCAGCTCCAGAACCCGAGACACCAGCTCCAGAACCCGAGACACCAAAGCCTGAACCCGAGACACCAGCTCCAGAACCCGAGACACCAACTCCAGAACCCGAGACACCAAAACCTGAACCCGAGACACCAACTCCAGAACCCGAGACACCAGCTCCAGAACCCGAGACACCAGCTCCAAAACCTGAGACACCAGCTCCAAAACCTGAGACACCAAAACCTGAACCCGAGACACCAGCTCCAGAACCCGAAACACCAAAACCTGAACCCGAGACACCAAAACCTGAACCCGAGACACCAGCTCCAGAACCCGAGACACCAATACCTGAACCTGACAAACCGTCTCCAGAACCCGAGACACCAGCTCCAGAACCCGAGACACCAAAACCTGAACCCAACACACCAGCTCCAGAACCCGAGACACCAGCACCAGAACCCGAGACACCAGCTCCAAAACCCGAGACACCAAAACCTGAACCCGAGACACCAACTCCAGAACCCGAGACACCAGCTCCAGAACCCGAGACACCAATTCCAAAACCTGAGACACCAAAACCTGAACCCGAGACACCAGCTCCAGAACCCGAGACACCAGCTCCAGAACCTGAAACACCAAAGCCTGAACCCGAGACACCAGCTCCAGAACCCGAGACACCAGCTCCAGAACCCGAGTCACCAGCTCCAGAACCCGAGTCACCAGCTCCAGAACCCTCAACACCAACTCCAGAACCTGAGACACCAAAACCTGAACCCGAGACACCAGCTCCAGAAACCTCAACACCAACTCCAGAACCCGAGACACCAAAACCTGAACCCGAGACACCAGCTCCAGAACCCGAGACACCAGCTCCAGAACCCGAGACACCAACTCCAGAACCATCAACACCAACTCCAGAACCCGAGACACGAGCACCTGAACCCGAGACACCAGCTCCAGAACCCGAGACACCAACTCCAGAACCCGAGACACCAAAACCTGAACCCGAGACACCAACTCCAGAACCCGAGACACCAGCTCCAGAACCCGAGACACCAGCTCCAGAACCCGAGACACCAGCTCCTAAACCTGAGACACCAGCCCCAGAACCCGAGACACCAAAACCTGAACCCGAGACACCAGCTCCAGAACCCGAGACACCAGCTCCAGAACCCGAGACACCAGCTCCAGAACCCGAGTCACCAGCTCCAGAACCCGAGTCACCAGCTCCAGAACCCTCAACACCAACTCCAGAACCTGAGACACCAAAACCTGAACCCGAGACGCCAGCACCTGAACCCGAGACACCAGCTCCAGAACCCGAGACACCAACTCCAGAACCCGAGACACCAAAACCTGAACCCGAGACACCAGCTCCAAAACCCGAGACACCAGCTCCAGAACCCGAGACACCAGCTCCTAAACCTGAGACACCAGCTCCAGAACCCGAGACACCAAAACCTGAACCCAACACACCAGCTCCAAAACCTGAGACACCAGCTCCAGAACCCGAGACACCAAAACCTGAACCCGACACACCAGCTCCAGAACCCGACACACCAGCTCCAGAACCCGACACACCAGCTCCAGAACCCGAGACACCAAAACCTGAACCCAACACACCAGCTCCAGAACCCGAGACACCAGCTCCAGAACCCGAGACACCAAAGCCTGAACCCGAGACACCAGCTCCAGAACCCGAGACACCAACTCCAGAACCCGAGACACCAAAACCTGAACCCGAGACACCAGCTCCAGAACCCGAGACACCAGCTCCAGAACCCGAGACACCAGCTCCAAAACCTGAGACACCAAAACCTGAACCCGAGACACCAGCTCCAGAACCCGAGACACCAGCTCCAGAACCCGAAACACCAAAACCTGAACCCGAGACACCAGCTCCAGAACCAGACACACCAGCTCCAGAACCCGAGACACCAGCTCCAGAACCTGAGTCACCAGCTCCAGAACCCGAGTCACCAGCTCCAGAACCCTCAACACCAACTCCAGAACCTGAGACACCAAAACCTGAACCCGAGACACCAGCACCAGAACCTGAGACACCAGCTCCAGAACCCGAGACACCAAAACCTGAACCCGACACACCAGCTCCAGAACCAGAGACACCAGCTCCAAAACCTGAGACACCAGCTCCAGAACCTGAGACACCAAATCCTGAACCCGAGACACCAGCTCCAGAACCCGAAACACCAAATCCAGAACCTGAGACACCAGCTCCAGAACCCGAGACACCAGCTCCAAAACCTGAGACACCAGCTCCAGAACCCGAGACACCAAAACCTGAACCCGAGACACCAGCTCCAGAACCCGAGACACCAGCTCCAGAACCCGAGTCACCAGCTCCAGAACCCGAGACACCAGCTCCAGAACCCGAGACACCAAAACCTGAACCCGAGACACCAGCTCCAGAACCCTCAACACCAACTCCAGAACCCAACACACCAGCTCCAGAACCGGAAACACCAGCTCCAGAACCGGAAACACCAGCTCCAGAACCCGAGACACCAGCTCCAGAACCCGAGACACCAGCTCCAGAACCCGAGACACCAGCTCCAGAACCCGACACACCAGATCCAGAACCCGAGACACCAGCTCCAGAACCCGAAACACCAAAACCTGAACCCGAGACACCAGCTCCAGAACCCGAAACACCAAAACCTGAACCCGAGACACCAGCTCCAGAACCCGAGACACCAGCTCCAAAACCTGAGACACCAAAACCTGAACCCGAGACACCAGCTCCAGAACCTGAGACACCAGCTCCAGAACCCGAAACACCAAAACCTGAACCCGAGACACCAGCTCCAGAACCCGACACACCAGCTCCAGAACCCGAGTCACCAGCTCCAGAACCCTCAACACCAACTCCAGAACCTGAGACACCAAAACCTGAACCCGAGACACCAGCACCAGAACCTGAGACACCAGCTCCAGAACCCGAGACACCAAACCCTGAACCCGAGACACCAACTCCAGAACCCGAGACACCAGCTCCAAAACCTGAGACACCAGCTCCAGAACCCGAGACACCAAAACCTGAACCCGAGACACCAGCTCCAGAACCCGAGACACCAGCTCCAGAACCCGAGACACCAGCTCCTAAACCTGAGACACCAGCTCCAGAACCCGAGACACCAAAACCTGAACCCGAGACACCAGCTCCAGAACCTGAGACACCAGCTCCAGAACCCGAAACACCAAAACCTGAACCCGAGACACCAGCTCCAGAACCCGACACACCAGCTCCAGAACCTGAGACACCAGCTCCAGAACCCGAGTCACCAGCTCCAGAACCCGAGTCACCAGCTCCAGAACCCTCAACACCAACTCCAGAACCTGAGACACCAAAACCTGAACCCGAGACACCAGCTCCAAAACCTGAGACACCAGCTCCAGAACCCGAGACACCAAAACCTGAACCCGACACACCAGCTCCAGAACCCGACACACCAGCTCCAGAACCCGAGTCACCAGCTCCAGAACCCTCAACACCAACTCCAGAACCTGAGACACCAAAACCTGAACCCGAGACACCACCACCAGAACCTGAGACACCAGCTCCAGAACCCGAGACACCAAAACCTGAACCCGACACACCAGCTCCAGAACCCGAGACACCAGCTCCAGGACCCGAGACACCAAAGCCTGAACCCGAGACACCACCACCAGAACCTGAGACACCAGCTCCAGAACCCGAGACACCAAAACCTGAACCCAACACACCAGCTCCAGAACCCGAGACACCAGCTCCAGAACCCGAGACACCAAAGCCTGAACCCGAGACACCAGCTCCAGAACCCGAGACACCAACTCCAGAACCCGAGACACCAAAACCTGAACCCGAGACACCAGCTCCAGAACCCGAGACACCAGCTCCAGAACCCGAGACACCAGCTCCAAAACCTGAGACACCAAAACCTGAACCCGAGACACCAGCTCCAGAACCCGAGACACCAGCTCCAGAACCCGAAACACCAAAACCTGAACCCGAGACACCAGCTCCAGAACCAGACACACCAGCTCCAGAACCCGAGACACCAGCTCCAGAACCCGACACACCAGCTCCAGAACCCGACACACCAGCTCCAGAACCCGAGACACCAGCTCCAGAACCTGAGACACCAAAACCTGAACCCGACACACCAGCTCCAGAACCCGACACACCAGCTCCAGAACCCGAGACACCAGCTCCAAAACCTGAGACACCAGCTCCAGAACCCGAGACACCAAAACCTGAACCCGAGACACCAGCTCCAGAACCCGACACACCAGCTCCAGAACCCGAGACACCAGCTCCAGAACCTGAGACACCAAAACCTGAACCCGACACACCAGCTCCAGAACCCGACACACCAGCTCCAGAACCCGAGACACCAGCTCCAGAACCCGAGACACCAAACCCTGAACCCGAGACACCAGCTCCAGAACCCGAGACACCAGCTCCAGAACCCGACACACCAGCTCCAGAACCCGAGACACCAGCTCCAGAACCCGAGACACCAGCTCCAGAACCGGAGACACCAGCTCCAGAACCCGACACACCAGCTCCAGAACCCGACACACCAGCTCCAGAACCCGAGACACCAGCTCCAGAACCCGAGACACCAGCTCCAGAACCGGAGACACCAGCTCCAGAACCCGACACACCAGCTCCAGAACCCGAAACACCAAAACCTGAACCCGAGACACCAGCTCCAGAACCCGAGACACCAGCTCCAGAACCCGAAACACCAAAACCTGAACCCGAGACACCAGCTCCAGAACCCGAAACACCAAAACCTGAACCCGAGACACCAGCTCCAGAAACCGAGACACCAGCTCCAAAACCTGAGACACCAAAACCTGAACCCGAGACACCAGCTCCAGAACCCGAGACACCAGCTCCAGAACCCGAAACACCAAAACCTGAACCCGAGACACCAGCTCCAGAACCAGACACACCAGCTCCAGAACCCGAGACACCAGCTCCAGAACCCGAAACACCAGCTCCAGAACCCGAGTCACCAGCTCCAGAACCCTCAACACCAACTCCAGAACCTGAGACACCAAAACCTGAACCCGAGACACCAGCACCAGAACCTGAGACACCCGCTCCAGAACCTGAGACACCAAAACCTGAACCCGAGACACCAGCACCAGAACCCGAGACACCAACTCCAGAACCCGAGACACCAAAACCTGAACCTGACACACCAAAACCTGAACCCGACACACCAGCTCCAGAACCCGAAACACCAGCTCCAGAACCCGAGACACCAGCTACAGAACCCTCAACACCAAAACCTGAACCCGAGACACCAAAACCTGAGCTCACCACCACACCTGAACCCACAACAACTCCTGGACCCAAAACAACAACTCCTCAACCAACAACAACTCCTAAACCCACAACAACTCCTGAACCCACAACAACTCCTGAACCCACAACTTCTGAACCCACAACAACTCCTGAACCCACAAGAACTCCTGAACCCACAACAACAACTCCTGAACCCACAACAACAACTCCTGTACCCACAACAACTCCTGAAACTACAACAACTCCTGAAACCAAAACAACTCCTGAACCCACAACTCCTGAACCCACAACAACTCCTCAACCCACAACAACAACTCCTCAACCCACAACAATTCCTGAACCCACAACAACAACTCCTGAACCCACAACAACTCCTGTACCCACAACAACAACTCCTGAACCCACAACAACAACTCCTGAACATACAACAACTCCTGAACCCACAACAACTCCCGAATCCACAACAACTCCTTTACCCACAACAACAACTCCTGAATCCACAACTCCTGTACCCACAACAACAACTCCTGAACCCACAACAACAACTCCTGAACATACAACAACTCCTGAACCCACAACAACTCCAGAATCCACAACAACTCCTTCACCCACAACAACAACTCCTGAATCCACAACTCCTGTACCCACAACAACTCCTGAACCCACAACAACAACTCCTGAACCCACAACAACAACTCCTGAATCCACAACCACTCCTGAACCCACAACAACAACTCCTGAACCCACAACAACTCCTGAGCCCACAACAACAACTCCTGAACCCACAACAACAACTCCTGGACCTACAACAATAACTCCTGAACCTACAACAACTCCTGAACCCACAACAACTCCTGAATCCACAACAACTCCTGAACCCACAACAACAACTCCTGAACCCACAACAACTCCTGAACCGACAACAACTCCTGAACCCACAACAACTCCTGAACCCACAACTTCTGAACCCACAACAACTCCTGAACCCACAACAAAAACTCCTGAATCCACAACCACTCCTGAACCCACAACAACAACTCCTGAACCCACAACAACAACTCCTGAACCCACAACAACTCCTGAGCCCACAACAACAACTCCTGAACCCACAAAAACAACCCCTGAACCTACAACAACTCCTGAACCCACAACAACAACTGCTGAACCCACAACTCCTGAACCCACGACTCCTGAACCCACAAGAACAACTCCTGAACCCACAACAACAACTCCTGAACCCACAACAATAACTCCTGAACCTACAACAACTCTTGAACCCACAACAACTCCTGAACCCACAACAACTCCTGAATCCACAACCGCAACTCCTGAACCCACAACTCCTGAACCCACAACAACAACTTCTGAACCTACAACTTCTGAACCTACAACAACAACTCCTGAACCCACGACAACTCCTGAACCCACAACAACTTCTGAACCTACAACAACTCCTGAACCCACAACAACTCCTCAACCCACAACAACTCCTGAACTCACAACAACAACTCCTGAACCTACAACAACAACTCCTGAAACCACATCTCCTGAACACACAACAACTCTTGAACCCACAACAACAACTCCTGAACCTACAACAACAGCTCCTGAACCCACAACAACTCCTGAACCTACAACAACAACTCCTGAACTCACAACAACTCCTGAACCCACAACAACTTCTGAACCCACAACAACTCCTAAACCCACAACAACAACTCCTGAACCCACAACAACTCCTGAACCCACAACAACTCCTGAACCCACAACAACTCCTGAACCCACAACAGCAACTCGTGAACCCACAACAACAACTCCTGAACCCACAACAACAACTGCTGAACCCACAACAATTCCTGAAAAAACAACAACAACTCCTGAACCCAAAACAACTCCTGAACCCACAACAACAACTCCTGAACCCACAACAACTCCTGAACCCACAACAACTCCTAAACCCACAACTCCTGAACCCACAACAACAACAACTCCTGAACCTACAATCACTCCTGAACCCACAACCACAACTCCTGAACCCACAACTCCTGAACCCACAACAACTTCTGAACCTACAACAACTCCTGAACCCACAACTCCTGAACCCACAACAACAACTCCTGAACCCACAACAACAACTCCTGAACCCACAACAACTCCTGAACCCACAACAACAACTCCTGAACCCACAACAACAACTCCTGAACCGACAATCACTCCAGAACCTACAAAAACTCCTGAACCTACAGCAACTCCTGAACCCACAACAACAACTTCTGAACCTACAACTCCTGAACCCACAACAACAACTCCTAAACCGACAACTCCTGAACCGACAACAACTCCTGAACCTACAACAACAACTCCTGAACCCACAACAACTCCTGAAGCCACAACAACTTCTGAACCTACAACTCCTGAACCCACAACAACAACTCCTGAACCCACAACAACTCCTGAACACACAACTCTTGAACCCACAACAACAACTCCTGAACACACAACAACAACTCCTGAACCTACAACATCTCCTGAACGCACAACAACTCCTGAACCCACAACCACTCCTGAATCCACAACAACATCTCCTGAACCCACAACAACAACTCCTGAACCCACAACAACTCCTGAACCCACAACAACTCCTGAACCCACAACAACAACTCCTCAACCCACAACAACAACTCCTCAACCCACAACCTCAACTCCAGAACCCACAACAACAATTCCAGAATCCACAACAAAACCTGAACCAACAACAACTCCTGAACCCACAACAACTCCTGAACCCACAAAAACTCCTGAACCCACAACCACTCCTGAACCCACAACAACAACTCCTGAACCCACAACAACTTCTGAACCCACAACTCCTAAACCGACAACCATTCCTGAACCCACAACAACAACTCCTGAACCCACAACAATTCCTAAACCCACAACAACAACTCGTGAACCCACAACTCCTGAACCCACAACAACAACTCCTGAATCCACAACCACTCCTGAATCCACAACAACAACTCCTGAACCCACAACAACTCCTGAACCCACAACAACTCCTGAGCCCACAACAACAACTCCTGAACCCACAACAACTCCTGAACCTACAACAACTCCTGAACCCACAACAACAACTCCTGAACCCACAACAACTCCTGAACCCACAACAACTCCTGAGCCCACAACAACTCCTGAACCCACAACAACTCCTGAACCTACAAAAACTCCTGAACCCACAACAACAACTCCTGAAACAACAACTCCTGAAACCACAACTCCTGAACCCACAACAACAACTGCTGAACCCACAACAATAACTCCTGAACCTACAACAACTCCTGAACCCACAACAACTCCTGAACCCACAACAACAACTCCTGAACCTACAACAACAACTTCTGAACCTACAACAACTCCTGAACCCACAACAACAACTCCTGAACCCCCAACAACTCCTGAACACACAACAACAACTCCTGAACCTACAACCACTCCTGAACCCACAACAACAACTCCAAAACCCACAACAACTCCTGAACCCACAACCTCAACTCCAGGTCCCACAACAACAGCTCCTGAACCCACAACAACTCCTGAACCCACAACAACAACTCCTGAACCCACAACAACTCCCGAATCCACAACAACTCCTGTACCCACAACAACAACTCCTGAACCCACAACAATTCCTAAACCCACAACAACTCGTGAACCCACAACAACTCCTGAACCCACATCAACTCCTGAACCCACAACAACTCCTGAACCCACAACAACAACTCCTGAACCCACAACAACTCCTGAATCCACAACCACTCCTGAACCCACAACAACAACTCCTGAACCCACAACAACTCCTGAACCCACAACAACTCCTGAGCCCACAACAACAACTCCTGAACCCACAAAAACAACCCCTGAACCTACAACAACTCCTGAACCCACAACAACAACTCCTGAACCCACAACAACTCCTGAACCCACGACTCCTGAACCCACAACAACAACTCCTGAACCCACAACAACAACTCCTGAACCCACAACAACAACTCCTGAACCCACAACAACTCCTGAATCCACAACCGCAACTCCTGAACCCACGACTCCTGAACCCACAACAACAACTCCTGAACCCACAACAACAACTTCTGAACCTACAACAACTTCTGAACCTACAACAACTCCTGAACCCACAACAACTTCTGAACCTACAACAACTCCTGAACCCACAACAACTCCTCAACCCACAACAACTCCTGAACTCACAAAAACTCCTGAACCTACAACAACAGCTCCTGAACCCACAACAACTCCTGAACCTACAACAACAACTCCTGAACTCACAACAACTCCTGAACCCACAACAACTTCTGAACCCACAACAACTCCTAAACCCAAAACAACAACTCCTGAACCCACAACAACTCGTGAGCCCACAACAACAACTCCTGAACCCACAACAACTCCTGAACCCACAACAGCAACTCGTGAACCCACAACAACAACTCCTGAACCCACAACAACTGCTGAACCCACAACAATTCCTGAACCAACAACAACAACTCCTGAACCCAAAACAACTCCTGAACCCACAACGATTCCTGAACCCACAACAACTCCTGAACCCACAACAACTCCTGAACCCACAACAACTCCTAAACCCACAACTCCTGAACCCACAACAACAACTCCTGAACCTACAATCACTCCTGAACCCACAACAACAACTCCTGAACCCACAACTCCTGAACCCACAACAACTTCTGAACCTACAACAACTCCTGAACCCACAACAACAACTCCTGAACCCACAACAACAACTCCTGAACCGACAATCACTCCAGAACCTACAAAAACTCCTGAACTGACAACAACTCCTGAACCTACAACAACAACTCCTGAACCCACAACAACTCCTGAAGCCACAACAACTTCTGAACCTACAACAACTCCTGAGCCCACAACAACAACTCCTGAACCCACAACAACTCCTGAACACACAACTCTTGAACCCACAACAACAACTCCTGAACACACAACAACAACTCCTGAACCTACAACAACTCCTGAACGCACAACAACAACTCCTGAACCCACAACCACTCCTGAATCCACAACAACAACTCCTGAACCCACAACAACTCCTGAACCGAAAACAACTCCTGAACCCACAACAACTCCTGAACCCACAACAACAACTCCTCAACCCACAACAACAACTCCTCAACCCACAACCTCAACTCCAGAACCCACAACAACAACTCCAGAATCCACAACAACTCCTGAACCCACAACAACTTCTGAACCCACAACTCCTAAACCCACAACCATTCCTGAACCCACAACAACAACTCCTGAACCCACAACAATTCCTAAACCCACAACAACAACTCGTGAACCCACAACAACTCCTGAACCCACAACAACAACTCCTGAATCCACAACCACTCCTGAACCCACAACAACAACTCCTGAACCCACAACAACTCCTGAACCCACAACAACTCCTGAGCCCACAACAACAACTCCTGAACCCACAACAACTCCTGAACCTACAACAACTCCTGAACCCACAACAACTCCTGAACCCACAACAACTCCTGAACCCACAACAACTCCTGAGCCCACAACAACAACTCCTGAACCCACAACAACTCCTGAACCTACAACAACTCCTGAACCCACAACAACAACTCCTGAAACAACAACTCCTGAAACCACAACTCCTGAACCCACAACAACTCCTGAACCCACAACAACAACTCCTGAACCCACAACAACAACTGCTGAACCCACAACAATAACTCCTGAACCTACAACAACTCCTGAACCCAAAACAACTCCTGAAGCCACAACAACTCCTAAATCCACAACAACTCCTGAACCCACAACAACTACTCCTCAACCCACAACTCCTGCACACACAACAACTCTGGAACCCACAACAACAACTCCTGAACACACAACAATTCCTGAACCTACAACAACTCCTGAACCCACAACAACAACTCCTGAACCCACAACCTCAACTCCAGAACCCACAACAACAACTCCTGAACCCACAACAACTCCTGAACCTACAACAGCTCCTGAACCCACAACAACTCCTGAACCTACAACAACAACTCCTGAACTCACAACAACTCCTGAACCCACAACAACTTCTGAACCCACAACAGCAACTCGTGAACCCACAACAACTCCTGAAACCACAACAGCAACTCGTGAACCCACAACTCCTGAACCCACAACAACAACTCCTGAACCCAAAACAACTCCTGAACCCACAACAACTTCTGAACCCAAAACAACTCCAGAACCCACAACAACTCCTGAACCCACAACAACAACTCCTGAACCCACAACAATTCCTGAACCAACAACAACAACTTCTGAACCCAAAACAACTCCTGAACCCACAACAAGTCCTGAACCCACAACAGCTCCTGAACCCACAACGATTCCTGAACCCACAACAACTTCTGAACACACAACTTCTGAACCCACAACAACTCCTAAACCCACAACCATTCCTGAACCCACAACAACAACTCCTGAACCTACAATCACTCCTGAACCCACAACCACAACTCCTGAACCCACAACTCCTCAACCCATGACAACTTCTGAACCTACAACAACTCCTGAACCCACAACAGCAACTCCTGAACTCACAACAACTCCTGAACCCACAACAACAACTCCTGAACCCACAACAACAACTCCTGAACCCACAACAACAACTCCTGAACCCACAACAACAACTTCTGAACCCACAACAACAACTCCTGAACCCACAACAACAACTCCTGAGCCCACCACAACTCCTGAACCCACAACTACAACTCCTGAACCCACAACAACTCCTGAACCCACAACAACTACTCCTGAACCCACAACAACTCCTGAACCCACAACAACAACTCCTGAACCCACAACAACTTCTGAACCCACAACAACTACTCCTGAACCCACAACAACTCCTGAACCCACAACAACAACTCCTGAACCTACAACAACTCCTGAACGCACAACAACAACTCCTGAACCCACAACCACTCCTGAATCCACAACAAATCCTGAACCCACAACAACTTCTGAACCCACAACAACTCCTGAACCCACAACAACAACTCCTGAACCCACAACCTCAACTCCAGAACCCACAACAACAACTCCTGAACCTACAACAACTCCTGAACCCACAACAACTCCTGAACCCACAACAACAACTCCTGAACCCACAACAACTCCTGAACCCACAACAACAACTCCTGAACCCACAACTCCTGAACACACAACAATTTCTGAACCTACAACTCCTGAACTCACAACAACAACTCCTGAACCCACAACAACTCCTGAACCCACAACAACAATTCCTGAACCCACAACTCCTGAACCCACAACAACTCCTGAACACACAACAACTCTTGAACCCACAACAACAACTCCTGAACACACAACAACAACTCCTGAACCTACAACAACTCCTGAACCCACAACAACTCCTGAACCCACAACAACAACTCCTGAACCCACAACCACAACTTCTGAACCTACAACTCTTGAACCCACAACAACAACTCCTGAACCCACAACAACTCTTGAACCCACAACAACAACTCCTGAACCAACAACAACTCCTGAACCCACAACAACAACTCCTGAACCCACAACAACTCCTGAACCCACAACAACAACTCCTGAACACACAACAACAACTCCTGAACCTACAACCACTCCTGAACCCACAACAACAACTCCTGAACCCACAACAACTCCTGAACCCACAACCTCAACTCCAGGTTCCACAACAACAACTCCTGAACCTACAACCACTCCTGAACCCACAACAACAACTCCTGAACTCACAACAACTCCTGAACCTACAACAACTCCTGAACCCACAACAACTCCTGAACCCACAACAACAAGTCCTGAACCTACAACAACTCCTGAACTCACAACCTCAACTCCTAAACCCACAACAACAACTCCTGAACCTACAACAACTCCTGAACCCACATCCACTCCTAAACCCACAACAACAACTCCTGAACCCACAACAACAACTCTTGAGCCCACAACCACTCCTGAACCCACAACAACTCCTAAACCCACAACAACTCCTGAACCCACAACAAGTCCTGAAACCACAACCACTCCTGAACCCACAACAACTCCTAAACCCACAACAACAACTCCTGAACCCACAAAAACAACTCCTGAACCTACAAATCCTGAACCCACAACAACTCCTGAACCCACAACTCCTGAACCTACAACAACTCCTGAACCCACAACAACTCCTGAACCTATAACAACTCCTGAACCCACAACAACTCCTGAAGCCACAACAACAACTCCTGAAGCCACAACAACTCCTGAACCTACAACAACTCCTGAACCCACAATAACTCCTGAACCCACAACCACTCCTGAACCCACAACAACAACTTCTGAACCCACAACCACACCTGAACCCACAACAACAACTCCTGAACTCACAACCACTCCTGAACCCACAACAACAACTCCTGAACCCACAACAACTCCTGAACCCACAACAACAACTCCTGAACCCACAACTCCTGAACCCACAACAACTCCTGAGGCCACAACAACTCCTGGACCCACAACAACTCCTGAACCCACAACACCAACTCCTGAACCCACAACAACTCCAGAACCCACAATAACAACTCCTGAACCCACAACAACAACTCCTGAACCCACAACAACAACTCCTGAACCCACAACAACTCCTGAACCCACAACAACTCCTGAAGCCACAACAACTCCTGGACCCACAACTTCTGAACCCACAACAACAACTCCTGAACCCACAACAACAACTCCTGAACCCACAACAACTCCTGAACCCACAACAACTCCTGAACCCACAACAACAACTCCTGAACCCACAACAACAACTCCTGAACCCACAACAACTCCTGAACCCACAACAACAGCTCCTGAACCCACAACTACTCCTGAACTCACAACAACAACTCCTGAACGCACAACAACAACTGCTGAACCCACAACAACTCCTGAACCCACAACAACTCCTGAACCCACAACAACAACTCCTGAACCCACAACAACTCCTGAACCCACAACAACTCCTGAACCCACAACAACAACTCCTGAACCTACAACAACTCCTGAACCCACAACAACAACTCCTGAACCCACAACAACAACTCCTGAACCTACAACAACTCCTGAACCCACAACAACAACTCCTGAACCCACAACCATTCCTGAACCCACAACTCCTGAACCCACAACAAGTCCTGAACCCACAACAACAACTCCTGAACCCACAACAACTCCTGAACCCACAACAACAACTCCTGAACCCACAACAACTTCTGAACCCACAACAACAACTCCTGAACCCACAACAACAACTCCTGAACCCACAACAACTCCTGAACCCACAACAACTCCTGAACCCACAACAACAAGTCCTGAACCCACAACAACTCCTGAACCCACAACAACTCCTGAACCCACAACAACAACTCCTGAACCCACAACAACTCCTGAACCCACAACAACTCCTGAACCCACAACAACTCCTGAACCCACCACAACTCCTGAACCCACAACAACAACTCCTGAACCCACAACAACTCCTGTACCCACAACAACAACTCCTGAACCCACAACAACTCCTGAACCCACAACAACAACTCCTGAACCTACAACAACTTCTGAACCCACAACAATAACTCCTGAACCCACAACAACAACTCCTGAACCTACAACAACTCCTGAACCCACAACAACAACTCCTGAACCCACAACAACTCCTGAACCCACAACAACTCCTGAACCCACAACAACTCCTGAACCCACAACAACAACTCCTGAACCCACAACAACTCCTGAACCCACAACAACAACTCCTGAACCCACAACAACTCCTGAACCCACAACAACAACTCCTGAACCCACAACAACAACTCCTGAACCCACAACAACTCCTGAACCCACAACAACTCCTGAACCCACAACAACAAGTCCTGAACCCACAACAACTCCTGAACCCACAACAACTCCTGAACCCACAACAACAACTCCTGAACCCACAACAACTCCTGAACCCACAACAACTCCTGAACCCACAACAACTCCTGAACCCACCACAACTCCTGAACCCACAACAACAACTCCTGAACCCACAACAACTCCTGTACCCACAACAACAACTCCTGAACCCACAACAACAACTCCTGAACCCACAACAACAACTCCTGAACCTACAACAACTTCTGAACCCACAACAATAACTCCTGAACCCACAACAACAACTCCTGAACCTACAACAACTCCTGAACCCACAACAACAACTCCTGAACCCACAACAACTCCTGAACCCACAACAACTCCTGAACTCACAACAACTCCTGAACCCACAACAACTCCTGAACCCCCAACAACAACTCCTCAACCTACAACAACTTCTGAACCCACAACAACTCCTGAACCCACAACAACTCCTGAACCCACAACAACTCCTGTACCCACAACAACTCCTGAACCCACAACAACAACTCCTGAACCCACAACAACTCCTGAACCCACTACAACAACTCCTGAACCCACAACAACTTCTGAACCCACAACAACTCCTGAACCCACAACAACAACTCCTGAACCCACAACAACAACTCCTGAACCCACAACAACTTCTGAACCCACAACAATAACTCCTGAACCCACAACAACAACTCCTGAACCCACAACAACTCCTGAACCCACAACAACAACTCCTGAACCCACAACAACAACTCCTGAACCCACCACAACTCCTGTACCCACAACAACAACTCCTGAACCCACCACAACTCCTGAACCCACAACAACAACTCCTGAACCCACAACAACAACTCCTGAACCCACAACAACAACTCCTGAACCCACAAAAACAACTCCTGAACCCACAACAACTCCTGAACCCACTACAACAACTCCTGAACCCACAACAACTTCTGAACCCACAACAACTCCTGAACCCACAACAACAACTCCTGAACCCACAACAACAACTGCTGAACCCACAACAACAACTCCTGAACCCACAACAACAGCTCCTGAACCCACAACAACAACTCCTGAACCCACAACAACTCCTGAACCCACAACAACAACCCCGGAACCCACCACGACCTCCAGCCCCACCACAGTCGGTAAGCCGTGGTTCTCTGTGTTCCTTTTCGTCTCCTGCAGTTTTCATCGTTTCCCTTTCACTTCTGATCTGGTGAATAATCTCGTGGTTTATATCTTTAGTTCTGCCACCTTCCCTGTCATTCTCGTTTGGTTTCTTCATGTTCTTCCTCCCGGGTTGTTTCATCCTCATCCTCCACGCGTCACGTGATTCTCTTTGTCTCGTGACTGTTCCCCTCTCTCATCCGCCCTGCGTTTTCTCTTTATTTTTTTTTTCGGCCCAGTGCCTCTCTGTCGTGGTTCCCTCACTTTGGACCACCTCTGCCGTGTGTTTCTCCCTTCACCTCTGTCCACCTGCAGCTCCTTTCCCCAGTTTCCTTTGTTTTCTACAGCAGCGCACCGTTTGTACTCATCTCCACACACACACTCTCACTCACACACACACACACACTCACACACACAGACACACACAGACATACACACTCACACACAGAGACTCACACACACTCACACACACAGACACACACAGACACACACAGACATACACACTCACACACAGACTCATACACACACTCACACACACAACATACACTCACACGTACACACAGCACACACTCACATGCACACACTCACACACAACACACACTCACACACACAGACACACACAAACACACTCACACACAGAGACTCACACACACACTCACACACACATACACTCACACATACACACACAGCACACACACACGTACACACAGCGCACACACACACACACACACACACACACACACACACGCACACACAGGCTTATCTGTTCAGACTTTCCAAGGTGCTGTTTGTCTTTCTTGTGTTTTTCCTCGTGTTTCCCTGTGTCGGTTCCTTTTTTAAGTTTCCTCTAACGTCGTTGTGTCTCCGTCTTTTCCTTCTTTTCCACCAGACTTTGGTCCGTGTCAGTCCCTGGGACTTTGGTGTTAAGGGCTTGGGTTTTTCCTCTTTTGTAAGTCCTGTTCACCAGTGCCCTTCACAAGGCCCCTGGCTCCTCTCCTCCACCGTCATCTCTTACTTGCTTGTTACCCAGTCTGGCTCAGTTCTATCACCTCCTCACTCTGCATTAGCCCTTTGGAGGAGTCTGAGTCCACCAAGCTTTTCATGTTGCGCCTCTAGAAGCTTCGCTCAGAGTTTGGTGTGATGGACTCCCGTGCACACACTCTCTCCTCACAGTCTCCTCTTGTTCTATTAGATATTATAATTCACGATTTTATTTAAGTTTGCAGTTTGTAGTGAGAGGTGTTCTTTTAGAGTTGCCCTCCGACCCTGAGAGAAGACCTTCCCCGTGCATTCAGTTATTTACCAACAGAAAGGCTTCAAAATTTAACTGACGCTAAGCCTCATGCCTGGAGCCTGAACTCCATCCTCAGGAGGCCCAAGCCAGAAAAGTGATAATTTGAGGATGAACGTGGGTTACACAGCATGTGCCAGACTATATACGAGAGAGAGAGAGAGGAGAGAGAGAGAGATGAGAGAGAGAGAGAGAGAGAGA